>NC_092732.1:45269690-46523023 GCF_047496885.1 Scyliorhinus torazame | reverse complement strand
CTCTTTCACCCTCCTTCGTCTTGTTTCGCTCTCTTTCACCCTCCTTCGTCTCGTTTCGCTCTCTTTCACCCTCCTTCGGCTCGTTTCACTCTCTTTCGCCCTCCTTCGTCTCATTTCGCTCTCTTTCATCCTCCTTCGTCTCGTTTCGCTCTCTCTCACCCTCCTTCGTCTCGTTATGCTCTGTTCCACCCTCCTTCATCTCGTTTCGCTCTCTTCCTCCTTCCTTCATCTCGTTTCACCCTCTCTCCCCCTTCTTCGTCTCGTTTCGCTCTCTTTCACCCTCCTTCGTCTCGTTTCGCTCTCTTTCACCCTCCTTCATCTCGTTTCGCTCTCTTTCGCTCTCCTTCGTCTCGTTTCGCTCTCTTCCACCCTCCTTCGTCTCGTTTTGCTCACTTTCACCCTCCTTCGGCTCGTTTTGCTCTCTATCACTCTCCTTCATCTCGTTTCGCTCTCTTTCACCCTCCTTCGTCTCGTTTCACTCTCTTTTACCTTCCTTCGTCTCGTTTCGCTCTCTTCCACCCTCCTTCGTCTCGTTTCGCCCTCTTCCACCCTCCTTCGCCTCGGTTCGCTCTCTTTCACCCTCCTTCGTCTCGTTTCGCTCTCTTTGACCCTCCTTCGTCTCGTTTCGCTCTCTTTCACCCTCCTTCGTCTCGGTTCGCTCTCTTTCACCCACCTTCGTCTCGTTTCGCTCTCTCTCACCCTCCTTCGTCTTGTTTCGCTCTATTCCACCCTCCGTCGTCTCGTTTCGCACTCCTTCACCCTCCTTTGTCTCGTTTCGCTCTCTTTCACCCTCCTTCGACTCGTTTCGCTCTCTTTCACCCTCCTTTGTCTCGTTTCGCTCTCTTTCACCCTCCTTCGTCTTGTTTCGCTCTCTTTCACACTCCTTCGTCTCGGTTCGCTCTCTTTCACCCACCTTCGTCTCGTTTCGCTCTCTCTCACCCTCCGTCGTCTCGTTTCGCACTCATTCACCCTCCTTCGTCTCGTTTCGCTCTCATTCACCCTCCTTCAGCTCGTTTCGCTCTCTTTCACCCTCCTTCGTCTCGTTTCGCTCTCTTTCACCCTCCTTCGTCTCGGTTTGCTCCCTTTCACCCACCTTCGTCTCGTTTCGCTCTCTCTCACCCTCCGTCGTCTCGTTTCGCACTCCTTCACCCTCCTTCGTCTCGTTTCGCTCTCTTTCACCCTCCTTCGTCTCGTTTCGCTCTCTTTCATCCTCCTTCGTCTCGTTTCGCTCTCTCTCACCCTCCTTCGTCTCGTTATGCTCTGTTCCACCCTCCTTCATCTCGTTTCGCTCTCTTCCACCTTCCTTCATCTCGTTTCACCCTCTCTCCCCCTTCTTCGTCTCGTTTCGCTCTCTTTCACCCTCCTTCGTCTCGTTTCGCTCTCTTTCACCCTCCTTCATCTCGTTTCGCTCTCTTTCGCTCTCCTTCGTCTCGTTTCGCTCTCTTCCACCCTCCTTCGTCTCGTTTTGCTCACTTTCACCCTCCTTCGGCTCGTTTTGCTCTCTATCACTCTCCTTCATCTCGTTTCGCTCTCTTTCACCCTCCTTCGTCTCGTTTCACTCTCTTTTACCTTCCTTCGTCTCGTTTCGCTCTCTTCCACCCTCCTTCGTCTCGTTTCGCCCTCTTCCACCCTCCTTCGTCTCGGTTCGCTCTCTTTCACCCTCCTTCGTCTCGTTTCGCTCTCTTTGACCCTCCTTCGTCTCGTTTCGCTCTCTTTCACCCTCCTTCGTCTCGGTTCGCTCTCTTTCACCCACCTTCGTCTCGTTTCGCTCTCTCTCACCCTCCTTCGTCTTGTTTCGCTCTATTCCACCCTCCGTCGTCTCGTTTCGCACTCCTTCACCCTCCTTTGTCTCGTTTCGCTCTCTTTCACCCTCCTTCGTCTCGTTTCGCACTCCTTCACCCTCCTTTGTCTCGTTTCGCTCTCTTTCACCCTCCTTCGACTCGTTTCGCTCTCTTTCGCCCTCCTTCGTCTCGTTTCGCTCTCTTTCATTCTCCTTCGTCTCGTTTCGCTCTCTCTCACCCTCCTTCGTCTCGTTATGCTCTGTTCCACCCTCCTTCATCTCGTTTCGCTCTCTTCCACCTTCCTTCATCTCGTTTCACCCTCTCTCCCCCTTCTTCGTCTCGTTTCGCTCTCTTTCACCCTCCTTCGTCTCGTTTCGCTCTCTTTCACCCTCCTTCATCTCGTTTCGCTCTCTTTCGCTCTCCTTCGTCTCGTTTCGCTCTCTTCCACCCTCCTTCGTCTCGTTTTGCTCACTTTCACCCTCCTTCGGCTCGTTTTGCTCTCTATCACTCTCCTTCATCTCGTTTCGCTCTCTTTCACCCTCCTTCGTCTCGTTTCACTCTCTTTTACCTTCCTTCGTCTCGTTTCGCTCTCTTCCACCCTCCTTCGTCTCGTTTCGCCCTCTTCCACCCTCCTTCGTCTCGGTTCGCTCTCTTTCACCCTCCTTCGTCTCGTTTCGCTCTCTTTGACCCTCCTTCGTCTCGTTTCGCTCTCTTTCACCCTCCTTCGTCTCGGTTCGCTCTCTTTCACCCACCTTCGTCTCGTTTCGCTCTCTCTCACCCTCCTTCGTCTTGTTTCGCTCTATTCCACCCTCCGTCGTCTCGTTTCGCACTCCTTCACCCTCCTTTGTCTCGTTTCGCTCTCTTTCACCCTCCTTCGACTCGTTTCGCTCTCTTTCACCCTCCTTTGTCTCGTTTCGCTCTCTTTCACCCTCCTTCGTCTTGTTTCGCTCTCTTTCACACTCCTTCGTCTCGGTTCGCTCTCTTTCACCCACCTTCGTCTCGTTTCGCTCTCTCTCACCCTCCGTCGTCTCGTTTCGCACTCATTCACCCTCCTTCGTCTCGTTTCGCTCTCATTCACCCTCCTTCAGCTCGTTTCGCTCTCTTTCACCCTCCTTCGTCTCGTTTCGCTCTCTTTCACCCTCCTTCGTCTCGGTTTGCTCCCTTTCACCCACCTTCGTCTCGTTTCGCTCTCTCTCACCCTCCGTCGTCTCGTTTCGCACTCCTTCACCCTCCTTCGTCTCGTTTCGCTCTCTTTCACCCTCCTTCGTCTCGTTTCGCTTTCTTTCACCCTCCTTTGTCTCGTTTCGCTCTCTTTCACCCTCCTTCGTCTCGTTTTGTTCTCTTTCACCCTCCTTCGTCTCGTCTAGCTCTCTTTCACCTTCCTTCGCCTCGTTTCGCTCTCTTTCACCCTCCTTTGTCTCTTTTCGCTCTCTTTTACCCTCCTTCGTCTCGTTTAGCTCTCTTTCACCTTCCTTCATCTTGTTTCGCTCTCTTTCACCCTCCTTCGTCTCGTTTCCCTCTCTTTCACCCTCCTTCGTCTCGTTTCGCTCTCTTTCACCCTCCTTCGTCTCGTTTCGCTCTCTCTCACCCTCCGTCGTCTCGTTTCGCACTCCTTCACCCTCCTTCGTCTCGTTTCGCTCTCTTTCACCCTCCTTCGTCTCGTTTCGCTTTCTTTCACCCTCCTTTGTCTCGTTTCGCTCTCTTTCACCCTCCTTCGTCTCGTTTTGTTCTCTTTCACCCTCCTTCGTCTCGTCTCGCTCTCTTTCACCTTCCTTCGCCTCGTTTCACTCTCTTTCACCCTCCTTTGTCTCTTTTCGCTCTCTTTTACCCTCCTTCGTCTCGTTTAGCTCTCTTTCACCTTCCTTCATCTTGTTTCGCTCTCTTTCACCCTCCTTCGACTCGTTTCGCTCTCTTTCACCCTCCTTTGTCTCGTTTCGCTCTCTTTCACCCTCCTTCGTCTTGTTTCGCTCTCTTTCACACTCCTTCGTCTCGGTTCGCTCTCTTTCACCCACCTTCGTCTCGTTTCGCTCTCTCTCACCCTCCGTCGTCTCGTTTCGCACTCATTCACCCTCCTTCGTCTCGTTTCGCTCTCATTCACCCTCCTTCAGCTCGTTTCGCTCTCTTTCACCCTCCTTCGTCTCGTTTCGCTCTCTTTCACCCTCCTTCGTCTCGGTTTGCTCCCTTTCACCCACCTTCGTCTCGTTTCGCTCTCTCTCACCCTCCGTCGTCTCGTTTCGCACTCCTTCACCCTCCTTCGTCTCGTTTCGCTCTCTTTCACCCTCCTTCGTCTCGTTTCGCTTTCTTTCACCCTCCTTTGTCTCGTTTCGCTCTCTTTCACCCTCCTTCGTCTCGTTTTGTTCTCTTTCACCCTCCTTCGTCTCGTCTCGCTCTCTTTCACCTTCCTTCGCCTCGTTTCGCTCTCTTTCACCCTCCTTTGTCTCTTTTCGCTCTCTTTTACCCTCCTTCGTCTCGTTTAGCTCTCTTTCACCTTCCTTCATCTTGTTTCGCTCTCTTTCACCCTCCTTCGTCTCGTTTCCCTCTCTTTCACCCTCCTTCGTCTCGTTTCGCTCTCTTTCACCCTCCTTCGTCTTGTTTCGCTCTCTTTCACCCTTCTTCGTCTCGTTTCGCTCTCTTTCACCCTCCTTCGTCTCGTTTCGCTCTCTTTCGCTCTCCTTCGTCTCGTTTCGCTCTCTTCCGCCCTCCTTCGTCTCGTTTCGCTCACTGTCACCCTCCTTCGGCTCGTTTAGCTCTCTTCCACCATCCTTCGTCTCGTTTCGCTCTCTTCCACCCTCCTTCGTCTCGTTTCGCTCACTGTCACCCTCCTTCGTTTCGTTTAGCTCTCTTTCACCCTCCTTCGTCTCGTTTCGCACTCTTTCACCCTCCTTCGTCTCGGTTCGCTCTCTTTCACCTTCCTTCATCTCGTTTCGCTCTCTTTCACCATCCTTCGTCTCGTTTCGCACTCTTTCACCCTCCTTTGTCTCGTTTCGCTCTCTTTCACCCTCCTTCGTTTCGTTTGGCTCTCTTTCACCCTCCTTCGTCTTGTTTCGCTCTCTTTCACCCTCCTTCGTCTCGTTTCGCTCTCATTCACCCTCCTTCGGCTCGTTTCGCTCTCTTTCACCCTCCTTTATCTCGTTTCGCTCTCTTTCACCCTCCTTCGTCTCGGTTCACTCTCTTTCACCTTCCTTCATCTCGTTTCGCTCTCTTTCACCCTCATTCGTCTCAATTCACTCTCTTTCACACTCCTTCGTCTCGTTTCGCCTTCTTTCACCCTCCTTCGTCTCGTTTCACTCTCATTCCCCCTCCTTCGTCTCGTTTTGTTCTCTTTCACCCTCCTTCATCTCGTCTCGCTCTCTTTCACCTTCCTTCGCCTCGTTTCGCTCTCTTTCACCCTCCTTTGTCTCGTTTCGCTCTCTTTCACCCTCCTTCATCTCGTTTAGCTCTCTTTCACCTTCCTTCATCTTGTTTCGCTCTCTTTCACCCGCCTTCGTCACGTTTCGCTCTCTTTCACCCTCCTTCGTCTCGTTCCACTCTCGTTCTCCCTCCTTCGTCTCGTTTAGCTCTCTTTCACCCTCCTTCGTCTCGTTTCGCTCTCTCTCACCCTCCGTCGTCTCGTTTCGCACTCCTTCACCCTCCTTCGTCTCGTTTCGCTCTCTTTCACCCTCCTTCATCTCGTTTCGCTCTCTATCACCCTCCTTCGTCTCGTTTCGCTCTCTTTCACACTCCTTCGTCTCGGTTTGCTCTCTTTCACCCACCTTCGTCTCGTTTCGCTCTCTCTCACCCTCTGTCGTCTCGTTTTGCATTCCTTCACCCTCCTTCGTCTTGTTTCGCTCTCTTTCACCCTCCTTCGTCTCGTTTCGCTCTCTTTCACCCTCCTTTGTCTCGTTTCGCTCTCTTTCACCCTCCTTCGTCTCGTTTTGTTCTCTTTCACCCTCCTTCGTCTCGTCTCGCTCTCTTTCACCTTCCTTCGCCTCGTTTCGCTCTCTTTCACCCTCCTTTGTCTCGTTTCGCTCTCTTTCACCCTCCTTCGTCTCGTTTAGCTCTCTTTCACCTTCCTTCATCTTGTTTCGCACTCTTTCACCCTCCTTCGTCTCGTTTCGCTCTCTTTCACCCTCCTTCGTCTCGTTTTGTTCTCTTTCACCCTCCTTCGTCTCGTCTCGCTCTCTTTCACCTTCCTTCGCCTCGTTTCGCTCTCTTTCACCCTCCTTTGTCACGTTTCGCTCTCTTTCACCCTCCTTCGTCTCGTTTAGCTCTCTTTCACCTTCCTTCATCTTGTTTCGCTCTCTTTCACCCTCCTTCATCTCGTTTCGCTCTCTTTCACCCTCCTTCGTCTCGTTTCGCTCTCTTTCACCCTCCTTCGTCTTGTTTCGCTCTCTTTCACCCTCCTTCGTCTCGTTTCGCTCTCTTCCACCCTCCTTCATCTTGTTTCGCCCTCTCTCCACCTTCTTCGTCTCGTTTCGCTCTCTTTCACCCTTCTTCGTCTCGTTTCGCTCTCTTTCACCCTCCTTCGTCTCGTTTCGCTCTCTTTCGCTCTCCTTCGTCTCGTTTCGCTCTCTTCCGCCCTCCTGGTCTCGTTTCGCTCACTGTCACCCTCTTTCGGCTCGTTTAGCTCTCTTCCACCATCCTTCGTCTCGTTTCGCTCTCTTTCACCCTCCTTCGGCTCATTTCGCTCTCTTTGACCCTCCTTCGTCTCGTTTCGCTCTCTTCCACCCTCCTTCGTCTCGTTTCGCTCACTGTCACCCTCCTTCGTTTCGTTTAGCTCTCTTTCACCCTCCTTCGTCTCGTTTCGCACTCTTTCACCCTCCTTCGTCTCGGTTCGCTCTCTTTCACCTTCCTTCATCTCGTTTCACTCTCATTCCCCCTCCTTCGTCTCGTTTGGTTCTCTTTCACCCTCCTTCATCTCGTCTCGCTCTCTTCCACCTTCCTTCGCCTCGTTTCGCTCTCTTTCACCCTCCTTTGTCTCGTTTCGCTCTCTTTCACCCTCCTTCGTCTCGTTTAGCTCTCTTTCACCTTCCTTCATCTTGTTTCGCTCTCTTTCACCCGCCTTCGTCACGTTTCGCTCTCTTTCACCCTCCTTCGTCTCGTTCCGCTTTCGTTCTCCCTCCTTCGTCTCGTTTAGCTCTCTTTCACCCTCCTTCGTCTCGTTTCGCTCTCTCTCACCCTCCGTCGTCTCGTTTCGCACTCCTTCACCCTCCTTCGTCTCGTTTCGCTCTCTTTCACCCTCCTTCATCTCGTTTCGCTCTCTATCACCCTCCTTCGTCTCGTTTCGCTCTCTTTCACACTCCTTCATCTCGGTTTGCTCTCTTTCACCCACCTTCGTCTCGTTTCGCTCTCTCTCACCCTCCGTCGTCTCGTTTTGCACTCCTTCACCCTCCTTCGTCTTGTTTCGCTCTCTTTCCCCCTCCTTCGTCTCGTTTCGCTCTCTTTCACCCTCCTTTGTCTCGTTTCGCTCTCTTTCACCCTCCTTCGTCTCGTTTTGTTCTCTTTCACCCTCCTTCGTCTCGTCTCGCTCTCTTTCACCTTCCTTCGCCTCGTTTCGCTCTCTTTCACCCTCCTTTGTCTCGTTTCGCTCTCTTTCACCCTCCTTCGTCTCGTTTAGCTCTCTTTCACCTTCCTTCATCTTGTTTCGCACTCTTTCACCCTCCTTCGTCTCGTTTCGCTCTCTTTCACCCTCCTTCGTCTCGTTTCGCTCTCTTTCACCCTCCTTCGTCTTGTTTCGCACTCTTTCACCCTCCTTCGTCTCGTTTCGCTCTCTTCCACCCTCCTTCATCTTGTTTCGCCCTCTCTCCACCTTCTTCGTCTCGTTTCGCTCTCTTTCACCCTTCTTCGTCTCGTTTCGCTCTCTTTCACCCTCCTTCGTCTTGTTTCGCTCTCTTTCGCTCTCCTTCGTCTCGTTTCGCTCTCTTCCGCCCTCCTTCGCCTCGTTTCGCTCACTGTCACCCTCCTTCGGCTCGTTTAGCTCTCTTCCAAAATCGTTCGTTTCGTTTCGCTCTCTTTCACCCTCCTTCGGCTCATTTCGCTCTCTTTGACCCTCCTTCGTCTCGTTTCGCTCTCTTCCACGCTCCTTCGTCTCGTCTCGCTCACTGTCACCCTCCTTCGTCTCGTTTAGCTATCTTTCACCCTCCTTCGTCTCGTTTCGCTCTCTTTCACCTTCCTTCATCTCGTTTCGCTCTCTTTCACCATCCTTCGTCTCGTTTCGGACTCTTTCACCCTCCTTCGTCTCGTTTCGCTCTCTTCCACCCTCCGTCGTCTCGTTTCGCTCACTGTCACCCTCCTTCGTTTCGTTTAGCTCTCTTTCACCCTCCTTCGTCTCGTTTCGCACTCTTTCACCCTCCTTCGTCTCGGTTCGCTCTCTTTCACCTTCCTTCATCTCGTTTCACTCTCATTCCCCCTCCTTCGTCTCGTTTTGTTCTCTTTCACTCTCCTTCATCTCGTCTCGCTCTCTTCCACCTTCCTTCGCCTCGTTTCGCTCTCTTTCACCCTCCTTTGTCTCGTTTCGCTCTCTTTCACCCTCCTTCGTCTCGTTTAGCTCTCTTTCACCTTCCTTCATCTTGTTTCGCTCTCTTTCACCCGCCTTCGTCACGTTTCGCTCTCTTTCACCCTCCTTCGTCTCGTTCCGCTCTCGTTCTCCCTCCTTCGTCTCGTTTAGCTCTCTTTCACCCTCCTTCGTGTCGTTTCGCTCTCTCTCACCCTCCGTCGTCTCGTTTCACACTCCTTCACCCTCCTTCGTCTCGTTTCGCTCTCTTTCACCCTCCTTCATCTCGTTTCGCTCTCTATCACCCTCCTTCGTCTCGTTTCGCTCTCTTTCACACTCCTTCATCTCGGTTTGCTCTCTTTCACCCACCTTCGTCTCGTTTCGCTCTCTCTCACCCTCCGTCGTCTCGTTTTGCACTCCTTCACCCTCCTTCGTCTTGTTTCGCTCTCTTTCCCCCTCCTTCGTCTCGTTTCGCTCTCTTTCACCCTCCTTTGTCTCGTTTCGCTCTCTTTCACCCTCCTTCGTCTCGTTTTGTTCTCTTTCACCCTCCTTCGTCTCGTCTCGCTCTCTTTCACCTTCCTTCGCCTCGTTTCGCTCTCTTTCACCCTCCTTTGTCTCGTTTCGCTCTCTTTCACCCTCCTTCGTCTCGTTTAGCTCTCTTTCACCTTCCTTCATCTTGTTTCGCACTCTTTCACCCTCCTTCGTCTCGTTTCGCTCTCTTTCACCCTCCTTCGTCTCGTTTCGCTCTCTTTCACCCTCCTTCGTCTTGTTTCGCACTCTTTCACCCTCCTTCGTCTCGTTTCGCTCTCTTCCACCCTCCTTCAACTTGTTTCGCCCTCTCTCCACCTTCTTCGTCTCGTTTCGCTCTCTTTCACCCTTCTTCGTCTCGTTTCGCTCTCTTTCACCCTCCTTCGTCTCGTTTCGCTCTCTTTCGCTCTCCTTCGTCTCGTTTCGCTCTCTTCCGCCCTCCTTCGCCTCGTTTCACTCACTGTCACCCTCCTTCGGCTCGTTTAGCTCTCTTCCACCATCCTTCGTTTCGTTTCGCTCACTGTCACCCTCCTTCGTCTCGTTTAGCTCTCTTTCACCCTCCTTCGTCTCGTTTCGCACTCTTTCACCCTCCTTCGTCTCGGTTCGCTCTCTTTCACCTTCCTTCATCTCGTTTCGCTCTCTTTCACCATCCTTCGTCTCGTTTCGGACTCTTTCACCCTCCTTTGTCTCGTTTCGCTCTCTTTCACACTCCTTCGTTTCGTTTGGCTCTCTTTCACCCTCCTTCGTCTTGTTTCGCTCTCTTTCACCCTCCTTCGTCTTGTTTCGCTCTCATTCACCCTCCTTCGGCTCGTTTCTCTCTCTTTCACCCTCCTTTATCTCGTTTCGCTCTCTTTCACCCTCCTTCGTCTCGGTTCACTCTTTTTCACCTTCCTTCATCTCGTTTCGCTCTCTTTCACCCTCCTTCGTCTCAATTCACTCTCTTTCACACTCCTTCGTCTCGTTTCGCCTTCTTTCACCCTCCTTCATCTCGTTTCACTCTCATTCCCCCTCCTTCGTCTCGTTTTGTTCTCTTTCACCCTCCTTCGTCTCGTCTCGCTCTCTTTCACCTTCCTTCGCCTCGTTTCGCTCTCTTTCACCCTCCTTTGTCTCGTTTCGCTCTCTTTCACCCTCCTTCGTCTCGGTTCGCTCTCTTTCACCTTCCTTCATCTCGTTTCGCTCTCTTTCACCGTCCTTCGTCTCGTTTCGCACTCTTTCACCCTCCTTTGTCTCGTTTCGCTCTCTTTCACCCTCCTTCGTTTCGTTTGGCTCTCTTTCACCCTCCTTCGTCTTGTTTCGCTCTCTTTCACCCTCCTTCGTCTCGTTTCGCACTCCTTCACCCTCCTTCGTCTCGTTTCGCTCTCTTTCACCCTCCTTCGTCTCGTTTCGCTTTCTTTCACCCTCCTTTGTCTCGTTTCGCTCTCTTTCACCCTCCTTCGTCTCGTTTTGTTCTCTTTCACCCTCCTTCGTCTCGTCTCGCTCTCTTTCACCTTCCTTCGCCTCGTTTCGCTCTCTTTCACCCTCCTTTGTCTCTTTTCGCTCTCTTTTACCCTCCTTCGTCTCGTTTAGCTCTCTTTCACCTTCCTTCATCTTGTTTCGCTCTCTTTCACCCTCCTTCGTCTCGTTTCCCTCTCTTTCACCCTCCTTCGTCTCGTTTCGCTCTCTTTCACCCTCCTTCGTCTCGTTTCGCTCTCTCTCACCCTCCGTCGTCTCGTTTCGCACTCCTTCACCCTCCTTCGTCTCGTTTCGCTCTCTTTCACCCTCCTTCGTCTCGTTTCGCTTTCTTTCACCCTCCTTTGTCTCGTTTCGCTCTCTTTCACCCTCCTTCGTCTCGTTTTGTTCTCTTTCACCCTCCTTCGCCTCGTCTCGCTCTCTTTCACCTTCCTTCGCCTCGTTTCGCTCTCTTTCACCCTCCTTTGTCTCTTTTCGCTCTCTTTTACCCTCCTTCGTCTCGTTTAGCTCTCTTTCACCTTCCTTCATCTTGTTTCGCTCTCTTTCACCCTCCTTCGACTCGTTTCGCTCTCTTTCACCCTCCTTTGTCTCGTTTCGCTCTCTTTCACCCTCCTTCGTCTTGTTTCGCTCTCTTTCACACTCCTTCGTCTCGGTTCGCTCTCTTTCACCCACCTTCGTCTCGTTTCGCTCTCTCTCACCCTCCGTCGTCTCGTTTCGCACTCATTCACCCTCCTTCGTCTCGTTTCGCTCTCATTCACCCTCCTTCAGCTCGTTTCGCTCTCTTTCACCCTCCTTCGTCTCGTTTCGCTCTCTTTCACCCTCCTTCGTCTCGGTTTGCTCCCTTTCACCCACCTTCGTCTCGTTTCGCTCTCTCTCACCCTCCGTCGTCTCGTTTCGCACTCCTTCACCCTCCTTCGTCTCGTTTCGCTCTCTTTCACCCTCCTTCGTCTCGTTTCGCTTTCTTTCACCCTCCTTTGTCTCGTTTCGCTCTCTTTCACCCTCCTTCGTCTCGTTTTGTTCTCTTTCACCCTCCTTCGTCTCGTCTCGCTCTCTTTCACCTTCCTTCGCCTCGTTTCGCTCTCTTTCACCCTCCTTTGTCTCTTTTCGCTCTCTTTTACCCTCCTTCGTCTCGTTTAGCTCTCTTTCACCTTCCTTCATCTTGTTTCGCTCTCTTTCACCCTCCTTCGTCTCGTTTCCCTCTCTTTCACCCTCCTTCGTCTCGTTTCGCTCTCTTTCACCCTCCTTCGTCTTGTTTCACTCTCTTTCACCCTCCTTCGTCTCGTTTCGCTCTCTTCCACCCTCCTTCATCTTGTTTCGCCCTCTCTCCACCTTCTTCGTCTCGTTTCGCTCTCTTTCACCCTTCTTCGTCTCGTTTCGCTCTCTTTCACCCTCCTTCGTCTCGTTTCGCTCTCTTTCGCTCTCCTTCGTCTCGTTTCGCTCTCTTCCGCCCTCCTTCGTCTCGTTTCGCTCACTGTCACCCTCCTTCGGCTCGTTTAGCTCTCTTCCACCATCCTTCGTCGCGTTTCGCTCTCTTTCACCCTCCTTCGGCTCATTTCGCTCTCTTTGACCCTCCTTCGTCTCGTTTCGCTCTCTTCCACCCTCCTTCGTCTCGTTTCGCTCACTGTCACCCTCCTTCGTTTCGTTTAGCTCTCTTTCACCCTCCTTCGTCTCGTTTCGCACTCTTTCACCCTCCTTCGTCTCGGTTCGCTCTCTTTCACCTTCCTTCATCTCGTTTCGCTCTCTTTCACCATCCTTCGTCTCGTTTCGCACTCTTTCACCCTCCTTTGTCTCGTTTCGCTCTCTTTCACCCTCCTTCGTTTCGTTTGGCTCTCTTTCACCCTCCTTCGTCTTGTTTCGCTCTCTTTCACCCTCCTTCGTCTCGTTTCGCTCTCATTCACCCTCCTTCGGCTCGTTTCGCTCTCTTTCACCCTCCTTTATCTCGTTTCGCTCTCTTTCACCCTCCTTCGTCTCGGTTCACTCTCTTTCACCTTCCTTCATCTCGTTTCGCTCTCTTTCACCCTCATTCGTCTCAATTCACTCTCTTTCACACTCCTTCGTCTCGTTTCGCCTTCTTTCACCCTCCTTCGTCTCGTTTCACTCTCATTCCCCCTCCTTCGTCTCGTTTTGTTCTCTTTCACCCTCCTTCATCTCGTCTCGCTCTCTTTCACCTTCCTTCGCCTCGTTTCGCTCTCTTTCACCCTCCTTTGTCTCGTTTCGCTCTCTTTCACCCTCCTTCATCTCGTTTAGCTCTCTTTCACCTTCCTTCATCTTGTTTCGCTCTCTTTCACCCGCCTTCGTCACGTTTCGCTCTCTTTCACCCTCCTTCGTCTCGTTCCACTCTCGTTCTCCCTCCTTCGTCTCGTTTAGCTCTCTTTCACCCTCCTTCGTCTCGTTTCGCTCTCTCTCACCCTCCGTCGTCTCGTTTCGCACTCCTTCACCCTCCTTCGTCTCGTTTCGCTCTCTTTCACCCTCCTTCATCTCGTTTCGCTCTCTATCACCCTCCTTCGTCTCGTTTCGCTCTCTTTCACACTCCTTCGTCTCGGTTTGCTCTCTTTCACCCACCTTCGTCTCGTTTCGCTCTCTCTCACCCTCTGTCGTCTCGTTTTGCATTCCTTCACCCTCCTTCGTCTTGTTTCGCTCTCTTTCACCCTCCTTCGTCTCGTTTCGCTCTCTTTCACCCTCCTTTGTCTCGTTTCGCTCTCTTTCACCCTCCTTCGTCTCGTTTTGTTCTCTTTCACCCTCCTTCGTCTCGTCTCGCTCTCTTTCACCTTCCTTCGCCTCGTTTCGCTCTCTTTCACCCTCCTTTGTCTCGTTTCGCTCTCTTTCACCCTCCTTCGTCTCGTTTAGCTCTCTTTCACCTTCCTTCATCTTGTTTCGCACTCTTTCACCCTCCTTCGTCTCGTTTCGCTCTCTTTCACCCTCCTTCGTCTCGTTTTGTTCTCTTTCACCCTCCTTCGTCTCGTCTCGCTCTCTTTCACCTTCCTTCGCCTCGTTTCGCTCTCTTTCACCCTCCTTTGTCACGTTTCGCTCTCTTTCACCCTCCTTCGTCTCGTTTAGCTCTCTTTCACCTTCCTTCATCTTGTTTCGCTCTCTTTCACCCTCCTTCATCTCGTTTCGCTCTCTTTCACCCTCCTTCGTCTCGTTTCGCTCTCTTTCACCCTCCTTCGTCTTGTTTCGCTCTCTTTCACCCTCCTTCGTCTCGTTTCGCTCTCTTCCACCCTCCTTCATCTTGTTTTGCCCTCTCTCCACCTTCTTCGTCTCGTTTCGCTCTCTTTCACCCTTCTTCGTCTCGTTTCGCTCTCTTTCACCCTCCTTCGTCTCGTTTCGCTCTCTTTCGCTCTCCTTCGTCTCGTTTCGCTCTCTTCCGCCCTCCTGGTCTCGTTTCGCTCACTGTCACCCTCTTTCGGCTCGTTTAGCTCTCTTCCACCATCCTTCGTCTCGTTTCGCTCTCTTTCACCCTCCTTCGGCTCATTTCGCTCTCTTTGACCCTCCTTCGTCTCGTTTCGCTCTCTTCCACCCTCCTTCGTCTCGTTTCGCTCACTGTCACCCTCCTTCGTTTCGTTTAGCTCTCTTTCACCCTCCTTCGTCTCGTTTCGCACTCTTTCACCCTCCTTCGTCTCGGTTCGCTCTCTTTCACCTTCCTTCATCTCGTTTCACTCTCATTCCCCCTCCTTCGTCTCGTTTTGTTCTCTTTCACCCTCCTTCATCTCGTCTCGCTCTCTTCCACCTTCCTTCGCCTCGTTTCGCTCTCTTTCACCCTCCTTTGTCTCGTTTCGCTCTCTTTCACCCTCCTTCGTCTCGTTTAGCTCTCTTTCACCTTCCTTCATCTTGTTTCGCTCTCTTTCACCCGCCTTCGTCACGTTTCGCTCTCTTTCACCCTCCTTCGTCTCGTTCCGCTTTCGTTCTCCCTCCTTCGTCTCGTTTAGCTCTCTTTCACCCTCCTTCGTCTCGTTTCGCTCTCTCTCACCCTCCGTCGTCTCGTTTCGCACTCCTTCACCCTCCTTCGTCTCGTTTCGCTCTCTTTCACCCTCCTTCATCTCGTTTCGCTCTCTATCACCCTCCTTCGTCTCGTTTCGCTCTCTTTCACACTCCTTCATCTCGGTTTGCTCTCTTTCACCCACCTTCGTCTCGTTTCGCTCTCTCTCACCCTCCGTCGTCTCGTTTTGCACTCCTTCACCCTCCTTCGTCTTGTTTCGCTCTCTTTCCCCCTCCTTCGTCTCGTTTCGCTCTCTTTCACCCTCCTTTGTCTCGTTTCGCTCTCTTTCACCCTCCTTCGTCTCGTTTTGTTCTCTTTCACCCTCCTTCGTCTCGTCTCGCTCTCTTTCACCTTCCTTCGCCTCGTTTCGCTCTCTTTCACCCTCCTTTGTCTCGTTTCGCTCTCTTTCACCCTCCTTCGTCTCGTTTAGCTCTCTTTCACCTTCCTTCATCTTGTTTCGCACTCTTTCACCCTCCTTCGTCTCGTTTCGCTCTCTTTCACCCTCCTTCGTCTCGTTTCGCTCTCTTTCACCCTCCTTCGTCTTGTTTCGCACTCTTTCACCCTCCTTCGTCTCGTTTCGCTCTCTTCCACCCTCCTTCATCTTGTTTCGCCCTCTCTCCACCTTCTTCGTCTCGTTTCGCTCTCTTTCACCCTTCTTCGTCTCGTTTCGCTCTCTTTCACCCTCCTTCGTCTCGTTTCGCTCTCTTTCGCTCTCCTTCGTCTCGTTTCGCTCTCTTCCGCCCTCCTTCGCGTCGTTTCGCTCACTGTCACCCTCCTTCGGCTCGTTTAGCTCTCTTCCACCATCCTTCGTTTCGTTTCGCTCTCTTTCACCCTCCTTCGGCTCATTTCGCTCTCTTTGACCCTCCTTCGTCTCGTTTCGCTCTCTTCCACGCTCCTTCGTCTCGTCTCGCTCACTGTCACCCTCCTTCGTCTCGTTTAGCTATCTTTCACCCTCCTTCGTCTCGTTTCGCTCTCTTTCACCTTCCTTCATCTCGTTTCGCTCTCTTTCACCATCCTTCGTCTCGTTTCGGACTCTTTCACCCTCCTTCGTCTCGTTTCGCTCTCTTCCACCCTCCGTCGTCTCGTTTCGCTCACTGTCACCCTCCTTCGTTTCGTTTAGCTCTCTTTCACCCTCCTTCGTCTCGTTTCGCACTCTTTCACCCTCCTTCGTCTCGGTTCGCTCTCTTTCACCTTCCTTCATCTCGTTTCACTCTCATTCCCCCTCCTTCGTCTCGTTTTGTTCTCTTTCACTCTCCTTCATCTCGTCTCGCTCTCTTCCACCTTCCTTCGCCTCGTTTCGCTCTCTTTCACCCTCCTTTGTCTCGTTTCGCTCTCTTTCACCCTCCTTCGTCTCGTTTAGCTCTCTTTCACCTTCCTTCATCTTGTTTCGCTCTCTTTCACCCGCCTTCGTCACGTTTCGCTCTCTTTCACCCTCCTTCGTCTCGTTCCGCTCTCGTTCTCCCTCCTTCGTCTCGTTTAGCTCTCTTTCACCCTCCTTCGTGTCGTTTCGCTCTCTCTCACCCTCCGTCGTCTCGTTTCACACTCCTTCACCCTCCTTCGTCTCGTTTCGCTCTCTTTCACCCTCCTTCATCTCGTTTCGCTCTCTATCACCCTCCTTCGTCTCATTTCGCTCTCTTTCACACTCCTTCATCTCGGTTTGCTCTCTTTCACCCACCTTCGTCTCGTTTCGCTCTCTCTCACCCTCCGTCGTCTCGTTTTGCACTCCTTCACCCTCCTTCGTCTTGTTTCGCTCTCTTTCCCCCTCCTTCGTCTCGTTTCGCTCTCTTTCACCCTCCTTTGTCTCGTTTCGCTCTCTTTCACCCTCCTTCGTCTCGTTTTGTTCTCTTTCACCCTCCTTCGTCTCGTCTCGCTCTCTTTCACCTTCCTTCGCCTCGTTTCGCTCTCTTTCACCCTCCTTTGTCTCGTTTCGCTCTCTTTCATCCTCCTTCGTCTCGTTTAGCTCTCTTTCACCTTCCTTCATCTTGTTTCGCACTCTTTCACCCTCCTTCGTCTCGTTTCGCTCTCTTTCACCCTCCTTCGTCTCGTTTCGCTCTCTTTCACCCTCCTTCGTCTTGTTTCGCACTCTTTCACCCTCCTTCGTCTCGTTTCGCTCTCTTCCACCCTCCTTCAACTTGTTTCGCCCTCTCTCCACCTTCTTCGTCTCGTTTCGCTCTCTTTCACCCTTCTTCGTCTCGTTTCGCTCTCTTTCACCCTCCTTCGTCTCGTTTCGCTCTCTTTCGCTCTCCTTCGTCTCGTTTCGCTCTCTTCCGCCCTCCTTCGCCTCGTTTCGCTCACTGTCACCCTCCTTCGGCTCGTTTAGCTCTCTTCCACCATCCTTCGTTTCGTTTCGCTCACTGTCACCCTCCTTCGTCTCGTTTAGCTCTCTTTCACCCTCCTTCGTCTCGTTTCGCACTCTTTCACCCTCCTTCGTCTCGGTTCGCTCTCTTTCACCTTCCTTCATCTCGTTTCGCTCTCTTTCACCATCCTTCGTCTCGTTTCGGACTCTTTCACCCTCCTTTGTCTCGTTTCGCTCTCTTTCACACTCCTTCGTTTCGTTTGGCTCTCTTTCACCCTCCTTCGTCTTGTTTCGCTCTCTTTCACCCTCCTTCGTCTTGTTTCGCTCTCATTCACCCTCCTTCGGCTCGTTTCTCTCTCTTTCACCCTCCTTTATCTCGTTTCGCTCTCTTTCACCCTCCTTCGTCTCGGTTCACTCTTTTTCACCTTCCTTCATCTCGTTTCGCTCTCTTTCACCCTCCTTCGTCTCAATTCACTCTCTTTCACACTCCTTCGTCTCGTTTCGCCTTCTTTCACCCTCCTTCATCTCGTTTCACTCTCATTCCCCCTCCTTCGTCTCGTTTTGTTCTCTTTCACCCTCCTTCGTCTCGTCTCGCTCTCTTTCACCTTCCTTCGCCTCGTTTCGCTCTCTTTCACCCTCCTTTGTCTCGTTTTGCTCTCTTTCACCCTCCTTCGTCTCGGTTCGCTCTCTTTCACCTTCCTTCATCTCGTTTCGCTCTCTTTCACCGTCCTTCGTCTCGTTTCGCACTCTTTCACCCTCCTTTGTCTCGTTTCGCTCTCTTTCACCCTCCTTCGTTTCGTTTGGCTCTCTTTCACCCTCCTTCGTCTTGTTTCGCTCTCTTTCACCCTCCTTCGTCTCGTTTCGCTCTCTTTCACCCTCCTTCGGCTCGTTTCGCTCTCTTTCACCCTCCTTGATCTCGTTTCGCTCTCTTCCACCCTCCGTCGTCTCGTTTCGCCTTCTTTCACCCTCCTTCGTCTCGTTTCGCTCTCATTCACCCTCCTTCGGCTCGTTTCGCTCTCTTTCACCCTCCTTTATCTCGTTTCGCTCTCTTTCACCCTCCTTCGTCTCGGTTCACTCTCTTTCACCTTCCTTCATCTCGTTTCGCTCTCTTTCACCCTCATTCATCTCAATTCACTCTCTTTCACACTCCTTCGTCTCGTTTCGCCTTCTTTCACCCTCCTTCGTCTCGTTTCACTCTCGTTCCCCCTCCTTCGTCTCGTTTTGTTCTCTTTCACCCTCCTTCATCTCGTCTCGCTCTCTTTCACCTTCCTTCGCCTCGTTTCGCTCTCTTTCACCCTCCTTTGTCTCGTTTCGCTCTCTTTCACCCTCCTTCGTCTCGTTTAGCTCTCTTTCACCTTCCTTCATCTTGTTTCGCTCTCTTTCACCCGCCTTCGTCACGTTTCGCTCTCTTTCACCCTCCTTCGTCTCGTTCCGCTCTCGTTCTCCCTCCTTCGTCTCGTTTAGCTCTCTTTCACCCTCCTTCGTCTCGTTTCGCTCTCTCTCACCCTCCGTCGTCTCGTTTCGCACTCCTTCACCCTCCTTCATCTCGTTTCGCTCTCTTTCACCCTCCTTCATCTCGTTTCGCTCTCTATCACCCTCCTTCGTCTCGTTTCGCTCTCTTTCACACTCCTTCGTCTCGGTTTGCTCTCTTTCACCCACCTTCGTCTCGTTTCGCTCTCTCTCACCCTCCGACGTCTCGTTTTGCACTCCTTCACCCTCCTTCGTCTTGTTTCGCTCTCTTTCACCCTCCTTCATCTCGTTTCGCTCTCTTTCACCCTCCTTTGTCTCGTTTCGCTCTCTTTCACCCTCCTTCGTCTCGTTTTGTTCTCTTTCACCCTCCTTCGTCTCGTCTCGCTCTCTTTCACCTTCCTTCGCCTCGTTTCGCTCTCTTTCACCCTCCTTTGTCTCGTTTCGCTCTCTTTCACCCTCCTTCGTCTCGTTTAGCTCTCTTTCACCTTCCTTCATCTTGTTTCGCACTCTTTCACCCTCCTTCGTCTCGTTTCGCTCTCTTTCACCCTCCTTCGTCTCGTTTCGCTCTCTTTCACCCTCCTTCGTCTTGTTTCGCTCTCTTTCACCCACCTTCGTCTCGTTTCGCTCTCTCTCACCCTCCGACGTCTCGTTTTGCACTCCTTCACCCTCCTTCGTCTTGTTTCGCTCTCTTTCACCCTCCTTCATCTCGTTTCGCTCTCTTTCACCCTCCTTTGTCTCGTTTCGCTCTCTTTCACCCTCCTTCGTCTCGTTTTGTTCTCTTTCACCCTCCTTCGTCTCGTCTCGCTCTCTTTCACCTTCCTTCGCCTCGTTTCGCTCTCTTTCACCCTCCTTTGTCTCGTTTCGCTCTCTTTCACCCTCCTTCGTCTCGTTTAGCTCTCTTTCACCTTCCTTCTACTTGTTTCGCACTCTTTCACCCTCCTTCGTCTCGTTTCGCTCTCTTTCACCCTCCTTCGTCTCGTTTCGCTCTCTTTCACCCTCCTTCGTCTTGTTTCGCTCTCTTTCACCCTCCTTCGTCTCGTTTCGCTCTCTTCCACCCTCCTTCATCTTGTTTCGCCCTCTCTCCACCTTCTTCGTCTCGTTTCGCTCTCTTTCACCCTCCTTCGTCTCGTTTCGCTCTCTTTCGCTCTCCTTCGTCTCGTTTCGCTCTCTTCCGCCCTCCTTCGTCTCGTTTCGCTCACTGTCACCCTCCTTCGGCTCGTTTAGCTCTCTTCCACCATCCTTCGTTTCGTTTCGCTCTCTTTCACCCTCCTTCGGCTCATTTCGCTCTCTTTGACCCTCCTTCGTCTCGTTTCGCTCTCTTCCACCCTCCTTCGTCTCGTCTCGCTCACTGTCACCCTCCTTCGTCTCGTTTAGCTCTCTTTCACCCTCCTTCGTCTCGTTTCGCACTCTTTCACCCTCCTTCGTCTCGGTTCGCTCTCTTTCACCTTCCTTCATCTTGTTTCGCTCTCTTTCACCATCCTTCGTCTCGTTTCGGACTCTTTCACCATCCTTTGTCTCGTTTCGCTCTCTTTCACACTCCTTCGTTTCGTTTGGCTCTCTTTCACCCTCCTTCGTCTTGTTTCGCCTTCTTTCACCCTCCTTCATCTCGTTTCACTCTCATTCCCCCTCCTTCGTCACATTTTGTTCTCTTTCACACTCCTTCGTCTCGTCTCGCTCTCTTTCACCTTCCTTCGCCTCGTTTCGCTCTCTTTCACCCTCCTTTGTCTCGTTTCGCTCTCTTTCACCCTCCTTCGTCTCGTTTAGCTCTCTTTCACCTTCCTTCATCTTGTTTCGCTCTCTTTCACCCTCCTTCGTCTCGTTTCGCTCTTTTTCACCCTCCTTCGTCTCGTTCCGCTCTCGTTCTCCCTCCTTCGTCTCGTTTAGCTCTCTTTCACCCTCCTTCGTCTCGTTTCACTCTTTTTCACCCTCCTTCATCTCGTATCGCTCTCATTCACCCTCCTTCTTCTCGTTTCACTCTTTTTCACCCTCCTTCGTCTCGTTTCACTCTCTTTCATCCTCCTTCGTCTCGTTTCGCTCTCTTTCACCCTCCATCGGCTCGTTTCGCTCTTTTTCACCCTCCTTCGTCTTGTTTCGCTTTCTTTAACCCTTCTTTGTCTCGTTTGTCCGTCTTTCACAATCCTTCGTCTCGTTTTGCTCTCTTTCACACTCCTTCGTCTCGTTTCGTTCTCTTTCACCCTCCTTCTTCTCGTTTCCCTCTCTTTCACCCTCCATCGTCTCGTTTCGCTCTCTTCCACCCTCCTTCGGCTAGTTTCGCACTCTTTCACCCTCCTTCGTCTCGGTTCGCTCTCTTTCACCTTCCTTCATCTCGTTTCGCTCTCTTTCACCATCCTTCGTCTCGTTTCGCACTCTTTCACCCTCCTTTGTCTCGATTCGCTCTCTTTCACCCTCCTTCGTTTCGTTTGGCTCTCTTTCACCCTCCTTCGTCTTGTTTCGCTCTCTTTCACCCTCCTTCGTCTCGTTTCGCTCTCTTTCACCCTCCTTCGGCTCGTTTCACTCTCTTTCACCCTCCTTTATCTCGTTTCGCTCTCTTTCACCCTCCTTCGTCTCGTTTCACTCTCTTTCACCTTCCTTCATCTCGTTTCGCTCTCTTTCACCCTCCTTCGTCTCAATTCACTCTCTTTCACACTCCTTCGTCTCGTTTCGCCTTCTTTCACCCTCCTTCGTCTCGTTTCACTCTCATTCCCCCTCCTTCGTCTCGTTTTGTTCTCTTTCACCCTCCTTCGTCTCGTCTCGCTCTCTTTCACCTTCCTTCGCGTCGTTTCGCTCTCTTTCACCCTCCTTTGTCTCGTTTCGCTCTCTTTCACCCTCCTTCGTCTCGTTTAGCTCTCTTTCACCTTCCTTCATCTTGTTTCGCTCTCTTTCACCCTCCTTCGTCTCGTTTCGCTCTCTTTCACCCTCCTTCGTCTCGTTTCGCTCTCTTTCACCCTCCTTCGTCTAGTTTCGCTCTCTTTCACCCTCCTTCGTCTCGTTTCGCTCTCTTTCACCCTCCTTCGGCTCGTTTCGCTCTCTTTCGCCTTCCTTCGTCTCGTTTCGCTCTCTATCGCCCTCCTTCGTCTCGTTTCGCTCTGTTCCACCCTCCTTCGTCTCGTTTCGCTCTCTTCCACCCTCCTTCATCAAGTTTCGCCCTCTCTCCCCCTTCTTCGTCTCGTTTCGCTCTCTTTCACCCTCCTTCGTCTCGTTTCGCTCTCTTTCACCCTCCTTCGTCTCGTTTCGCTCTCTTTCGCTCTCCTTCGTCTCGTTTCGCTCTCTTCCACCCTCCTTCGTCTCGTTTTGCTCACTTTCACCCTCCTTCGGCTCGTTTTGCTCTCTTTCACTCTCCTTCATCTCGTTTCGCTCTCTTTCACCCTCCTTCGTCTCGTTTCACTCTCTTTTACCTTCCTTCGTCTCGTTTCGCTCTTTTCCACCCTCCTTCGTCTCGTTTCGCCCTCTTCCACCCTCCTTCGTCTCGGTTCGCTCTCTTTCACCCTCCTTCGTCTCGTTTCGCTCTCTTTGACCCTCCTTCGTCTCGTTTCGCTCTCTTTCACCCTCCTTCGTCTCGGTTCGCTCTCTTTCACCCACCTTCGTCTCGTTTCGCTCTCTCTCACCCTCCTTCGTCTTGTTTCGCTCTATTCCACCCTCCGTCGTCTCGTTTCGCACTCCTTCACCCTCCTTTGTCTCGTTTCGCTCTCTTTCACCCTCCTTCGTCTCGTTTCGCTCTCTTTCACCCTCCTTTGTCTCGTTTCGCTCTCTTTCACCCTCCTTCGTCTTGTTTCGCTCTCTTTCACCCTCCTTCGTCTCGGTTCGCTCTCTTTCACCCACCTTCGTCTCGTTTCGCTCTCTCTCACCCTCCGTCATCTCGTTTCGCACTCCTTCACCCTCCTTCGTCTCGTTTCGCTCTCTTTCACCCTCCTTCATCTCGTTTCGCTCTCTTTCACCCTCCTTCGTCTCGTTTCGCTCTCTTTCACCCTCCTTCGTCTCGGTTTGCTCTCTTTCACCCACCTTCGTCTCGTTTCGCTCTCTCTCACCCTCCGTCGTCTCGTTTCGCACTCCTTCACCCTCCTTCGTCTCGTTTCGCTCTCTTTCACCCTCCTTCGTCTCGTTTCGCTCTCTTTCACCCTCCTTTGTCTCGTTTCGCTCTCTTTCACCCTCCTTCATCTCGTTTCGCTCTCTTTCACCCTCCTTCGTCTCGTTTCGCTCTCTTTCACCCACCTTCGTCTCGTTTCGCTCTCTCTCACCCTCCTTCGTCTCGGTTCGCTCTCTTCCACCCTCCTTCGTCTCGTTACGCCTTCTTTCACCCTCCTTCGTCTCGTTTCGCTCTCTTTCCCCCTCCTTCGTCTCGTTTCGTTCTCTTTAACCCTCCTTCGTCTCGTTTCGCACTCTTTCACCTTCCTTCGACTCGTTTCGCTCTCTTTCACCCTCCTTCGTCTCGTTTCACACTCTTTCACCCTCCTTCGACTCGTTTAGCTCTCTTTCACACTCCTTCGTCTCGTTTCACTCTTTTTCACCCTCCTTCGTCTCGTTTCGTTCTCTTTCACCCTCCTTCTTCTCGTTTCCCTCTCTTTCACCCTCCATCGTCTCGTTTCGCTCTCTTCCACCCTCCTTCGGCTAGTTTCGCACTCTTTCACCCTCCTTCGTCTCGGTTCGCTCTCTTTCACCTTCCTTCATCTCGTTTCGCTCTCTTTCACCATCCTTCGTCTCGTTTCGCACTCTTTCACCCTCCTTTGTCTCGATTCGCTCTCTTTCACCCTCCTTCGTTTCGTTTGGCTCTCTTTCACCCTCCTTCGTCTCGTTTCACCCTCTTTCACCTTCCTTCATCTCGTTTCGCTCTCTTTCACCCTCCTTCGTCTCAATTCACTCTCTTTCACACTCCTTCGTCTCGTTTCGCCTTCTTTCACCCTCCTTCGTCTCGTTTCACTCTCATTCCCCCTCCTTCGTCTCGTTTTGTTCTCTTTCACCCTCCTTCGTCTCGTCTCGCTCTCTTTCACCTTCCTTCGCCTCGTTTCGCTCTCTTTCACCCTCCTTTGTCTCGTTTCGCTCTCTTTCACCCTCCTTCGTCTCGTTTAGCTCTCTTTCACCTTCCTTCATCTTGTTTCGCTCTCTTTCACCCTCCTTCGTCTCGTTTCGCTCTCTTTCACCCTCCTTCGTCTCGTTTCGCTCTCTTTCACCCTCCTTCGTCTTGTTTCGCTCTCTTTCACCCTCCTTCGTCTCGTTTCGCTCTCTTTCACCCTCCTTCGGCTCGTTTCGCTCTCTTTCGCCCTCCTTCGTCTCGTTTCGCTCTCTTTCGCCCTCCTTCGTCTCGTTTCGCTCTGTTCCACCCTCCTTCGTCTCGTTTCGCTCTCTTCCACCCTCCTTCATCAAGTTTCGCCCTCTCTCCCCCTTCTTCGTCTCGTTTCGCTCTCTTTCACCCTCCTTCGTCTCGTTTCGCTCTCTTTCACCCTCCTTCGTCTCGTTTCGCTCTCTTTCGCTCTCCTTCGTCTCGTTTCGCTCTCTTCCACCCTCCTTCGTCTCGTTTTGCTCACTTTCACCCTCCTTCGGCTCGTTTTGCTCTCTTTCACTCTCCTTCATCTCGTTTCGCTCTCTTTCACCCTCCTTCGTCTCGTTTCGTTCTCTTTCACCCTCCTTCTTCTCGTTTCCCTCTCTTTCACCCTCCATCGTCTCGTTTCGCTCTCTTCCACCCTCCTTCGGCTAGTTTCGCACTATTTCACCCTCCTTCGTCTCGGTTCGCTCTCTTTCACCTTCCTTCATCTCGTTTCGCTCTCTTTCACCATCCTTCGTCTCGTTTCGCACTCTTTCACCCTCCTTTGTCTCGATTCGCTCTCTTTCACCCTCCTTCGTTTCGTTTGGCTCTCTTTCACCCTCCTTCGTCTTGTTTCACTCTCTTTCACCTTCCTTCATCTCGTTTCGCTCTCTTTCACCCTCCTTCGTCTCAATTCACTCTCTTTCACACTCCTTCGTCTCGTTTCGCCTTCTTTCACCCTCCTTCGTCTCGTTTCACTCTCATTCCCCCTCCTTCGTCTCGTTTTGTTCTCTTTCACCCTCCTTCGTCTCGTCTCGCTCTCTTTCACCTTCCTTCGCCTCGTTTCGCTCTCTTTCACCCTCCTTTGTCTCGTTTCGCTCTCTTTCACCCTCCTTCGTCTCGTTTAGCTCTCTTTCACCTTCCTTCATCTTGTTTCGCTCTCTTTCACCCTCCTTCGTCTCGTTTCGCTCTCTTTCACCCTCCTTCGTCTCGTTTCGCTCTCTTTCACCCTCCTTCGTCTTGTTTCGCTCTCTTTCACCCTCCTTCGTCTCGTTTCGCTCTCTTTCACCCTCCTTCGGCTCGTTTCGCTCTCTTTCGCCCTCCTTCGTCTCGTTTCGCTCTCTTTCGCCCTCCTTCGTCTCGTTTCGCTCTGTTCCACCCTCCTTCGTCTCGTTTCGCTCTCTTCCACCCTCCTTCATCAAGTTTCGCCCTCTCTCCCCCTTCTTCGTCTCGTTTCGCTCTCTTTCACCCTCCTTCGTCTCGTTTCGCTCTCTTTCACCCTCCTTCGTCTCGTTTCGCTTTCTTTCGCTCTCCTTCGTCTCGTTTCGCTCTCTTCCACCCTCCTTCGTCTCGTTTTGCTCACTTTCACCCTCCTTCGGCTCGTTTTGCTCTCTTTCACTCTCCTTCATCTCGTTTCGCTCTCTTTCACCCTCCTTCGTCTCGTTTCACTCTCTTTTACCTTCCTTCGTCTCGTTTCGCTCTTTTCCACCCTCCTTCGTCTCGTTTCGCCCTCTTCCACCCTCCTTCGTCTCGGTTCGCTCTCTTTCACCCTCCTTCGTCTCGTTTCGCTCTCTTTGACCCTCCTTCGTCTCGTTTCGCTCTCTTTCACCCTCCTTCGTCTCGGTTCGCTCTCTTTCACCCACCTTCGTCTCGTTTCGCTCTCTCTCACCCTCCTTCGTCTTGTTTCGCTCTATTCCACCCTCCGTCGTCTCGTTTCGCACTCCTTCACCCTCCTTTGTCTCGTTTCGCTCTCTTTCACCCTCCTTCGTCTCGTTTCGCTCTCTTTCACCCTCCTTTGTCTCGTTTCGCTCTCTTTCACCCTCCTTCGTCTTGTTTCGCTCTCTTTCACCCTCCTTCGTCTCGGTTCGCTCTCTTTCACCCACCTTCGTCTCGTTTCGCTCTCTCTCACCCTCCGTCATCTCGTTTCGCACTCCTTCACCCTCCTTCGTCTCGTTTCGCTCTCTTTCACCCTCCTTCATCTCGTTTCGCTCTCTTTCACCCTCCTTCGTCTCGTTTCGCTCTCTTTCACCCTCCTTCGTCTCGGTTTGCTCTCTTTCACCCACCTTCGTCTCGTTTCGCTCTCTCTCACCCTCCGTCGTCTCGTTTCGCACTCCTTCACACTCCTTCGTCTCGTTTCGCTCTCTTTCACCCTCCTTCGTCTCGTTTCGCTCTCTTTCACCCTCCTTTGTCTCGTTTCGCTCTCTTTCACCCTCCTTCATCTCGTTTCGCTCTCTTTCACCCTCCTTCGTCTCGTTTCGCTCTCTTTCACCCACCTTCGTCTCGTTTCGCTCTCTCTCACCCTCCTTCGTCTCGGTTCGCTCTCTTCCACCCTCCTTCGTCTCGTTACGCCTTCTTTCACCCTCCTTCGTCTCGTTTCGCTCTCTTTCCCCCTCCTTCGTCTCGTTTCGTTCTCTTTAACCCTCCTTCGTCTCGTTTCGCTCTCTTTCACCCACCTTCGTCTCGTTTCGCTCTCTCTCACCCTCCTTCGTCTCGGTTCGCTCTCTTCCACCCTCCTTCGTCTCGTTACGCCTTCTTTCACCCTCCTTCGACTCGTTTAGCTCTCTTTCACACTCCTTCGTCTCGTTTCACTCTTTTTCACCCTCCTTCGTCTCGTTTCGCTCTCTTCCAGCCTCCTTCATCTCGTTTCGCCTTCTTTCACCCTCCTTCGTCTCGTTTCGCTCTTATTCCCCCTCCTTCGTCTCGTTTTGCTCTCTTTCACCCTCCTTCGTCTCGTTTCGCTCTCTTTCACCTTCCTTCGCCTCGTTTAGCTCTCTTTCACCTTCCTTCGACTTGTTTCGCTCTCTTTCACCCTCCTTCGTCTCGTTTCGCTCTCTTTCACCCTCCTTCGTCTCGTTCCGCTCTCTTTCTCCCTCCTTCGACTCGTTCAGCTCTCTTTCACACTCCTTCGTCTGGTTTCACTCTTTTTCACCCGCCTTCATCTCGTTTCGCTCTCTTTCACCCTCCTTCGTCTCTTTTCACTCTCTTTCACCCTCCTTCGTCTCGTTTCGCTCTCTTCCACCATCCTTCGTCTCGTTTCGCTCGCTTTCGCCCTCCTTCGGCTCGTTTCGCACTCTTTCTCCCTCCTACATCTCGTTTCGCTCTCTTTCACCTTCCTTCATCTCGTTTCGCACTCTTTCACCCTCCTTCGTCTCATTTCACTCTCTTTCACACTCCTTCGTCTCGTTTCTCCTTCTTTCACCCTCCTTCGTCTCGTTTCGCTCTCATTCCCCCTCCTTCGTCTCGATTTGTTCTCTTTCACCCTCCTTCGGCTCGTTTCGCTCTCTTTCACCTTCCTTCGCCTCGTTTCGCTCTCTTACACCCTCCTTTGTCTCGTTTCGCTCTCTTTCACCCTCCTTCGTCTCGTTTCGCTCTCTTTCACCCTCCTTCATCTCGTTTCGATCTCTATCACCCTCCTTCGTCTCGTTTCGCTCTCTTTCACACTCCTTCATCTCGGTTTGCTCTCTTTCACCCACCTTCGTCTCGTTTCGCTCTCTCTCACCCTCCGTCGTCTCGTTTTGCACTCCTTCACCCTCCTTCGTCTTGTTTCGCTCTCTTTCCCCCTCCTTCGTCTCGTTTCGCTCTCTTTCACCCTCCTTTGTCTCGTTTCGCTCTCTTTCACCCTCCTTCGTCTCGTTTTGTTCTCTTTCACCCTCCTTCGTCTCGTCTCGCTCTCTTTCACCTTCTTTCGCCTCGTTTCGCTCTCTTTCACCCTCCTTTGTCTCGTTTCGCTCTCTTTCACCCTCCTTCGTCTCGTTTAGCTCTCTTTCACCTTCCTTCATCTTGTTTCGCACTCTTTCACCCTCCTTCGTCTCGTTTCGCTCTCTTTCACCCTCCTTCGTCTCGTTTCGCTCTCTTTCACCCTCCTTCGTCTTGTTTCGCACTCTTTCACCCTCCTTCGTCTCGTTTCGCTCTCTTCCACCCTCCTTCATCTTGTTTCGCCCTCTCTCCACCTTCTTCGTCTCGTTTCGCTCTCTTTCACCCTTCTTCGTCTCGTTTCGCTCTCTTTCACCCTCCTTCGTCTCGTTTCGCTCTCTTTCGCTCTCCTTCGTCTCGTTTCGCTCTCTTCCGCCCTCCTTCGCCTCGTTTCGCTCACTGTCACCCTCCTTCGTCTCGTTTAGCTCTCTTCCACCATCCTTCGTTTCGTTTCGCTCACTGTCACCCTCCTTCGTCTCGTTTAGCTCTCTTTCACCCTCCTTCGTCTCGTTTCGCACTCTTTCACCCTCCTTCGTCTCGGTTCGCTCTCTTTCACCTTCCTTCATCTCGTTTCGCTCTCTTTCACCATCCTTCGTCTCGTTTCGGACTCTTTCACCCTCCTTTGTCTCGTTTCGCTCTCTTTCACACTCCTTCGTTTCGTTTAGCTCTCTTTCACCCTCCTTCGTCTTGTTTCACTCTCTTTCACCCTCCTTCGTCTTGTTTCGCTCTCATTCACCCTCCTTCGGCTCGTTTCTCTCTCTTTCACCCTCCTTTATCTCGTTTCGCTCTCTTTCACCCTCCTTCGTCTCGGTTCACTCTCTTTCACCTTCCTTCATCTCGTTTCGCTCTCTTTCACCCTCCTTCGTCTCAATTCACTCTCTTTCACACTCCTTCGTCTCGTTTCGCCTTCTTTCACCTTCCTTCATCTCGTTTCGCTCTCTTTCACCATCCTTCGTCTCGTTTCGGACTCTTTCACCATCCTTTGTCTCGTTTCGCTCTCTTTCACACTCCTTCGTTTCGTTTGGCTCTCTTTCACCCTCCTTCGTCTTGTTTCACTCTCTTTCACCCTCCTTCGTCTTGTTTCGCTCTCATTCACCCTCCTTCGTCTCGGTTCGCTCTCTTTCACCTTCCTTCATCTCGTTTCGCTCTCTTTCACCATCCTTCGTCTCGTTTCGCACTCTTTCACCCTCCTTTGTCTCGTTTCACTCTCTTTCACCCTCCTTCGTTTCGTTTGGCTCTCTTTCACCCTCCTTCGTCTTGTTTCGCTCTCTTTCACCCTCCTTCGTCTCGTTTCGCTCTCTTTCACCCTCCTTCGGCTCGTTTCGCTCTCTTTCACCCTCCTTGATCTCGTTTCGCTCTCTTCCACCCTCCGTCGTCTCGTTTCGCCTTCTTTCACCCTCCTTCGTCTCGTTTCGCTCTCATTCACCCTCCTTCGGCTCGTTTCGCTCTCTTTCACCCTCCTTTATCTCGTTTCGCTCTCTTTCACCCTCCTTCGTCTCGGTTCACTCTCTTTCACCTTCCTTCATCTCGTTTCGCTCTCTTTCACCCTCATTCGTCTCAATTCACTCTCTTTCACACTCCTTCGTCTCGTTTCGCCTTCTTTCACCCTCCTTCGTCTCGTTTCACTCTCATTCCCCCTCCTTCGTCTCGTTTTGTTCTCTTTCACCCACCTTCATCTCGTCTCGCTCTCTTTCACCTTCCTTCGCCTCGTTTCGCTCTCTTTCACCCTCCTTTGTCTCGTTTCGCTCTCTTTCACCCTCCTTCGTCTCGTTTAGCTCTCTTTCACCTTCCTTCATCTTGTTTCGCTCTCTTTCACCCGCCTTCGTCACGTTTCGCTCTCTTTCACCCTCCTTCGTCTCGTTCCGCTCTCGTTCTCCCTCCTTCGTCTCGTTTAGCTCTCTTTCACCCTCCTTCGTCTCGTTTCGCTCTCTCTCACCCTCCGTCGTCTCGTTTCGCACTCCTTCACCCTCCTTCATCTCGTTTCGCTCTCTTTCACCCTCCTTCATCTCGTTTCGCTCTCTATCACCCTCCTTCGTCTCGTTTCGCTCTCTTTCACACTCCTTCGTCTCGGTTTGCTCTCTTTCACCCACCTTCGTCTCGTTTCGCTCTCTCTCACCCTCCGACGTCTCGTTTTGCACTCCTTCACCCTCCTTCGTCTTGTTTCGCTCTCTTTCACCCTCCTTCATCTCGTTTCGCTCTCTTTCACCCTCCTTTGTCTCGTTTCGCTCTCTTTCACCCTCCTTCGTCTCGTTTTGTTCTCTTTCACCCTCCTTCGTCTCGTCTCGCTCTCTTTCACCTTCCTTCGCCTCGTTTCGCTCTCTTTCACCCTCCTTTGTCTCGTTTCGCTCTCTTTCACCCTCCTTCGTCTCGTTTAGCTCTCTTTCACCTTCCTTCATCTTGTTTCGCACTCTTTCACCCTCCTTCGTCTCGTTTCGCTCTCTTTCACCCTCCTTCGTCTCGTTTCGCTCTCTTTCACCCTCCTTCGTCTTGTTTCGCTCTCTTTCACCCTCCTTCGTCTCGTTTCGCTCTCTTCCACACTCTTTCATCTTGTTTCGCCCTCTCTCCACCTTCTTCGTCTCGTTTCGCTCTCTTTCACCCTTCTTCGTCTCGTTTCGCTCTCTTTCACCCTCCTTCGTCTCGTTTCGCTCTCTTTCGCTCTCCTTCGTCTCGTTTCGCTCTCTTCCGCCCTCCTTCGTCTCGTTTCGCTCACTGTCACCCTCCTTCGGCTCGTTTAGCTCTCTTCCACCATCCTTCGTTTCGTTTCGCTCTCTTTCACCCTCCTTCGTCTCGTCTCGCTCACTGTCACCCTCCTTCGTCTCGTTTAGCTCTCTTTCACCCTCCTTCGTCTCGTTTCGCACTCTTTCACCCTCCTTCGTCTCGGTTCGCTCTCTTTCACCTTCCTTCATCTTGTTTCGCTCTCTTTCACCATCCTTCGTCTCGTTTCGGACTCTTTCACCATCCTTTGTCTCGTTTCGCTCTCTTTCACACTCCTTCGTTTCGTTTGGCTCTCTTTCACCCTCCTTCGTCTTGTTTCGCCTTCTTTCACCCTCCTTCATCTCGTTTCACTCTCATTCCCCCTCCTTCGTCACATTTTGTTCTCTTTCACCCTCCTTCGTCTCGTCTCGCTCTCTTTCACCTTCCTTCGCCTCGTTTCGCTCTCTTTCTCCTTCCTTCATCTTGTTTCGCTCTCTTTCACCCTCCTTCGTCTCGTTTCGCTCTTTTTCACCCTCCTTCGTCTCGTTCCGCTCTCGTTCTCCCTCCTTCGTCTCGTTTAGCTCTCTTTCACCCTCCTTCGTCTCGTTTCACTCTTTTTCACCCTCCTTCATCTCGTATCGCTCTCCTTCACCCATTCTTCGTCTCGTTTCGCTCTCTTTCTCCCTCCTTCATCTCGTTTCGCTCTCTTTCACCCTCCTTCGTCTCGTTTCGCTCTCTTTCACCCTCCTTCGTCTCGGTTTGCTCTCTTTCACCCACCTTCGTCTCGTTTCGCTCTCTCTCACCCTCCGTCGTCTCGTTTCGCACTCCTTCACCCTCCTTCGTCTCGTTTCGCTCTCTTTCACCCTCCTTCGTCTCGTTTCGCTCTCTTTCACCCTCCTTTGTCTCGTTTCGCTCTCTTTCACCCTCCTTCATCTCGTTTCGCTCTCTTTCACCCTCCTTCTTCTCGTTTCGCTCTCTTTCACCCACCTTCGTCTCGTTTCGCTCTCTCTCACCCTCCTTCGTCTCGGTTCGCTCTCTTCCACCCTCCTTCGTCTCGTTACGCCTTCTTTCACCCTCCTTCGTCTCGTTTCGCTCTCTTTCCCCCTCCTTCGTCTCGTTTCGTTCTCTTTAACCCTCCTTCGTCTCGTTTCGCACTCTTTCACCTTCCTTCGACTCGTTTCGCTCTCTTTCACCCTTCTTCGTCTCGTTTCACACTCTTTCACCCTCCTTCGACTCGTTTAGCTCTCTTTCACACTCCTTCGTCTCGTTTCACTCTTTTTCACCCTCCTTCGTCTCGTTTCGCTCTCTTCCAGCCTCCTTCATCTCGTTTCGCCTTCTTTCACCCTCCTTCGTCTCGTTTCGCTCTTATTCCCCCTCCTTCGTCTCGTTTTGCTCTCTTTCACCCTCCTTCGTCTCGTTTCGCTCTCTTTCACCTTCCTTCGCCTCGTTTAGCTCTCTTTCACCTTCCTTCGACTTGTTTCGCTCTCTTTCACCCTCCTTCGTCTCGTTTCCCTCTCTTTCACCCTCCTTCGTCTCGGTTCGCTCTCTTTCACCCACCTTCGTCTCGTTTCGCTCTCTCTCACCCTCCTTCGTCTTGTTTCGCTCTATTCCACCCTCCGTCGTCTCGTTTCGCACTCCTTCACCCTCCTTTGTCTCGTTTCGCTCTCTTTCACCCTCCTTCGTCTCGTTTCGCTCTCTTTCACCCTCCTTTGTCTCGTTTCGCTCTCTTTCACCCTCCTTCGTCTTGTTTCGCTCTCTTTCACCCTCCTTCGTCTCGGTTCGCTCTCTTTCACCCACCTTCGTCTCGTTTCGCTCTCTCTCACCCTCCGTCATCTCGTTTCGCACTCCTTCACCCTCCTTCGTCTCGTTTCGCTCTCTTTCACCCTCCTTCATCTCGTTTCGCTCTCTTTCACCCTCCTTCGTCTCGTTTCGCTCTCTTTCACCCTCCTTCGTCTCGGTTTGCTCTCTTTCACCCACCTTCGTCTCGTTTCGCTCTCTCTCACCCTCCGTCGTCTCGTTTCGCACTCCTTCACCCTCCTTCGTCTCGTTTCGCTCTCTTTCACCCTCCTTCGTCTCGTTTCGCTCTCTTTCACCCTCCTTTGTCTCGTTTCGCTCTCTTTCACCCTCCTTCATCTCGTTTCGCTCTCTTTCACCCTCCTTCGTCTCGTTTCGCTCTCTTTCACCCACCTTCGTCTCGTTTCGCTCTCTCTCACCCTCCTTCGTCTCGGTTCGCTCTCTTCCACCCTCCTTCGTCTCGTTACGCCTTCTTTCACCCTCCTTCGTCTCGTTTCGCTCTCTTACCCCCTCCTTCGTCTCGTTTCGTTCTCTTTAACCCTCCTTCGTCTCGTTTCGCTCTCTTTCACCCACCTTCGTCTCGTTTCGCTCTCTCTCACCCTCCTTCGTCTCGGTTCGCTCTCTTCCACCCTCCTTCGTCTCGTTACGCCTTCTTTCACCCTCCTTCGACTCGTTTAGCTCTCTTTCACACTCCTTCGTCTCGTTTCACTCTTTTTCACCCTCCTTCGTCTCGTTTCGCTCTCTTCCAGCCTCCTTCATCTCGTTTCGCCTTCTTTCACCCTCCTTCGTCTCGTTTCGCTCTTATTCCCCCTCCTTCGTCTCGTTTTGCTCTCTTTCACCCTCCTTCGTCTCGTTTCGCTCTCTTTCACCTTCCTTCGCCTCGTTTAGCTCTCTTTCACCTTCCTTCGACTTGTTTCGCTCTCTTTCACCCTCCTTCGTCTCGTTTCGCTCTCTTTCACCCTCCTTCGTCTCGTTCCGCTCTCTTTCTCCCTCCTTCGACTCGTTTAGCTCTCTTTCACACTCCTTCGTCTGGTTTCACTCTTTTTCACCCGCCTTCATCTCGTTTCGCTCTCTTTCACCCTCCTTCGTCTCTTTTCACTCTCTTTCACCCTCCTTCGTCTCGTTTCGCTCTCTTCCACCATCCTTCGTCTCGTTTCGCTCGCTTTCGCCCTCCTTCGGCTCGTTTCGCACTCTTTCTCCCTCCTACATCTCGTTTCGCTCTCTTTCACCTTCCTTCATCTCGTTTCGCACTCTTTCACCCTCCTTCGTCTCATTTCACTCTCTTTCACACTCCTTCGTCTCGTTTCTCCTTCTTTCACCCTCCTTCGTCTCGTTTCGCTCTCATTCCCCCTCCTTCGTCTCGATTTGTTCTCTTTCACCCTCCTTCGGCTCGTTTCGCTCTCTTTCACCTTCCTTCGCCTCGTTTCGCTCTCTTACACCCTCCTTTGTCTCGTTTCGCTCTCTTTCACCCTCCTTCGTCTCGTTTCGCTCTCTTTCACCCTCCTTCATCTCGTTTCGATCTCTATCACCCTCCTTCGTCTCGTTTCGCTCTCTTTCACACTCCTTCATCTCGGTTTGCTCTCTTTCACCCACCTTCGTCTCGTTTCGCTCTCTCTCACCCTCCGTCGTCTCGTTTTGCACTCCTTCACCCTCCTTCGTCTTGTTTCGCTCTCTTTCCCCCTCCTTCGTCTCGTTTCGCTCTCTTTCACCCTCCTTTGTCTCGTTTCGCTCTCTTTCACCCTCCTTCGTCTCGTTTTGTTCTCTTTCACCCTCCTTCGTCTCGTCTCGCTCTCTTTCACCTTCTTTCGCCTCGTTTCGCTCTCTTTCACCCTCCTTTGTCTCGTTTCGCTCTCTTTCACCCTCCTTCGTCTCGTTTAGCTCTCTTTCACCTTCCTTCATCTTGTTTCGCACTCTTTCACCCTCCTTCGTCTCGTTTCGCTCTCTTTCACCCTCCTTCGTCTCGTTTCGCTCTCTTTCACCCTCCTTCGTCTTGTTTCGCACTCTTTCACCCTCCTTCGTCTCGTTTCGCTCTCTTCCACCCTCCTTCATCTTGTTTCGCCCTCTCTCCACCTTCTTCGTCTCGTTTCGCTCTCTTTCACCCTTCTTCGTCTCGTTTCGCTCTCTTTCACCCTCCTTCGTCTCGTTTCGCTCTCTTTCGCTCTCCTTCGTCTCGTTTCGCTCTCTTCCGCCCTCCTTCGCCTCGTTTCGCTCACTGTCACCCTCCTTCGTCTTGTTTAGCTCTCTTCCACCATCCTTCGTTTCGTTTCGCTCACTGTCACCCTCCTTCGTCTCGTTTAGCTCTCTTTCACCCTCCTTCGTCTCGTTTCGCACTCTTTCACCCTCCTTCGTCTCGGTTCGCTCTCTTTCACCTTCCTTCATCTCGTTTCGCTCTCTTTCACCATCCTTCGTCTCGTTTCGGACTCTTTCACCCTCCTTTGTCTCGTTTCGCTCTCTTTCACACTCCTTCGTTTCGTTTAGCTCTCTTTCACCCTCCTTCGTCTTGTTTCACTCTCTTTCACCCTCCTTCGTCTTGTTTCGCTCTCATTCACCCTCCTTCGGCTCGTTTCTCTCTCTTTCACCCTCCTTTATCTCGTTTCGCTCTCTTTCACCCTCCTTCGTCTCGGTTCACTCTCTTTCACCTTCCTTCATCTCGTTTCGCTCTCTTTCACCCTCCTTCGTCTCAATTCACTCTCTTTCACACTCCTTCATCTCGTTTCGCCTTCTTTCACCTTCCTTCATCTCGTTTCGCTCTCTTTCACCATCCTTCGTCTCGTTTCGGACTCTTTCACCCTCCTTCGTCTTGTTTCACTCTCTTTCACCCTCCTTCGTCTTGTTTCGCTCTCATTCACCCTCCTTCGTCTCGGTTCGCTCTCTTTCACCTTCCTTCATCTCGTTTCGCTCTCTTTCACCATCCTTCGTCTCGTTTCGCACTCTTTCACCCTCCTTTGTCTCGTTTCGCTCTCTTTCACCCTCCTTCGTTTCGTTTGGCTCTCTTTCACCCTCCTTCGTCTTGTTTCGCTCTCTTTCACCCTCCTTCGTCTCGTTTCGCTCTCTTTCACCCTCCTTCGGCTCGTTTCGCTCTCTTTCACCCTCCTTGATCTCGTTTCGCTCTCTTCCACCCTCCGTCGTCTCGTTTCGCCTTCTTTCACCCTCCTTCGTCTCGTTTCGCTCTCATTCACCCTCCTTCGGCTCGTTTCGCTCTCTTTCACCCTCCTTTATCTCGTTTCGCTCTCTTTCACCCTCCTTCGTCTCGGTTCACTCTCTTTCACCTTCCTTCATCTCGTTTCGCTCTCTTTCACCCTCATTCGTCTCAATTCACTCTCTTTCACACTCCTTCGTCTCGTTTCGCCTTCTTTCACCCTCCTTCGTCTCGTTTCACTCTCATTCCCCCTCCTTCGTCTCGTTTTGTTCTCTTTCACCCACCTTCATCTCGTCTCGCTCTCTTTCACCTTCCTTCGCCTCGTTTCGCTCTCTTTCACCCTCCTTTGTCTCGTTTCGCTCTCTTTCACCCTCCTTCGTCTCGTTTAGCTCTCTTTCACCTTCCTTCATCTTGTTTCGCTCTCTTTCACCCGCCTTCGTCACGTTTCGCTCTCTTTCACCCTCCTTCGTCTCGTTCCGCTCTCGTTCTCCCTCCTTCGTCTCGTTTAGCTCTCTTTCACCCTCCTTCGTCTCGTTTCGCTCTCTCTCACCCTCCGTCGTCTCGTTTCGCACTCCTTCACCCTCCTTCATCTCGTTTCGCTCTCTTTCACCCTCCTTCATCTCGTTTCGCTCTCTATCACCCTCCTTCGTCTCGTTTCGCTCTCTTTCACACTCCTTCGTCTCGGTTTGCTCTCTTTCACCCACCTTCGTCTCGTTTCGCTCTCTCTCACCCTCCGACGTCTCGTTTTGCACTCCTTCACCCTCCTTCGTCTTGTTTCGCTCTCTTTCACCCTCCTTCATCTCGTTTCGCTCTCTTTCACCCTCCTTTGTCTCGTTTCGCTCTCTTTCACCCTCCTTCGTCTCGTTTTGTTCTCTTTCACCCTCCTTCGTCTCGTCTCGCTCTCTTTCACCTTCCTTCGCCTCGTTTCGCTCTCTTTCACCCTCCTTTGTCTCGTTTCGCTCTCTTTCACCCTCCTTCGTCTCGTTTAGCTCTCTTTCACCTTCCTTCATCTTGTTTCGCACTCTTTCAACCTCCTTCGTCTCGTTTCGCTCTCTTTCACCCTCCTTCGTCTCGTTTCGCTCTCTTTCACCCTCTTTCATCTTGTTTCGCCCTCTCTCCACCTTCTTCGTCTCGTTTCGCTCTCTTTCACCCTTCTTCGTCTCGTTTCGCTCTCTTTCACCCTCCTTCGTCTCGTTTCGCTCTCTTTCGCTCTCCTTCGTCTCGTTTCGCTCTCTTCCGCCCTCCTTCGTCTCGTTTCGCTCACTGTCACCCTCCTTCGGCTCGTTTAGCTCTCTTCCACCATCCTTCGTTTCGTTTCGCTCTCTTTCACCCTCCTTCGTCTCGTCTCGCTCACTGTCACCCTCCTTCGTCTCGTTTAGCTCTCTTTCACCCTCCTTCGTCTCGTTTCGCACTCTTTCACCCTCCTTCGTCTCGGTTCGCTCTCTTTCACCTTCCTTCATCTTGTTTCGCTCTCTTTCACCATCCTTCGTCTCGTTTCGGACTCTTTCACCATCCTTTGTCTCGTTTCGCTCTCTTTCACACTCCTTCGTTTCGTTTGGCTCTCTTTCACCCTCCTTCGTCTTGTTTCGCCTTCTTTCACCCTCCTTCATCTCGTTTCACTCTCATTCCCCCTCCTTCGTCACATTTTGTTCTCTTTCACCCTCCTTCGTCTCGTCTCGCTCTCTTTCACCTTCCTTCGCCTCGTTTCGCTCTCTTTCTCCTTCCTTCATCTTGTTTCGCTCTCTTTCACCCTCCTTCGTCTCGTTTCGCTCTTTTTCACCCTCCTTCGTCTCGTTCCGCTCTCGTTCTCCCTCCTTCGTCTCGTTTAGCTCTCTTTCACCCTCCTTCGTCTCGTTTCACTCTTTTTCACCCTCCTTCATCTCGTATCGCTCTCCTTCACCCATTCTTCGTCTCGTTTCGCTCTCTTTCACCCTCCTTCATCTCGTTTCGCTCTCTTTCACCCTCCTTCGTCTCGTTTCGCTCTCTTTCACCCTCCTTCGTCTCGGTTTGCTCTCTTTCACCCACCTTCGTCTCGTTTCGCTCTCTCTCACCCTCCGTCGTCTCGTTTCGCACTCCTTCACCCTCCTTCGTCTCGTTTCGCTCTCTTTCACCCTCCTTCGTCTCGTTTCGCTCTCTTTCACCCTCCTTTGTCTCGTTTCGCTCTCTTTCACACTCCTTCATCTCGTTTCGCTCTCTTTCACCCTCCTTCGTCTCGTTTCGCTCTCTTTCACCCACCTTCGTCTCGTTTCGCTCTCTCTCACCCTCCTTCGTCTCGGTTCGCTCTCTTCCACCCTCCTTCGTCTCGTTACGCCTTCTTTCACCCTCCTTCGTCTCGTTTCGCTCTCTTTCCCCCTCCTTCGTCTCGTTTCGTTCTCTTTAACCCTCCTTCGTCTCGTTTCGCACTCTTTCACCTTCCTTCGACTCGTTTCGCTCTCTTTCACCCTTCTTCGTCTCGTTTCACACTCTTTCACCCTCCTTCGACTCGTTTAGCTCTCTTTCACACTCCTTCGTCTCGTTTCACTCTTTTTCACCCTCCTTCGTCTCGTTTCGCTCTCTTCCAGCCTCCTTCATCTCGTTTCGCCTTCTTTCACCCTCCTTCGTCTCGTTTCGCTCTTATTCCCCCTCCTTCGTCTCGTTTTGCTCTCTTTCACCCTCCTTCGTCTCGTTTCGCTCTCTTTCACCTTCCTTCGCCTCGTTTAGCTCTCTTTCACCTTCCTTCGACTTGTTTCGCTCTCTTTCACCCTCCTTCGTCTCGTTTCCCTCTCTTTCACCCTCCTTCGTCTCGTTCCGCTCTCTTTCTCCCTCCTTCGACTCGTTTAGCTCTCTTTCACACTCCTTCGTCTGGTTTCACTCTTTTTCACCCGCCTTCATCTCGTTTCGCTCTCTTTCACCCTCCTTCGTCTCTTTTCACTCTCTTTCACCCTCCTTCGTCTCGTTTCACTCTCATTCCCCCTCCTTCGTCTCGTTTTGTTCTCTTTCACCCTCCTTCGTCTCGTCTCGCTCTCTTTCACCTTCCTTCGCGTCGTTTCGCTCTCTTTCACCCTCCTTTGTCTCGTTTCGCTCTCTTTCACCCTCCTTCGTCTCGTTTAGCTCTCTTTCACCTTCCTTCATCTTGTTTCGCTCTCTTTCACCCTCCTTCGTCTCGTTTCGCTCTCTTTCACCCTCCTTCGTCTCGTTTCGCTCTCTTTCACCCTCCTTCGTCTTGTTTCGCTCTCTTTCACCCTCCTTCGTCTCGTTTCGCTCTCTTTCACCCTCCTTCGGCTCGTTTCGCTCTCTTTCGCCTTCCTTCGTCTCGTTTCGCTCTCTATCGCCCTCCTTCGTCTCGTTTCGCTCTGTTCCACCCTCCTTCGTCTCGTTTCGCTCTCTTCCACCCTCCTTCATCAAGTTTCGCCCTCTCTACCCCTTCTTCGTCTCGTTTCGCTCTCTTTCACCCTCCTTCGTCTCGTTTCGCTCTCTTTCACCCTCCTTCGTCTCGTTTCGCTCTCTTTCGCTCTCCTTCGTCTCGTTTCGCTCTCTTCCACCCTCCTTCGTCTCGTTTTGCTCACTTTCACCCTCCTTCGGCTCGTTTTGCTCTCTTTCACTCTCCTTCATCTCGTTTCGCTCTCTTTCACCCTCCTTCGTCTCGTTTCACTCTCTTTTACCTTCCTTCGTCTCGTTTCGCTCTTTTCCACCCTCCTTCGTCTCGTTTCGCCCTCTTCCACCCTCCTTCGTCTCGGTTCGCTCTCTTTCACCCTCCTTCGTCTCGTTTCGCTCTCTTTGACCCTCCTTCGTCTCGTTTCGCTCTCTTTCACCCTCCTTCGTCTCGGTTCGCTCTCTTTCACCCACCTTCGTCTCGTTTCGCTCTCTCTCACCCTCCTTCGTCTTGTTTCGCTCTATTCCACCCTCCGTCGTCTCGTTTCGCACTCCTTCACCCTCCTTTGTCTCGTTTCGCTCTCTTTCACCCTCCTTCGTCTCGTTTCGCTCTCTTTCACCCTCCTTTGTCTCGTTTCGCTCTCTTTCACCCTCCTTCGTCTTGTTTCGCTCTCTTTCACCCTCCTTCGTCTCGGTTCGCTCTCTTTCACCCACCTTCGTCTCGTTTCGCTCTCTCTCACCCTCCGTCATCTCGTTTCGCACTCCTTCACCCTCCTTCGTCTCGTTTCGCTCTCTTTCACCCTCCTTCATCTCGTTTCGCTCTCTTTCACCCTCCTTCGTCTCGTTTTGCTCTCTTTCACCCTCCTTCGTCTCGGTTTGCTCTCTTTCACCCACCTTCGTCTCGTTTCGCTCTCTCTCACCCTCCGTCGTCTCGTTTCGCACTCCTTCACCCTCCTTCGTCTCGTTTCGCTCTCTTTCACCCTCCTTCGTCTCGTTTCGCTCTCTTTCACCCTCCTTTGTCTCGTTTCGCTCTCTTTCACCCTCCTTCATCTCGTTTCGCTCTCTTTCACCCTCCTTCGTCTCGTTTCGCTCTCTTTCACCCACCTTCGTCTCGTTTCGCTCTCTCTCACCCTCCTTCGTCTCGGTTCGCTCTCTTCCACCCTCCTTCGTCTCGTTACGCCTTCTTTCACCCTCCTTCGTCTCGTTTCGCTCTCTTTCCCCCTCCTTCGTCTCGTTTCGTTCTCTTTAACCCTCCTTCGTCTCGTTTCGCACTCTTTCACCTTCCTTCGACTCGTTTTGCTCTCTTTCACCCTCCTTCGTCTCGTTTCACACTCTTTCACCCTCCTTCGACTCGTTTAGCTCTCTTTCACACTCCTTCGTCTCGTTTCACTCTTTTTCACCCTCCTTCGTCTCGTTTCGTTCTCTTTCACCCTCCTTCTTCTCGTTTCCCTCTCTTTCACCCTCCATCGTCTCGTTTCGCTCTCTTCCACCCTCCTTCGGCTAGTTTCGCACTCTTTCACCCTCCTTCGTCTCGGTTCGCTCTCTTTCACCTTCCTTCATCTCGTTTCGCTCTCTTTCACCATCCTTCGTCTCGTTTCGCACTCTTTCACCCTCCTTTGTCTCGATTCGCTCTCTTTCACCCTCCTTCGTTTCGTTTGGCTCTCTTTCACCCTCCTTCGTCTCGTTTCACCCTCTTTCACCTTCCTTCATCTCGTTTCGCTCTCTTTCACCCTCCTTCGTCTCAATTCACTCTCTTTCACACTCCTTCGTCTCGTTTCGCCTTCTTTCACCCTCCTTCGTCTCGTTTCACTCTCATTCCCCCTCCTTCGTCTCGTTTTGTTCTCTTTCACCCTCCTTCGTCTCGTCTCGCTCTCTTTCACCTTCCTTCGCCTCGTTTTGCTCTCTTTCACCCTCCTTTGTCTCGTTTCGCTCTCTTTCACCCTCCTTCGTCTCGTTTAGCTCTCTTTCACCTTCCTTCATCTTGTTTCGCTCTCTTTCACCCTCCTTCGTCTCGTTTCGCTCTCTTTCACCCTCCTTCGTCTCGTTTCGCTCTCTTTCACCCTCCTTCGTCTTGTTTCGCTCTCTTTCACCCTCCTTCGTCTCGTTTCGCTCTCTTTCACCCTCCTTCGGCTCGTTTCGCTCTCTTTCGCCCTCCTTCGTCTCGTTTCGCTCTCTTTCGCCCTCCTTCGTCTCGTTTCGCTCTGTTCCACCCTCCTTCGTCTCGTTTCGCTCTCTTCCACCCTCCTTCATCAAGTTTCGCCCTCTCTCCCCCTTCTTCGTCTCGTTTCGCTCTCTTTCACCCTCCTTCGTCTCGTTTCGCTCTCTTTCACCCTCCTTCGTCTCGTTTCGCTCTCTTTCGCTCTCCTTCGTCTCGTTTCGCTCTCTTCCACCCTCCTTCGTCTCGTTTTGCTCACTTTCACCCTCCTTCGGCTCGTTTTGCTCTCTTTCACTCTCCTTCATCTCGTTTCGCTCTCTTTCACCCTCCTTCGTCTCGTTTCGTTCTCTTTCACCCTCCTTCTTCTCGTTTCCCTCTCTTTCACCCTCCATCGTCTCGTTTCGCTCTCTTCCACCCTCCTTCGGCTAGTTTCGCACTCTTTCACCCTCCTTCGTCTCGGTTCGCTCTCTTTCACCTTCCTTCATCTCGTTTCGCTCTCTTTCACCATCCTTCGTCTCGTTTCACTCTCTTTCACCTTCCTTCATCTCGTTTCGCTCTCTTTCACCCTCCTTCGTCTCAATTCACTCTCTTTCACACTCCTTCGTCTCGTTTCGCCTTCTTTCACCCTCCTTCGTCTCGTTTCACTCTCATTCCCCCTCCTTCGTCTCGTTTTGTTCTCTTTCACCCTCCTTCGTCTCGTCTCGCTCTCTTTCACCTTCCTTCGCCTCGTTTCGCTCTCTTTCACCCTCCTTTGTCTCGTTTCGCTCTCTTTCACCCTCCTTCGTCTCGTTTAGCTCTCTTTCACCTTCCTTCATCTTGTTTCGCTCTCTTTCACCCTCCTTCGTCTCGTTTCGCTCTCTTTCACCCTCCTTCGTCTCGTTTCGCTCTCTTTCACCCTCCTTCGTCTTGTTTCGCTCTCTTTCACCCTCCTTCGTCTCGTTTCGCTCTCTTTCACCCTCCTTCGGCTCGTTTCGCTCTCTTTCGCCCTCCTTCGTCTCGTTTCGCTCTCTTTCGCCCTCCTTCGTCTTGTTTCGCTCTGTTCCACCCTCCTTCGTCTCGTTTCGCTCTCTTCCACCCTCCTTCATCAAGTTTCGCCCTCTCTCCCCCTTCTTCGTCTCGTTTCGCTCTCTTTCACCCTCCTTCGTCTCGTTTCGCTCTCTTTCACCCTCCTTCGTCTCGTTTCGCTCTCTTTCGCTCTCCTTCGTCTCGTTTCGCTCTCTTCCACCCTCCTTCGTCTCGTTTCGCTCTCTTCCACCCTCCTTCATCAAGTTTCGCCCTCTCTCCCCCTTCTTCGTCTCGTTTCGCTCTCTTTCACCCTCCTTCGTCTCGTTTCGCTCTCTTTCACCCTCCTTCGTCTCGTTTCGCTCTCTTTCGCTCTCCTTCGTCTCGTTTCGCTCTCTTCCACCCTCCTTCGTCTCGTTTTGCTCACTTTCACCCTCCTTCGGCTCGTTTTGCTCTCTTTCACTCTCCTTCATCTCGTTTCGCTCTCTTTCACCCTCCTTCGTCTCGTTTCACTCTCTTTTACCTTCCTTCGTCTCGTTTCGCTCTTTTCCACCCTCCTTCGTCTCGTTTCGCCCTCTTCCACCCTCCTTCGTCTCGGTTCGCTCTCTTTCACCCTCCTTTGTCTCGATTCGCTCTCTTTCACCCTCCTTCGTTTCGTTTGGCTCTCTTTCACCCTCCTTCGTCTCGTTTCACCCTCTTTCACCTTCCTTCATCTCTTTTCTCTCTCTTTCACCCTCCTTCGTCTCAATTCACTCTCTTTCACACTCCTTCGTCTCGTTTCGCCTTCTTTCACCCTCCTTCGTCTCGTTTCACTCTCATTCCCCCTCCTTCGTCTCGTTTTGTTCTCTTTCACCCTCCTTCGTCTCGTCTCGCTCTCTTTCACCTTCCTTCGCCTCGTTTCGCTCTCTTTCACCCTCCTTTGTCTCGTTTCGCTCTCTTTCACCCTCCTTCGTCTCGTTTAGCTCTCTTTCACCTTCCTTCATCTTGTTTCGCTCTCTTTCACCCTCCTTCGTCTCGTTTCGCTCTCTTTCACCCTCCTTCGTCTCGTTTCGCTCTCTTTCACCCTCCTTCGTCTTGTTTCGCTCTCTTTCACCCTCCTTCGTCTCGTTTCGCTCTCTTTCACCCTCCTTCGGCTCGTTTCGCTCTCTTTCGCCCTCCTTCGTCTCGTTTCGCTCTCTTTCGCCCTCCTTCGTCTCGTTTCGCTCTGTTCCACCCTCCTTCGTCTCGTTTCGCTCTCTTCCACCCTCCTTCATCAAGTTTCGCCCTCTCTCCCCCTTCTTCGTCTCGTTTCGCTCTCTTTCACCCTCCTTCGTCTCGTTTCGCTCTCTTTCACCCTCCTTCGTCTCGTTTCGCTCTCTTTCGCTCTCCTTCGTCTCGTTTCGCTCTCTTCCACCCTCCTTCGTCTCGTTTTGCTCACTTTCACCCTCCTTCGGCTCGTTTTGCTCTCTTTCACTCTCCTTCATCTCGTTTCGCTCTCTTTCACCCTCCTTCGTCTCGTTTCGTTCTCTTTCACCCTCCTTCTTCTCGTTTCCCTCTCTTTCACCCTCCATCGTCTCGTTTCGCTCTCTTCCACCCTCCTTCGGCTAGTTTCGCACTCTTTCACCCTCCTTCGTCTCGGTTCGCTCTCTTTCACCTTCCTTCATCTCGTTTCGCTCTCTTTCACCATCCTTCGTCTCGTTTCACTCTCTTTCACCTTCCTTCATCTCGTTTCGCTCTCTTTCACCCTCCTTCGTCTCAATTCACTCTCTTTCACACTCCTTCGTCTCGTTTCGCCTTCTTTCACCCTCCTTCGTCTCGTTTCACTCTCATTCCCCCTCCTTCGTCTCGTTTTGTTCTCTTTCACCCTCCTTCGTCTCGTCTCGCTCTCTTTCACCTTCCTTCGCCTCGTTTCGCTCTCTTTCACCCTCCTTTGTCTCGTTTCGCTCTCTTTCACCCTCCTTCGTCTCGTTTAGCTCTCTTTCACCTTCCTTCATCTTGTTTCGCTCTCTTTCACCCTCCTTCGTCTCGTTTCGCTCTCTTTCACCCTCCTTCGTCTCGTTTCGCTCTCTTTCACCCTCCTTCGTCTTGTTTCGCTCTCTTTCACCCTCCTTCGTCTCGTTTCGCTCTCTTTCACCCTCCTTCGGCTCGTTTCGCTCTCTTTCGCCCTCCTTCGTCTCGTTTCGCTCTCTTTCGCCCTCCTTCGTCTCGTTTCGCTCTGCTCCACCCTCCTTCGTCTCGTTTCGCTCTCTTCCACCCTCCTTCATCAAGTTTCGCCCTCTCTCCCCCTTCTTCGTCTCGTTTCGCTCTCTTTCACCCTCCTTCGTCTCGTTTCGCTCTCTTTCACCCTCCTTCGTCTCGTTTCGCTCTCTTTCGCTCTCCTTCGTCTCGTTTCGCTCTCTTCCACCCTCCTTCGTCTCGTTTTGCTCACTTTCACCCTCCTTCGGCTCGTTTTGCTCTCTTTCACTCTCCTTCATCTCGTTTCGCTCTCTTTCACCCTCCTTCGTCTCGTTTCGTTCTCTTTCACCCTCCTTCTTCTCGTTTCCCTCTCTTTCACCCTCCATCGTCTCGTTTCGCTCTCTTCCACCCTCCTTCGGCTAGTTTCGCACTCTTTCACCCTCCTTCGTCTCGGTTCGCTCTCTTTCACCTTCCTTCATCTCGTTTCGCTCTCTTTCACCATCCTTCGTCTCGTTTCACTCTCTTTCACCTTCCTTCATCTCGTTTCGCTCTCTTTCACCCTCCTTCGTCTCAATTCACTCTCTTTCACACTCCTTCGTCTCGTTTCGCCTTCTTTCACCCTCCTTCGTCTCGTTTCACTCTCATTCCCCCTCCTTCGTCTCGTTTTGTTCTCTTTCACCCTCCTTCGTCTCGTCTCGCTCTCTTTCACCTTCCTTCGCCTCGTTTCGCTCTCTTTCACCCTCCTTTGTCTCGTTTCGCTCTCTTTCACCCTCCTTCGTCTCGTTTAGCTCTCTTTCACCTTCCTTCATCTTGTTTCGCTCTCTTTCACCCTCCTTTGTCTCGTTTCGCTCTCTTTCACCCTCCTTCGTCTCGTTTCGCTCTCTTTCACCCTCCTTCGTCTTGTTTCGCTCTCTTTCACCCTCCTTCGTCTCGTTTCGCTCTCTTTCACCCTCCTTCGGCTCGTTTCGCTCTCTTTCGCCCTCCTTCGTCTCGTTTCGCTCTCTTTCGCCCTCCTTCGTCTTGTTTCGCTCTGTTCCACCCTCCTTCGTCTCGTTTCGCTCTCTTCCACCCTCCTTCATCAAGTTTCGCCCTCTCTCCCCCTTCTTCGTCTCGTTTCGCTCTCTTTCACCCTCCTTCGTCTCGTTTCGCTCTCTTTCACCCTCCTTCGTCTCGTTTCGCTCTCTTTCGCTCTCCTTCGTCTCGTTTCGCTCTCTTCCACCCTCCTTCGTCTCGTTTCGCTCTCTTCCACCCTCCTTCATCAAGTTTCGCCCTCTCTCCCCCTTCTTCGTCTCGTTTCGCTCTCTTTCACCCTCCTTCGTCTCGTTTCGCTCTCTTTCACCCTCCTTCGTCTCGTTTCGCTCTCTTTCGCTCTCCTTCGTCTCGTTTCGCTCTCTTCCACCCTCCTTCGTCTCGTTTTGCTCACTTTCACCCTCCTTCGGCTCGTTTTGCTCTCTTTCACTCTCCTTCATCTCGTTTCGCTCTCTTTCACCCTCCTTCGTCTCGTTTCACTCTCTTTTACCTTCCTTCGTCTCGTTTCGCTCTTTTCCACCCTCCTTCGTCTCGTTTCGCCCTCTTCCACCCTCCTTCGTCTCGGTTCGCTCTCTTTCACCCTCCTTCGTCTCGTTTCACTCTCTTTGACCCTCCTTCGTCTCGTTTCGCTCTCTTTCACCCTCCTTCGTCTCGGTTCGCTCTCTTTCACCCACCTTCGTCTCGTTTCGCTCTCGCTCACCCTCCTTCGTCTTGTTTCGCTCTATTCCACCCTCCGTCGTCTCGTTTCGCACTCCTTCACCCTCCTTTGTCTCGTTTCGCTCTCTTTCACCCTCCTTCGTCTCGTTTCGCTCTCTTTCACCCTCCTTTGTCTCGTTTCGCTCTCTTTCACCCTCCTTCGTCTTGTTTCGCTCTCTTTCACCCTCCTTCGTCTCGGTTCGCTCTCTTTCACCCACCTTCGTCTCGTTTCGCTCTCTCTCACCCTCCGTCATCTCGTTTCGCACTCCTTCACCCTCCTTCGTCTCGTTTCGCTCTCTTTCACCCTCCTTCATCTCGTTTCGCTCTCTTTCACCCTCCTTCGTCTCGTTTCGCTCTCTTTCACCCTCCTTCGTCTCGGTTTGCTCTCTTTCACCCACCTTCGTCTCGTTTCGCTCTCTCTCACCCTCCGTCGTCTCGTTTCGCACTCCTTCACCCTCCTTCGTCTCGTTTCGCTCTCTTTCACCCTCCTTCGTCTCGTTTCGCTCTCTTTCACCCTCCTTTGTCTCGTTTCGCTCTCTTTCACCCTCCTTCATCTCGTTTCGCTCTCTTTCACCCTCCTTCGTCTCGTTTCGCTCTCTTTCACCCACCTTCGTCTCGTTTCGCTCTCTCTCACCCTCCTTCGTCTCGGTTCGCTCTCTTCCACCCTCCTTCGTCTCGTTACGCCTTCTTTCACCCTCCTTCGTCTCGTTTCGCTCTCTTTCCCCCTCCTTCGTCTCGTTTCGTTCTCTTTAACCCTCCTTCGTCTCGTTTCGCACTCTTTCACCTTCCTTCGACTCGTTTCGCTCTCTTTCACCCTCCTTCGTCTCGTTTCACACTCTTTCACCCTCCTTCGACTCGTTTAGCTCTCTTTCACACTCCTTCGTCTCGTTTCACTCTTTTTCACCCTCCTTCGTCTCGTTTCGCTCTCTTCCAGCCTCCTTCATCTCGTTTCGCCTTCTTTCACCCTCCTTCGTCTCGTTTCGCTCTTATTCCCCCTCCTTCGTCTCGTTTTGCTCTCTTTCACCCTCCTTCGTCTCGTTTCGCTCTCTTTCACCTTCCTTCGCCTCGTTTAGCTCTCTTTCACCTTCCTTCGACTTGTTTCGCTCTCTTTCACCCTCCTTCGTCTCGTTTCGCTCTCTTTCACCCTCCTTCGTCTCGTTCCGCTCTCTTTCTCCCTCCTTCGACTCGTTTAGCTCTCTTTCACACTCCTTCGTCTGGTTTCACTCTTTTTCACCCGCCTTCATCTCGTTTCGCTCTCTTTCACCCTCCTTCGTCTCTTTTCACTCTCTTTCACCCTCCTTCGTCTCGTTTCGCTCTCTTCCACCATCCTTCGTCTCGTTTCGCTCGCTTTCGCCCTCCTTCGGCTCGTTTCGCACTCTTTCTCCCTCCTACATCTCGTTTCGCTCTCTTTCACCTTCCTTCATCTCGTTTCGCACTCTTTCACACTCCTTCGTCTCGTTTCTCCTTCTTTCACCCTCCTTCGTCTCGTTTCGCTCTCATTCCCCCTCCTTCGTCTCGATTTGTTCTCTTTCACCCTCCTTCGGCTCGTTTCGCTCTCTTTCACCTTCCTTCGCCTCGTTTCGCTCTCTTACACCCTCCTTTGTCTCGTTTCGCTCTCTTTCACCCTCCTTCGTCTCGTTTCGCTCTCTTTCACCCTCCTTCATCTCGTTTCGATCTCTATCACCCTCCTTCGTCTCGTTTCGCTCTCTTTCACACTCCTTCATCTCGGTTTGCTCTCTTTCACCCACCTTCGTCTCGTTTCGCTCTCTCTCATCCTCCGTCGTCTCGTTTTGCACTCCTTCACCCTCCTTCGTCTTGTTTCGCTCTCTTTCCCCCTCCTTCGTCTCGTTTCGCTCTCTTTCACCTTCCTTCATCTCGTTTCGCTCTCTTTCACCCTCCTTCGTCTCAATTCACTCTCTTTCACACTCCTTCGTCTCGTTTCGCCTTCTTTCACCCTCCTTCGTCTCGTTTCACTCTCATTCCCCCTCCTTCGTCTCGTTTTGTTCTCTTTCACCCTCCTTCGTCTCGTCTCGCTCTCTTTCACCTTCCTTCGCCTCGTTTCGCTCTCTTTCACCCTCCTTTGTCTCGTTTCGCTCTCTTTCACCCTCCTTCGTCTCGTTTAGCTCTCTTTCACCTTCCTTCATCTTGTTTCGCTCTCTTTCACCCTCCTTCGTCTCGTTTCGCTCTCTTTCACCCTCCTTCGTCTCGTTTCGCTCTCTTTCACCCTCCTTCGTCTTGTTTCGCTCTCTTTCACCCTCCTTCGTCTCGTTTCGCTCTCTTTCACCCTCCTTCGGCTCGTTTCGCTCTCTTTCGCCCTCCTTCGTCTCGTTTCGCTCTCTTTCGCCCTCCTTCGTCTTGTTTCGCTCTGTTCCACCCTCCTTCGTCTCGTTTCGCTCTCTTCCACCCTCCTTCATCAAGTTTCGCCCTCTCTCCCCCTTCTTCGTCTCGTTTCGCTCTCTTTCACCCTCCTTCGTCTCGTTTCGCTCTCTTTCACCCTCCTTCGTCTCGTTTCGCTCTCTTTCGCTCTCCTTCGTCTCGTTTCGCTCTCTTCCACCCTCCTTCGTCTCGTTTCGCTCTCTTCCACCCTCCTTCATCAAGTTTCGCCCTCTCTCCCCCTTCTTCGTCTCGTTTCGCTCTCTTTCACCCTCCTTCGTCTCGTTTCGCTCTCTTTCACCCTCCTTCGTCTCGTTTCGCTCTCTTTCGCTCTCCTTCGTCTCGTTTCGCTCTCTTCCACCCTCCTTCATCTCGTTTTGCTCACTTTCACCCTCCTTCGGCTCGTTTTGCTCTCTTTCACTCTCCTTCATCTCGTTTCGCTCTCTTTCACCCTCCTTCGTCTCGTTTCACTCTCTTTTACCTTCCTTCGTCTCGTTTCGCTCTTTTCCACCCTCCTTCGTCTCGTTTCGCCCTCTTCCACCCTCCTTCGTCTCGGTTCGCTCTCTTTCACCCTCCTTTGTCTCGATTCGCTCTCTTTCACCCTCCTTCGTTTCGTTTGGCTCTCTTTCACCCTCCTTCGTCTCGTTTCACCCTCTTTCACCTTCCTTCATCTCGTTTCGCTCTCTTTCACCCTCCTTCGTCTCAATTCACTCTCTTTCACACTCCTTCGTCTCGTTTCGCCTTCTTTCACCCTCCTTCGTCTCGTTTCACTCTCATTCCCCCTCCTTCGTCTCGTTTTGTTCTCTTTCACCCTCCTTCGTCTCGTCTCGCTCTCTTTCACCTTCCTTCGCCTCGTTTCGCTCTCTTTCACCCTCCTTTGTCTCGTTTCGCTCTCTTTCACCCTCCTTCGTCTCGTTTAGCTCTCTTTCACCTTCCTTCATCTTGTTTCGCTCTCTTTCACCCTCCTTCGTCTCGTTTCGCTCTCTTTCACCCTCCTTCGTCTCGTTTCGCTCTCTTTCACCCTCCTTCGTCTTGTTTCGCTCTCTTTCACCCTCCTTCGTCTCGTTTCGCTCTCTTTCACCCTCCTTCGGCTCGTTTCGCTCTCTTTCGCCCTCCTTCGTCTCGTTTCGCTCTCTTTCGCCCTCCTTCGTCTCGTTTCGCTCTGTTCCACCCTCCTTCGTCTCGTTTCGCTCTCTTCCACCCTCCTTCATCAAGTTTCGCCCTCTCTCCCCCTTCTTCGTCTCGTTTCGCTCTCTTTCACCCTCCTTCGTCTCGTTTCGCTCTCTTTCACCCTCCTTCGTCTCGTTTCGCTCTCTTTCGCTCTCCTTCGTCTCGTTTCGCTCTCTTCCACCCTCCTTCGTCTCGTTTTGCTCACTTTCACCCTCCTTCGGCTCGTTTTGCTCTCTTTCACTCTCCTTCATCTCGTTTCGCTCTCTTTCACCCTCCTTCGTCTCGTTTCGTTCTCTTTCACCCTCCTTCTTCTCGTTTCCCTCTCTTTCACCCTCCATCGTCTCGTTTCGCTCTCTTCCACCCTCCTTCGGCTAGTTTCGCACTCTTTCACCCTCCTTCGTCTCGGTTCGCTCTCTTTCACCTTCCTTCATCTCGTTTCGCTCTCTTTCACCATCCTTCGTCTCGTTTCACTCTCTTTCACCTTCCTTCATCTCGTTTCGCTCTCTTTCACCCTCCTTCGTCTCAATTCACTCTCTTTCACACTCCTTCGTCTCGTTTCGCCTTCTTTCACCCTCCTTCGTCTCGTTTCACTCTCATTCCCCCTCCTTCGTCTCGTTTTGTTCTCTTTCACCCTCCTTCGTCTCGTCTCGCTCTCTTTCACCTTCCTTCGCCTCGTTTCGCTCTCTTTCACCCTCCTTTGTCTCGTTTCGCTCTCTTTCACCCTCCTTCGTCTCGTTTAGCTCTCTTTCACCTTCCTTCATCTTGTTTCGCTCTCTTTCACCCTCCTTCGTCTCGTTTCGCTCTCTTTCACCCTCCTTCGTCTCGTTTCGCTCTCTTTCACCCTCCTTCGTCTTGTTTCGCTCTCTTTCACCCTCCTTCGTCTCGTTTCGCTCTCTTTCACCCTCCTTCGGCTCGTTTCGCTCTCTTTCGCCCTCCTTCGTCTCGTTTCGCTCTCTTTCGCCCTCCTTCGTCTCGTTTCGCTCTGTTCCACCCTCCTTCGTCTCGTTTCGCTCTCTTCCACCCTCCTTCATCAAGTTTCGCCCTCTCTCCCCCTTCTTCGTCTCGCTTCGCTCTCTTTCACCCTCCTTCGTCTCGTTTCGCTCTCTTTCACCCTCCTTCGTCTCGTTTCGCTCTCTTTCGCTCTCCTTCGTCTCGTTTCGCTCTCTTCCACCCTCCTTCGTCTCGTTTTGCTCACTTTCACCCTCCTTCGGCTCGTTTTGCTCTCTTTCACTCTCCTTCATCTCGTTTCGCTCTCTTTCACCCTCCTTCGTCTCGTTTCGTTCTCTTTCACCCTCCTTCTTCTCGTTTCCCTCTCTTTCACCCTCCATCGTCTCGTTTCGCTCTCTTCCACCCTCCTTCGGCTAGTTTCGCACTCTTTCACCCTCCTTCGTCTCGGTTCGCTCTCTTTCACCTTCCTTCATCTCGTTTCGCTCTCTTTCACCATCCTTCGTCTCGTTTCACTCTCTTTCACCTTCCTTCATCTCGTTTCGCTCTCTTTCACCCTCCTTCGTCTCAATTCACTCTCTTTCACACTCCTTCGTCTCGTTTCGCCTTCTTTCACCCTCCTTCGTCTCGTTTCACTCTCATTCCCCCTCCTTCGTCTCGTTTTGTTCTCTTTCACCCTCCTTCGTCTCGTCTCGCTCTCTTTCACCTTCCTTCGCCTCGTTTCGCTCTCTTTCACCCTCCTTTGTCTCGTTTCGCTCTCTTTCACCCTCCTTCGTCTCGTTTAGCTCTCTTTCACCTTCCTTCATCTTGTTTCGCTCTCTTTCACCCTCCTTCGTCTCGTTTCGCTCTCTTTCACCCTCCTTCGTCTCGTTTCGCTCTCTTTCACCCTCCTTCGTCTTGTTTCGCTCTCTTTCACCCTCCTTCGTCTCGTTTCGCTCTCTTTCACCCTCCTTCGGCTCGTTTCGCTCTCTTTCGCCCTCCTTCGTCTCGTTTCGCTCTCTTTCGCCCTCCTTCGTCTTGTTTCGCTCTGTTCCACCCTCCTTCGTCTCGTTTCGCTCTCTTCCACCCTCCTTCATCAAGTTTCGCCCTCTCTCCCCCTTCTTCGTCTCGTTTCGCTCTCTTTCACCCTCCTTCGTCTCGTTTCGCTCTCTTTCACCCTCCTTCGTCTCGTTTCGCTCTCTTTCGCTCTCCTTCGTCTCGTTTCGCTCTCTTCCACCCTCCTTCGTCTCGTTTCGCTCTCTTCCACCCTCCTTCATCAAGTTTCGCCCTCTCTCCCCCTTCTTCGTCTCGTTTCGCTCTCTTTCACCCTCCTTCGTCTCGTTTCGCTCTCTTTCACCCTCCTTCGTCTCGTTTCGCTCTCTTTCGCTCTCCTTCGTCTCGTTTCGCTCTCTTCCACCCTCCTTCGTCTCGTTTTGCTCACTTTCACCCTCCTTCGGCTCGTTTTGCTCTCTTTCACTCTCCTTCATCTCGTTTCGCTCTCTTTCACCCTCCTTCGTCTCGTTTCACTCTCTTTTACCTTCCTTCGTCTCGTTTCGCTCTTTTCCACCCTCCTTCGTCTCGTTTCGCCCTCTTCCACCCTCCTTCGTCTCGGTTCGCTCTCTTTCACCCTCCTTCGTCTCGTTTCACTCTCTTTGACCCTCCTTCGTCTCGTTTCGCTCTCTTTCACCCTCCTTCGTCTCGGTTCGCTCTCTTTCACCCACCTTCGTCTCGTTTCGCTCTCGCTCACCCTCCTTCGTCTTGTTTCGCTCTATTCCACCCTCCGTCGTCTCGTTTCGCACTCCTTCACCCTCCTTTGTCTCGTTTCGCTCTCTTTCACCCTCCTTCGTCTCGTTTCGCTCTCTTTCACCCTCCTTTGTCTCGTTTCGCTCTCTTTCACCCTCCTTCGTCTTGTTTCGCTCTCTTTCACCCTCCTTCGTCTCGGTTCGCTCTCTTTCACCCACCTTCGTCTCGTTTCGCTCTCTCTCACCCTCCGTCATCTCGTTTCGCACTCCTTCACCCTCCTTCGTCTCGTTTCGCTCTCTTTCACCCTCCTTCATCTCGTTTCGCTCTCTTTCACCCTCCTTCGTCTCGTTTCGCTCTCTTTCACCCTCCTTCGTCTCGGTTTGCTCTCTTTCACCCACCTTCGTCTCGTTTCGCTCTCTCTCACCCTCCGTCGTCTCGTTTCGCACTCCTTCACCCTCCTTCGTCTCGTTTCGCTCTCTTTCACCCTCCTTCGTCTCGTTTCGCTCTCTTTCACCCTCCTTTGTCTCGTTTCGCTCTCTTTCACCCTCCTTCATCTCGTTTCGCTCTCTTTCACCCTCCTTCGTCTCGTTTCGCTCTCTTTCACCCACCTTCGTCTCGTTTCGCTCTCTCTCACCCTCCTTCGTCTCGGTTCGCTCTCTTCCACCCTCCTTCGTCTCGTTACGCCTTCTTTCACCCTCCTTCGTCTCGTTTCGCTCTCTTTCCCCCTCCTTCGTCTCGTTTCGTTCTCTTTAACCCTCCTTCGTCTCGTTTCGCACTCTTTCACCTTCCTTCGACTCGTTTCGCTCTCTTTCACCCTCCTTCGTCTCGTTTCACACTCTTTCACCCTCCTTCGACTCGTTTAGCTCTCTTTCACACTCCTTCGTCTCGTTTCACTCTTTTTCACCCTCCTTCGTCTCGTTTCGCTCTCTTCCAGCCTCCTTCATCTCGTTTCGCCTTCTTTCACCCTCCTTCGTCTCGTTTCGCTCTTATTCCCCCTCCTTCGTCTCGTTTTGCTCTCTTTCACCCTCCTTCGTCTCGTTTCGCTCTCTTTCACCTTCCTTCGCCTCGTTTAGCTCTCTTTCACCTTCCTTCGACTTGTTTCGCTCTCTTTCACCCTCCTTCGTCTCGTTTCGCTCTCTTTCACCCTCCTTCGTCTCGTTCCGCTCTCTTTCTCCCTCCTTCGACTCGTTTAGCTCTCTTTCACACTCCTTCGTCTGGTTTCACTCTTTTTCACCCGCCTTCATCTCGTTTCGCTCTCTTTCACCCTCCTTCGTCTCTTTTCACTCTCTTTCACCCTCCTTCGTCTCGTTTCGCTCTCTTCCACCATCCTTCGTCTCGTTTCGCTCGCTTTCGCCCTCCTTCGGCTCGTTTCGCACTCTTTCTCCCTCCTACATCTCGTTTCGCTCTCTTTCACCTTCCTTCATCTCGTTTCGCACTCTTTCACACTCCTTCGTCTCGTTTCTCCTTCTTTCACCCTCCTTCGTCTCGTTTCGCTCTCATTCCCCCTCCTTCGTCTCGATTTGTTCTCTTTCACCCTCCTTCGGCTCGTTTCGCTCTCTTTCACCTTCCTTCGCCTCGTTTCGCTCTCTTACACCCTCCTTTGTCTCGTTTCGCTCTCTTTCACCCTCCTTCGTCTCGTTTCGCTCTCTTTCACCCTCCTTCATCTCGTTTCGATCTCTATCACCCTCCTTCGTCTCGTTTCGCTCTCTTTCACACTCCTTCATCTCGGTTTGCTCTCTTTCACCCACCTTCGTCTCGTTTCGCTCTCTCTCATCCTCCGTCGTCTCGTTTTGCACTCCTTCACCCTCCTTCGTCTTGTTTCGCTCTCTTTCCCCCTCCTTCGTCTCGTTTCGCTCTCTTTCACCCTCCTTTGTCTCGTTTCGCTCTCTTTCACCCTCCTTCGTCTCGTTTTGTTCTCTTTCACCCTCCTTCGTCTCGTCTCGCTCTCTTTCACCTTCCTTCGCCTCGTTTCGCTCTCTTTCACCCTCCTTTGTCTCGTTTCGCTCTCTTTCACCCTCCTTCGTCTCGTTTAGCTCTCTTTCACCTTCCTTCATCTTGTTTCGCACTCTTTCACCCTCCTTCGTCTCGTTTCGCTCTCTTTCACCCTCCTTCGTCTCGTTTCGCTCTCTTTCACCCTCCTTCGTCTTGTTTCGCACTCTTTCACCCTCCTTCGTCTCGTTTCGCTCTCTTCCACCCTCCTTCATCTTGTTTCGCCCTCTCTCCACCTTCTTCATCTCGTTTCGCTCTCTTTCACCCTCCTTCGTCTCGTTTCACTCTCTTTTACCTTCCTTCGTCTCGTTTCGCTCTTTTCCACCCTCCTTCGTCTCGTTTCGCCCTCTTCCACCCTCCTTCGTCTCGGTTCGCTCTCTTTCACCCTCCTTCGTCTCGTTTCGCTCTCTTTGACCCTCCTTCGTCTCGTTTCGCTCTCTTTCACCCTCCTTCGTCTCGGTTCGCTCTCTTTCACCCACCTTCGTCTCGTTTCGCTCTCTCTCACCCTCCTTCGTCTTGTTTCGCTCTATTCCACCCTCCGTCGTCTCGTTTCGCACTCCTTCACCCTCCTTTGTCTCGTTTCGCTCTCTTTCACCCTCCTTCGTCTCGTTTCGCTCTCTTTCACCCTCCTTTGTCTCGTTTCGCTCTCTTTCACCCTCCTTCGTCTTGTTTCGCTCTCTTTCACCCTCCTTCGTCTCGGTTCGCTCTCTTTCACCCACCTTCGTCTCGTTTCGCTCTCTCTCACCCTCCGTCATCTCGTTTCGCACTCCTTCACCCTCCTTCGTCTCGTTTCGCTCTCTTTCACCCTCCTTCATCTCGTTTCGCTCTCTTTCACCCTCCTTCGTCTCGTTTCGCTCTCTTTCACCCTCCTTCGTCTCGGTTTGCTCTCTTTCACCCACCTTCGTCTCGTTTCGCTCTCTCTCACCCTCCGTCGTCTCGTTTCGCACTCCTTCACCCTCCTTCGTCTCGTTTCGCTCTCTTTCACCCTCCTTCGTCTCGTTTCGCTCTCTTTCACCCTCCTTTGTCTCGTTTCGCTCTCTTTCACCCTCCTTCATCTCGTTTCGCTCTCTTTCACCCTCCTTCGTCTCGTTTCGCTCTCTTTCACCCACCTTCGTCTCGTTTCGCTCTCTCTCACCCTCCTTCGTCTCGGTTCGCTCTCTTCCACCCTCCTTCGTCTCGTTACGCCTTCTTTCACCCTCCTTCGTCTCGTTTCGCTCTCTTTCCCCCTCCTTCGTCTCGTTTCGTTCTCTTTAACCCTCCTTCGTCTCGTTTCGCACTCTTTCACCTTCCTTCGACTCGTTTCGCTCTCTTTCACCCTCCTTCGTCTCGTTTCACACTCTTTCACCCTCCTTCGACTCGTTTAGCTCTCTTTCACACTCCTTCGTCTCGTTTCACTCTTTTTCACCCTCCTTCGTCTCGTTTCGCTCTCTTCCAGCCTCCTTCATCTCGTTTCGCCTTCTTTCACCCTCCTTCGTCTCGTTTCGCTCTTATTCCCCCTCCTTCGTCTCGTTTTGCTCTCTTTCACCCTCATTCGTCTCGTTTCGCTCTCTTTCACCTTCCTTCGCCTCGTTTAGCTCTCTTTCACCTTCCTTCGACTTGTTTCGCTCTCTTTCACCCTCCTTCGTCTCGTTTCGCTCTCTTTCACCCTCCTTCGTCTCGTTCCGCTCTCTTTCTCCCTCCTTCGACTCGTTTAGCTCTCTTTCACACTCCTTCGTCTGGTTTCACTCTTTTTCACCCGCCTTCATCTCGTTTCGCTCTCTTTCACCCTCCTTCGTCTCTTTTCACTCTCTTTCACCCTCCTTCGTCTCGTTTCGCTCTCTTCCACCATCCTTCGTCTCGTTTCGCTCGCTTTCACCCTCCTTCGGCTCGTTTCGCACTCTTTCTCCCTCCTACATCTCGTTTCGCTCTCTTTCACCTTCCTTCATCTCGTTTCGCACTCTTTCACCCTCCTTCGTCTCATTTCACTCTCTTTCACACTCCTTCGTCTCGTTTCTCCTTCTTTCACCCTCCTTCGTCTCGTTTCGCTCTCATTCCCCCTCCTTCGTCTCGATTTGTTCTCTTTCACCCTCCTTCGGCTCGTTTCGCTCTCTTTCACCTTCCTTCGCCTCGTTTCGCTCTCTTACACCCTCCTTTGTCTCGTTTCGCTCTCTTTCACCCTCCTTCGTCTCGTTTCGCTCTCTTTCACCCTCCTTCATCTCGTTTCGATCTCTATCACCCTCCTTCGTCTCGTTTCGCTCTCTTTCACACTCCTTCATCTCGGTTTGCTCTCTTTCACCCACCTTCGTCTCGTTTCGCTCTCTCTCACCCTCCGTCGTCTCGTTTTGCACTCCTTCACCCTCCTTCGTCTTGTTTCGCTCTCTTTCCCCCTCCTTCGTCTCGTTTCGCTCTCTTTCACCCTCCTTTGTCTCGTTTCGCTCTCTTTCACCCTCCTTCGTCTCGTTTTGTTCTCTTTCACCCTCCTTCGTCTCGTCTCGCTCTCTTTCACCTTCCTTCGCCTCGTTTCGCTCTCTTTCACCCTCCTTTGTCTCGTTTCGCTCTCTTTCACCCTCCTTCGTCTCGTTTAGCTCTCTTTCACCTTCCTTCATCTTGTTTCGCACTCTTTCACCCTCCTTCGTCTCGTTTCGCTCTCTTTCACCCTCCTTCGTCTCGTTTCGCTCTCTTTCACCCTCCTTCGTCTTGTTTCGCACTCTTTCACCCTCCTTCGTCTCGTTTCGCTCTCTTCCACCCTCCTTCATCTTGTTTCGCCCTCTCTCCACCTTCTTTGTCTCGTTTCGCTCTCTTTCACCCTTCTTCGTCTCGTTTCGCTCTCTTTCACCCTCCTTCGTCTCGTTTCGCTCTCTTTCGCTCTCCTTCGTCTCGTTTCGCTCTGTTCCGCCCTCCTTCGCCTCGTTTCGCTCACTGTCACCCTCCTTCGTCTCGTTTAGCTCTCTTCCACCATCCTTCGTTTCGTTTCGCTCACTGTCACCCTCCTTCGTCTCGTTTAGCTCTCTTTCACCCTCCTTCGTCTCGTTTCGCACTCTTTCACCCTCCTTCGCCTCGGTTCGCTCTCTTTCACCTTCCTTCATCTCGTTTCGCTCTCTTTCACCATCCTTCGTCTCGTTTCGGACTCTTTCACCCTCCTTTGTCTCGTTTCGCTCTCTTTCACACTCCTTCGTTTCTTTTGGCTCTCTTTCACCCTCCTTCGTCTTGTTTCACTCTCTTTCACCCTCCTTCGTCTTGTTTCGCTCTCATTCACCCTCCTTCGGCTCGTTTCTCTCTCTTTCACCCTCCTTTATCTCGTTTCGCTCTCTTTCACCCTCCTTCGTCTCGGTTCACTCTCTTTCACCTTCCTTCATCTCGTTTCGCTCTCTTTCACCCTCCTTCGTCTCAATTCACTCTCTTTCACACTCCTTCGTCTCGTTTCGCCTTCTTTCACCTTCCTTCATCTCGTTTCGCTCTCTTTCACCATCCTTCGTCTCGTTTCGGACTCTTTCACCATCCTTTGTCTCGTTTCGCTCTCTTTCACACTCCTTCGTTTCGTTTGGCTCTCTTTCACCCTCCTTCGTCTTGTTTCACTCTCTTTCACCCTCCTTCGTCTTGTTTCGCTCTCATTCACCCTCCTTCGTCTCGGTTCGCTCTCTTTCACCTTCCTTCATCTCGTTTCGCTCTCTTTCACCATCCTTCGTCTCGTTTCGCACTCTTTCACCCTCCTTTGTCTCGTTTCGCTCTCTTTCACCCTCCTTCGTTTCGTTTGGCTCTCTTTCACCCTCCTTCGTCTTGTTTCGCTCTCTTTCACCCTCCTTCGTCTCGTTTCGCTCTCTTTCACCCTCCTTCGGCTCGTTTCGCTCTCTTTCACCCTCCTTGATCTCGTTTCGCTCTCTTCCACCCTCCGTCGTCTCGTTTCGCCTTCTTTCACCCTCCTTCGTCTCGTTTCGCTCTCATTCACCCTCCTTCGGCTCGTTTCGCTCTCTTTCACCCTCCTTTATCTCGTTTCGCTCTCTTTCACCCTCCTTCGTCTCGGTTCACTCTCTTTCACCTTCCTTCATCTCGTTTCGCTCTCTTTCACCCTCATTCGTCTCAATTCACTCTCTTTCACACTCCTTCGTCTCGTTTCGCCTTCTTTCACCCTCCTTCGTCTCGTTTCACTCTCATTCCCCCTCCTTCGTCTCGTTTTGTTCTCTTTCACCCACCTTCATCTCGTCTCGCTCTCTTTCACCTTCCTTCGCCTCGTTTCGCTCTCTTTCACCCTCCTTTGTCTCGTTTCGCTCTCTTTCACCCTCCTTCGTCTCGTTTCGCTCTCTTTCACCCTCCTTCGTCTCGTTTCGCTCTCTTTCACCCTCCTTTGTCTCGTTTCGCTCTCTTTCACCCTCCTTCGTCTTGTTTCGCTCTCTTTCACCCTCCTTCGTCTCGGTTCGCTCTCTTTCACCCACCTTCGTCTCGTTTCGCTCTCTCTCACCCTCCGTCATCTCGTTTCGCACTCCTTCACCCTCCTTCGTCTCGTTTCGCTCTCTTTCACCCTCCTTCATCTCGTTTCGCTCTCTTTCACCCTCCTTCGTCTCGTTTCGCTCTCTTTCACCCTCCTTCGTCTCGGTTTGCTCTCTTTCACCCACCTTCGTCTCGTTTCGCTCTCTCTCACCCTCCGTCGTCTCGTTTCGCACTCCTTCACCCTCCTTCGTCTCGTTTCGCTCTCTTTCACCCTCCTTCGTCTCGTTTCGCTCTCTTTCACCCTCCTTTGTCTCGTTTCGCTCTCTTTCACCCTCCTTCATCTCGTTTCGCTCTCTTTCACCCTCCTTCGTCTCGTTTCGCTCTCTTTCACCCACCTTCGTCTCGTTTCGCTCTCTCTCACCCTCCTTCGTCTCGGTTCGCTCTCTTCCACCCTCCTTCGTCTCGTTACGCCTTCTTTCACCCTCCTTCGTCTCGTTTCGCTCTCTTTCCCCCTCCTTCGTCTCGTTTCGTTCTCTTTAACCCTCCTTCGTCTCGTTTCGCACTCTTTCACCTTCCTTCGACTCGTTTCGCTCTCTTTCACCCTCCTTCGTCTCGTTTCACACTCTTTCACCCTCCTTCGACTCGTTTAGCTCTCTTTCACACTCCTTCGTCTCGTTTCACTCTTTTTCACCCTCCTTCGTCTCGTTTCGCTCTCTTCCAGCCTCCTTCATCTCGTTTCGCCTTCTTTCACCCTCCTTCGTCTCGTTTCGCTCTTATTCCCCCTCCTTCGTCTCGTTTTGCTCTCTTTCACCCTCATTCGTCTCGTTTCGCTCTCTTTCACCTTCCTTCGCCTCGTTTAGCTCTCTTTCACCTTCCTTCGACTTGTTTCGCTCTCTTTCACCCTCCTTCGTCTCGTTTCGCTCTCTTTCACCCTCCTTCGTCTCGTTCCGCTCTCTTTCTCCCTCCTTCGACTCGTTTAGCTCTCTTTCACACTCCTTCGTCTGGTTTCACTCTTTTTCACCCGCCTTCATCTCGTTTCGCTCTCTTTCACCCTCCTTCGTCTCTTTTCACTCTCTTTCACCCTCCTTCGTCTCGTTTCGCTCTCTTCCACCATCCTTCGTCTCGTTTCGCTCGCTTTCACCCTCCTTCGGCTCGTTTCGCACTCTTTCTCCCTCCTACATCTCGTTTCGCTCTCTTTCACCTTCCTTCATCTCGTTTCGCACTCTTTCACCCTCCTTCGTCTCATTTCACTCTCTTTCACACTCCTTCGTCTCGTTTCTCCTTCTTTCACCCTCCTTCGTCTCGTTTCGCTCTCATTCCCCCTCCTTCGTCTCGATTTGTTCTCTTTCACCCTCCTTCGGCTCGTTTCGCTCTCTTTCACCTTCCTTCGCCTCGTTTCGCTCTCTTACACCCTCCTTTGTCTCGTTTCGCTCTCTTTCACCCTCCTTCGTCTCGTTTCGCTCTCTTTCACCCTCCTTCATCTCGTTTCGATCTCTATCACCCTCCTTCGTCTCGTTTCGCTCTCTTTCACACTCCTTCATCTCGGTTTGCTCTCTTTCACCCACCTTCGTCTCGTTTCGCTCTCTCTCACCCTCCGTCGTCTCGTTTTGCACTCCTTCACCCTCCTTCGTCTTGTTTCGCTCTCTTTCCCCCTCCTTCGTCTCGTTTCGCTCTCTTTCACCCTCCTTTGTCTCGTTTCGCTCTCTTTCACCCTCCTTCGTCTCGTTTTGTTCTCTTTCACCCTCCTTCGTCTCGTCTCGCTCTCTTTCACCTTCCTTCGCCTCGTTTCGCTCTCTTTCACCCTCCTTTGTCTCGTTTCGCTCTCTTTCACCCTCCTTCGTCTCGTTTAGCTCTCTTTCACCTTCCTTCATCTTGTTTCGCACTCTTTCACCCTCCTTCGTCTCGTTTCGCTCTCTTTCACCCTCCTTCGTCTCGTTTCGCTCTCTTTCACCCTCCTTCGTCTTGTTTCGCACTCTTTCACCCTCCTTCGTCTCGTTTCGCTCTCTTCCACCCTCCTTCATCTTGTTTCGCCCTCTCTCCACCTTCTTTGTCTCGTTTCGCTCTCTTTCACCCTTCTTCGTCTCGTTTCGCTCTCTTTCACCCTCCTTCGTCTCGTTTCGCTCTCTTTCGCTCTCCTTCGTCTCGTTTCGCTCTGTTCCGCCCTCCTTCGCCTCGTTTCGCTCACTGTCACCCTCCTTCGTCTCGTTTAGCTCTCTTCCACCATCCTTCGTTTCGTTTCGCTCACTGTCACCCTCCTTCGTCTCGTTTAGCTCTCTTTCACCCTCCTTCGTCTCGTTTCGCACTCTTTCACCCTCCTTCGTCTCGGTTCGCTCTCTTTCACCTTCCTTCATCTCGTTTCGCTCTCTTTCACCATCCTTCGTCTCGTTTCGGACTCTTTCACCCTCCTTTGTCTCGTTTCGCTCTCTTTCACACTCCTTCGTTTCTTTTGGCTCTCTTTCACCCTCCTTCGTCTTGTTTCACTCTCTTTCACCCTCCTTCGTCTTGTTTCGCTCTCATTCACCCTCCTTCGGCTCGTTTCTCTCTCTTTCACCCTCCTTTATCTCGTTTCGCTCTCTTTCACCCTCCTTCGTCTCGGTTCACTCTCTTTCACCTTCCTTCATCTCGTTTCGCTCTCTTTCACCCTCCTTCGTCTCAATTCACTCTCTTTCACACTCCTTCGTCTCGTTTCGCCTTCTTTCACCTTCCTTCATCTCGTTTCGCTCTCTTTCACCATCCTTCGTCTCGTTTCGGACTCTTTCACCATCCTTTGTCTCGTTTCGCTCTCTTTCACACTCCTTCGTTTCGTTTGGCTCTCTTTCACCCTCCTTCGTCTTGTTTCACTCTCTTTCACCCTCCTTCGTCTTGTTTCGCTCTCATTCACCCTCCTTCGTCTCGGTTCGCTCTCTTTCACCTTCCTTCATCTCGTTTCGCTCTCTTTCACCATCCTTCGTCTCGTTTCGCACTCTTTCACCCTCCTTTGTCTCGTTTCGCTCTCTTTCACCCTCCTTCGTTTCGTTTGGCTCTCTTTCACCCTCCTTCGTCTTGTTTCGCTCTCTTTCACCCTCCTTCGTCTCGTTTCGCTCTCTTTCACCCTCCTTCGGCTCGTTTCGCTCTCTTTCACCCTCCTTGATCTCGTTTCGCTCTCTTCCACCCTCCGTCGTCTCGTTTCGCCTTCTTTCACCCTCCTTCGTCTCGTTTCGCTCTCATTCACCCTCCTTCGGCTCGTTTCGCTCTCTTTCACCCTCCTTTATCTCGTTTCGCTCTCTTTCACCCTCCTTCGTCTCGGTTCACTCTCTTTCACCTTCCTTCATCTCGTTTCGCTCTCTTTCACCCTCATTCGTCTCAATTCACTCTCTTTCACACTCCTTCGTCTCGTTTCGCCTTCTTTCACCCTCCTTCGTCTCGTTTCACTCTCATTCCCCCTCCTTCGTCTCGTTTTGTTCTCTTTCACCCACCTTCATCTCGTCTCGCTCTCTTTCACCTTCCTTCGCCTCGTTTCGCTCTCTTTCACCCTCCTTTGTCTCGTTTCGCTCTCTTTCACCCTCCTTCGTCTCGTTTAGCTCTCTTTCACCTTCCTTCATCTTGTTTCGCTCTCTTTCACCCGCCTTCGTCACGTTTCGCTCTCTTTCACCCTGCTTCGTCTCGTTCCGCTCTCGTTCTCCCTCCTTCGTCTCGTTTAGCTCTCTTTCACCCTCCTTCGTCTCGTTTCGCTCTCTCTCACCCTCCGTCGTCTCGTTTCGCACTCCTTCACCCTCCTTCATCTCGTTTCGCTCTCTTTCACCCTCCTTCATCTCGTTTCGCTCTCTATCACCCTCCTTCGTCTCGTTTCGCTCTCTTTCACACTCCTTCGTCTCGGTTTGCTCTCTTTCACCCACCTTCGTCTCGTTTCGCTCTCTCTCACCCTCCGACGTCTCGTTTTGCACTCCTTCACCCTCCTTCGTCTTGTTTCGCTCTCTTTCACCCTCCTTCATCTCGTTTCGCTCTCTTTCACCCTCCTTTGTCTCGTTTCGCTCTCTTTCACCCTCCTTCGTCTCGTTTTGTTCTCTTTCACCCTCCTTCGTCTCGTCTCGCTCTCTTTCACCTTCCTTCGCCTCGTTTCGCTCTCTTTCACCCTCCTTTGTCTCGTTTCGCTCTCTTTCACCCTCCTTCGTCTCGTTTAGCTCTCTTTCACCTTCCTTCATCTTGTTTCGCACTCTTTCACCCTCCTTCGTCTCGTTTAGCTCTCTTTCACCCTCCTTCGTCTCGTTTCGCTCTCTTTCACCCTCCTTCGTCTTGTTTCGCTCTCTTTCACCCTCCTTCGTCTCGTTTCGCTCTCTTCCACCCTCCTTCATCTTGTTTCGCCCTCTCTCCACCTTCTTCGTCTCGTTTCACTCTCTTTCACCCTTCTTCGTCTCGTTTCGCTCTCTTTCACCCTCCTTCGTCTCGTTTCGCTCTCTTTCGCTCTCCTTCGTCTCGTTTCGCTCTCTTCCGCCCTCCTTCGTCTCGTTTCGCTCACTGTCACCCTCCTTCGGCTCGTTTAGCTCTCTTCCACCATCCTTCGTTTCGTTTCGCTCTCTTTCACCCTCCTTCGTCTCGTCTCGCTCACTGTCACCCTCCTTCGTCTCGTTTAGCTCTCTTTCACCCTCCTTCGTCTCGTTTCGCACTCTTTCACCCTCCTTCGTCTCGGTTCGCTCTCTTTCACCTTCCTTCATCTTGTTTCGCTCTCTTTCACCATCCTTCGGCTCGTTTCGCTCTCTTTCACCCTCCTTGATCTCGTTTCGCTCTCTTCCACCCTCCGTCGTCTCGTTTCGCCTTCTTTCACCCTCCTTCGTCTCGTTTCGCTCTCATTCACCCTCCTTCGGCTCGTTTCGCTCTCTTTCACCCTCCTTTATCTCGTTTCGCTCTCTTTCACCCTCCTTCGTCTCGGTTCACTCTCTTTCACCTTCCTTCATCTCGTTTCGCTCTCTTTCACCCTCATTCGTCTCAATTCACTCTCTTTCACACTCCTTCGTCTCGTTTCGCCTTCTTTCACCCTCGTTCGTCTCGTTTCACTCTCATTCCCCCTCCTTCGTCTCGTTTTGTTCTCTTTCACCCACCTTCATCTCGTCTCGCTCTCTTTCACCTTCCTTCGCCTCGTTTCGCTCTCTTTCACCCTCCTTTGTCTCGTTTCGCTCTCTTTCACCCTCCTTCGTCTCGTTTAGCTCTCTTTCACCTTCCTTCATCTTGTTTCGCTCTCTTTCACCCGCCTTCGTCACGTTTCGCTCTCTTTCACCCTCCTTCGTCTCGTTCCGCTCTCGTTCTCCCTCCTTCGTCTCGTTTAGCTCTCTTTCACCCTCCTTCGTCTCGTTTCGCTCTCTCTCACCCTCCGTCGTCTCGTTTCGCACTCCTTCACCCTCCTTCATCTCGTTTCGCTCTCTTTCACCCTCCTTCATCTCGTTTCGCTCTCTATCACCCTCCTTCGTCTCGTTTCGCTCTCTTTCACACTCCTTCGTCTCGGTTTGCTCTCTTTCACCCACCTTCGTCTCGTTTCGCTCTCTCTCACCCTCCGACGTCTCGTTTTGCACTCCTTCACCCTCCTTCGTCTTGTTTCGCTCTCTTTCACCCTCCTTCATCTCGTTTCGCTCTCTTTCACCCTCCTTTGTCTCGTTTCGCTCTCTTTCACCCTCCTTCGTCTCGTTTTGTTCTCTTTCACCCTCCTTCGTCTCGTCTCGCTCTCTTTCACCTTCCTTCGCCTCGTTTCGCTCTCTTTCACCCTCCTTTGTCTCGTTTCGCTCTCATTCACCCTCCTTCGTCTCGTTTAGCTCTCTTTCACCTTCCTTCATCTTGTTTCGCACTCTTTCACCCTCCTTCGTCTCGTTTCGCTCTCTTTCACCCTCCTTCGTCTCGTTTCGCTCTCTTTCACCCTCCTTCGTCTTGTTTCGCTCTCTTTCACCCTCCTTCGTCTCGTTTCGCTCTCTTCCACCCTCCTTCATCTTGTTTCGCCCTCTCTCCACCTTCTTCGTCTCGTTTCGCTCTCTTTCACCCTTCTTCGTCTCGTTTCGCTCTCTTTCACCCTCCTTCGTCTCGTTTCGCTCTCTTTCGCTCTCCTTCGTCTCGTTTCGCTCTCTTCCGCCCTCCTTCGTCTCGTTTCGCTCACTGTCACCCTCCTTCGGCTCGTTTAGCTCTCTTCCACCATCCTTCGTTTCGTTTCGCTCTCTTTCACCCTCCTTCGTCTCGTCTCGCTCACTGTCACCCTCCTTCGTCTCGTTTAGCTCTCTTTCACCCTCCTTCGTCTCGTTTCGCACTCTTTCACCCTCCTTCGTCTCGGTTCGCTCTCTTTCACCTTCCTTCATCTTGTTTCGCTCTCTTTCACCATCCTTCGTCTCGTTTCGGACTCTTTCACCATCCTTTGTCTCGTTTCGCTCTCTTTCACACTCCTTCGTTTCGTTTGGCTCTCTTTCACCCTCCTTCGTCTTGTTTCGCCTTCTTTCACCCTCCTTCATCTCGTTTCACTCTCATTCCCCCTCCTTCGTCACATTTTGTTCTCTTTCACCCTCCTTCGTCTCGTCTCGCTCTCTTTCACCTTCCTTCGCCTCGTTTCGCTCTCTTTCACCCTCCTTTGTCTCGTTTCGCTCTCTTTCACCCTCCTTCGTCTCGTTTAGCTCTCTTTCTCCTTCCTTCATCTTGTTTCGCTCTCTTTCACCCTCCTTCGTCTCGTTTCGCTCTTTTTCACCCTCCTTCGTCTCGTTCCGCTCTCGTTCTCCCTCCTTCGTCTCGTTTAGCTCTCTTTCACCCTCCTTCGTCTCGTTTCACTCTTTTTCACCCTCCTTCATCTCGTATCGCTCTCCTTCACCCATTCTTCGTCTCGTTTCGCTCTCTTTCACCCTCCTTCATCTCGTTTCGCTCTCTTTCACCCTCCTTCGTCTCGTTTCGCTCTCTTTCACCCTCCTTCGTCTCGGTTTGCTCTCTTTCACCCACCTTCGTCTCGTTTCGCTCTCTCTCACCCTCCGTCGTCTCGTTTCGCACTCCTTCACCCTCCTTCGTCTCGTTTCGCTCTCTTTCACCCTCCTTCGTCTCGTTTCGCTCTCTTTCACCCTCCTTTGTCTCGTTTCGCTCTCTTTCACCCTCCTTCATCTCGTTTCGCTCTCTTTCACCCTCCTTCGTCTCGTTTCGCTCTCTTTCACCCACCTTCGTCTCGTTTCGCTCTCTCTCACCCTCCTTCGTCTCGGTTCGCTCTCTTCCACCCTCCTTCGTCTCGTTACGCCTTCTTTCACCCTCCTTCGTCTCGTTTCGCTCTCTTTCCCCCTCCTTCGTCTCGTTTCGTTCTCTTTAACCCTCCTTCGTCTCGTTTCGCACTCTTTCACCTTCCTTCGACTCGTTTCGCTCTCTTTCACCCTTCTTCGTCTCGTTTCACACTCTTTCACCCTCCTTCGACTCGTTTAGCTCTCTTTCACACTCCTTCGTCTCGTTTCACTCTTTTTCACCCTCCTTCGTCTCGTTTCGCTCTCTTCCAGCCTCCTTCATCTCGTTTCGCCTTCTTTCACCCTCCTTCGTCTCGTTTCGCTCTTATTCCCCCTCCTTCGTCTCGTTTTGCTCTCTTTCACCCTCCTTCGTCTCGTTTCGCTCTCTTTCACCTTCCTTCGCCTCGTTAACTCTCTTTCACCTTCCTTCGACTTGTTTCGCTCTCTTTCACCCTCCTTCGTCTCGTTTCGCTCTCTTTCACCCTCCTTCGTCTCGTTCCGCTCTCTTTCTCCCTCCTTCGACTCGTTTAGCTCTCTTTCACACTCCTTCGTCTGGTTTCACTCTTTTTCACCCGCCTTCATCTCGTTTCGCTCTCTTTCACCCTCCTTCGTCTCTTTTCACTCTCTTTCACCCTCCTTCGTCTCGTTTCGCTCTCTTCCACCATCCTTCGTCTCGTTTCGCTCGCTTTCGCCCTCCTTCGGCTCGTTTCGCACTCTTTCTCCCTCCTACATCTCGTTTCGCTCTCTTTCACCTTCCTTCATCTCGTTTCGCACTCTTTCACCCTCCTTCGTCTCATTTCACTCTCTTTCACACTCCTTCGTCTCGTTTCTCCTTCTTTCACCCTCCTTCGTCTCGTTTCGCTCTCATTCCCCCTCCTTCGTCTCGATTTGTTCTCTTTCACCCTCCTTCGGCTCGTTTCGCTCTCTTTCACCTTCCTTCGCCTCGTTTCGCTCTCTTACACCCTCCTTTGTCTCGTTTCGCTCTCTTTCACCCTCCTTCGTCTCGTTTCGCTCTCTTTCACCCTCCTTCATCTCGTTTCGCTCTCTATCACCCTCCTTCGTCTCGTTTCGCTCTCTTTCACACTCCTTCATCTCGGTTTGCTCTCTTTCACCCACCTTCGTCTCGTTTCGCTCTCTCTCACCCTCCGTCGTCTCGTTTTGCACTCCTTCACCCTCCTTCGTCTTGTTTCGCTCTCTTTCCCCCTCCTTCGTCTCGTTTCGCTCTCTTTCACCCTCCTTTGTCTCGTTTCGCTCTCTTTCACCCTCCTTCGTCTCGTTTTGTTCTCTTTCACCCTCCTTCGTCTCGTCTCGCACTCTTTCACCTTCCTTCGCCTCGTTTCGCTCTCTTTCACCCTCCTTTGTCTCGTTTCGCTCTCTTTCACCCTCCTTCGTCTCGTTTAGCTCTCTTTCACCTTCCTTCATCTTGTTTCGCACTCTTTCACCCTCCTTCGTCTCGTTTCGCTCTCTTTCACCCTCCTTCGTCTCGTTTCGCTCTCTTTCACCCTCCTTCGTCTTGTTTCGCACTCTTTCACCCTCCTTCGTCTCGTTTCGCTCTCTTCCACCCTCCTTCATCTTGTTTCGCCCTCTCTCCACCTTCTTCGTCTCGTTTCGCTCTCTTTCACCCTTCTTCGTCTCGTTTCGCTCTCTTTCACCCTCCTTCGTCTCGTTTCGCTCTCTTTCGCTCTCCTTCGTCTCGTTTCGCTCTCTTCCGCCCTCCTTCGCCTCGTTTCGCTCACTGTCACCCTCCTTCGGCTCGTTTAGCTCTCTTCCACCATCCTTCGTTTCGTTTCGCTCACTGTCACCCTCCTTCGTCTCGTTTAGCTCTCTTTCACCCTCCTTCGTCTCGTTTCGCACTCTTTCACCCTCCTTCGTCTCGGTTCGCTCTCTTTCACCTTCCTTCATCTCGTTTCGCTCTCTTTCACCATCCTTCGTCTCGTTTCGGACTCTTTCACCCTCCTTTGTCTCGTTTCGCTCTCTTTCACACTCCTTCGTTTCGTTTGGCTCTCTTTCACCCTCCTTCGTCTTGTTTCGCTCTCTTTCACCCTCCTTCGTCTTGTTTCGCTCTCATTCACCCTCCTTCGGCTCGTTTCTCTCTCTTTCACCCTCCTTTATCTCGTTTCGCTCTCTTTCACCCTCCTTCGTCTCGGTTCACTCTCTTTCACCTTCCTTCATCTCGTTTCGCTCTCTTTCACCCTCCTTCGTCTTAATTCACTCTCTTTCACACTCCTTCGTCTCGTTTCGCCTTCTTTCACCCTCCTTCGTCTCGTTTCACTCTCATTCCCCCTCCTTCGTCTCGTTTTGTTCTCTTTCACCCTCCTTCGTCTCGTCTCGCTCTCTTTCACCTTCCTTCGCCTCGTTTCGCTCTCTTTCACCCTCCTTTGTCTCGTTTCGCTCTCTTCCGCCCTCCTTCGCCTCGTTTCGCTCACTGTCACCCTCCTTCGGCTCGTTTAGCTCTCTTCCACCATCCTTCGTTTCGTTTCGCTCACTGTCACCCTCCTTCGTCTCGTTTAGCTCTCTTTCACCCTCCTTCGTCTCGTTTCGCACTCTTTCACCCTCCTTCGTCTCGGTTCGCTCTCTTTCACCTTCCTTCATCTCGTTTCGCTCTCTTTCACCATCCTTCGTCTCGTTTCGGACTCTTTCACCCTCCTTTGTCTCGTTTCGCTCTCTTTCACACTCCTTCGTTTCGTTTGGCTCTCTTTCACCCTCCTTCGTCTTGTTTCGCTCTCTTTCACCCTCCTTCGTCTTGTTTCGCTCTCATTCACCCTCCTTCGGCTCGTTTCTCTCTCTTTCACCCTCCTTTATCTCGTTTCGCTCTCTTTCACCCTCCTTCGTCTCGGTTCACTCTCTTTCACCTTCCTTCATCTCGTTTCGCACTCTTTCACCCTCCTACATCTCGTTTCGCTCTCTTTCACCTTCCTTCATCTCGTTTCGCACTCTTTCACCCTCCTTCGTCTCATTTCACTCTCTTTCACACTCCTTCGTCTCGTTTCTCCTTCTTTCACCCTCCTTCGTCTCGTTTCGCACTCTTTCACCTTCCTTCGACTCGTTTCGCTCTCTTTCACCCTCCTTGGTCTCGTTTCGCACTCTTTCACCCTCATTCGACTCGTTTAGCTCTCTTTCACACTCCTTCGTCTCGTTTCACTCTTTTTCACCCTCCTTCGTCTCGTTTCGCTCTCTTCCAGCCTCCTTCATCTCGTTTCGCATTCTTTCACCCTCCTTCGTCTCGTTTCGCTCTTATTCCCCCTCCTTCGTCTCGTTTTGCTCTCTTTCACCCTCCTTCGTCTCGTTTCGCTCTCTTTCACCTTCCTTCACCTCGTTTCGCTCTCTTTCACCCTCCTTCGTCTCGTTTCGCTCTCTTTCACCCTCCTTCGTCTCGTTCCGCTCTCTTTCTCCCTCCTTCGACTCGTTTAGCTCTCTTTCACACTCCTTCGTCTCGTTTCACTCTTTTTCACCCTCCTTCATCTCGTTTCGCTCTCTTTCACCCTCCTTCGTCTCTTTTCACTCTCTTTCAGCCTCCTTCGTCTCGTTTCGCTCTCTTCCACCATCCTTCGTCTCGTTTCGCTCGCTTTCGCCCTCCTTCGGCTCGTTTCGCACTCTTTCACCCTCCTACGTCTCGTTTCGCTCTCTTTCACCTTCCTTCATCTCGTTTCGCACTCTTTCACCCTCCTTCGTCTCATTTCACTCTCTTTCACACTCCTTCGTCTCGTTTCTCCTTCTTTCACCCTCCTTCGTCTCGTTTCGCTCTCATTCCCCCTCCTTCGTCTCGATTTGTTCTCTTTCACCCTCCTTCGTCTCGTTTCGCTCTCTTTCACCTTCCTTCGCCTCGTTTCGCTCTCTTACACCCTCCTTTGTCTCGTTTCGCTCTCTTTCACCCTCCTTCGTCTCGTTTAGCTCTCTTTCACCTTCCTTCGTCTCGTTTAGCTCTCTTTCACCCTCCTTCATCTCGTTTCGCTCTCTTTCACCCTCCTTCGTCTCGTTCCGCTCTGTTTCTCCCTCCTTCGTCTCGTTTAGCTCTCTTTCATCCTCCTTCGTCTCGTTTCACTCTTTTTCACACTCCTTCATCTCGTTTCGCTCTCTTTCACCCTCCTTCGTCTCTTTTCACTCTCTTTCACCCTCCTTCGTCTAGTTTCGTTCTCTTCCACCATCCTTCGTCTCGTTTCGCTCTCTTTCACCCTCCTTCGGCTCATTTCGCTCTCTTTCACCCTCCTTCGTCTCGTTTCGCTCGCTTTCGCCCTCCTTCGGCTCGTTTCGCACTCTTTCACCCTCCTTCGTCTCGTTTCGCTCTCTTTCACCTTCGTTCATCTCGTTTCGCTCTCTTTCACCCTCCTTCGTCTCGTTTCACTCTCTTTCACACTCCTTCGTCTCGTTCGCTCTCTTTCACCCTCCTTCGTTTCGTTTCGCTATCTCTCACCCTCCTTCGACTCGTTTAGCTCTCTTCCACCCTCTTTCGTCTCGTTTCGCTCTCTCTCACCCTCCTTCATCTCGTTTCGCTCTCTTCCTCCCTCCTTCGTCTCATTTCGCCATATTTCACCCTCCTCCGTCTCGTTTCGCTCTCTTTCCCCCTCCTTCGTTTCGTTTCGTTCTCTTTCACCCTCCTTCATCTCGTTTCGCTCTCTTTCACCTTCCTTCGCCTCGATTCGCTCTCTTTCACCCTCCTTTGTCTCGTTTGCTCTCTTTCACCCCCATTCGTCTCGTTTAGCTCTCTTTCATCTTCCTTCATCTCGTTTCGCTCACTTTCACCCACCTTCGTCTCGTTTCGCTCTCTTTCACCCTCCTTCGTCTCGTTTAGCTCTCTTTCACCCTCCTTCATCTCGTTTCGCTCTCTTTCACCCTCCTTCGTCTCGTTTCACTCTCTTCCACCCTCCTTCGTCTCGTTTCGCACTCTTTCACCCTCCTTCGGCTCGTTTCGCTCTCTTTGACACTCCTTCGTCTCGTTTTGTTCTCTTTCACACTCATTCGTCTCGTTTCGCTCTCTTTCACCCTCCTTCGTCTCGTTTCGCTTTCTTTAACCCTTCTTTGTCTCGTTTCTCCGTCTTTCACAATCCTTCGTCTCGTTTTGCTCTCTTTCACACTCCTTCGTCTCGTTTCGTTCTCTTTCACCCTCCTTCTTCTTGTTTCCCTCTCTTTCACCCTCCATCGTCTCGTTTCGCTCTCTTCCACGCTCCTTCGGCTAGTCTCGCACTCTTTCACCCTCCTTCGTCTCGGTTCGCTCTCTTTCACCTTCCTTCATCTCGTTTCGCTCTCTTTCACCATCCTTCGTCTCGTTTCGCACTCTTTCACCCTCCTTCGTCTCGTTTCGCTCTCTTCCACCATCCTTCGTCTCGTTTCGCTCGCTTTCGCCCTCCTTCGGCTCGTTTCGCACTCTTTCACCCTCCTACGTCTCGTTTCGCTCTCTTTCACCTTCCTTCATCTCGTTTCGCACTCTTTCACCCTCCTTCGTCTCATTTCACTCTCTTTCACACTCCTTCGTCTCGTTTCTCCTTCTTTCACCCTCCTTCGTCTCGTTTCGCTCTCATTCCCCCTCCTTCGTCTCGATTTGTTCTCTTTCACCCTCCTTCGTCTCGTTTCGCTCTCTTTCACCTTCCATCGCCTCGTTTCGCTCTCTTACACCCTCCTTTGTCTCGTTTCGCTCTCTTTCACCCTCCTTCGTCTCGTTTAGCTCTCTTTCACCTTCCTTCGTCTCGTTTCGCTCTCTTTCACCCTCCTTCATCTCGTTTCGCTCTCTTTCACCCTCCTTCGTCTCGTTCCGCTCTGTTTCTCCCTCCTTCGTCTCGTTTAGCTCTCTTTCATCCTCCTTCGTCTCGTTTCACTCTTTTTCACCCTCCTTCATCTCGTTTCGCTCTCTTTCACCATCCTTCGTCTCTTTTCACTCTCTTTCACCCTCCTTCGTCTCGTTTCGTTCTCTTCCACCATCCTTCGTCTCGTTTCGCTCTCTTTCACCCTCCTTCGGCTCATTTCGCTCTCTTTCACCCTCCTTCGTCTCGTTTAGCTCGCTTTCGTCCTCCTTCGGCTCGTTTCGCACTCTTTCACCCTCCTTCGTCTCGTTTCGCTCTCATTCACCTTCCTTCATCTCGTTTCGCTCTCTTTCGCCCTCCTTCGTCTCGTTTCACTCTCTTTCACACTCCTTCGTCTCGTTTCGCTCTCTTTCACCCTCCTTCATCTCGTTTCGCTCTCTTTCACCCTCCTTCGTCTCGTTTCGCTCTCTTTCACCCTCCTTCGTCTCGGTTTGTTCTCTTTCACCCACCTTCGTCTCGTTTCGCTCTCTCTCACCCTACGTCGACTCGTTTCGCACTCCTTCACCCTCCTTCGTCTCGTTTCGCTCTCTTTCACCCTCCTTCGTCTCGTTTCGCTCTCTTTCACCCTCCTTTGTCTCGTTTCGCTCTCTTTCACCCTCCTTCGTCTCGTTTCGCTCTTTCACCCTCCTTCGTCTCGTTTCGCTCTCTTTCACCCACCTTCGTCTCGTTTCGCTCTCTCTCACCCTCCTTCGTCTCGTTCCGCTCTCTTTCTCCCTCCTTCGTCTCATTTAGCTCTCTTTCACCCTCCTTCGTCTCGTTTCACTCTTTTTCACGCTCCTTCATCTCGTTTCGCTGTCATTCACCCTCCTTCGTCTCGTTTCACTCTTTTTCACCCTCCTTCGTCTCGTTTCGCTCTCTTTCATCCTCCTTCGTCTCGTTTCGCTCTCTTTCACCCTCCATCGGCTCGTTTCGCTCTCTTTCGCCCTCCTTCATCTCGTTTCGCTCTCTTTCGCCCTCCTTCGTCTCGTTTCGCTCTCTCTCACCCTCCTTCGTCTCGTTTCGCTCTGTTCCACCCTCCTTCGTCTCGTTTCGCTCTCTTCCACCCTCCTTCATCTCGTTTCGCCCTCTCTCCCCCTTCTTCGTCTCGTTTCGCTCTCTTTCACCCTCCTTCGTCTCGTTTCGCTCTCTTTCACCCTCCTTCGTCTCGTTTCGCTCTCTTTCGCTCTCCTTCGTCTCGTTTCGCTCTCTTCCACCCTCCTTCGTCTCGTTTTGCTCACTTTCACCCTCCTTCGGCTCGTTTTGCTCTCTTTCACCCTCCTTCATCTCGTTTCGCTCTCTTTCACCCTCCTTCGTCTCGTTTCACTCTCTTTTTCCTTCCTTCGTCTCATTTCGCTCTCTTCCACCCTCCTTCGTCTCGTTTCGCTCTCTTTGACCCTCCTTCGTCTATTTTCTTTCTCTTTCTCCCGCCTTCGTCTTGTTTCGCTCTATTCCACCCTCCGTCGTCTCGTTTCGCACTCCTTCACCCTCCTTCGTCTCGTTTCGCTCACTTTCACCCTCCTTTGTCTCGTTTCGCTCTCTTTCACCCTCCTTCGTCTCGTTTCGCTCTCTTTCACCCTCCTTCGTCTCGGTTCGCTCTCTTTCACCCACCTTCGTCTCGTTTCGCTCTCTCTCACCCTCCGTCGTCTCGTTTCGCACTCCTTCACCCTCCTTCATCTCGTTTCGCTCTCTTTCACCCTCCTTCGTCTCGTTTCGCTCTCTTTCACCCTCCTTTGTCTCGTTTCGCTCTCTTTCACCCTCCTTCGTCTCGTTTCGCTCTCTTTCACCCTCCTTCGTCTCGTTTCGCTCTCTTTCACCCACCTTCGTCTCGTTTCGCTCTCTCTCACCCTCCTTCATCTCGTTTCGCTCTCTTCCACCCTCCTTTGTCTCGTTTCGCCTTCTTTCACCCTCCTTCGTCTCGTTTCGCTCTCTTTCCCCCTCCTTCGTCTCGTTTCGTTCTCTTTAACCCTCCTTCATCTCGTTTCGCTCTCTTTCACCTTCCTTCGACTCGTTTCGCTCTCTTTCACCCTCCTTCGTATCGTTTTGCACTCTTTCACCCTCCTTCGTCTCGTTTCGCTCTCTTTCACCCTCCTTCGTCTCGTTTACCGCTCATTCACCCTCCTTCGTCTCGTTTCACTCTTTTTCACCCTCCTTCATCTCGTTTCGCTCTCTTTCGCCCTCCTTCGTCTCGTTTCGCTCTCTTTCGCCCTCCTTCGTCTCGTTTTGCTCTCTCTCACCATCCTTCATCTCGTTTCGCTCTCTTCCACCCTCCTTCATCTCGTTTCGCTCTCTTTCACCCTCCTTCGTCTCGTTCCGCTCTGTTTCTCCCTCCTTCGTCTCGTTTAGCTCTCTTTCATCCTCCTTCGTCTCGTTTCACTCTTTTTCACCCTCCTTCATCTCGTTTCGCACTCTTTCACCCTCCTTCGTCTCGTTTCGCTCTCATTCCCCCTCCTTCGTCTCGATTTGTTCTCTTTCACCCTCCTTCGTCTCGTTTCGCTCTCTTTCACCTTCCATCGCCTCGTTTCGCTCTCTTACACCCTCCTTTGTCTCGTTTCGCTCTCTTTCACCCTCCTTCGTCTCGTTTAGCTCTCTTTCACCTTCCTTCGTCTCGTTTCGCTCTCTTTCACCCTCCTTCATCTCGTTTCGCTCTCTTTCACCCTCCTTCGTCTCGTTCCGCTCTGTTTCTCCCTCCTTCGTCTCGTTTAGCTCTCTTTCATCCTCCTTCGTCTCGTTTCACTCTTTTTCACCCTCCTTCATCTCGTTTCGCTCTCTTTCACCCTCCTTCGTCTCTTTTCACTCTCTTTCACCCTCCTTCGTCTCGTTTCGTTCTCTTCCACCATCCTTCGTCTCGTTTCGCTCTCTTTCACCCTCCTTCGGCTCATTTCGCTTTCTTTCACCCTCCTTCGTCTCGTTTAGCTCGCTTTCGTCCTCCTTCGGCTCGTTTCGCACTCTTTCACCCTCCTTCATCTCGTTTCGCTCTCATTCACCTTCCTTCATCTCGTTTCGCTCTCTTTCACCCTCCTTCGTCTCGTTTCGCTCTCTTTCACCCTCCTTCGTCTCGTTTCGCTCTCTTTCACCCTCCTTCGTCTCGGTTTGCTCTCTTTCACCCACCTTCGTCTCGTTTCGCTCTCTCTCACCCTACGTCGACTCGTTTCGCACTCCTTCACCCTCCTTCGTCTCGTTTCGCTCTCTTTCACCCTCCTTCGTCTCGTTTCGCTCTCTTTCACCCTCCTTTGTCTCGTTTCGCTCTCTTTCACCCTCCTTCGTCTCGTTTCGCTCTTTCACCCTCCTTCGTCTCGTTTCGCTCTCTTTCACCCACCTTCGTCTCGTTTCGCTCTCTCTCACCCTCCTTCGTCTCGGTTCGCTCTCTTCCACCCTCCTTCGTCTCGTTACGCCTTCTTTCACCCTCCTTCGTCTCATTTCGCTCTCTTTCCCCCTCCTTCGTCTCGTTTCGTTCTCTTTAACGCTCCTTCGTCTCGTTTCGCACTCTTTCACCTTCCTTCGACTCGTTTCGCTCTCTTTCACCCTCCTTGGTCTCGTTTCGCACTCTTTCACCCTCCTTCGACTCGTTTAGCTCTCTTTCACACTCCTTCGTCTCGTTTCACTCTTTTTCACCCTCCTTCGTCTCGTTTCGATCTCTTCCAGCCTCCTTCATCTCGTTTCGCATTCTTTCACCCTCCTTCGTCTCGTTTCGCTCTTATTCCCCCTCCTTCGTCTCGTTTTGCTCTCTTTCACCCTCCTTCGTCTCGTTTCGCTCTCTTTCACCTTCCTTCGCCTCGTTTAGCTCTCTTTCACCTTCCTTCGTCTTGTTTCGCTCTCTTTCACCCTCCTTCGTCTCGTTTCGCTCTCTTTCACCCTCCTTCGTCTCGTTTCGCTCTCTTTCACCCTCCTTTGTCTCGTTTCGCTCTCTTTCACCCTCCTTCGTCTCGTTTCGCTCTTTCACCCTCCTTCGTCTCGTTTCGCTCTCTTTCACCCACCTTCGTCTCGTTTCGCTCTCTCTCACCCTCCTTCGTCTCGGTTCGCTCTCTTCCACCCTCCTTCGTCTCGTTACGCCTTCTTTCACCCTCCTTCGTCTCATTTCGCTCTCTTTCCCCCTCCTTCGTCTCGTTTCGTTCTCTTTAACCCTCCTTCGTCTCGTTTCGCACTCTTTCACCTTCCTTCGACTCGTTTCGCTCTCTTTCACCCTCCTTGGTCTCGTTTCGCACTCTTTCACCCTCCTTCGACTCGTTTAGCTCTCTTTCACACTCCTTCGTCTCGTTTCACTCTTTTTCACCCTCCTTCGTCTCGTTTCGATCTCTTCCAGCCTCCTTCATCTCGTTTCGCATTCTTTCACCCTCCTTCGTCTCGTTTCGCTCTTATTCCCCCTCCTTCGTCTCGTTTTGCTCTCTTTCACCCTCCTTCGTCTCGTTTCGCTCTCTTTCACCTTCCTTCGCCTCGTTTAGCTCTCTTTCACCTTCCTTCGTCTTGTTTCGCTCTCTTTCACCCTCCTTCGTCTCGTTTCGCTCTCTTTCACCCTCCTTCGTCTCGTTCCGCTCTCTTTCTCCCTCCTTCGACTCGTTTAGCTCTCTTTCACACTCCTTCGTCTCGTTTCACTCTTTTTCACCCTCCTTCATCTCGTTTCGCTCTCTTCCACCCTCCTTCGTCTCTTTTCACTCTCTTTCACCCTCCTTCGTCTCGTTTCGCTCTCTTCCACCATCCTTCGTCTCGTTTCGCTCGCTTTCGCCCTCCTTCGGCTCGTTTCGCACTCTTTCACCCTCCTACGTCTCGTTTCGCTCTCTTTCACCTTCCTTCATCTCGTTTCGCACTCTTTCACCCTCCTTCGTCTCATTTCACTCTCTTTCACACTCCTTCGTCTCGTTTCTCCTTCTTTCACCCTCCTTCGTCTCGTTTCGCTCTCATTCCCCCTCCTTCGTCTCGATTTGTTCTCTTTCACCCTCCTTCGTCTCGTTTCGCTCTCTTCCTCCCTCCTTCGTCTCATTTCGCCATATTTCACCCTCCTCCGTCTCGTTTCGCTCTCTTTCCCCCTCCTTCGTTTCGTTTCGTTCTCTTTCACCCTCCTTCATCTCGTTTCGCTCTCTTTCACCTTCCTTCGCCTCGATTCGCTCTCTTTCACCCTCCTTTGTCTCGTTTGCTCTCTTTCACCCCCATTCGTCTCGTTTAGCTCTCTTTCATCTTCCTTCATCTCGTTTCGCTCACTTTCACCCACCTTCGTCTCGTTTCGCTCTCTTTCACCCTCCTTCGTCTCGTTTAGCTCTCTTTCACCCTCCTTCATCTCGTTTCGCTCTCTTTCACCCTCCTTCGTCTCGTTTCACTCTCTTCCACCCTCCTTCGTCTCGTTTCGCACTCTTTCACCCTCCTTCGGCTCGTTTCGCTCTCTTTGACACTCCTTCGTCTCGTTTTGTTCTCTTTCACACTCATTCGTCTCGTTTCGCTCTCTTTCACCCTCCTTCGTCTCGTTTCGCTTTCTTTAACCCTTCTTTGTCTCGTTTCTCCGTCTTTCACAATCCTTCGTCTCGTTTTGCTCTCTTTCACACTCCTTCGTCTCGTTTCGTTCTCTTTCACCCTCCTTCTTCTTGTTTCCCTCTCTTTCACCCTCCATCGTCTCGTTTCGCTCTCTTCCACGCTCCTTCGGCTAGTCTCGCACTCTTTCACCCTCCTTCGTCTCGGTTCGCTCTCTTTCACCTTCCTTCATCTCGTTTCGCTCTCTTTCACCATCCTTCGTCTCGTTTCGCACTCTTTCACCCTCCTTCGTCTCGTTTCGCTCTCTTCCACCATCCTTCGTCTCGTTTCGCTCGCTTTCGCCCTCCTTCGGCTCGTTTCGCACTCTTTCACCCTCCTACGTCTCGTTTCGCTCTCTTTCACCTTCCTTCATCTCGTTTCGCACTCTTTCACCCTCCTTCGTCTCATTTCACTCTCTTTCACACTCCTTCGTCTCGTTTCTCCTTCTTTCACCCTCCTTCGTCTCGTTTCGCTCTCATTCCCCCTCCTTCGTCTCGATTTGTTCTCTTTCACCCTCCTTCGTCTCGTTTCGCTCTCTTTCACCTTCCATCGCCTCGTTTCGCTCTCTTACACCCTCCTTTGTCTCGTTTCGCTCCCTTTCACCCTCCTTCGTCTCGTTTAGCTCTCTTTCACCTTCCTTCGTCTCGTTTCGCTCTCTTTCACCCTCCTTCATCTCGTTTCGCTCTCTTTCACCCTCCTTCGTCTCGTTCCGCTCTGTTTCTCCCTCCTTCGTCTCGTTTAGCTCTCTTTCATCCTCCTTCGTCTCGTTTCACTCTTTTTCACCCTCCTTCATCTCGTTTCGCTCTCTTTCACCATCCTTCGTCTCTTTTCACTCTCTTTCACCCTCCTTCGTCTCGTTTCGTTCTCTTCCACCATCCTTCGTCTCGTTTCGCTCTCTTTCACCCTCCTTCGGCTCATTTCGCTCTCTTTCACCCTCCTTCGTCTCGTTTAGCTCGCTTTCGTCCTCCTTCGGCTCGTTTCGCACTCTTTCACCCTCCTTCGTCTCGTTTCGCTCTCATTCACCTTCCTTCATCTCGTTTCGCTCTCTTTCACCCTCCTTCGTCTCGTTTCACTCTCTTTCACACTCCTTCGTCTCGTTTCGCTCTCTTTCACCCTCCTTCATCTCGTTTCGCTCTCTTTCACCCTCCTTCGTCTCGTTTCGCTCTCTTTCACCCTCCTTCGTCTCGGTTTGTTCTCTTTCACCCACCTTCGTCTCGTTTCGCTCTCTCTCACCCTACGTCGACTCGTTTCGCACTCCTTCACCCTCCTTCGTCTCGTTTCGCTCTCTTTCACCCTCCTTCGTCTCGTTTCGCTCTCTTTCACCCTCCTTTGTCTCGTTTCGCTCTCTTTCACCCTCCTTCGTCTCGTTTCGCTCTTTCACCCTCCTTCGTCTCGTTTCGCTCTCTTTCACCCACCTTCGTCTCGTTTCGCTCTCTCTCACCCTCCTTCGTCTCGTTCCGCTCTCTTTCTCCCTCCTTCGTCTCATTTAGCTCTCTTTCACCCTCCTTCGTCTCGTTTCACTCTTTTTCACGCTCCTTCATCTCGTTTCGCTGTCATTCACCCTCCTTCGTCTCGTTTCACTCTTTTTCACCCTCCTTCGTCTCGTTTCGCTCTCTTTCATCCTCCTTCGTCTCGTTTCGCTCTCTTTCACCCTCCATCGGCTCGTTTCGCTCTCTTTCGCCCTCCTTCATCTCGTTTCGCTCTCTTTCGCCCTCCTTCGTCTCGTTTCGCTCTCTCTCACCCTCCTTCGTCTCGTTTCGCTCTGTTCCACCCTCCTTCGTCTCGTTTCGCTCTCTTCCACCCTCCTTCATCTCGTTTCGCCCTCTCTCCCCCTTCTTCGTCTCGTTTCGCTCTCTTTCACCCTCCTTCGTCTCGTTTCGCTCTCTTTCACCCTCCTTCGTCTCGTTTCGCTCTCTTTCGCTCTCCTTCGTCTCGTTTCGCTCTCTTCCACCCTCCTTCGTCTCGTTTTGCTCACTTTCACCCTCCTTCGGCTCGTTTTGCTCTCTTTCACCCTCCTTCATCTCGTTTCGCTCTCTTGCACCCTCCTTCGTCTCGTTTCACTCTCTTTTTCCTTCCTTCGTCTCATTTCGCTCTCTTCCACCCTCCTTCGTCTCGTTTCGCTCTCTTTGACCCTCCTTCGTCTATTTTCTTTCTCTTTCTCCCGCCTTCGTCTTGTTTCGCTCTATTCCACCCTCCGTCGTCTCGTTTCGCACTCCTTCACCCTCCTTCGTCTCGTTTCGCTCACTTTCACCCTCCTTTGTCTCGTTTCGCTCTCTTTCACCCTCCTTCGTCTCGTTTCGCTCTCTTTCACCCTCCTTCGTCTCGGTTCGCTCTCTTTCACCCACCTTCGTCTCGTTTCGCTCTCTCTCACCCTCCGTCGTCTCGTTTCGCACTCCTTCACCCTCCTTCATCTCGTTTCGCTCTCTTTCACCCTCCTTCGTCTCGTTTCGCTCTCTTTCACCCTCCTTTGTCTCGTTTCGCTCTCTTTCACCCTCCTTCGTCTCGTTTCGCTCTCTTTCACCCTCCTTCGTCTCGTTTCGCTCTCTTTCACCCACCTTCGTCTCGTTTCGCTCTCTCTCACCCTCCTTCATCTCGTTTCGCTCTCTTCCACCCTCCTTTGTCTCGTTTCGCCTTCTTTCACCCTCCTTCGTCTCGTTTCGCTCTCTTTCCCCCTCCTTCGTCTCGTTTCGTTCTCTTTAACCCTCCTTCATCTCGTTTCGCTCTCTTTCACCTTCCTTCGACTCGTTTCGCTCTCTTTCACCCTCCTTCGTATCGTTTTGCACTCTTTCACCCTCCTTCGTCTCGTTTCGCTCTCTTTCACCCTCCTTCGTCTCGTTTACCGCTCATTCACCCTCCTTCGTCTCGTTTCACTCTTTTTCACCCTCCTTCATCTCGTTTCGCTCTCTTTCGCCCTCCTTCGTCTCGTTTCGCTCTCTTTCGCCCTCCTTCGTCTCGTTTTGCTCTCTCTCACCATCCTTCATCTCGTTTCGCTCTCTTCCACCCTCCTTCATCTCGTTTCGCTCTCTTTCACCCTCCTTCGTCTCGTTCCGCTCTGTTTCTCCCTCCTTCGTCTCGTTTAGCTCTCTTTCATCCTCCTTCGTCTCGTTTCACTCTTTTTCACCCTCCTTCATCTCGTTTCGCACTCTTTCACCCTCCTTCGTCTCGTTTCGCTCTCATTCCCCCTCCTTCGTCTCGATTTGTTCTCTTTCACCCTCCTTCGTCTCGTTTCGCTCTCTTTCACCTTCCATCGCCTCGTTTCGCTCTCTTACACCCTCCTTTGTCTCGTTTCGCTCTCTTTCACCCTCCTTCGTCTCGTTTAGCTCTCTTTCACCTTCCTTCGTCTCGTTTCGCTCTCTTTCACCCTCCTTCATCTCGTTTCGCTCTCTTTCACCCTCCTTCGTCTCGTTCCGCTCTGTTTCTCCCTCCTTCGTCTCGTTTAGCTCTCTTTCATCCTCCTTCGTCTCGTTTCACTCTTTTTCACCCTCCTTCATCTCGTTTCGCTCTCTTTCACCCTCCTTCGTCTCTTTTCACTCTCTTTCACCCTCCTTCGTCTCGTTTCGTTCTCTTCCACCATCCTTCGTCTCGTTTCGCTCTCTTTCACCCTCCTTCGGCTCATTTCGCTTTCTTTCACCCTCCTTCGTCTCGTTTAGCTCGCTTTCGTCCTCCTTCGGCTCGTTTCGCACTCTTTCACCCTCCTTCATCTCGTTTCGCTCTCATTCACCTTCCTTCATCTCGTTTCGCTCTCTTTCACCCTCCTTCGTCTCGTTTCGCTCTCTTTCACCCTCCTTCGTCTCGTTTCGCTCTCTTTCACCCTCCTTCGTCTCGGTTTGCTCTCTTTCACCCACCTTCGTCTCGTTTCGCTCTCTCTCACCCTACGTCGACTCGTTTCGCACTCCTTCACCCTCCTTCGTCTCGTTTCGCTCTCTTTCACCCTCCTTCGTCTCGTTTCGCTCTCTTTCACCCTCCTTTGTCTCGTTTCGCTCTCTTTCACCCTCCTTCGTCTCGTTTCGCTCTTTCACCCTCCTTCGTCTCGTTTCGCTCTCTTTCACCCACCTTCGTCTCGTTTCGCTCTCTCTCACCCTCCTTCGTCTCGGTTCGCTCTCTTCCACCCTCCTTCGTCTCGTTACGCCTTCTTTCACCCTCCTTCGTCTCATTTCGCTCTCTTTCCCCCTCCTTCGTCTCGTTTCGTTCTCTTTAACGCTCCTTCGTCTCGTTTCGCACTCTTTCACCTTCCTTCGACTCGTTTCGCTCTCTTTCACCCTCCTTGGTCTCGTTTCGCACTCTTTCACCCTCCTTCGACTCGTTTAGCTCTCTTTCACACTCCTTCGTCTCGTTTCACTCTTTTTCACCCTCCTTCGTCTCGTTTCGATCTCTTCCAGCCTCCTTCATCTCGTTTCGCATTCTTTCACCCTCCTTCGTCTCGTTTCGCTCTTATTCCCCCTCCTTCGTCTCGTTTTGCTCTCTTTCACCCTCCTTCGTCTCGTTTCGCTCTCTTTCACCTTCCTTCGCCTCGTTTAGCTCTCTTTCACCTTCCTTCGTCTTGTTTCGCTCTCTTTCACCCTCCTTCGTCTCGTTTCGCTCTCTTTCACCCTCCTTCGTCTCGTTTCGCTCTCTTTCACCCTCCTTTGTCTCGTTTCGCTCTCTTTCACCCTCCTTCGTCTCGTTTCGCTCTTTCACCCTCCTTCGTCTCGTTTCGCTCTCTTTCACCCACCTTCGTCTCGTTTCGCTCTCTCTCACCCTCCTTCGTCTCGGTTCGCTCTCTTCCACCCTCCTTCGTCTCGTTATGCCTTCTTTCACCCTCCTTCGTCTCATTTCGCTCTCTTTCCCCCTCCTTCGTCTCGTTTCGTTCTCTTTAACCCTCCTTCGTCTCGTTTCGCACTCTTTCACCTTCCTTCGACTCGTTTCGCTCTCTTTCACCCTCCTTGGTCTCGTTTCGCACTCTTTCACCCTCCTTCGACTCGTTTAGCTCTCTTTCACACTCCTTCGTCTCGTTTCACTCTTTTTCACCCTCCTTCGTCTCGTTTCGATCTCTTCCAGCCTCCTTCATCTCGTTTCGCATTCTTTCACCCTCCTTCGTCTCGTTTCGCTCTTATTCCCCCTCCTTCGTCTCGTTTTGCTCTCTTTCACCCTCCTTCGTCTCGTTTCGCTCTCTTTCACCTTCCTTCGCCTCGTTTAGCTCTCTTTCACCTTCCTTCGTCTTGTTTCGCTCTCTTTCACCCTCCTTCGTCTCGTTTCGCTCTCTTTCACCCTCCTTCGTCTCGTTCCGCTCTCTTTCTCCCTCCTTCGACTCGTTTAGCTCTCTTTCACACTCCTTCGTCTCGTTTCACTCTTTTTCACCCTCCTTCATCTCGTTTCGCTCTCTTCCACCCTCCTTCGTCTCTTTTCACTCTCTTTCACCCTCCTTCGTCTCGTTTCGCTCTCTTCCACCATCCTTCGTCTCGTTTCGCTCGCTTTCGCCCTCCTTCGGCTCGTTTCGCACTCTTTCACCCTCCTACGTCTCGTTTCGCTCTCTTTCACCTTCCTTCATCTCGTTTCGCACTCTTTCACCCTCCTTCGTCTCATTTCACTCTCTTTCACACTCCTTCGTCTCGTTTCTCCTTCTTTCACCCTCCTTCGTCTCGTTTCGCTCTCATTCCCCCTCCTTCGTCTCGATTTGTTCTCTTTCACCCTCCTTCGTCTCGTTTCGCTCTCTTTCACCTTCCTTCGCCTCGTTTCGCTCTCTTACACCCTCCTTTGTCTCGTTTCGCTCTCTTTCACCCTCCTTCGTCTCGTTTAGCTCTCTTTCACCTTCCTTCGTCTCGTTTAGCTCTCTTTCACCCTCCTTCATCTCGTTTCGCTCTCTTTCACCCTCCTTCGTCTCGTTCCGCTCTGTTTCTCCCTCCTTCGTCTCGTTTAGCTCTCTTTCATCCTCCTTCGTCTCGTTTCACTCTTTTTCACCCTCCTTCATCTCGTTTCGCTCTCTTTCACCCTCCTTCGTCTCTTTTCACTCTCTTTCACCTTCCTTCGTCTCGTTTCGTTCTCTTCCACCATCCTTCGTCTCGTTTCGCTCTCTTTCACCCTCCTTAGGCTCATTTCGCTCTCTTTCACCCTCCTTCGTCTCGTTTCGCTCGCTTTCGCCCTCCTTCGGCTCGTTTCGCACTCTTTCACCCTCCTTCGTCTCGTTTCGCTCTCTTTCACCTTCGTTCATCTCGTTTCGCTCTCTTTCACCCTCCTTCGTCTCGTTTCACTCTCTTTCACACTCCTTCGTCTCGTTCGCTCTCTTTCACCCTCCTTCGTTTCGTTTCGCTATCTCTCACCCTCCTTCGACTCGTTTAGCTCTCTTCCACCCTCTTTCGTCTCGTTTCGCTCTCTCTCACCCTCCTTCATCTCGTTTCGCTCTCTTCCTCCCTCCTTCGTCTCATTTCCCCATATTTCACCCTCCTCCGTCTCGTTTCGCTCTCTTTCCCCCTCCTTCATTTCGTTTCGTTCTCTTTCACCCTCCTTCATCTCGTTTCGCTCTCTTTCACCTTCCTTCGCCTCGATTCGCTCTCTTTCACCCTCCTTTGTCTCGTTTGCTCTCTTTCACCCCCATTCGTCTCGTTTAGCTCTCTTTCATCTTCCTTCATCTCGTTTCGCTCACTTTCACCCACCTTCGTCTCGTTTCGCTCTCTTTCACCCTCCTTCGTCTCGTTTAGCTCTCTTTCACCCTCCTTCATCTCGTTTCGCTCTCTTTCACCCTCCTTCGTCTCGTTTCGCTCTCTTCCACCCTCCTTCGTCTCGTTTCGCACTCTTTCACCCTCCTTCGGCTCGTTTCGCTCTCTTTGACACTCCTTCGTCTCGTTTTGTTCTCTTTCACACTCATTCGTCTCGTTTCGCTCTCTTTCACCCTCCTTCGTCTCGTTTCGCTTTCTTTAACCCTTCTTTGTCTCGTTTCCCCGTCTTTCACAATCCTTCGTCTCGTTTTGCTCTCTTTCACACTCCTTCGTCTCGTTTCGTTCTCTTTCACCCTCCTTCTTGTTTCCCTCTCTTTCACCCTCCATCGTCTCGTTTCGCTCTTTCCACGCTCCTTCGGCTAGTCTCGCACTCTTTCACCCTCCTTCGTCTCGGTTCGCTCTCTTTCACCTTCCTTCATCTCGTTTCGCTCTCTTTCACCATCCTTCGTCTCGTTTCGCACTCTTTCACCCTCCTTTGTCTCGTTTCACTCTCTTTCACCCTCCTTCGTCTCGTTTCGCTCTCTTTCACCCTCCTTCGTCTCGTTTCGTTCTCTTTAACCCTCCTTCGTCTCGTTTCGCACTCTTTCACCTTCCTTCGACTCGTTTCGCTCTCTTTCACCCTCCTTGGTCTCGTTTCGCACTCTTTCACCCTCCTTCGACTCGTTTAGCTCTCTTTCACACTCCTTCGTCTCGTTTCACTCTTTTTCACCCTCCTTCGTCTCGTTTTGCTCTCTTCCAGCCTCCTTCATCTCGTTTCGCATTCTTTCACCCTCCTTCGTCTCGTTTCGCTCTTATTCCCCCTCCTTCGTCTCGTTTTGCTCTCTTTCACCCTCCTTCGTCTCGTTTCGCTCTCTTTCACCTTCCTTCGCCTCGTTTAGCTCTCTTTCATCTTCCTTCGTCTTGTTTCGCTCTCTTTCACCCTCCTTCGTCTCGTTCCGCTCTCTTTCTCCCTCCTTCGACTCGTTTAGCTCTCTTTCACACTCCTTCGTCTCGTTTCACTCTTTTTCACCCTCCTTCATCTCGTTTCGCTCTCTTTCACCCTCCTTCGTCTCGTTTCGCTCTCTTTCACCCTCCTTCGTCTCGTTTAGCTCTCTTTCACCCTCCTTCATCTCGTTTCGCTCTCTTTCACCCTCCTTCGTCTCGTTTCGCTCTCTTCCACCCTCCTTCGTCTCGTTTCGCACTCTTTCACCCTCCTTCGGCTCGTTTCGCTCTCTTTGACACTCCTTCGTCTCGTTTTGTTCTCTTTCACACTCATTCGTCTCGTTTCGCTCTCTTTCACCCTCCTTCGTCTCGTTTCGCTTTCTTTAACCCTTCTTTGTCTCGTTTCTCCGTCTTTCACAATCCTTCGTCTCGTTTTGCTCTCTTTCACACTCCTTCGTCTCGTTTCGTTCTCTTTCACCCTCCTTCTTCTTGTTTCCCTCTCTTTCACCCTCCATCGTCTCGTTTCGCTCTCTTCCACGCTCCTTCGGCTAGTCTCGCACTCTTTCACCCTCCTTCGTCTCGGTTCGCTCTCTTTCACCTTCCTTCATCTCGTTTCGCTCTCTTTCACCATCCTTCGTCTCGTTTCGCACTCTTTCACCCTCCTTCGTCTCGTTTCGCTCTCTTCCACCATCCTTCGTCTCGTTTCGCTCGCTTTCGCCCTCCTTCGGCTCGTTTCGCACTCTTTCACCCTCCTACGTCTCGTTTCGCTCTCTTTCACCTTCCTTCATCTCGTTTCGCACTCTTTCACCCTCCTTCGTCTCATTTCACTCTCTTTCAGACTCCTTCGTCTCGTTTCTCCTTCTTTCACCCTCCTTCGTCTCGTTTCGCTCTCATTCCCCCTCCTTCGTCTCGATTTGTTCTCTTTCACCCTCCTTCGTCTCGTTTCGCTCTCTTTCACCTTCCATCGCCTCGTTTCGCTCTCTTACACCCTCCTTTGTCTCGTTTCGCTCTCTTTCACCCTCCTTCGTCTCGTTTAGCTCTCTTTCACCTTCCTTCGTCTCGTTTCGCTCTCTTTCACCCTCCTTCATCTCGTTTCGCTCTCTTTCACCCTCCTTCGTCTCGTTCCGCTCTGTTTCTCCCTCCTTCGTCTCGTTTAGCTCTCTTTCATCCTCCTTCGTCTCGTTTCACTCTTTTTCACCCTCCTTCATCTCGTTTCGCTCTCTTTCACCCTCCTTCGTCTCTTTTCACTCTCTTTCACCCTCCTTCGTCTCGTTTCGTTCTCTTCCACCATCCTTCGTCTCGTTTCGCTCTCTTTCACCCTCCTTCGGCTCATTTCGCTCTCTTTCACCCTCCTTCGTCTTGTTTAGCTCGCTTTCGTCCTCCTTCGGCTCGTTTCGCACTCTTTCACACTCCTTCGTCTCGTTTCGCTCTCATTCACCTTCCTTCATCTCGTTTCGCTCTCTTTCACCCTCCTTCGTCTCGTTTCACTCTCTTTCACACTCCTTCGTCTCGTTTCGCTCTCTTTCACCCTCCTTCATCTCGTTTCTCTCTCTTTCACCCTCCTTCGTCTCGTTTCGCTCTCTTTCACCCTCCTTCGTCTCGGTTTGCTCTCTTTCACCCACCTTCGTCTCGTTTCGCTCTCTCTCACCCTCCGTCGACTCGTTTCGCACTCCTTCACCCTCCTTCGTCTCGTTTCGCTCTCTTTCACCCTCCTTCGTCTCGTTTCGCTCTCTTTCACCCTCCTTTGTCTCGTTTCGCTCTCTTTCACCCTCCTTCGTCTCGTTTCGCTCTTTCACCCTCCTTCGTCTCGTTTCGCTCTCTTTCACCCACCTTCGTCTCGTTTCGCTCTCTCTCACCCTCCTTCGTCTCGGTTAGCTCTCTTCCACCCTCCTTCGTCTCGTTACGCCTTCTTTCACCCTCCTTCGTCTCATTTCGCTCTCTTTCCCCCTCCTTCGTCTCGTTTCGTTCTCTTTAACCCTCCTTCGTCTCGTTTCGCACTCTTTCGCCCTCCTTCGGCTCGTTTCGCACTCTTTCACCCTCCTACGTCTCGTTTCGCTCTCTTTCACCTTCCTTCATCTCGTTTCGCACTCTTTCACCCTCCTTCGTCTCATTTCACTCTCTTTCACACTCCTTCGTCTCGTTTCTCCTTCTTTCACCCTCCTTCGTCTCGTTTCGCTCACATTCCCCCTCCTTCGTCTCGATTTGTTCTCTTTCACCCTCCTTCGTCTCGTTTCGCTCTCTTTCACCTTCCTTCGCCTCGTTTCGCTCTCTTTCACCCTCCTTCGTCTCGTTTCGCTCTCTTTCACCCTCCTTCGTCTCGTTTCGCTCTCTTTCACCCTCCTTCGTCTCGGTTTGCTCTCTTTCACCCACCTTCGTCTCGTTTCGCTCTCTCTCACCCTACGTCGACTCGTTTCGCACTCCTTCACCCTCCTTCGTCTCGTTTCGCTCTCTTTCACCCTCCTTCGTCTCGTTTCGCTCTCTTTCACCCTCCTTTGTCTCGTTTCGCTCTCTTTCACCCTCCTTCGTCTCGTTTCGCTCTTTCACCCTCCTTCGTCTCGTTTCGCTCTCTTTCACCCACCTTCGTCTCGTTTCGCTCTCTCTCACCCTCCTTCGTCTCGGTTCGCTCTCTTCCACCCTCCTTCGTCTCGTTACGCCTTCTTTCACCCTCCTTCGTCTCATTTCGCTCTCTTTCCCCCTCCTTCGTCTCGTTTCGTTCTCTTTAACGCTCCTTCGTCTCGTTTCGCACTCTTTCACCTTCCTTCGACTCGTTTCGCTCTCTTTCACCCTCCTTGGTCTCGTTTCGCACTCTTTCACCCTCCTTCGACTCGTTTAGCTCTCTTTCACACTCCTTCGTCTCGTTTCACTCTTTTTCACCCTCCTTCGTCTCGTTTCGATCTCTTCCAGCCTCCTTCATCTCGTTTCGCATTCTTTCACCCTCCTTCGTCTCGTTTCGCTCTTATTCCCCCTCCTTCGTCTCGTTTTGCTCTCTTTCACCCTCCTTCGTCTCGTTTCGCTCTCTTTCACCTTCCTTCGCCTCGTTTAGCTCTCTTTCACCTTCCTTCGTCTTGTTTCGCTCTCTTTCACACTCATTCGTCTCGTTTCGCTCTCTTTCACCCTCCTTCGTCTCGTTTCGCTTTCTTTAACCCTTCTTTGTCTCGTTTCCCCGTCTTTCACAATCCTTCGTCTCGTTTTGCTCTCTTTCACACTCCTTCGTCTCGTTTCGTTCTCTTTCACCCTCCTTCTTGTTTCCCTCTCTTTCACCCTCCATCGTCTCGTTTCGCTCTTTCCACGCTCCTTCGGCTAGTCTCGCACTCTTTCACCCTCCTTCGTCTCGGTTCGCTCTCTTTCACCTTCCTTCATCTCGTTTCGCTCTCTTTCACCATCCTTCGTCTCGTTTCGCACTCTTTCACCCTCCTTTGTCTCGTTTCACTCTCTTTCACCCTCCTTCGTCTCGTTTCGCTCTCTTTCACCCTCCTTCGTCTCGTTTCGTTCTCTTTAACCCTCCTTCGTCTCGTTTCGCACTCTTTCACCTTCCTTCGACTCGTTTCGCTCTCTTTCACCCTCCTTGGTCTCGTTTCGCACTCTTTCACCCTCCTTCGACTCGTTTAGCTCTCTTTCACACTCCTTCGTCTCGTTTCACTCTTTTTCACCCTCCTTCGTCTCGTTTTGCTCTCTTCCAGCCTCCTTCATCTCGTTTCGCATTCTTTCACCCTCCTTCGTCTCGTTTCGCTCTTATTCCCCCTCCTTCGTCTCGTTTTGCTCTCTTTCACCCTCCTTCGTCTCGTTTCGCTCTCTTTCACCTTCCTTCGCCTCGTTTAGCTCTCTTTCATCTTCCTTCGTCTTGTTTCGCTCTCTTTCACCCTCCTTCGTCTCGTTCCGCTCTCTTTCTCCCTCCTTCGACTCGTTTAGCTCTCTTTCACACTCCTTCGTCTCGTTTCACTCTTTTTCACCCTCCTTCATCTCGTTTCGCTCTCTTTCACCCTCCTTCGTCTCGTTTCGCTCTCTTTCACCCTCCTTCGTCTCGTTTAGCTCTCTTTCACCCTCCTTCATCTCGTTTCGCTCTCTTTCACCCTCCTTCGTCTCGTTTCGCTCTCTTCCACCCTCCTTCGTCTCGTTTCGCACTCTTTCACCCTCCTTCGGCTCGTTTCGCTCTCTTTGACACTCCTTCGTCTCGTTTTGTTCTCTTTCACACTCATTCGTCTCGTTTCGCTCTCTTTCACCCTCCTTCGTCTCGTTTCGCTTTCTTTAACCCTTCTTTGTCTCGTTTCTCCGTCTTTCACAATCCTTCGTCTCGTTTTGCTCTCTTTCACACTCCTTCGTCTCGTTTCGTTCTCTTTCACCCTCCTTCTTCTTGTTTCCCTCTCTTTCACCCTCCATCGTCTCGTTTCGCTCTCTTCCACGCTCCTTCGGCTAGTCTCGCACTCTTTCACCCTCCTTCGTCTCGGTTCGCTCTCTTTCACCTTCCTTCATCTCGTTTCGCTCTCTTTCACCATCCTTCGTCTCGTTTCGCACTCTTTCACCCTCCTTCGTCTCGTTTCGCTCTCTTCCACCATCCTTCGTCTCGTTTCGCTCGCTTTCGCCCTCCTTCGGCTCGTTTCGCACTCTTTCACCCTCCTACGTCTCGTTTCGCTCTCTTTCACCTTCCTTCATCTCGTTTCGCACTCTTTCACCCTCCTTCGTCTCATTTCACTCTCTTTCAGACTCCTTCGTCTCGTTTCTCCTTCTTTCACCCTCCTTCGTCTCGTTTCGCTCTCATTCCCCCTCCTTCGTCTCGATTTGTTCTCTTTCACCCTCCTTCGTCTCGTTTCGCTCTCTTTCACCTTCCATCGCCTCGTTTCGCTCTCTTACACCCTCCTTTGTCTCGTTTCGCTCTCTTTCACCCTCCTTCGTCTCGTTTAGCTCTCTTTCACCTTCCTTCGTCTCGTTTCGCTCTCTTTCACCCTCCTTCATCTCGTTTCGCTCTCTTTCACCCTCCTTCGTCTCGTTCCGCTCTGTTTCTCCCTCCTTCGTCTCGTTTAGCTCTCTTTCATCCTCCTTCGTCTCGTTTCACTCTTTTTCACCCTCCTTCATCTCGTTTCGCTCTCTTTCACCCTCCTTCGTCTCTTTTCACTCTCTTTCACCCTCCTTCGTCTCGTTTCGTTCTCTTCCACCATCCTTCGTCTCGTTTCGCTCTCTTTCACCCTCCTTCGGCTCATTTCGCTCTCTTTCACCCTCCTTCGTCTTGTTTAGCTCGCTTTCGTCCTCCTTCGGCTCGTTTCGCACTCTTTCACACTCCTTCGTCTCGTTTCGCTCTCATTCACCTTCCTTCATCTCGTTTCGCTCTCTTTCACCCTCCTTCGTCTCGTTTCACTCTCTTTCACACTCCTTCGTCTCGTTTCGCTCTCTTTCACCCTCCTTCATCTCGTTTCTCTCTCTTTCACCCTCCTTCGTCTCGTTTCGCTCTCTTTCACCCTCCTTCGTCTCGGTTTGCTCTCTTTCACCCACCTTCGTCTCGTTTCGCTCTCTCTCACCCTCCTTCGTCTCGTTTAGCTCTCTTTCACCTTCCTTCGTCTCGTTTCGCTCTCTTTCACCCTCCTTCATCTCGTTTCGCTCTCTTTCACCCTCCTTCGTCTCGTTCCGCTCTGTTTCTCCCTCCTTCGTCTCGTTTAGCTCTCTTTCATCCTCCTTCGTCTCGTTTCACTCTTTTTCACCCTCCTTCATCTCGTTTCGCTCTCTTTCACCCTCCTTCGTCTCTTTTCACTCTCTTTCACCCTCCTTCGTCTCGTTTCGTTCTCTTCCACCATCCTTCGTCTCGTTTCGCTCTCTTTCACCCTCCTTCGGCTCATTTCGCTTTCTTTCACCCTCCTTCGTCTCGTTTAGCTCGCTTTCGTCCTCCTTCGGCTCGTTTCGCACTCTTTCACCCTCCTTCATCTCGTTTCGCTCTCATTCACCTTCCTTCATCTCGTTTCGCTCTCTTACACCCTCCTTTGTCTCGTTTCGCTCTCTTTCACCCTCCTTCGTCTCGTTTAGCTCTCTTTCACCTTCCTTCGTCTCGTTTAGCTCTCTTTCACCCTCCTTCATCTCGTTTCGCTCTCTTTCACCCTCCTTCGTCTCGTTCCGCTCTGTTTCTCCCTCCTTCGTCTCGTTTAGCTCTCTTTCATCCTCCTTCGTCTCGTTTCACTCTTTTTCACCCTCCTTCATCTCGTTTCGCTCTCTTTAACCCTCTTTCGTCTCTTTTCACTCTCTTTCACCTTCCTTCGTCTCGTTTCGTTCTCTTCCACCATCCTTCGTCTCGTTTCGCTCTCTTTCACCCTCCTTAGGCTCATTTCGCTCTCTTTCACCCTCCTTCGTCTCGTTTCGCTCGCTTTCGCCCTCCTTCGGCTCGTTTCGCACTCTTTCACCCTCCTTCGTCTCGTTTCGCTCTCTTTCATCTTCGTTCATCTCGTTTCGCTCTCTTTCACCCTCCTTCGTCTCGTTTCACTCTCTTTCACACTCCTTCGTCTCGTTCGCTCTCTTTCACCCTCCTTCGTTTCGTTTCGCTATCTCTCACCCTCCTTCGACTCGTTTAGCTCTCTTCCACCCTCTTTCGTCTCGTTTCGCTCTCTCTCACCCTCCTTCATCTCGTTTCGCTCTCTTCCTCCCTCCTTCGTCTCATTTCGCCATATTTCACCCTCCTCCGTCTCGTTTCGCTCTCTTTCCCCCTCCTTCGTTTCGTTTCGTTCTCTTTCACCCTCCTTCATCTCGTTTCGCTCTCTTTCACCTTCCTTCGCCTCGATTCGCTCTCTTTCACCCTCCTTTGTCTCGTTTGCTCTCTTTCACCCCCATTCGTCTCGTTTAGCTCTCTTTCATCTTCCTTCATCTCGTTTCGCTCACTTTCACCCACCTTCGTCTCGTTTCGCTCTCTTTCACCCTCCTTCGTCTCGTTTAGCTCTCTTTCACCTTCCTTCATCTCGTTTCGCTCTCCTTCACCCTCCTTCGTCTCGTTTCGCTCTCTTCCACCCTCCTTCGTCTCGTTTCGCACTCTTTCACCCTCCTTCGGCTCGTTTCGCTCTCTTTGACACTCCTTCGTCTCGTTTTGTTCTCTTTCACACTCATTCGTCTCGTTTCGCTCTCTTTCACCCTCCTTCGTCTCGTTTCGCTTTCTTTCACCCTTCTTTGTCTCGTTTCTCCGTCTTTCACAATCCTTCGTCTCGTTTTGCTCTCTTTCACACTCCTTCGTCTCGTTTCGTTCTCTTTCACCCTCCTTCTTGTTTCCCTCTCTTTCACCCTCCATCGTCTCGTTTCGCTCTCTTCCACGCTCCTTCGGCTAGTCTCGCACTCTTTCACCCTCCTTCGTCTCCGTTCGCTCTCTTTCACCTTCCTTCATCTCGTTTCGCTCTCTTTCACCATCCTTCGTCTCGTTTCGCACTCTTTCACCCTCCTTTGTCTCGTTTCACTCTCTTTCACCCTCCTTCGTCTCGTTTCGCTCTCTTTCACCCTCCTTCGTCTCGTTTCGCTCTCTTTCACCCTCCTTTGTCTCGTTTCGCTCTCTTTCACCCTCCTTCGTCTCGTTTCGCTCTTTCACCCTCCTTCGTCTCGTTTCGCTCTCTTTCACCCACCTTCGTCTCGTTTCGCTCTCTCTCACCCTCCTTCGTCTCGGTTCGCTCTCTTCCACCCTCCTTCGTCTCGTTACGCCTTCTTTCACCCTTCTTCGTCTCGTTTCGCTCTCTTTCCCCCTCCTTCGTCTCGTTTCGTTCTCTTTAACCCTCCTTCGTCTCGTTTCGCACTCTTTCACCTTCCTTCGACTCGTTTCGCTCTCTTTCACCCTCCTTGGTCTCGTTTCGCACTCTTTCACCCTCCTTCGACTCGTTTAGCTCTCTTTCACACTCCTTCGTCTCGTTTCACTCTTTTTCACCCTCCTTCGTCTCGTTTCGCTCTCTTCCAGCCTCCTTCATCTCGTTTCGCATTCTTTCACCCTCCTTCGTCTCGTTTCGCTCTTATTCCCCCTCCTTCGTCTCGTTTTGCTCTCTTTCACCCTCCTTCGTCTCGTTTCGCTCTCTTTCACCTTCCTTCGCCTCGTTTAGCTCTCTTTCATCTTCCTTCGTCTTGTTTCGCTCTCTTTCACCCTCCTTCGTCTCGTTTCGCTCTCTTTCACCCTCCTTCGTCTCGTTCCGCTCTCTTTCTCCCTCCTTCGACTCGTTTAGCTCTCTTTCACACTCCTTCGTCTCGTTTCACTCTTTTTCACCCTCCTTCATCTCGTTTCGCTCTCTTTCACCCTCCTTCGTCTCTTTTCACTCTCTTTCACCCTCCTTCGTCTCGTTTCGCTCTCTTCCACCATCCTTCGTCTCGTTTCGCTCGCTTTCGCCCTCCTTCGGCTCGTTTCGCACTCTTTCACCCTCCTACGTCTCGTTTCGCTCTCTTTCACCTTCCTTCATCTCGTTCGCACTCTTTCACCCTCCTTCGTCTCATTTCACTCTCTTTCACACTCCTTCGTCTCGTTTCTCCTTCTTTCACCCTCCTTCGACTCGTTTCGCTCTCATTCCCCCTCCTTCGTCTCGATTTGTTCTCTTTCACCCTCCTTCGTCTCGTTTCGCTCTCTTTCACCTTCCTTCGCCTCGTTTCGCTCTCTTACACCCTCCTTTGTCTCGTTTCGCTCTCTTTCACCCTCCTTCGTCTCGTTTAGCTCTCTTTCACCTTCCTTCGTCTCGTTTAGCTCTCTTTCACCCTCCTTCATCTCGTTTCGCTCTCTTTCACCCTCCTTCGTCTCGTTCCGCTCTGTTTCTCCCTCCTTCGTCTCGTTTAGCTCTCTTTCATCCTCCTTCGTCTCGTTTCACTCTTTTTCACCCTCCTTCATCTCGTTTCGCTCTCTTTCACCCTCCTTCGTCTCTTTTCATTCTCTTTCACCCTCCTTCGTCTCGTTTCGTTCTCTTCCACCATCCTTCGTCTCGTTTCGCTCTCTTTCACCCTCCTTTGGCTCATTTCGCTCTCTTTCACCCTCCTTCGTCTCGTTTCGCTCGCTTTCGCCCTCCTTCGGCTCGTTTCGCACTCTTTCACCCTCCTTCGTCTCGTTTCGCTCTCTTTCACCTTCGTTCATCTCGTTTCGCTCTCTTTCACCCTCCTTCGTCTCGTTTCACTCTCTTTCACACTCCTTCGTCTCGTTCGCTCTCTTTCACCCTCCTTCGTTTCGTTTCGCTATCTCTCACCCTCCTTCGACTCGTTTAGCTCTCTTCCACCCTCTTTCGTCTCGTTTCGCTCTCTCTCACCCTCCTTCATCTCGTTTCGCTCTCTTCCTCCCTCCTTCGTCTCATTTCGCCATATTTCACCCTCCTCCGTCTCGTTTCGCTCTCTTTCCCCCTCCTTCGTTTCGTTTCGTTCTCTTTCACCCTCCTTCATCTCGTTTCGCTCTCTTTCACCTTCCTTCGCCTCGATTCGCTCTCTTTCACCCTCCTTTGTCTCGTTTGCTCTCTTTCACCCCCATTCGTCTCGTTTAGCTCTCTTTCATCTTCCTTCAACTCGTTTCGCTCACTTTCACCCACCTTCGTCTCGTTTCGCTCTCTTTCACCCTCCTTCGTCTCGTTTAGCTCTCTTTCACCCTCCTTCATCTCGTTTCGCTCTCTTTCACCCTCCTTCGTCTCGTTTCGCTCTCTTCCACCCTCCTTCGTCTCGTTTCGCACTCTTTCACCCTCCTTCGGCTCGTTTCGCTCTCTTTCACAATCCTTCGTCTCGTTTTGCTCTCTTTCACACTCCTTCGTCTCGTTTCGTTCTCTTTCACCCTCCTTCTTCTTGTTTCCCTCTCTTTCACCCTCCATCGTCTCGTTTCGCTCTCTTCCACGCTCCTTCGGCTAGTCTCGCACTCTTTCACCCTCCTTCGTCTCGGTTCGCTCTCTTTCACCTTCCTTCATCTCGTTTTGCTCTCTTTCACCATCCTTCGTCTCGTTTCGCACTCTTTCACCCTCCTTTGTCTCGTTTCGCTCTCTTTCACCCTCCTTCGTCTCGTTTCGCTTTCTTTCACCCTTCTTTGTCTCGTTTCTCCGTCTTTCACAATCCTTCGTCTCGTTTTGCTCTCTTTCACACTCCTTCGTCTCGTTTCGTTCTCTTTCACCCTCCTTCTTGTTTCCCTCTCTTTCACCCTCCATCGTCTCGTTTCGCTCTCTTCCACGCTCCTTCGGCTAGTCTCGCACTCTTTCACCCTCCTTCGTCTCCGTTCGCTCTCTTTCACCTTCCTTCATCTCGTTTCGCTCTCTTTCACCATCCTTCGTCTCGTTTCGCACTCTTTCACCCTCCTTTGTCTCGTTTCACTCTCTTTCACCCTCCTTCGTCTCGTTTCGCTCTCTTTCACCCTCCTTCGTCTCGTTTCGCTCTCTTTCACCCTCCTTTGTCTCGTTTCGCTCTCTTTCACCCTCCTTCGTCTCGTTTCGCTCTTTCACCCTCCTTCGTCTCGTTTCGCTCTCTTTCACCCACCTTCGTCTCGTTTCGCTCTCTCTCACCCTCCTTCGTCTCGGTTCGCTCTCTTCCACCCTCCTTCGTCTCGTTACGCCTTCTTTCACCCTTCTTCGTCTCGTTTCGCTCTCTTTCCCCCTCCTTCGTCTCGTTTCGTTCTCTTTAACCCTCCTTCGTCTCGTTTCGCACTCTTTCACCTTCCTTCGACTCGTTTCGCTCTCTTTCACCCTCCTTGGTCTCGTTTCGCACTCTTTCACCCTCCTTCGACTCGTTTAGCTCTCTTTCACACTCCTTCGTCTCGTTTCACTCTTTTTCACCCTCCTTCGTCTCGTTTCGCTCTCTTCCAGCCTCCTTCATCTCGTTTCGCATTCTTTCACCCTCCTTCGTCTCGTTTCGCTCTTATTCCCCCTCCTTCGTCTCGTTTTGCTCTCTTTCACCCTCCTTCGTCTCGTTTCGCTCTCTTTCACCTTCCTTCGCCTCGTTTAGCTCTCTTTCATCTTCCTTCGTCTTGTTTCGCTCTCTTTCACCCTCCTTCGTCTCGTTTCGCTCTCTTTCACCCTCCTTCGTCTCGTTCCGCTCTCTTTCTCCCTCCTTCGACTCGTTTAGCTCTCTTTCACACTCCTTCGTCTCGTTTCACTCTTTTTCACCCTCCTTCATCTCGTTTCGCTCTCTTTCACCCTCCTTCGTCTCTTTTCACTCTCTTTCACCCTCCTTCGTCTCGTTTCGCTCTCTTCCACCATCCTTCGTCTCGTTTCGCTCGCTTTCGCCCTCCTTCGGCTCGTTTCGCACTCTTTCACCCTCCTACGTCTCGTTTCGCTCTCTTTCACCTTCCTTCATCTCGTTCGCACTCTTTCACCCTCCTTCGTCTCATTTCACTCTCTTTCACACTCCTTCGTCTCGTTTCTCCTTCTTTCACCCTCCTTCGACTCGTTTCGCTCTCATTCCCCCTCCTTCGTCTCGATTTGTTCTCTTTCACCCTCCTTCGTCTCGTTTCGCTCTCTTTCACCTTCCTTCGCCTCGTTTCGCTCTCTTACACCCTCCTTTGTCTCGTTTCGCTCTCTTTCACCCTCCTTCGTCTCGTTTAGCTCTCTTTCACCTTCCTTCGTCTCGTTTAGCTCTCTTTCACCCTCCTTCATCTCGTTTCGCTCTCTTTCACCCTCCTTCGTCTCGTTCCGCTCTGTTTCTCCCTCCTTCGTCTCGTTTAGCTCTCTTTCATCCTCCTTCGTCTCGTTTCACTCTTTTTCACCCTCCTTCATCTCGTTTCGCTCTCTTTCACCCTCCTTCGTCTCTTTTCATTCTCTTTCACCCTCCTTCGTCTCGTTTCGTTCTCTTCCACCATCCTTCGTCTCGTTTCGCTCTCTTTCACCCTCCTTTGGCTCATTTCGCTCTCTTTCACCCTCCTTCGTCTCGTTTCGCTCGCTTTCGCCCTCCTTCGGCTCGTTTCGCACTCTTTCACCCTCCTTCGTCTCGTTTCGCTCTCTTTCACCTTCGTTCATCTCGGTTCGCTCTCTTTCACCCTCCTTCGTCTCGTTTCACTCTCTTTCACACTCCTTCGTCTCGTTCGCTCTCTTTCACCCTCCTTCGTTTCGTTTCGCTATCTCTCACCCTCCTTCGACTCGTTTAGCTCTCTTCCACCCTCTTTCGTCTCGTTTCGCTCTCTCTCACCCTCCTTCATCTCGTTTCGCTCTCTTCCTCCCTCCTTCGTCTCATTTCGCCATATTTCACCCTCCTCCGTCTCGTTTCGCTCTCTTTCCCCCTCCTTCGTTTCGTTTCGTTCTCTTTCACCCTCCTTCATCTCGTTTCGCTCTCTTTCACCTTCCTTCGCCTCGATTCGCTCTCTTTCACCCTCCTTTGTCTCGTTTGCTCTCTTTCACCCCCATTCGTCTCGTTTAGCTCTCTTTCATCTTCCTTCAACTCGTTTCGCTCACTTTCACCCACCTTCGTCTCGTTTCGCTCTCTTTCACCCTCCTTCGTCTCGTTTAGCTCTCTTTCACCCTCCTTCATCTCGTTTCGCTCTCTTTCACCCTCCTTCGTCTCGTTTCGCTCTCTTCCACCCTCCTTCGTCTCGTTTCGCACTCTTTCACCCTCCTTCGGCTCGTTTCGCTCTCTTTCACAATCCTTCGTCTCGTTTTGCTCTCTTTCACACTCCTTCGTCTCGTTTCGTTCTCTTTCACCCTCCTTCTTCTTGTTTCCCTCTCTTTCACCCTCCATCGTCTCGTTTCGCTCTCTTCCACGCTCCTTCGGCTAGTCTCGCACTCTTTCACCCTCCTTCGTCTCGGTTCGCTCTCTTTCACCTTCCTTCATCTCGTTTTGCTCTCTTTCACCATCCTTCGTCTCGTTTCGCACTCTTTCACCCTCCTTTGTCTCGTTTCACTCTCTTTCACCCTCCTTCGTTTCCTTTCGCTCTCTTTCACCCTCCTTCGTCTTGTTTCGCTCTCTTTCACCCTCCTTCGTCTCGTTTCGCTCTCTTTCACCCTCCTTCGGCTCGTTTCGCTCTCTTTCACCCTCCTTTATCTCGTTTCGCTCTCTTTCACCCTCCTTCGTCTCGTTTCGCTCTCTTCCACCCCCCTTCGTCTCGTTCCGCCGCCTTTCACCCTCCTTCGTCTTGTTTCGCTCTCTTTCACCTTCCTTCATCTCGTTTCGCTCTCTTTCACCCTCCTTCGTCTCAATTCACTCTCTTTCACACTCCTTCGTCTCGTTTCGCCTTCTTTCACCCTCCTTCGTCTCGTTTCACTCTCATTCCCCCTCCTTCGTCTCGTTTTGTTCTCTTTCACCCTCCTTCGTCTCGTCTCGCTCTCTTTCACCTTCCTTCGCCTCGTTTCGCTCTCTTTCACCCTTCTTTGTCTCGTTTTGCTCTCTTTCACCCTCCTTCGTCTCGTTTAGCTCTCTTTCACCTTCCTTCGTCTTGTTTCGCTCTCTTTCATCCTCCTTCGTCTCGTTTCGTTCTCTTTCACCCTCCTTCGTCTCGTTCCGCTCTCTTTCTCCCTCCTTCGTCTCATTTAGCTCTCTTTCACCCTCCTTCTTCTCGTTTCACTCTTTTTCACGCTCCTTCATCTCGTTTCGCTGTCATTCACCCTCCTTCGTCTCGTTTCACTCTTTTTCACCCTCCTTCGTCTCGTTTCGCTCTCTTTCACCCTCCTTCATCTCGTTTCGCCCTCTCTTCCCCTTCTTCGTCTCGTTTCGCTCTCTTTCACCCTCCTTCGTCTCGTTTCGCTCTCTTTCACCCTCCTTCGTCTCGTTTCGCTCTCTTTCGCTCTCCTTCATCTCATTTCGCTCTCTTCCACCCTCCTTCGTCTCGTTTTACTCACTTTCACCCTCCTTCGGCTCGTTTTGCTCTCTTTCACCCTCCTTCATCTCGTTTCGCTCTCTTTCACCCTCCTTCATCTCGTTTCACTCTCTTTTTCCTTCCTTCGTCTCATTTCGCTCTCTTCCACCCTCCTTCATCTCGTTTCGCTCTCTTTCACCTTCCTTCATCTCGTTTCGCTCTCTTTCACCCTCCTTCGTCTTAATTCACTCTCTTTCACACTCCTTCGTCTCGTTTCGCCTTCTTTCACCCTCCTCCGTCTCGTTTCACTCTCATTCCCCCTCCTTCGTCTCGTTTTGTTCTCTTTCACCCTCCTTCGTCTCGTCTCGCTCTCTTTCACCTTCCTTCGCCTCGTTTCGCTCTCTTTCACCCTTCTTTGTCTCGTTTCGCTCTCTTTCACCCTCCTTCGTCTCGTTTAGCTCTCTTTCACCTTCCTTCGTCTTGTTTCGCTCTCTTTCATCCTCCTTCGTCTTGTTTCGTTCTCTTTCACCCTCCTTCGTCTCGTTCCGCTCTCTTTCTCCCTCCTTCGTCTCATTTAGCTCTCTTTCACCCTCCTTCGTCTCGTTTCACTCTTTTTCACGCTCCTTCATCTCGTTTCGCTGTCATTCACCCTCCTTCGTCACGTTTCACTCTTTTTCACCCTCCTTCGTCTCGTTTCGCTCTCTTTCATCCTCCTTCGTCTCGTTTCACTCTCTTTCACCCTCCATCGGCTCGTTTCGCTCTCTTTCGCCCTCCTTCGTCTCGTTTCGCTCTCTTTCGCCCTCCTTCGTCTCGTTTCGCTCTCTCTCACCCTCCTTCGTCTCGTTTCGCTCTGTTCCACCCTCCTTCATCTCGTTTCGCTCTCTTCCACCCTCCTTCATCTCGTTTCGCCCTCTCTCCCCCTTCGTCGTCTCGTTTCACTCTCTTTCACCCTCCTTCGTCTCGTTTCGCTCTCTTTCGCTCTCCTTCGTCTCGTTTCGCTCTCTTCCACCCTCCTTCGTCTCGTTTTGCTCACTTTCACCCTCCTTCGGCTCGTTTTGCCCTCTTTCACCCTCCTTCATCTCGTTTCGCTCTCTTTCACCCTCCTTCGTCTCGTTTCACTCTCTTTTTCCTTCTTTCGTCTCATTTCGCTCTCTTCCACCCTCCTTCGTCTCGTTTCGCTCTCTTTAACCCTCCTTCGTCTCTTTTCTTTCTCTTTCTCCCGCCTTCGTCTTGTTTCGCTCTATTCCACCCTCCGTCGTCTCGTTTCGCACTCCTTCACCCTCCTTCGTCTCGTTTCGCTCTCTTTCACCCTCCTTTGTCTCGTTTCACTCTCTTTCACCCTCCTTCGTCTCGTTTCGCTCTCTTTCACCCTCCTTCGTCTCGGGTCGCTCTCTTTCACCCACCTTCGTCTCGTTTCGCTCTCTCTCACCCTCCGTCGTCTCGTTTCGCACTCCTTCACCCTCCTTCATCTCGTTTCGCTCTCTTTCAGCCTCCTTTGTCTCGTTTCGCTCTCTTTCACCCTCCTTTGTCTCGTTTCGCTCTCTTTCACCCTCCTTCGTCTCGTTTCGCTCTCTTTCACCCTCCTTCGTCTCGTTTCGCTCTCTTTCACCCACCTTCGTCTCGTTTCGCTCTCTTTCACCTTCCTTCGACTCGTTTCGCTCTCTTTCACCCTCCTTCGTCTCGTTTTGCACTCTTTCACCCTCCTTCGTCTCGTTTCGCTCTCTTTCACCCTCCTTCGTCTCGTTTACCGCTCATTCACCCTCCTTCGTCTCGTTTCACTCTTTTTCACCCTCCTTCATCTCGTTACGCTCTCTTTCACCCTCCTTCGTCTCGATTCGCTCTCTTTCACACTCCATCGGCTCGTTTCGCTCTCTTTCACCCTCCTTCGTCTCGTTTCGCTCTCTTTCACCCTCCTTCGTCTCGATTCGCTCTCTTTCACACTCCATCGGCTCGTTTCGCTCTCTTTCGCCCTCCTTCGTCTCGTTTCGCTCTCTTTCGCCCTCCTTCGTCTCGTTTTGCTCTCTCTCACCATCCTTCGTCTCGTTTCGCTCTCTTCCACCCTCCTTCGTCTCGTTTCGCTCTCTTCCACCCTCCTTCATCTCGTTTCGCCCTCTCTCCACCTTCTTCGTCTCGTTTCGCTCTCTTTCACCCTTCTTCGTCTCGTTTCGCTCATTTCACCCTCCTTCGTCTCGTTTCGCTCTCTTTCGCTCTCCTTCGTCTCGTTTCGCTCTCTTCCACCCTCCTTTGTCTCGTTTCGCTCACTGTCACCCTCCTTCGGCTCGATTAGCTCTCTTCCACCCTCCTTCGGCTAGTTTTGCACTCTTTCACCCTCCTTCGTCTCGGTTCGCTCTCTTTCACCTTCCTTCATCTCGTTTCGCTCTCTTTCACCATCCTTCGTCTCGTTTCGCACTCTTTCACCCTCCTTTGTCTCGTTTCGCTCTCTTTCACCCTCCTTCGTTTCGTTTCGCTCTCTTTCACCCTCCTTCATCTTGTTTCGCTCTCTTTCACCCTCCTTCTTCTAGTTTCGCTCTCTTTCACCCTCCTTCGGCTCGTTTCGCTCTCTTTCACCCTCCTTTATCTCGTTTCGCTCTCTTTCACCCTCCTTCGTCTCGTTTCGCTCTCTTCCACCCTCCTTCGTCTCGTTTCGCCCTCATTCACCCTCCTTCGTCACGTTTCGCTCTCTTTCACCTTCCTTCATCTCGTTTCGCTCTCTTTCACCCTCCTTCGTCTCAATTCACTCTCTTTCACACTCCTTCGTCTCGTTTCGCCTTCTTTCACCCTCCTTCGTCTCGTTTTGTTCACTTTCACCCTCCTTCGTCTCGTCTCGCTCTCTTTCACCTTCCTTCGCCTCGTTACGCTCTCTTTCACCCTCCTTTCTCTCGTTTCGCTCTCTTTCACCCTCCTTCGTCTCGTTTAGCTCTCTTTCACCTTCCTTCGTCTTGTTTCGCTCTCTTTCATCCTCCTTCGTCTCGTTTCGTTCTCTTTCACCCTCCTTCGTCTCGTTCCGCTCTCTTTCTCCCTCCTTCGTCTCATTTAGCTCTCATTCACCCTCCTTCGTCTCGTTTCACTCTTTTTCACCCTCCTTCGTCTCGTTTCGCTCTCTTTCATCCTCCTTCGTCTCGTTTCGCCCTCATTCACCCTCCTTCGTCACGTTTCGCTCTCTTTCACCTTCCTTCATCTCGTTTCGCTCTCTTTCACCCTCCTTCGTCTCAATTCACTCTCTTTCACACTCCTTCGTCTCGTTTCGCCTTCTTTCACCCTCCTTCGTCTCGTTTCACTCTCATTCCCCCTCCTTCGTCTCGTTTTGTTCACTTTCACCCTCCTTCGTCTCGTCTCGCTCTCTTTCACCTTCCTTCGCCTCGTTACGCTCTCTTTCACCCTCCTTTCTCTCGTTTCGCTCTCTTTCACCCTCCTTCGTCTCGTTTAGCTCTCTTTCACCTTCCTTCGTCTTGTTTCGCTCTCTTTCATCCTCCTTCGTCTCGTTTCGTTCTCTTTCACCCTCCTTCGTCTCGTTCCGCTCTCTTTCTCCCTCCTTCGTCTCATTTAGCTCTCATTCACCCTCCTTCGTCTCGTTTCACTCTTTTTCACCCTCCTTCATCTCGTTTCGCTCTCTTTCACCCTCCTTTGTCTCGTTTGCTCTCTTTCACCCCCATTCGTCTCGTTTAGCTCTCTTTCACCTTCCTTCATCTCGTTTCGCTCACTTTCACACACCTTCGTCTCGTTTCGCTCTCTTTCACCCTCCTTCGTCTCGTTTCGCTCTCTTTCGCTCTCCTTCGTCTCGTTTCGCTCTCTTCCACCCTCCTTTGTCTCGTTTCGCTCACTGTCACCCTCCTTCGGCTCGATTAGCTCTCTTCCACCCTCCTTCGGCTAGTTTCGCACTCTTTCACCCTCCTTCGTCTCGGTTCGCTCTCTTTCACCTTCCTTCATCTCGTTTCGCTCTCTTTCACCATCCTTCGTCTCGTTTCGCACTCTTTCACCCTCCTTTGTCTCGTTTCGCTCTCTTTCACCCTCCTTCGTTTCGTTTCGCTCTCTTTCACCCTCCTTCATCTTGTTTCGCTCTCTTTCACCCTCCTTCTTCTAGTTTCGCTCTCTTTCACCCTCCTTCGGCTCGTTTCGCTCTCTTTCACCCTCCTTTATCTCGTTTCGCTCTCTTTCACCCTCCTTCGTCTCGTTTCGCTCTCTTCCACCCTCCTTCGTCTCGTTTCGCCCTCATTCACCCTCCTTCGTCACGTTTCGCTCTCTTTCACCTTCCTTCATCTCGTTTCGCTCTCTTTCACCCTCCTTCGTCTCAATTCACTCTCTTTCACACTCCTTCGTCTCGTTTCGCCTTCTTTCACCCTCCTTCGTCTCGTTCCACTCTCATTCCCCCTCCTTCGTCTCGTTTTGTTCACTTTCACCCTCCTTCGTCTCGTCTCGCTCTCTTTCACCTTCCTTCGCCTCGTTACGCTCTCTTTCACCCTCCTTTCTCTCGTTTCGCTCTCTTTCACCCTCCTTCGTCTCGTTTAGCTCTCTTTCACCTTCCTTCGTCTTGTTTCGCTCTCTTTCATCCTCCTTCGTCTCGTTTCGTTCTCTTTCACCCTCCTTCGTCTCGTTCCGCTCTCTTTCTCCCTCCTTCGTCTCATTTAGCTCTCATTCACCCTCCTTCGTCTCGTTTCACTCTTTTTCACCCTCCTTCGTCTCGTTTCGCTCTCTTTCATCCTCCTTCGTCTCGTTTCGCCCTCATTCACCCTCCTTCGTCACGTTTCGCTCTCTTTCACCTTCCTTCATCTCGTTTCGCTCTCTTTCACCCTCTTCGTCTCAATTCACTCTCTTTCACACTCCTTCGTCTCGTTTCGCCTTCTTTCACCCTCCTTCGTCTCGTTTCACTCTCATTCCCCCTCCTTCGTCTCGTTTTGTTCACTTTCACCCTCCTTCGTCTCGTCTCGCTCTCTTTCACCTTCCTTCGCCTCGTTACGCTCTCTTTCACCCTCCTTTCTCTCGTTTCGCTCTCTTTCACCCTCCTTCGTCTCGTTTAGCTCTCTTTCACCTTCCTTCGTCTTGTTTCGCTCTCTTTCATCCTCCTTCGTCTCGTTTCGTTCTCTTTCACCCTCCTTCGTCTCGTTCCGCTCTCTTTCTCCCTCCTTCGTCTCATTTAGCTCTCATTCACCCTCCTTCGTCTCGTTTCACTCTTTTTCACCCTCCTTCATCTCGTTTCGCTCTCTTTCACCCTCCTTTGTCTCGTTTGCTCTCTTTCACCCCCATTCGTCTCGTTTAGCTCTCTTTCACCTTCCTTCATCTCGTTTCGCTCACTTTCACACACCTTCGTCTCGTTTCGCTCTCTTTCACCCTCCTTCGTCTCGTTTAGCTCTCTTTCACCCTCCTTCATCTCGTTTCGCTCTCTTTCACCCTCCTTCGTCTCGTTTTGCTCTCTTCCACCCTCCTTCGTCTCGTTTCGCACTCTTTCACCCTCCTTCGGCTCGTTTCGCACTCTTTGACCCTCCTTCGTCTCGTTTTGTTCTCTTTCACCCTCATTCGTCTCGTTTCGCTCTCTTTCACCCTCCTTCGTCTCGTTTCGCTTTCTTTAACCCTTCTTTGTCTCGTTCCTCCGTCTTTCACAATACTTCGTCTCGTTTCGTTCTCTTTCACTCTCCTTCTTCTCGTTTCCCTCTCTTTCACCCTCCATCGTCACGTTTCGCTCTCTTCCACGCTCCTTCGGCTAGTCTCGCACTCTTTCACCCTCCTTCGTCTCGGTTCGCTCTCTTTCACCTTCCTTCATCTCGTTTCGCTCTCTTTCACCATCCTTCGTCTCGTTTCGCACTCTTTCACCCTCCTTTGTCTCGTTTCACTCTCTTTCACCCTCCTTCGTTTCCCTTCGCTCTTTCACCCTCCTTCGTCTTGTTTCGCTCTCTTTCACCCTCCTTCGTCTCGTTTCGCTCTCTTTCACCCTCCTTCGGCTCGTTTCGCTCTTTTTCACCCTCCTTTATCTCGTTTCGCTCTCTTTCACCCTCCTTCGTCTCGTTTCGCTCTCTTCCACCCCCCTTCGTCTCGTTTCGCCGTCTTTCACCCTCCTTCGTCTCGTTTCGCTCTCTTTCACCTTCCTTCATCTCGTTTCGCTCTCTTTCACCCTCCTTCGTCTCAATTCACTCTCTTTCACACTCCTTCGTCTCGTTTCGCCTTCTTTCACCCTCCTTCGTCTCGTTTCACTCTCATTCCCCCTCCTTCGTCTCGTTTTGTTCTCTTTCACCCTCCTTCGTCTCGTTCCGCTCTCTTTCTCCCTCCTTCGTCTCATTTAGCTCTCTTTCACCCTCCTTCGTCTCGTTTCACTCTTTTTCACGCTCGTTCATCTCGTTTCGCTGTCATTCACCCTCCTTCGTCTCGTTTCACTCTTTTTCACCCTCCTTCGTCTCGTTTCGCTCTCTTTCATCCTCCTTCGTCTCGTTTCGCTCTCTTTCACCCTCCATCGGCTCGTTTCGCTCTCTTTCACCCTCCTTCGTCTCGTTTCGCTCTCTTTCGCCCTCCTTCGTCTCGTTTCGCTCTCTCTCACCCTCCTTCGTCTCGTTTCGCTCTGTTCCACCCTCCTTCGTCTCGTTTCGCTCTCTTCCACCCTCCTTCATCTCGTTTCGCCCTCTCTTCCCCTTCTTCGTCTCGTTTCGCTCTCTTTCACCCTCCTTCGTCTCGTTTCGCTCTCTTTCACCCTCCTTCGTCTCGTTTCGCTCTCTTTCGCTCTCCTTCATCTCGTTTCGCTCTCTTCCACCCTCCTTCGTCTCGTTTTACTCACTTTCACCCTCCTTCGGCTCGTTTTGCTCTCTTTCACCCTCCTTCATCTCGTTTCGCTCTCTTTCACCCTCCTTCGTCTCGTTTCACTCTCTTTTTCCTTCCTTCGTCTCATTTCGCTCTCTTCCACCCTCCTTCGTCTCGTTTCACTCTCTTTCACCTTCCTTCATCTCGTTTCGCTCTCTTTCACCCTCCTTCGTCTTAATTCACTCTCTTTCACACTCCTTCGTCTCGTTTCGCCTTCTTTCACCCTCCTCTGTCTCGTTTCACTCTCATTCCCCCTCCTTCGTCTCGTTTTGTTCTCTTTCACCCTCCTTCGTCTCGTCTCGCTCTCTTTCACCTTCCTTCGCCTCGTTTCGCTCTCTTTCACCCTTCTTTGTCTCGTTTCGCTCTCTTTCACCCTCCTTCGTCTCGTTTAGCTCTCTTTCACCTTCCTTCGTCTTGTTTCGCTCTCTTTCATCCTCCTTCGTCTTGTTTCGTTCTCTTTCACCCTCCTTCGTCTCGTTCCGCTCTCTTTCTCCCTCCTTCGTCTCATTTAGCTCTCTTTCACCCTCCTTCGTCTCGTTTCACTCTTTTTCACGCTCCTTCATCTCGTTTCGCTGTCATTCACCCTCCTTCGTCACGTTTCACTCTTTTTCACCCTCCTTCGTCTCGTTTCGCTCTCTTTCATCCTCCTTCGTCTCGTTTCACTCTCTTTCCCCCTCCATTGGCTCGTTTCGCTCTCTTTCGCCCTCCTTCGTCTCGTTTCGCTCTCTTTCGCCCTCCTTCGTCTCGTTTCGCTCTCTCTCACCCTCCTTCGTCTCGTTTCGCTCTGTTCCACCCTCCTTCATCTCGTTTCGCTCTCTTCCACCCTCCTTCATCTCGTTTCGCCCTCTCTCCCCCTTCGTCGTCTCGTTTCGCTCTCTTTCACCCTCCTTCGTCTCTTTTCGCTCTCTTTCGCTCTCCTTCGTCTCGTTTCGCTCTCTTCCACCCTCCTTCGTCTCGTTTTGCTCACTTTCACCCTCCTTCGGCTCGTTTTGCCCTCTTTCACCCTCCTTCATCTCGTTTCGCTCTCTTTCACCCTCCTTCGTCTCGTTTCACTCTCTTTTTCCTTCTTTCGTCTCATTTCGCTCTCTTCCACCCTCCTTCGTCTCGTTTCGCTCTCTTTAACCCTCCTTCGTCTCTTTTCTTTCTCTTTCTCCCGCCTTCGTCTTGTTTCGCTCTATTCCACCCTCCGTCGTCTCGTTTCGCACTCCTTCACCCTCCTTCGTCTCGTTTCGCTCTCTTTCACCCTCCTTTGTCTCGTTTCGCTCTCTTTCACCCTCCTTCGTCTCGTTTCGCTCTCTTTCACCCTCCTTCGTCTCGGGTCGCTCTCTTTCACCCACCTTCGTCTCGTTTCGCTCTCTCTCACCCTCCGTCGTCTCGTTTCGCACTCCTTCACCCTCCTTCATCTCGTTTCGCTCTCTTTCACCCTCCTTTGTCTCGTTTCGCTCTCTTTCACCCTCCTTTGTCTCGTTTCGCTCTCTTTCACCCTCCTTCGTCTCGTTTCGCTCTCTTTCACCCTCCTTCGTCTCGTTTCGCTCTCTTTCACCCACCTTCGTCTCGTTTCGCTCTCTTTCACCTTCCTTCGACTCGTTTCGCTCTCTTTCACCCTCCTTCGTCTCGTTTTGCACTCTTTCACCCTCCTTCGTCTCGTTTCGCTCTCTTTCACCCTCCTTCGTCTCGTTTACCGCTCATTCACCCTCCTTCGTCTCGTTTCACTCTTTTTCACCCTCCTTCATCTCGTTACGCTCTCTTTCACCCTCCTTCGTCTCGATTCGCTCTCTTTCACACTCCATCGGCTCGTTTCGCTCTCTTTCACCCTCCTTCGTCTCGTTTCGCTCTCTTTCACCCTCCTTCGTCTCGATTCGCTCTCTTTCACACTCCATCGGCTCGTTTCGCTCTCTTTCGCCCTCCTTCGTCTCGTTTCGCTCTCTTTCGCCCTCCTTCGTCTCGTTTTGCTCTCTCTCACCATCCTTCGTCTCGTTTCGCTCTCTTCCACCCTCCTTCGTCTCGTTTCGCTCTCTTCCACCCTCCTTCATCTCGTTTCGCCCTCTCTCCACCTTCTTCGTCTCGTTTCGCTCTCTTTCACCCTTCTTCGTCTCGTTTCGCTCATTTCACCCTCCTTCGTCTAGTTTCGCTCTCTTTCGCTCTCCTTCGTCTCGTTTCGCTCTCTTCCACCCTCCTTTGTCTCGTTTCGCTCACTGTCACCCTCCTTCGGCTCGTTTAGCTCTCTTCCACCCTCCTTCGGCTAGTTTCGCACTCTTTCACCCTCCTTCGTCTCGGTTCGCTCTCTTTCACCTTCCTTCATCTCGTTTCGCTCTCTTTCACCATCCTTCGTCTCGTTTCGCACTCTTTCACCCTCCTTTGTCTCGTTTCGCTCTCTTTCACCCTCCTTCGTTTCGTTTCGCTCTCTTTCACCCTCCTTCATCTTGTTTCGCTCTCTTTCACCCTCCTTCTTCTAGTTTCGCTCTCTTTCACCCTCCTTCGGCTCGTTTCGCTCTCTTTCACCCTCCTTTATCTCGTTTCGCTCTCTTTCACCCTCCTTCGTCTCGTTTCGCTCTCTTCCACCCTCCTTCGTCTCGTTTCGCCCTCATTCACCCTCCTTCGTCACGTTTCGCTCTCTTTCACCTTCCTTCATCTCGTTTCGCTCTCTTTCATCCCTCCTTCGTCTCAATTCACTCTCTTTCACACTCCTTCGTCTCGTTTCGCCTTCTTTCACCCTCCTTCGTCTCGTTCCACTCTCATTCCCCCTCCTTCGTCTCGTTTTGTTCACTTTCACCCTCCTTCGTCTCGTCTCGCTCTCTTTCACCTTCCTTCGCCTCGTTACGCTCTCTTTCACCCTCCTTTCTCTCGTTTCGCTCTCTTTCACCCTCCTTCGTCTCGTTTAGCTCTCTTTCACCTTCCTTCGTCTTGTTTCGCTCTCTTTCATCCTCCTTCGTCTCGTTTCGTTCTCTTTCACCCTCCTTCGTCTCGTTCCGCTCTCTTTCTCCCTCCTTCGTCTCATTTAGCTCTCATTCACCCTCCTTCGTCTCGTTTCACTCTTTTTCATCCTCCTTCGTCTCGTTTCGCTCTCTTTCATCCTCCTTCGTCTCGTTTCGCCCTCATTCACCCTCCTTCGTCACGTTTCGCTCTCTTTCACCTTCCTTCATCTCGTTTCGCTCTCTTTCACCCTCCTTCGTCTCAATTCACTCTCTTTCACACTCCTTCGTCTCGTTTCGCCTTCTTTCACCCTCCTTCGTCTCGTTTCACTCTCATTCCCCCTCCTTCGTCTCGTTTTGTTCACTTTCACCCTCCTTCGTCTCGTCTCGCTCTCTTTCACCTTCCTTCGCCTCGTTACGCTCTCTTTCACCCTCCTTTCTCTCGTTTCGCTCTCTTTCACCCTCCTTCGTCTCGTTTAGCTCTCTTTCACCTTCCTTCGTCTTGTTTCGCTCTCTTTCATCCTCCTTCGTCTCGTTTCGTTCTCTTTCACCCTCCTTCGTCTCGTTCCGCTCTCTTTCTCCCTCCTTCGTCTCATTTAGCTCTCATTCACCCTCCTTCGTCTCGTTTCACTCTTTTTCACCCTCCTTCATCTCGTTTCGCTCTCTTTCACCCTCCTTTGTCTCGTTTGCTCTCTTTCACCCCCATTCGTCTCGTTTAGCTCTCTTTCACCTTCCTTCATCTCGTTTCGCTCACTTTCACACACCTTCGTCTCGTTTCGCTCTCTTTCACCCTCCTTCGTCTCGTTTAGCTCTCTTTCACCCTCCTTCATCTCGTTTCGCTCTCTTTCACCCTCCTTCGTCTCGTTTTGCTCTCTTCCACCCTCCTTCGTCTCGTTTCGCACTCTTTCACCCTCCTTCGGCTCGTTTCGCTCTCTTTGACCCTCCTTCGTCTCGTTTTGTTCTCTTTCACCCTCATTCGTCTCGTTTCGCTCTCTTTCACCCTCCTTCGTCTCGTTTCGCTTTCTTTAACCCTTCTTTGTCTCGTTCCTCCGTCTTTCACAATACTTCGTCTCGTTTCGTTCTCTTTCACTCTCCTTCTTCTCGTTTCCCTCTCTTTCACCCTCCATCGTCACGTTTCGCTCTCTTCCACGCTCCTTCGGCTAGTCTCGCACTCTTTCACCCTCCTTCGTCTCGGTTCGCTCTCTTTCACCTTCCTTCATCTCGTTTCGCTCTCTTTCACCATCCTTCGTCTCGTTTCGCACTCTTTCACCCTCCTTTGTCTCGTTTCACTCTCTTTCACCCTCCTTCGTTTCCCTTCGCTCTTTCACCCTCCTTCGTCTTGTTTCGCTCTCTTTCACCCTCCTTCGTCTCGTTTCGCTCTCTTTCACCCTCCTTCGGCTCGTTTCGCTCTTTTTCACCCTCCTTTATCTCGTTTCGCTCTCTTTCACCCTCCTTCGTCTCGTTTCGCTCTCTTCCACCCCCCTTCGTCTCGTTTCGCCGTCTTTCACCCTCCTTCGTCTCGTTTCGCTCTCTTTCACCTTCCTTCATCTCGTTTCGCTCTCTTTCACCCTCCTTCGTCTCAATTCACTCTCTTTCACACTCCTTCGTCTCGTTTCGCCTTCTTTCACCCTCCTTCGTCTCGTTTCACTCTCATTCCCCCTCCTTCGTCTCGTTTTGTTCTCTTTCACCCTCCTTCGTCTCGTTCCGCTCTCTTTCTCCCTCCTTCGTCTCATTTAGCTCTCTTTCACCCTCCTTCGTCTCGTTTCACTCTTTTTCACGCTCCTTCATCTCGTTTCGCTGTCATTCACCCTCCTTCGTCTCGTTTCACTCTTTTTCACCCTCCTTCGTCTCGTTTCGCTCTCTTTCATCCTCCTTCGTCTCGTTTCGCTCTCTTTCACCCTCCATCGGCTCGTTTCGCTCTCTTTCACCCTCCTTCGTCTCGTTTCGCTCTCTTTCGCCCTCCTTCGTCTCGTTTCGCTCTCTCTCACCCTCCTTCGTCTCGTTTCGCTCTGTTCCACCCTCCTTCGTCTCGTTTCGCTCTCTTCCACCCTCCTTCATCTCGTTTCGCCCTCTCTTCCCCTTCTTCGTCTCGTTTCGCTCTCTTTCACCCTCCTTCGTCTCGTTTCGCTCTCTTTCACCCTCCTTCGTCTCGTTTCGCTCTCTTTCGCTCTCCTTCATCTCGTTTCGCTCTCTTCCACCCTCCTTCGTCTCGTTTTACTCACTTTCACCCTCCTTCGGCTCGTTTTGCTCTCTTTCACCCTCCTTCATCTCGTTTCGCTCTCTTTCACCCTCCTTCGTCTCGTTTCACTCTCTTTTTCCTTCCTTCGTCTCATTTCGCTCTCTTCCACCCTCCTTCGTCTCGTTTCACTCTCTTTCACCTTCCTTCATCTCGTTTCGCTCTCTTTCACCCTCCTTCGTCTTAATTCACTCTCTTTCACACTCCTTCGTCTCGTTTCGCCTTCTTTCACCCTCCTTCGTCTCGTTTCACTCTCATTCCCCCTCCTTCGTCTCGTTTTGTTCTCTTTCACCCTCCTTCGTCTCGTCTCGCTCTCTTTCACCTTCCTTCGCCTCGTTTCGCTCTCTTTCACCCTTCTTTGTCTCGTTTCGCTCTCTTTCACCCTCCTTCGTCTCGTTTAGCTCTCTTTCACCTTCCTTCGTCTTGTTTCGCTCTCTTTCACCCTCCTTTGTCTCGTTTCACTCTCTTTCACCCTCCTTCGTTTCCTTTCGCTCTCTTTCACCCTCCTTCGTCTTGTTTCGCTCTCTTTCACCCTCCTTCGTCTCGTTTCGCTCTCTTTCACCCTCCTTCGGCTCGTTTCGCTCTCTTTCACCCTCCTTTATCTCGTTTCGCTCTCTTTCACCCTCCTTCGTCTCGTTTCGCTCTCTTCCACCCCCCTTCGTCTCGTTTCGCCGTCTTTCACCCTCCTTCGTCTCGTTTCGCTCTCTTTCACCTTCCTTCATCTCGTTTCGCTCTCTTTCACCCTCCTTCGTCTCAATTCACTCTCTTTCACACTCCTTCGTCTCATTTCGCCTTCTTTCACCCTCCTTCGTCTCGTTTCACTCTCATTCCCCCTCCTTCGTCTCGTTTTGTTCTCTTTCACCCTCCTTCGTCTCGTCTCGCTCTCTTTCACCTTCCTTCGCCTCGTTTCGCTCTCTTTCACCCTTCTTTGTCTCGTTTCGCTCTCTTTCACCCTCCTTCGTCTCGTTTAGCTCTCTTTCACCTTCCTTCGTCTTGTTTCGCTCTCTTTCATCCTCCTTCGTCTCGTTTCGTTCTCTTTCACCCTCCTTCGTCTCGTTCCGGTCTCTTTCTCCCTCCTTCGTCTCATTTAGCTCTCTTTCACCCTCCTTCGTATCGTTTCACTCTTTTTCACGCTCCTTCATCTCGTTTTGCTGTCATTCACCCTCCTTCATCTCGTTTCACTCTTTTTTACCCTCCTTCGTCTCGTTTCGCTCTCTTTCATCCTCCTTCGTCTCGTTTCGCTCTCTTTCACCCTCCATCGGATCGTTTCGCTCTCTTTCGCCCTCCTTCGTCTCGTTTCGCTCTCTTTCACCCTCCTTCGTCTCGTTTCGCTCTCTCTCACCCTCCTTCGTCTCGTTTCGCTCTGTTCCACCCTCCTTCGTCTCGTTTCGCTCTCTTCCACCCTCCTTCATCTCGTTTCGCCCTCTCTTCCCCTTCTTCTTCTCGTTTCGCTCTCTTTCACCCTCCTTCGTCTCGTTTCGCTCTCTTTCACCCTCCTTCGTCTCGTTTCGCTCTCTTTCGCTCTCCTTCATCTCGTTTCGCTCTCTTCCACCCTCCTTCGTCTCGTTTTACTCACTTTCACCCTCCTTCGGCTCGTTTTGCTCTCTTTCACCCTCCTTCATCTCGTTTCGCTCTCTTTCACCCTCCTTCGTCTCGTTTCACTCTCTTTTTCCTTCCTTCGTCTCATTTCGCTCTCTTCCACCCTCCTTCATCTCGTTTCGCTCTCTTTCACCTTCCTTCATCTCGTTTCGCTCTCTTTCACCCTCCTTCGTCTTAATTCACTCTCTTTCACACTCCTTCGTCTCGTTTCGCCTTCTTTCACCCTCCTTCGTCTCGTTTCACTCTCATTCCCCCTCCTTCGTCTCGTTTTGTTCTCTTTCACCCTCCTTCGTCTCGTCTCGCTCTCTTTCACCTTCCTTCGCCTCGTTTCGCTCTCTTTCACCCTTCTTTGTCTCGTTTCGCTCTCTTTCACCCTCCTTCGTCTCGTTTAGCTCTCTTTCACCTTCCTTCGTCTTGTTTCGCTCTCTTTCATCCTCCTTCGTCTTGTTTCGTTCTCTTTCACCCTCCTTCATCTCGTTCCGCATCTTTCTCCCTCCTTCGTCTCATTTAGCTCTCTTTCACCCTCCTTCGTCTCGTTTCACACTTTTTCACGCTCCTTCATCTCGTTTCGCTGTCATTCACCCTCCTTCGTCTCGTTTCACTCTTTTTCACCCTCCTTCGTCTCGTTTCGCTCTCTTTCATCCTCCTTCGTCTCGTTTCACTCTCTTTCACCCTCCATCGGCTCGTTTCGCTCTCTTTCGCCCTCCTTCGTCTCGTTTCGCTCTCTTTCGCCCTCCTTCGTCTCGTTTCGCTCTCTCTCACCCTCCTTCGTCTCGTTTCGCTCTGTTCCACCCTCCTTCATCTCGTTTCGCTCTCTTCCACCCTCCTTCATCTCGTTTCGCCCTCTCTCCCCCTTCTTCGTCTCGTTTCGCTCTCTTTCACCCTCCTTCATCTCGTTTCGCTCTCTTTCACCCTCCTTCGTCTCGTTTCGCTCTCTTTCGCTCTCCTTCGTCTCGTTTCGCTCTCTTCCACCCTCCTTCGTCTCGTTTTGCTCACTTTCACCCTCCTTTGGCTCGTTTTGCCCTCTTTCACCCTCCTTCATCTCGTTTCGCTCTCTTTCACCCTCCTTCGTCTCGTTTCACTCTCTTTTTCCTTCTTTCGTCTCATTTCGCTCTCTTCCAACCTCCTTCGTCTCGTTTCGCTCTCTTTAACCCTCCTTCGTCTCTTTTCTTTCTCTTTCTCCCGCCTTCGTCTTGTTTCGCTCTATTCCACCCTCCGTCGTCTCGTTTCGCACTCCTTCACCCTCCTTCGTCTCGTTTCGCTCTTTCACCCTCCTTTGTCTCGTTTCGCTCACTTTCACCCTCCTTCGTCTCGTTTCGCTCTCTTTCGCTCTCCTTCGTCTCGTTTCGCTCTCTTCCACCCTCCTTTGTCTCGTTTCGCTCACTGTCACCCTCCTTCGGCTCGTTTAGCTCTCTTCCACCCTCCTTCGGCTAGTTTCGCACTCTTTCACCCTCCTTCGTCTCGGTTCGCTCTCTTTCACCTTCCTTCATCTCGTTTCGCTCTCTTTCACCATCCTTCGTCTCGTTTCGCACTCTTTCACCCTCCTTCGTCTCGTTCCGCTCTCTTTCTCCCTCCTTCGTCTCATTTAGCTCTCATTCACCCTCCTTCGTCTCGTTTCACTCTTTTTCACCCTCCTTCGTCTCGTTTCGCTCTCTTTCATCCTCCTTCGTCTCGTTTCGCCCTCATTCACCCTCCTTCGTCACGTTTCGCTCTCTTTCACCTTCCTTCATCTCGTTTCGCTCTCTTTCACCCTCCTTCGTCTCAATTCACTCTCTTTCACACTCCTTCGTCTCGTTTCGCCTTCTTTCACCCTCCTTCGTCTCGTTTCACTCTCATTCCCCCTCCTTCGTCTCGTTTTGTTCACTTTCACCCTCCTTCGTCTCGTCTCGCTCTCTTTCACCTTCCTTCGCCTCGTTACGCTCTCTTTCACCCTCCTTTCTCTCGTTTCGCTCTCTTTCACCCTCCTTCATCTCGTTTCGCTCTCTTTCACCCTCCTTCGTCTCGTTTCACTCTCTTTTTCCTTCCTTCGTCTCATTTCGCTCTCTTCCACCCTCCTTCATCTCGTTTCGCTCTCTTTCACCTTCCTTCATCTCGTTTCGCTCTCTTTCACCCTCCTTCGTCTTAATTCACTCTCTTTCACACTCCTTCGTCTCGTTTCGCCTTCTTTCACCCTCCTTCGTCTCGTTTCACTCTCATTCCCCCTCCTTCGTCTCGTTTTGTTCTCTTTCACCCTCCTTCGTCTCGTCTCGCTCTCTTTCACCTTCCTTCGCCTCGTTTCGCTCTCTTTCACCCTTCTTTGTCTCGTTTCGCTCTCTTTCACCCTCCTTCGTCTCGTTTAGCTCTCTTTCACCTTCCTTCGTCTTGTTTCGCTCTCTTTCATCCTCCTTCGTCTTGTTTCGTTCTCTTTCACCCTCCTTCATCTCGTTCCGCATCTTTCTCCCTCCTTCGTCTCATTTAGCTCTCTTTCACCCTCCTTCGTCTCGTTTCACACTTTTTCACGCTCCTTCATCTCGTTTCGCTGTCATTCACCCTCCTTCGTCTCGTTTCACTCTTTTTCACCCTCCTTCGTCTCGTTTCGCTCTCTTTCATCCTCCTTCGTCTCGTTTCACTCTCTTTCACCCTCCATCGGCTCGTTTCGCTCTCTTTCGCCCTCCTTCGTCTCGTTTCGCTCTCTTTCGCCCTCCTTCGTCTCGTTTCGCTCTCTCTCACCCTCCTTCGTCTCGTTTCGCTCTGTTCCACCCTCCTTCATCTCGTTTCGCTCTCTTCCACCCTCCTTCATCTCGTTTCGCCCTCTCTCCCCCTTCTTCGTCTCGTTTCGCTCTCTTTCACCCTCCTTCATCTCGTTTCGCTCTCTTTCACCCTCCTTCGTCTCGTTTCGCTCTCTTTCGCTCTCCTTCGTCTCGTTTCGCTCTCTTCCACCCTCCTTCGTCTCGTTTTGCTCACTTTCACCCTCCTTTGGCTCGTTTTGCCCTCTTTCACCCTCCTTCATCTCGTTTCGCTCTCTTTCACCCTCCTTCGTCTCGTTTCACTCTCTTTTTCCTTCTTTCGTCTCATTTCGCTCTCTTCCAACCTCCTTCGTCTCGTTTCGCTCTCTTTAACCCTCCTTCGTCTCTTTTCTTTCTCTTTCTCCCGCCTTCGTCTTGTTTCGCTCTATTCCACCCTCCGTCGTCTCGTTTCGCACTCCTTCACCCTCCTTCGTCTCGTTTCGCTCTTTCACCCTCCTTTGTCTCGTTTCGCTCACTTTCACCCTCCTTCGTCTCGTTTCGCTCTCTTTCGCTCTCCTTCGTCTCGTTTCGCTCTCTTCCACCCTCCTTTGTCTCGTTTCGCTCACTGTCACCCTCCTTCGGCTCGTTTAGCTCTCTTCCACCCTCCTTCGGCTAGTTTCGCACTCTTTCACCCTCCTTCGTCTCGGTTCGCTCTCTTTCACCTTCCTTCATCTCGTTTCGCTCTCTTTCACCATCCTTCGTCTCGTTTCGCACTCTTTCACCCTCCTTCGTCTCGTTCCGCTCTCTTTCTCCCTCCTTCGTCTCATTTAGCTCTCATTCACCCTCCTTCGTCTCGTTTCACTCTTTTTCACCCTCCTTCGTCTCGTTTCGCTCTCTCTCATCCTCCTTCGTCTCGTTTCGCCCTCATTCACCCTCCTTCGTCACGTTTCGCTCTCTTTCACCTTCCTTCATCTCGTTTCGCTCTCTTTCACCCTCCTTCGTCTCAATTCACTCTCTTTCACACTCCTTCGTCTCGTTTCGCCTTCTTTCACCCTCCTTCGTCTCGTTTCACTCTCATTCCCCCTCCTTCGTCTCGTTTTGTTCACTTTCACCCTCCTTCGTCTCGTCTCGCTCTCTTTCACCTTCCTTCGCCTCGTTACGCTCTCTTTCACCCTCCTTTCTCTCGTTTCGCTCTCTTTCACCCTCCTTCGTCTCGTTTAGCTCTCTTTCACCTTCCTTCGTCTTGTTTCGCTCTCTTTCATCCTCCTTCGTCTCGTTTCGTTCTCTTTCACCCTCCTTCGTCTCGTTCCGCTCTCTTTCTCCCTCCTTCGTCTCATTTAGCTCTCATTCACCCTCCTTCGTCTCGTTTCACTCTTTTTCACCCTCCTTCGTCTCGTTTCGCTCTCTTTCATCCTCCTTCGTCTCGTTTTGCTCTCTTTCACCCTCCTTCGTCTCGTTCCGCTCTCTTTCTCCCTCCTTCGTCTCATTTAGCTCTCTTTCACCCTCCTTCGTCTCGTTTCACTCTTTTTCACGCTCCTTCATCTCGTTTCGCTGTCATTCACCCTCCTTCGTCTCGTTTCACTCTTTTTTACCCTCCTTCGTCTCGTTTCGCTCTCTTTCATCCTCCTTCGTCTCGTTTCGCTCTCTTTCACCCTCCATCGGCTCGTTTCGCTCTCTTTCGCCCTCCTTCGTCTCGTTTCGCTCTCTTTCGCCCTCCTTCGTCTCGTTTCGCTCTCTCTCACCCTCCTTCGTCTCGTTTCGCTCTGTTCCACCCTCCTTCGTCTCGTTTCGCTCTCTTCCACCCTCCTTCATCTCGTTTCGCCCTCTCTTCCCCTTCTTCGTCTCGTTTCGCTCTCTTTCACCCTCCTTCGTCTCGTTTCGCTCTCTTTCACCCTCCTTCGTCTCGTTTCGCTCTCTTTCGCTCTCCTTCATCTCGTTTCGCTCTCTTCCACCCTCCTTCGTCTCGTTTTACTCACTTTCACCCTCCTTCGGCTCGTTTTGCTCTCTTTCACCCTCCTTCATCTCGTTTCGCTCTCTTTCACCCTCCTTCGTCTCGTTTCACTCTCTTTTTCCTTCCTTCGTCTCATTTCGCTCTCTTCCACCCTCCTTCATCTCGTTTCGCTCTCTTTCACCTTCCTTCATCTCGTTTCGCTCTCTTTCACCCTCCTTCGTCTTAATTCACTCTCTTTCACACTCCTTCGTCTCGTTTCGCCTTCTTTCACCCTCCTTCGTCTCGTTTCACTCTCATTCCCCCTCCTTCGTCTCGTTTTGTTCTCTTTCACCCTCCTTCGTCTCGTCTCGCTCTCTTTCACCTTCCTTCGCCTCGTTTCGCTCTCTTTCACCCTTCTTTGTCTCGTTTCGCTCTCTTTCACCCTCCTTCGTCTCGTTTAGCTCTCTTTCACCTTCCTTCGTCTTGTTTCGCTCTCTTTCATCCTCCTTCGTCTTGTTTCGTTCTCTTTCACCCTCCTTCATCTCGTTCCGCATCTTTCTCCCTCCTTCGTCTCATTTAGCTCTCTTTCACCCTCCTTCGTCTCGTTTCACACTTTTTCACGCTCCTTCATCTCGTTTCGCTGTCATTCACCCTCCTTCGTCTCGTTTCACTCTTTTTCACCCTCCTTCGTCTCGTTTCGCTCTCTTTCATCCTCCTTCGTCTCGTTTCACTCTCTTTCACCCTCCATCGGCTCGTTTCGCTCTCTTTCGCCCTCCTTCGTCTCGTTTCGCTCTCTTTCGCCCTCCTTCGTCTCGTTTCGCTCTCTCTCACCCTCCTTCGTCTCGTTTCGCTCTGTTCCACCCTCCTTCATCTCGTTTCGCTCTCTTCCACCCTCCTTCATCTCGTTTCGCCCTCTCTCCCCCTTCTTCGTCTCGTTTCGCTCTCTTTCACCCTCCTTCATCTCGTTTCGCTCTCTTTCACCCTCCTTCGTCTCGTTTCGCTCTCTTTCGCTCTCCTTCGTCTCGTTTCGCTCTCTTCCACCCTCCTTCGTCTCGTTTTGCTCACTTTCACCCTCCTTTGGCTCGTTTTGCCCTCTTTCACCCTCCTTCATCTCGTTTCGCTCTCTTTCACCCTCCTTCGTCTCGTTTCACTCTCTTTTTCCTTCTTTCGTCTCATTTCGCTCTCTTCCAACCTCCTTCGTCTCGTTTCGCTCTCTTTAACCCTCCTTCGTCTCTTTTCTTTCTCTTTCTCCCGCCTTCGTCTTGTTTCGCTCTATTCCACCCTCCGTCGTCTCGTTTCGCACTCCTTCACCCTCCTTCGTCTCGTTTCGCTCTTTCACCCTCCTTTGTCTCGTTTCGCTCACTTTCACCCTCCTTCGTCTCGTTTCGCTCTCTTTCACCCTCCTTCGTCTCGGTTCGCTCTCTTTCACCCACCTTCGTCTCGTTTCGCTCTCTCTCACCCTCCGTCGTCTCGTTTCGCACTCCTTCACCCTCCTTCTTCTCGTTTCGCTCTCTTTCACCCTCCTTTGTCTCGTTTCGCTCTCTTTCACCCTCCTTTGTCTCGTTTCGCTCTCTTTCACTCTCCTTCGTGTCGATTCGCTCTCTTTCACCCTCCTTCGTCTCGTTTCGCTCTCTTTCACCCACCTTCGTCTCGTTTCGCTCTCTTTCACCTTCCTTCGACTCGTTTCGCTCTCTTTCACCCTCCTTCGTCTCGTTTTGCACTCTTTCACCCTCCTTCGTCTCGTTTCGCTCTCTTTCACCCTCCTTCGTCTCGTTTACCGCTCATTCACCCTCCTTCGTCTCGTTTCACTCTTTTTCACCCTCCTTCATCTCGTTACGCTCTCTTTCACCCTCCTTCGTCTCGATTCGCTCTCTTTCACACTCCATCGGCTCGTTTCGCTCTCTTTCGCCCTCCTTCGTCTCGTTTCGCTCTCTTTCGCCCTCCTTCGTCTCGTTTTACTCTCTCTCACCATCCTTCGTCTCGTTTCGCTCTCTTCCACCCTCCTTCGTCTCGTTTCGCTCTCTTCCACCCTCCTTCATCTCGTTTCGCCCTCTCTCCACCTTCTTCGTCTCGTTTCGCTCTCTTTCACCCTTCTTCGTCTCGTTTCGCTCATTTCACCCTCCTTCGTCTCGTTTCGCTCTCTTTCGCTCTCCTTCGTCTCGTTTCGCTCTCTTCCACCCTCCTTTGTCTCGTTTCGCTCACTGTCACCCTCCTTCGGCTCGTTTAGCTCTCTTCCACCCTCCTTCGGCTAGTTTCGCACTCTTTCACCCTCCTTCGTCTCGGTTCGCTCTCTTTCACCTTCCTTCATCTCGTTTCGCTCTCTTTCACCATCCTTCGTCTCGTTTCGCACTCTTTCACCCTCCTTCGTCTCGTTCCGCTCTCTTTCTCCCTCCTTCGTCTCATTTAGCTCTCATTCACCCTCCTTCGTCTCGTTTCACTCTTTTTCACCCTCCTTCGTCTCGTTTCGCTCTCTTTCATCCTCCTTCGTCTCGTTTCGCCCTCATTCACCCTCCTTCGTCACGTTTCGCTCTCTTTCACCTTCCTTCATCTCGTTTCGCTCTCTTTCACCCTCCTTCGTCTCAATTCACTCTCTTTCACACTCCTTCGTCTCGTTTCGCCTTCTTTCACCCTCCTTCGTCTCGTTTCACTCTCATTCCCCCTCCTTCGTCTCGTTTTGTTCACTTTCACCCTCCTTCGTCTCGTCTCGCTCTCTTTCACCTTCCTTCGCCTCGTTACGCTCTCTTTCACCCTCCTTTCTCTCGTTTCGCTCTCTTTCACCCTCCTTCGTCTCGTTTAGCTCTCTTTCACCTTCCTTCGTCTTGTTTCGCTCTCTTTCATCCTCCTTCGTCTCGTTTCGTTCTCTTTCACCCTCCTTCGTCTCGTTCCGCTCTCTTTCTCCCTCCTTCGTCTCATTTAGCTCTCATTCACCCTCCTTCGTCTCGTTTCACTCTTTTTCACCCTCCTTCGTCTCGTTTCGCTCTCTTTCATCCTCCTTCGTCTCGTTTTGCTCTCTTTCACCCTCCATCGGCTCATTTCGCTCTCTTTCGCCCTCCTGCGTCTCGTTTCGCTCTCTTTCGCCCTCCTTCGTCTCGTTTCGCTCTCTCTCACCCTCCTTCGTCTCGTTTCGCTCTGTTCCACCCTCCTTCGTCTCGTTTCGCTCTCTTCCACCCTCCTTCGTCTCGTTTTGCTCACTTTCACCCTCCTTCGGCTCGTTTTGCTCTCTTTCACCCTCCTTCATCTCGTTTCGCTCTCTTTCACCCTCCTTCGTCTCGTTTCACTCTCTTTTACCTTCCTTCGTCTCGTTTCGCTCTCTACCACCCTCCTTCGTCTCGTTTCGCCCTCTTCGACCCTCCTTCGTCTCGGTTCGCTCTCTTTCACCCCCCTTCGTCTCGTTTCGCTCTCTTTGACCCTCCTTCGTCTCTTTTCTTTCTCTTTCTCCCTCCTTCGTCTTGTTTCGCTCTATTCCACCCACCGTCGTCTCGTTTCGCACTCCTTCACCCTCCTTCGTCTCGTTTCGCTCTCTTTCACCCTCCTTTGTCTCGTTTCGCTCTCTTTCAACCTCCTTCGTCTCGTTTCGCTCTCTTTCACCCTCCTTCGTCTCGGTTCGCTCTCTTTCACCCACCTTCGTCTCGTTTCGCTCTCTCTCACCCTCCTTCGTCTCGTTTCGCTCTCTTTCACCCTCCTTCGTCTCGTTTACCGCTCATTCACCCTCCTTCGACTCGTTTCACTCTTTTCACCCTCCTTCATCTCGTTTCGCTCTCTTTCACCCTCCTTCGTCACGATTCGCTCTCTTTCATCCTCCTTCATCTCGTTTCGCCCTCATTCACCCTCCTTCGTCACGTTTCGCTCTCTTTCACCTTCCTTCATCTCGTTTCGCTCTCTTTCACCCTCCTTCGTCTCAATTCATTCTCTTTCACACTCCTTCGTCTCGTTTCGCCTTCTTTCACCCTCCTTCGTCTCGTTTCACTCTCATTCCCCCTCCTTCGTCTCGTTTTGTTCACTTTCACCCTCCTTCGTCTCGTCTCGCTCTCTTTCACCTTCCTTCGCCTCGTTACGCTCTTTTTCACCCTCCTTTCTCTCGTTTCGCTCTCTTTCACCCTCCTTCGTCTCGTTTAGCTCTCTTTCACCTTCCTTCGTCTTGTTTCGCTCTCTTTCATCCTCCTTCGTCTCGTTTCGTTCTCTTTCACCCTCCTTCGTCTCGTTCCGCTCTCTTTCTCCCTCCGTCGTCTCATTTAGCTCTCATTCACCCTCCTTCGTCTCGTTTCACTCTTTTTCACCCTCCTTCGTCTCGTTTCGCTCTCTTTCATCCTCCTTCGTCTCGTTTTGCTCTCTTTCACCCTCCATCGGCTCGTTTCGCTCTCTTTCGCCCTCCTGCGTCTCGTTTCGCTCTCTTTCGCCCTCCTTCGTCTCGTTTCGCTCTCTCTCACCCTCCTTCGTCTCGTTTCGCTCTGTTCCACCCTCCTTCGTCTCGTTTCGCTCTCTTCCACCCTCCTTCGTCTCGTTTTGCTCACTTTCACCCTCCTTCGGCTCGTTTTGCTCTCTTTCACCCTCCTTCATCTCGTTTCGCTCTCTTTCACCCTCCTTCGTCTCGTTTCACTCTCTTTTACCTTCCTTCGTCTCGTTTCGCTCTCTACCACCCTCCTTCGTCTCGTTTCGCCCTCTTCGACCCTCCTTCGTCTCGGTTCGCTCTCTTTCACCCCCCTTCGTCTCGTTTCGCTCTCTTTGACCCTCCTTCGTCTCTTTTCTTTCTCTTTCTCCCTCCTTCGTCTTGTTTCGCTCTATTCCACCCACCGTCGTCTCGTTTCGCACTCCTTCACCCTCCTTCGTCTCGTTTCGCTCTCTTTCACCCTCCTTTGTCTCGTTTCGCTCTCTTTCAACCTCCTTCGTCTCGTTTCGCTCTCTTTCACCCTCCTTCGTCTCGGTTCGCTCTCTTTCACCCACCTTCGTCTCGTTTCGCTCTCTCTCACCCTCCTTCGTCTCGTTTTGCTCTCTTTCACCCTCCTTCGTCTCGTTTACCGCTCATTCACCCTCCTTCGTCTCGTTTCACTCTTTTTCACCCTCCTTCATCTCGTTTCGCTCTCTTTCACCCTCCTTCGTCTCGATTCGCTCTCTTTTACACTCCATCGGCTCGTTTCGCTCTCTTTCACACTCCTTCGTCTCGTTTCGCTCTCTTTCACCCTCCTTCGTCTCGTTTCGCTCTCTTTCAACCTCCTTCGTCTCGTTTCGCTCTCTTTCACCCTCCTTCGTCTCGGTTCGCTCTCTTTCACCCACCTTCGTCTCGTTTCGCTCTCTCTCACCCTCCTTCGTCTCGTTTTGCTCTCTTTCACCCTCCTTCGTCTCGTTTACCGCTCATTCACCCTCCTTCGTCTCGTTTCACTCTTTTTCACCCTCCTTCATCTCGTTTCGCTCTCTTTCACCCTCCTTCGTCTCGATTCGCTCTCTTTTACACTCCATCGGCTCGTTTCGCTCTCTTTCACACTCCTTCGTCTCGTTTCGCTCTCTTTCACCCTCCTTCGTCTCGATTCGCTCTCTTTCACACTCCATCGGCTCGTTTCGCTCTCTTTCGCCCTCCTTCGTCTCGGTTCGCTCTCTTTCACCCACCTTCGTCTCGTTTCGCTCTCTCTCACCCTCCTTCGTCTCGTTTCGCTCTCTTTCACCCTCCTTCGTCTCGTTTACCGCTCATTCACCCTCCTTCGTCTCGTTTCACTCTTTTTCACCCTCCTTCATCTCGTTTCGCTCTCTTTCACCCTCCTTCGTCTCGATTCGCTCTCTTTTACACTCCATCGGCTCGTTTCGCTCTCTTTCACCCTCCTTCGTCTCGTTTCGCTCTCTTTCACCCTCCTTCGTCTCGATTCGCTCTCTTTCACACTCCATCGGCTCGTTTCGCTCTCTTTCGCCCTCCTTCGTCTCGTTTCGCTCTCTTTCGCCCTCCTTCGTCTCGTTTTGCTCTCTCTCACCATCCTTCGTCTCGTTTCGCTCTCTTCCACCCTCCTTCGTCTCGTTTCGCTCTCTTCCACCCTCCTTCATCTCGTTTCGCCCTCTCTCCACCGTCTTCGTCTCGTTTCGCTCTCTTTCACCCTTCTTTGTCTCGTTTCGCTCATTTTACCCTCCTTCGTCTCGTTTCGCTCTCTTTCGCTCTCCTTCGTCTCGTTTCGCTCTCTTCCACCCTCCTTTGTCTCGTTTCGCTCACTGTCACCCTCCTTCGGCTCGTTTAGCTCTCTTCCACCCTCCTTCGGCTAGTTTCGCACTCTTTCACCCTCCTTCGTCTCGGTTCGCTCTCTTTCACCGTCCTTCATCTCGTTTCGCTCTCTTTCACCATCCTTCGTCTCGTTTCGCACTCTTTCACCCTCCTTTGTCTCGTTTCGCTCTCTTTCACCCTCCTTCGTTTCGTTTCGCTCTCTTTCACCCTCCTTCATCTTGTTTCGCTCTCTTTCACCCTCCTTCTTCTAGTTTCGCTCTCTTTCACCCTCCTTCGGATCGTTTCGCTCTCTTTCACCCTCCTTTATCTCGTTTCGCTCTCTTTCACCCTCCTTCGTCTCGTTTCGCTCTCTTCCACCCTCCTTCGTCTCGTTTCGCCCTCATTCACCCTCCTTCGTCACGTTTCGCTCTCTTTCACCTTCCTTCATCTCGTTTCGCTCTCTTTCACCCTCCTTCGTCTCAATTCACTCTCTTTCACACTCCTTCGTCTCGTTTCGCCTTCTTTCACCCTCCTTCGTCTCGTTTCACTCTCATTCCCCCTCCTTCGTCTCGTTTTGTTCACTTTCACCCTCCTTCGTCTCGTCTCGCTCTCTTTCACCTTCCTTCGCCTCGTTACGCTCTCTTTCACCCTCCTTTCTCTCGTTTCGCTCTCTTTCACCCTCCTTCGTCTCGTTTAGCTCTCTTTCACCTTCCTTCGTCTTGTTTCGCTCTCTTTCATCCTCCTTCGTCTCGTTTCGTTCTCTTTCACCCTCCTTCGTCTCGTTCCGCTCTCTTTCTCCCTCCTTCGTCTCATTTAGCTCTCATTCACCCTCCTTCGTCTCGTTTCACTCTTTTTCACCCTCCTTCGTCTCGTTTCGCTCTCTTTCATCCTCCTTCGTCTCGTTTCGCCCTCATTCACCCTCCTTCGTCACGTTTCGCTCTCTTTCACCTTCCTTCATCTCATTTCGCTCTCTTTCACCCTCCTTCGTCTCAATTCACTCTCTTTCACACTCCTTCGTCTCGTTTCGCCTTCTTTCACCCTCCTTCGTCTCGTTTCACTCTCATTCCCCCTCCTTCGTCTCGTTTTGTTCACTTTCACCCTCCTTCGTCTCGTCTCGCTCTCTTTCACCTTCCTTCGCCTCGTTACGCTCTCTTTCACCCTCCTTTCTCTCGTTTCGCTCTCTTTCACCCTCCTTCGTCTCGTTTAGCTCTCTTTCACCTTCCTTCGTCTTGTTTCGCTCTCTTTCATCCTCCTTCGTCTCGTTTCGCTCTCTACCACCCTCCTTCGTCTCGTTTCGCCCTCTTCGACCCTCCTTCGTCTCGGTTCGCTCTCTTTCACCCCCCTTCGTCTCGTTTCGCTCTCTTTGACCCTCCTTCGTCTCTTTTCTTTCTCTTTCTCCCTCCTTCGTCTTGTTTCGCTCTATTCCACCCACCGTCGTCTCGTTTCGCACTCCTTCACCCTCCTTCGTCTCGTTTCGCTCTCTTTCACCCTCCTTTGTCTCGTTTCGCTCTCTTTCAACCTCCTTCATCTCGTTTCGCTCTCTTTCACCCTCCTTCGTCTCGGTTCGCTCTCTTTCAACCTCCTTCGTCTCGTTTTGCTCTCTTTCACCCTCCATCGGCTCGTTTCGCTCTCTTTCGCCCTCCTGCGTCTCGTTTCGCTCTCTTTCGCCCTCCTTCGTCTCGTTTCGCTCTCTCTCACCCTCCTTCGTCTCGTTTCGCTCTGTTCCACCCTCCTTCGTCTCGTTTCGCTCTCATCCACCCTCCTTCGTCTCGTTTTGCTCACTTTCACCCTCCTTCGGCTCGTTTTGCTCTCTTTCACCCTCCTTCATCTCGTTTCGCTCTCTTTCACCCTCCTTCGTCTCGTTTCACTCTCTTTTACCTTCCTTCGTCTCGTTTCGCTCTCTTCCACCCTCCTTCGTCTCGTTTCGCCCTCTTCGACCCTCCTTCGTCTCGGTTCGCTCTCTTTCACCCCCCTTCATCTCGTTTCACTCTCTTTGACCCTCCTTCGTCTCTTTTCTTTCTCTTTCTCCCTCCTTCGTCTTGTTTCGCTCTATTCCACCCTCCGTCGTCTCGTTTCGCACTCCTTCACCCTCCTTCGTCTCGTTTCGCTCTCTTTCACCCTCCTTTGTCTCGTTTCGCTCTCTTTCAACCTCCTTCGTCTCGTTTCGCTCTCTTTCACCCTCCTTCGTCTCGGTTCGCTCTCTTTCACCCACCTTCGTCTCGTTTCGCTCTCTCTCACCCTCCGTCGTCTCGTTTCGCACTCCTTCACCCTCCTTCGTCTCGTTTCGCTCTCTTTCACCCTCCTTCGTCTCGTTTCGCTCTCTTTCACCCTCCTTTGTCTCGTTTCGCTCTCTTTCACCCTCCTTCATCTCGTTTCGCTCTCTTTCACCCTCCTTCGTCTCGTTTCGCTCTCTTTCACCCACCTTCGTCTCGTTTCGCTCTCTCTCACCCTCCTTCGTCTCGTTTCGCTCTCTTCCACACTCCTTCGTCTCGTTTCGCCTTCTTTCACCCTCCTTCATCTCATTTCGCTCTCTTTCCCCCTCCTTCGTCTCGTTTCGTTCTCTTTAACCCTCCTTCGTCTCGTTTCGCTCTCTTTCACCTTCCTTCGACTCGTTTCGCTCTCTTTCACCCTCCTACGTCTCGTTTCGCACTCTTTCACCCTCCTTCGTCTCGTTTCGCTCTCTTTCACCCTCCTTCGTCTCGTTTAGCGCTCATTCACCATCCTTCGTCTCGTTTCACTCTTTTTCACCCTCCTTCATCTCGTTTCGCTCTCTTTCAACCTCCTTCGTCTCGTTTCGCTCTCTTTCACCCTCCATCGGATCGTTTCGCTCTCTTTCGCCCTCCTTCGTCTCGTTTCGCTCTCTTTCGCCCTCCTTCAACTCGTTTCGCACTCTCTCACCATCCTTCGTCTCGTTTCGCTCTCTTCCACACTCCTTCGTCTCGTTTCGCTCTCTTCCACCCTCCTTCATCTCGTTTCGCCCTCTCTCCACCTTCTTCGTCTCGTTTCGCTCTCTTTCACCCTTCTTCGTCTCGTTTCGCTCTCTTTCACCCTCCTTCGTCTCGTTTCGCTCTCCTTCGTCTCGTTTCGCTCTCTTCCACCCTCCTTCGTCTCGTTTCGCTCACTGTCACCCTCCTTCGGCTCGTTTAGCTCTCTTCCACCATCCTTCATCTCGTTTCGCTCTCTTTCACTCTCCTTCGGCTCATTTCGCTCTCTTTGACCCTCCTTCGTCTCGTTTCGCTCTCTTCCACCCTCCTTCGTCTCGTTTCGCTCACTGTCACCCTCATTTGGCTCGTTTAGCTCTCTTTCACCCTCCTTCGTCTCGTTTCGCTCTCATTCCCCCTCCTTCGTCTTGTTTTGTTCTCTTTCACCCTCCTTCGTCTCGTTTCGCTCTCTTTCACCCTCCTTCGCCTCGTTTCGCTCTCTTACACCCTCCTTTGTCTCGTTTCGCTCTCTTTCGCCCTCCTTCGTCTCGTTTAGCTCTCTTTCACCTTCCTTCGTCTCGTTTCGCTCTCTTTCACCCTGCTTCGTCTCGTTTCGCTCTCTTTCACCCTCCTTCATCTCGTCTCGCTCTCTTTCACCTTCCTTCGCCTCGTTACGCTCTCTTTCACCCTCCTTTCTCTCGTTTCGCTCTCTTTCACCCTCCTTCGTCTCGTTTAGCTCTCTTTCACCTTCCTTCGTCTTGTTTCGCTCTCTTTCATCCACCTTCGTCTCGTTTCGTTCTCTTTCACCCTCCTTCGTCTCGTTCCACTCTCTTTCTCCCTCCTTCGTCTCATTTACCTCTCTTTCACCCTCCTTCGTCTCGTTTCACTCTTTTTCACCCTCCTTCATCTCCTTTCGCTCTCATTCACCCTCCTTCGTCTCGTTTCACTCTTTTTCACCCTCCTTCGTCTCGTTTCGCTCTCTTTCATCCTCCTTCGTCTCGTTTTGCTCTCTTTCACCCTCCATCGGCTCGTTTCGCTCTCTTTCGCCCTCCTGCGTCTCGTTTCGCTCTCTTTCGCCCTCCTTCGTCTCGTTTCGCTCTCTCTCACCATCCTTCGTCTCGTTTCGCTCTGTTCCACCCTCCTTCGTCTCGTTTCGCTCTCTTCCACCCTCCTTCGTCTCGTTTTGCTCACTTTCAGCCTCCTTCATCTCGTTTCGCTCTCTTTCACCCTCCTTCGTCTCGTTTCACTCTCTTTTACCTTCCTTCGTCTCGTTTCGCTCTCTTCCACCCTCCTTCGTCTCGTTTCGCCCTCTTCGACCCTCCTTCGTCTCGGTTCGCTCTCTTTCACCCCCCCTTCGTCTCGTTTCGCTCTCTTTGACCCTCCTTCGTCTCTTTTCTTTCTCTTTCTCCCTCCTTCGTCTTGTTTCGCTCTATTCCACCGTCCGTCGTCTCGTTTCGCACTCCTTCACCCTCCTTCGTCTCGTTTCGCTCTCTTTCACCCTCCTTTGTCTCGTTTCGCTCTCTTTCAACCTCCTTCGTCTCGTTTCGCTCTCTTTCACCCTCCTTCGTCTCGGTTCGCTCTCTTTCACCCACCTTCGTCTCGTTTCGCTCTCTCTCACCCTCCGTCGTCTCGTTTCGCACTCCTTCACCCTCCTTCGTCTCGTTTCGCTCTCTTTCACCCTCCTTCGTCTCGTTCCGCTCTCTTTCTCCCTCCTTCGTCTCATTTACCTCTCTTTCACCCTCCTTCGTCTCGTTTCACTCTTTTTCACCCTCCTTCATCTCCTTTCGCTCTCATTCACCCTCCTTCGTCTCGTTTCACTCTTTTTCACCCTCCTTCGTCTCGTTTCGCTCTCTTTCATCCTCCTTCGTCTCGTTTTGCTCTCTTTCACCCTCCATCGGCTCGTTTCGCTCTCTTTCGCCCTCCTGCGTCTCGTTTCGCTCTCTTTCGCCCTCCTTCGTCTCGTTTCGCTCTCTCTCACCCTCCTTCGTCTCGTTTCGCTCTGTTCCACCCTCCTTCGTCTCGTTTCGCTCTCTTCCACCCTCCTTCGTCTCGTTTTGCTAACTTTCACCCTCCTTCATCTTGTTTCGCTCTCTTTCACCCTCCTTCGTCTCGTTTCACTCTCTTTTACCTTCCTTCGTCTCGTTTCGCTCTCTTCCACCCTCCTTCGTCTCGTTTCGCCCTCTTCGACCCTCCTTCGTCTCGGTTCGCTCTCTTTGACCCTCCTTCGTCTCTTTTCTTTCTCTTTCTCCCTCCTTCGTCTCGTTTCGCTCTCTTTCACCCTCCTTCGTCTCGGTTCGCTCTCTTTCACCCACCTTCGTCTCGTTTCGCTCTCTCTCACCCTCCGTCGTCTCGTTTCGCACTCCTTCACCCTCCTTCGTCTCGTTTCGCTCTCTTTCACCCTCCTTCGTCTCGTTTCGCTCTCTTTCACCCTCCTTTGTCTCGTTTCGCTCTCTTTCACCCTCCTTCATCTCGTTTCGCTCTCTTTCACCCTCCTTCGTCTCGTTTCGCTCTCTTTCACCCACCTTCGTCTCGTTTCGCTCTCTCTCACCCTCCTTCGTCTCGTTTCGCTCTCTTCCACACTCCTTCGTCTCGTTTCGCCTTCTTTCACCCTCCTTCATCTCATTTCGCTCTCTTTCCCCCTCCTTCGTCTCGTTTCGTTCTCTTTAACCCTCCTTCGTCTCGTTTCGCTCTCTTTCACCTTCCTTCGACTCGTTTCGCTCTCTTTCACCCTCCTACGTCTCGTTTCGCACTCTTTCACCCTCCTTCGTCTCGTTTCGCTCTCTTTCACCCTCCTTCGTCTCGTTTAGCGCTCATTCACCATCCTTCGTCTCGTTTCACTCTTTTTCACCCTCCTTCATCTCGTTTCGCTCTCTTTCAACCTCCTTCGTCTCGTTTCGCTCTCTTTCACCCTCCATCGGATCGTTTCGCTCTCTTTCGCCCTCCTTCGTCTCGTTTCGCTCTCTTTCGCCCTCCTTCAACTCGTTTCGCACTCTCTCACCATCCTTCGTCTCGTTTCGCTCTCTTCCACCCTCCTTCGTCTCGTTTCGCTCTCTTCCACCCTCCTTCATCTCGTTTCGCCCTCTCTCCACCTTCTTCGTCTCGTTTCGCTCTCTTTCACCCTTCTTCGTCTCGTTTCGCTCTCTTTCACCCTCCTTCGTCTCGTTTCGCTCTCCTTCGTCTCGTTTCGCTCTCTTCCACCCTCCTTCGTCTCGTTTCGCTCACTGTCACCCTCCTTCGGCTCGTTTAGCTCTCTTCCACCATCCTTCATCTCGTTTCGCTCTCATTCCCCCTCCTTCGTCTTGTTTTGTTCTCTTTCACCCTCCTTCGTCTCGTTTCGCTCTCTTTCACCCTCCTTCGCCTCGTTTCGCTCTCTTACACCCTCCTTTGTCTCGTTTCGCTCTCTTTCGCCCTCCTTCGTCTCGTTTAGCTCTCTTTCACCTTCCTTCGTCTCGTTTCGCTCTCTTTCACCCTCCTTCGTCTCGTTTCGCTCTCTTTCACCCTCCTTCATCTCGTCTCGCTCTCTTTCACCTTCCTTCGCCTCGTTACGCTCTCTTTCACCCTCCTTTCTCTCGTTTCGCTCTCTTTCACCCTCCTTCGTCTCGTTTAGCTCTCTTTCACCTTCCTTCGTCTTGTTTCGCTCTCTTTCATCCACCTTCGTCTCGTTTCGTTCTCTTTCACCCTCCTTCGTCTCGTTCCACTCTCTTTCTCCCTCCTTCGTCTCATTTACCTCTCTTTCACCCTCCTTCGTCTCGTTTCACTCTTTTTCACCCTCCTTCATCTCCTTTCGCTCTCATTCACCCTCCTTCGTCTCGTTTCACTCTTTTTCACCCTCCTTCGTCTCGTTTCGCTCTCTTTCATCCTCCTTCGTCTCGTTTTGCTCTCTTTCACCCTCCATCGGCTCGTTTCGCTCTCTTTCGCCCTCCTGCGTCTCGTTTCGCTCTCTTTCGCCCTCCTTCGTCTCGTTTCGCTCTCTCTCACCCTCCTTCGTCTCGTTTCGCTCTGTTCCACCCTCCTTCGTCTCGTTTCGCTCTCTTCCACCCTCCTTCGTCTCGTTTTGCTCACTTTCAGCCTCCTTCATCTCGTTTCGCTCTCTTTCACCCTCCTTCGTCTCGTTTCACTCTCTTTTACCTTCCTTCGTCTCGTTTCGCTCTCTTCCACCCTCCTTCGTCTCGTTTCGCCCTCTTCGACCCTCCTTCGTCTCGGTTCGCTCTCTTTCACCCCCCCTTCGTCTCGTTTCGCTCTCTTTGACCCTCCTTCGTCTCTTTTCTTTCTCTTTCTCCCTCCTTCGTCTTGTTTCGCTCTATTCCACCGTCCGTCGTCTCGTTTCGCACTCCTTCACCCTCCTTCGTCTCGTTTCGCTCTCTTTCACCCTCCTTTGTCTCGTTTCGCTCTCTTTCAACCTCCTTCGTCTCGTTTCGCTCTCTTTCACCCTCCTTCGTCTCGGTTCGCTCTCTTTCACCCACCTTCGTCTCGTTTCGCTCTCTCTCACCCTCCGTCGTCTCGTTTCGCACTCCTTCACCCTCCTTCGTCTCGTTTCGCTCTCTTTCACCCTCCTTCGTCTCGTTCCGCTCTCTTTCTCCCTCCTTCGTCTCATTTACCTCTCTTTCACCCTCCTTCGTCTCGTTTCACTCTTTTTCACCCTCCTTCATCTCCTTTCGCTCTCATTCACCCTCCTTCGTCTCGTTTCACTCTTTTTCACCCTCCTTCGTCTCGTTTCGCTCTCTTTCATCCTCCTTCGTCTCGTTTTGCTCTCTTTCACCCTCCATCGGCTCGTTTCGCTCTCTTTCGCCCTCCTGCGTCTCGTTTCGCTCTCTTTCGCCCTCCTTCGTCTCGTTTCGCTCTCTCTCACCCTCCTTCGTCTCGTTTCGCTCTGTTCCACCCTCCTTCGTCTCGTTTCGCTCTCTTCCACCCTCCTTCGTCTCGTTTTGCTCACTTTCACCCTCCTTCATCTCGTTTCGCTCTCTTTCACCCTCCTTCGTCTCGTTTCACTCTCTTTTACCTTCCTTCGTCTCGTTTCGCTCTCTTCCACCCTCCTTCGTCTCGTTTCGCCCTCTTCGACCCTCCTTCGTCTCGGTTCGCTCTCTTTGACCCTCCTTCGTCTCTTTTCTTTCTCTTTCTCCCTCCTTCGTCTTGTTTCGCTCTATTCCACCGTCCGTCGTCTCGTTTCGCACTCCTTCACCCTCCTTCGTCTCGTTTCGCTCTCTTTCACCCTCCTTTGTCTCGTTTCGCTCTCTTTCAACCTCCTTCGTCTCGTTTCGCTCTCTTTCACCCTCCTTCGTCTCGGTTCGCTCTCTTTCACCCACCTTCGTCTCGTTTCGCTCTCTCTCACCCTCCGTCGTCTCGTTTCGCACTCCTTCACCCTCCTTCGTCTCGTTTCGCTCTCTTTCACCCTCCTTCGTCTCGTTTCGCTCTCTTTCACCCTCCTTTGTCTCGTTTCGCTCTCTTTCACCCTCCTTCGTCTCGTTTCGCTCTGTTTCACCCTCCTTCGTCTCGTTTCGCTCTCTTTCACCCACCTTCGTCTCGTTTCGCTCTCTCTCACCCTCCTTCGTCTCGTTTCGCTCTCTTCCACCCTCCTTCGTCTCGTTTCGCCTTCTTTCACCCTCCTTCATCTCATTTCGCTCTCTTTCCCCCTCCTTCGTCTCGTTTCGTTCTCTTTAACCCTCCTTCGTCTCGTTTCGCTCTCTTTCACCTTCCTTCGACTCGTTTCGCTCTCTTTCACCCTCCTACGTCTCGTTTCGCACTCTTTCACCCTCCTTCGTCTCGTTTCGCTCTCTTTCACCCTCCTTCGTCTCGTTTAGCGCTCATTCACCCTCCTTCGTCTCGTTTCACTCTTTTTCACCCTCCTTCGTCTCGTTTCGCTCTCTTTCAACCTCCTTCGTCTCGTTTCGCTCTCTTTCACCCTCCATCGGATCGTTTCGCTCTCTTTCACCCTCCTTCGGCTCGTTTCGCTCTCTTTCACCCACCTTCGTCTCGTTTCGCTCTCTTTCACCTTCCTTCGACTCGTTTCGCTCTCTTTCACCCTCCTTCGTCTCGTTTTGCACTCTTTCACCCTCCTTCGTCTCGTTTCGCTCTCTTTCACCCTCCTTCGTCTCGTTTACCGCTCATTCACCCTCCTTCGTCTCGTTTCACTCTTTTTCACCCTCCTTCATCTCGTTACGCTCTCTTTCACCCTCCTTCGTCTCGATTCGCTCTCTTTCACACTCCATCGGCTCGTTTCGCTCTCTTTCGCCCTCCTTCGTCTCGTTTCGCTCTCTTTCGCCCTCCTTCGTCTCGTTTTACTCTCTCTCACCATCCTTCGTCTCGTTTCGCTCTCTTCCACCCTCCTTCGTCTCGTTTCGCTCTCTTCCACCCTCCTTCATCTCGTTTCGCCCTCTCTCCACCTTCTTCGTCTCGTTTCGCTCTCTTTCACCCTTCTTCGTCTCGTTTCGCTCATTTCACCCTCCTTCGTCTCGTTTCGCTCTCTTTCGCTCTCCTTCGTCTCGTTTCGCTCTCTTCCACCCTCCTTTGTCTCGTTTCGCTCACTGTCACCCTCCTTCGGCTCGTTTAGCTCTCTTCCACCCTCCTTCGGCTAGTTTCGCACTCTTTCACCCTCCTTCGTCTCGGTTCGCTCTCTTTCACCTTCCTTCATCTCGTTTCGCTCTCTTTCACCATCCTTCGTCTCGTTTCGCACTCTTTCACCCTCCTTCGTCTCGTTCCGCTCTCTTTCTCCCTCCTTCGTCTCATTTAGCTCTCATTCACCCTCCTTCGTCTCGTTTCACTCTTTTTCACCCTCCTTCGTCTCGTTTCGCTCTCTTTCATCCTCCTTCGTCTCGTTTCGCCCTCATTCACCCTCCTTCGTCACGTTTCGCTCTCTTTCACCTTCCTTCATCTCGTTTCGCTCTCTTTCACCCTCCTTCGTCTCAATTCACTCTCTTTCACACTCCTTCGTCTCGTTTCGCCTTCTTTCACCCTCCTTCGTCTCGTTTCACTCTCATTCCCCCTCCTTCGTCTCGTTTTGTTCACTTTCACCCTCCTTCGTCTCGTCTCGCTCTCTTTCACCTTCCTTCGCCTCGTTACGCTCTCTTTCACCCTCCTTTCTCTCGTTTCGCTCTCTTTCACCCTCCTTCGTCTCGTTTAGCTCTCTTTCACCTTCCTTCGTCTTGTTTCGCTCTCTTTCATCCTCCTTCGTCTCGTTTCGTTCTCTTTCACCCTCCTTCGTCTCGTTCCGCTCTCTTTCTCCCTCCTTCGTCTCATTTAGCTCTCATTCACCCTCCTTCGTCTCGTTTCACTCTTTTTCACCCTCCTTCGTCTCGTTTCGCTCTCTTTCATCCTCCTTCGTCTCGTTTTGCTCTCTTTCACCCTCCATCGGCTTTCACCCTCCATCGGCTCATTTCGCTCTCTTTCGCCCTCCTGCGTCTCGTTTCGCTCTCTTTCGCCCTCCTTCGTCTCGTTTCGCTCTCTCTCACCCTCCTTCGTCTCGTTTCGCTCTGTTCCACCCTCCTTCGTCTCGTTTCGCTCTCTTCCACCCTCCTTCGTCTCGTTTTGCTCACTTTCACCCTCCTTCGGCTCGTTTTGCTCTCTTTCACCCTCCTTCATCTCGTTTCGCTCTCTTTCACCCTCCTTCGTCTCGTTTCACTCTCTTTTACCTTCCTTCGTCTCGTTTCGCTCTCTACCACCCTCCTTCGTCTCGTTTCGCCCTCTTCGACCCTCCTTCGTCTCGGTTCGCTCTCTTTCACCCCCCTTCGTCTCGTTTCGCTCTCTTTGACCCTCCTTCGTCTCTTTTCTTTCTCTTTCTCCCTCCTTCGTCTTGTTTCGCTCTATTCCACCCACCGTCGTCTCGTTTCGCACTCCTTCACCCTCCTTCGTCTCGTTTCGCTCTCTTTCACCCTCCTTTGTCTCGTTTCGCTCTCTTTCAACCTCCTTCGTCTCGTTTCGCTCTCTTTCACCCTCCTTCGTCTCGGTTCGCTCTCTTTCACCCACCTTCGTCTCGTTTCGCTCTCTCTCACCCTCCTTCGTCTCGTTTCGCTCTCTTTCACCCTCCTTCGTCTCGTTTACCGCTCATTCACCCTCCTTCGACTCGTTTCACTCTTTTCACCCTCCTTCATCTCGTTTCGCTCTCTTTCACCCTCCTTCGTCACGATTCGCTCTCTTTCATCCTCCTTCATCTCGTTTCGCCCTCATTCACCCTCCTTCGTCACGTTTCGCTCTCTTTCACCTTCCTTCATCTCGTTTCGCTCTCTTTCACCCTCCTTCGTCTCAATTCATTCTCTTTCACACTCCTTCGTCTCGTTTCGCCTTCTTTCACCCTCCTTCGTCTCGTTTCACTCTCATTCCCCCTCCTTCGTCTCGTTTTGTTCACTTTCACCCTCCTTCGTCTCGTCTCGCTCTCTTTCACCTTCCTTCGCCTCGTTACGCTCTTTTTCACCCTCCTTTCTCTCGTTTCGCTCTCTTTCACCCTCCTTCGTCTCGTTTAGCTCTCTTTCACCTTCCTTCGTCTTGTTTCGCTCTCTTTCATCCTCCTTCGTCTCGTTTCGTTCTCTTTCACCCTCCTTCGTCTCGTTCCGCTCTCTTTCTCCCTCCGTCGTCTCATTTAGCTCTCATTCACCCTCCTTCGTCTCGTTTCACTCTTTTTCACCCTCCTTCGTCTCGTTTCGCTCTCTTTCATCCTCCTTCGTCTCGTTTTGCTCTCTTTCACCCTCCATCGGCTCGTTTCGCTCTCTTTCGCCCTCCTGCGTCTCGTTTCGCTCTCTTTCGCCCTCCTTCGTCTCGTTTCGCTCTCTCTCACCCTCCTTCGTCTCGTTTCGCTCTGTTCCACCCTCCTTCGTCTCGTTTCGCTCTCTTCCACCCTCCTTCGTCTCGTTTTGCTCACTTTCACCCTCCTTCGGCTCGTTTTGCTCTCTTTCACCCTCCTTCATCTCGTTTCGCTCTCTTTCACCCTCCTTCGTCTCGTTTCACTCTCTTTTACCTTCCTTCGTCTCGTTTCGCTCTCTACCACCCTCCTTCGTCTCGTTTCGCCCTCTTCGACCCTCCTTCGTCTCGGTTCGCTCTCTTTCACCCCCCTTCGTCTCGTTTCGCTCTCTTTGACCCTCCTTCGTCTCTTTTCTTTCTCTTTCTCCCTCCTTCGTCTTGTTTCGCTCTATTCCACCCACCGTCGTCTCGTTTCGCACTCCTTCACCCTCCTTCGTCTCGTTTCGCTCTCTTTCACCCTCCTTTGTCTCGTTTCGCTCTCTTTCAACCTCCTTCGTCTCGTTTCGCTCTCTTTCACCCTCCTTCGTCTCGGTTCGCTCTCTTTCACCCACCTTCGTCTCGTTTCGCTCTCTCTCACCCTCCTTCGTCTCGTTTTGCTCTCTTTCACCCTCCTTCGTCTCGTTTACCGCTCATTCACCCTCCTTCGTCTCGTTTCACTCTTTTTCACCCTCCTTCATCTCGTTTCGCTCTCTTTCACCCTCCTTCGTCTCGATTCGCTCTCTTTTACACTCCATCGGCTCGTTTCGCTCTCTTTCACACTCCTTCGTCTCGTTTCGCTCTCTTTCACCCTCCTTCGTCTCGTTTCGCTCTCTTTCAACCTCCTTCGTCTCGTTTCGCTCTCTTTCACCCTCCTTCGTCTCGGTTCGCTCTCTTTCACCCACCTTCGTCTCGTTTCGCTCTCTCTCACCCTCCTTCGTCTCGTTTTGCTCTCTTTCACCCTCCTTCGTCTCGTTTACCGCTCATTCACCCTCCTTCGTCTCGTTTCACTCTTTTTCACCCTCCTTCATCTCGTTTCGCTCTCTTTCACCCTCCTTCGTCTCGATTCGCTCTCTTTTACACTCCATCGGCTCGTTTCGCTCTCTTTCACACTCCTTCGTCTCGTTTCGCTCTCTTTCACCCTCCTTCGTCTCGATTCGCTCTCTTTCACACTCCATCGGCTCGTTTCGCTCTCTTTCGCCCTCCTTCGTCTCGGTTCGCTCTCTTTCACCCACCTTCGTCTCGTTTCGCTCTCTCTCACCCTCCTTCGTCTCGTTTCGCTCTCTTTCACCCTCCTTCGTCTCGTTTACCGCTCATTCACCCTCCTTCGTCTCGTTTCACTCTTTTTCACCCTCCTTCATCTCGTTTCGCTCTCTTTCACCCTCCTTCGTCTCGATTCGCTCTCTTTTACACTCCATCGGCTCGTTTCGCTCTCTTTCACCCTCCTTCGTCTCGTTTCGCTCTCTTTCACCCTCCTTCGTCTCGATTCGCTCTCTTTCACACTCCATCGGCTCGTTTCGCTCTCTTTCGCCCTCCTTCGTCTCGTTTCGCTCTCTTTCGCCCTCCTTCGTCTCGTTTTGCTCTCTCTCACCATCCTTCGTCTCGTTTCGCTCTCTTCCACCCTCCTTCGTCTCGTTTCGCTCTCTTCCACCCTCCTTCATCTCGTTTCGCCCTCTCTCCACCGTCTTCGTCTCGTTTCGCTCTCTTTCACCCTTCTTTGTCTCGTTTCGCTCATTTTACCCTCCTTCGTCTCGTTTCGCTCTCTTTCGCTCTCCTTCGTCTCGTTTCGCTCTCTTCCACCCTCCTTTGTCTCGTTTCGCTCACTGTCACCCTCCTTCGGCTCGTTTAGCTCTCTTCCACCCTCCTTCGGCTAGTTTCGCACTCTTTCACCCTCCTTCGTCTCGGTTCGCTCTCTTTCACCGTCCTTCATCTCGTTTCGCTCTCTTTCACCATCCTTCGTCTCGTTTCGCACTCTTTCACCCTCCTTTGTCTCGTTTCGCTCTCTTTCACCCTCCTTCGTTTCGTTTCGCTCTCTTTCACCCTCCTTCATCTTGTTTCGCTCTCTTTCACCCTCCTTCTTCTAGTTTCGCTCTCTTTCACCCTCCTTCGGCTCGTTTCGCTCTCTTTCACCCTCCTTTATCTCGTTTCGCTCTCTTTCACCCTCCTTCGTCTCGTTTCGCTCTCTTCCACCCTCCTTCGTCTCGTTTCGCCCTCATTCACCCTCCTTCGTCACGTTTCGCTCTCTTTCACCTTCCTTCATCTCGTTTCGCTCTCTTTCACCCTCCTTCGTCTCAATTCACTCTCTTTCACACTCCTTCGTCTCGTTTCGCCTTCTTTCACCCTCCTTCGTCTCGTTTCACTCTCATTCCCCCTCCTTCGTCTCGTTTTGTTCACTTTCACCCTCCTTCGTCTCGTCTCGCTCTCTTTCACCTTCCTTCGCCTCGTAACGCTCTCTTTCACCCTCCTTTCTCTCGTTTCGCTCTCTTTCACCCTCCTTCGTCTCGTTTAGCTCTCTTTCACCTTCCTTCGTCTTGTTTCGCTCTCTTTCATCCTCCTTCGTCTCGTTTCGTTCTCTTTCACCCTCCTTCGTCTCGTTCCGCTCTCTTTCTCCCTCCTTCGTCTCATTTAGCTCTCATTCACCCTCCTTCGTCTCGTTTCACTCTTTTTCACCCTCCTTCGTCTCGTTTCGCTCTCTTTCATCCTCCTTCGTCTCGTTTCGCCCTCATTCACCCTCCTTCGTCACGTTTCGCTCTCTTTCACCTTCCTTCATCTCATTTCGCTCTCTTTCACCCTCCTTCGTCTCAATTCACTCTCTTTCACACTCCTTCGTCTCGTTTCGCCTTCTTTCACCCTCCTTCGTCTCGTTTCACTCTCATTCCCCCTCCTTCGTCTCGTTTTGTTCACTTTCACCCTCCTTCGTCTCGTCTCGCTCTCTTTCACCTTCCTTCGCCTCGTTACGCTCTCTTTCACCCTCCTTTCTCTCGTTTCGCTCTCTTTCACCCTCCTTCGTCTCGTTTAGCTCTCTTTCACCTTCCTTCGTCTTGTTTCGCTCTCTTTCATCCTCCTTCGTCTCGTTTCGCTCTCTACCACCCTCCTTCGTCTCGTTTCGCCCTCTTCGACCCTCCTTCGTCTCGGTTCGCTCTCTTTCACCCCCCTTCGTCTCGTTTCGCTCTCTTTGACCCTCCTTCGTCTCTTTTCTTTCTCTTTCTCCCTCCTTCGTCTTGTTTCGCTCTATTCCACCCACCGTCGTCTCGTTTCGCACTCCTTCACCCTCCTTCGTCTCGTTTCGCTCTCTTTCACCCTCCTTTGTCTCGTTTCGCTCTCTTTCAACCTCCTTCATCTCGTTTCGCTCTCTTTCACCCTCCTTCGTCTCGGTTCGCTCTCTTTCAACCTCCTTCGTCTCGTTTTGCTCTCTTTCACCCTCCATCGGCTCGTTTCGCTCTCTTTCGCCCTCCTGCGTCTCGTTTCGCTCTCTTTCGCCCTCCTTCGTCTCGTTTCGCTCTCTCTCACCCTCCTTCGTCTCGTTTCGCTCTGTTCCACCCTCCTTCGTCTCGTTTCGCTCTCATCCACCCTCCTTCGTCTCGTTTTGCTCACTTTCACCCTCCTTCGGCTCGTTTTGCTCTCTTTCACCCTCCTTCATCTCGTTTCGCTCTCTTTCACCCTCCTTCGTCTCGTTTCACTCTCTTTTACCTTCCTTCGTCTCGTTTCGCTCTCTTCCACCCTCCTTCGTCTCGTTTCGCCCTCTTCGACCCTCCTTCGTCTCGGTTCGCTCTCTTTCACCCCCCTTCATCTCGTTTCACTCTCTTTGACCCTCCTTCGTCTCTTTTCTTTCTCTTTCTCCCTCCTTCGTCTTGTTTCGCTCTATTCCACCCTCCGTCGTCTCGTTTCGCACTCCTTCACCCTCCTTCGTCTCGTTTCGCTCTCTTTCACCCTCCTTTGTCTCGTTTCGCTCTCTTTCAACCTCCTTCGTCTCGTTTCGCTCTCTTTCACCCTCCTTCGTCTCGGTTCGCTCTCTTTCACCCACCTTCGTCTCGTTTCGCTCTCTCTCACCCTCCGTCGTCTCGTTTCGCACTCCTTCACCCTCCTTCGTCTCGTTTCGCTCTCTTTCACTCTCCTTCGTCTCGTTTCGCTCTCTTTCACCCTCCTTTGTCTCGTTTCGCTCTCTTTCACCCTCCTTCATCTCGTTTCGCTCTCTTTCACCCTCCTTCGTCTCGTTTCGCTCTCTTTCACCCACCTTCGTCTCGTTTCGCTCTCTCTCACCCTCCTTCGTCTCGTTTCGCTCTCTTCCACACTCCTTCGTCTCGTTTCGCCTTCTTTCACCCTCCTTCATCTCATTTCGCTCTCTTTCCCCCTCCTTCGTCTCGTTTCGTTCTCTTTAACCCTCCTTCGTCTCGTTTCGCTCTCTTTCACCTTCCTTCGACTCGTTTCGCTCTCTTTCACCCTCCTACGTCTCGTTTCGCACTCTTTCACCCTCCTTCGTCTCGTTTCGCTCTCTTTCACCCTCCTTCGTCTCGTTTAGCGCTCATTCACCATCCTTCGTCTCGTTTCACTCTTTTTCACCCTCCTTCATCTCGTTTCGCTCTCTTTCAACCTCCTTCGTCTCGTTTCGCTCTCTTTCACCCTCCATCGGATCGTTTCGCTCTCTTTCGCCCTCCTTCGTCTCGTTTCGCTCTCTTTCGCCCTCCTTCAACTCGTTTCGCACTCTCTCACCATCCTTCGTCTCGTTTCGCTCTCTTCCACCCTCCTTCGTCTCGTTTCGCTCTCTTCCACCCTCCTTCATCTCGTTTCGCCCTCTCTCCACCTTCTTCGTCTCGTTTCGCTCTCTTTCACCCTTCTTCGTCTCGTTTCGCTCTCTTTCACCCTCCTTCGTCTCGTTTCGCTCTCCTTCGTCTCGTTTCGCTCTCTTCCACCCTCCTTCGTCTCGTTTCGCTCACTGTCACCCTCCTTCGGCTCGTTTAGCTCTCTTCCACCATCCTTCATCTCGTTTCGCTCTCTTTCACTCTCCTTCGGCTCATTTCGCTCTCTTTGACCCTCCTTCGTCTCGTTTCGCTCTCTTCCACCCTCCTTCGTCTCGTTTCGCTCACTGTCACCCTCATTTGGCTCGTTTAGCTCTCTTTCACCCTCCTTCGTCTCGTTTCGCTCTCATTCCCCCTCCTTCGTCTTGTTTTGTTCTCTTTCACCCTCCTTCGTCTCGTTTCGCTCTCTTTCACCCTCCTTCGCCTCGTTTCGCTCTCTTACACCCTCCTTTGTCTCGTTTCGCTCTCTTTCGCCCTCCTTCGTCTCGTTTAGCTCTCTTTCACCTTCCTTCGTCTCGTTTCGCTCTCTTTCACCCTGCTTCGTCTCGTTTCGCTCTCTTTCACCCTCCTTCATCTCGTCTCGCTCTCTTTCACCTTCCTTCGCCTCGTTACGCTCTCTTTCACCCTCCTTTCTCTCGTTTCGCTCTCTTTCACCCTCCTTCGTCTCGTTTAGCTCTCTTTCACCTTCCTTCGTCTTGTTTCGCTCTCTTTCATCCACCTTCGTCTCGTTTCGTTCTCTTTCACCCTCCTTCGTCTCGTTCCACTCTCTTTCTCCCTCCTTCGTCTCATTTACCTCTCTTTCACCCTCCTTCGTCTCGTTTCACTCTTTTTCACCCTCCTTCATCTCCTTTCGCTCTCATTCACCCTCCTTCGTCTCGTTTCACTCTTTTTCACCCTCCTTCGTCTCGTTTCGCTCTCTTTCATCCTCCTTCGTCTCGTTTTGCTCTCTTTCACCCTCCATCGGCTCGTTTCGCTCTCTTTCGCCCTCCTGCGTCTCGTTTCGCTCTCTTTCGCCCTCCTTCGTCTCGTTTCGCTCTCTCTCACCCTCCTTCGTCTCGTTTCGCTCTGTTCCACCCTCCTTCGTCTCGTTTCGCTCTCTTCCACCCTCCTTCGTCTCGTTTTGCTCACTTTCAGCCTCCTTCATCTCGTTTCGCTCTCTTTCACCCTCCTTCGTCTCGTTTCACTCTCTTTTACCTTCCTTCGTCTCGTTTCGCTCTCTTCCACCCTCCTTCGTCTCGTTTCGCCCTCTTCGACCCTCCTTCGTCTCGGTTCGCTCTCTTTCACCCCCCCTTCGTCTCGTTTCGCTCTCTTTGACCCTCCTTCGTCTCTTTTCTTTCTCTTTCTCCCTCCTTCGTCTTGTTTCGCTCTATTCCACCGTCCGTCGTCTCGTTTCGCACTCCTTCACCCTCCTTCGTCTCGTTTCGCTCTCTTTCACCCTCCTTTGTCTCGTTTCGCTCTCTTTCAACCTCCTTCGTCTCGTTTCGCTCTCTTTCACCCTCCTTCGTCTCGGTTCGCTCTCTTTCACCCACCTTCGTCTCGTTTCGCTCTCTCTCACCCTCCGTCGTCTCGTTTCGCACTCCTTCACCCTCCTTCGTCTCGTTTCGCTCTCTTTCACCCTCCTTCGTCTCGTTCCGCTCTCTTTCTCCCTCCTTCGTCTCATTTACCTCTCTTTCACCCTCCTTCGTCTCGTTTCACTCTTTTTCACCCTCCTTCATCTCCTTTCGCTCTCATTCACCCTCCTTCGTCTCGTTTCACTCTTTTTCACCCTCCTTCGTCTCGTTTCGCTCTCTTTCATCCTCCTTCGTCTCGTTTTGCTCTCTTTCACCCTCCATCGGCTCGTTTCGCTCTCTTTCGCCCTCCTGCGTCTCGTTTCGCTCTCTTTCGCCCTCCTTCGTCTCGTTTCGCTCTCTCTCACCCTCCTTCGTCTCGTTTCGCTCTGTTCCACCCTCCTTCGTCTCGTTTCGCTCTCTTCCACCCTCCTTCGTCTCGTTTTGCTCACTTTCACCCTCCTTCATCTTGTTTCGCTCTCTTTCACCCTCCTTCGTCTCGTTTCACTCTCTTTTACCTTCCTTCGTCTCGTTTCGCTCTCTTCCACCCTCCTTCGTCTCGTTTCGCCCTCTTCGACCCTCCTTCGTCTCGGTTCGCTCTCTTTGACCCTCCTTCGTCTCTTTTCTTTCTCTTTCTCCCTCCTTCGTCTCGTTTCGCTCTCTTTCACCCTCCTTCGTCTCGGTTCGCTCTCTTTCACCCACCTTCGTCTCGTTTCGCTCTCTCTCACCCTCCGTCGTCTCGTTTCGCACTCCTTCACCCTCCTTCGTCTCGTTTCGCTCTCTTTCACCCTCCTTCGTCTCGTTTCGCTCTCTTTCACCCTCCTTTGTCTCGTTTCGCTCTCTTTCACCCTCCTTCATCTCGTTTCGCTCTCTTTCACCCTCCTTCGTCTCGTTTCGCTCTCTTTCACCCACCTTCGTCTCGTTTCGCTCTCTCTCACCCTCCTTCGTCTCGTTTCGCTCTCTTCCACACTCCTTCGTCTCGTTTCGCCTTCTTTCACCCTCCTTCATCTCATTTCGCTCTCTTTCCCCCTCCTTCGTCTCGTTTCGTTCTCTTTAACCCTCCTTCGTCTCGTTTCGCTCTCTTTCACCTTCCTTCGACTCGTTTCGCTCTCTTTCACCCTCCTACGTCTCGTTTCGCACTCTTTCACCCTCCTTCGTCTCGTTTCGCTCTCTTTCACCCTCCTTCGTCTCGTTTAGCGCTCATTCACCATCCTTCGTCTCGTTTCACTCTTTTTCACCCTCCTTCATCTCGTTTCGCTCTCTTTCAACCTCCTTCGTCTCGTTTCGCTCTCTTTCACCCTCCATCGGATCGTTTCGCTCTCTTTCGCCCTCCTTCGTCTCGTTTCGCTCTCTTTCGCCCTCCTTCAACTCGTTTCGCACTCTCTCACCATCCTTCGTCTCGTTTCGCTCTCTTCCACCCTCCTTCGTCTCGTTTCGCTCTCTTCCACCCTCCTTCATCTCGTTTCGCCCTCTCTCCACCTTCTTCGTCTCGTTTCGCTCTCTTTCACCCTTCTTCGTCTCGTTTCGCTCTCTTTCACCCTCCTTCGTCTCGTTTCGCTCTCCTTCGTCTCGTTTCGCTCTCTTCCACCCTCCTTCGTCTCGTTTCGCTCACTGTCACCCTCCTTCGGCTCGTTTAGCTCTCTTCCACCATCCTTCATCTCGTTTCGCTCTCTTTCACTCTCCTTCGGCTCATTTCGCTCTCTTTGACCCTCCTTCGTCTCGTTTCGCTCTCTTCCACCCTCCTTCGTCTCGTTTCGCTCACTGTCACCCTCATTTGGCTCGTTTAGCTCTCTTTCACCCTCCTTCGTCTCGTTTCGCTCTCATTCCCCCTCCTTCGTCTTGTTTTGTTCTCTTTCACCCTCCTTCGTCTCGTTTCGCTCTCTTTCACCCTCCTTCGCCTCGTTTCGCTCTCTTACACCCTCCTTTGTCTCGTTTCGCTCTCTTTCGCCCTCCTTCGTCTCGTTTAGCTCTCTTTCACCTTCCTTCGTCTCGTTTCGCTCTCTTTCACCCTCCTTCGTCTCGTTTCGCTCTCTTTCACCCTCCTTCATCTCGTCTCGCTCTCTTTCACCTTCCTTCGCCTCGTTACGCTCTCTTTCACCCTCCTTTCTCTCATTTCGCTCTCTTTCACCCTCCTTCGTCTCGTTTAGCTCTCTTTCACCTTCCTTCGTCTTGTTTCGCTCTCTTTCATCCACCTTCGTCTCGTTTCGTTCTCTTTCACCCTCCTTCGTCTCGTTCCACTCTCTTTCTCCCTCCTTCGTCTCATTTACCTCTCTTTCACCCTCCTTCGTCTCGTTTCACTCTTTTTCACCCTCCTTCATCTCCTTTCGCTCTCATTCACCCTCCTTCGTCTCGTTTCACTCTTTTTCACCCTCCTTCGTCTCGTTTCGCTCTCTTTCATCCTCCTTCGTCTCGTTTTGCTCTCTTTCACCCTCCATCGGCTCGTTTCGCTCTCTTTCGCCCTCCTGCGTCTCGTTTCGCTCTCTTTCGCCCTCCTTCGTCTCGTTTCGCTCTCTCTCACCCTCCTTCGTCTCGTTTCGCTCTGTTCCACCCTCCTTCGTCTCGTTTCGCTCTCTTCCACCCTCCTTCGTCTCGTTTTGCTCACTTTCAGCCTCCTTCATCTCGTTTCGCTCTCTTTCACCCTCCTTCGTCTCGTTTCACTCTCTTTTACCTTCCTTCGTCTCGTTTCGCTCTCTTCCACCCTCCTTCGTCTCGTTTCGCCCTCTTCGACCCTCCTTCGTCTCGGTTCGCTCTCTTTCACCCCCCCTTCGTCTCGTTTCGCTCTCTTTGACCCTCCTTCGTCTCTTTTCTTTCTCTTTCTCCCTCCTTCGTCTTGTTTCGCTCTATTCCACCGTCCGTCGTCTCGTTTCGCACTCCTTCACCCTCCTTCGTCTCGTTTCGCTCTCTTTCACCCTCCTTTGTCTCGTTTCGCTCTCTTTCAACCTCCTTCGTCTCGTTTCGCTCTCTTTCACCCTCCTTCGTCTCGGTTCGCTCTCTTTCACCCACCTTCGTCTCGTTTCGCTCTCTCTCACCCTCCGTCGTCTCGTTTCGCACTCCTTCACCCTCCTTCGTCTCGTTTCGCTCTCTTTCACCCTCCTTCGTCTCGTTCCGCTCTCTTTCTCCCTCCTTCGTCTCATTTACCTCTCTTTCACCCTCCTTCGTCTCGTTTCACTCTTTTTCACCCTCCTTCATCTCCTTTCGCTCTCATTCACCCTCCTTCGTCTCGTTTCACTCTTTTTCACCCTCCTTCGTCTCGTTTCGCTCTCTTTCATCCTCCTTCGTCTCGTTTTGCTCTCTTTCACCCTCCATCGGCTCGTTTCGCTCTCTTTCGCCCTCCTGCGTCTCGTTTCGCTCTCTTTCGCCCTCCTTCGTCTCGTTTCGCTCTCTCTCACCCTCCTTCGTCTCGTTTCGCTCTGTTCCACCCTCCTTCGTCTCGTTTCGCTCTCTTCCACCCTCCTTCGTCTCGTTTTGCTCACTTTCACCCTCCTTCATCTCGTTTCGCTCTCTTTCACCCTCCTTCGTCTCGTTTCGCTCTCTTTCACCCTCCTTTGTCTCGTTTCGCTCTCTTTCACCCTCCTTCGTCTCGTTTCGCTCTGTTTCACCCTCCTTCGTCTCGTTTCGCTCTCTTTCACCCACCTTCGTCTCGTTTCGCTCTCTCTCACCCTCCTTCGTCTCGTTTCGCTCTCTTCCACCCTCCTTCGTCTCGTTTCGCCTTCTTTCACCCTCCTTCATCTCATTTCGCTCTCTTTCCCCCTCCTTCGTCTCGTTTCGTTCTCTTTAACCCTCCTTCGTCTCGTTTCGCTCTCTTTCACCTTCCTTCGACTCGTTTCGCTCTCTTTCACCCTCCTACGTCTCGTTTCGCACTCTTTCACCCTCCTTCGTCTCGTTTCGCTCTCTTTCACCCTCCTTCGTCTCGTTTAGCGCTCATTCACCCTCCTTCGTCTCGTTTCACTCTTTTTCACCCTCCTTCGTCTCGTTTCGCTCTCTTTCAACCTCCTTCGTCTCGTTTCGCTCTCTTTCACCCTCCATCGGATCGTTTCGCTCTCTTTCACCCTCCTTCGGCTCGTTTCGCTCTCTTTCACCCTCCTTTATCTCGTTTCGCTCTCTTTCACCCTCCTTCGCCTCGTTTCGCTCTCTTCCACCCTCCTTCGTCTCGTTTCGCCCTCATTCACCCTCCTTCGTCACGTTTCGCTCTCTTTCACCTTCCTTCATCTCGTTTCGCTCTCTTTCACCCTCCTTCGTCTCAATTCACTCTCTTTCACACTCCTTCGTCTCGTTTCGCCTTCTTTCACCCTCCTTCGTCTCGTTTCACTCTCATTCCCCCTCCTTCGTCTCGTTTTGTTCACTTTCACCCTCCTTCGTCTCGTCTCGCTCTCTTTCACCTTCCTTCGCCTCGTAACGCTCTCTTTCACCCTCCTTTCTCTCGTTTCGCTCTCTTTCACCCTCCTTCGTCTCGTTTAGCTCTCTTTCACCTTCCTTCGTCTTGTTTCGCTCTCTTTCATCCTCCTTCGTCTCGTTTCGTTCTCTTTCACCCTCCTTCGTCTCGTTCCGCTCTCTTTCTCCCTCCTTCGTCTCATTTAGCTCTCATTCACCCTCCTTCGTCTCGTTTCACACTTTTTCACCCTCCTTCGTCTCGTTTCGCTCTCTTTCATCCTCCTTCGTCTCGTTTCGCCCTCATTCACCCTCCTTCGTCACGTTTCGCTCTCTTTCACCTTCCTTCATCTCGTTTCGCTCTCTTTCACCCTCCTTCGTCTCAATTCACTCTCTTTCACACTCCTTCGTCTCGTTTCGCCTTCTTTCACCCTCCTTCGTCTCGTTTCACTCTCATTCCCCCTCCTTCGTCTCGTTTTGTTCACTTTCACCCTCCTTCGTCTCGTCTCGCTCTCTTTCACCTTCCTTCGCCTCGTTACGCTCTCTTTCACCCTCCTTTCTCTCGTTTCGCTCTCTTTCACCCTCCTTCGTCTCGTTTAGCTCTCTTTCACCTTCCTTCGTCTTGTTTCGCTCTCTTTCATCCTCCTTCGTCTCGTTTCGCTCTCTACCACCCTCCTTCGTCTCGTTTCGCCCTCTTCGACCCTCCTTCGTCTCGGTTCGCTCTCTTTCACCCCCCTTCGTCTCGTTTCGCTCTCTTTGACCCTCCTTCGTCTCTTTTCTTTCTCTTTCTCCCTCCTTCGTCTTGTTTCGCTCTATTCCACCCACCGTCGTCTCGTTTCGCACTCCTTCACCCTCCTTCGTCTCGTTTCGCTCTCTTTCACCCTCCTTTGTCTCGTTTCGCTCTCTTTCAACCTCCTTCATCTCGTTTCGCTCTCTTTCACCCTCCTTCGTCTCGGTTCGCTCTCTTTCAACCTCCTTCGTCTCGTTTTGCTCTCTTTCACCCTCCATCGGCTCGTTTCGCTCTCTTTCGCCCTCCTGCGTCTCGTTTCGCTCTCTTTCGCCCTCCTTCGTCTCGTTTCGCTCTCTCTCACCCTCCTTCGTCTCGTTTCGCTCTGTTCCACCCTCCTTCGTCTCGTTTCGCTCTCATCCACCCTCCTTCGTCTCGTTTTGCTCACTTTCACCCTCCTTCGGCTCGTTTTGCTCTCTTTCACCCTCCTTCATCTCGTTTCGCTCTCTTTCACCCTCCTTCGTCTCGTTTCACTCTCTTTTACCTTCCTTCGTCTCGTTTCGCTCTCTTCCACCCTCCTTCGTCTCGTTTCGCCCTCTTCGACCCTCCTTCGTCTCGGTTCGCTCTCTTTCACCCCCCTTCATCTCGTTTCACTCTCTTTGACCCTCCTTCGTCTCTTTTCTTTCTCTTTCTCCCTCCTTCGTCTTGTTTCGCTCTATTCCACCCTCCGTCGTCTCGTTTCGCACTCCTTCACCCTCCTTCGTCTCGTTTCGCTCTCTTTCACCCTCCTTTGTCTCGTTTCGCTCTCTTTCAACCTCCTTCGTCTCGTTTCGCTCTCTTTCACCCTCCTTCGTCTCGGTTCGCTCTCTTTCACCCACCTTCGTCTCGTTTCGCTCTCTCTCACCCTCCGTCGTCTCGTTTCGCACTCCTTCACCCTCCTTCGTCTCGTTTCGCTCTCTTTCACCCTCCTTCGTCTCGTTTCGCTCTCTTTCACCCTCCTTTGTCTCGTTTCGCTCTCTTTCACCCTCCTTCGTCTCGTTTCGCTCTCTTTCACCCTCCTTCGTCTCGTTTCGCTCTCTTTCACCCACCTTCGTCTCGTTTCGCTCTCTCTCACCCTCCTTCGTCTCGTTTCGCTCTCTTCCACACTCCTTCGTCTCGTTTCGCCTTCTTTCACCCTCCTTCATCTCATTTCGCTCTCTTTCCCCCTCCTTCGTCTCGTTTCGTTCTCTTTAACCCTCCTTCGTCTCGTTTCGCTCTCTTTCACCTTCCTTCGACTCGTTTCGCTCTCTTTCACCCTCCTACGTCTCGTTTCGCACTCTTTCACCCTCCTTCGTCTCGTTTCGCTCTCTTTCACCCTCCTTCGTCTCGTTTAGCGCTCATTCACCCTCCTTCGTCTCGTTACACTCTTTTTCACCCTCCTTCATCTCGTTTCGCTCTCTTTCAACCTCCTTCGTCTCGTTTCGCTCTCTTTCACCCTCCATCGGATCGTTTCGCTCTCTTTCGCCCTCCTTCGTCTCGTTTCGCTCTCTTTCGCCCTCCTTCAACTCGTTTCGCACTCTCTCACCATCCTTCGTCTCGTTTCGCTCTCTTCCACCCTCCTTCGTCTCGTTTCGCTCTCTTCCACCCTCCTTCATCTCGTTTCGCCCTCTCTCCACCTTCTTCGTCTCGTTTCGCTCTCTTTCACCCTTCTTCGTCTCGTTTCGCTCTCTTTCACCCTCCTTCGTCTCGTTTCGCTCTCCTTCGTCTCGTTTCGCTCTCTTCCACCCTCCTTCGTCTCGTTTCGCTCACTGTCACCCTCCTTCGGATCGTTTAGCTCTCTTCCACCATCCTTCATCTCGTTTCGCTCTCTTTCACTCTCCTTCGGCTCATTTCGCTCTCTTTGACCCTCCTTCGTCTCGTTTCGCTCTCTTCCACCCTCCTTCGTCTCGTTTCGCTCACTGTCACCCTCCTTTGGCTCGTTTAGCTCTCTTTCACCCTCCTTCGTCTCGTTTCGCTCTCATTCCCCCTCCTTCGTCTTGTTTTGTTCTCTTTCACCCTCCTTCGTCTCGTTTCGCTCTCTTTCACCCTCCTTCGCCTCGTTTCGCTCTCTTACACCCTCCTTTGTCTCGTTTCGCTCTCTTTCGCCCTCCTTCGTCTCGTTTAGCTCTCTTTCACCTTCCTTCGTCTCGTTTCGCTCTCTTTCACCCTCCTTCGTCTCGTTTCGCTCTCTTTCACCCTCCTTCATCTCGTCTCGCTCTCTTTCACCTTCCTTCGCCTCGTTACGCTCTCTTTCACCCTCCTTTCTCTCGTTTCGCTCTCTTTCACCCTCCTTCGTCTCGTTTAGCTCTCTTTCACCTTCCTTCGTCTTGTTTCGCTCTCTTTCATCCTCCTTCGTCTCGTTTCGTTCTCTTTCACCCTCCTTCGTCTCGTTCCGCTCTCTTTCTCCCTCCTTCGTCTCATTTACCTCTCTTTCACCCTCCTTCGTCTCGTTTCACTCTTTTTCACCCTCCTTCATCTCCTTTCGCTCTCATTCACCCTCCTTCGTCTCGTTTCACTCTTTTTCACCCTCCTTCGTCTCGTTTCGCTCTCTTTCATCCTCCTTCGTCTCGTTTTGCTCTCTTTCACCCTCCATCGGCTCGTTTCGCTCTCTTTCGCCCTCCTGCGTCTCGTTTCGCTCTCTTTCGCCCTCCTTCGTCTCGTTTCGCTCTCTCTCACCCTCCTTCGTCTCGTTTCGCTCTGTTCCACCCTCCTTCGTCTCGTTTCGCTCTCTTCCACCCTCCTTCGTCTCGTTTTGCTCACTTTCAGCCTCCTTCATCTCGTTTCGCTCTCTTTCACCCTCCTTCGTCTCGTTTCACTCTCTTTTACCTTCCTTCGTCTCGTTTCGCTCTCTTCCACCCTCCTTCGTCTCGTTTCGCCCTCTTCGACCCTCCTTCGTCTCGGTTCGCTCTCTTTCACCCCCCCTTCGTCTCGTTTCGCTCTCTTTGACCCTCCTTCGTCTCTTTTCTTTCTCTTTCTCCCTCCTTCGTCTTGTTTCGCTCTATTCCACCGTCCGTCGTCTCGTTTCGCACTCCTTCACCCTCCTTCGTCTCGTTTCGCTCTCTTTCACCCTCCTTTGTCTCGTTTCGCTCTCTTTCAACCTCCTTCGTCTCGTTTCGCTCTCTTTCACCCTCCTTCGTCTCGGTTCGCTCTCTTTCACCCACCTTCGTCTCGTTTCGCTCTCTCTCACCCTCCGTCGTCTCGTTTCGCACTCCTTCACCCTCCTTCGTCTCGTTTCGCTCTCTTTCACCCTCCTTCGTCTCGTTCCGCTCTCTTTCTCCCTCCTTCGTCTCATTTACCTCTCTTTCACCCTCCTTCGTCTCGTTTCACTCTTTTTCACCCTCCTTCATCTCCTTTCGCTCTCATTCACCCTCCTTCGTCTCGTTTCACTCTTTTTCACCCTCCTTCGTCTCGTTTCGCTCTCTTTCATCCTCCTTCGTCTCGTTTTGCTCTCTTTCACCCTCCATCGGCTCGTTTCGCTCTCTTTCGCCCTCCTGCGTCTCGTTTCGCTCTCTTTCGCCCTCCTTCGTCTCGTTTCGCTCTCTCTCACCCTCCTTCGTCTCGTTTCGCTCTGTTCCACCCTCCTTCGTCTCGTTTCGCTCTCTTCCACCCTCCTTCGTCTCGTTTTGCTCACTTTCACCCTCCTTCATCTCGTTTCGCTCTCTTTCACCCTCCTTTGTCTCGTTTCACTCTCTTTTACCTTCCTTCGTCTCGTTTCGCTCTCTTCCACCCTCCTTCGTCTCGTTTCGCCCTCTTCGACCCTCCTTCGTCTCGGTTCGCTCTCTTTGACCCTCCTTCGTCTCTTTTCTTTCTCTTTCTCCCTCCTTCGTCTTGTTTCGCTCTATTCCACCGTCCGTCGTCTCGTTTCGCACTCCTTCACCCTCCTTCGTCTCGTTTCGCTCTCTTTCACCCTCCTTTGTCTCGTTTCGCTCTCTTTCAACCTCCTTCGTCTCGTTTCGCTCTCTTTCACCCTCCTTCGTCTCGGTTCGCTCTCTTTCACCCACCTTCGTCTCGTTTCGCTCTCTCTCACCCTCCGTCGTCTCGTTTCGCACTCCTTCACCCTCCTTCGTCTCGTTTCGCTCTCTTTCACCCTCCTTCGTCTCGTTTCGCTCTCTTTCACCCTCCTTTGTCTCGTTTCGCTCTCTTTCACCCTCCTTCGTCTCGTTTCGCTCTGTTTCACCCTCCTTCGTCTCGTTTCGCTCTCTTTCACCCACCTTCGTCTCGTTTCGCTCTCTCTCACCCTCCTTCGTCTCGTTTCGCTCTCTTCCACCCTCCTTCGTCTCGTTTCGCCTTCTTTCACCCTCCTTCATCTCATTTTGCTCTCTTTCCCCCTCCTTCGTCTCGTTTCGTTCTCTTTAACCCTCCTTCGTCTCGTTTCGCTCTCTTTCACCTTCCTTCGACTCGTTTCGCTCTCTTTCACCCTCCTACGTCTCGTTTCGCACTCTTTCACCCTCCTTCGTCTCGTTTCGCTCTCTTTCACCCTCCTTCGTCTCGTTTAGCGCTCATTCACCCTCCTTCGTCTCGTTTCACTCTTTTTCACCCTCCTTCGTCTCGTTTCGCTCTCTTTCAACCTCCTTCGTCTCGTTTCGCTCTCTTTCACCCTCCATCGGATCGTTTCGCTCTCTTTCGCCCTCCTTCGTCTCGTTTCGCTCTCTTTCGCCCTCCTTCAACTCGTTTCGCTCTCTCTCACCATCCTTCGTCTCGTTTCGCTCTCTTCCACCCTCCTTCGTCTCGTTTCGCTCTCTTCCACCCTCCTTCATCTCGTTTCGCCCTCTCTCCACCTTCTTCGTCTCGTTTCGCTCTCTTTCACCCTTCTTCGTCTCGTTCCGCTCTCTTTCACCCTCCTTCGTCTCGTTTCGCTCTCCTTCGTCTCGTTTCGCTCTCTTCCACCCTCCTTCGTCTAGTTTCGTTCACTGTCACCCTCCTTCGGCTCGTTTAGCTCTCTTCCACCATCCTTCATCTCGTTTCGCTCTCTTTCACCCTCCTTCGGCTCATTTCGCTCTCTTTGACCCTCCTTCGTCTCGTTTCGCTCTCTTCCACCCTCCTTCATCTCGTTTCGCTCACTGTCATCCTCCTTCGTCTCGTTTCGCTCTCTTTCACCCTCCATCGGATCGTTTCGCTCTCTTTCGCCCTCCTTCGTCTCGTTTCGCTCTCTTTCGCCCTCCTTCGACTCGTTTCGCTCTCTCTCGCCATCCTTCGTCTCGTTTCGCTCTCTTCCACCCTCCTTCGTCTCGTTTCGCTCTCTTCCACCCTCCTTCATCTCGTTTCGCCCTCTCTCCACCTTCTTCGTCTCGTTTCGCTCTCTTTCACCCTTCTTCGTCTCGTTTCGCTCTCTTTCACCCTCCTTCGTCTCGTTTCGCTCTCTTTCGCTCTCCTTCGTCTCGTTTCGCTCTCTTCCACCCTCCTTCGTCTCGTTTCGCTCACTGTCACCCTCCTTCGGCTCGTTTAGCTCTCTTCCACCATCCTTCGTCTCGTTTCGCTCTCTTTCACCCTCCTTCGGCTCATTTCGCTCTCTTTGACCCTCCTTCGTCTCGTTTCGCTCTCTTCCACCCTCCTTCGTCTCGTTTCGCTCACTGTCACCCTCCTTTGGCTCGTTTAGCTCTCTTTCACCCTCCTTCGTCTCGTTTCGCTCTCATTCCCCCTCCTTCGTCTTGTTTTGTTCTCTTTCACCATCCTTCGTCTCGTTTCGCTCTCTTTCACCCTCCATCGGATCGTTTCGCTCTCTTTCGCCCTCCTTCGTCTCGTTTCGCTCTCTTTCGCCCTCCTTCGACTCGTTTCGCTCTCTCTCACCATCCTTCGTCTCGTTTCGCTCTCTTCCGCCCTCCTTCGTCTCGTTTCGCTCTCTTCCACCCTCCTTCATCTCGTTTCGCCCTCTCTCCACCTTCTTCGTCTCGTTTCGCTCTCTTTCACCCTTCTTCGTCTCGTTTCGCTCTCTTTCACCCTCCTTCGTCTCGTTTCGCTCTCCTTCGTCTCGTTTCGCTCTCTTCCACCCTCCTTCGTCTCGTTTCGCTCACTGTCACCCTCCTTCGGCTCGTTTAGCTCTCTTCCACCATCCTTCGTCTCGTTTCGCTCTCTTTCACCCTCCTTCGGCTCATTTCGCTCTCTTTGACCCTCCTTCGTCTCGTTTCGCTCTCTTCCACCCTCCTTCGTCTCGTTTCGCTCACTGTCACCCTCCTTTGGCTCGTTTAGCTCTCTTTCACCCTCCTTCGTCTCGTTTCGCTCTCATTCCCCCTCCTTCGTCTTGTTTTGTTCTCTTTCACCCTCCTTCGTCTCGTTTCGCTCTCTTTCACCCTCCTTCGCCTCGTTTCGCTCTCTTACACCCTCCTTTGTCTCGTTTCGCTCTCTTTCGCCCTCCTTCGTCTCGTTTAGCTCTCTTTCACCTTCCTTCATCTCGCTTCGCTCTCTTTCACCCTCCTTCGTCTCGTTTCGCTCTCTTTCACCCTCCTTCGTCTCGTTCCGCTCTCTTTCTCCCTCCTTCGTCTCGTTTAGCTCTCTTTCACCCTCCTTCGTCTCGTTTCGCTCTTTTTCATCCTCCTTCATCTCGTTTCGCTCTCTTTCACCCTCCTTCGTCTCTTTTCACTCTCTTTCACCCTCCTTCGTCTCGTTTCGTTCTCTTCCACCATCCTTCGTCTCGTTTCGCTCTCTTTCACCCTCCTTCGGCTCATTTCGCTCTCTTTGACCCTCCTTCGTCTCGTTTCGCTCGCTTTCGCCCTCCTTCGGCTCGTTTCGCACTCTTTCACCCACCTTCGTCTCATTTCGCCATATTTCACCCTCCTTCGTCTCGTTTCGCTCACTTTCCCCCTCCTTCGTCTCGTTTCGTTCTCTTTCACCCTCCTTCATCTCGATTCGCACTCTTTCCCCTTCCTTCGCCTCGATTCGCTCTCTTTCACCCTCCTTAGTCTCGTTTTGCTCTCTTCCACCCCCATTCGTCTCGTTTAGCTCTCTTTCCCCTTCCTTCAACTCGTTTCGCTCACTTTCACCCTCCTTCGTCTCGTTTCGCTCTCTTTCACCCTCCTTCGTCTCGTTTAGCTCTCTTTCACCCTCCTTCATCTCGTTTCGCTCTCTTTCACCCTCCTTCGTCTCGTTTCACTCTCTTCCACCCTCCTTCGTCTCGTTTCGCACTCTTTCACCCTCCTTCGGCTCGTTTCGCTCTCTTTGACCCTCCTTCGTCTCGTTTTGTTCTCTTTCACCCACATTCGTCTCGTTTCGCTCTCTTTCACCCACCTTCGTCTCGTTTCGCTCTCTCTCACCCTCCGTCGTCTCGTTTCGCACTCCTTCACCCTCCTTCGTCTCGTTTCGCTCTCTTTCACCCTCCTTCGTCTCGTTTCGCTCTCTTTCACCCTCCTTTGTCTCGTTTCGCTCTCTTTCACCCTCCTTCGTCTCGTTTCGCTCTCTTTCACCCTCCTTCGTCTCGTTTCGTTCTCTTTCACCCACCTTCGTCTCGTTTCGCTCTCTCTCACCCTCCTTCGTCTTGTTTCGCTCTCTTCCACCCTCCTTCGTCTCGTCTCGGCTTCTTTCAACCTCCTTCATCTCGTTTCGCTCTCTTTCCCCCTCCTTCGTCTCGTTTCGTTCTCTTTAACCCTCCTTCGTCTCGTTTAGCGCTCATTCACCCTCCTTCGTCTCGTGTCACTCTTTTTCACCCTCCTTCGTCTCGTTTCGCTCTCTTTCATCCTCCTTCGTCTAGTTTCGCTCTCTTTCACCCTCCATCGGATCGTTTCGCTCTCTTTCGCCCTCCTTCGTCTCGTTTCGCTCTCTTTCGCCCTCCTTCGACTCATTTCGCTCTCTCTCACCATCCTTCGTCTCGTTTCGCTCTCTTCCACCCTCCTTCGTCTCGTTTCGCTCTCTTCCACCCTCCTTCATCTCGTTTCGCCCTCTCTCCACCTTCTTCGTCTCGTTTCGCTCTCTTTCACCCTTCTTCGTCTCGTTTCGCTCTCTTTCACCCTCCTTCGTCTCGTTTCGCTCTCTTTCGCTCTCCTTCGTCTTGTTTCGCTCTCTTCCACCCTCCTTCGTCTCGTTTCGCTCACTGTCACCCTCCTTCGGCTCGTTTAGCTCTCTTCCACCATCCTTCGTCTCGTTTCGCTCTCTTTCACCCTCCTTCAGCTCATTTCGCTCTCTTTGACCCTCCTTTGGCTCGTTTAGCTCTCTTTCACCCTCCTTCGTCTCGTTTCGCTCTCATTCCCCCGCCTTCGTCTTGTTTTGTTCTCTTTCACCCTCCTTCGTCTCGTTTCGCTCTCTTTCACCCTCCTTCGCCTCGTTTCGCTCTCTTACACCCTCCTTTGTCTCGTTTCGCTCTCTTTCGCCCTCCTTCGTCTCGTTTAGCTCTCTTTCACATTCCTTCATCTCGTTTCGCTCTCTTTCACCCTCCTTCGTCTCGTTTCGCTCTCTTTCACCCTCCTTCGTCTCGTTCCGCTCTCTTTCTCCCTCCTTCGTCTCGTTTAGCTCTCTTTCACCCTCCTTCGTCTCGTTTCGCTCTTTTTCACCCTCCTTCATCTCGTTTCGCTCTCTTTCACCCTCCTTCGTCTCTTTTCACTCTCTTTCACCCTCCTTCGTCTCGTTTCGTTCTCTTCCACTATCCTTCGTCTCGTTTCGCTCTCTTTCACCCTCCTTCGGCTCATTTCGCTCTCTTTGACCCTCCTTTGTCTCGTTTCGCTCGCTTTCGCCCTCCTTCGGCTCGTTTCGCACTCTTTCACCCACCTTCGTCTCATTTCGCCATATTTCACCCTCCTTCGTCTCGTTTCGCTCTCTTTCCCCCTCCTTCGTCTCGTTTCGTTCTCTTTCACCCTCCTTCATCTCGATTCGCTCTCTTTCCCCTTCCTTCGCCTCGATTCGCTCTCTTTCACCCTCCTTTGTCTCGTTTTGCTCTCTTCCACCCCCATTCGTCTCGTTTAGCTCTCTTTCACCTTCCTTCATCTCGTTTCACTCACTTTCACCCTCCTTCGTCTTGTTTCGCTCTCTTTCACCCTCCTTCGTCTCGTTTAGCTCTCTTTCACCCTCCTTCATCTCGTTTCGCTCTCTTTCACCCTCCTTCGTCTCGTTTCGCTCTCTTCCACCCTCCTTCGTCTCGTTTCGCACTCTTTCACCCTCCTTCGGCTCGTTTCGCTCTCTTTGACCCTCCTTCGTCTCGTTTTGGTCTCTTTCACCCTCATTCGTCTCGTTTCGCTCTCTTTCACCCTCCTTCGTCTCGTTTCGCTTTCTTTAACCTTTCTTTGTCTCGTTTGTCCGTCTTTCACAATCCTTCATCTCGCTTTGCTCTCTTTCACACTCCTTTGTCTCGTTTCGTTCTCTTTCACCCTCCTTCTTCTCGTTTCCCTCTCTTTCACCCTCCATCGTCTCGTTTCGCTCTCTTCCACCCTCCTTCGGCTAGTTTCGCACTCTTTCACCCTCCTTCGTCTCGGTTCGCTCTCTTTCACCTTCCTTCATCTCGTTTCGCTCTCTTTCACCATCCTTCGTCTCGTTTCGCACTCTTTCACCCTCCTTTGTCTCGTTTCGCTCTCTTTCACCCTCCTTCGTTTCGTTTGGCTCTCTTTCACCCTCCTTCGTCTTGATTCGCTCTCTTTCACCCTCCTTCGTCTCGTTTCGCTCTCTTTCACCCTCCTTCGGCTCGTTTCGCTCTCTTTCACCCTCCTTTATCTCGTTTCGCTCTCTTTCACCCTCCTTCGTCTCGTTTCGCTCACTTCCACCCTCCTTCGTCTCGTTTCGCCCTCTTTCACCCTCCTTCGTCTCGTTTCACTCTCTTTCACCTTCCTTCATCTCGTTTCGCTCTCTTTCACCCTCCTTCGTCTCGTTTCGCACTCTTTCACCCTCCTTCGGCTCGTTTCGCTCTCTTTGACCCTCCTTCGTCTCGTTTTGTTCTCTTTCACCCACATTCGTCTCGTTTCGCTCTCTTTCACCCACCTTCGTCTCGTTTCGCTCTCTCTCGCCCTCCGTCGTCTCGTTTCGCACTCCTTCACCCTCCTTCGTCTCGTTTCGCTCTCTTTCACCCTCCTTCGTCTCGTTTCGCTCTCTTTCACCCTCCTTTGTCTCGTTTCGCTCTCTTTCACCCTCCTTCGTCTCGTTTCGCTCTCTTTCACCCTCCTTCGTCTCGTTTCGTTCTCTTTCACCCACCTTCGTCTCGTTTCGCTCTCTCTCACCCTCCTTCGTCTTGTTTCGCTCTCTTCCACCCTCCTTCGTCTCGTCTCGGCTTCTTTGAACCTCCTTCATCTCGTTTCGCTCTCTTTCCCCCTCCTTCGTCTCGTTTCGTTCTCTTTAACCCTCCTTCGTCTCGTTTAGCGCTCATTCACCCTCCTTCGTCTCGTGTCACTCTTTTTCACCCTCCTTCGTCTCGTTTCGCTCTCTTTCATCCTCCTTCGTCTAGTTTCGCTCTCTTTCACCCTCCATCGGATCGTTTCGCTCTCTTTCGCCCTCCTTCGTCTCGTTTCGCTCTCTTTCGCCCTCCTTCGACTCATTTCGCTCTCTCTCACCATCCTTCGTCTCGTTTCGCTCTCTTCCACCCTCCTTCGTCTCGTTTCGCTCTCTTCCACCCTCCTTCATCTCGTTTCGCCCTCTCTCCACCTTCTTCGTCTCGTTTCGCTCTCTTTCACCCTTCTTCGTCTCGTTTCGCTCTCTTTCACCCTCCTTCGTCTCGTTTCGCTCTCTTTCGCTCTCCTTCGTCTTGTTTCGCTCTCTTCCACCCTCCTTCGTCTCGTTTCGCTCACTGTCACCCTCCTTCGTCTCGTTTCACTCTCTTTCACCTTCCTTCATCTCGTTTCGCTCTCTTTCACCCTCCTTCGTCTCAATTCACTCACTTTCACACTCCTTCGTCTCGTTTCGCCTTCTTTCACCCTCCTTCGTCTCGTTTCACTCTCTTTCTCCCTCCTTCGTCTCGTTTAGCTCTCTTTCACCCTCCTTCATCTCGTTTCACTCTTTTTCACCCTCCTTCATCTCGTTTAGCTCTCATTCACCCTCCTTCGTCTCGTTTCACTCTTTTTCACCCTCCTTCGTCTCGTTTCACTCTCTTTCATCCTCCTTCGTCTCGTTTCGCTCTCTTTCACCCTCCATCGGCTCGTTTCGCTCTCTTTCGCCCTCCTTCGTCTCGTTTCGCTCTCTTTCGCCCTCCTTCGTCTCGTTTCGCTCTCTCTCACCCTCCTTCGTCTCGTTTCGCTCTGTTCCACCCTCCTTCGTCTCGTTTCGCTCTCTTCCACCCTCCTTCATCTCGTTTCGCCCTCTCTCGCCCTTCTTCGTCTCGTTTCGCTCTCTTTCACCCTCCTTCGTCTCGTTTCGCTCTCTTTCACCCTCCTTCGCCTCGTTTCGCTCTCCTTCGTCTCGTTTCGCTCTCTTCCACCCTCCTTCGTCTCGTTTTGCTCACTTTCACCCTCCTTCGGCTCGTTTTGCTCTCTTTCACTCTCCTTCATCTCGTTTCGCTCTCTTTCACCCTCCTTCGTCTCGTTTCACTCTCTTTTACCTTCCTTCGTCTCGTTTCGCTCTCTTCCACCCTCCTTCGTCACGTTTCGCCCTCTTCCACCCTCCTTCGTCTCGGTTCGCTCTCTTTCACCCTCCTTCGTCTCGGTTCGCTCTCTGTGACCCTCCTTCGTCTCTTTTCTTTCTCTTTCACCCTCCTTCGTCTTGTTTCGCTTTATTCCACCCTCCGTCGTCTCGTTTCGCACTCCTTCACCCTCCTTCGTCTCTTTTCGCTCTCTTTCACCCTCCTTCATCTCGTTTCGCTCTCTTTCACCCTCCTTCGTCTCGGTTCACTCTCTTTCACCCACCTTCGTCTCGTTTCGCTCTCTCTCACCCTCCGTCGTCTCGTTTCGCATTCCTTCACCCTCCTTCGTCTCGTTTCGCTCTCTTTCACCCTCCTTCGTCTCGTTTCGCTCTCTTTCACCCTCCTTTGTCTCGTTTCGCTCTCTTTCACCCTCCTTCGTCTTGTTTCGCTCTCTTTCACCCTCCTTCGTCTCGTTTCGCTCTCTTTCACCCACCTTCGTCTCGTTTCGCTCTCTCTCACCCTCCTTCGTCTCGTTTCGCTCTCTTCCACCCTCCTTCGTCTCGTTCCGCCTTCTTTCACTCTCCTTCGTCTCGTTTCGCTCTCTTTCCCTCTCCTTCGTCTCGTTTAGTTCTCTTTAACCCTCCTTCGTCTCGTTTCGCTCTCTTTCACCCTCCTTCATCTCGTTTAGCGCTCATTCACCCTCCTTCGTCTCGTTTCACTCTTTTTCACCCTCCTTCGTCTCGTTTCGCTCTCTTTCACCCTCCATCGGCTCGTTTCACTCTCTTTCGCCCTCCTTCGTCTCGTTTCGCTCTCTTTCGCCCTCCTTCGTCTCGTTTCGCTCTCTCTCACCATCCTTCGTCTCGTTTCGCTCTCTTCCACCCTCCTTCGTCTCGATTCGCTCTCTTCCTCCCTCCTTCATCTCGTTTCGCCCTCTCTCCACCTTCTTCGTCTCGTTTCGTTCTCTTTCGCTCTCCTTCGTCTCGTTTCGCTCTCTTCCACCCTCCTTCGTCTCGTTTCGCTCACTGTCACCCTCCTTCGGCTCGTTTAGCTCTCTTCCACCATCCTTCGTCTCATTTCGCTCTCTTTCACCCTCCTTCGGCTCATTTCGCTCTCTTTGACCCTCCTTCGTCTCGTTTCGCTCTCTTCCACCCTCCTTCGTCACGTTTCGCTCACTGTCACCCTCCTTCGGCTCGTTTAGCTCTCTTTCACCCTCCTTCGTCTCGTTTCGCTCTCATTCCCCCTCCTTCGTCTTGTTTCGCTCTCTTCCACCCTCCTTCGTCTCGTTTCGCTCTCTCTCACCCTCCTTCATCTCGTTTCGCTCTCTTCCTCCCTCCTTCGTCTCATTTCGCCATATTTCACCCTCATTCATCTCGTTTCGCTCTCTTTCCCCCTCCTTCGTCTCGTTTCGTTCTCTTTCACCCTCCTTCATCTCGTTTCGCTCTCTTTCACCTTCCTTCGCCTCGATTCGCTCTCTTTCACCCTCCTTTGTCTCGTTTCGCTCTCTTTCACCCCCATTCATCTCGTTTAGCTCTCTTTCACCGTCCTTCATCTCGTTTCGCTCACTTTCACCCTCCTTCGTCTCGTTTAGCGCTCATTCACCGTCCTTCGTCTCGTTTCACTCTTTTTCACCCTCTTTCGTCTCGTTTCGCTCTCTTTCATCCTCCTTCGTCTCGTTTCGCTCTCTTTCACCCTCCATCGGATCGTTTCGCTCTCTTTCGCCCTCCTTCGTCTCGTTTCGCTCTCTTTCGCCCTCCTTCGACTCGTTTCGCTCTCTCTCACCATCCTTCGCCTCGTTTCGCTCTCTTCCACCCTCCTTCGTCTCGTTTCGCTCTCTTCCACCCTCCTTCATCTCGTTTCGCCCTCTCTCCACCTTCTTCGTCTCGTTTCGCTCTCTTTCACCTTTCTTCGTCTCGTTTCGCTCTCTTTCACTCTCCTTCGTCTCGTTTCGCTCTCTTTCGCTCTCCTTCGTCTCGTTTCGCTCTCTTCCACCCTCCTTCGTCTCGTTTCGCTCACTGTCACCCTCCTTCGGCTCGTTTAGCTCTCTTCCACCATCCTTCGTCTCGTTTCGCTATCTTTCACCTTCCTTCGGCTCATTTCGCTCTCTTTGACCCTCCTTCGTCTCGTTTCGCTCTCTTCCACCCTCCTTCGTCTCGTTTCGCTCACTGTCACCCTCCTTTGGCTCGTTTAGCTCTCTTTCACCCTCCTTCGTCTCGTTTCGCTCTCATTCCCCCTCCTTCGTCTTGTTTTGTTCTCTTTCACCCTCCTTCGTCTCGTTTCGCTCTCTTTCACCCTTGTTCGCCTCGTTTCGCTCTCTTACACCCTCCTTTGTCTCGTATCGCTCTCTTTCGCCCTCCTTCGTCTCGTTTAGCTCTCTTTCACCTTCCTTCATCTCGTTTCGCTCTCTTTCACCCTCCTTCGTCTCGTTTCGCTCTCTTTCACCCTCCTTCGTCTCGTTCCGCTCTCTTTCTCCCTCCTTCGTCTCGTTTAGCTCTCTTTCACCCTCCTTCGTCTCGTTTCGCTCTTTTTCACCCTCCTTCATCTCGTTTCGCACTCTATCACCCTCCTTCGCCTCTTTTCACTCTCTTTCACCCTCCTTCGTCTCGTTTTGTTCTCTTCCACCATCCTTCATCTCGTTTCGCTCTCTTTCACCCTCCTTCGGCTCATTTCGCTCTCTTTGACCCTCCTTCGTCTCGTTTCGCTCGCTTTCGCCCTCCTTCGGCTCGTTTCGCACTCTTTCACCCTCCTTCGTCTCATTTCGCCATATTTCACCCTCCTTCGTCTCGTTTCGCTCTCTTTCCCCCTCCTTCGTCTCGTTTTGTTCTCTTTCACCCTCCTTCATCTCGTTTCGCTCTCTTTCACCTTCCTTCGCCTCTATTCGCTCTCTTTCACCCTCCTTTGTCTCGTTTCGCTCTCTTTCACCTTCCTTCATCTCGTTTCGCTCACTTTCACCCTCCTTCGTCTCGTTTCGCTCTCTTTCACCCTCCTTCGTCTAGTTTAGCTCTCTTTCACCCTCCTTCATCTCGTTTAGCTCTCTTTCACCTTCCTTCATCTCGTTTCGCTCACTTTCACCCTCCTTCGTCTCGTTTCGCTCTCTTTCACCCTCCTTCGTCTAGTTTAGCTCTCTTTCACCCTCCTTCATCTCGTTTCGCTCTCTTTCACCCTCCTTCGTCTCGTTTCGCTCTCTTCCACCCTCCTTCGTCTCGTTTCGCACTCTTTCACCCTCCTTCGGCTCGTTTCGCTCTCTTTGACCCTCCTTCGTCTCGTTTTGTTCTCTTTCACCCTCATTCGTCTCGTTTCGCTCTCTTTCACCCTCCTTCGTCTCGTTTCCCTTTCTTTAACCCTTCTTTGTCTCGTTTGTCCGTCTTTCACAATCCTTCATCTCGCTTTGCTCTCTTTCACACTCCTTCGTCTCGTTTCGTTCTCTTTCACCCTCCTTCTTCTCGTTTCCCTCTCTTTCACCCTCCATCGTCTCGTTTCGCTCTCTTCCACCCTCCTTCGGCTAGTTTCGCACTCTTTCACCCTCCTTCGTCTCGTTTCGCTCTCTTTCACCATCCTTCGTCTCGTTTCGCAATCTTTCTCCCTCCTTTGTCTCGTTTCGTTCTCTTTCACCCTCCTTCGTTTCGTTTGGCTCTCTTTCACCCTCCTTCGTCTTGTTTCGCTCTCCTTCACCCTCCTTCGTCTCGTTTCGCTCTCTTTCACCCTCCTTCGGCTCGTTTCGCTCTCTTTCACACTCATTTATCTCGTTTCGCTCTCTTTCACCCTCCTCCGTCTCGTTTCGCTCACTTCCACCCTCCTTCGTCTCGTTTCGCCCTCTTTCACCCTCCTTCGTCTCGTTTCACTCTCTTTCACCTTCCTTCATCTCGTTTCGCTCTCTTTCACCCTCCTTCGTCTCAATTCACTCTCTTTCACACTCCTTCGTCTCGTTTCGCCTTCTTTCACCCTCCTTCGTCTCGTTTCACTCTCATTCCCCCTCCTTCGTCTCGTTTTGTTCTCTTTCACCCTCCTTCGTGTCGTCTCTCTATCTTTCACCTTCCTTCGCCTCGTTTCGCTCTCTTTCACCCTCCTTTGTCTCGTTTCGCTCTCTTTCACCCTCCTTCGTCTCGTTTAGCTCTCTTTCACCTTCCTTCGTCTCGTTTTGTTCTCTTTCACCCTCCTTCATCTCGTCTCGCGCTCTTTCACCCTCCTTCGTCTCGTTTCGCTCACTTCCACCCTCCTTCGTCTCGTTCCGCTCTCTTTCTCCCTCCTTCGTCTCGTTTAGCTCTCTTTCACCCTCCTTCGTCTCGTTTCACTCTTTTTCACCCTCCTTCATCTCGGTTCGCTCTCTTCCACCCTCCTTCGTCACGTTTCGCCCTCTTCCACCCTCCTTCGTCTCGGTTCTCTCTCTTTCACCCTCCTTCGTCTCGGTTCGCTCTCTGTGACCCTCCTTCGTCTCTTTTCTTTCTCTTTCACCCTCCTTCGTCTTGTTTCGCTTTATTCCACCCTCCGTCGTCTCGTTTCGCACTCCTTCACCCTCCTTTGTCTCGTTTCGCTCTCTTTCACCCTCCTTCGTCTCGTTTCGCTCTCTTTCACCCTCCTTTGTCTCGTTTCGCTCTCTTTCACCCTCCTTCATCTCGTTTTGCTCTCTTTCACCCTCCTTCGTCTTGATTCGCTCTCTTTCACCCTCCTTCGTCTCGTTTCGCTCTCTTTCACCCTCCTTCGGCTCGTTTCGCTCTCTTTCACCCTCCTTTATCTCGTTTCGCTCTCTTTCACCCTCCTTCGTCTCGTTTCGCTCACTTCCACCCTCCTTCGTCTCGTTTCGCCCTCTTTCACCCTCCTTCGTCTCGTTTCACTCTCTTTCACCTTCCTTCATCTCGTTTCGCTCTCTTTCACCCTCCTTCGTCTCAATTCACTCACTTTCACACTCCTTCGTCTCGTTTCGCCTTCTTTCACCCTCCTTCGTCTCGTTTCACTCTCATTCCCCCTCCTTCGTCTCGTTTTGTTCTCTTTCACCCTCCTTCATCTCGTCTCGCGCTCTTTCACCTTCCTTCGCCTCGTTTCGCTCTCTTTCACCCTCCTTTGTCTCGTTTCGCCCTCTTTCACCCTCCTTCGTCTCGTTTAGCTCTCTTTCACCTTCCTTTGTCTTGTTTCGCTCTGTTTCACCCTCCTTCGTCTCGTTTCGCTCTCTTTCACCCTCCTTCGTCTCGTTCCGCTCTCTTTCTCCCTCCTTCGTCTCGTTTAGCTCTCTTTCACCCTCCTTCATCTCGTTTCACTCTTTTTCACCCTCCTTCATCTCGTTTAGCTCTCATTCACCCTCCTTCGTCTCGTTTCACTCTTTTTCACCCTCCTTCGTCTCGTTTCACTCTCTTTCATCCTCCTTCGTCTCGTTTCGCTCTCTTTCACCCTCCATCGGCTCGTTTCGCTCTCTTTCGCCCTCCTTCGTCTCGTTTCGCTCTCTTTCGCCCTCCTTCGTCTCGTTTCGCTCTCTCTCACCCTCCTTCGTCTCGTTTCGCTCTGTTCCACCCTCCTTCGTCTCGTTTCGCTCTCTTCCACCCTCCTTCATCACGTTTCGCCCTCTCTCGCCCTTCTTCGTCTCGTTTCGCTCTCTTTCACCCTCCTTCGTCTCGTTTCGCTCTCTTTCACCCTCCTTCGCCTCGTTTCGCTCTCTTTCGCTCTCCTTCGTCTCGTTTCGCTCTCTTCCACCCTCCTTCGTCTCGTTTTGCTCACTTTCACCCTCCTTCGGCTCGTTTTGCTCTCTTTCACTCTCCTTCATCTCGTTTCGCTCTCTTTCACCCTCCTTCGTCACGTTTCGCCCTCTTCCACCCTCCTTCGTCACGTTTCGCCCTCTTCCACCCTCCTTCGTCTCGGTTCGCTCTCTTTCACCCTCCTTCGTCTCGGTTCGCTCTCTGTGACCCTCCTTCGTCTCTTTTCTTTCTCTTTCACCCTCCTTCGTCTTGTTTCGCTTTATTCCACCCTCCGTCGTCTCGTTTCGCACTCCTTCACCCTCCTTCGTCTCTTTTCGCTCTCTTTCACCCTCCTTCATCTCGTTTCGCTCTCTTTCACCCTCCTTCGTCTCGGTTCACTCTCTTTCACCCACCTTCGTCTCGTTTCGCTCTCTCTCACCCTCCGTCGTCTCGTTTCGCATTCCTTCACCCTCCTTCGTCTCGTTTCGCTCTCTTTCACCCTCCTTCGTCTCGTTTCGCTCTCTTTCACCCTCCTTTGTCTCGTTTCGCTCTCTTTCACCCTCCTTCGTCTTGTTTCGCTCTCTTTCACCCTCCTTCGTCTCGTTTCGCTCTCTTTCACCCACCTTCGTCTCGTTTCGCTCTCTCTCACCCTCCTTCGTCTCGTTTCGCTCTCTTCCACCCTCCTTCGTCTCGTTCCGCCTTCTTTCACCCTCCTTTGTCTCGTTTCGCTCTCTTTCCCTCTCCTTCGTCTCGTTTTGTTCTCTTTAACCCTCCTTCGTCTCGTTTCGCTCTCTTTCACCCTCCTTCATCTCGTTTAGCGCTCATTCACCCTCCTTCGTCTCGTTTCACTCTTTTTCACCCTCCTTCGTCTCGTTTCGCTCTCTTTCACCCTCCATCGGCTCGTTTCACTCTCTTTCGCCCTCCTTCGTCTCGTTTCGCTCTCTTTCGCCCTCCTTCGTCTCGTTTCGCTCTCTCTCACCATCCTTCGTCTCGTTTCGCTCTCTTCCACCCTCCTTCGTCTCGATTCGCTCTCTTCCTCCCTCCTTCATCTCGTTTCGCCCTCTCTCCACCTTCTTCGTCTCGTTTCGTTCTCTTTCGCTCTCCTTCGTCTCGTTTCGCTCTCTTCCACCCTCCTTCGTCTCGTTTCGCTCACTGTCACCCTCCTTCGGCTCGTTTAGCTCTCTTCCACCATCCTTCGTCTCGTTTCGCTCTCTTTCACCCTCCTTCGTCTCGTTCCGCTCTCTTTCTCCCTCCTTCGTCTCGTTTAGCTCTCTTTCACCCTCCTTCGTCTCGTTTCACTCTTTTTCACCCTCCTTCATCTCGGTTCGCTCTCTTCCACCCTCCTTCGTCACGTTTCGCCCTCTTCCACCCTCCTTCGTCTCGGTTCTCTCTCTTTCACCCTCCTTCGTCTCGGTTCGCTCTCTGTGACCCTCCTTCGTCTCTTTTCTTTCTCTTTCACCCTCCTTCGTCTTGTTTCGCTTTATTCCACCCTCCGTCGTCTCGTTTCGCACTCCTTCACCCTCCTTTGTCTCGTTTCGCTCTCTTTCACCCTCCTTCGTCTCGTTTCGCTCTCTTTCACCCTCCTTTGTCTCGTTTCGCTCTCTTTCACCCTCCTTCATCTCGTTTTGCTCTCTTTCACCCTCCTTCGTCTTGATTCGCTCTCTTTCACCCTCCTTCGTCTCGTTTCGCTCTCTTTCACCCTCCTTCGGCTCGTTTCGCTCTCTTTCACCCTCCTTTATCTCGTTTCGCTCTCTTTCACCCTCCTTCGTCTCGTTTCGCTCACTTCCACCCTCCTTCGTCTCGTTTCGCCCTCTTTCACCCTCCTTCGTCTCGTTTCACTCTCTTTCACCTTCCTTCATCTCGTTTCGCTCTCTTTCACCCTCCTTCGTCTCAATTCACTCACTTTCACACTCCTTCGTCTCGTTTCGCCTTCTTTCACCCTCCTTCGTCTCGTTTCACTCTCATTCCCCCTCCTTCGTCTCGTTTTGTTCTCTTTCACCCTCCTTCATCTCGTCTCGCGCTCTTTCACCTTCCTTCGCCTCGTTTCGCTCTCTTTCACCCTCCTTTGTCTCGTTTCGCCCTCTTTCACCCTCCTTCGTCTCGTTTAGCTCTCTTTCACCTTCCTTTGTCTTGTTTCGCTCTGTTTCACCCTCCTTCGTCTCGTTTCGCTCTCTTTCACCCTCCTTCGTCTCGTTCCGCTCTCTTTCTCCCTCCTTCGTCTCGTTTAGCTCTCTTTCACCCTCCTTCATCTCGTTTCACTCTTTTTCACCCTCCTTCATCTCGTTTAGCTCTCATTCACCCTCCTTCGTCTCGTTTCACTCTTTTTCACCCTCCTTCGTCTCGTTTCACTCTCTTTCATCCTCCTTCGTCTCGTTTCGCTCTCTTTCACCCTCCATCGGCTCGTTTCGCTCTCTTTCGCCCTCCTTCGTCTCGTTTCGCTCTCTTTCGCCCTCCTTCGTCTCGTTTCGCTCTCTCTCACCCTCCTTCGTCTCGTTTCGCTCTGTTCCACCCTCCTTCGTCTCGTTTCGCTCTCTTCCACCCTCCTTCATCACATTTCGCCCTCTCTCGCCCTTCTTCGTCTCGTTTCGCTCTCTTTCACCCTCCTTCGTCTCGTTTCGCTCTCTTTCACCCTCCTTCGCCTCGTTTCGCTCTCTTTCGCTCTCCTTCGTCTCGTTTCGCTCTCTTCCACCCTCCTTCGTCTCGTTTTGCTCACTTTCACCCTCCTTCGGCTCGTTTTGCTCTCTTTCACTCTCCTTCATCTCGTTTCGCTCTCTTTCACCCTCCTTCGTCACGTTTCGCCCTCTTCCACCCTCCTTCGTCACGTTTCGCCCTCTTCCACCCTCCTTCGTCTCGGTTCGCTCTCTTTCACCCTCCTTCGTCTCGGTTCGCTCTCTGTGACCCTCCTTCGTCTCTTTTCTTTCTCTTTCACCCTCCTTCGTCTTGTTTCGCTTTATTCCACCCTCCGTCGTCTCGTTTCGCACTCCTTCACCCTCCTTCGTCTCTTTTCGCTCTCTTTCACCCTCCTTCATCTCGTTTCGCTCTCTTTCACCCTCCTTCGTCTCGGTTCACTCTCTTTCACCCACCTTCGTCTCGTTTCGCTCTCTCTCACCCTCCGTCGTCTCGTTTCGCATTCCTTCACCCTCCTTCGTCTCGTTTCGCTCTCTTTCACCCTCCTTCGTCTCGTTTCGCTCTCTTTCACCCTCCTTTGTCTCGTTTCGCTCTCTTTCACCCTCCTTCGTCTTGTTTCGCTCTCTTTCACCCTCCTTCGTCTCGTTTCGCTCTCTTTCACCCACCTTCGTCTCGTTTCGCTCTCTCTCACCCTCCTTCGTCTCGTTTCGCTCTCTTCCACCCTCCTTCGTCTCGTTCCGCCTTCTTTCACCCTCCTTTGTCTCGTTTCGCTCTCTTTCCCTCTCCTTCGTCTCGTTTTGTTCTCTTTAACCCTCCTTCGTCTCGTTTCGCTCTCTTTCACCCTCCTTCATCTCGTTTAGCGCTCATTCACCCTCCTTCGTCTCGTTTCACTCTTTTTCACCCTCCTTCGTCTCGTTTCGCTCTCTTTCACCCTCCATCGGCTCGTTTCACTCTCTTTCGCCCTCCTTCGTCTCGTTTCGCTCTCTTTCGCCCTCCTTCGTCTCGTTTCGCTCTCTCTCACCATCCTTCGTCTCGTTTCGCTCTCTTCCACCCTCCTTCGTCTCGATTCGCTCTCTTCCTCCCTCCTTCATCTCGTTTCGCCCTCTCTCCACCTTCTTCGTCTCGTTTCGTTCTCTTTCGCTCTCCTTCGTCTCGTTTCGCTCTCTTCCACCCTCCTTCGTCTCGTTTCGCTCACTGTCACCCTCCTTCGGCTCGTTTAGCTCTCTTCCACCATCCTTCGTCTCGTTTCGCTCTCTTTCACCCTCCTTCGGCTCATTTCGCTCTCTTTGACCCTCCTTCGTCTCGTTTCGCTCTCTTCCACCCTCCTTCGTCACGTTTCGCTCACTGTCACCCTCCTTCGGCTCGTTTAGCTCTCTTTCACCCTCCTTCGTCTCGTTTCGCTCTCATTCCCCCTCCTTCGTCTCGTTTCGCTCTCTTCCACCCTCCTTCGTCTCGTTTCGCTCTCTCACCCTCCTTCATCTCGTTTCGCTCTCTTCCTCCCTCCTTCGTCTCATTTCGCCATATTTCACCCTCATTCGTCTCGTTTCGCTCTCTTTCCCCCTCCTTCGTCTCGTTTCGTTCTCTTTCACCCTCCTTCATCTCGTTTCGCTCTCTTTCACCTTCCTTCGCCTCGATTCGCTCTCTTTCACCCTCCTTTGTCTCGTTTCGCTCTCTTTCACCCCCATTCATCTCGTTTAGCTCTCTTTCACCGTCCTTCATCTCGTTTCGCTCACTTTCACCCTCCTTCGTCTCGTTTAGCGCTCATTCACCGTCCTTCGTCTCGTTTCACTCTTTTTCACCCTCTTTCGTCTCGTTTCGCTCTCTTTCATCCTCCTTCGTCTCGTTTCGCTCTCTTTCACCCTCCAGCGGATCGTTCCGCTCTCTTTCGCCCTCCTTCGTCTCGTTTCGCTCTCTTTCGCCCTCCTTCGACTCGTTTCGCTCTCTCTCACCATCCTTCGCCTCGTTTCGCTCTCTTCCACCCTCCTTCGTCTCGTTTCGCTCTCTTCCACCCTCCTTCATCTCGTTTCGCCCTCTCTCCACCTTCTTCGTCTCGTTTCGCTCTCTTTCACCTTTCTTCATCTCGTTTCGCTCTCTTTCACTCTCCTTCGTCTCGTTTCGCTCTCTTTCGCTCTCCTTCGTCTCGTTTCGCTCTCTTCCACCCTCCTTCGTCTCGTTTCGCTCACTGTCACCCTCCTTCGGCTCGTTTAGCTCTCTTCCACCATCCTTCGTCTCGTTTCGCTCTCTTTCACCTTCCTTCGGCTCATTTCGCTCTCTTTTACCCTCCTTCGTCTCGTTTCGCTCTCTTCTACCCTCCTTCGTCTCGTTTCGCTCACTGTCACCCTCCTTTGGCTCGTTTAGCTCTCTTTCACCCTCCTTCGTCTCGTTTCATTCTCATTCCCCCTCCTTCGTCTTGTTTTGTTCTCTTTCACCCTCCTTCGTCTCGTTTCGCTCTCTTTCACCCTTGTTCGCCTCGTTTCGCTCTCTTACACCCTCCTTTGTCTCGTATCGCTCTCTTTCGCCCTCCTTCGTCTCGTTTAGCTCTCTTTCACCTTCCTTCATCTCGTTTCGCTCTCTTTCACCCTCCTTCGTCTCGTTTCGCTCTCTTTCACCCTCCTTCGTCTCGTTCCGCTCTCTTTCTCCCTCCTTCGTCTCGTTTAGCTCTCTTTCACCCTCCTTCGTCTCGTTTCGCTCTTTTTCACCCTCCTTCATCTCGTTTCGCTCTCTATCACCCTCCTTCGCCTCTTTTCACTCTCTTTCACCCTCCTTCGTCTCGTTTTGTTCTCTTCCACCATCCTTCATCTCGTTTCGCTCTCTTTCACCCTCCTTCGGCTCATTTCGCTCTCTTTGACCCTCCTTCGTCTCGTTTCGCTCGCTTTCGCCCTCCTTCGGCTCGTTTCGCACTCTTTCACCCTCCTTCGTCTCATTTCGCCATATTTCACCCTCCTTCGTCTCGTTTCGCTCTCTTTCCCCCTCCTTCGTCTCGTTTCGTTCTCTTTCACCCTCCTTCATCTCGTTTCGCTCTCTTTCACCTTCCTTCGCCTCTATTCGCTCTCTTTCACCCTCCTTTGTCTCGTTTCGCTCTCTTTCACCTTCCTTCATCTCGTTTCGCTCACTTTCACCCTCCTTCGTCTCGTTTCGCTCTCTTTCACCCTCCTTCATCTAGTTTAGCTCTCTTTCACCCTCCTTCATCTCGTTTAGCTCTCTTTCACCTTCCTTCATCTCGTTTCGCTCACTTTCCCCCTCCTTCGTCTCGTTTCGCTCTCTTTCACCCTCCTTCGTCTAGTTTAGCTCTCTTTCACCCTCCTTCATCTCGTTTCGCTCTCTTTCACCCTCCTTCGTCTCGTTTCGCTCTCTTCCACCCTCCTTCGTCTCGTTTCGCACTCTTTCACCCTCCTTCGGCTCGTTTCGCTCTCTTTGACCCTCCTTCGTCTCGTTTTGTTCTCTTTCACCCTCATTCGTCTCGTTTCGCTCTCTTTCACCCTCCTTCGTCTCGTTTCCCTTTCTTTAACCCTTCTTTGTCTCGTTTGTCCGTCTTTCACAATCCTTCATCTCGCTTTGCTCTCTTTCACACTCCTTCGTCTCGTTTCGTTCTCTTTCACCCTCCTTCTTCTCGTTTCCCTCTCTTTCACCCTCCATCGTCTCGTTTCGCTCTCTTCCACCCTCCTTCGGCTAGTTTCGCACTCTTTCACCCTCCTTCGTCTCGTTTCGCTCTCTTTCACCATCCTTCGTCTCGTTTCGCAATCTTTCTCCCTCCTTTGTCTCGTTTCGTTCTCTTTCACCCTCCTTCGTTTCGTTTGGCTCTCTTTCACCCTCCTTCGTCTTGTTTCGCTCTCCTTCACCCTCCTTCGTCTCGTTTCGCTCTCTTTCACCCTCCTTCGGCTCGTTTCGCTCTCTTTCACACTCATTTATCTCGTTTCGCTCTCTTTCACCCTCCTCCGTCTCGTTTCGCTCACTTCCACCCTCCTTCGTCTCGTTTCGCCCTCTTTCACCCTCCTTCGTCTCGTTTCACTCTCTTTCACCTTCCTTCATCTCGTTTCGCTCTCTTTCACCCTCCTTCGTCTCAATTCACTCTCTTTCACACTCCTTCGTCTCGTTTCGCCTTCTTTCACCCTCCTTCGTCTCGTTTCACTCTCATTCCCCCTCCTTCGTCTCGTTTTGTTCTCTTTCACCCTCCTTCGTGTCGTCTCGCTCTCTTTCACCTTCCTTCGCCTCGTTTCGCTCTCTTTCACCCTCCTTTGTCTCGTTTCGCTCTCTTTCACCCTCCTTCGTCTCGTTTAGCTCTCTTTCACCTTCCTTCGTCTTGTTTCGCTCTGTTTCACCCTCCTTCGTCTCGTTTCGCTCTCTTTCACCCTCCTTCGTCTCGTTCCGCTCTCTTTCTCCCTCCTTCGTCTCGTTTAGCTCTCTTTCAACCTCCTTCGTCTCGTTTCACTCTTTTTCACCCTCCTTCATCTCGGTTCGCTCTCTTCCACCCTCCTTCGTCACGTTTCGCCCTCTTCCACCCTCCTTCGTCTCGGTTCGCTCTCTTTCACCCTCCTTCGTCTCGGTTCGCTCTCTGTGACCCTCCTTCGTCTCTTTTCTTTCTCTTTCACCCTCCTTCGTCTTGTTTCGCTTTATTCCACCCTCCGTCGTCTCGTTTCGCACTCCTTCACCCTCCTTTGTCTCGTTTCGCTCTCTTTCACCCTCCTTCGTCTCGTTTCGCTCTCTTTCACCCTCCTTTGTCTCGTTTCGCTCTCTTTCACCCTCCTTCATCTCGTTTTGCTCTCTTTCACCCTCCTTCGTCTCAATTCACTCACTTTCACACTCCTTCGTCTCGTTTCGCCTTCTTTCACCCTCCTTCGTCTCGTTTCACTCTCATTCCCCCTCCTTCGTCTCGTTTTGTTCTCTTTCACCCTCCTTCGTCTCGTCTCGCGCTCTTTCACCTTCCTTCGCCTCGTTTCGCTCTCTTTCACCCTCCTTTGTCTCGTTTCGCTCTTTCACCCTCCTTCGTCTCGTTTAGCTCTCTTTCACCTTCCTCTGTCTTGTTTCGCTCTGTTTCACCCTCCTTCGTCTCGTATCGCTCTCTTTCACCCTCCTTCGTCTCGTTCCGCTCTCTTTCTCCCTCCTTCGTCTCGTTTAGCTCTCTTTCACCCTCCTTCATCTCGTTTCACTCTTTTTCACCCTCCTTCATCTCGTTTCGCTCTCATTCACCCTCCTTCGTCTCGTTTCACTCTTTTTCACCCTCCTTCGTCTCGTTTCACTCTCTTTCATCCTCCTTCGTCTCGTTTCGCTCTCTTTCACCCTCCATCGGCTCGTTTCGCTCTCTTTCGCCCTCCTTCGTCTCGTTTCGCTCTCTTTCGCCCTCCTTCGTCTCGTTTCGCTCTCTCTCACCCTCCTTCGTCTCGTTTCGCTCTGTTCCACCCTCCTTCGCCTCGTTTCGCTCTCTTCCACCCTCCTTCATCTCGTTTCGCCCTCTCTCGCCCTTCTTCGTCTCGTTTCGCTCTCTTTCACCCTCCTTCGTCTCGTTTCGCTCTCTTTCACCCTCCTTCGCCTCGTTTCGCTCTCTTTCGCTCTCCTTCGTCTCGTTTCGCTCTCTTCCACCCTCCTTCGTCTCGTTTTGCTCACTTTCACCCTCCTTCGGCTCGTTTTGCTCTCTTTCACTCTCCTTCATCTCGTTTCGCTCTCTTTCACCCTCCTTCGTCTCGTTTCACTCTCTTTTACCTTCCTTCGTCTCGTTTCGCTCTCTTCCACCCTCCTGCGTCACGTTTCGCCCTCTTCCACCCTCCTTCGTCTCGGTTCGCTCTCTTTCACCCTCCTTCGTCTCGGTTCGCTCTCTGTGACCCTCCTTCGTCTCTTTTCTTTCTCTTTCACCCTCCTTCGTCTTGTTTCGCTTTATTCCACCCTCCGTCGTCTCGTTTCGCACTCCTTCACCCTCCTTTGTCTCGTTTCGCTCTCTTTCACCCTCCTTCGTCTCGTTTCGCTCTCTTTCACCCTCCTTTGTCTCGTTTCGCCCTCTCTCGCCCTTCTTCGTCTCGTTTCGCTCTCTTTCACCCTCCTTCGTCTCGTTTCGCTCTCTTCCACCCTCCTTCATCTCGTTTCGCCCTCTCTCGCCCTTCTTCGTCTCGTTTCGCTCTCTTTCACCCTCCTTCGTCTCGTTTCGCTCTCTTTCACCCTCCTTCGCCTCGTTTCGCTCTCTTTCGCTCTCCTTCGTCTCGTTTCGCTCTCTTCCACCCTCCTTCGTCTCGTTTTGCTCACTTTCACCCTCCTTCGGCTCGTTTTGCACTCTTTCACTCTCCTTCATCTCGTTTCGCTCTCTTTCACCCTCCTTCGTCTCGTTTCACTCTCTTTTACCTTCCTTCGTCTCGTTTCGCTCTCTTCCACCCTCCTTCGTCACGTTTCGCCCTCTTCCACCCTCCTTCGTCTCGGTTCGCTCTCTTTCACCCTCCTTCGTCTCGGTTCGCTCTCTGTGACCCTCCTTCGTCTCTTTTCTTTCTCTTTCACCCTCCTTCGTCTTGTTTCGCATTATTCCACCCTCCGTCGTCTCGTTTCGCACTCCTTCACCCTCCTTTGTCTCGTTTCGCTCTCTTTCACCCTCCTTCGTCTCGTTTCGCTCTCTTTCACCCTCCTTTGTCTCGTTTCGCTCTCTTTCACCCTCCTTCGTCTTGTTTCGCTCTCTTTCACCCTCCTTCGTCTCGGTTCGCTCTCTTTCACCCACCTTCGTCTCGTTTCGAGTCTCTCACCCTCCGTCGTCTCGTTTCGCACTCCTTCACCCTCCTTCGTCTCGTTTCGCTCTCTTTCACCCTCCTTCATCTCGTTTCGCTCTCTTTCACCCTCCTTCGTCTCGGTTCACTCTCTTTCACCCACCTTCGTCTCGTTTCGCTCTCTCTCACCCTCCGTCGTCTCGTTTCGCATTCCTTCACCCTCCTTCGTCTCGTTTCACTCTCTTTTACCCTCCTTCGTCTCGTTTCGCTCTCTTTCACCCTCCTTTGTCTCGTTTCGCTCTCTTTCACCCTCCTTCGTCTTGTTTCGCTCTCTTTCACCCTCCTTCGTCTCGTTTCGCTCTCTTTCAACCATCTTCGTCTCGTTTCGCTCTCTCTCACCCTCCTTCGTCTCGTTTCGCTCTCTTCCACCCTCCTTCGTCTCGTTCCGCCTTCTTTCACCCTCCTTCGTCTCGTTTCGCTCTCTTTCCCTCTCCTTCGTCTCGTTTTGTTCTCTTTAACCCTCCTTTGTCTCGTTTCGCTCTCTTTCACCCTCCTTCATCTCGTTTAGCGCTCATTCACCCTCCTTCGTCTCGTTTCACTCTTTTTCACCCTCCTTCGTCTCGTTTCGCTCTCTTTCACCCTCCATCGGCTCGTTTCACTCTCTTTCGCCCTCCTTCGTCTTGTTTCGCTCTCTTTCGCCCTCCTTCGTCTCGTTTCGCTCTCTCTCACCATCCTTCGTCTCGTTTCGCTCTCTTCCACCCTCCTTCGTCTCGATTCGCTCTCTTCCTCCCTCCTTCATCTCGTTTCGCCCTCTCTCCACCTTCTTCGTCTCGTTTCGTTCTCTTTCGCTCTACTTCGTCTCGTTTCGCTCTCTTTCACCCTCCTTCGTCTCGTTTCGCTCACTGTCACCCTCCTTCGGCTCGTTTAGCTCTCTTCCACCATCCTTCGTCTCGTTTCGCTCTCTTTCACCCTCCTTCGGCTCATTTCGCTCTCTTTGACCCTCCTTCGTCTCGTTTCGCTCTCTTCCACCCTCCTTCGTCACGTTTCGCTCACTGTCACCCTCCTTCGGCTCGTTAAGCTCTCTTTCACCCTCCTTCGTCTCGTTTCGCTCTCATTCCCCCTCCTTCATCTCGTTTCGCTCTCTTTCACCCTCCTTCGTCTCGGTTCACTCTCTTTCACCCACCTTCGTCTCGTTTCGCTCTCTCTCACCCTCCGTCGTCTCGTTTCGCATTCCTTCACCCTCCTTCGTCTCGTTTCACTCTCTTTCACCCTCCTTCGTCTCGTTTCGCTCTCTTTCACCCTCCTTTGTCTCGTTTCGCTCTCTTTCACCCTCCTTCGTCTTGTTTCGCTCTCTTTCACCCTCCTTTGTCTCGTTTCGCTCTCTTTCACCCTCCTTCGTCTTGTTTCGCTCTCTTTCACCCTCCTTCGTCTCGTTTCGCTCTCTTTCAACCACCTTCGTCTCGTTTCGCTCTCTCTCACCCTCCTTCGTCTCGTTTCGCTCTCTTCCACCCTCCTTCGTCTCGTTCCGCCTTCTTTCACCCTCCTTCGTCTCGTTTCGCTCTCTTTCCCTCTCCTTCATCTCGTTTTGTTCTCTTTAACCCTCCTTCGTCTCGTTTCGCTCTCTTTCACCCTCCTTCATCTCGTTTAGCGCTCATTCACCCTCCTTCGTCTCGTTTCACTCTTTTTCACCCTCCTTCGTCTCGTTTCGCTCTCTTTCACCCTCCATCGGCTCGTTTCACTCTCTTTCGCCCTCCTTCGTCTTGTTTCGCTCTCTTTCGCCCTCCTTCGTCTCGTTTCGCTCTCTCTCACCATCCTTCGTCTCGTTGCGCTCTCTTCCACCCTCCTTCGTCTCGATTCGCTCTCTTCCTCCCTCCTTCATCTCGTTTCGCCCTCTCTCCACCTTCTTCGTCTCGTTTCGTTCTCTTTCGCTCTCCTTCGTCTCGTTTCGCTCTCTTCCACCCTCCTTCGTCTCGTTTCGCTCACTGTCACCCTCCTTCGGCTCGTTTAGCTCTCTTCCACCATCCTTCGTCTCGTTTCGCTCTCTTTCACCCTCCTTCGGCTCATTTCGCTCTCTTTGACCCTCCTTCGTCTCGTTTCGCTCTCTTCCACCCTCCTTCGTCACGTTTCGCTCACTGTCACCCTCCTTCGGCTCGTTTAGCTCTCTTTCACCCTCCTTCGTCTCGTTTCGCTCTCATTCCCCCTCCTTCGTCTCGTTTCGCTCTCTTCCACCCTCCTTTGTCTCGTTTCGCTCTCTCTCACCCTCCTTTGTCTCGTTTCGCTCTCTCTCACCCAGCTTCATCTCGTTTCGCTCTCTTCCTCCCTCCTTCGTCTCATTTCGCCATATTTCACCCTCATTCGTCTCGTTTCGCTCTCATTCCCCCTCCTTCGTCTCGTTTCGTTCTCTTTCACCCTCCTTCATCTCCTTTCGCTCTCTTTCACCTTCCTTCGCCTCGATTCGCTCTCTTTCACCCTCCTTTGTCTCGTTTCGCTCTCTTTCACCCCCATTCGTCTCGTTTAGCTCTCTTTCACCGTCCTTCATCTCGTTTCGCTCACTTTCACCCTCCTTCGTCTCGTTTAGCGCTCATTCACCGTCCTTCGTCTCGTTTCACTCTTTTTCACCCTCCTTCGTCTCGTTTCGCTCTCTTTCATCCTCCTTCGTCTCGTTTCGCTCTCTTTCACCCTCCATCGGATCGTTTCGCTCTCTTTCGCCCTCCTTCGTCTCGTTTCGCTCTCTTTCGCCCTCCTTCGACTCGTTTCGCTCTCTCTCACCATCCTTCGCCTTGTTTCGCTCTCTTCCACCCTCCTTCGTCTCGTTTCGCTCTCTTCCACCCTCCTTCATCTCGTTTCGCCCTCTCTCCACCTTCTTCGTCTCGTTTCGCTCTCTTTCACCTTTCTTCGTCTCGTTTCGCTCTCTTTCACTCTCCTTCGTCTCGTTTCGCTCTCTTTCGCTCTCCTTCGTCTCGTTTCGCTCTCTTCCACCCTCCTTCGTCTCGTTTCGCTCACTGTCACCCTCTTTCGGCTCGTTTAGCTCTCTTCCACCATCCTTCGTCTCGTTTCGCTCTCTTTCACCTTCCTTCGGCTCATTTCGCTCTCTTTGACCCTCCTTCGTCTCGTTTCGCTCTCTTCCACCCTCCTTCGTCTCGTTTCGCTCACTGTCACCCTCCTTTGGCTCGTTTAGCTCTCTTTCACCCTCCTTCGTCTCGTTTCGCTCTCATTCCCCCTCCTTCATCTTGTTTTGTTCTCTTTCACCCTCCTTCGTCTCGTTTCGCTCTCTTTCACCCTTGTTCGCCTCGTTTCGCTCTCTTACACCCTCCTTTGTCTCGTATCGCTCTCTTTCGCCCTCCTTCGTCTCGTTTAGCTCTCTTTCACCTTCCTTCATCTCGTTTCGCTCTCTTTCACCCTCCTTCGTCTCGTTTCGCTCTCTTCCACCCTCCTTCATCTCGTTTCGCCCTCTCTCCCCCTTCTTCGTCTCGTTTCGCTCTCTTTCACCCTCCTTCGTCTCGTTTCACTCTCTTTCACCCTCCTTCGCCTCGTTTCGCTCTCTTTCGCTCTCCTTCGTCTCGTTTCGCTCTCTTCCACCCTCCTTCGTCTCGTTTTGCTCACTTTCACCCTTCTTCGGCTCGTTTTGCTCTCTTTCACTCTCCTTCATCTCGTTTCGCTCTCTTTCACCCTCCTTCGTCTCGTTTCACTCTCTTTTACCTTCCTTCGTCTCGTTTCGCTCTCTTCCACCCTCCTTCGTCACGTTTCGCCCTCTTCCACCCTCCTTCGTCTCGGTTCGCTCTCTTTCACCCTCCTTCGTCTCGGTTCGCTCTCTGTGACCCTCCTTCGTCTCTCTTCTTTCTCTTTCACCCTCCTTCGTCTTGTTTCGCTTTATTCCACCCTCCGTCGTCTCGTTTCGCACTCCTTCACCCTCCTTTGTCTCGTTTCGCTCTCATTCCCCCTCCTTCGTCTTGTTTTGTTCTCTTTCACCCTCCTTCGTCTCGTTTCGCTCTCTTTCACCCTTGTTCGCCTCGTTTCGCTCTCTTACACCCTCCTTTGTCTCGTATCGCTCTCTTTCGCCCTCCTTCGTCTCGTTTAGCTCTCTTTCACCTTCCTTCATCTCGTTTCGCTCTCTTTCACCCTCCTTCGTCTCGTTTCGCTCTCTTTCACCCTCCTTCGTCTCGTTCCGCTCTCTTTCTCCCTCCTTCGTCTCGTTTAGCTCTCTTTCACCCTCCTTCGTCTCGTTTCGCTCTTTTTCACCCTCCTTCATCTCGTTTCGCTCTCTATCACCCTCCTTCGTCTCTTTTCACTCTCTTTCACCCTCCTTCGTCTCGTTTCGTTCTCTTCCACCATCCTTCATCTCGTTTCGCTCTCTTTCACCCTCCTACGGCTCATTTCGCTCTCTTTGACCCTCCTTCGTCTCGTTTCGCTCGCTTTCGCCCTCCTTCGGCGCGTTTCGCACTCTTTCACCCTCCTTCGTCTCATTTCGCCATATTTCACCCTCCTTCGTCTCGTTTCGCTCTCTTTCCCCCTCCTTCGTCTCGTTTCGTTCTCTTTCACCCTCCTTCATCTCGTTTCGCTCTCTTTCACCTTCCTTCGCCTCTATTCGCTCTCTTTCACCCTCCTTTGTCTCGTTTCGCTCTCTTTCACCCCCATTTGTCTCGTTTAGCTCTCTTTCACCCTCCTTCATCTCGTTTCGCTCTCTTTCACCCTCCTTCGTCTCGTTTCGCTCTCTTCCACCCTCCTTCGTCTCGTTTCGCACTCTTTCACCCTCCTTCGGCTCGTTTCGCTCTCTTTGACCCTCCTTCGTCTCGTTTTGTTCTCTTTCACCCTCATTCGTCTCGTTTCGCTCTCTTTCACCCTCCTTCGTCTCGTTTCGCTTTCTTTAACCCTTCTTTGTCTCGTTTGTCCGTCTTTCACAATCCTTCATCTCGCTTTGCTCTCTTTCACACTCCTTCGTCTCGTTTCGTTCTCTTTCACCCTCCTTCTTCTCGTTTCCCTCTCTTTCACCCTCCATCGTCTCGTTTCGCTCTCTTCCACCCTCCTTCGGCTAGTTTTGCACTCTTTCACCCTCCTTCGTCTCGGTTCGCTCTCTTTCACCTTCCTTCATCTCGTTTCGCTCTCTTTCACCATCCTTCGTCTCGTTTCGCAATCTTTCTCCCTCCTTTGTCTCGTTTCGTTCTCTTTCACCCTCCTTCGTTTCGTTTGGCTCTCTTTCACCCTCCTTCGTCTTGTTTCGCTCTCCTTCACCCTCCTTCGTCTCGTTTCGCTCTCTTTCACCCTCCTTCGGCTCGTTTCGCTCTCTTTCACACTCATTTATCTCGTTTCGCTCTCTTTCACCCTCCTCCGTCTCGTTTCGCTCACTTCCACCGTCCTTCGTCTCGTTTCGCCCTCTTTCACCCTCCTTCGTCTCGTTTCACTCTCTTTCACCTTCCTTCATCTCGTTTCGCTCTCTTTCACCCTCCTTCGTCTCAATTCACTCTCTTTCACACTCCTTCGTCTCGTTTCGCCTTCTTTCACCCTCCTTCATCCCGTTTCACTCTCATTCCCCCTCCTTCGTCTCGTTTTGTTCTCTTTCACCCTCCTTCGTGTCGTCTCGCTCTCTTTCACCTTCCTTCGCCTCGTTTCGCTCTCTTTCACCCTCCTTTGTCTCGTTTCGCTCTCTTTCACCCTCCTTCGTCTCGTTTAGCTCTCTTTCACCTTCCTTCGTCTTGTTTCGCTCTGTTTCACCCTCCTTCGTCTCGTTTCGCTCTCTTTCACCCTCCTTCGTCTCGTTCCGCTCTCTTTCTCCCTCCTTCGTCTCGTTTAGCTCTCTTTCACCCTCCTTCGTCTCGTTTCACTCTTTTTCACCCTCCTTCATCTCGTTTCGCTCTCATTCACCCTCCTTCGTCTCGTTTCACTCTTTTTCACCCTCCTTCGTCTTGTTTCACTCTCTTACATCCTCCTTCGTCTCGTTTCGCTCTCTTTCACCCTCCATCGCCTCGTTTCGCTCTCTTTCGCCCTCCTTCGTCTCGTTTCGCTCTCTTTCGCCCTCCTTCATCTCGTTTCGCTCTCTCTCACCCTCCTTCGTCTCGTTTCGCTCTGTTCCACCCTCCTTCGTCTCGTTTCGCTCTCTTCCACCCTCCTTCATCTCGTTTCGCCCTCTCTCCCCCTTCTTCGTCTCGTTTCGCTCTCTATCACCCTCCTTCGTCTCGTTTCGCTCTCTTTCACCCTCCTTCGCCTCGTTTCGCTCTCTTTCGCTCTCCTTCGTCTCGTTTCGCTCTCTTCCACCCTCCTTCGTCTCGTTTTGCTCACTTTCACCCTCCTTCGGCTCGTTTTGCTCTCTTTCACTCTCCTTCATCTCGTTTCGCTCTCTTTCACCCTCCTTCTTCTCGTTTCCCTCTCTTTCACCCTCCATCATCTCGTTTCGCTCTCTTCCACCCTCCTTCGGCTAGTTTCGCACTCTTTCACCCTCCTTCGTCTCGGTTCGCTCTCTTTCACATTCCTTCATCTCGTTTCGCTCTCTTTCACCATCCTTTGTCTCGTTTCGCAATCTTTCTCCCTCCTTTGTCTCGTTTCGTTCTCTTTCACCCTCCTTCGTTTCGTTTGGCTCTCTTTCACCCTCCTTCGTCTTGTTTCGCTCTCTTTCACCCTCCTTCGTCTCGTTTCGCTCTCTTTCACCCTCCTTCGGCTCGTTTCGCTCTCTTTCACACTCATTTATCTCGTTTCGCTCTCTTTCACCCTCCTCCGTCTCGTTTCGCTCACTTCCACCCTCCTTCGTCTCGTTTCGCCCTCTTTCACCCTCCTTCGTCTCGTTTCACTCTCTTTCACCTTCCTTCATCTCGTTTCGCTCTCTTTCACTGTCCTTCGTCTCAATTCACTCTCTTTCACACTCCTTCGTCTCGTTTCGCCTTCTTTCACCCTCCTTCGTCTCGTTTCACTCTCATTCCCCCTCCTTCGTCTCGTTTTGTTCTCTTTCACCCTCCTTCGTCTCGTTTCGCTCTCTTTCACCTTCCTTCGCCTCGTTTCGCTCTCTTTCACCCTCCTTTGTCTCGTTTCGCTCTCTTTCACCCTCCTTCGTCTCGTTTAGCTCTCTTTCACCTTCCTTCGTCTTGTTTCGCTCTGTTTCACCCTCCTTCGTCTCGGTTCGCTCTCTTTCACCCTCCTTCGTCTCGTTCCGCTCTCTTTCTCCCTCCTTCGTCTCGTTTAGCTCTCTTTCACCCTCCTTCGTCTCGTTTCACTCTTTTTCACCCTCCTTCATCTCGTTTCTCTCTCATTCACCCTCCTTCGTCTCGTTTCACTCTTTTTCACCCTCCTTCGTCTCATTTCACTCTCTTACACCCTCCTTCGTCTCGTTTCGCTCTCTTTCACCCTCCATCGGCTCGTTTCGCTCTCTTTCACCCTCCTTCGTCTCGTTTCACTCTTTTTCACCCTCCTTCGTGTCGTTTCACTCTCTTACACCCTCCTTCGTCTCGTTTCGCTCTCTTTCGCCCTCCTTCATCTCGTTTCGCTCTCTCTCACCCTCCTTCGTCTCGTTTCGCTCTGTTCCACCCTCCTTCATCTCGTTTCGCTCTCTTCCACCCTCCTTCATCTCGTTTCGCCCTCTCTCCCCCTTCTTCGTCTCGTTTCGCTCTCTTTCACCCTCCTTCGTCTCGTTTCACTCTCTTTCACCCTCCTTCGCCTCGTTTCGCTCTCTTTCGCTCTCCTTCGTCTCGTTTCGCTCTCTTCCACCCTCCTTCGTCTCGTTTTGCTCACTTTCACCCTCCTTCGGCTCGTTTTGCTCTCTTTCACTCTCCTTCATCTCGTTTCGCTCTCTTTCACCCTCCTTCGTCTCGTTTCACTCTCTTTTACCTTCCTTCGTCTCGTTTCGCTCTCTTCCACCCTCCTTCGTCACGTTTCGCCCTCTTCCACCCTCCTTCGTCTCGGTTCGCTCTCTTTCACCCTCCTTCGTCTCGGTTCGCTCTCTGTGACCCTCCTTCGTCTCTCTTCTTTCTCTTTCACCCTCCTTCGTCTTGTTTCGCTTTATTCCACCCTCCGTCGTCTCGTTTCGCACTCCTTCACCCTCCTTTGTCTCGTTTCGCTCTCTTTCACCCTCCTTCGTCTCGTTTCACTCTCTTTCACCCTCCTTTGTCTCGTTTCACTCTCTTTCACCCTCCTTCGTCTTGTTTCGCTCTCTTTCACCCTCCTTCGTCTCGGTTCGCTCTCTTTCACCCACCTTCGTCTCGTTTCGCGTCTCTCACCCTCCGTCGTCTCGTTTCGCACTCCTTCACCCTCCTTCATCTCGTTTCGCTCTCTTTCACCCTCCTTCGTCTCGTTTCGCTCTCTTTCACCCTCCTTTGTCTCGTTTCGCTTTCTTCCACCCTCCTTCGTCTCGGTTCGCTCTCTTTCACCCACCTTCGTCTCGTTTCGCTCTCTCTCACCCTCCTTCGTCTCGTTTAGCTCTCTTCCACCCTCCTTCGTCTCGTTTTGCCTTCTTTCACCCTCCTTCGTCTCGTTTCGCTCTCTTTCCCCCTCCTACGTCTCGTTTTGTTCTCTTTAACCCTCCTTCGTCTCGTTTCACTCTTTTTCACCCTCCTTCGTCTCGTTTCGCTCTCTTTCATCCTCCTTCGTCTCGTTTCGCTCTCTTTCACCCTCCATCGGCTCGTTTCGCTCTCTTTCGCCCTCCTTCGTCTCGTTTCGCTCTCTTTCGCCCTCCTTCGTCTCGTTTCGCTCTCTTTCACATTCCTTCATCTCGTTTCGCTCTCTTTCACCATCCTTTGTCTCGTTTCGCAATCTTTCTCCCTCCTTTGTCTCGTTTCGTTCTCTTTCACCCTCCTTCGTTTCGTTTGGCTCTCTTTCACCCTCCTTCGTCTTGTTTCGCTCTCTTTCACCCTCCTTCGTCTCGTTTCGCTCTCTTTCACCCTCCTTCGGCTCGTTTCGCTCTCTTTCACACTCATTTATCTCGTTTCGCTCTCTTTCACCCTCCTCCGTCTCGTTTCGCTCACTTCCACCCTCCTTCGTCTCGTTTCGCCCTCTTTCACCCTCCTTCGTCTCGTTTCACTCTCTTTCACCTTCCTTCATCTCGTTTCGCTCTCTTTCACTGTCCTTCGTCTCAATTCACTCTCTTTCACACTCCTTCGTCTCGTTTCGCCTTCTTTCACCCTCCTTCGTCTCGTTTCACTCTCATTCCCCCTCCTTCGTCTCGTTTTGTTCTCTTTCACCCTCCTTCGTCTCGTTTCGCGTCTCTCACCCTCCGTCGTCTCGTTTCGCACTCCTTCACCCTCCTTCGTCTCGTTTTGTTCTCTTTCACCCTCCTTCGTCTCGTTTCGCTCTCTTTCACCTTCCTTCGCCTCGTTTCGCTCTCTTTCACCCTCCTTCGTCTCGTTTCACTCTTTTTCACCCTCCTTCGTGTCGTTTCACTCTCTTACACCCTCCTTCGTCTCGTTTCGCTCTCTTTCGCCCTCCTTCATCTCGTTTCGCTCTCTCTCACCCTCCTTCGTCTCGTTTCGCTCTGTTCCACCCTCCTTCATCTCGTTTCGCTCTCTTCCACCCTCCTTCATCTCGTTTCGCCCTCTCTCCCCCTTCTTCGTCTCGTTTCGCTCTCTTTCACCCTCCTTCGTCTCGTTTCACTCTCTTTCACCCTCCTTCGCCTCGTTTCGCTCTCTTTCGCTCTCCTTCGTCTCGTTTCGCTCTCTTCCACCCTCCTTCGTCTCGTTTTGCTCACTTTCACCCTCCTTCGGCTCGTTTTGCTCTCTTTCACTCTCCTTCATCTCGTTTCGCTCTCTTTCACCCTCCTTCGTCTCGTTTCACTCTCTTTTACCTTCCTTCGTCTCGTTTCGCTCTCTTCCACCCTCCTTCGTCACGTTTCGCCCTCTTCCACCCTCCTTCGTCTCGGTTCGCTCTCTTTCACCCTCCTTCGTCTCGGTTCGCTCTCTGTGACCCTCCTTCGTCTCTCTTCTTTCTCTTTCACCCTCCTTCGTCTTGTTTCGCTTTATTCCACCCTCCGTCGTCTCGTTTCGCACTCCTTCACCCTCCTTTGTCTCGTTTCGCTCTCTTTCACCCTCCTTCGTCTCGTTTCACTCTCTTTCACCCTCCTTTGTCTCGTTTCACTCTCTTTCACCCTCCTTCGTCTTGTTTCGCTCTCTTTCACCCTCCTTCGTCTCGGTTCGCTCTCTTTCACCCACCTTCGTCTCGTTTCGCGTCTCTCACCCTCCGTCGTCTCGTTTCGCACTCCTTCACCCTCCTTCATCTCGTTTCGCTCTCTTTCACCCTCCTTCGTCTCGTTTCGCTCTCTTTCACCCTCCTTTGTCTCGTTTCGCTTTCTTCCACCCTCCTTCGTCTCGGTTCGCTCTCTTTCACCCACCTTCGTCTCGTTTCGCTCTCTCTCACCCTCCTTCGTCTCGTTTAGCTCTCTTCCACCCTCCTTCGTCTCGTTTTGCCTTCTTTCACCCTCCTTCGTCTCGTTTCGCTCTCTTTCCCCCTCCTACGTCTCGTTTTGTTCTCTTTAACCCTCCTTCGTCTCGTTTCACTCTTTTTCACCCTCCTTCGTCTCGTTTCGCTCTCTTTCATCCTCCTTCGTCTCGTTTCGCTCTCTTTCACCCTCCATCGGCTCGTTTCGCTCTCTTTCGCCCTCCTTCGTCTCGTTTCGCTCTCTTTCGCCCTCCTTCGTCTCGTTTCGCTCTCTCTCACCATCCTTCGTCTCGTTTCGCTTTCTTCCACACTCCTTCGTCTCGATTCGCTCTCTTCCTCCCTCCTTCATCTCGTTTCGCCCTCTCTCCACCTTCTTCGTCTCGTTTCGCTCTCTTTCACCCTTCTTCGTCTCGTTTCGCTCTCTTTCACCTTCCTTCGTCTCGTTTCGTTCTCTTTCGCTCTCCTTCGGCTCGTTTAGCTCTCTTCCACCATCCTTCGTCTCGTTTCGCTCTCTTTCACCCTCCTTCGGCTCATTTCGCTCTCTTTGACCCTCCTTCGTCTCGTTTCGCTCTCTTCCACCCTCCTTCGTCACGTTTCGCTCACTGTCACCCTCCTTCGGCTCGTTTAGCTCTCTTTCACCCTCCTTCGTCTCGTTTCGCTCTCATTCCCCCTCCTTCGTCTAGTTTCGCTCTCTTCCACCCTCCTTCGTCTCGTTTCGCTCTCTCTCACCCTCCTTCATCTCGTTTCGCTCTCTTCCTCCCTCCTTCGTCTCATTTCGCCATATTTCACCCTCATTCGTCTCGTTTCGCTCTCTTTCCCCCTCCTTCGTCTCGTTTCGTTCTCTTTCACCCTCCTTCATCTCGTTTCGCTCTCTATCACCTTCCTTCGACTCGATTCGCTCTCTTTCACCCTCCTTCGTCTCGTTTCGCTCTCATTCCCCCTCCTTCGTCTAGTTTCGCTCTCTTCCACCCTCCTTCGTCTCGTTTCGCTCTCTCTCACCCTCCTTCATCTCGTTTCGCCATATTTCACCCTCATTCGTCTCGTTTCGCTCTCTTTCACCCCCATTCGTCTCGTTTAGCTCTCTTTCACCTTCCTTCATCTCGTTTCGCTCACTTTCACCCTCCTTCGTCTCATTTCGCTCTCTTTCACCCTCCTTCGTCTCGTTTAGCTCTCTTTCACCCTCCTTCATCTCGTTTAGCTCTCTTTCACCCTCCTTCGTCTCGTTTCGCACTCTTCCACCCCCCTTCGTCTCGTTTCGCACTCTTTCACCCTCCTTCGGCTCGTTTCACTCTCTTTGACACTCCTTCGTCTCGTTTTGTTCTCTTTCACCCTCATTCGTCTCGTTTCGCTCTCTTTCACCCTCCTTCGTCTCGTTTCGCTTTCTTTAACCCTTCTTTGTCTCGTTTGTCCATCTTTCACAATCCTTCGTCTCGTTTTGCTCTCTTTCACACTCCTTCGTCTCGTTTCGTTCTCTTTCACCCTCCTTCTTCTCGTTTCCCTCTCTTTCACCCTCCATCGTCTCGTTTCGCTCTCTTCCACCCTCCTTCGGCTAGTTTCGCACTCTTTCACCCTCCTTCGTCTCGGTTCGCTCTCTTTCACCTTCCTTCATCTCGTTTCGCTCTCTTTCACCATCCTTCGTCTCGTTTCGCACTCTTTCACCCTCCTTTGTCTCGTTTCGCTCTCTTTCACCCTCCTTCGTTTCGTTTGGCTCTCTTTCACCCTCCTTCGTCTTGTTTCGCTCTCTTCCACCCTCCTTCGTCTCGTTTCGCTCTCTTTCACCCTCCTTCGGCTCGTTTCGCTCTCTTTCACACTCCTTTATCTCGTTTCGCTCTCTTTCACCCTCCTTCGTCTCGTTTCGCTCACTTCCACCCTCCTTCGTCTCGTTTCGCCCTCTTTCACCCTCCTTCGTCTCGTTTTGTTCTCTTTCACCCTCCTTCGTCTCGTCTCGCTCTCTTTCATCCTCCTTCGTCTCGTTTCGCTCTCTTTCACCCTCCATCGGCTCGTTTCGCTCTCTTTCGCCCTCCTTCGTCTCGTTTCGCTCTCTTTCGCCCTCCTTCGTCTCGTTTCGCTCTCTCTCACCCTCCTTCGTCTCGTTTCGCTCTGTTCCACCCTCCTTCGTCTCGTTTCGCTCTCTTCCACCCGCCTTCATCTCGTTTCGCCCTCTCTCCCCCTTCTTCGTCTCGTTTCGCTCTCTTTCACCCTCCTTCGTCTCGTTTCGCTCTCTTTCTCCCTCCTTTGCCTCGTTTCGCTCTCTTTCGCTCTCCTTCGTCTCGTTTCGCTCTCTTCCACCCTCCTTCGTCTCGTCTCGCTCTCTTTCATCCTCATTCGTCTTGTTTCGCTCTCTTTCACCCTCCATCGGCTCGTTTCGCTCTCTTTCGCCCTCCTTCGTCTCGTTTCGCTCTCTTTCGCCCTCCTTCGTCTCGTTTCGCTCTCTCTCACCCTCCTTCGTCTCGATTCGCTCTGTTCCACCCTCCTTCTTCTCGTTTCGCTCTCTTCCACCCTCCTTCATCTCGTTTCGCCCTCTCTCCCCCTTCTTCGTCTCGTTTCGCTCTCTTTCACCCTCCTTCGTCTCGTTTCGCTCTCTTTCACCCTCCTTTGCCTCGTTTCGCTCTCTTTCGCTCTCCTTCGTCTCGTTTCGCTCTCTTCCACCCTCCTTCGTCTCGTTTTGCTCACTTTCACCCTCCTTCGGCTCGTTTTGCTCTCTTTCACTCTCCTTCATCTCGTTTCGCTCTCTTTCACCCTCCTTCGTCTCGTTTCACTGTCTTATACCTTCCTTCGTCTCGTTTCGCTCTCTTCCACCCTCCTTCGTCACGTTTCGCCCTCTTCCACCCTCCTTCGTCTCGGTTCGCTCTCTTTCACCCTCCTTCGTCTCGTTTCGCTCTCTTTGACCCTCCTTCGTCTCTTTTCTTTCTCTTTCACCCTCCTTCGTCTTGTTTCGCTCTCTTTCACCCTCCTTCGTCTCGGTTCGCTCTCTTTCACCCACCTTCGTCTCGTTTCGCTCTCTTTCACCCTCCGTCGTCTCGTTTCGCACTCCTTCACCCTCCTTCATCTCGTTTCGCTCTCTTTCACCCTCCTTCATCTCGTTTCGCTCTCTTTCACCCTCCTTCGTCTCGGTTCACTCTCTTTCACCCACCTTCGTCTCGTTTCGCTCTCTCTCACCCTCCGTCGTCTCGTTTCGCACTCCTTCACCCACCTTCGTCTCGTTTCGCTCTCTTTCACCCTCCTTCGTCTCGTTTCGCTCTCTTTCACCCTCCTTTGTCTCGTTTCGCTCTCTTTCACCCTCCTTCGTCTAGTTTCGCTCTCTTTCACCCTCCTTCGTCTCGTTTCGCTCTCTTTCACCCACCTTCGTCTCGTTTCGCTCTCTCTCACCCTCCTTCGTCTCGTTTCGCTCTCTTCCACCCTCCTTCGTCTCGTTTCGCCTTCTTTCACCCTCCTTCGTCTCGTTTCGCTCTCTTTCCCCCTCCTTCGTCTCGTTTGTTCTCTTTAACCCTCCTTCGTCTCGTTTCGCTCTCTTTCACCCTCCTTCGTATCGTTTAGCGCTCATTCACCCTCCTTCGTCTCGTTTCACTCTTTTTCACCCTCCTTCGTCTCGTTTCGCTCTCTTTCATCCTCCTTCGTCTCGTTTCGCTCTCTTTCACCCTCCATCGGCTCGTTTCGCTCTCTTTCGCCCTCCTTCGTCTCGTTTCGCTCTCTTTCGCCCTCCTTCGTCTCGTTTCGCTCTCTCTCACCATCCTTCGTCTCGTTTCGCTCTCTTCCACCCTCCTTCGTCTCGATTCGCTCTCTTCCTCCCTCCTTCATCTCGTTTCGCCCTCTCTCCACCTTCTTCGTCTCGTTTCGCTCTCTTTCACCCTTCTTCGTCTCGTTTCGCTCTCTTTCACCCTCCTTCGTCTCGTTTCGTTCTCTTTCGCTCTCCTTCGGCTCGTTTAGCTCTCTTCCACCATCCTTCGTCTCGTTTCGCTCTCTTTCACCCTCCTTCGGCTCATTTCGCTCTCTTTGACCCTCCTTCGTCTCGTTTCGCTCTCTTCCACCCTCCTTCGTCACGTTTCGCTCACTGTCACCCTCCTTCGGCTCGTTTAGCTCTCTTTCACCCTCCTTCGTCTCGTTTCGCTCTCATTCCCCCTCCTTCGTCTAGTTTCGCTCTCTTCCACCCTCCTTCGTCTCGTTTCGCTCTCTCTCACCCTCCTTCATCTCGTTTCGCTCTCTTCCTCCCTCCTTCGTCTCATTTCGCCATATTTCACCCTCATTCGTCTCGTTTCGCTCTCTTTCCCCCTCCTTCGTCTCGTTTCGTTCTCTTTCACCCTCCTTCATCTCGTTTCGCTCTCTATCACCTTCCTTCGACTCGATTCGCTCTCTTTCACCCTCCTTCGTCTCGTTTCGCTCTCATTCCCCCTCCTTCGTCTAGTTTCGCTCTCTTCCACCCTCCTTCGTCTCGTTTCGCTCTCTCTCACCCTCCTTCATCTCGTTTCACCATATTTCACCCTCATTCGTCTCGTTTCGCTCTCTTTCACCCCCATTCGTCTCGTTTAGCTCTCTTTCACCTTCCTTCATCTCGTTTCGCTCACTTTCACCCTCCTTCGTCTCAGTTCGCTCTCTTTCACCCTCCTTCGTCTCGTTTAGCTCTCTTTCACCCTCCTTCATCTCGTTTAGCTCTCTTTCACCCTCCTTCGTCTCGTTTCGCACTCTTCCACCCTCCTTCGTCTCGTTTCGCACTCTTTCACCCTCCTTCGGCTCGTTTCACTCTCTTTGACACTCCTTCGTCTCGTTTTGTTCTCTTTCACCCTCATTCGTCTCGTTTCGCTCTCTTTCACCCTCCTTCGTCTCGTTTCGCTTTCTTTAACCCTTCTTTGTCTCGTTTGTCCATCTTTCACAATCCTTCGTCTCGTTTTGCTCTCTTTCACACTCCTTCGTCTCGTTTCGTTCTCTTTCACCCTCCTTCTTCTCGTTTCCCTCTCTTTCACCCTCCATCGTCTCGTTTCGCTCTCTTCCACCCTCCTTCGGCTAGTTTCGCACTCTTTCACCCTCCTTCGTCTCGGTTCGCTCTCTTTCACCTTCCTTCATCTCGTTTCGCTCTCTTTCACCATCCTTCGTCTCGTTTCGCACTCTTTCACCCTCCTTTGTCTCGTTTCGCTCTCTTTCACCCTCCTTCGTTTCGTTTGGCTCTCTTTCACCCTCCTTCGTCTTGTTTCGCCCTCTTCCACCCTCCTTCGTCTCGTTTCGCTCTCTTTCACCCTCCTTCGGCTCGTTTCGCTCTCTTTCACACTCCTTTATCTCGTTTCGCTCTCTTTCACCCTCCTTCGTCTCGTTTCGCTCACTTCCACCCTCCTTCGTCTCGTTTCGCCCTCTTTCACCCTCCTTCGTCTCGTTTCACTCTCTTTCACCTTCCTTCATCTCGTTTCGCTCTCTTTCACCCTCCTTCATCTCACTTCACTCTCTTTCACACTCCTTCGTCTCGTTTCGCCTTCTTTCACCCTCCTTCATCTCGTTTCACTCTCATTCCCCCTCCTTCGTCTCGTTTTGTTCTCTTTCACCCTCCTTCGTCTCGTCTCGCTCTCTTTCATCCTCCTTCGTCTCGTTTCGCTCTCTTTCGCCCTCCTTCGTCTCGTTTCGCTCTCTTTCGCCCTCCTTCGTCTCGTTTCGCTCTCTCTCACCCTCCTTCGTCTCGTTTCGCTCTGTTCCACCCTCCTTCGTCTCGTTTCGCTCTCTTCCACCCGCCTTCATCTCGTTTCGCCCTCTCTCCCCCTTCTTCATCTCGTTTCGCTCTCTTTCACCCTCCTTCGTCTCGTTTCGCTCTCTTTCACCCTCCTTTGCCTCGTTTCGCTCTCCTTCGTCTCGTTTCGCTCTCTTCCACCCTCCTTCGTCTCGTCTCGCTCTCTTTCATCCTCATTCGTCTTGTTTCGCTCTCTTTCACCCTCCATCGGCTCGTTTCGCTCTCTTTCGCCCTCCTTCGTCTCGTTTCGCTCTCTTTCGCCCTCCTTCGTCTCGTTTCGCTCTCTCTCACCCTCCTTCGTCTCGATTCGCTCTGTTCCACCCTCCTTCGTCTCGTTTCGCTCTCTTCCACCCTCCTTCATCTCGTTTCGCCCTCTCTCCCCCTTCTTCGTCTCGTTTCGCTCTCTTTCACCCCCCTTCGTCTCGTTTCGCTCTCTTTCACCCTCCTTTGCCTCGTTTCGCTCTCTTTCGCTCTCCTTCGTCTCGTTTCGCTCTCTTCCACCCTCCTTCGTCTCGTTTTGCTCACTTTCACCCTCCTTCGGCTCGTTCTGCTCTCTTTCACTCTCCTTCATCTCGTTTCGCTCTCTTTCACCCTCCTTCGTCTCGTTTCACTGTCTTATACCTTCCTTCGTCTCGTTTCGCTCTCTTCCACCCTCCTTCGTCACGTTTCGCCCTCTTCCACCCTCCTTCGTCTCGGTTCGCTCTCTTTCACCCTCCTTCGTCTCGTTTCGCTCTCTTTGACCCTCCTTCGTCTCTTTTCTTTCTCTTTCACCCTCCTTCGTCTTGTTTCGCTCTCTTTCACCCTCCTTCGTCTCGGTTCGCTCTCTTTCACCCACCTTCGTCTCGTTTCGCTCTCTCTCACCCTCCGTCGTCTCGTTTCGCACTCCTTCACCCTCCTTCGTCTCGTTTCGCTCTCTTTCACCCTCCTTCATCTCGTTTCGCTCTCTTTCACCCTCCTTCGTCTCGGTTCACTCTCTTTCACCCACCTTCGTCTCGTTTCGCTCTCTCTCACCCTCCGTCGTCTCGTTTCGCACTCCTTCACCCACCTTCGTCTCGTTTCGCTCTCTTTCAACCTCCTTCGTCTCGTTTCGCTCTCTTTCACCCTCCTTCGTCTCGTTTCGCTCTCTTTCACCATCCTTTGCCTCGTTTCGCTCTCCTTCGTCTCGTTTCGCTCTCTTCCACCCTCCTTCGTCTCGTCTCGCTCTCTTTCATCCTCATTCGTCTTGTTTCGCTCTCTTTCACCCTCCATCGGCTCGTTTCGCTCTCTTTCGCCCTCCTTCGTCTCGTTTCGCTCTCTTTCGCCCTCCTTCGTCTCGTTTCGCTCTCTCTCACCCTCCTTCGTCTCGATTCGCTCTGTTCCACCCTCCTTCGTCTCGTTTCGCTCTCTTCCACCCTCCTTCATCTCGTTTCGCCCTCTCTCCCCCTTCTTCGTCTCGTTTCGCTCTCTTTCACCCCCCTTCGTCTCGTTTCGCTCTCTTTCACCCTCCTTTGCCTCGTTTCGCTCTCTTTCGCTCTCCTTCGTCTCGTTTCGCTCTCTTCCACCCTCCTTCGTCTCGTTTTGCTCACTTTCACCCTCCTTCGGCTCGTTCTGCTCTCTTTCACTCTCCTTCATCTCGTTTCGCTCTCTTTCACCCTCCTTCGTCTCGTTTCACTGTCTTATACCTTCCTTCGTCTCGTTTCGCTCTCTTCCACCCTCCTTCGTCACGTTTCGCCCTCTTCCACCCTCCTTCGTCTCGGTTCGCTCTCTTTCACCCTCCTTCGTCTCGTTTCGCTCTCTTTGACCCTCCTTCGTCTCTTTTCTTTCTCTTTCACCCTCCTTCGTCTTGTTTCGCTCTCTTTCACCCTCCTTCGTCTCGGTTCGCTCTCTTTCACCCACCTTCGTCTCGTTTCGCTCTCTCTCACCCTCTGTCGTCTCGTTTCGCACTCCTTCACCCTCCTTCGTCTCGTTTCGCTCTCTTTCACCCTCCTTCATCTCGTTTCGCTCTCTTTCACCCTCCTTCGTCTCGGTTCACTCTCTTTCACCCACCTTCGTCTCGTTTCGCTCTCTCTCACCCTCCGTCGTCTCGTTTCGCACTCCTTCACCCACCTTCGTCTCGTTTCGCTCTCTTTCAACCTCCTTTGTCTCGTTTCGCTCTCTTTCACCCTCCTTTGTCTCGTTTCGCTCTCTTTCACCCTCCTTCGTCTAGTTTCGCTCTCTTTCACCCTCCTTCGTCTCGTTTCGCTCTCTTTCACCCACCTTCGTCTCGTTTCGCTCTCTCTCACCCTCCTTCGTCTCGTTTCGCTCTCTTCCACCCTCCTTCGTCTCGTTTCGCCTTCTTTCACCCACCTTCGTCTCGTTTCGCTCTCTTTCCCCCTCCTTCGTCTCGTTTGTTCTCTTTAACCCTCCTTCGTCTCGTTTCGCTCTCTTTCACCCTCCTTCGTATCGTTTAGCGCTCATTCACCCTCCTTCGTCTCGTTTCACTCTTTTTCACCCTCCTTCGTCTCGTTTCGCTCTCTTTCACCCTCCTTCGTCTCGTTTCGCTCACTTCCACCCTCCTTCGTCTCGTTTCGCAATCTTTCACCCTCCTTCGTCTCGTTTCACTCTCTTTCACCTTCCTTCATCTCGTTTCGCTCTCTTTCACCCTCCTTCATCTCACTTCACTCTCTTTCACACTCCTTCGTCTCGTTTCGCCTTCTTTCACCCTCCTTCATCTCGTTTCACTCTCATTCCCCCTCCTTCGTCTCGTTTTGTTCTCTTTCACCCTCCTTCGTCTCGTCTCGCTCTCTTTCATCCTCCTTCGTCTCGTTTCGCTCTCTTTCGCCCTCCTTCGTCTCGTTTCGCTCTCTTTCGCCCTCCTTCGTCTCGTTTCGCTCTCTCTCACCCTCCTTCGTCTCGTTTCGCTCTGTTCCACCCTCCTTCGTCTCGTTTCGCTCTCTTCCACCCGCCTTCATCTCGTTTCGCCCTCTCTCCCCCTTCTTCGTCTCGTTTCGCTCTCTTTCACCCCCCTTCGTCTCGTTTCGCTCTCTTTCACCCTCCTTTGCCTCGTTTCGCTCTCTTTCGCTCTCCTTCGTCTCGTTTCGCTCTCTTCCACCCTCCTTCGTCTCGTCTCGCTCTCTTTCATCCTCATTCGTCTTGTTTCGCTCTCTTTCACCCTCCATCGGCTCGTTTCGCTCTCTTTCGCCCTCCTTCGTCTCGTTTCGCTCTCTTTCGCCCTCCTTCGTCTCGTTTCGCTCTCTCTCACCCTCCTTCGTCTCGATTCGCTCTGTTCCACCCTCCTTCGTCTCGTTTCGCTCTCTTCCACCCTCCTTCATCTCGTTTCGCCCTCTCTCCCCCTTCTTCGTCTCGTTTCGCTCTCTTTCACCCTCCTTCGTCTCGTTTCGCTCTCTTTCACCCTCCTTTGCCTCGTTTCGCTCTCTTTCGCTCTCCTTCGTCTCGTTTCGCTCTCTTCCACCCTCCTTCGTCTCGTTTTGCTCACTTTCACCCTCCTTCGGCTCGTTTTGCTCTCTTTCACTCTCCTTCATCTCGTTTCGCTCTCTTTCACCCTCCTTCGTCTCGTTTGACTGTCTTATACCTTCCTTCGTCTCGTTTCGCTCTCTTCCACCCTCCTTCGTCACGTTTCGCCCTCTTCCACCCTCCTTCGTCTCGGTTCGCTCTCTTTCACCCTCCTTCGTCTCGTTTCGCTCTCTTTGACCCTCCTTCGTCTCTTTTCTTTCTCTTTCACCCTCCTTCGTCTTGTTTCGCTCTCTTTCACCCTCCTTCGTCTCGGTTCGCTCTCTTTCACCCACCTTCGTCTCGTTTCGCTCTCTCTCACCCTCCGTCGTCTCGTTTCGCACTCCTTCACCCTCCTTCGTCTCGTTTCGCTCTCTTTCACCCTCCTTCATCTCGTTTCGCTCTCTTTCACCCTCCTTCGTCTCGGTTCACTCTCTTTCACCCACCTTCGTCTCGTTTCGCTCTCTCTCACCCTCCGTCGTCTCGTTTCGCACTCCTTCACCCACCTTCGTCTCGTTTCGCTCTCTTTCACCCTCCTTTGTCTCGTTTCGCTCTCTTTCACCCTCCTTTGTCTCGTTTCGCTCTCTTTCACCCTCCTTCGTCTAGTTTCGCTCTCTTTCACCCTCCTTCGTCTCGTTTCGCTCTCTTTCACCCACCTTCGTCTCGTTTCGCTCTCTCTCACCCTCCTTCGTCTCGTTTCGCTCTCTTCCACCCTCCTTCGTCTCGTTTCGCCTTCTTTCACCCTCCTTCGTCTCGTTTCGCTCTCTTTCCCCCTCCTTCGTCTCGTTTGTTCTCTTTAACCCTCCTTCGTCTCGTTTCGCTCTCTTTCACCCTCCTTCGTATCGTTTAGCGCTCATTCACCCTCCTTCGTCTCGTTTCACTCTTTTTCACCCTCCTTCGTCTCGTTTCGCTCTCTTTCATCCTCCTTCGTCTCGTTTCGCTCTCTTTCACCCTCCATCGGCTCGTTTCGCTCTCTTTCGCCCTCCTTCGTCTCGTTTCGCTCTCTTTCGCCCTCCTTCGTCTCGTTTCGCTCTCTCTCACCATCCTTCGTCTCGTTTCGCTCTCTTCCACCCTTCTTCGTCTCGATTCGCTCTCTTCCTCCCTCCTTCATCTCGTTTCGCCCTCTCTCCTCCTTCTTCGTCTCGTTTTGCTCTCTTTCACCCTTCTTCGCCTCGTTTCGCTCTCTTTCACCCTCCTTCGTCTTGTTTCGTTCTCTTTCGCTCTCCTTCGTCTCGTTTCGCTCTCTTCCACCCTCCTTCGTCTCGTTTCGCTCACTGTCACCCTCCTTCGGCTCGTTTAGCTCTCTTCCACCATCCTTCGTCTCGTTTCGCTATCTTTCACCCTCCTTCGGCTCATTTCGCTCTCTTTGACCCTCCTTCGTCTCGTTTCGCTCTCTTCCACCCTCCTTCGTCACGTTTCGCTCACTGTCACCCTCCTTCGGCTCGTTTAGCTCTCTTTCACCCTCCTTCGTCTCGTTTCGCTCTCATTCCCCCTCCTTTATCTAGTTTCGCTCTCTTCCATCCTCCTTCGTCTCGTTTCGCTCTCTCTCACCCTCCTTCATCTCGTTTCGCTCTCTTCCTCCCTCCTTCGTCTCATTTCGCCATATTTCACCCTCATTCGTCTCGTTTCGCTCTCTTTCCCCCTCCTTCGTCTCGTTTCGTTCTCTTTCACCCTCCTTCATCTCGTTTCGCTCTCTTTCACCTTCCTTCGCCTCGATTCGCTCTCTTTCACCCTCCTTTGTCTCGTTTAGCTCTCTTTCACCCTCCTTCATCTCGTTTCGCTCTCTTTCACCCTCCTTCATCTCGTTTCGCTCTCTTCCACCCTCCTTCGTCTCGTTTCGCACTCTTTCACCCTCCTTCGTCTCGTTTCGCCCTCTTTCACCCTCCTTCGTCTCGTTTCACTCTCTTTCACCTTCCTTCATCTCGTTTCGCTCTCTTTCACCCTCCTTCATCTCAATTCACTCTCTTTCACACTCCTTCGTCTCGTTTCGCCTTCTTTCACCCTCCTTCGTCTCGTTTCACTCTCATTTCCCCTCCTTCGTCTCGTTTTGTTCTCTTTCACCCTCCTTCGTCTCGTCTCGCTCTCTTTCATCCTCCTTCGTCTCGTTTCGCTCTCTTTCACCCTCCATCGGCTCGTTTCGCTCTCTTTCGCCCTCCTTCGTCTCGTTTCGCTCTCTTTCGCCCTCCTTCGTCTCGTTTCGCTCTCTCTCACCCTCCTTCGTCTCGTTTCGCTCTGTTCCACCCTCCTTCGTCTCGTTTCGCTCTCTTCCACCCGCCTTCATCTCGTTTCGCCCTCTCTCCCCCTTCTTCGTCTCGTTTCGCTCTCTTTCACCCTCCTTCGTCTCGTTTCGCTCTCTTTCACCCTCCTTTGCCTCGTTTCGCTCTCTTTCGCTCTCCTTCGTCTCGTTTCGCTCTCTTCCACCCTCCTTCGTCTCGTCTCGCTCTCTTTCATCCTCCTTTGTCTCGTTTCGCTCTCTTTCACCCTCCATCGGCTCGTTTCGCTCTCTTTCGCCCTCCTTCGTCTCGTTTCGCTCTCTTTCGCCCTCCTTCATCTCGTTTCGCTCTCTTTCACCCTCCTTCGTCTCGTTTCACTGTCTTATACCTTCCTTCGTCTCGTTTCGCTCTCTTCCACCCTCCTTCGTCACGTTTCGCCCTCTTCCACCCTCCTTCGTCTCGGTTCGCTCTCTTTCACCCTCCTTCGTCTCGTTTCGCTCTCTTTGACCCTCCTTCGTCTCTTTTCTTTCTCTTTCACCCTCCTTCGTCTTGTTTCACTCTCTTTCACCCTCCTTCGTCTCGGTTCGCTCTCTTTCACCCACCTTCGTCTCGTTTCGCTCTCTCTCACCCTCCGTCGTCTCGTTTCGCACTCCTTCACCCTCCTTCATCTCGTTTCGCTCTCTTTCACCCTCCTTCATCTCAATTCACTCTCTTTCACACTCCTTCGTCTCGTTTCGCCTTCTTTCACCCTCCTTCGTCTCGTTTCACTCTCATTCCCCCTCCTTCGTCTCGTTTTGTTCTCTTTCACCCTCCTTCGTCTCGTTTCACTCTCTTTCACCTTCCTTCATCTCGTTTCGCTCTCTTTCACCCTCCTTCATCTCACTTCACTCTCTTTCACACTCCTTCGTCTCGTTTCGCCTTCTTTCACCCTCCTTCATTTCGTTTCACTCTCATTCCCCCTCCTTCGTCTCGTTTTGTTCTCTTTCACCCTCCTTCGTCTCGTCTCGCTCTCTTTCATCCTCCTTCGTCTCGTTTCGCTCTCTTTCGCCCTCCTTCGTCTCGTTTCGCTCTCTTTCGCCCTCCTTCGTCTCGTTTCGCTCTCTCTCACCCTCCTTCGTCTCGTTTCGCTCTGTTCCACCCTCCTTCGTCTCGTTTCGCTCTCTTCCACCCGCCTTCATCTCGTTTCGCCCTCTCTCCCCCTTCTTCGTCTCGTTTCGCTCTCTTTCACCCTCCTTCGTCTCGTTTCGCTCTCTTTCACCCTCCTTTGCCTCGTTTCGCTCTCCTTCGTCTCGTTTCGCTCTCTTCCACCCTCCTTCGTCTCGTCTCGCTCTCTTTCATCCTCATTCGTCTTGTTTCGCTCTCTTTCACCCTCCATCGGCTCGTTTCGCTCTCTTTCGCCCTCCGTCGTCTCGTTTCGCTCTCTTTCGCCCTCCTTCGTCTCGTTTCGCTCTCTCTCACCCTCCTTCGTCTCGATTCGCTCTGTTCCACCCTCCTTCGTCTCGTTTCGCTCTCTTCCACCCTCCTTCATCTCGTTTCGCCCTCTCTCCCCCTTCTTCGTCTCGTTTCGCTCTCTTTCACCCCCCTTCGTCTCGTTTCGCTCTCTTTCACCCTCCTTTGCCTCGTTTCGCTCTCTTTCGCTCTCCTTCGTCTCGTTTCGCTCTCTTCCACCCTCCTTCGTCTCGTTTTGCTCACTTTCACCCTCCTTCGGCTCGTTCTGCTCTCTTTCACTCTCCTTCATCTCGTTTCGCTCTCTTTCACCCTCCTTCGTCTCGTTTCACTGTCTTATACCTTCCTTCGTCTCGTTTCGCTCTCTTCCACCCTCCTTCGTCACGTTTCGCCCTCTTCCACCCTCCTTCGTCTCGGTTCGCTCTCTTTCACCCTCCTTCGTCTCGTTTCGCTCTCTTTGACCCTCCTTCGTCTCTTTTCTTTCTCTTTCACCCTCCTTCGTCTCGTTTCGCACTCTTTCACCCTCCTTCGTCTCGTTTCGCCCTCTTTCACCCTCCTTCGTCTCGTTTCACTCTCTTTCACCTTCCTTCATCTCGTTTCGCTCTCTTTCACCCTCCTTCATCTCAATTCACTCTCTTTCACACTCCTTCGTCTCGTTTCGCCTTCTTTCACCCTCCTTCGTCTCGTTTCACTCTCATTCCCCCTCCTTCGTCTCGTTTTGTTCTCTTTCACCCTCCTTCGTCTCGTCTCGCTCTCTTTCATCCTCCTTCGTCTCGTTTCGCTCTCTTTCACCCTCCATCGGCTCGTTTCGCTCTCTTTCGCCCTCCTTCGTCTCGTTTCGCTCTCTTTCGCCCTCCTTCGTCTCGTTTCGCTCTCTCTCACCCTCCTTCGTCTCGTTTCGCTCTGTTCCACCCTCCTTCGTCTCGTTTCGCTCTCTTCCACCCGCCTTCATCTCGTTTCGCCCTCTCTCCCCCTTCTTCGTCTCGTTTCGCTCTCTTTCACCCTCCTTCGTCTCGTTTCGCTCTCTTTCACCCTCCTTTGCCTCGTTTCGCTCTCTTTCGCTCTCCTTCGTCTCGTTTCGCTCTCTTCCACCCTCCTTCGTCTCGTCTCGCTCTCTTTCATCCTCCTTTGTCTCGTTTCGCTCTCTTTCACCCTCCATCGGCTCGTTTCGCTCTCTTTCGCCCTCCTTCGTCTCGTTTCGCTCTCTTTCGCCCTCCTTCATCTCGTTTCGCTCTCTTTCACCCTCCTTCGTCTCGTTTCACTGTCTTATACCTTCCTTCGTCTCGTTTCGCTCTCTTCCACCCTCCTTCGTCACGTTTCGCCCTCTTCCACCCTCCTTCGTCTCGGTTCGCTCTCTTTCACCCTCCTTCGTCTCGTTTCGCTCTCTTTGACCCTCCTTCGTCTCTTTTCTTTCTCTTTCACCCTCCTTCGTCTTGTTTCACTCTCTTTCACCCTCCTTCGTCTCGGTTCGCTCTCTTTCACCCACCTTCGTCTCGTTTCGCTCTCTCTCACCCTCCGTCGTCTCGTTTCGCACTCCTTCACCCTCCTTCATCTCGTTTCGCTCTCTTTCACCCTCCTTCATCTCAATTCACTCTCTTTCACACTCCTTCGTCTCGTTTCGCCTTCTTTCACCCTCCTTCGTCTCGTTTCACTCTCATTCCCCCTCCTTCGTCTCGTTTTGTTCTCTTTCACCCTCCTTCGTCTCGTTTCACTCTCTTTCACCTTCCTTCATCTCGTTTCGCTCTCTTTCACCCTCCTTCATCTCACTTCACTCTCTTTCACACTCCTTCGTCTCGTTTCGCCTTCTTTCACCCTCCTTCATTTCGTTTCACTCTCATTCCCCCTCCTTCGTCTCGTTTTGTTCTCTTTCACCCTCCTTCGTCTCGTCTCGCTCTCTTTCATCCTCCTTCGTCTCGTTTCGCTCTCTTTCGCCCTCCTTCGTCTCGTTTCGCTCTCTTTCGCCCTCCTTCGTCTCGTTTCGCTCTCTCTCACCCTCCTTCGTCTCGTTTCGCTCTGTTCCACCCTCCTTCGTCTCGTTTCGCTCTCTTCCACCCGCCTTCATCTCGTTTCGCCCTCTCTCCCCCTTCTTCGTCTCGTTTCGCTCTCTTTCACCCTCCTTCGTCTCGTTTCGCTCTCTTTCACCCTCCTTTGCCTCGTTTCGCTCTCCTTCGTCTCGTTTCGCTCTCTTCCACCCTCCTTCGTCTCGTCTCGCTCTCTTTCATCCTCATTCGTCTTGTTTCGCTCTCTTTCACCCTCCATCGGCTCGTTTCGCTCTCTTTCGCCCTCCGTCGTCTCGTTTCGCTCTCTTTCGCCCTCCTTCGTCTCGTTTCGCTCTCTCTCACCCTCCTTCGTCTCGATTCGCTCTGTTCCACCCTCCTTCGTCTCGTTTCGCTCTCTTCCACCCTCCTTCATCTCGTTTCGCCCTCTCTCCCCCTTCTTCGTCTCGTTTCGCTCTCTTTCACCCCCCTTCGTCTCGTTTCGCTCTCTTTCACCCTCCTTTGCCTCGTTTCGCTCTCTTTCGCTCTCCTTCGTCTCGTTTCGCTCTCTTCCACCCTCCTTCGTCTCGTTTTGCTCACTTTCACCCTCCTTCGGCTCGTTCTGCTCTCTTTCACTCTCCTTCATCTCGTTTCGCTCTCTTTCACCCTCCTTCGTCTCGTTTCACTGTCTTATACCTTCCTTCGTCTCGTTTCGCTCTCTTCCACCCTCCTTCGTCACGTTTCGCCCTCTTCCACCCTCCTTCGTCTCGGTTCGCTCTCTTTCACCCTCCTTCGTCTCGTTTCGCTCTCTTTGACCCTCCTTCGTCTCTTTTCTTTCTCTTTCACCCTCCTTCGTCTTGTTTCGCTCTCTTTCACCCTCCTTCGTCTCGGTTCGCTCTCTTTCACCCACCTTCGTCTCGTTTCGCTCTCTCTCACCCTCCGTCGTCTCGTTTCGCACTCCTTCACCCTCCTTCGTCTCGTTTCGCTCTCTTTCACCCTCCTTCATCTCGTTTCGCTCTCTTTCACCCTCCTTCGTCTCGGTTCACTCTCTTTCACCCACCTTCGTCTCGTTTCGCTCTCTCTCACCCTCCGTCGTCTCGTTTCGCACTCCTTCACCCACCTTCGTCTCGTTTCGCTCTCTTTCACCCTCCTTTGTCTCGTTTCGCTCTCTTTCACCCTCCTTTGTCTCGTTTCGCTCTCTTTCACCCTCCTTCGTCTAGTTTCGCTCTCTTTCACCCTCCTTCGTCTCGTTTCGCTCTCTTTCACCCACCTTCGTCTCGTTTCGCTCTCTCTCACCCTCCTTCGTCTCGTTTCGCTCTCTTCCACCCTCCTTCGTCTCGTTTCGCCTTCTTTCACCCTCCTTCGTCTCGTTTCGCTCTCTTTCCCCCTCCTTCGTCTCGTTTGTTCTCTTTAACCCTCCTTCGTCTCGTTTCGCTCTCTTTCACCCTCCTTCGTATCGTTTAGCGCTCATTCACCCTCCTTCGTCTCGTTTCACTCTTTTTCACCCTCCTTCGTCTCGTTTCGCTCTCTTTCACCCTCCTTCGTCTCGTTTCGCTCACTTCCACCCTCCTTCGTCTCGTTTCGCAATCTTTCACCCTCCTTCGTCTCGTTTCACTCTCTTTCACCTTCCTTCATCTCGTTTCGCTCTCTTTCACCCTCCTTCATCTCACTTCACTCTCTTTCACACTCCTTCGTCTCGTTTCGCCTTCTTTCACCCTCCTTCATCTCGTTTCACTCTCATTCCCCCTCCTTCGTCTCGTTTTGTTCTCTTTCACCCTCCTTCGTCTCGTCTCGCTCTCTTTCATCCTCCTTCGTCTCGTTTCGCTCTCTTTCGCCCTCCTTCGTCTCGTTTCGCTCTCTTTCGCCCTCCTTCGTCTCGTTTCGCTCTCTCTCACCCTCCTTCGTCTCGTTTCGCTCTGTTCCACCCTCCTTCGTCTCGTTTCGCTCTCTTCCACCCGCCTTCATCTCGTTTCGCCCTCTCTCCCCCTTCTTCGTCTCGTTTCGCTCTCTTTCACCCCCCTTCATCTCGTTTCGCTCTCTTTCACCCTCCTTTGCCTCGTTTCGCTCTCTTTCGCTCTCCTTCGTCTCGTTTCGCTCTCTTCCACCCTCCTTCGTCTCGTCTCGCTCTCTTTCATCCTCATTCGTCTTGTTTCGCTCTCTTTCACCCTCCATCGGCTCGTTTCGCTCTCTTTCGCCCTCCTTCGTCTCGTTTCGCTCTCTTTCGCCCTCCTTCGTCTCGTTTCGCTCTCTCTCACCCTCCTTCGTCTCGATTCGCTCTGTTCCACCCTCCTTCGTCTCGTTTCGCTCTCTTCCACCCTCCTTCATCTCGTTTCGCCCTCTCTTCCCCTTCTTCGTCTCGTTTCGCTCTCTTTCACCCTCCTTCGTCTCGTTTCGCTCTCTTTCACCCTCCTTTGCCTCGTTTCGCTCTCTTTCGCTCTCCTTCGTCTCGTTTCGCTCTCTTCCACCCTCCTTCGTCTCGTTTTGCTCACTTTCACCCTCCTTCGGCTCGTTTTGCTCTCTTTCACTCTCCTTCATCTCGTTTCGCTCTCTTTCACCCTCCTTCGTCTCGTTTCACTGTCTTATACCTTCCTTCGTCTCGTTTCGCTCTCTTCCACCCTCCTTCGTCACGTTTCGCCCTCTTCCACCCTCCTTTGTCTCGGTTCGCTCTCTTTCACCCTCCTTCGTCTCGTTTCGCTCTCTTTGACCCTCCTTCGTCTCTTTTCTTTCTCTTTCACCCTCCTTCGTCTTGTTTCGCTCTCTTTCACCCTCCTTCGTCTCGGTTCGCTCTCTTTCACCCACCTTCGTCTCGTTTCGCTCTCTCTCACCCTCCGTCGTCTCGTTTCGCACTCCTTCACCCTCCTTCGTCTCGTTTCGCTCTCTTTCACCCTCCTTCATCTCGTTTCGCTCTCTTTCACCCTCCTTCGTCTCGGTTCACTCTCTTTCACCCACCTTCGTCTCGTTTCGCTCTCTCTCACCCTCCGTCGTCTCGTTTCGCACTCCTTCACCCACCTTCGTCTCGTTTCGCTCTCTTTCACCCTCCTTTGTCTCGTTTCGCTCTCTTTCACCCTCCTTCGTCTAGTTTCGCTCTCTTTCACCCTCCTTCGTCTCGTTTCGCTCTCTTTCACCCACCTTCGTCTCGTTTCGCTCTCTCTCACCCTCCTTCGTCTCGTTTCGCTCTCTTCCACCCTCCTTCGTCTCGTTTCGCCTTCTTTCACCCTCCTTCGTCTCGTTTCGCTCTCTTTCCCCCTCCTTCGTCTCGTTTGTTCTCTTTAACCCTCCTTCGTCTCGTTTCGCTCTCTTTCACCCTCCTTCGTATCGTTTAGCGCTCATTCACCCTCCTTCGTCTCGTTTCACTCTTTTTCACCCTCCTTCGTCTCGTTTCGCTCTCTTTCATCCTCCTTCGTCTCGTTTCGCTCTCTTTCACCCTCCATCGGCTCGTTTCGCTCTCTTTCGCCCTCCTTCGTCTCGTTTCGCTCTCTTTCGCCCTCCTTCGTCTCGTTTCGCTCTCTCTCACCATCCTTCGTCTCGTTTCGCTCTCTTCCACCCTTCTTCGTCTCGATTCGCTCTCTTCCTCCCTCCTTCATCTCGTTTCGCCCTCTCTCCTCCTTCTTCGTCTCGTTTTGCTCTCTTTCACCCTTCTTCGCCTCGTTTCGCTCTCTTTCACCCTCCTTCGTCTTGTTTCGTTCTCTTTCGCTCTCCTTCGTCTCGTTTCGCTCTCTTCCACCCTCCTTCGTCTCGTTTCGCTCACTGTCACCCTCCTTCGGCTCGTTTAGCTCTCTTCCACCATCCTTCGTCTCGTTTCGCTATCTTTCACCCTCCTTCGGCTCATTTCGCTCTCTTTGACCCTCCTTCGTCTCGTTTCGCTCTCTTCCACCCTCCTTCGTCACGTTTCGCTCACTGTCACCCTCCTTCGGCTCGTTTAGCTCTCTTTCACCCTCCTTCGTCTCGTTTCGCTCTCATTCCCCCTCCTTTATCTAGTTTCGCTCTCTTCCATCCTCCTTCGTCTCGTTTCGCTCTCTCTCACCCTCCTTCATCTCGTTTCGCTCTCTTCCTCCCTCCTTCGTCTCATTTCGCCATATTTCACCCTCATTCGTCTCGTTTCGCTCTCTTTCCCCCTCCTTCGTCTCGTTTCGTTCTCTTTCACCCTCCTTCATCTCGTTTCGCTCTCTTTCACCTTCCTTCGCCTCGATTCGCTCTCTTTCACCCTCCTTTGTCTCGTTTAGCTCTCTTTCACCCTCCTTCATCTCGTTTCGCTCTCTTTCACCCTCCTTCATCTCGTTTCGCTCTCTTCCACCCTCCTTCGTCTCGTTTCGCACTCTTTCACCCTCCTTCGTCTCGTTTCGCCCTCTTTCACCCTCCTTCGTCTCGTTTCACTCTCTTTCACCTTCCTTCATCTCGTTTCGCTCTCTTTCACCCTCCTTCATCTCAATTCACTCTCTTTCACACTCCTTCGTCTCGTTTCGCCTTCTTTCACCCTCCTTCGTGTCGTTTCACTCTCATTCTCCCTCCTTCGTCTCGTTTTGTTCTCTTTCACCCTCCTTCGTCTCGTCTCGCTCTCTTTCATCCTCCTTCGTCTCGTTTCGCTCTCTTTCACCCTCCATCGGCTCGTTTCGCTCTCTTTCGCCCTCCTTCGTCTCGTTTCGCTCTCTTTCGCCCTCCTTCGTCTCGTTTCGCTCTCTCTCACCCTCCTTCGTCTCGTTTCGCTCTGTTCCACCCTCCTTCGTCTCGTTTCGCTCTCTTCCACCCGCCTTCATCTCGTTTCGCCCTCTCTCCCCCTTCTTCGTCTCGTTTCGCTCTCTTTCACCCTCCTTCGTCTCGTTTCGCTCTCTTTCACCCTCCTTTGCCTCGTTTCGCTCTCTTTCGCTCTCCTTCGTCTCGTTTCGCTCTCTTCCACCCTCCTTCGTCTCGTCTCGCTCTCTTTCATCCTCCTTTGTCTCGTTTCGCTCTCTTTCACCCTCCATCGGCTCGTTTCGCTCTCTTTCGCCCTCCTTCGTCTCGTTTCGCTCTCTTTCACCCTCCTTCATCTCGTTTCGCTCTCTTTCACCCTCCTTCGTCTCGTTTCACTGTCTTATACCTTCCTTCGTCTCGTTTCGCTCTCTTCCACCCTCCTTCGTCACGTTTCGCCCTCTTCCACCCTCCTTCGTCTCGGTTCGCTCTCTTTCACCCTCCTTCGTCTCGTTTCGCTCTCTTTGACCCTCCTTCGTCTCTTTTCTTTCTCTTTCACCCTCCTTCGTCTTGTTTCACTCTCTTTCACCCTCCTTCGTCTCGGTTCGCTCTCTTTCACCCACCTTCGTCTCGTTTCGCTCTCTCTCACCCTCCGTCGTCTCGTTTCGCACTCCTTCACCCTCCTTCGTCTCGTTTCGCTCTCTTTCACCCTCCTTCATCTCAATTCACTCTCTTTCACACTCCTTCGTCTCGTTTCGCCTTCTTTCACCCTCCTTCGTCTCGTTTCACTCTCATTCCCCCTCCTTCGTCTCGTTTTGTTCTCTTTCACCCTCCTTCGTCTCGTCTCGCTCTCTTTCATCCTCCTTCGTCTCGTTTCGCTCTCTTTCACCCTCCATCGGCTCGTTTCGCTCTCTTTCGCCCTCCTTCGTCTCGTTTCGCTCTCTTTCGCCCTCCTTCGTCTCGTTTCGCTCTCTCTCACCCTCCTTCGTCTCGTTTCGCTCTGTTCCACCCTCCTTCGTCTCGTTTCGCTCTCTTCCACCCGCCTTCATCTCGTTTCGCCCTCTCTCCCCCTTCTTCGTCTCGTTTCGCTCTCTTTCACCCTCCTTCGTCTCGTTTCGCTCTCTTTCACCCTCCTTTGCCTCGTTTCGCTCTCTTTCGCTCTCCTTCGTCTCGTTTCGCTCTCTTCCACCCTCCTTCGTCTCGTCTCGCTCTCTTTCATCCTCCTTTGTCTCGTTTCGCTCTCTTTCACCCTCCATCGGCTCGTTTCGCTCTCTTTCGCCCTCCTTCGTCTCGTTTCGCTCTCTTTCGCCCTCCTTCATCTCGTTTCGCTCTCTTTCACCCTCCTTCATCTCGTTTCACTGTCTTATACCTTCCTTCGTCTCGTTTCGCTCTCTTCCACCCTCCTTCGTCACGTTTCGCCCTCTTCCACCCTCCTTCGTCTCGGTTCGCTCTCTTTCACCCTCCTTCGTCTCGTTTCGCTCTCTTTGACCCTCCTTCGTCTCTTTTCTTTCTCTTTCACCCTCCTTCGTCTTGTTTCACTCTCTTTCACCCTCCTTCGTCTCGGTTCGCTCTCTTTCACCCACCTTCGTCTCGTTTCGCTCTCTCTCACCCTCCGTCGTCTCGTTTCGCACTCCTTCACCCTCCTTCGTCTCGTTTCGCTCTCTTTCACCCTCCTTCGTCTCGTTTCGCTCTCTTTCACCCTCCTTTGTCTCGTTTCGCTCTCTTTCACCCTCCTTCGTCTAGTTTCGCTCTCTTTCACCCTCCTTCGTCTCGTTTCGCTCTCTTTCACCCACCTTCGTCTCGTTTCGCTCTCTCTCACCCTCCTTCGTCTCGTTTCGCTCTCTTCCACCCTCCTTCGTCTCGTTTCGCCTTCTTTCACCCTCCTTCGTCTCGTTTCGCTCTCTTTCCCCCTCCTTCGTCTCGTTTGTTCTCTTTAACCCTCCTTCGTCTCGTTTCGCTCTCTTTCACCCTCCTTCATCTCGTTTAGCGCTCATTCACCCTCCTTCGTCTCGTTTCACTCTTTTTCACCCTCCTTCGTCTCGTTTCGCTCTCTTTCATCCTCCTTCGTCTCGTTTTGCTCTCTTTCACCCTCCATCGGCTCGTTTCGCTCTCTTTCGCCCTCCTTCGTCTCGTTTCGCTCTCTTTCGCCCTCCTTCGTCTCGTTTCGCTCTCTCTCACCATCCTTCGTCTCGTTTCGCTCTCTTCCACCCTCCTTCGTCTCGATTCGCTCTCTTCCTCCCTCCTTCATCTCGTTTCGCCCTCTCTCCACCTTCTTCGTCTCGTTTTGCTCTCTTTCACCCTTCTTCGCCTCGTTTCGCTCTCTTTCACCCTCCTTCGTCTTGTTTCGTTCTCTTTCGCTCTCCATCGTCTCGTTTCGCTCTCTTCCACCCTCCTTCGTCTCGTTTCGCTCACTGTCACCCTCCTTCGGCTCGTTTAGCTCTCTTCCATCATCCTTCGTCTCGTTTCGCTCTCTTTCACCCTCCTTCGGCTCATTTCGCTCTCTTTGACCCTCCTTCGTCTCGTTTCGCTCTCTTCCACCCTCCTTCGTCACGTTTCGCTCACTGTCACCCTCCTTCGGCTCGTTTAGCTCTCTTTCACCCTCCTTCGTCTCGTTTCGCTCTCATTCCCCCTCCTTCATCTAGTTTCGCTCTCTTCCATCCTCCTTCGTCTCGTTTCGCTCTCTCTCACCCTCCTTCATCTCGTTTCGCTCTCTTCCTCCCTCCTTCGTCTCATTTCGCCATATTTCACCCTCATTCGTCTCGTTTCGCTCTCTTTCCCACTCCTTCGTCTCGTTTCGTTCTCTTTCACCCTCCTTCATCTCGTTTCGCTCTCTTTCACCTTCCTTCGCCTCGATTCGCTCTCTTTCACCCTCCTTTGTCTCGTTTCGCTCTCTTTCACCCCCATTCGTCTCGTTTAGCTCTCTTTCACCTTCCTTCATCTCGTTTCGCTCACTTTCACCCTCCTTCGTCTCGTTTCGCTCTCTTTCACCCTCCATCGTCTCGTTTAGCTCTCTTTCACCCTCCTTCATCTCGTTTCGCTCTCTTTCACCCTCCTTCGTCTCGTTTCGCTCTCTTCCACCCTCCTTCGTCTCGTTTCGCACTCTTTCACCCTCCTTCGGCTCGTTTCGCTCTCGTTGACACTCCTTCGTCTCGTTTTGTTCTCTTTCACCCTCATTCGTCTCGTTTCGCTCTCTTTCACCCTCCTTCGTCTCGTTTCGCTTTCTTTAACCCTTCTTTGTCTCGTTTGTCCATCTTTCACAATCCTTCGTCTCGTTTTGCTCTCTTTCACACTCCTTCGTCTCGTTTCGTGCTCTTTCACCCTCCTTCTTCTCGTTTCCCTCTCTTTCACCCTCCATCGTCTCGTTTCGCTCTCTTCCACCCTCCTTCGGCTAGTTTCGCACTCATTCACCCTCCTTCGTCTCGTTTCGCTCTCTTTCACCTTCCTTCATCTCGTTTCGCTCTCTTTCACCATCCTTCGTCTCGTTTCGCACTCTATCACCCTCCCTTGTCTCGTTTCGCTCTCTTCCACCCTCCTTCGTTTCGTTTCGCTCACTTCCACCCCCCTTTGTCTCGTTTCGCTCTCATTCCCCCTCCTTCATCTAGTTTCGCTCTCTTCCATCCTCCTTCGTCTCGTTTCGCTCTCTCTCACCCTCCTTCATCTCGTCTCGCTCTCTTCCTCCCTCCTTCGTCTCATTTCGCCATATTTCACCCTCATTCGTCTCGTTTCGCTCTCTTTCCCCCTCCTTCGTCTCGTTTCGTTCTCTTTCACCCTCCTTCATCTCGTTTCGCTCTCTTTCACCTTCCTTCGCCTCGATTCGCTCTCTTTCACCCTCCTTTGTCACGTTTCGCTCTCTTTCACCCCCATTCGTCTCGTTTAGCTCTCTTTCACCTTCCTTCATCTCGTTTCGCTCACTTTCACCCTCCTTCGTCTCGTTTCGCTCTCTTTCACCCTCCATCGTCTCGTTTAGCTCTCTTTCACCCTCCTTCATCTCGTTTCGCTCTCTTTCACCCTCCTTCGTCTCGTTTCGCTCTCTTCCACCCTCCTTCGTCTCGTTTCGCACTCTTTCACCCTCCTTCGGCTCGATTCGCTCTCTTTGACACTCCTTCGTCTCGTTTTGTTCTCTTTCACCCTCATTCGCCTCGTTTCGCTCTCTTTCACCCTCCTTCGTCTCGTTTCCCTTTCTTTAACCCTTCTTTGTCTCGTTTGTCCATCTTTCACAATCCTTCGTCTCGTTTTGCTCTCTTTCACACTCCTTCGTCTCGTTTCGTTCTCTTTCACCCTCCTTCTTCTCGTTTCCCTCTCTTTCACCCTCCATCGTCTCGTTTCGCTCTCTTCCACCCTCCTTCGGCTAGTTTCGCACTCATTCACCCTCCTTCGTCTCGTTTCGCTCTCTTTCACCTTCCTTCATCTCGTTTCGCTCTCTTTCACCATCCTTCGTCTCGTTTCGCACTCTATCACCCTCCTTTGTCTCGTTTCGCTCTCTTCCACCCTCCTTCGTTTCGTTTCGCTCACTTCCACCCTCCTTCGTCTCGTTTCGCCCTCTTTCACCCTCCTTCGTCTCGTTTCGCTCTCTTTCACCCTCCTTCGTCTCAATTAACTCTCTTTCACACTCCTTCGTCTCGTTTCGCCTTCTTTCACCCTCCTACGTCTCGTTTCACTCTCATTCCCCCTCCTTCGTCTCGTTTTGTTCTCTTTCACCCTCCTTCGTCTCGTTTCGCTCTCTTTCACCCTCCTTTGTCTCGTTTCGCTCTCTTTCACCCTCCTTCGTCTCGTTTAGCTCTCTTTCACCTTCCTTCGTCTTGTTTCGCTCTGTTTCACCCTCCTTCGTCTCGTTTCGCTCTCTTTCACCCTCCTTCGTCTCGTTCCGCTCTCTTTCTCCCTCCTTCGTCTCGTTTAGCTCTCTTTCACCCTCCTTCGTCTCGTTTCACTCTTTTTCACCCTCCTTCATCTCGTTTCGCTCTCATTCACCCTCCTTCGTCTCGTTTCACTCTTTTTCACCCTCCTTCGTCTCGTTTCACTCTCTTTCATCCTCCTTCGGCTCGTTTCGCTCTCTTTCACCCTCCATCGGCTCGTTTCGCTCTCTTTCGCCCTCCTTCGTCTCGTTTCGCTCTCTTTCGCCCTCCTTCATCTCGTTTCGCTCTCTCTCACCCTCCTTCGTCTCGTTTCGCTCTGTTCCACCCTCCTTCGTCTCGTTTCGCTCTCTTCCACCCTCCTTCATCTCGTTTCGCTCTCTCTCCCCCTTCTTCGTCTTGTTTCGCTCTCTTTCACCCTCCTTCGATTCGTTTCGCTCTCTCTCACCCTCCGTCGTCTCGTTTCGCACTCCTTCACCCTCCTTCGTTTCGTTTCGCTCTCTTTCACCCTCCTTCATCTCGTTTCGCTCTCTTTCACCCTCCTTCGTCTCGGTTCACTCTCTTTCACCCACCTTCGTCTCGTTTCGCTCTCTCTCACCCTCCGTCGTCTCGTATCGCACTCCTTCACCCTCCTTCGTCTCGTTTCGCTCTCTTTCACCCTCCTTCGTCTCGTTTCGCTCTCTTTCACCCTCCTTTGTCTCGTTTCGCTCTCTTTCACCCTCCTTTGTCTTGTTTCGCTCTCTTTTACCCTCCTTCGTCTCGTTTCGCTCTCTTTCACCCACCTTTGTCTCGATTCGCTCTCTCTCACCCTCCTTAGTCTCGTTTCGCTCTCTTCCACCCTCCTTCGTCTCGTTTCGCCTTCTTTCACCCTCCTTCGTCTCGTTTCGCTCTCTTTCCCCCTCCTTCGTCTCGTTTTGTTCTCTTTAACCCTCCTTCGTCTCGTTTCGCTCTCTTTCACCCTCCTTCGTCTCGTTTAGCGCTCATTCACCCTCCTTCGTCTCGTTTCACTCTTTTTCACCCTCCTTCGTCTCGTTTCGCTCTCTTTCATCCTCCTTCGTCTAGTTTCGCTCTCTTTCACCCTCCATCGGCTCGTTTCGCTCTCTTTCGCCCTCCTTCGTCTCGTTTCGCTCTCTTTCGCCCTCCTTCGTCTCGTTTCGCTCTCTCTCACCATCCTTCGTCTCGTTTCGCTCTCTTCCACCCTCCTTCGTCTCAATTCGCTCTCTTCCTCCCTCCTTCATCTCGTTTCGCCCTCTCTCCACCTTCTTCGTCTCGTTTCGCTCTCTTTCACCCTTCTTCGTCTCGTTTCGCTCTCTTTCACCCTCCTTCGTCTCGTTTCGTTCTCTTTCGCTCTCCTTCGTCTCGTTTCGCTCTCTTCCACCCTCCTTTGTCTCGTTTCGCTCACTGTCACCCTCCTTCGGCTCGTTTAGCTGTCTTCCACCATCCTTCGTCTCGTTTCGCTCTCTTTCACCCTCCTTCGGCTCATTTCGCTCTCTTTGACCCTCCTTCGTCTCGTTTCGCTCTCTTCCACCCTCCTTCGTCACGTTTCGCTCACTGTCAACCTCCTTCGGCTCGTTTAGCTCTCTTTCACTCTCCTTCGTCTCGTTTCGCTCTCATTCCCCCTCCTTCGTCTCGTTTCGCTCTCTTCCACCCTCCTTCGTCTCGTTTCGCTCTCTCTCACCCTCCTTCATCTCGTTTCGCTCTCTTCCTCCCTCCTTCGTCTCATTTCGCCATATTTCACCCTCATTCGTCTCGTTTCGCTCTCTTTCCCCCTCCTTTGTCTCGTTTCGCTCTCTTTCACCCCCATTCGTCTCGTTTAGCTCTCTTTCACCTTCCTTCATCTCGTTTCGCTCACTTTCACCCTCCTTCGTCTCGTTTCGCTCTCTTTCACCCTCCTTCGTCTCGTTTAGCTCTCTTTCACCCTCCTTCATCTTGTTTCGCTCTCTTTCACCCTCCTTCGTCTCGTTTCGCTCTCTTCCACCCTCCTTCGTCTCGTTTCGCACTCTTTCACCCTCCTTCGGCTCGTTTCGCTCTCTTTGACACTCCTTCGTCTCGTTTTGTTCTCTTTCACCCTCATTCGTCTCGTTTCGCTCTCTTTCACCCTCCTTCGTCTCGTTTCGCTTTCTTTAACCCTTCTTTGTCTCGTTTGTCCGTCTTTCACAATCCTTCGTCTCGTTTTGCTCTCTTTCACACTCCTTCGTCTCGTTTCGTTCTCTTTCACCCTCCTTCTTCTCGTTTCCCTCTCTTTCACCCTCCATCGTCTCGTTTCGCTCTCTTCCACCCTCCTTCGGCTAGTTTCGCACTCTTTCACCCTCCTTCGTCTCGGTTGGCTCTCTTTCACCTTCCTTCATCTCGTTTCGCTCTCTTTCACCATCCTTCGTCTCGTTTCGCACTCTTTCACCCTCCTTTGTCTCGTTTCGCTCTCTTTCACCCTCCTTCGTTTCGTTTGGCTCTCTTTCACCCTCCTTCGTCTTGTTTCGCTCTTTTTCACCCTCCTTTGTGTCGTTTCGCTCTCTTTCACCCTCCTTCGGCTCGTTTCGCTCTCTTTCACCCTCCTTTATCTCGTTTCGCTCTCTTTCACCCTCCTTCATCTCGTTTCGCTCACTTCCACCCTCCTTCATCTCGTTTCGCCCTCTTTCTCCCTCCTTCGTCTCGTTTCACTTTCTTTCACCTTCCTTCATCTCGTTTCGCTCTCTTTCACCCTACTTCGTCTCAATTCACTCTCTTTCACACTCCTTCGTCTCGTTTCACCTTCTTTCACCCTCCTTCGTCTCGTTTCACTCTCATTCCCCCTCCTTCGTCTCGTTTTGTTCTCATTCACCCTCCTTCGTTTCGTCTCGCTCTCTTTCACCTTCCTTCGCCTCGTTTCGCTCTCTTTCACACTCCTTTGTCTCGTTTCGCTCTCTTTCACCCTCCTTCGTCTCGTTTAGCTCTCTTTCACCTTCCTTCGTCTTGTTTCGCTCTCTTTCACCCTCCTTTGTTTCGTTTTGCTCTCTTTCACCCTCCTTCGTCACGTTCCGCTCTCTTTCTCCCTCCTTCGTCTCGTTTAGCTCTCTTTCACCCTCCTTCATCTCGTTTCACTCTTTTTCACCCTCCTTCATCTCGTTTCGCTCTCATTCACCCTCCTTCGTCTCGTTTCACTCTTTTTCACCCTCCTTCGTCTCGTTTCACTCTCTTTCATCCTCCTTCGTCTCGTTTCGCTCTCTTTCACCCTCCATCGGCTCGTTTCGCTCTCTTTCGCCCTCCTTCATCTCGTTTCGCTCTCTTTCGCCCTCCTTCGTCTCGTTTCGCTCTCTCTCACCCTCCTTCATCTCGTTTCGCTCTGTTCCACCCTCCTTCGTCTCGTTTCGCTCTCTTTCGCCCTCCTTCATCTCGTTTCGCTCTCTTTCGCCCTCCTTCGTCTCGTTTCGCTCTCTCTCACCCTCCTTCATCTCGTTTCGCTCTGTTCCACCCTCCTTCGTCTCGTTTCGCTCTCTTCCACCCTCCTTCATCTCGTTTCGCTCTCTCTCCCCCTTCTTCGTCTTGTTTCGCTCTCTTTCACCCTCCTTCGATTCGTTTCGCTCTCTTTTACCCTCCTTCGTCTCGTTTCGCTCTCTTTCGCTCTACTTCGTCTCGTTTCGCTCTCTTCCACCCTCCTTCATCTCGTTTTGCTCACTTTCACTCTCCTTCAACTCGTTTTGCTCTCTTTCACTCTCCTTCATCTCGTTTCGCTCTCTTTCACCCTACTACGTCTCGTTTCACTCTGTTTTACCTTCCTTCGTCTCCTTTCGCTCTCTTCCACCCTCCTTCGTCTCGTTTCGCCCTCTTCCACCCTCCTTCGTCTCGGTTCGCTCTCTTTCACCCTCCGTCGTCTCGTTTCGCACTCCTTCACCCTCCTTTGTCTCGTTCGCTCTCTTTCACCCTCCTTCGTCTCGTTTCGCTCTCTTTCACCCTCCTTTGTCTCGTTTCACTCTCCTTCACCCTCCTTCGTCTTGTTTCGCTCTCTTTCACCCACCTTCGTCTCGTTTCGCTCTCTCCCACACTCGTCGTCTCGTTTCGCTCACCTTCATCCTCCTTCGTCTCGTTTCGCTCTCTTTCACCCTCCTTCATCTCGTTTCGCTCTCTTTCACCTTCCTTTGTCTCGTTTCGCTCTCTTTCACCCTCCTTCGTCTCGTTTCGCTCTCTTTCACCCTCGTTCGTCTCGTTTCGCTCTCTTTCACCCACCTTCGGCTCGTTTCGCTCTCTCACCCTCCTTCGTCTCGTTTCGCTCTCTTCCACCCTCCTTCGTCTCGTTTCGCCTTCTTTCACCCTCCTTCGTCTCGTTTCGCTCTCTTTCCCCCTCCTTCGTCTCATTTCGTTCTCTTTAACCCTCCTTTGTCTCGTTTCGCTCTCTTTCACCTTCCTTCGCCTCGTTTCGCTCTCTTTCACCCTCCTTCGTCTCGTTTCGCACTCTTTCACCCTCCTTCGTCTCGTTTCGCTCTCTTTCACCCTCCTTCATCTCGTTTAGTGCTCATTCACCCTCCTTCGTCTCGTTTCACTCTTTTTCACCCTCCTTCGCCTCGTTTCACTCTCTTTCATCCTCCTTCGTCTCGTTTCGCTCTCTTTCACCCTCCATCGGCTCGTTTCGCTCTCTTTCGCCCTCCTTCGTCTCGTTTCGCTCTCTTTCGCCCTCCTTCGTCTCGTTTCGCTCTCTCTCACCATCCTTCGTCTCGTTTCGCTCTCTCTCACCATCCTTCGTCTCGTTTCGCTCTCTTCCACCCTCCTTCGTCTCGTTTCGCTCTCTTTCACCCTTCTTTGTCTCATTTCGCTCTCTTTCACCCTTCTTCGTCTCGTTTCGCACTCTTTCGCTCTCCTTCGTCTCAATTCGCTCTCTTCCTCCCTCCTTCATCTCGTTTCGCCCTCTCTCCACCTTCTTCGTCTCGTTTCGCTCTCTTTCACCCTTCTTCGTCTCGTTTCGCTCTCTTTCACCCTCCTTCGTCTCGTTTCGTTCTCTTTCGCTCTCCTTCGTCTCGTTTCGCTCTCTTCCACCCTCCTTTGTCTCGTTTCGCTCACTGTCACCCTCCTTCGGCTCGTTTAGCTCTCTTCCACCATCCTTCGTCTCGTTTCGCTCTCTTTCACCCTCCTTCGGCTCATTTCGCTCTCTTTGACCCTCCTTCGTCTCGTTTCGCTCTCTTCCACCCTCCTTCGTCACGTTTCGCTCACTGTCACCCTCCTTCGGCTCGTTTAGCTCTCTTTCACTCTCCTTCGTCTCGTTTCGCTCTCATTCCCCCTCCTTCGTCTCGTTTCGCTCTCTTCCACCCTCCTTCGTCTCGTTTCGCTCTCTCTCACCCTCCTTCATTTCGTTTCGCTCTCTTCCTCCCTCCTTCGTCTCATTTCGCCATATTTCACCCTCATTCGTCTCGTTTCGCTCTCTTTCCCCCTCCTTCGTCTCGTTTCGTTCTCTTTCACCCTCCTTCATCTCGTTTCGCTCTCTTTCACCTTCCTTCGCCTCGATTCGCTCTCTTTCACCCTCCTTTGTCTCGTTTCGCTCTCTTTCACCCCCATTCGTCTCGTTTAGCTCTCTTTCACCTTCCTTCATCTCGTTTCGCTCACTTTCACCCTCCTTCGTCTCGTTTCGCTCTCTTTCACCCTCCTTCATCTCGTTTAGCTCTCTTTCACCCTCCTTCATCTTGTTTCGCTCTCTTTCACCCTCCTTCGTCTCGTTTCGCTCTCTTCCACCCTCCTTCGTCTCGTTTCGCACTCTTTCACCCTCCTTCGGCTCGTTTCGCTCTCTTTGACACTCCTTCGTCTCGTTTTGTTCTCTTTCACCCTCATTCGTCTCGTTTCGCTCTCTTTCACCCTCCTTCATCTCGTTTCGCTTTCTTTAACCCTTCTTTGTCTCGTTTTTCCGTCTTTCACAATCCTTCGTCTCGTTTTGCTCTCTTTCACACTCCTTCGTCTCGTTTCGCTCTCTTTGACCCTCCTTCGTCTCGTTTCGCTCTCTTCCACCCTCCTTCGTCACGTTTCGCTCACTGTCACCCTCCTTCGGCTCGTTTAGCTCTCTTTCACTCTCCTTCGTCTCGTTTCGCTCTCATTCCCCCTCCTTCGTCTCGTTTCGCTCTCTTCCACCCTCCTTCGTCTCGTTTCGCTCTCTCTCACCCTCCTTCATCTCGTTTCGCTCTCTTCCTCCCTCCTTCGTCTCATTTCGCCATATTTCACCCTCATTCGTCTCGTTTCGCTCTCTTTCCCCCTCCTTCGTCTCGTTTCGTTCTCTTTCACCCTCCTTCATCTCGTTTCGCTCTCTTTCACCTTCCTTCGCCTCGATTCGCTCTCTTTCACCCTCCTTTGTCTCGTTTCGCTCTCTTTCACCCCCATTCGTCTCGTTTAGCTCTCTTTCACATTCCTTCATCTCGTTTCGCTCACTTTCACCCTCCTTCGTCTCGTTTCGCTCTCTTTCACCCTCCTTCGTCTCGTTTAGCTCTCTTTCACCCTCCTTCATCTTGTTTCGCTCTCTTTCACCCTCCTTCGTCTCGTTTCGCTCTCTTCCACCCTCCTTCGTCTCGTTTCGCACTCTTTCACCCTCCTTCGGCTCGTTTCGCTCTCTTTGACACTCCTTCATCTCGTTTTGTTCTCTTTCACCCTCATTCGTCTCGTTTCGCTCTCTTTCACCCTCCTTCATCTCGTTTCGCTTTCTTTAACCCTTCTTTGTCTCGTTTGTCCGTCTTTCACAATCCTTCGTCTCGTTTTGCTCTCTTTCACACTCCTTCGTCTCGTTTCGTTCTCTTTCACCCTCCTTCTTCTCGTTTCCCTCTCTTTCACCCTCCATCGTCTCGTTTCGCTCTCTTCCACCCTCCTTCGGCTAGTTTCGCACTCTTTCACCCTCCTTCGTCTCGGTTCGCTCTCTTTCACCTTCCTTCATCTCGTTTCGCTCTCTTTCACCATCCTTCGTCTCGTTTCGCACTCTTTCACCCTCCTTTGTCTCGTTTCGCTCTCTTTCACCCTCCTTCGTTTCGTTTGGCTCTCTTTCACCCTCCTTCGTCTTGTTTCGCTCTTTTTCACCCTCCTTCGTGTCGTTTCGCTCTCTTTCACCCTCCTTCGGCTCGTTTCGCTCTCTTTCACCCTCCTTTATCTCGTTTCGCTCTCTTTCACCCTCCTTCATCTCGTTTCGCTCACTTCCACCCTCCTTCATCTCGTTTCGCCCTCTTTCACCCTCCTTCGTCTCGTTTCACTTTCTTTCACCTTCCTTCATCTCGTTTCGCTCTCTTTCACCCTACTTCGTCTCAATTCACTCTCTTTCACACTCCTTCGTCTCGTTTCGCCTTCTTTCACCCTCCTTCGTCTCGTTTCACTCTCATTCCCCCTCCTTCGTCTCGTTTTGTTCTCATTCACCCTCCTTCGTTTCGCCTCGCTCTCTTTCACCTTCCTTCGCCTCGTTTCGCTCTCTTTCACACTCCTTTGTCTCGTTTCGCTCTCTTTCACCCTCCTTCGTCTCGTTTAGCTCTCTTTCACCTTCCTTCGTCTTGTTTCGCTCTCTTTCACCCTCCTTTGTTTCGTTTTGCTCTCTTTCACCCTCCTTCGTCACGTTCCGCTCTCTTTCTCCCTCCTTCGTCTCGTTTAGCTCTCTTTCACCCTCCTTCATCTCGTTTCACTCTTTTTCACCCTCCTTCATCTCGTTTCGCTCTCATTCACCCTCCTTCGTCTCGTTTCACTCTTTTTCACCCTCCTTCGTCTCGTTTCACTCTCTTTCATCCTCCTTCGTCTCGTTTCGCTCTCTTTCACCCTCCATCGGCTCGTTTCGCTCTCTTTCGCCCTCCTTCATCTCGTTTCGCTCTCTTTCGCCCTCCTTCGTCTCGTTTCGCTCTCTCTCACCCTCCTTCATCTCGTTTCGCTCTGTTCCACCCTCCTTCGTCTCGTTTCGCTCTCTTTCGCCCTCCTTCATCTCGTTTCGCTCTCTTTCGCCCTCCTTCGTCTCGTTTCGCTCTCTCTCACCCTCCTTCATCTCGTTTCGCTCTGTTCCACCCTCCTTCGTCTCGTTTCGCTCTCTTCCACCCTCCTTCATCTCGTTTCGCTCTCTCTCCCCCTTCTTCGTCTTGTTTCGCTCTCTTTCACCCTCCTTCGATTCGTTTCGCTCTCTTTCACCCTCCTTCGTCTCGTTTCGCTCTCTTTCGCTCTACTTCGTCTCGTTTCGCTCACTTCCACCCTCCTTCATCTCGTTTTGCTCACTTTCACTCTCCTTCAACTCGTTTTGCTCTCTTTCACTCTCCTTCATCTCGTTTCGCTCTCTTTCACCCTACTACGTCTCGTTTCACTCTGTTTTACCTTCCTTCGTCTCCTTTCGCTCTCTTCCACCCTCCTTCGTCTCGTTTCGCCCTCTTCCACCCTCCTTCGTCTCGGTTCGCTCTCTTTCACCCTCCGTCGTCTCGTTTCGCACTCCTTCACCCTCCTTTGTCTCGTTCGCTCTCTTTCACCCTCCTTCGTCTCGTTTCGCTCTCTTTCACCCTCCTTTGTCTCGTTTCACTCTCCTTCACCCTCCTTCGTCTTGTTTCGCTCTCTTTCACCCACCTTCGTCTCGTTTCGCTCTCTCCCACACTCCGTCGTCTCGTTTCGCTCACCTTCATCCTCCTTCGTCTCGTTTCGCTCTCTTTCACCCTCCTTCGTCTCGTTTCGCTCTCTTTCACCTTCCTTTGTCTCGTTTCGCTCTCTTTCACCCTCCTTCGTCTCGTTTCGCTCTCTTTCACCCTCGTTCGTCTCGTTTCGCTCTCTTTCACCCACCTTCGGCTCGTTTCGCTCTCTCTCACCCTCCTTCGTCTCGTTTCGCTCTCTTCCACCCTCCTTCGTCTCGTTTCGCCTTCTTTCACCCTCCTTCGTCTCGTTTCGCTCTCTTTCCCCCTCCTTCGTCTCGTTTCGTTCTCTTTAACCCTCCTTTGTCTCGTTTCGCTCTCTTTCACCTTCCTTCGCCTCGTTTCGCTCTCTTTCACCCTCCTTCGTCTCGTTTCGCACTCTTTCACCCTCCTTCGTCTCGTTTCGCTCTCTTTCACCCTCCTTCATCTCGTTTAGTGCTCATTCACCCTCCTTCGTCTCGTTTCACTCTTTTTCACCCTCCTTCGCCTCGTTTCGCTCTCTTTCATCCTCCTTCGTCTCGTTTCGCTCTCTTTCACCCTCCATCGGCTCGTTTCGCTCTCTTTCGCCGTCCTTCGTCTCGTTTTGCTCTCTTTCGCCCTCCTTCGTCTCGTTTCGCTCTCTCTCACCATCCTTCGTCTCGTTTCGCTCTCTCTCACCATCCTTCGTCTCGTTTCGCTCTCTTCCACCCTCCTTCGTCTCGTTTCGCTCTCTTTCACCCTTCTTCGTCTCATTTCGCTCTCTTTCACCCTTCTTCGTCTCGTTTCGCACTCTTTCGCTCTCCTTCGTCTCATTTCGCTCTCTTCCACCCTCCTTCGTCTCGTTTCGCTCATTATCACCCTCCTTCGGCTCGTTTAGCTCTCTTCCAGCATCCTTCGTCTCGTTTCGCTCTCTTTCACCCTCCTTCTGCTCATTTCGCTCTCTTTCACCGTCCTTCTGCTCATTTCGCTCTCTTCCACCCTCCTTCGTCTCGTTTCGCTCACTATCACCCTCCTTCGGCTCGTTTAGCTCTCTTTCACCCTCCTTCGTCTCGTTTCGCTCTCTTTCACTCTCCTTCGTCTCGTTTCGCTCTCATTCCCCCTCCTTCGTCTCGTTTCGCTCTCTTCCACCCTCCTTCGTCTCGTTTCGCTCTCTCTCACCCTCCTTCATCTCGTTTCGCTCTCTTCCTCCCTCCTTCGTCTCATTTCGCCATATTTCACCCTCATTCGTCTCGTTTCGCTCTCTTTCCCCCTCCTTCGTCTCGTTTCGTTCTCTTTCACCCTCCTTCATCTCGTTTCGCTCTCTTTCACCTTCCTTCGCCTCGATTCGCTCTCTTTCACCCTCCTTTGTCTCGTTACGCTCTCTTTCACCCCCATTCGTCTCGTTTAGCTCTCTTTCACCTTCCTTCATCTCGTTTCGCTCACTTTCACCCTCCTTCGTCTCGTTTCGCTCTCTTTCACCCTCCTTCGTCTCGTTTAGCTCTCTTTCACCCTCCTTCATCTTGTTTCGCTCTCTTTCACCCTCCTTCGTCTCGTTTCGCTCTCTTCCACCCTCCTTCGTCTCGTTTCGCACTCTTTCACCCTCCTTCGGCTCGTTTCGCTCTCTTTGACACTCCTTCGTCTCGTTTTGTTCTCTTTCACCCTCATTCGTCTCGTTTCGCTCTCTTTCACCCTCCTTCGTCTCGTTTCGCTTTCTTTAACCCTTCTTTGTCTCGTTTGTCCGTCTTTCACAATCCTTCGTCTCGTTTTGCTCTCTTTCACACTCCTTCGTCTCGTTTCGTTCTCTTTCACCCTCCTTCTTCTCGTTTCCCTCTCTTTCACCCTCCATCGTCTCGTTTCGCTCTCTTCCACCCTCCTTCGGCTAGTTTCGCACTCTTTCACCCTCCTTCGTCTCGGTTCGCTCTCTTTCACCTTCCTTCATCTGGTTTCGCTCTCTTTCACCATCCTTCGTCTCGTTTCGCACTCTTTCACCCTCCTTTGTCTCGTTTCGCTCTCTTTCACCCTCCTTGGTTTCGTTTGGCTCTCTTTCACCCTCCTTCGTCTTGTTTCGCTCTTTTTCACCCTCCTTCGTCTCGTTTCGCTCTCTTTCACCGTCCTTCGGCTCGTTTCGCTCTCTTTCACCCTCCTTTATCTCGTTTCGCTCTCTTTCACCCTCCTTCATCTCGTTTCGCTCACTTCCACCCTCCTTCATCTCGTTTCGCCCTCTTTCACCCTCCTTCGTCTCGTTTCACTTTCTTTCACCTTCCTTCATCTCGTTTCGCTCTCTTTCACCCTACTTCGTCTCAATTCACTCTCTTTCACACTCCTTCGTCTCGTTTCGCCTTCTTTCACCCTCCTTCGTCTCGTTTCACTCTCATTCCCCCTCCTTCATCTCGTTTTGTTCTCTTTCACCCTCCTTCATCTCGTCTCGCTCTCTTTCACCTTCCTTCGCCTCGTTTCGCTCTCTTTCACACTCCTTTGTCTCGTTTCGCTCTCTTTCACCCTCCTTCGTCTCGTTTAGCTCTCTTTCACCTTCCTTCGTCTTGTTTCGCTCTCTTTCACCCTCCTTTGTTTCGTTTTGCTCTCTTTCACCCTCCTTCGTCACGTTCCGCTCTCTTTCTCCCTCCTTCGTCTCGTTTAGCTCTCTTTCACCCTCCTTCATCTCGTTTCACTCTTTTTCACCCTCCTTCATCTCGTTTCGCTCTCATTCACCCTCCTTCGTCTCGTTTCACTCTTTTTCACCCTCCTTCGTCTCGTTTCACTCTCTTTCATCCTCCTTCGTCTCGTTTCGCTCTCTTTCACCCTCCATCGGCTCGTTTCGCTCTCTTTCGCCCTCCTTCGTCTCGTTTCGCTCTCTTTCGCCCTCCTTCGTCTCGTTTCGCTCTCTCTCACCCTCCTTCATCTCGTTTCGCTCTGTTCCACCCTCCTTCGTCTCGTTTCGCTCTCTTCCACCCTCCTTCATCTCGTTTCGCTCTCTCTCCCCCTTCTTCGTCTTGTTTCGCTCTCTTTCACCCTCCTTCGATTCGTTTCGCTCTCTTTCACCCTCCTTCGTCTCGTTTCGCTCTCTTTCGCTCTCCTTCGTCTCGTTTCGCTCTCTTCCACCCTCCTTCATCTCGTTTTGCTCACTTTCACCCTCCTTCAACTCGTTTTGCTCTCTTTCACTCTCCTTCATCTCGTTTCGCTCTCTTTCACCCTCCTACATCTCGTTTCACTCTGTTTTACCTTCCTTCGTCTCGTTTCGCTCTCTTTCACCCTCCTTCGTCTCGTTTCGCACTCTTCCACCCTCCTTCGTCTTGTTTCGCTCTTTTTCACCCTCCTTCGTCTCGTTTCGCTCTCTTTCACCCTCCTTCGGCTCGTTTCGCTCTCTTTCACCCTCCTTTATCTCGTTTCGCTCTCTTTCACCCTCCTTCATCTCGTTTCGCTCACTTCCACCCTCCTTCATCTCGTTTCGCCCTCTTTCACCCTCCTTCGTCTCGTTTCACTTTCTTTCACCTTCCTTCATCTCGTTTCGCTCTCTTTCACCCTATTTCGTCTCAATTCACTCTCTTTCACACTCCTTCGTCTCGTTTCGCCTTCTTTCACCCTCCTTCGTCTCGTTTCACTCTCATTCCCCCTCCTTCGTCTCGTTTTGTTCTCTTTCACCCTCCTTCGTCTCGTCTCGCTCTCTTTCAACTTCCTTCGCCTCGTTTCGCTCTCTTTCACACTCCTTTGTCTCGTTTCGCTCTCTTTCACCCTCCTTCGTCTCGTTTAGCTCTCTTTCACCTTCCTTCGTCTTGTTTCGCTCTCTTTCACCCTCCTTTGTTTCGTTTTGCTCTCTTTCACCCTCCTTCGTCACGTTCCGCTCTCTTTCTCCCTCCTTCGTCTCGTTTAGCTCTCTTTCACCCTCCTTCATCTCGTTTCACTCTTTTTCACCCTCCTTCATCTCGTTTCGCTCTCATTCACCCTCCTTCGTCTCGTTTCACTCTTTTTCACCCTCCTTCGTCTCGTTTCACTCTCTTTCATCCTCCTTCGTCTCGTTTCGCTCTCTTTCACCCTCCATCGGCTCGTTTCGCTCTCTTTCGCCCTCCTTCGTCTCGTTTCGCTCTCTTTCGCCCTCCTTCGTCTCGTTTCGCTCTCTCTCACCCTCCTTCATCTCGTTTCGCTCTGTTCCACCCTCCTTCGTCTCGTTTCGCTCTCTTCCACCCTCCTTCATCTCGTTTCGCTCTCTCTCCCCCTTCTTCGTCTTGTTTCGCTCTCTTTCACCCTCCTTCGATTCGTTTCGCTCTCTTTCACCCTCCTTCGTCTCGTTTCGCTCTCTTTCGCTCTCCTTCATCTCGTTTCGCTCTCTTCCACCCTCCTTCATCTCGTTTTGCTCACTTTCACCCTCCTTCAACTCGTTTTGCTCTCTTTCACTCTCCTTCATCTCGTTTCGCTCTCTTTCACCCTCCTACGTCTCGTTTCACTCTGTTTTACCTTCCTTCGTCTCGTTTCGCTCTCTTCCACCCTCCTTCGTCTCGTTTCGCCCTCTTCCACCCTCCTTCGTCTCGGTTCGCTCTCTTTCACCCTCCGTCGTCTCGTTTCGCACTCCTTCACCCTCCTTTGTCTCGTTTCGCTCTCTTTCACCCTCCTTCGTCTCGTTTCGCTCTCTTTCACCCTCCTTTGTCTCGTTTCACTCTCCTTCACCCTCCTTCGTCTTGTTTCGCTCTCTTTCACCCACCTTCGTCTCGTTTCGCTCTCTCCCACACTCCGTCGTCTCGTTTCGCTCACCTTCATCCTCCTTCGTCTCGTTTCGCTCTCTTTCACCCTCCTTCGTCTCGTTTCGCTCTCTTTCACCTTCCTTTGTCTCGTTTCGCTCTCTTTCACCCTCCTTCGTCTCGTTTCGCTCTCTTTCACCCTCGTTCGTCTCGTTTCGCTCTCTTTCACCCACCTTCGGCTCGTTTCGCTCTCTCTCACCCTCCTTCGTCTCGTTTCGCTCTCTTCCACCCTCCTTCATCTCGTTTCGCCTTCTTTCACCCTCCTTCGTCTCGTTTCGCTCTCTTTCCCCCTCCTTCGTCTCGTTTCGTTCTCTTTAACCCTCCTTCGTCTCGTTTCGCTCTCTTTCACCTTCCTTCGCCTCGTTTCGCTCTCTTTCACCCTCCTTCGTCTCGTTTCGCACTCTTTCACCCTCCTTCGTCTCGTTTCGCTCTCTTTCACCCTCCGTCGTCTCGTTTAGTGCTCATTCACCCTCCTTCGTCTCGTTTCACTCTTTTTCACCCTCCTTCGCCTCGTTTCGCTCTCTTTCATCCTCCTTCGTCTCGTTTCGCTCCCTTTCACCCTCCATCGGCTCGTTTCGCTCTCTTTCGCCCTCCTTCGTCTCGTTTCGCTCTCTTTCGCCCTCCTTCGTCTCGTTTCGCTCTCTCTCACTATCCTTCGTCTCGTTTCGCTCTCTTCCACCCTCCTTCGTCTCGTTTCGCTCTCTTCCACCCTTCTTCGTCTCGTTTCGCTCTCTTTCACACTCCTTCGTCTCGTTTCGCACTCATTCGCTCTCTTTCGTCTCGTTTCGCTCTCTTCCACCCTCCTTCGTCTCGTTTCGCTCACTATCACCCTCCTTCGGCTCGTTTAGCTCTCTTCCAGCATCCTTCGTCTCGTTTCGCTCTCTTTCACCCTCCTTCTGCTCATTTCGCTCTCTTTGACCCTCCTTCGTCTCGTTTCGCTCTCTTTCACCCTCCTTCGTCTCGTTTCGCTCTCTTTCACCTTCCTTTGTCTCGTTTCGCTCTCTTTCACCCTCCTTCGTCTCGTTTCGCTCTCTTTCACCCTCGTTCGTCTCGTTTCGCTCTCTTTCACCCACCTTCGGCTCGTTTCGCTCTCTCTCACCCTCCTTCGTCTCGTTTCGCTCTCTTCCACCCTCCTTCGTCTCGTTTCGCCTTCTTTCACCCTCCTTCGTCTCGTTTCGCTCTCTTTCCCCCTCCTTCGTCTCGTTTCGTTCTCTTTAACCCTCCTTCGTCTCGTTTCGCTCTCTTTCACCTTCCTTCGCCTCGTTTCGCTCTCTTTCACCCTCCTTCGTCTCGTTTCGCACTCTTTCACCCTCCTTCGTCTCGTTTCGCTCTCTTTCACCCTCCTTCGTCTCGTTTCGCTCTCTTTCGCCCTCCTTCGTCTCGTTTCACTCTCTTTCGCCCTCCTTCGCCTCGTTTCGCTCTCTTTCATCCTCCTTCGTCTCGTTTCGCTCTCTTTCACCCTCCTTCGTCTCGTTTCGCTCTCTTCCACCCTTCTTCGTCTCGTTTCGCTCTCTTTCACCCTTCTTCGTCTCATTTCGCTCTCTTTCACACTCCTTCGTCTCGTTTCGCACTCATTCGCTCTCTTTCGTCTCGTTTCGCTCTCTTCCACCCTCCTTTGTCTCGTTTCGCTCACTATCACCCTCCTTCGGCTCGTTTAGCTCTCTTCCAGCATCCTTCGTCTCGTTTCGCTCTCTTTCACCCTCCTTCTCCTCATTTCGCTCTCTTTGACCCTCCTTCGTCTAGTTTCGCTCTCTTCCACCCTCCTTCGTCTCGTTTCGCTCACTATCACCCTCCTTCGGCTCGTTTAGCTCTCTTTCACCCTCCTTCGTCTCGTTTCGCTCTCTTTCACCCTCCTTCGGCTCGTTTTGCTCTCTTTCACCCTCCTTCATCTCGTTTCGCTCTCTTTCACCCTCCTTCGTCTCGATTCGCTCTCTTTCACCTTCCTTCGTCTTGTTTCGCTCTCTTTCACCCTCCTTTGTCTCGATTCGCACTCTTTCACCTTCCTTCACCTCTTTTCACTCTCTTTCAACCTCCTTCGTCTCGTTTCGCTCTCTTTCACCCTCCTTTGTCTCGTTTCGCTCTCTTTCACCCTCCTTCGTCTCATTTCACTCTCCCTCACCCTCCTTCCTCGCGTTTCGCTCTCTTCCACCCTTCTTCGTCTCGTTTCACCCTCTTTCACCCTACTTTGTCTCGTTTCGCTCAATTTCACCCTCCTTCATCTCGTTGCGCTCTCTTTCACCCTCCTTTGAATCGTTTCGCTGTCTTTCACCTTGCTTCGCCTCGTTTCACTCGCTATCACCCTCCTTCGTCTCGTTTCGCTCTCTTTCACCATCCTTCATCTCGTTTCGATCTCTTTGACCCTCCTTCGACTCGTTTCGCTCTCTTTCACCCTCCTTCGCCTCGTTTCGCTCTCTTTCACCCTCCTTCGTCTCGTTTTACTCTCTTTCACCCTCCTTCGTCTCGTTTCGCTCTCTTTGACCCTCCTTCGTCTCGTTTCGCTCTCGCTCACCCTCCTTCGTCTCGTTTCGCTCTCTTCCAGCCTCCTTCGTCTCGTTTCGCCTTCTTTCACCCTCCTTCGTCTCGTTTCGCTCTCATTCCCCCTCCTTCGTCTCGTTTTGTTCTCTTTCACCCTCCTTCGTCTCGTTTCCCTCACTTCCACCATCCTTCGTCTCGTTTCGCTCTCTTTCACCCTCCTTCGGCTCATTTCGCTCTCTTTGACCCTCCTTTGTCTCGCTTCGCTCGCTTTCGCCCTCCTTCGGCTCGTTTAGCACTCTTTCACCCTCCTTCATCTCGTTTCGCTCTCTTTCACCTTCCTTCATCTCGTTTCGCTCTCTTTCACCCTCCTTCGTCTCGTTTCACTCTCTTTCACACTCCTTCGTCTTGTTTCTCCTTCTTTCACCCTCCTTCGTCTCGTTTCGCTCTCATTCCCCCTCCTTCGTCTCGTTTTGTTCTCTTTCACCCTCCTTCGTCTCGTTTCGCTCCATTTCACCTTCCTTCGCCTCGTTTCGCTCTCTTTCACACTCCTTTGTCTCGTTCCGCTCTCTTTCACCCTCCTTCGTCTCGTTTAGCTCTCTTTCACCTTCCTTCGTCTCGTTTCGCTCTCTTTCACCCTCCTTCGTCTCGTTTCGCTCTCTTTCACCCTCCTTCGTCTCGTTCCGCTCTCTTTCTCCCTCCTTCGTCTCGTTTAGCTCGCTTTCACACTCCTTCGTCTCGTTTCACTCTTTTTCACCCTCCTTCATCTCGTTTCGCTCTCTTTCACCCTCCTTCGTCTCTTTTCACTCTCTTTGACCCTCCTTCGTCTCGTTTCGCTCGCTTTCGCCCTCCTTCGGCTCGTTTCGCACTCTTTCACTCTCCTTCGTCTCGTTTCGCTCTCTTTCACCTTCCTTCATCTCGTTTAGCTCTCTTTCACCCTCCTTCGTCTCGTTTCACTCTCTTTCACACTCCTTCGTCTCGTTTCGCTCTCTTTCACCCTCCTTCGTTTCGTTTCGCTATCTCTCACCCTCCTTCGTCTCGTTTCGCTCTCTTCCACCCTCCTTCGTCTCGTTTCGCTCTCTCTCACCCTCCTTCATCTCGTTTCGCTCTCTTCCTCCCTCCTTCGTCTCATTTCGCCATATTTCACCCTCCTTCATCTCGTTTCGCTCTCTTTCCCCCTCCTTCGTCTCGTTTCGTTCTCTTTGACCCTCCTTCATCTCGTTTCGCTCTCTTTCACCTTCCTTCGCCTCGTTTCGCTCTCTTTCACCCTCCTTCGTCTCGTTTCGCTCGCTTTCACCCTCCTTCGTCTCGTTTCGCTCTCTTTCACCCTCCTTCATCTCGTTTCGCTCTCTTTCACACTCCTTCGTCTCGTTTCGCCTTCTTTCACCCTCCTTCATCTCGTTTCACTCTCATTCCCCCTCCTTCGTCTCGTTTTGTTCTCTTTCACCCTCCTTTGTCTCGTTTCGCTCTCTTTCACCCTCCTTCGTCTCGTTTAGCTCTCTTTCACCTTCCTTCGTCTTGTTTCGCTCTGTTTCACCCTCCTTCGTCTCGTTTCGCTCTCTTTCACCCTCCTTCGTCTCATTCCGCTCTCTTTCTCCCTCCTTCGTCTCGTTTAGCTCTCTTTCACCCTCCTTCGTCTCGTTTCACTCTTTTTCACCCTCCTTCATCTCGTTTCGCTCTCATTCACCCTCCTTCGTCTCGTTTCACTCTTTTTCACCCTTCTTCGTCTCGTTTCACTCTCTTTCATCCTCCTTCGTCTCGTTTCGCTCTCTTTCACCCTCCATCGGCTCGTTTCGCTCTCTTTCACCCTCCTTCGTCTCGTTTCGCTCTCTTTCGCCCTCCTTCGTCTCGTTTCGCTCTCTCTCACCCTCCTTCGTCTCGTTTCGCTCTGTTCCACCCTCCTTCGTCTCGTTTCGCTCTCTTCCACCCTCCTTCATCTCGTTTCGCCCTCTCTCCCCCTTCTTCGTCTCGTTTCGCTCTCTTTCACCCTCCTTCGTCTCGTTTCGCTCTCTTTCACCCTCCTTTGCCTCGTTTCGCTCTCTTTCGCTCTCCTTCGTCTCGTTTCGCTCACTTTCACCCTCCTTCGGCTCGTTTTGCTCTCTTTCACTCTCCTTCATCTCGTTTCGCTCTCTTTCACCCTCCTTCGTCTCGTTTCACTGTCTTTTACCTTCCTTCGTCTCGTTTCGCTCTCTTCCACCCTCCTTCGTCACGTTTCGCCCTCTTCCACCCTCCTTCGTCTCGGTTCGCTTTCTTTCACCCTCCTTCGTCTCGTTTCGCTCTCTTTGACCCTCCTTCGTCTCTTTTCTTTCTCTTTCACCCTCCTTCGTCTTGTTTCGCTTTATTCCACCCTCCGTCGTCTCGTTTCGCACTCCTTCACCCTCCTTTGTCTCGTTTCGCTCTCTTTCACCCTCAATCGTCTCGTTTCGCTCTCTTTCACCCTCCTTTGTCTCGTTTCGCTCTCTTTCACCCTCCTTCGTCTTATTTCGCTCTCTTTCACCCTCCTTCGTCTCGGTTCGCTCTCTTTCACCCACCTTCGTCTCGTTTCGCTCTCTCTCACCCTCCGTCGTCTCGTTTCGCACTCCTTCACCCTGCTTCCTTTTGTTTCGCTCTCTTTCTCCCTCCTTCATCTCGTTTCGCTGTCTTTCACCCTCCTTCGTCTCGGTTCACTCTCTTTCACCCACCTTCGTCTCGTTTCGCTCTCTCTCACCCTCCGTCGTCTCGTTTCGCACTCCTTCACCCTCCTTCGTCTCGTTTCGCTCTCTTTCACCCTCCTTCGTCTCGTTTCGCTCTCTTTCACCCTCCTTTGTCTCGTTTCGCTCTCTTTCACCCTCCTTCGTCTTGTTTCGCTCTCTTTCACCCTCCTTCGTCTCGTTTCGCTCTCTTTCACCCACCTTCGTCTCGTTTCGCTCTCTCTCACCCTCCTTCGTCTCGTTTCGCTCTCTTCCACCCTCCTTCGTCTCGTTTCGCCTTCTTTCACCCTCCTTCGTCTCGTTTCGCTCTCTTTCCCCCTCCTTCGTCTCGTTTTGTTCTCTTTAACCCTCCTTCGTCTCGTTTCGCTCTCTTTCACCCTCCTTCGTCTCGTTTAGCGCTCATTCACCCTCCTTCGTCTCGTTTCACTCTTTTTCACCCTCCTTCGTCTCGTTTCGCTCTCTTTCATCCTCCTTCGTCTCGTTTCGCTCTCTTTCACCCTCCATCGGCTCGTTTCGCTCTCTTTCGCCCTCCTTCGTCTCGTTTCGCTCTCTTTCGCCCTCCTTCGTCTCGTTTCGCTCTCTCTCACCATCCTTCGTCTCATTTCGCTCTCTTCCACCCTCCTTCGTCTCAATTCGCTCTCTTCCTCCCTCCTTCATCTCGTTTCGCCCTCTCTCCACCTTCTTCGTCTCGTTTCGCTCTCTTTCACCCTTCTTCGTCTCGTTTCGCTCTCTTTCACCCTCCTTCGTCTCGTTTCGTTCTCTTTCGCTCTCCTTCGTCTCGTTTCGCTCTCTATCACCCTCCTTCGTCTCGTTTCGCTCACTGTCACCCTCCTTCGGCTCGTTTAGCTCTCTTCCACCATCCTTCGTCTCGTTTCGCTCTCTTTCACCCTCCTTCGACTCATTTCGCTCTCTTTGACCCTCCTTCGTCTCGTTTCGCTCTCTTCCACCCTCCTTCGTCACGTTTCGCTCACTGTCACCCTCCCTCAGCTCGTTTAGCTCTCTTTCACCCTCCTTCGTCTCGTTTCGCTCTCATTCCCCCTCCTTCGTCTCGTTTCGCTCTCTTCCACCCTCCTTCGTCTCGTTTCGCTCTCTCTCACCCTCCTTCATCTCGTTTCGCTCTCTTCCTCCCTCCTTCGTCTCATTTCGCCATATTGCACCCTCATTCGTCTCGTTTCGCTCTCTTTCCCCCTCCTTCGTCTCGTTTCGTTCTCTTTCACCCTCCTTCATCTCGTTTCGCTCTCTTTCACCTTCCTTCGCCTCGATTCGCTCTCTTTCACCCTCCTTTGTCTTGTTTCGCTCTCTTTCACCCCCATTCGTCTCGTTTAGCTCTCTTTCACCTTCCTTCATCTCGTTTCGCTCACTTTCACCCTCCTTCGTCTCGTTTCGCTCTCTTTCACCCTCCTTCATCTCGTTCAGCTCTCTTTCACCCTCCTTCATCTTGTTTCGCTCTCTTTCACCCTCCTTCGTCTCGTTTCGCTGTCTTCCACCCTCCTTCGTCTCGTTTCGCACTCTTTCACCCTCCTTCGGCTCGTTTCGCTCTCTTTGACACTCCTTCGTCTCGTTTTGTTCTCTTTCACCCTCATTCGTCTCGTTTCGCTCTCTTTCACCCTCCTTCGTCTCGTTTCGCTTTCTTTAACCCTTCTTTGTCTCGTTTGTCCGTCTTTCACAATCCTTCGTCTCGTTTTGCTCTCTTTCACACTCCTTCGTCTCGTTTCGTTCTCTTTCACCCTCCTTCTTCTCGTTTCCCTCTCTTTCACCCTCCATCGTCTCGTTTCGCTCTCTTCCACCCTCCTTCGGCTAGTTTCGCACTCTTTCACCCTCCTTCGTCTCGGTTCGCTCTCTTTCACCTTCCTTCATCTCGTTTCGCTCTCTTTCACCATCCTTCGTCTCGTTTCGCACTCTTTCACCCTCCTTTGTCTCGTTTCGCTCTCTTTCACCCTCCTTCATTTCGTTTGGCTCTCTTTCACCCTCCTTCGTCTTGTTTCGCTCTCTTTCACCCTCCTTCGTCTCGTTTCGCTCTCTTTCACCCTCCTTCGGCTCGTTTCGCTCTCTTTCACCCTCCTTTATCTCGTTTCGCTCTCTTTCACCCTCCTTCATCTCGTTTCGCTCACTTCCACCCTCCTTCATCTCGTTTCGCCCTCTTTCACCCTCCTTCATCTCGTTTCACTTTCTTTCACCTTCCTTCATCTCGTTTCGCTCTCTTTCACCCTACTTCGTCTCAATTCACTCTCTTTCACACTCCTTCGTCTCGTTTCGCCTTCTTTCACCCTCCTTCGTCTCGTTTCACTCTCATTCCCCCTCCTTCGTCTCGTTTTGTTCTCTTTCACCCTCCTTCGTCTCGTCTCGCTCTCTTTCACCTTCCTTCGCCTCGTTTAGCTCTCTTTCACCTTCCTTCATCTCGTTTCGCTCACTTTCACCCTCCTTCGTCTCGTTTCGCTCTCTTTCACCCTCCTTCGTCTCGTTCAGCTCTCTTTCACCCTCCTTCATCTTGTTTCGCTCTCTTTCACCCTCCTTCGTCTCGTTTCGCTCTCTTCCACCCTCCTTCATCTCGTTTCGCCCTCTCTCCCCCTTCTTCGTCTCGTTTCGCTCTCTTTCACCCTCCTTCGTCTCGTTTCGCTCTCTTTCACCCTCCTTTGCCTCGTTTCGCTCTCTTTCGCTCTCCTTCGTCTCGTTTCGCTCACTTTCACCCTCCTTCGGCTCGTTTTGCTCTCTTTCACTCTCCTTCATCTCGTTTCGCTCTCTTTCACCCTCCTTCGTCTCGTTTCACTGTCTTTTACCTTCCTTCGTCTCGTTTCGCTCTCTTCCACCCTCCTTCGTCACGTTTCGCCCTCTTCCACCCTCCTTCGTCTCGGTTCGCTTTCTTTCACCCTCCTTCGTCTCGTTTCGCTCTCTTTGACCCTCCTTCGTCTCTTTTCTTTCTCTTTCACCCTCCTTCGTCTTGTTTCGCTTTATTCCACCCTCCGTCGTCTCGTTTCGCACTCCTTCACCCTCCTTTGTCTCGTTTCGCTCTCTTTCACCCTCAATCGTCTCGTTTCGCTCTCTTTCACCCTCCTTTGTCTCGTTTCGCTCTCTTTCACCCTCCTTCGTCTTATTTCGCTCTCTTTCACCCTCCTTCGTCTCGGTTCGCTCTCTTTCACCCACCTTCGTCTCGTTTCGCTCTCTCTCACCCTCCGTCGTCTCGTTTCGCACTCCTTCACCCTGCTTCCTTTTGTTTCGCTCTCTTTCTCCCTCCTTCATCTCGTTTCGCTGTCTTTCACCCTCCTTCGTCTCGGTTCACTCTCTTTCACCCACCTTCGTCTCGTTTCGCTCTCTCTCACCCTCCGTCGTCTCGTTTCGCACTCCATCACCCTCCTTCGTCTCGTTTCGCTCTCTTTCACCCTCCTTCGTCTCGTTTCGCTCTCTTTCACCCTCCTTTGTCTCGTTTCGCTCTCTTTCACCCTCCTTCGTCTTGTTTCGCTCTCTTTCACCCTCCTTCGTCTCGTTTCGCTCTCTTTCACCCACCTTCGTCTCGTTTCGCTCTCTCTCACCCTCCTTCGTCTCGTTTCGCTCTCTTCCACCCTCCTTCGTCTCGTTTCGCCTTCTTTCACCCTCCTTCGTCTCGTTTCACTCTCTTTCCCCCTCCTTCGTCTCGTTTTGTTCTCTTTAACCCTCCTTCGTCTCGTTTCGCTCTCTTTCACCCTCCTTCGTCTCGTTTAGCGCTCATTCACCCTCCTTCGTCTCGTTTCACTCTTTTTCACCCTCCTTCGTCTCGTTTCGCTCTCTTTCATCCTCCTTCGTCTCGTTTCGCTCTCTTTCACCCTCCATCGGCTCGTTTCGCTCTCTTTCGCCCTCCTTCGTCTCGTTTCGCTCTCTTTCGCCCTCCTTCGTCTCGTTTCGCTCTCTCTCACCATCCTTCGTCTCATTTCGCTCTCTTCCACCCTCCTTCGTCTCAATTCGCTCTCTTCCTCCCTCCTTCATCTCGTTTCGCCCTCTCTCCACCTTCTTCGTCTCGTTTCGCTCTCTTTCACCCTTCTTCGTCTCGTTTCGCTCTCTTTCACCCTCCTTCGTCTCGTTTCGTTCTCTTTCGCTCTCCTTCGTCTCGTTTCGCTCTCTATCACCCTCCTTCGTCTCGTTTCGCTCACTGTCACCCTCCTTCGGCTCGTTTAGCTCTCTTCCACCATCCTTCGTCTCGTTTCGCTCTCTTTCACCCTCCTTCGACTCATTTCGCTCTCTTTGACCCTCCTTCGTCTCGTTTCGCTCTCTTCCACCCTCCTTCGTCACGTTTCGCTCACTGTCACCCTCCCTCAGCTCGTTTAGCTCTCTTTCACCCTCCTTCGTCTCGTTTCGCTCTCATTCCCCCTCCTTCGTCTCGTTTCGCTCTCTTCCACCCTCCTTCGTCTCGTTTCGCTCTCTCTCACCCTCCTTCATCTCGTTTCGCTCTCTTCCTCCCTCCTTCGTCTCATTTCGCCATATTGCACCCTCATTCGTCTCGTTTCGCTCTCTTTCCCCCTCCTTCGTCTCGTTTCGTTCTCTTTCACCCTCCTTCATCTCGTTTCGCTCTCTTTCACCTTCCTTCGCCTCGATTCGCTCTCTTTCACCCTCCTTTGTCTTGTTTCGCTCTCTTTCACCCCCATTCGTCTCGTTTAGCTCTCTTTCACCTTCCTTCATCTCGTTTCGCTCACTTTCACCCTCCTTCGTCTCGTTTCGCTCTCTTTCACCCTCCTTCATCTCGTTCAGCTCTCTTTCACCCTCCTTCATCTTGTTTCGCTCTCTTTCACCCTCCTTCGTCTCGTTTCGCTGTCTTCCACCCTCCTTCGTCTCGTTTCGCACTCTTTCACCCTCCTTCGGCTCGTTTCGCTCTCTTTGACACTCCTTCGTCTCGTTTTGTTCTCTTTCACCCTCATTCGTCTCGTTTCGCTCTCTTTCACCCTCCTTCGTCTCGTTTCGCTTTCTTTAACCCTTCTTTGTCTCGTTTGTCCGTCTTTCACAATCCTTCGTCTCGTTTTGCTCTCTTTCACACTCCTTCGTCTCGTTTCGTTCTCTTTCACCCTCCTTCTTCTCGTTTCCCTCTCTTTCACCCTCCATCGTCTCGTTTCGCTCTCTTCCACCCTCCTTCGGCTAGTTTCGCACTCTTTCACCCTCCTTCGTCTCGGTTCGCTCTCTTTCACCTTCCTTCATCTCGTTTCGCTCTCTTTCACCATCCTTCGTCTCGTTTCGCACTCTTTCACCCTCCTTTGTCTCGTTTCGCTCTCTTTCACCCTCCTTCATTTCGTTTGGCTCTCTTTCACCCTCCTTCGTCTTGTTTCGCTCTCTTTCACCCTCCTTCGTCTCGTTTCGCTCTCTTTCACCCTCCTTCGGCTCGTTTCGCTCTCTTTCACCCTCCTTTATCTCGTTTCGCTCTCTTTCACCCTCCTTCATCTCGTTTCGCTCACTTCCACCCTCCTTCATCTCGTTTCGCCCTCTTTCACCCTCCTTCATCTCGTTTCACTTTCTTTCACCTTCCTTCATCTCGTTTCGCTCTCTTTCACCCTACTTCGTCTCAATTCACTCTCTTTCACACTCCTTCGTCTCGTTTCGCCTTCTTTCACCCTCCTTCGTCTCGTTTCACTCTCATTCCCCCTCCTTCGTCTCGTTTTGTTCTCTTTCACCCTCCTTCGTCTCGTCTCGCTCTCTTTCACCTTCCTTCGCCTCGTTTAGCTCTCTTTCACCTTCCTTCATCTCGTTTCGCTCACTTTCACCCTCCTTCGTCTCGTTTCGCTCTCTTTCACCCTCCTTCGTCTCGTTCAGCTCTCTTTCACCCTCCTTCATCTTGTTTCGCTCTCTTTCACCCTCCTTCGTCTCGTTTCGCTCTCTTCCACCCTCCTTCGTCTCGTTTCGCACTCTTTCACCCTCCTTCGGCTCGTTTCGCTCTCTTTGACACTCCTTCGTCTCGTTTTGTTCTCTTTCACCCTCATTCGTCTCGTTTCGCTCTCTTTCACCCTCCTTCGTCTCGTTTCGCTCACTTCCACCCTCCTTCATCTCGTTTCGCCCTCTTTCACCCTCCTTCGTCTCGTTTCACTTTCTTTCACCTTCCTTCATCTCGTTTCGCTCTCTTTCACCCTACTTCGTCTCAATTCACTCTCTTTCACACTCCTTCGTCTCGTTTCGCCTTCTTTCACCCTCCTTCGTCTCGTTTCACTCTCATTCCCCCTCCTTCGTCTCGTTTTGTTCTCTTTCACCCTCCTTCGTCTCGTCTCGCTCTCTTTCACCTTCCTTCGCCTCGTTTAGCTCTCTTTCACCTTCCTTCATCTCGTTTCGCTCACTTTCACCCTCCTTCGTCTCGTTTCGCTCTCTTTCACCCTCCTTCGTCTCGTTCAGCTCTCTTTCACCCTCCTTCATCTTGTTTCGCTCTCTTTCACCCTCCTTCGTCTCGTTTCGCTCTCTTCCACCCTCCTTCGTCTCGTTTCGCACTCTTTCACCCTCCTTCGGCTCGTTTCGCTCTCTTTGACACTCCTTTGTCTCGTTTTGTTCTCTTTCACCCTCATTCGTCTCGTTTCGCTCTCTTTCACCCTCCTTCGTCTCGTTTCGCTTTCTTTAACCCTTCTTTGTCTCGTTTGTCCGTCTTTCACAATCCTTCGTCTCGTTTTGCTCTCTTTCACACTCCTTCGTCTCGTTTCGTTCTCTTTCACCCTCCTTCTTCTCGTTTCCCTCTCTTTCACCCTCCATCGTCTCGTTTCGCTCTCTTCCACCCTCCTTCGGCTAGTTTCGCACTCTTTCACCCTCCTTCGTCTCGGTTCGCTCTCTTTCACCTTCCTTCATCTCGTTTCGCTCTCTTTCACCATCCTTCGTCTCGTTTCGCACTCTTTCACCCTCCTTTGTCTCGTTTCGCTCTCTTTCACCCTCCTTCGTTTCGTTTGGCTCTCTTTCACCCTCCTTCGTCTTGTTTCGCTCTTTTTCACCCTCCTTCGTCTCGTTTCGCTCTCTTTCACCCTCCTTCGGCTCGTTTCGCTCTCTTTCACCCTCCTTTATCTCGTTTCGCTCTCTTTCACCCTCCTTCATCTCGTTTCGCTCACTTCCACCCTCCTTCATCTCGTTTCGCCCTCTTTCACCCTCCTTCGTCTCGTTTCACTTTCTTTCACCTTCCTTCATCTCGTTTCGCTCTCTTTCACCCTACTTCGTCTCAATTCACTCTCTTTCACACTCCTTCGTCTCGTTTCGCCTTCTTTCACCCTCCTTCGTCTCGTTTCACTCTCATTCCCCCTCCTTCGTCTCGTTTTGTTCTCTTTCACCCTCCTTCGTCTCGTCTCGCTCTCTTTCACCTTCCTTCGCCTCGTTTCGCTCTCTTTCACACTCCTTTGTCTCGTTTCGTTCTCTTTCACCCTCCTTCGTCTCGTTTAGCTCTCTTTCACCTTCCTTCGTCTTGTTTCGCTCTCTTTCACCCTCCTTTGTTTCGTTTTGCTCTCTTTCACCCTCCTTCGTCACGTTCCGCTCTCTTTCTCCCTCCTTCGTCTCGTTTAGCTCTCTTTCACCCTCCTTCATCTCGTTTCACTCTTTTTCACCCTCCTTCATCTCGTTTCGCTCTCATTCACCCTCCTTCGTCTCGTTTCACTCTTTTTCACCCTCCTTCGTCTCGTTTCACTCTCTTTCATCCTCCTTCGTCTCGTTTCGCTCTCTTTCACCCTCCATCGGCTCGTTTCGCTCTCTTTCGCCCTCCTTCGTCTCGTTTCGCTCTCTTTCGCCCTCCTTCGTCTCGTTTCGCTCTCTCTCACCCTCCTTCATCTCGTTTCGCTCTGTTCCACCCTCCTTCGTCTCGTTTCGCTCTCTTCCACCCTCCTTCATCTCGTTTCGCTCTCTCTCCCCCTTCTTCGTCTTGTTTCGCTCTCTTTCACCCTCCTTCGATTCGTTTCGCTCTCTTTCACCCTCCTTCGTCTCGTTTCGCTCTCTTTCGCTCTCCTTCGTCTCGTTTCGCTCTCTTCCACGCTCCTTCATCTCGTTTTGCTCACTTTCACCCTCCTTCAACTCGTTTTGCTCTCTCTCACTCTCCTTCATCTCGTTTCGCTCTCTTTCACCCTCCTACGTCTCGTTTCACTCTGTTTTACCTTCCTTCGTCTCGTTTCGCTCTCTTCCACCCTCCTTCGTCTCGTTTCGCCCTCTTCCACCCTCCTTCGTCTCGGTTCGCTCTCTTTCACCCTCCGTCGTCTCGTTTCGCACTCCTTCACCCTCCTTTGTCTCGTTTCGCTCTCTTTCACCCTCCTTCATCTCGTTTCGCTCTCATTCACCCTCCTTCGTCTCGTTTCACTCTTTTTCACCCTCCTTCGTCTCGTTTCACTCTCTTTCATCCTCCTTCGTCTCGTTTCGCTCTCTTTCACCCTCCATCGGCTCGTTTCGCTCTCTTTCGCCCTCCTTCGTCTCGTTTCGCTCTCTTTCGCCCTCCTTCGTCTCGTTTCGCTCTCTCTCACCCTCCTTCATCTCGTTTCGCTCTGTTCCACCCTCCTTCGTCTCGTTTCGCTCTCTTCCACCCTCCTTCATCTCGTTTCGCTCTCTCTCCCCCTTCTTCGTCTTGTTTCGCTCTCTTTCACCCTCCTTCGATTCGTTTCGCTCTCTTTCACCCTCCTTCGTCTCGTTTCGCTCTCTTTCGCTCTCCTTCATCTCGTTTCGCTCTCTTCCACGCTCCTTCATCTCGTTTTGCTCACTTTCACCCTCCTTCAACTCGTTTTGCTCTCTCTCACTCTCCTTCATCTCGTTTCGCTCTCTTTCACCCTCCTACGTCTCGTTTCACTCTGTTTTACCTTCCTTCGTCTCGTTTCGCTCTCTTCCACCCTCCTTCGTCTCGTTTCGCCCTCTTCCACCCTCCTTCGTCTCGGTTCGCTCTCTTTCACCCTCCGTCGTCTCGTTTCGCACTCCTTCACCCTCCTTTGTCTCGTTTCGCTCTCTTTCACCCTCCTTCGTCTCGTTTCGCTCTCTTTCACCCTCCTTTGTCTCGTTTCACTCTCCTTCACCCTCCTTCGTCTTGTTTCGCTCTCTTTCACCCACCTTCGTCTCGTTTCGCTCTCTCCCACACTCCGTCGTCTCGTTTCGCTCACCTTCATCCTCCTTCGTCTCGTTTCGCTCTCTTTCACCCTCCTTCGTCTCGTTTCGCTCTCTTTCACCTTCCTTTGTCTCGTTTCGCTCTCTTTCACCCTCCTTCGTCTCGTTTCGCTCTCTTTCACCCTCGTTCGTCTCGTTTCGCTCTCTTTCACCCACCTTCGGCTCGTTTCGCTCTCTCTCACCCTCCTTCGTCTCGTTTCGCTCTCTTCCACCCTCCTTCGTCTCGTTTCGCCTTCTTTCACCCTCCTTCGTCTCGTTTCGCTCTCTTTCCCCCTCCTTCGTCTCGTTTCGTTCTCTTTAACCCTCCTTCGTCTCGTTTCGCTCTCTTTCACCTTCCTTCGCCTCGTTTCGCTCTCTTTCACCCTCCTTCGTCTCGTTTCACACTCTTTCACCCTCCTTCGTCTCGTTTCGCTCTCTTTCACCCTCCTTCGTCTCGTTTAGTGCTCATTCACCCTCCTTCGTCTCGTTTCACTCTTTTTCACCCTCCTTCGCCTCGTTTCGCTCTCTTTCATCCTCCTTCGTCTCGTTTCGCTCTCTTTCACCCTCCATCGGCTCGTTTCGCTCTCTTTCGCCCTCCTTCGTCTCGTTTCGCTCTCTTTCGCCCTCCTTCGTCTCGTTTCGCTCTCTCTCACTATCCTTCGTCTCGTTTCGCTCTCTTCCACCCTCCTTCGTCTCGTTTCGCTCTCTTCCACCCTTCTTCGTCTCGTTTCGCTCTCTTTCACCCTTCTTCGTCTCATTTCGCTCTCTTTCACACTCCTTCGTCTCGTTTCGCACTCATTCGCTCTCTTTCGTCTCGTTTCGCTCTCTTCCACCCTCCTTCGTCTCGTTTCGCTCACTATCACCCTCCTTCGGCTCGTTTAGCTCTCTTCCAGCATCCTTCGTCTCGTTTCGCTCTCTTTCACCCTCCTTCTGCTCATTTCGCTCTCTTTGACCCTCCTTCGTCTAGTTTCGCTCTCTTCCACCCTCCTTCGTCTCGTTTCGCTCACTATCACCCTCCTTCGGCTCGTTTAGCTCTCTTTCACCCTCCTTCGTCTCGTTTCGCTCTCTTTCACCCTCCTTCGGCTCGTTTTGCTCTCTTTCACCCTCCTTCATCTCGTTTCGCTCTCTTTCACCCTCCTTCGTCTCGATTCGCTCTCTTTCACCTTCCTTCGTCTTGTTTCGCTCTCTTTCACCCTCCTTTGTCTCGATTCGCACTCTTTCACCTTCCTTCACCTCTTTTCACTCTCTTTCAACCTCCTTCGTCTCGTTTCGCTCTCTTTCACCCTCCTTTGTCTCGTTTCGCTCTCTTTCACCCTCCTTCGTCTCATTTCACTCTCCCTCACCCTCCTTCCTCTCGTTTCGCTCTCTTCCACCCTTCTTCGTCTCGTTTCACCCTCTTTCACCCTACTTTGTCTCGTTTCGCTCAATTTCACCCTCCTTCATCTCGTTGCGCTCTCTTTCACCCTCCTTTGAATCGTTTCGCTGTCTTTCACCTTGCTTCGCCTCGTTTCACTCGCTATCACCCTCCTTCGTCTCGTTTCGCTCTCTTTCACCCTCCTTCATCTCGTTTCGATCTCTTTGACCCTCCTTCGACTCGTTTCGCTCTCTTTCACCCTCCTTCGCCTCGTTTCGCTCTCTTTCACCCTCCTTCGTCTCGTTTTACTCTCTTTCACCCTCCTTCGTCTCGTTTCGCTCTCTTTGACCCTCCTTCGTCTCGTTTCGCTCTCGCTCACCCTCCTTCGTCTCGTTTCGCTCTCTTCCAGCCTCCTTCGTCTCGTTTCGCCTTCTTTCACCCTCCTTCGTCTCGTTTCGCTCTCATTCCCCCTCCTTCGTCTCGTTTTGTTCTCTTTCACCCTCCTTCGTCTCGTTTCCCTCACTTCCACCATCCTTCGTCTCGTTTCGCTCTCTTTCACCCTCCTTCGGCTCATTTCGCTCTCTTTGACCCTCCTTTGTCTCGCTTCGCTCGCTTTCGCCCTCCTTCGGCTCGTTTAGCACTCTTTCACCCTCCTTCATCTCGTTTCGCTCTCTTTCACCTTCCTTCATCTCGTTTCGCTCTCTTTCACCCTCCTTCGTCTCGTTTCACTCTCTTTCACACTCCTTCGTCTTGTTTCTCCTTCTTTCACCCTCCTTCGTCTCGTTTCGCTCTCATTCCCCCTCCTTCGTCTCGTTTTGTTCTCTTTCACCCTCCTTCGTCTCGTTTCGCTCCATTTCACCTTCCTTCGCCTCGTTTCGCTCTCTTTCACACTCCTTTGTCTCGTTCCGCTCTCTTTCACCCTCCTTCGTCTCGTTTAGCTCTCTTTCACCTTCCTTCGTCTCGTTTCGCTCTCTTTCACCCTCCTTCGTCTCGTTTCGCTCTCTTTCACCCTCCTTCGTCTCGTTCCGCTATCTTTCTCCCTCCTTCGTCTCGTTTAGCTCGCTTTCACACTCCTTCGTCTCGTTTCACTCTTTTTCACCCTCCTTCATCTCGTTTCGCTCTCTTTCACCCTCCTTCGTCTCTTTTCACTCTCTTTGACCCTCCGTCGGCTCGTTTCGCTCGCTTTCACCCTCCTTCGTCTCGTTTCGCTCTCTTTCACCCTCCTTCGGCTCATTTCGCTCTCTTTGACCCTCCTTTGTCTCGCTTCGCTCGCTTTCGCCCTCCTTCGGCTCGTTTAGCACTCTTTCACCCTCCTTCATCTCGTTTCGCTCTCTTTCACCTTCCTTCATCTCGTTTCGCTCTCTTTCACCCTCCTTCGTCTCGTTTCACTCTCTTTCACACTCCTTCGTCTTGTTTCTCCTTCTTTCACCCTCCTTCGTCTCGTTTCGCTCTCATTCCCCCTCCTTCGTCTCGTTTTGTTCTCTTTCACCCTCCTTCGTCTCGTTTCGCTCCATTTCACCTTCCTTCGCCTCGTTTCGCTCTCTTTCACACTCCTTTGTCTCGTTCCGCTCTCTTTCACCCTCCTTCGTCTCGTTTAGCTCTCTTTCACCTTCCTTCGTCTCGTTTCGCTCTCTTTCACCCTCCTTCGTCTCGTTTCGCTCTCTTTCACCCTCCTTCGTCTCGTTCCGCTCTCTTTCTCCCTCCTTCGTCTCGTTTAGCTCGCTTTCACACTCCTTCGTCTCGTTTCACTCTTTTTCACCCTCCTTCATCTCGTTTCGCTCTCTTTCACCCTCCTTCGTCTCTTTTCACTCTCTTTGACCCTCCGTCGGCTCGTTTCGCACTCTTTCACCCTCCTTCGTCTCGTTTCGCTCTCTTTCACCTTCCTTCATCTCGTTTAGCTCTCTTTCACCTTCCTTCGTCTCGTTTCACTCTCTTTCACACTCCTTCGTCTCGTTTCGCTCTCTTTCACCCTCCTTCGTTTCGTTTCGCTATCTCTCACCCTCCTTCGTCTCGTTTCGCTCTCTTCCACCCTCCTTCGTCTCGTTTCGCTCTCTCTCACCCTCCTTCATCTCGTTTCGCTCTCTTCCTCCCTCCTTCGTCTCATTTCGCCATATTTCACCCTCCTTCATCTCGTTTCGCTCTCTTTCACCCTCCTTCGTCTCGTTTCGTTCTCTTTCACCCTCCTTCATCTCGTTTCGCTCTCTTGCACCTTCCTTCGCCTCGTTTCGCTCTCTTTCACCCTCCTTCGTCTCGTTTCGCTCGCTTTCACCCTCCTTCGTCTCGTTTCGCTCTCTTTCACCCTCCTTCATCTCGTTTCGCTCTCTTTCACACTCCTTCGTCTCGTTTCGCCTTCTTTCACCCTCCTTCGTCTCGTTTCACTCTCATTCCCCCTCCTTCGTCTCGTTTTGTTCTCTTTCACCCTCCTTTGTCTCGTTTCGCTCTCTTTCACCCTCCTTCGTCTCGTTTAGCTCTCTTTCACCTTCCTTCGTCTTGTTTCGCTCTGTTTCACCCTCCTTCGTCTCGTTTCGCTCTCTTTCACCCTCCTTCGTCTCATTCCGCTCTCTTTCTCCCTCCTTCGTCTCGTTTAGCTCTCTTTCACCCTCCTTCGTCTCGTTTCACTCTTTTTCACCCTCCTTCATCTCGTTTCACTCTCTTTCATCCTCCTTCGTCTCGTTTCGCTCTCTTTCACCCTCCATCGGCTCGTTTCGCTCTCTTTCGCCCTCCTTCGTCTCGTTTCGCTCTCTTTCGCCCTCCTTCGTCTCGTTTCGCTCTCTCTCACCCTCCTTCGTCTCGTTTCGCTCTGTTCCACCCTCCTTCGTCTCGTTTCGCTCTCTTCCACCCTCCTTCATCTCGTTTCGCCCTCTCTCCCCCTTCTTCGTCTCGTTTCGCTCTCTTTCACCCTCCTTCGTCTCGTTTCGCTCTCTTTCACCCTCCTTTGCCTCGTTTCGCTCTCTTTCGCTCTCCTTCGTCTCGTTTCGCTCACTTTCACCCTCCTTCGGCTCGCTTTGCTCTCTTTCACTCTCCTTCATCTCGTTTCGCTCTCTTTCACCCTCCTTCGTCTCGTTTCACTGTCTTTTACCTTCCTTCGTCTCGTTTCGCTCTCTTCCACCCTCCTTCGTCACGTTTCGCCCTCTTCCACCCTCCTTCGTCTCGGTTCGCTTTCTTTCACCCTCCTTCGTCTCGTTTCGCTCTCTTTGACCCTCCTTCGTCTCTTTTCTTTCTCTTTCACCCTCCTTCGTCTTGTTTCGCTTTATTCCACCCTCCGTCGTCTCGTTTCGCACTCCTTCACCCTCCTTTGTCTCGTTTCGCTCTCTTTCACCCTCAATCGTCTCGTTTCGCTCTCTTTCACCCTCCTTTGTCTCGTTTCGCTCTCTTTCACCCTCCTTCGTCTTGTTTCGCTCTCTTTCACCCTCCTTCGTCTCGGTTCGCTCTCTTTCACCCACCTTCGTCTCGTTTCGCTCTCTCTCACCCTCCGTCGTCTCGTTTCGCACTCCTTCACCCTGCTTCGTTTTGTTTCGCTCTCTTTCTCCCTCCTTCATCTCGTTGCGCTGTCTTTCACCCTCCTTCGTCTCGGTTCACTCTCTTTCACCCACATTCGTCTCGTTTCGCTCTCTCTCACCCTCCGTCGTCTCGTTTCGCACTCCTTCACCCTCCTTCGTCTCGTTTCGCTCTCTTTCACCCTCCTTCGTCTCGTTTCGCTCTCTTTCACCCTCCTTTGTCTCGTTTCGCTCTCTTTCACCCTCCTTCGTCTTGTTTCGCTCTCTTTCACCCTCCTTCGTCTCGTTTCGCTCTCTTTCACCCACCTTCGTCTCGTTTCGCTCTCTCTCACCCTCCTTCGTCTCGTTTCGCTCTCTTCCACCCTCCTTCGTCTCGTTTCGCCTTCTTTCACCCTCCTTCGTCTCGTTTCGCTCTCTTTCCCCCTCCTTCGTCTCGTTTTGTTCTCTTTAACCCTCCTTCGTCTCGTTTCGCTCTCTTTCACCCTCCTTCGTCTCGTTTAGCGCTCATTCACCCTCCTTCGTCTCGTTTCACTCTTTTTCACCCTCCTTCGTCTCGTTTCGCTCTCTTTCATCCTCCTTCGTCTCGTTTCGCTCTCTTTCACCCTCCATCGGCTCGTTTCGCTCTCTTTCGCCCTCCTTCGTCTCGTTTCGCTCTCTTTCGCCCTCCTTCGTCTCGTTTCACTCTCTCTCACCATCCTTCGTCTCGTTTCGCTCTCTTCCACCCTCCTTCGTCTCAATTCGCTCTCTTCCTCCCTCCTTCATCTCGTTTCGCCCTCTCTCCACCTTCTTCGTCTCGTTTCGCTCTCTTTCACCCTTCTTCGTCTCGTTTCGCTCTCTTTCACCCTCCTTCGTCTCGTTTCGTTCTCTTTCGCTCTCCTTCGTCTCGTTTCGCTCTCTATCACCCTCCTTCGTCTCGTTTCGCTCACTGTCACCCTCCTTCGGCTCGTTTAGCTCTCTTCCACCATCCTTCGTCTCGTTTCGCTCTCTTTCACCCTCCTTCGGCTCATTTCGCTCTCTTTGACCCTCCTTCGTCTCGTTTCGCTCTCTTCCACCCTCCTTCGTCACGTTTCGCTCACTGTCACCCTCCCTCAGCTCGTTTAGCTCTCTTTCACCCTCCTTCGTCTCGTTTCGCTCTCATTCCCCCTCCTTCGTCTCGTTTCGCTCTCTTCCACCTTCCTTCGTCTCGTTTCGCTCTCTCTCACCCTCCTTCATCTCGTTTCGCTCTCTTCCTCCCTCCTTCGTCTCATTTCGCCATATTTCACCCTCATTCGTCTCGTTTCGCTCTCTTTCCCCCTCCTTCGTCTCGTTTCGTTCTCTTTCACCCTCCTTCATCTCGTTTCGCTCTCTTTCACCTTCCTTCGCCTCGATTCGCTCTCTTTCACCCTCCTTTGTCTCGTTTCGCTCTGTTTCACCCCCATTCGTCTCGTTTAGCTCTCTTTCACCTTCCTTCATCTCGTTTCGCTCACTTTCACCCTCCTTCGTCTCGTTTCGCTCTCTTTCACCCTCCTTCGTCTCGTTCAGCTCTCTTTCACCCTCCTTCATCTTGTTTCGCTCTCTTTCACCCTCCTTCGCCTCGTTTCGCTCTCTTCCACCCTCCTTCGTCTCGTTTCGCACTCTTTCACCCTCCTTCGGCTCGTTTCGCTCTCTTTGACACTCCTTCGTCTCGTTTTGTTCTCTTTCACCCTCATTCGTCTCGTTTCGCTCTCTTTCACCCTCCTTCGTCTCGTTTCGCTTTCTTTAACCCTTCTTTGTCTCGTTTGTCCGTCTTTCACAATCCTTCGTCTCGTTTTGCTCTCTTTCACACTCCTTCGTCTCGTTTCGTTCTCTTTCACCCTCCTTCTTCTTGTTTCCCTCTCTTTCACCCTCCATCGTCTCGTTTCGCTCTCTTCCACCCTCCTTCGGCTAGTTTCGCACTCTTTCACCCTCCTTCGTCTCGGTTCGCTCTCTTTCACCTTCCTTCATCTCGTTTCGCTCTCTTTCACCATCCTTCGTCTCGTTTCGCACTCTTTCACCCTCCTTTGTCTCGTTTCGCTCTCTTTCACCCTCCTTCATTTCGTTTGGCTCTCTTTCACCCTCCTTCGTCTTGTTTCGCTCTCTTTCACCCTCCTTCGTCTCGTTTCGCTCTCTTTCACCCTCCTTCGGCTCGTTTCGCTCTCTTTCACCCTCCTTTATCTCGTTTCGCTCTCTTTCACCCTCCTTCATCTCGTTTCGCTCACTTCCACCCTCCTTCATCTCGTTTCGCCCTCTTTCACCCTCCTTCGTCTCGTTTCACTTTCTTTCACCTTCCTTCATCTCGTTTCGCTCTCTTTCACCCTACTTCGTCTCAATTCACTCTCTTTCACACTCCTTCGTCTCGTTTCGCCTTCTTTCACCCTCCTTCGTCTCGTTTCACTCTCATTCCCCCTCCTTCGTCTCGTTTTGTTCTCTTTCACCCTCCTTCGTCTCGTCTCGCTCTCTTTCACCTTCCTTCGCCTCGTTTCGCTCTCTTTCACACTCCTTTGTCTCGTTTCGCTCTCTTTCACCCTCCTTCGTCTCGTTTAGCTCTCTTTCACCTTCCTTCGTCTTGTTTCGCTCTCTTTCACCCTCCTTTGTTTCGTTTCGCTCTCTTTCACCCTCCTTCGTCACGTTCCGCTCTCTTTCTCCCTCCTTCGTCTCGTTTAGCTCTCTTTCACCCTCCTTCATCTCGTTTCACTCTTTTTCACCCTCCTTCATCTCGTTTCGCTCTCATTCACCCTCCTTCGTCTCGTTTCACTCTCATTCACCCTCCTTCGTCTCGTTTCACTCTTTTTCAGCCTCCTTCGTCTCGTTTCACTCTCTTTCATCCTCCTTCGTCTCGTTTCGCTCTCTTTCACCCTCCATCGGCTCGTTTCGCACTCTTTCGCCCTCCTTCGTCTCGTTTCGCTCTCTTTCGCCCTCCTTCGTCTCGTTTCGCTCTCTCTCACCCTCCTTCATCTCGTTTTCCTCTGTTCCACCCTCCTTCAACTCGTTTCGCTCTCTTCCACCCTCCTTCATCTCGTTTCGCTCTCTCTCCCCCTTCTTCGTCTCGTTTCGCTCTCTTTCACCCTCCTTCGATTCGTTTCGCTCTCTTTCACCCTCCTTCGTCTCGTTTCGCTCTCTTTCGCTCTCCTTCGTCTCGTTTCGCTCTCTTCCACCCTCCTTCATCTCGTTTTGCTCACTTTCACCCTCCTTCAACTCGTTTTGCTCTCTTTCACTCTCCTTCATCTCGTTTCGCTCTCTTTCACCCTCCTACGTCTCGTTTCACTCTGTTTTACCTTCCTTCGTCTCGTTTCGCTCTCTTCCACCCTCCTTCGTCTCGTTTCGCCCTCTTCCACCCTCCTTCATCTCGGTTCGCTCTCTTTCACCCTCCGTCGTCTCGTTTCGCACTCCTTCACCCTCCTTTGTCTCGTTTCGCTCTCTTTCACCCTCCTTCGTCTCGTTTCGCTCTCTTTCACCCTCCTTTTTCTCGTTTCACTCTCCTTCACCCTCCTTCGTCTTGTTTCGCTCTCTTTCAACCACCTTCGTCTCGTTTCGCTCTCTCTCACACTCCGTCGTCTCGTGTCGCTCACCTTCATCCTCCTTCGTCTCGTTTCGCTCTCTTTCACCCTCCTTCGTCTCGTTTCGCTCTCTTTCACCTTCCTTTGTCTCGTTTCGCTCGCTTTCACCCTCCTTCGTCTCGTTTCGCTCTCTTTCACCCTCCTTCGTCTCGTTTCGCTCTCTTTCACCCACCTTCGTCTCGTTTCGCTCTCTCTCACCCTCCTTCGTCTCGTTTCGCTCTCTTCCACCCTCCTTCGTCTCGTTTCGCCTTCTTTCACCCTCCTTCGTCTCGTTTCGCTCTCTTTCCCCCTCCTTCGTCTCGTTTCGTTCTCTTTAACCCTCCTTCGTCTCGTTTCGCTCTCTTTCACCTTCCTTCGCCTCGTTTCGCTTTCTTTCACCCTCCTTTGTCTCGTTTCGCACTCTTTCACCCTCCTTCGTCTCGTTTCGCTCTCTTTCACCCTCCTTCGTCTCGTTTAGTGCTCATTCACCCTCCTTCGTCTCGTTTCACTCTTTTTCACCCTCCTTCGTCTCGTTTCGCTCTCTTTCATCCTCCTTCGTCTCGTTTCGCTCTCTTTCACCCTCCATCGGCTCGTTTCGCTCTCTTTCGCCCTCCTTCGTCTCGTTTCGCTCTCTTTCGCCCTCCTTCGTCTCGTTTCGCTCTCTCTCACCATCCTTCGTCTCGTTTCGCTCTCTTCCACCCTCCTTCGTCTCGTTTCGCTCTCTTCCACCCTTCTTCGTCTCGTTTCGCTCTCTTTCACCCTTCTTCGTCTCATTTCGCTCTCTTTCACACTCCTTCGTCTCGTTTCGCACTCTTTCGCTCTCCTTCGTCTCGTTTCGCTCTCTTCCACCCTCCTTCGTCTCGTTTCGCTCACTGTCACCCTCCTTCGGCTCGTTTAGCTCTCTTCCAGCATCCTTCGTCTCGTTTCGCTCTCTTTCACCCTCCTTCTGCTCATTTCGCTCTCTTTGACCCTCCTTCGTCTAGTTTCGCTCTCTTCCACCCTCCTCCGTCTCGTTTCGCTCACTATCACCCTCCTTCGGCTCGTTTAGCTCTCTTTCACCCTCCTTCGTCTCGTTTCGCTCTCTTTCGCCATCCTTTGTCTCGATTCGCACTCTTTCACCTTCCTTCACCTCTTTTCACTCTCTTTCAACCTCCTTCGTCTCGTTTCGCTCTCTTTCACCCTCCTTTGTCTCGTTCCGCTCTCTTTCACCCTCCTTCGTCTCATTTCGCTCTCCCTCCTTCCTCTCGTTTCGCTCTCTTCCACCCTTCTTCGTCTCGTTTCACCCTCTTTCACCCTACTTTGTCTCGTTTCGCTCAATTTCACCCTCCTTCATCTCGTTGCGCTCTCTTTCACCCTCCTTTGAATCGTTTCGCTGTCTTTCACCTTGCTTCGCCTCGTTTCACTCGCTATCACCCTCCTTCGTCTCGTTTCGCTCTCTTTCACCCTCCTTCATCTCGTTTCGATCTCTTTGACCCTCCTTCGACTCGTTTCGCTCTCTTTCACCCTCCTTCGCCTCGTTTCGCTCTCTTTCACCCTCCTTCGTCTCGTTTTACTCTCTTTCACCCTCCTTCGTCTCGTTTCGCTCTCTTCGACCCTCCTTCGTCTCGTTTCGCTCTCTTCCACCCTCCTTCGTCTCGTTTCGCCTTCTTTCACCCTCCTTCGTCTCGTTTCGCTCTCTTTCCCCCTCCTTCGTCTCGTTTCGTTCTCTTTAACCCTCCTTCGTCTCGTTTCGCTCTCTTTCACCTTCCTTCGCCTCGTTTCGCTTTCTTTCACCCTCCTTTGTCTCGTTTCGCACTCTTTCACCCTCCTTCGTCTCGTTTCGCTCTCTTTCACCCTCCTTCGTCTCGTTTAGTGCTCATTCACCCTCCTTCGTCTCGTTTCACTCTTTTTCACCCTCCTTCGTCTCGTTTCGCTCTCTTTCATCCTCCTTCGTCTCGTTTCGCTCTCTTTCACCCTCCATCGGCTCGTTTCGCTCTCTTTCGCCCTCCTTCGTCTCGTTTCGCTCTCTTTCGCCCTCCTTCGTCTCGTTTCGCTCTCTCTCACCATCCTTCGTCTCGTTTCGCTCTCTTCCACCCTCCTTCGTCTCGTTTCGCTCTCTTCCACCCTTCTTCGTCTCGTTTCGCTCTCTTTCACCCTTCTTCGTCTCATTTCGCTCTCTTTCACACTCCTTCGTCTCGTTTCGCACTCTTTCGCTCTCCTTCGTCTCGTTTCGCTCTCTTCCACCCTCCTTCGTCTCGTTTCGCTCACTGTCACCCTCCTTCGGCTCGTTTAGCTCTCTTCCAGCATCCTTCGTCTCGTTTCGCTCTCTTTCACCCTCCTTCTGCTCATTTCGCTCTCTTTGACCCTCCTTCGTCTAGTTTCGCTCTCTTCCACCCTCCTCCGTCTCGTTTCGCTCACTATCACCCTCCTTCGGCTCGTTTAGCTCTCTTTCACCCTCCTTCGTCTCGTTTCGCTCTCTTTCACCCTCCTTCGGCTCGTTTTGCTCTCTTTCACCCTCCTTCATCTCGTTTCGCTCTCTTTCACCCTCCTTCGTCTCGGTACGCTCTCTTTCACCTTCCTTCGTCTTGTTTCGCTCTCTTTCGCCATCCTTTGTCTCGATTCGCACTCTTTCACCTTCCTTCACCTCTTTTCACTCTCTTTCAACCTCCTTCGTCTCGTTTCGCTCTCTTTCACCCTCCTTTGTCTCGTTTCGCTCTATTTCACCCTCCTTCGTCTCATTTCGCTCTCCCTCCTTCCTCTCGTTTCGCTCTCTTCCACCCTTCTTCGTCTCGTTTCACCCTCTTTCACCCTACTTTGTCTCGTTTCGCTCAATTTCACCCTCCTTCATCTCGTTGCGCTCTCTTTCACCCTCCTTTGAATCGTTTCGCTGTCTTTCACCTTGCTTCGCCTCGTTTCACTCGCTATCACCCTCCTTCGTCTCGTTTCGCTCTCTTTCACCCTCCTTCATCTCGTTTCGATCTCTTTGACCCTCCTTCGACTCGTTTCGCTCTCTTTCACCCTCCTTCGCCTCGTTTCGCTCTCTTTCACCCTCCTTCGTCTCGTTTTACTCTCTTTCACCCTCCTTCGTCTCGTTTCGCTCTCTTCGACCCTCCTTCGTCTCGTTTCGCTCTCTTCCACCCTCCTTCGTCTCGTTTCGCCTTCTTTCACCCTCCTTCGTCTCGTTTCGCTCTCTTTCCCCCTCCTTCGTCTCGTTTCGTTCTCTTTAACCCTCCTTCGTCTCGTTTCGCTCTCTTTCACCTTCCTTCGCCTCGTTTCGCGTTCTTTCACCCTCCTTTGTCTCGTTTCGCACTCTTTCACCCTCCTTCGTCTCGTTTCGCTCTCTTTCACCCTCCTTCGTCTCGTTTAGTGCTCATTCACCCTCCTTCGTCTCGTTTCACTCTTTTTCACCCTCCTTCGTCTCGTTTCGCTCTCTTTCATCCTCCTTCGTCTCGTTTCGCTCTCTTTCACCCTCCATCGGCTCGTTTCGCTCTCTTTCGCCCTCCTTCGTCTCGTTTCGCTCTCTTTCGCCCTCCTTCGTCTCGTTTCGCTCTCTCTCACCATCCTTCGTCTCGTTTCGCTCTCTTCCACCCTCCTTCGTCTCGTTTCGCTCTCTTCCACCCTTCTTCGTCTCGTTTCGCTCTCTTTCACCCTTCTTCGTCTCATTTCGTTCTCTTTCACACTCCTTCGTCTCGTTTCGCACTCTTTCGCTCTCCTTCGTCTCGTTTCGCTCTCTTCCACCCTCCTTCGTCTCGTTTCGCTCACTGTCACCCTCCTTCGGCTCGTTTAGCTCTCTTCCAGCATCCTTCGTCTCGTTTCGCTCTCTTTCACCCTCCTTCTGCTCATTTCGCTCTCTTTGACCCTCCTTCGTCTAGTTTCGCTCTCTTCCACCCTCCTCCGTCTCGTTTCGCTCACTATCACCCTCCTTCGGCTCGTTTAGCTCTCTTTCACCCTCCTTCGTCTCGTTTCGCTCTCTTTCACCCTCCTTCGGCTCGTTTTGCTCTCTTTCACCCTCCTTCATCTCGTTTCGCTCTCTTTCACCCTCCTTCGTCTCGGTACGCTCTCTTTCACCTTCCTTCGTCTTGTTTCGCTCTCTTTCGCCATCCTTTGTCTCGATTCGCACTCTTTCACCTTCCTTCACCTCTTTTCACTCTCTTTCAACCTCCTTCGTCTCGTTTCGCTCTCTTTCACCCTCCTTTGTCTCGTTTCGCTCTCTTTCACCCTCCTTCGTCTCATTTCGCTCTCCCTCCTTCCTCTCGTTTCGCTCTCTTCCACCCTTCTTCGTCTCGTTTCACCCTCTTTCACCCTACTTTGTCTCGTTTCGCTCAATTTCACCCTCCTTCATCCCGTTGCGCTCTCTTTCACCCTCCTTTGAATCGTTTCGCTGTCTTTCACCTTGCTTCGCCTCGTTTCACTCGCTATCACCCTCCTTCGTCTCGTTTCGCTCTCTTTCACCCTCCTTCATCTCGTTTCGATCTCTTTGACCCTCCTTCGACTCGTTTCGCTCTCTTTCACCCTCCTTCGCCTCGTTTCGCTCTCTTTCACCCTCCTTCGTCTCGTTTTACTCTCTTTCACCCTCCTTCGTCTCGTTTCGCTCTCTTCGACCCTCCTTCGTCTCGTTTCGCTCTCGCTCACCCTCCTTCGTCTCGTTTCGCTCTCTTCCAGCCTCCTTCGTCTCGTTTCGCCTTCTTTCACCCTCCTTCGTCTCGTTTCGCTCTCATTCCCCCTCCTTCGTCTCGTTTTGTTCTCTTTCACCCTCCTTCGTCTCGTTTCGCTCTCTTTCACCCTCCTTCGTCTCGTTTCGCTCTCTTTCACCCTCCTTCGTCTCGTTTCGCTCTCTTTCACCTTCCTTTGTCTCGTTTCGCTCTCTTTCACCCTCCTTCGTCTCGTTTCGCTCTCTTTCACCCTCCTTCGTCTCGTTTCGCTCTCTTCCACCCTCCTTCGTCTCGTTTCGCCTTCTTTCACCCTCCTTCGTCTCGTTTCGCTCTCTTTCCCCCTCCTTCGTCTCGTTTCGTTCTCTTTAACCCTCCTTCGTCTCGTTTCGCTCTCTTTCACGTTCCTTCGCCTCGTTTGGCTCTTTCACCCTCCTTTGTCTCGTTTTGCACTCTTTCACCCTCCTTCGTCTCGTTTCGCTCTCTTTCACCCTCCTTCGTCTCGTTTAGTGCTCATTCACCCTCCTTCGTCTCGTTTCACTCTTTTTCACCCTCCTTCGTCTCGTTTCGCTCTCTTTCATCCTCCTTCGTCTCGTTTCGCTCTCTTTCACCCTCCATCGGCTCGTTTCGCTCTCTTTCGCCCTCCTTCGTCTCGTTTCGCTCTCTTTCGCCCTCCTTCGTCTCGTTTCGCTCTCTCTCACCATCCTTCGTCTCGTTTCGCTCTCTTCCACCCTCCTTCGTCTCGTTTCGCTCTCTTCCACCCTTCTTCGTCTCGTTTCGCTCTCTTTCACCCTTCTTCGTCTCATTTCGCTCACTTTCACACTCCTTCGTCTCGTTTCGCACTCTTTCGCTCTCCTTCGTCTCGTTTCGCTCTCTTCCACCCTCCTTCGGCTCGTTTAGCTCTCTTTCACCCTCCTTCGTCTCGTTTCGCTCTCTTTCACCCTCCTTCGGCTCGTTTTGCTCTCTTTCACCCTCCTTCATCTCGTTTCGCTCTCTTTCACCCTCCTTCGTCTCGGTACGCTCTCTTTCACCTTCCTTCGTCTTGTTTCGCTCTCTTTCACCATCCTTTGTCTCGATTCGCACTCTTTCACCTTCCTTCACCTCTTTTCACTCTCTTTCAACCTCTTCGTCTCGTTTCGCTCTCTTTCACCCTCCTTTGTCTCGTTTCGCTCTCTTTCACCCTCCTTCGTCTCATTTCGCTCTCCCTCCTTCCTCTCGTTTCGCTCTCTTCCACCCTTCTTCGTCTCGTTTCACCCTCTTTCACCCTACTTTGTCTCGTTTCGCTCAATTTCACCCTCCTTCATCTCGTTGCGCTCTCTTTCACCCTCCTTTGAATCGTTTCGCTGTCTTTCACCTTGCTTCGCCTCGTTTCACTCGCTATCACCCTCCTTCGTCTCGTTTCGCTCTCTTTCACCCTCCTTCATCTCGTTTCGATCTCTTTGACCCTCCTTCGACTCGTTTCGCTCTCTTTCACCCTCCTTCGCCTCGTTTCGCTCTCTTTCACCCTCCTTCGTCTCGTTTTACTCTCTTTCACCCTCCTTCGTCTCGTTTCGCTCTCTTCGACCCTCCTTCGTCTCGTTTCGCTCTCGCTCACCCTCCTTCGTCTCGTTTCGCTCTCTTCCAGCCTCCTTCGTCTCGTTTCGCCTTCTTTCACCCTCCTTCATCTCGTTTCGCTCTCATTCCCCCTCCTTCGTCTCGTTTTGTTCTCTTTCACCCTCCTTCGTCATTTTCGCTCTCTTTCACCTTCCTTCGCCTCGTTTAGCTCTCTTTCACCTTCCTTCGTCTTGTTTCGCTCTCTTTCACCCTCCTTCAACTCGTTTCGCTCTCTTTCACTATCCTTCGTCTCGTTCCGCTCTCTTTCTCCCTCTATCGACTCGTTTAGCTCTCTTTCACCCTCCTTCGACTCTTTTCACTCTCTTTCACCCTCCTTCATCTCGTTTCCCTCACTTCCACCATCCTTCGTCTCGTTTCGCTCTCTTTCACCCTCCTTCGGCTCATTTCGCTCTCTTTGACCCTCCTTTGTCTCGCTTTGCTCGCTTTCGCCCTCCGTCGGCTCGTTTCGCACTCTTTCACCCTCCTTCGTCTCATTTCGCTCTCTTTCACCTTCCTTCATCTCGTTTCACTCTCTTTCACCCTCCTTCGTCTCGTTTCACTCTCTTTCACACTCCTTCGTCTTGTTTCTCCTTCTTTCACCCTCCTTCGTCTCGTTTCGCTCTCATTCCCCCGCCTTCGTCTCGTTTTGTTCTCTTTCACCCTCCTTCGTCTCGTTTCGCTCCATTTCACCTTCCTTCGCCTCGTTTCGCTCTCTTTCACACTCCTTTGTCTCGTTCCGCTCTCTTTCGCCCTCCTTCGGCTCGTTTCGCACTCTTTCACCCTCCTTCGTCTCATTTCGCTCTCTTTCACCTTCCTTCGTCTCGTTTCGCTCTCTTTCACCCTCCTTCGTCTCGTTTCGCTCTCTTTCACCCTCCTTCGTCTCGTTCCGCTCTCTTTCTCCCTCCTTCATCTCGTTTCGCTCTCTTTCACCCTCCTTCGTCTCTTTTCACTCTCTTTGACCCTCCTTCGTCTCATTTCGCTCGCTTTCGCCCTCCTTCGGCTCGTTTCGCACTCTTTCACCCTCCTTCATCTCGTTTCGCTCTCTTTCACCTTCCTTCATCTCGTTTAGCTCTCTTTCACCCTCCTTCGTCTCGTTTCACTCTCTTTCACACTCCTTCGTCTCGTTTCGCTCTCTTTCACCCTCCTTCGTTTCGTTTCGCTATCTCTCACCCTCCTTCGTCTCGTTTCGCTCTCTTCCACCCTCCTTCGTCTCGTTTCGCTCTCTCTCACCCTCCTTCATCTCGTTTCGCTCTCTTCCTCCCTCCTTCGTCTCATTTCGCCATATTTCACCCTCCTTCATCTCGTTTCGCTCTCTTTCCCCCTCCTTCGTCTCGTTTCGTTCTCTTTCACCCTCCTTCATATCGTTTCGCTCTCTTTCACCTTCCTTCGCCTCGTTTCGCTCTCTTTCACCCTCCTTCGTCTCGTTTCGCTCGCTTTCACCCTCCTTCGTCTCGTTTCGCTCTCTTTCACCCTCCTTCATCTCGTTTCGCTCTCTTTCACCCTCCTTCGTCTCGTTTCGCTCTCTTCCACCCTCCTTCGTCTAGTTTCGCACTCTTTCACCCTCCTTCGGCTCGGTTCGCTCTCTTTCACCTTCCTTCATCTCGTTTCGCTCTCTTTCACCTTCCTTCGTCTTGTTTCGCTCTCTTTCACCCTCCTTCAACTCGTTTCGCTCTCTTTCACTATCCTTCGTCTCGTTCCGCTCTCTTTCTCCCTCTATCGACTCGTTTAGCTCTCTTTCACCCTCCTTCGACTCTTTTCACTCTCTTTCACCCTCCTTCATCTCGTTTCCCTCACTTCCACCATCCTTCGTCTCGTTTCGCTCTCTTTCACCCTCCTTCGGCTCATTTCGCTCTCTTTGACCCTCCTTTGTCTCGCTTTGCTCGCTTTCGCCCTCCGTCGGCTCGTTTCGCACTCTTTCACCCTCCTTCGTCTCATTTCGCTCTCTTTCACCTTCCTTCATCTCGTTTCACTCTCTTTCACCCTCCTTCGTCTCGTTTCACTCTCTTTCACACTCCTTCGTCTTGTTTCTCCTTCTTTCACCCTCCTTCGTCTCGTTTCGCTCTCATTCCCCCGCCTTCGTCTCGTTTTGTTCTCTTTCACCCTCCTTCGTCTCGTTTCGCTCCATTTCACCTTCCTTCGCCTCGTTTCGCTCTCTTTCACACTCCTTTGTCTCGTTCCGCTCTCTTTCGCCCTCCTTCGGCTCGTTTCGCACTCTTTCACCCTCCTTCGTCTCATTTCGCTCTCTTTCACCTTCCTTCGTCTCGTTTCGCTCTCTTTCACCCTCCTTCGTCTCGTTTCGCTCTCTTTCACCCTCCTTCGTCTCGTTCCGCTCTCTTTCTCCCTCCTTCATCTCGTTTCGCTCTCTTTCACCCTCCTTCGTCTCTTTTCACTCTCTTTGACCCTCCTTCGTCTCATTTCGCTCGCTTTCGCCCTCCTTCGGCTCGTTTCGCACTCTTTCACCCTCCTTCATCTCGTTTCGCTCTCTTTCACCTTCCTTCATCTCGTTTAGCTCTCTTTCACCCTCCTTCGTCTCGTTTCACTCTCTTTCACACTCCTTCGTCTCGTTTCGCTCTCTTTCACCCTCCTTCGTTTCGTTTCGCTATCTCTCACCCTCCTTCGTCTCGTTTCGCTCTCTTCCACCCTCCTTCGTCTCGTTTCGCTCTCTCTCACCCTCCTTCATCTCGTTTCGCTCTCTTCCTCCCTCCTTCGTCTCATTTCGCCATATTTCACCCTCCTTCATCTCGTTTCGCTCTCTTTCCCCCTCCTTCGTCTCGTTTCGTTCTCTTTCACCCTCCTTCATATCGTTTCGCTCTCTTTCACCTTCCTTCGCCTCGTTTCGCTCTCTTTCACCCTCCTTCGTCTCGTTTCGCTCGCTTTCACCCTCCTTCGTCTCGTTTCGCTCTCTTTCACCCTCCTTCATCTCGTTTCGCTCTCTTTCACCCTCCTTCGTCTCGTTTCGCTCTCTTCCACCCTCCTTCGTCTAGTTTCGCACTCTTTCACCCTCCTTCGGCTCGGTTCGCTCTCTTTCACCTTCCTTCATCTCGTTTCGCTCTCTTTCACCATCCTTCGTCTCGTTTCGCACTCTTTCACCCTCCTTTGTCTCGTTTCGCTTTCTTTCACCCTCCTTCGTTTCGTTTCGCTCTCTTTCACCCTCCTTCGTCTCGTTTCGCTCTCTTTCACCCTCCTTCGTCTCGTTTCGCTCTCTTTCACCCTCCTTCGGCTCGTTTCGCTCTCTTTCACCCTCCTTTACCTCGTTTCGCTCTCTTTCACCCTCCTTCGTCTCGTTTCGCTCTCTTTCACCCACCTTCGTCTCGTTTCACTCTCTTTCAACCTCCTTCATCTCGTTTCGCTCTTTTTCAACCTCCTTCATCTCGTTTCGCTCACTTTGACCCACATTCATCTCATTTCGCTCTCTTTCACCGTTCTTCGTCTCGTTTCTCTCTCTTTCACCCTCCTTTGTCTCGTTTCGCTCTCTTTCACCCTCCATCGTCTCGTTTCGCTCTCTTTCACCCTCCTTCTTCTCGTTTCCCTCTCTTTCACCCTCCATCGTCTCATTTCGCTCTCTTCCACCCTCCTTCGTCCAGTTTCGCACTCTTTCACCCTCCTTCGGCTCGGTTCGCTCTCTTTCACCTTCCTTCATCTCGTTTCGCTCTCTTTCACCATCCTTCGTCTCGTTTCGCACTCTTTCACCCTCCTTTGTCTCGTTTCGCTCTCTTTCACCCTCCTTCGTTTCGTTTCGCTCTCTTTCACCCTCCTTTGTCTTGTTTCGCTCTCTTTCACCCTCCTTCATCTCGTTTCGCTCTCTTTCACCCTCCTTCGGCTCGTTTCGCTCTCTTTCACCCTCCTTTACCTCGTTTCGCTCTCTTTCACCCTCCTTCGTCTCGTTTCGCTCTCTTTCACCCACCTTCGTCTCGTTTCACTCTCTTTCAACCTCCTTCATCTCGTTTCGCTCTTTTTCAACCTCCTTCATCTCGTTTCGCTCACTTTGACCCACATTCATCTCATTTCGCTCTCTTTCACCGTTCTTCGTCTCGTTTCTCTCTCTTTCACCCTCCTTTGTCTCGTTTCGCTCTCTTTCACCCTCCATCGTCTCGTTTCGCTCTCTTTCACCCTCCTTCGTCTCGTTTCGCTCTCTTTCACCCTCCTTTGTCTCGTTTCGCTCTCTTTCACCCTCCTTCGTTTCGTTTCGCTCTCTTTCACCCTCCTTTACCTCGTTTCGCTCTCTTTCACCCTCCTTCGTCTCGTTTCGCTCTCTTTCACCCACCTTCGTCTCGTTTCACTCTCTTTCAACCTCCTTCATCTCGTTTCGCTCTTTTTCAACCTCCTTCATCTCGTTTCGCTCACTTTGACCCACATTCATCTCATTTCGCTCTCTTTCACCGTTCTTCGTCTCGTTTCTCTCTCTTTCACCCTCCTTTGTCTCGTTTCGCTCTCTTTCACCCTCCATCGTCTCGTTTCGCTCTCTTTCACCCTCCTTCGTCTCGTTTCGCTCTCTTTCACCCACCTTCGTCTCGTTTCGCTCTCTCTCACCCTCCTTCGTCTTGTTTCGCTCTCTTCCACCCTCCTTCGTCTCGTTTCGCCTTCTTTCACCCTCCTTCGTCTCGTTTCGCTCTCTTTCCCCCTCCTTCGTCTCGTTTCGTTCTCTTTAACCCTCCTTCGTCTCGTTTCACTCACTTTCACCTTCCTTCGCCTCGTTTCGATCTCATTCACCCTCCTTTGACTCGTTTCACTCTTTTTCACCCTCCTTCGTCTTGTTTCTCTCTCTTCCACCCTCCTTTATCTCGTTTCGCTCTCTTTCACCCTCCTTCGTCTCGTTTCGCTCTCTTCCACCCTCTTTCGTCTCGTTACGCCCTCTTTCACCCTCCTTCGTCTCGATTCGATCTCTTTCACCCACCTTCGTCTCGTTTCGCTCTCTTTCAACCTCCTTCATCCCGTTTCGCTCTTTTTCACCCTCCTTCGTCTTGTTTCGCTCACTTTGACCCACATTCATCTCGTTTCGCTCTCTTTCACCGTTCTTCGTCTCGTTTCGCTCTCTTTCACCCTCCTTTATCTCGTTTTGCTCACTTTCACCCTCCATCGGCTCGTTTCGCTCTCTTTCACCCTCCTTCGTCTCGTTTCGCTCTCTTTCACCCACCTTCGTCTCGTTTCGCTCTCTCACACCCTCCTTCGTCTCGTTTCGCTCTCTTCCACCCTCCTTCGTCTCGTTTCGCCTTCTTTCACCCTCCATCGTCTTGTTTCGCTCTCTTTCCCCCTCCTTCGTCTCGTTTCGTTCTCTTTAAACCTCCTTCGTCTCGTTTCACTCACTTTCACCTTCCTTCGCCTCGTTTCGCTCTCATTCACCCTCCTTTGTCTCGTTTCACTCTTTTTCACCCTCCTTCGTCTCGTTTCGCTCTCTTTCACCCTCCTTCTCCTCGTTTCGCTCTCTTTCACCCTCCTTCGCCTCGTTTCGCTCTCTTTCACCCTCCTTCATCTCGTTTTACTCTCTTTCACCCTCTTTCGACTCGTTTCGCTCTCTTCGACGCTCCTTCGTCTCGTTTCACTCTCTCTCACCCTCCTTCGTCTCGTTTCGTTCTCTTCAACCCTCCTTCGTCTCGTTTCGCCTTCTTTCACCCACCTTCGTCTCGTTTCGCTCTCATTCCCCCTCCTTCGTCTCGTTTTCTTCTCTTTCACCCTCCTTCGTCTCGTTTCGCTCTCTTTCACCTTCCTTCGTCTCGTTTCGCTCTCTTTCACCCTCCTTCGTCTCGTTTCGCTCTCTTTCACCCTCCTTCGTCTCGTTCCGCTCTCTTTCTCCCTCCTTCATCTCGTTTCGCTCTCTTTCACCCTCCTTCGTCTCTTTTCACTCTCTTTGACCCTCCTTCGTCTCATTTCGCTCGCTTTCGCCCTCCTTCGGCTCGTTTCGCACTCTTTCACCCTCCTTCATCTCGTTTCGCTCTCTTTCACCTTCCTTCATCTCGTTTAGCTCTCTTTCACCCTCCTTCGTCTCGTTTCACTCTCTTTCACACTCCTTCGTCTCGTTTCGCTCTCTTTCACCCTCCTTCGTTTCGTTTCGCTATCTCTCACCCTCCTTCGTCTCGTTTCGCTCTCTTCCACCCTCCTTCGTCTCGTTTCGCTCTCTCTCACCCTCCTTCATCTCGTTTCGCTCTCTTCCTCCCTCCTTCGTCTCATTTCGCCATATTTCACCCTCCTTCATCTCGTTTCGCTCTCTTTCCCCCTCCTTCGTCTCGTTTCGTTCTCTTTCACCCTCCTTCATATCGTTTCGCTCTCTTTCACCTTCCTTCGCCTCGTTTCGCTCTCTTTCACCCTCCTTCGTCTCGTTTCGCTCGCTTTCACCCTCCTTCGTCTCGTTTCGCTCTCTTTCACCCTCCTTCATCTCGTTTCGCTCTCTTTCACCCTCCTTCGTCTCGTTTCGCTCTCTTCCACCCTCCTTCGTCTAGTTTCGCACTCTTTCACCCTCCTTCGGCTCGGTTCGCTCTCTTTCACCTTCCTTCATCTCGTTTCGCTCTCTTTCACCATCCTTCGTCTCGTTTCGCACTCTTTCACCCTCCTTTGTCTCGTTTCGCTTTCTTTCACCCTCCTTCGTTTCGTTTCGCTCTCTTTCACCCTCCTTCGTCTCGTTTCGCTCTCTTTCACCCTCCTTCGTCTCGTTTCGCTCTCTTTCACCCTCCTTCGGCTCGTTTCGCTCTCTTTCACCCTCCTTTACCTCGTTTCGCTCTCTTTCACCCTCCTTCGTCTCGTTTCGCTCTCTTTCACCCACCTTCGTCTCGTTTCACTCTCTTTCAACCTCCTTCATCTCGTTTCGCTCTTTTTCAACCTCCTTCATCTCGTTTCGCTCACTTTGACCCACATTCATCTCATTTCGCTCTCTTTCACCGTTCTTCGTCTCGTTTCTCTCTCTTTCACCCTCCTTTGTCTCGTTTCGCTCTCTTTCACCCTCCATCGTCTCGTTTCGCTCTCTTTCACCCTCCTTCTTCTCGTTTCCCTCTCTTTCACCCTCCATCGTCTCATTTCGCTCTCTTCCACCCTCCTTCGTCCAGTTTCGCACTCTTTCACCCTCCTTCGGCTCGGTTCGCTCTCTTTCACCTTCCTTCATCTCGTTTCGCTCTCTTTCACCATCCTTCGTCTCGTTTCGCACTCTTTCACCCTCCTTTGTCTCGTTTCGCTCTCTTTCACCCTCCTTCGTTTCGTTTCGCTCTCTTTCACCCTCCTTTGTCTTGTTTCGCTCTCTTTCACCCTCCTTCATCTCGTTTCGCTCTCTTTCACCCTCCTTCGGCTCGTTTCGCTCTCTTTCACCCTCCTTTACCTCGTTTCGCTCTCTTTCACCCTCCTTCGTCTCGTTTCGCTCTCTTTCACCCACCTTCGTCTCGTTTCACTCTCTTTCAACCTCCTTCATCTCGTTTCGCTCTTTTTCAACCTCCTTCATCTCGTTTCGCTCACTTTGACCCACATTCATCTCATTTCGCTCTCTTTCACCGTTCTTCGTCTCGTTTCTCTCTCTTTCACCCTCCTTTGTCTCGTTTCGCTCTCTTTCACCCTCCATCGTCTCGTTTCGCTCTCTTTCACCCTCCTTCGTCTCGTTTCGCTCTCTTTCACCCTCCTTTGTCTCGTTTCGCTCTCTTTCACCCTCCTTCGTTTCGTTTCGCTCTCTTTCACCCTCCTTTACCTCGTTTCGCTCTCTTTCACCCTCCTTCGTCTCGTTTCGCTCTCTTTCACCCACCTTCGTCTCGTTTCACTCTCTTTCAACCTCCTTCATCTCGTTTCGCTCTTTTTCAACCTCCTTCATCTCGTTTCGCTCACTTTGACCCACATTCATCTCATTTCGCTCTCTTTCACCGTTCTTCGTCTCGTTTCTCTCTCTTTCACCCTCCTTTGTCTCGTTTCGCTCTCTTTCACCCTCCATCGTCTCGTTTCGCTCTCTTTCACCCTCCTTCGTCTCGTTTCGCTCTCTTTCACCCACCTTCGTCTCGTTTCGCTCTCTCTCACCCTCCTTCGTCTTGTTTCGCTCTCTTCCACCCTCCTTCGTCTCGTTTCGCCTTCTTTCACCCTCCTTCGTCTCGTTTCGCTCTCTTTCCCCCTCCTTCGTCTCGTTTCGTTCTCTTTAACCCTCCTTCGTCTCGTTTCACTCACTTTCACCTTCCTTCGCCTCGTTTCGATCTCATTCACCCTCCTTTGACTCGTTTCACTCTTTTTCACCCTCCTTCGTCTTGTTTCTCTCTCTTCCACCCTCCTTTATCTCGTTTCGCTCTCTTTCACCCTCCTTCGTCTCGTTTCGCTCTCTTCCACCCTCTTTCGTCTCGTTACGCCCTCTTTCACCCTCCTTCGTCTCGATTCGATCTCTTTCACCCACCTTCGTCTCGTTTCGCTCTCTTTCAACCTCCTTCATCCCGTTTCGCTCTTTTTCACCCTCCTTCGTCTTGTTTCGCTCACTTTGACCCACATTCATCTCGTTTCGCTCTCTTTCACCGTTCTTCGTCTCGTTTCGCTCTCTTTCACCCTCCTTTATCTCGTTTTGCTCACTTTCACCCTCCATCGGCTCGTTTCGCTCTCTTTCACCCTCCTTCGTCTCGTTTCGCTCTCTTTCACCCACCTTCGTCTCGTTTCGCTCTCTCACACCCTCCTTCGTCTCGTTTCGCTCTCTTCCACCCTCCTTCGTCTCGTTTCGCCTTCTTTCACCCTCCATCGTCTTGTTTCGCTCTCTTTCCCCCTCCTTCGTCTCGTTTCGTTCTCTTTAAACCTCCTTCGTCTCGTTTCACTCACTTTCACCTTCCTTCGCCTCGTTTCGCTCTCATTCACCCTCCTTTGTCTCGTTTCACTCTTTTTCACCCTCCTTCGTCTCGTTTCGCTCTCTTTCACCCTCCTTCTCCTCGTTTCGCTCTCTTTCACCCTCCTTCGCCTCGTTTCGCTCTCTTTCACCCTCCTTCATCTCGTTTTACTCTCTTTCACCCTCTTTCGACTCGTTTCGCTCTCTTCGACGCTCCTTCGTCTCGTTTCACTCTCTCTCACCCTCCTTCGTCTCGTTTCGTTCTCTTCAACCCTCCTTCGTCTCGTTTCGCCTTCTTTCACCCACCTTCGTCTCGTTTCGCTCTCATTCCCCCTCCTTCGTCTCGTTTTCTTCTCTTTCACCCTCCTTCGTCTCGTTTCGCTCTCTTTCACCTTCCTTCGCCTCATTTAGCTCTCTTTCACCTTCCTTCGTCTTGTTTCGCTCTCTTTCACCCTCCTTCGTCTCGTTTCGCTCTCTTTCACCCTCCTTCGTCTCGTTCCGCTCTCTTTCTCCCTCCTTCGACTCGTTTAGCTCTCTTTCACCCTCCTTCATCTCGTTTCACTCTTTTTCACCCTCCTTCATCTCGTTTCGTTCTCTTTCACCCTCCTTCGTCTCTTTTCACTCTCTTTCACCCTCCTTCGGCTCATTTCGCTCTCTTTGACACTCCTTCGTCTCGTTTCGCTCGCTTTCGCCCTCCTTCGGCTCGTTTCGCACTCTTTCACCCTCCTTCGTCTCGTTTCGCTCTCTTTCACCTTCCTTCATCTCGTTTCGCTCTCTTTCACCCTCCTGCATCACGTTTCACTCTCTTTCACACTCCTTCGTCTCGTTTCTCCTTCTTTCACCCTCCTTCGTCTTGTTTCACTCTCATTCCCCCTCCTTCGTCTCGTTTTGTTCTCTTTCACCCTCTTTCGTCTCGTTACGCCCTCTTTCACCCTCCTTCGTCTCGATTCGATCTCTTTCACCCACCTTCGTCTCGTTTCGCTCTCTTTCAACCTCCTTCATCCCGTTTCGCTCTTTTTCACCCTCCTTCGTCTCGTTTCGCTCACTTTGACCCACATTCATCTCGTTTCGCTCTCTTTCACCCTCCTTCGTCTCGTTTCGCTCTCTTTCACCCACCTTCGTCTCGTTTCGCTCTCTCTCACCCTCCTTCGTCTCGTTTCGCTCTCTTCCACCCTCCTTCGTTTGGTTTCGCCTTCTTTCACCCTCCATCGTCTCGTTTCGCTCTCTTTCCCCCTCCTTCGTCTCGTTTCGTTCTCTCTCACCCTCCTTCGTCTCGTTTCACTCTCTTTCACCCTCCTTCTCCTCGTTTCGCTCTCTTTCACCCTCCTTCGCCTCGTTTCGCTCTCTTTCACCCTCCTTCATCTCGTTTTACTCTCTTTCACCCTCCTTCGACTCGTTTCGCTCTCTTCGACGCTCCTTCGTCTCGTTTCGATCTCTCTCACCCTCCTTCGTCTCGTTTCGTTTTCTTCCACCCTCCTTCGTCTCGTTTCGCCTTCTTTCACCCACCTTCGTCTCGTTTCGCTCTCATTCCCCCTCCTTCGTCTCGTTTTCTTCTCTTTCACCCTCCTTCGTCTCGTTTCGTTCTCTTTCACCTTCCTTCGCCTCATTTAGCTCTCTTTCACCTTCCTTCGTCTTTTTTCGCTCTCTTTCACCCTCCTTCGTCTCGTTTCGCTCTCTTTCACCCTCCTTCGTCTCGTTCCGCTCTCTTTCTCCCTCCTTCGACTCGTTTAGCTCTCTTTCACCCTCCTTCATCTCGTTTCACTCTTTTTCACCCTCCTTCATCTCGTTTCGTTCTCTTTCACCCTCCTTCATCTCTTTTCACTCTCTTTCACCCTCCTTCGTCTCGTTTCGCTCTCTTCCACCATCCTTCGTCTCGTTTCGCTCTCTTTCACCCTCCTTCGGCTCATTTCGCTCTCTTTGACCCTCCTTCGTCTCGTTTCACTCTCTTTCACCCTCCTTCGACTCGTTTCGCTCTCTTCGACGCTCCTTCGTCTCGTTTCGATCTCTCTCACCCTCCTTTGTCTCGTTTCGTTCTCTCTCACCCTCCTTCGTCTCGTTTCCCTCTCTTTCACCCTCCTTCTCCTCGTTTCCCTCTCTTTCACCCTCCTTCGCCTCGTTTCGCTCTCTTTCACCCTCCTTCATCTCGTTTTACTCTCTTTCACCCTCCTTCGACTCGTTTCGCTCTCTTCGACGCTCCTTCGTCTCGTTTCGATCTCTCTCACCCTCCTTCGTCTCGTTTCGTTCTCTTCCACCCTCCTTCGTCTCGTTTTGCCTTCTTTCACCCACCTTCGTCTCGTTTCGCTCTCATTCCCCCTCCTTCGTCTCGTTTTCTTCTCTTTCACCCTCCTTCGTCTCGTTTCGTTCTCTTCCACCATCCTTCGTCTCGTTTCGCTCTCTTTCACCCTCCTTCGGCTCATTTCGCTCTCTTTGACCCTCCTTCGTCTCGTTTCACTCTCTTTCACCCTCCTTCGACTCGTTTCGCTCTCTTCGACGCTCCTTCGTCTCGTTTCGTTCTCTCTCACCCTCCTTCGTCTCGTTTCCCTCTCTTTCACCCTCCTTCTCCTCGTTTCCCTCTCTTTCACCCTCCTTCGCCTCGTTTCGCTCTCTTTCACCCTCCTTCATCTCGTTTTACTCTCTTTCTCCCTCCTTCGACTCGTTTAGCTCTCTTTCACCCTCCTTCATCTCGTTTCACTCTTTTTCACCCTCCTTCATCTCGTTTCGTTCTCTTTCACCCTCCTTCATCTCTTTTCACTCTCTTTCACCCTCCTTCGTCTCGTTTCGCTCTCTTCCACCATCCTTCGTCTCGTTTCGCTCTCTTTCACCCTCCTTCGGCTCATTTCGCTCTCTTTGACCCTCCTTCGACTCGTTTAGCTCTCTTTCACCCTCCTTCATCTCGTTTCACTCTTTTTCACCCTCCTTCATCTCGTTTCGTTCTCTTTCACCCTCCTTCATCTCTTTTCACTCTCTTTCACCCTCCTTCGTCTCGTTTCGCTCTCTTCCACCATCCTTCGTCTCGTTTCGCTCTCTTTCACCCTCCTTCGGCTCATTTCGCTCTCTTTGACCCTCCTTCGTCTCGTTTTGCTCGCTTTCACCCTCCTTCGTCTCGTTTCGCTCTCTTTCACCTTCCTTCATCTCGTTTCGCTCTCTTTCACCCTCCTGCGTCACGTTTCACTCTCTTTCACACTCCTTCGTCTCGTTTCTCCTTCTTTCACCCTCCTTCGTCTTGTTTCACTCTCATTCCCCCTCCTTCGTCTTGTTTTGTTCTCTTTCACCCTCTTTTGTCTCGTTTCGCTCTCTTTCACCTTCCTTCGCCTCGTTTCAATCTCTTTCACCCTCCTTTGTCTCGTTTCGCTCTCTTTCACCCTCCTTCGTCTCATTTAGCTCTCTTTCACCTTCCTTCGTTTTGTTTCGCTCTCTTTCACCCTCCTTCGTCTCGTTTCGCTCTCTTTCACCCTCCTTCGTCTCGTTCCGCTCTCTTTCTCGCTCCTTCGTCTCGTTTAGCTCTCTTTCACCCTCCTTCGTCTCGTTTCACTCTTTTTCGCCCTCCTTCATCTCGTTTCACTCTCTTTCACCCTCCTTCGTCTCGTTTCGCTCTCTTCCACCATCCTTCGTCTCGTTTCGCTCTCTTTCACCCTCCTTCGGCTCATTTCGCTCTCTTTGACCGTCCTTCGTCTCGTTTCGCTCGCTTTCGCCCTCCTTTGGCTCGTTTCGCACTCTTTCACCCTCCTTCGTCTCGTTTCGCTCCCTTTCACCTTCCTTCATCTCGTTTCACTCTCTTTCACACTCCTTCGTCTCGTTTCGCTCTCTTTCACCCTTCTTCGTTTCGTTTCGCTATCTCTCACCCTCCTTCGTCTCGTTTCGCTCTCTTCCACGCTCCTTCGTCTCCTTTCGCTCTCTCTCACCCTCCTTCATCTCGTTTCGCTCTTTTCCTCCCTCCTTCGTCTCAGTTCGCCATATTTCACCCTCCTTCGTCTCGTTTCGCTCTCTTTCCCCCTCCTTCGTCTCGTTTCATTCTCTTTCACCCTCCTTCATCTCGTTTCGCTCTCTTTCACCTTCCTTCGCCTCGTTTCGCTCTCTGTCACCCTCCTTTGTCTTGTTTTGCTCTCTTTCACCCACCTTCGTCTCGTTTAGCTCTCTTTCACATTCCTTCATCTCGTTTCGCTCACTTTCACCCTCCTTCGTCTCGTTTCGCTCTCTTTCACCATCCTTCGTCTCATTTAGCTCTCTTTCACCCTCCTTCATCTCGTTTCGCTCTCTTTCACCCTCCATCGTCTCGTTTCGCTCTCTTTCCCCCTCCTTCGTCTCGTTTCGTTCTCTTTAACCCTCCTTCGTCTCGTTTCACTCTCTTTCACCCTCCTTCGACTCGTTTCGCTCTCTTCGACGCTCCTTCGTCTCGTTTCGATTTCTCTCACCGTCCTTCGTCTCGTTTCGTTCTCTTCCACCCTCCTTCGTCTCGTTTCGCTCTCTTTCACCCTCCTTCTCCTCGTTTCGCTCTCTTTCACCCTCCTTCACCTCGTTTCGCTCTCTTTCACCCTCCTTCATCTCGTTTTACTCTCTTTCACCCTCCTTCGACTCGTTTCGCTCTCTTCGACGCTCCTTCGTCTCGTTTCGATCTCTCTCACCCTCCTTCGTCTCGTTTCGTTCTCTTCCACCCTCCTTCGTCTCGTTTCGCCTTCTTTCACCCACCTTCGTCTCGTTTCGCTCTCATTCCCCCTCCTTCGTCTCGTTTTCTTCTCTTTCACCCTCCTTCGTCTCGTTTCGTTCTCTTTCACCTTCCTTCGCCTCATTTAGCTCTCTTTCACCTTCCTTCGTCTTTTTTCGCTCTCTTTCACCCTCCTTCGTCTCGTTTCGCTCTCTTTCACCCTCCTTCGTCTCGTTTCGTTCTCTTTCACCTTCCTTCGCCTCATTTAGCTCTCTTTCACCTTCCTTCGTCTTTTTTCGCTCTCTTTCACCCTCCTTCGTCTCGTTTCGCTCTCTTTCACCCTCCTTCGTCTCGTTCCGCTCTCTTTCTCCCTCCTTCGACTCGTTTAGCTCTCTTTCACCCTCCTTCATCTCGTTTCACTCTTTTTCACCCTCCTTCATCTCGTTTCGTTCTCTTTCACCCTCCTTCATCTCTTTTCAGTCTCTTTCACCCTCCTTCGTCTCGTTTCGCTCTCTTCCACCATCCTTCGTCTCGTTTCGCTCTCTTTCACCCTCCTTCGGCTCATTTCGCTCTCTTTGACCCTCCTTCGTCTCGTTTTGCTCGCTTTCGTCCTCCTTCGGCTCGTTTCACACTCTTTCACCCTCCTTCGTCTCGTTTCGCTCTCTTTCACCTTCCTTCATCTCGTTTCGCTCTCTTTCACCCTCCTGCGTCACGTTTCACTCTCTTTCACACTCCTTCGTCTCGTTTCTCCTTCTTTCACCCTCCTTCGTCTTGTTTCACTCTCATTCCCCCTCCTTCGTCTCGTTTTGTTCTCTTTCACCCTCTTTTGTCTCGTTTCGCTCTCTTTCACCTTCCTTCGCCTCGTTTTACTCTCTTTCACCCTCCTTTGTCTCGTTTCGCTCTCTTTCACCCTCCTTCGTCTCATTTAGCTCTCTTTCACCTTCCTTCGTTTTGTTTCGCTCTCTTTCACCCTCCTTCGTCTCGTTTCGCTCTCTTTCACCCTCCTTCGTCTCGTTCCGCTCTCTTTCTTGCTCCTTCGTCTCGTTTTGCTCTCTTTCACACTCCTTCGTCTCGTTTCACTCTTTTTCGCCCTCCTTCATCTCGTTTCACTCTCTTTCACCCTCCTTCGTCTCTTTTCACTCTCTTTCACACTCCTTCGTCTCGTTTCGCTCTCTTCCACCATCCTTCGTCTCGTTTCGCTCTCTTTCACCCTCCTTCGGCTCATTTCGCTCTCTTTGACCCTCCTTCGTCTCGTTTCGCTCGCTTTCGCCCTCCTTTGGCTCGTTTCGCACTCTTTCACCCTCCTTCGTCTCGTTTCGCTCCCTTTCACCTTCCTTCATCTCGTTTCACTCTCTTTCACACTCCTTCGTCTCGTTTCGCTCTTTTCCTCCCTCCTTCATCTCGTTTCGCTCTTTTCCTCCCTCCTTCGTCTCAGTTCGCCATATTTCACCCTCCTTCGTCTCGTTTCGCTCTCTTTCCCCCTCCTTCGTCTCGTTTCATTCTCTTTCACCCTCCTTCATCTCGTTTCGCTCTCTTTCACCTTCCTTCGCCTCGTTTCGCTCTCTGTCACCCTCCTTTGTCTTGTTTTGCTCTCTTTCACCCTCCTTCGTCTCGTTTAGCTCTCTTTCACCTTCCTTCATCTCGTTTCGCTCACTTTCACCCTCCTTCGTCTCGTTTCGCTCTCTTTCACCATCCTTCGTCTCGTTTAGCTCTCTTTCACCCTCCTTCATCTCGTTTCGCTCTCTTTCACCCTCCATCGTCTCGTTTCGATCTCTTTCCCCTCCTTCGTCTCGTTTCGTTCTCTTTAACCCTCCTTCGTCTCGTTTCACTCTCTTTCACCCTCCTTCGACTCGTTTCGCTCTCTTCGACGCTCCTTCGTCTCGTTTCGATCTCTCTCACCGTCCTTCGTCTCGTTTCGTTCTCTTCCACCCTCCTTCGTCTCGTTTCGCTCTCTTTCACCCTCCTTCGTCTCGTTCCGCTCTCTTTCTCGCTCCTTCGTCTCGTTTAGCTCTCTTTCACCCTCCTTCGTCTCGTTTCACTCTTTTTCGCCCTCCTTCATCTCGTTTCGCTCTCTTTCACCCTCCTGCGTCACGTTTCACTCTCTTTCACACTCCTTCGTCTCGTTTCTCCTTCTTTCACCCTCCTTCGTCTTGTTTCACTCTCATTCCCCCTCCTTCGTCTTGTTTTGTTCTCTTTCACCCTCTTTTGTCTCGTTTCGCTCTCTTTCACCTTCCTTCGCCTCGTTTCACTCTCTTTCACCCTCCTTTGTCTCGTTTCGCTCTCTTTCACCCTCCTTCGTCTCATTTAGCTCTCTTTCACCTTCCTTCGTTTTGTTTCGCTCTCTTTCACCCTCCTTCGTCTCGTTTCGCTCTCTTTCACCCTCCTTCGTCTCGTTCCGCTCTCTTTCTCGCTCCTTCGTCTCGTTTAGCTCTCTTTCACCCTCCTTCGTCTCGTTTCACTCTTTTTCGCCCTCCTTCATCTCGTTTCACTCTCTTTCACCCTCCTTCGTCTCGTTTCGCTCTCTTCCACCATCCTTCGTCTCGTTTCGCTCTCTTTCACCCTCCTTCGGCTCATTTCGCTCTCTTTGACCGTCCTTCGTCTCGTTTCGCTCGCTTTCGCCCTCCTTTGGCTCGTTTCGCACTCTTTCACCCTCCTTCGTCTCGTTTCGCTCCCTTTCACCTTCCTTCATCTCGTTTCACTCTCTTTCACACTCCTTCGTCTCGTTTCGCTCTCTTTCACCCTTCTTCGTTTCGTTTCGCTATCTCTCACCCTCCTTCGTCTCGTTTCGCTCTCTTCCACGCTCCTTCGTCTCCTTTCGCTCTCTCTCACCCTCCTTCATCTCGTTTCGCTCTTTTCCTCCCTCCTTCGTCTCAGTTCGCCATATTTCACCCTCCTTCGTCTCGTTTCGCTCTCTTTCCCCCTCCTTCGTCTCGTTTCATTCTCTTTCACCCTCCTTCATCTCGTTTCGCTCTCTTTCACCTTCCTTCGCCTCGTTTCGCTCTCTGTCACCCTCCTTTGTCTTGTTTTGCTCTCTTTCACCCACCTTCGTCTCGTTTAGCTCTCTTTCACATTCCTTCATCTCGTTTCGCTCACTTTCACCCTCCTTCGTCTCGTTTCGCTCTCTTTCACCATCCTTCGTCTCATTTAGCTCTCTTTCACCCTCCTTCATCTCGTTTCGCTCTCTTTCACCCTCCATCGTCTCGTTTCGCTCTCTTTCCCCCTCCTTCGTCTCGTTTCGTTCTCTTTAACCCTCCTTCGTCTCGTTTCACTCTCTTTCACCCTCCTTCGACTCGTTTCGCTCTCTTCGACGCTCCTTCGTCTCGTTTCGATTTCTCTCACCGTCCTTCGTCTCGTTTCGTTCTCTTCCACCCTCCTTCGTCTCGTTTCGCTCTCTTTCACCCTCCTTCTCCTCGTTTCGCTCTCTTTCACCCTCCTTCACCTCGTTTCGCTCTCTTTCACCCTCCTTCATCTCGTTTTACTCTCTTTCACCCTCCTTCGACTCGTTTCGCTCTCTTCGACGCTCCTTCGTCTCGTTTCGATCTATCTCACCCTCCTTCGTCTCGTTTCGTTCTCTTCCACCCTCCTTCGTCTCGTTTCGCCTTCTTTCACCCACCTTCGTCTCGTTTCGCTCTCATTCCCCCTCCTTCGTCTCGTTTTCTTCTCTTTCACCCTCCTTCGTCTCGTTTCGTTCTCTTTCACCTTCCTTCGCCTCATTTAGCTCTCTTTCACCTTCCTTCGTCTTTTTTCGCTCTCTTTCACCCTCCTTCGTCTCGTTTCGCTCTCTTTCACCCTCCTTCGTCTCGTTTCGTTCTCTTTCACCTTCCTTCGCCTCATTTAGCTCTCTTTCACCTTCCTTCGTCTTTTTTCGCTCTCTTTCACCCTCCTTCGTCTCGTTTCGCTCTCTTTCACCCTCCTTCGTCTCGTTCCGCTCTCTTTCTCCCTCCTTCGACTCGTTTAGCTCTCTTTCACCCTCCTTCATCTCGTTTCACTCTTTTTCACCCTCCTTCATCTCGTTTCGTTCTCTTTCACCCTCCTTCATCTCTTTTCAGTCTCTTTCACCCTCCTTCGTCTCGTTTCGCTCTCTTCCACCATCCTTCGTCTCGTTTCGCTCTCTTTCACCCTCCTTCGGCTCATTTCGCTCTCTTTGACCCTCCTTCGTCTCGTTTTGCTCGCTTTCGTCCTCCTTCGGCTCGTTTCACACTCTTTCACCCTCCTTCGTCTCGTTTCGCTCTCTTTCACCTTCCTTCATCTCGTTTCGCTCTCTTTCACCCTCCTGCGTCACGTTTCACTCTCTTTCACACTCCTTCGTCTCGTTTCTCCTTCTTTCACCCTCCTTCGTCTTGTTTCACTCTCATTCCCCCTCCTTCGTCTCGTTTTGTTCTCTTTCACCCTCTTTTGTCTCGTTTCGCTCTCTTTCACCTTCCTTCGCCTCGTTTTACTCTCTTTCACCCTCCTTTGTCTCGTTTCGCTCTCTTTCACCCTCCTTCGTCTCATTTAGCTCTCTTTCACCTTCCTTCGTTTTGTTTCGCTCTCTTTCACCCTCCTTCGTCTCGTTTCGCTCTCTTTCACCCTCCTTCGTCTCGTTCCGCTCTCTTTCTTGCTCCTTCGTCTCGTTTTGCTCTCTTTCACACTCCTTCGTCTCGTTTCACTCTTTTTCGCCCTCCTTCATCTCGTTTCACTCTCTTTCACCCTCCTTCGTCTCTTTTCACTCTCTTTCACACTCCTTCGTCTCGTTTCGCTCTCTTCCACCATCCTTCGTCTCGTTTCGCTCTCTTTCACCCTCCTTCGGCTCATTTCGCTCTCTTTGACCCTCCTTCGTCTCGTTTCGCTCGCTTTCGCCCTCCTTTGGCTCGTTTCGCACTCTTTCACCCTCCTTCGTCTCGTTTCGCTCCCTTTCACCTTCCTTCATCTCGTTTCACTCTCTTTCACACTCCTTCGTCTCGTTTCGCTCTTTTCCTCCCTCCTTCATCTCGTTTCGCTCTTTTCCTCCCTCCTTCGTCTCAGTTCGCCATATTTCACCCTCCTTCGTCTCGTTTCGCTCTCTTTCCCCCTCCTTCGTCTCGTTTCATTCTCTTTCACCCTCCTTCATCTCGTTTCGCTCTCTTTCACCTTCCTTCGCCTCGTTTCGCTCTCTGTCACCCTCCTTTGTCTTGTTTTGCTCTCTTTCACCCTCCTTCGTCTCGTTTAGCTCTCTTTCACCTTCCTTCATCTCGTTTCGCTCACTTTCACCCTCCTTCGTCTCGTTTCGCTCTCTTTCACCATCCTTCGTCTCGTTTAGCTCTCTTTCACCCTCCTTCATCTCGTTTCGCTCTCTTTCACCCTCCATCGTCTCGTTTCGATCTCTTTCCCCTCCTTCGTCTCGTTTCGTTCTCTTTAACCCTCCTTCGTCTCGTTTCACTCTCTTTCACCCTCCTTCGACTCGTTTCGCTCTCTTCGACGCTCCTTCGTCTCGTTTCGATCTCTCTCACCGTCCTTCGTCTCGTTTCGTTCTCTTCCACCCTCCTTCGTCTCGTTTCGCTCTCTTTCACCCTCCTTCGTCTCGTTCCGCTCTCTTTCTCGCTCCTTCGTCTCGTTTAGCTCTCTTTCACCCTCCTTCGTCTCGTTTCACTCTTTTTCGCCCTCCTTCATCTCGTTTCACTCTCTTTCACCCTCCTTCGTCTCTTTTCACTCTCTTTCACACTCCTTCGTCTCGTTTCGCTCTCTTCCACCATCCTTCGTCTCGTTTCGCTCTCTTTCACCCTCCTTCGGCTCATTTCGCTCTCTTTGACCCTCCTTCGTCTCGTTTCGCTCGCTTTCGCCCTCCTTTGGCTCGTTTCGCACTCTTTCACCCTCCTTCGTCTCGTTTCGCTCCCTTTCACCTTCCTTCATCTCGTTTCACTCTCTTTCACACTCCTTCGTCTCGTTTCGCTCTCTTTCACCCTCCTTCGTTTCGTTTCGCTATCTCTCACCCTCCTTCGTCTCGTTTCGCTCTCTTCCACCCTCCTTCGTCTCCTTTCGCTCTCTCTCACCCTCCTTCATCTCGTTTCGCTCTTTTCCTCCCTCCTTCGTCTCAGTTCGCCATATTTCACCCTCCTTCGTCTCGTTTCGCTCTCTTTCCCCCTCCTTCGTCTCGTTTCATTCTCTTTCACCCTCCTTCATCTCGTTTCGCTCTCTTTCTCCTTCCTTCGCCTCGTTTCGCTCTCTGTCACCCTCCTTTGTCTTGTTTTGCTCTCTTTCACCCTCCTTCGTCTCGTTTAGCTCTCTTTCACCTTCCTTCATCTCGTTTCGCTCACTTTCACCCTCCTTCGTCTCGTTTCGCTCTCTTTCACCATCCTTCGTCTCGTTTAGCTCTCTTTCACCCTCCTTCATCTCGTTTCGCTCTCTTTCACCCTCCATCGTCTCGTTTCGCTCTCTTTCCCCCTCCTTCGTCTCGTTTCGTTCTCTTTAACCCTCCTTCGTCTCGTTTCACTCTCTTTCACCCTCCTTCGACTCGTTTCGCTCTCTTCGACGCTCCTTCGTCTCGTTTCGATCTCTCTCACCGTCCTTCGTCTCGTTTCGTTCTCTTCCACCCTCCTTCGTCTCGTTTCGCTCTCTTTCACCCTCCTTCTCCTCGTTTCGCTCTCTTTCACCCTCCTTCGCCTCGTTTCGCTCTCTTTCACCCTCCTTCATCTCGTTTTACTCTCTTTCACCCTCCTTCGACTCGTTTCGCTCTCTTCGACGCTCCTTCGTCTCGTTTCGATCTCTCTCACCCTCCTTCGTCTCGTTTTGTTCTCTTCCACCCTCCTTCGTCTCGTTTCACCTTCTTTCACCCACCTTCGTCTCGTTTCGCTCTCATTCCCCCTCCTTCGTCTCGTTTTCTTCTCTTTCACCCTCCTTCGTCTCGTTTCGTTCTCTTTCACCTTCCTTCGCCTCATTTAGCTCTCTTTCACCTTCCTTCGTCTTTTTTCGCTCTCTTTCACCCTCCTTCGTCTCGTTTCGCTCTCTTTCACCCTCCTTCGTCTCGTTCCGCTCTCTTACTCCCTCCTTCGACTCGTTTAGCTCTCTTTCACCCTCCTTCATCTCGTTTCACTCTTTTTCACCCTCCTTCATCACGTTTCGTTCTCTTTCACCCTCCTTCGTCTCTTTTCACTCTCTTTCACACTCCTTCGTCTCGTTTCGCTCTCTTCCACCATCCTTCGTCTCGTTTCGCTCTCTTTCACCCTCCTTCGGCTCATTTCGCTCTCTTTGACCCTCCTTCGTCTCGTTTCGCTCGCTTTCGCCCTCCTTTGGCTCGTTTCGCACTCTTTCACCCTCCTTCGTCTCGTTTCGCTCCCTTTCACCTTCCTTCATCTCGTTTCACTCTCTTTCACACTCCTTCGTCTCGTTTCGCTCTCTTTCACCCTCCTTCGTTTCGTTTCGCTATCTCTCACCCTCCTTCGTCTCGTTTCGCTCTCTTCCACCCTCCTTCGTCTCCTTTCGCTCTCTCTCACCCTCCTTCATCTCGTTTCGCTCTTTTCCTCCCTCCTTCGTCTCAGTTCGCCATATTTCACCCTCCTTCGTCTCGTTTCGCTCTCTTTCCCCCTCCTTCGTCTCGTTTCATTCTCTTTCACCCTCCTTCATCTCGTTTCGCTCTCTTTCTCCTTCCTTCGCCTCGTTTCGCTCTCTGTCACCCTCCTTTGTCTTGTTTTGCTCTCTTTCACCCTCCTTCGTCTCGTTTAGCTCTCTTTCACCTTCCTTCATCTCGTTTCGCTCACTTTCACCCTCCTTCGTCTCGTTTCGCTCTCTTTCACCATCCTTCGTCTCGTTTAGCTCTCTTTCACCCTCCTTCATCTCGTTTCGCTCTCTTTCACCCTCCATCGTCTCGTTTCGCTCTCTTTCCCCCTCCTTCGTCTCGTTTCGTTCTCTTTAACCCTCCTTCGTCTCGTTTCACTCTCTTTCACCCTCCTTCGACTCGTTTCGCTCTCTTCGACGCTCCTTCGTCTCGTTTCGATCTCTCTCACCGTCCTTCGTCTCGTTTCGTTCTCTTCCACCCTCCTTCGTCTCGTTTCGCTCTCTTTCACCCTCCTTCTCCTCGTTTCGCTCTCTTTCACCCTCCTTCGCCTCGTTTCGCTCTCTTTCACCCTCCTTCATCTCGTTTTACTCTCTTTCACCCTCCTTCGACTCGTTTCGCTCTCTTCGACGCTCCTTCGTCTCGTTTCGATCTCTCTCACCCTCCTTCGTCTCGTTTTGTTCTCTTCCACCCTCCTTCGTCTCGTTTCACCTTCTTTCACCCACCTTCGTCTCGTTTCGCTCTCATTCCCCCTCCTTCGTCTCGTTTTCTTCTCTTTCACCCTCCTTCGTCTCGTTTCGTTCTCTTTCACCTTCCTTCGCCTCATTTAGCTCTCTTTCACCTTCCTTCGTCTTTTTTCGCTCTCTTTCACCCTCCTTCGTCTCGTTTCGCTCTCTTTCACCCTCCTTCGTCTCGTTCCGCTCTCTTACTCCCTCCTTCGACTCGTTTAGCTCTCTTTCACCCTCCTTCATCTCGTTTCACTCTTTTTCACCCTCCTTCATCACGTTTCGTTCTCTTTCACCCTCCTTCGTCTCTTTTCACTCTCTTTCACACTCCTTCGTCTCGTTTCGCTCTCTTCCACCATCCTTCGTCTCGTTTCGCTCTCTTTCACCCTCCTTCGGCTCATTTCGCTCTCTTTGACCCTCCTTCGTCTCGTTTTGCTCGCTTTCGCCCTCCTTCGGCTCGTTTCACACTCTTTCACCCTCCTTCGTCTCGTTTCGCTCTCTTTCACCTTCCTTCATCTCGTTTCGCTCTCTTTCACCCTCCTGCGTCACGTTTCACTCTCTTTCACACTCCTTCGTCTCGTTTCTCCTTCTTTCACCCTCCTTCGTCTTGTTTCACTCTCATTCCCCCTCCTTCGTCTCGTTTTGTTCTCTTTCACCCTCTTTTGTCTCGTTTCGCTCTCTTTCACCTTCCTTCGCCTCGTTTCACTCTCTTTCACACTCCTTCGTCTCGTTTCGCTCTCTTTCACCCTCCTTCGTTTTGTTTCGCTATCTCTCACCCTCCTTCGTCTCGTTTCGCTCTCTTCCACCCTCCTTCATCTCCTTTCGCTCTCTCTCACCCTCCTTCATCTCGTTTCGCTCTTTTCCTCCCTCCTTCGTCTCAGTTCGCCATATTTCACCCTCCTGCGTCACGTTTCACTCTCTTTCACACTCCTTCGTCTCGTTTCTCCTTCTTTCACCCTCCTTCGTCTTGTTTCACTCTCATTCCCCCTCCTTCGTCTCGTTTTGTTCTCTTTCACCCTCTTTTGTCTCGTTTCGCTCTCTTTCACCTTCCTTCGCCTCGTTTCACTCTCTTTCACCCTCCTTTGTCTCGTTTCGCTCTCTTTCACCCTCCTTCGTCTCATTTAGCTCTCTTTCACCTTCCTTCGTTTTGTTTCGCTCTCTTTCACCCTCCTTCGTCTCGTTTCGCTCTCTTTCACCCTCCTTCGTCTCGTTCCGCTCTCTTTCTTGCTCCTTCGTCTCGTTTAGCTCTCTTTCACCCTCCTTCGTCTCGTTTCACTCTTTTTCGCCCTCCTTCATCTCGTTTCACTCTCTTTCACCCTCCTTCGTCTCTTTTCACTCTCTTTCACACTCCTTCGTCTCGTTTCGCTCTCTTCCACCATCCTTCGTCTCGTTTCGCTCTCTTTCACCCTCCTTCGGCTCATTTTGCTCTCTTTGACCCTCCTTCGTCTCGTTTCGCTCGCTTTCGCCCTCCTTTGGCTCGTTTCGCACTCTTTCACCCTCCTTCGTCTCGTTTCGCTCCCTTTCACCTTCCTTCATCTCGTTTCACTCTCTTTCACACTCCTTAGTCTCGTTTCGCTCTCTTTCACCCTCCTTCGTTTCGTTTCGCTATCTCTCACCCTCCTTCGTCTCGTTTCGCTCTCTTCCACCCTCCTTCGTCTACATTCGCTCTCTCTCACCCTCCTTCATCTCGTTTCGCTCTCTTCCTCCCTCCTTCGTCTCAGTTCGCCATATTTCACCCTCCTTCGTCTCGTTTCGCTCTCTTTCCCCCTCCTTCGTCTCGTTTCATTCTCTTTCACCCTCCTTCATCTCGTTTCGCTCTCTTTCACCTTCCTTCGCCTCGTTTCGCTCTCTGTCACCCTCCTTTGTCTTGTTTTGCTCTCTTTCACCCTCCTTCGTCTCGTTTAGCTCTCTTTCACCTTCCTTCCTCTCTTTTCGCTCACTTTCACCCTCCTTCGTCTCGTTTCGCTCTCTTTCACCATCCTTCGTCTCGTTTAGCTCTCTTTCACCCTCCTTCATCTCGTTTCGCTCTCTTTCACCCTCCTTAGTCTCGTTTCGCTCTCTTCCACCCTCCTTCGCCTCGTTTTGCACTCTTTCACCCTCCTTCGGCTCGTTTCGCTCTCTTTGACCCTCCTTCGTCTCGTTTCGTTCTCTTTCACCCTCCTTCATCTCGTTTCGCTCTCTTTCACCCTCCTTAGTCTCGTTTCGCTCTCTTCCACCCTCCTTCGTCTCGTTTTGCACTCTTTCACCCTCCTTCGTCTCGTTTCGCTTTCTTTAACCCTTCTTTGTCTCGTTTCTCCGTCTTTCACAATCCTTCGTCTCGTTTTGCTCTCTTTCACACTCCTTCGTCTCGTTTCGTTCTCTTTCACCCTCCTTCTTCTCGTTTCCCTCTCTTTCACCCTCCATCGTCTCGTTTTCTTCTCTTTCACCCTCCTTCGTCTCGTTTCGTTCTCTTTCACCTTCCTTCGCCTCATTTAGCTCTCTTTCACCTTCCTTCGTCTTTTTTCGCTCTCTTTCACCCTCCTTCGTCTCGTTTCGCTCTCTTTCACCCTCCTTCGTCTCGTTCCGCTCTCTTTCTCCCTCCTTCGACTCGTTTAGCTCTCTTTCACCCTCCTTCATCTAGTTTCACTCTTTTTCACCCTCCTTCATCTCGTTTCGTTCTCTTTCACCCTCCTTCGTCTCTTTTCACTCTCTTTCACCCTCCTTCGTCTCGTTTCGCTCTCTTCCACCATCCTTCGTCTCGTTTCGCTCTCTTTCACCCTCCTTCGGCTCATTTCGCTCTCTTTGACCCTCCTTCGTCTCGTTTTGCTCGCTTTCGCCCTCCTTCGGCTCGTTTCACACTCTTTCACCCTCCTTCGTCTCGTTTCGCTCTCTTTCACCTTCCTTCATCTCGTTTCGCTCTCTTTCACCCTCCTGCGTCACGTTTCACTCTCTTTCACACTCCTTCGTCTCGTTTCTCCTTCTTTCACCCTCCTTCGTCTTGTTTCACTCTCATTCCCCCTCCTTCGTCTCGTTTTGTTCTCTTTCACCCTCTTTTGTCTCGTTTCGCTCTCTTTCACCTTCCTTCGCCTCGTTTCACTCTCTTTCACACTCCTTCATCTCGTTTCGCTCTCTTTCACCCTCCTTCGTTTTGTTTCGCTATCTCTCACCCTCCTTCGTCTCGTTTCGCTCTCTTCCACCCTCCTTCGTCTCCTTTCGCTCTCTCTCACCCTCCTTCATCTCGTTTCGCTCTTTTCCTCCCTCCTTCGTCTCAGTTCGCCATATTTCACCCTCCTGCGTCACGTTTCACTCTCTTTCACACTCCTTCGTCTCGTTTCTCCTTCTTTCACCCTCCTTCGTCTTGTTTCACTCTCATTCCCCCTCCTTCGTCTCGTTTTGTTCTCTTTCACCCTCTTTTGTCTCGTTTCGCTCTCTTTCACCTTCCTTCGCCTCGTTTCACTCTCTTTCACCCTCCTTTGTCTCGTTTCGCTCTCTTTCACCCTCCTTCGTCTCATTTAGCTCTCTTTCACCTTCCTTCGTTTTGTTTCGCTCTCTTTCACCCTCCTTCGTCTCGTTTCGCTCTCTTTCACCCTCCTTCGTCTCGTTCCGCTCTCTTTCTTGCTCCTTCGTCTCGTTTAGCTCTCTTTCACCCTCCTTCGTCTCGTTTCACTCTTTTTCGCCCTCCTTCATCTCGTTTCACTCTCTTTCACCCTCCTTCGTCTCTTTTCACTCTCTTTCACACTCCTTCGTCTCGTTTCGCTCTCTTCCACCATCCTTCGTCTCGTTTCGCTCTCTTTCACCCTCCTTCGGCTCATTTCGCTCTCTTTGACCCTCCTTCGTCTCGTTTCGCTCGCTTTCGCCCTCCTTTGGCTCGTTTCGCACTCTTTCACCCTCCTTCGTCTCGTTTCTCTCCCTTTCACCTTCCTTCATCTCGTTTCACTCTCTTTCACACTCCTTAGTCTCGTTTCGCTCTCTTTCACCCTCCTTCGTTTCGTTTCGCTATCTCTCACCCTCCTTCGTCTCGTTTCGCTCTCTTCCACCCTCCTTCGTCTACATTCGCTCTCTCTCACCCTCCTTCATCTCGTTTCGCTCTCTTCCTCCCTCCTTCGTCTCAGTTCGCCATATTTCACCCTCCTTCGTCTCGTTTCGCTCTCTTTCCCCCTCCTTCGTCTCGTTTCATTCTCTTTCACCCTCCTTCATCTCGTTTCGCTCTCTTTCACCTTCCTTCGCCTCGTTTCGCTCTCTGTCACCCTCCTTTGTCTTGTTTTGCTCTCTTTCACCCTCCTTCGTCTCGTTTAGCTCTCTTTCACCTTCCTTCCTCTCTTTTCGCTCACTTTCACCCTCCTTCGTCTCGTTTCGCTCTCTTTCACCATCCTTCGTCTCGTTTAGCTCTCTTTCACCCTCCTTCATCTCGTTTCGCTCTCTTTCACACTCCTTAGTCTCGTTTCGCTCTCTTCCACCCTCCTTCGTCTCGTTTTGCACTCTTTCACCCTCCTTCGGCTCGTTTCGCTCTCTTTGACCCTCCTTCGTCTCGTTTCGTTCTCTTTCACCCTCCTTCATCTCGTTTCGCTCTCTTTCACCCTCCTTAGTCTCGTTTCGCTCTCTTCCACCCTCCTTCGTCTCGTTTTGCACTCTTTCACCCTCCTTCGTCTCGTTTCGCTTTCTTTAACCCTTCTTTGTCTCGTTTCTCCGACTTTCACAATCCTTCGTCTCGTTTTGCTCTCTTTCACACTCCTTCGTCTCGTTTCGTTCTCTTTCACCCTCCTTCTTCTCGTTTCCCTCTCTTTCACCCTCCATCTTCTCGTTTCCCTCTCTTTCACCCTCCATCGTCTCGTTTCGCTCACTTCCACCCTCCTTCGGCTAGTTTCGCACTCTTTCACCCTCCTTCGTCTCGGTTCGCTCTCTTTCACCTTCCTTCATCTCGTTTCGCTCTCTTTCACCATCCTTCGTCTCGTTTCGCACTCTTTCACCCTTCTTAGTCTCGTTTCGCTCTCTTTCACCCTCCTTCGTTTCGTTTCGCTCTCTTTCACCCTCCATCGGCTCGTTTTGCTCTCTTTCACTTCCTTTATCTCGTTTCGCTCTCTTTCACCCTCCTTCGTCTCGTTTCGCTCTCTTCCACCCTCCTTCGTCTCGTTTCGCCCTCTTTCACCCTCCTTCGTCTCGATTCGCTCTCTTTCACCCACCTTCTTCTCGTTTCGCTCTCTTTCAACCTCCTTCATCTCGTTTCGCTCTTTTTCACCCTCCTTCGTCTCGTTTCGCTCACTTTGACCCACCTTCATCTCGTTTCGCTCTCTTTCACCCTCCTTCGTCTCTTTTCACTCTCTTTCACCCTCCTTCGTCTCGTTTCGCTCTCTTCCACCATCCTTCGTCTCGTTTCGCTCTCTTTCACCCTCCTTCGGCTCATTTCGCTCTCTTTGACCCTCCTTCGTCTCGTTTTGCTCGCTTTTGCCCTCCTTCGGCTCGTTTCACACTCTTTCACCCTCCTTCGTCTCGTTTCGCTCTCTTTCACCTTCCTTCATCTCGTTTCGCTCTCTTTCACCCTCCTGCGTCACGTTTCACTCTCTTTCACACTCCTTCGTCTCGTTTCTCCTTCTTTCACCCTCCTTCGTCTTGTTTCACTCTCATTCCCCCTCCTTCGTCTCGTTTTGTTCTCTTTCACCCTCTTTTGTCTCGTTTCGCTCTCTTTCACCTTCCTTCGCCTCGTTTCACTCTCTTTCACCCTCCTTTGTCTCGTTTCGCTCTCTTTCACCCTCCTTCGTCTCATTTAGCTCTCTTTCACCTTCCTTCGTTTTGTTTCGCTCTCTTTCACCCTCCTTCGTCTCGTTTCGCTCTCTTTCACCCTCCTTCGTCTCGTTCCGCTCTCTTTCTTGCTCCTTCGTCTCGTTTAGCTCTCTTTCACCCTCCTTCGTCTCGTTTCACTCTTTTTCGCCCTCCTTCATCTCGTTTCACTCTCTTTCACCCTCCTTCGTCTCTTTTCACTCTCTTTCACACTCCTTCGTCTCGTTTCGCTCTCTTCCACCATCCTTCGTCTCGTTTCGCTCTCTTTCACCCTCCTTCGGCTCATTTTGCTCTCTTTGACCCTCCTTCGTCTCGTTTCGCTCGCTTTCGCCCTCCTTTGGCTCGTTTCGCACTCTTTCACCCTCCTTCGTCTCGTTTCGCTCCCTTTCACCTTCCTTCATCTCGTTTCACTCTCTTTCACACTCCTTAGTCTCGTTTCGCTCTCTTTCACCCTCCTTCGTTTCGTTTCGCTATCTCTCACCCTCCTTCGTCTCGTTTCGCTCTCTTCCACCCTCCTTCGTCTACATTCGCTCTCTCTCACCCTCCTTCATCTCGTTTCGCTCTCTTCCTCCCTCCTTCGTCTCAGTTCGCCATATTTCACCCTCCTTCGTCTCGTTTCGCTCTCTTTCCCCCTCCTTCGTCTCGTTTCATTCTCTTTCACCCTCCTTCATCTCGTTTCGCTCTCTTTCACCTTCCTTCGCCTCGTTTCGCTCTCTGTCACCCTCCTTTGTATTGTTTTGCTCTCTTTCACCCTCCTTCGTCTCGTTTAGCTCTCTTTCACCTTCCTTCCTCTCTTTTCGCTCACTTTCACCCTCCTTCGTCTCGTTTCGCTCTCTTTCAACATCCTTCGTCTCGTTTAGCTCTCTTTCACCCTCCTTCATCTCGTTTCGCTCTCTTTCACCCTCCTTAGTCTCGTTTCGCTCTCTTCCACCCTCCTTCGTCTCGTTTTGCACTCTTTCACCCTCCTTCGGCTCGTTTCGCTCTCTTTGACCCTCCTTCGTCTCGTTTCGTTCTCTTTCACCCTCCTTCATCTCGTTTCGCTCTCTTTCACCCTCCTTAGTCTCGTTTCGCTCTCTTCCACCCTCCTTCGTCTCGTTTTGCACTCTTTCACCCTCCTTCGTCTCGTTTCGCTTTCTTTAACACTTCTTTGTCTCGTTTCTCCGTCTTTCACAATCCTTCGTCTCGTTTTGCTCTCTTTCACACTCCTTCGTATCGTTTCGTTCTCTTTCACCCTCCTTCTTCTCGTTTCCCTCTCTTTCACCCTCCATCTTCTCGTTTCCCTCTCTTTCACCCTCCATCGTCTCGTTTCGCTCTCTTCCACCCTCCTTCGGCTAGTTTCGCACTCTTTCACCCTCCTTCGTCTCGGTTCGCTCTCTTTCACCTTCCTTCATCTCGTTTCGCTCTCTTTCACCATCCTTCGTCTCGTTTCGCACTCTTTCACCCTTCTTAGTCTCGTTTCGCTCTCTTTCACCCTCCTTCGTTTCGTTTCGCTCTCTTTCACCCTCCATCGGCTCGTTTTGCTCTCTTTCACTTCCTTTATCTCGTTTCGCTCTCTTTCACCCTCCTTCGTCTCGTTTCGCTCTCTTCCACCCTCCTTCGTCTCGTTTCGCCCTCTTTCACCCTCCTTCGTCTCGATTCGCTCTCTTTCACCCACCTTCTTCTCGTTTCGCTCTCTTTCAACCTCCTTCATCTCGTTTCGCTCTTTTTCACCCTCCTTCGTCTCGTTTCGCTCACTTTGACCCACCTTCATCTCGTTTCGCTCTCTTTCACCGTTCTTAGTCTCGTTTCGCTCTCCTTCACCCTCCTTTGTCTCGTTTCGCTCTCTTTCACCCTCCATCGTCTCGTTTCGCTCTCTTTCACCCTCCTTCGTCTCGTTTCGCTCTCTTTCACCCACCTTCGTCTCGTTTCGCTCTCTCTCATCATCCTTCATCTCGTTTCGCTCTCTTCCACCCTCCTTTGTCTCGTTTCGCCTTCTTTCACCCTCCATCGTCTCGTTTCGCTCTCTTTCCCCCTCCTTCATCTCGTTTCGTTCTCTTTAACCCTCCTTCGTCTCGATTCACTCACTTTCACCTTCCTTCGCCTCGTTTCGCTCTCATTCACCCTCCTTTGTCTCGTTTCACTCTTTTTCACCCAACTTCGTCTCGTTTCGCTCTCTTTCACCCTCCTTCTCCTCGTTTCGCTATCTTTCACCCTCCTTCGGCTCGTATCGCTCTCTTTGACCCTTCTTCGTCTCGTTTCGCTCTTTTTCACCATCCTTCGGCTCGTTTCGATCTCTCTCACCGTCCTTCGTCTCGTTTCGTTCTCTTCCACCCTCCTTCGTCTCGTTTCCCTCTCTTTCACCCTCCTTCGTCTCGTTCCGCTCTCTTTCTCGCTCCTTCGTCTCGTTTAGCTCTCTTTCACCCTCCTTCGTCTCGTTTCACTCTTTTTCGCCCTCCTTCATCTCGTTTCACTCTCTTTCACCCTCCTTCGTCTCTTTTCACTCTCTTTCACACTCCTTCGTCTCGTTTCGCTCTCTTCCACCATCCTTCGTCTCGTTTCGCTCTCTTTCACCCTCCTTCGGCTCATTTCGCTCTCTTTGACCCTCCTTCGTCTCGTTTCGCTCGCTTTCGCCCTCCTTTGGCTCGTTTCGCACTCTTTCACCCTCCTTCGTCTCGTTTCGCTCCCTTTCACCTTCCTTCATCTCGTTTCACTCTCTTTCACACTCCTTCGTCTCGTTTCGCTCTCTTTCACCCTCCTTCGTTTCGTTTCGCTATCTCTCACCCTCCTTCGTCTCGTTTCGCTCTCTTCCACCCTCCTTCGTCTCCTTTCGCTCTCTCTCACCCTCCTTCATCTCGTTTCGCTCTTTTCCTCCCTCCTTCGTCTCAGTTCGCCATATTTCACCCTCCTTCGTCTCGTTTCGCTCTCTTTCCCCCTCCTTCGTCTCGTTTCATTCTCTTTCACCCTCCTTCATCTCGTTTCGCTCTCTTTCACCTTCCTTCGCCTCGTTTCGCTCTCTGTCACCCTCCTTTGTCTTGTTTTGCTCTCTTTCACCCTCCTTCGTCTCGTTTAGCTCTCTTTCACCTTCCTTCATCTCGTTTTACTCTCTTTCACCCTCCTTCGACTCGTTTCGCTCTCTTCGACGCTCCTTCGTCTCGTTTCGATCTCTCTCACCCTCCTTCGTCTCGTTTTGCTCTCTTTCACCCTCCTTTGTCTCGTTTCGATCTCTTTCACCCTCCGTCATCTCGTTTAGCTCTCTTTCACATTCCTTCGTCTCGTTTCGCTCTCTTTCACCCTCCTTCGACTCGTTTCGCTCTCTTTCACCCTCCTTCATCTCGTTTCGCTCTCTTTCCCCCTCCTTCGTCTCGTTTCGTTCTCTTTCACCCTCCTTCGTCTCGTTTCGCTCTCTTTCACCTTCCTTCGCTTCGTTTCGCACTCTTTCACCCTCCTTTGTCTCGTTTCGCTCTCTTTCACCCTCCTTCATCTGGTTTAGCTCTCTTTCACCTTCCTTCGTCTCGTTTCGCTCTCTTTCACCCTCCTTCGTCTCGTTTCGCTCTCTTTCACCCTCCTTCGTCTCGTTTAGCTCTCTTTCACCCTCCTTCGTCTCGTTTCACTTTTTTTCACCCTCCTTCGTCTCGTTTCGCTCTCTTTCACCCTCCTTCGTCTCGTTTCGCTCTCTTCCACCCTTCTTCGTCTCGTTTCGCGCTCTTTCACCCTCCTTCGGCTCGTTTCGCACTCTTTCACCCTCCTTTGTCACGTTCCGCTCTCTTTCACACTCCTTCGTCTCGTTTCGCACTCTTCCACCCTCCTTCGTCTCGTTTCGCCCTCCTTCACCCTCCTTCGTCTCGTTTCGCTCTCTTTCACCATCCTTCGTCTCGTTTCGCTCTCTTTCACCCTTCTTCGTCTCGTTTCGCTATCTCTCACCCTCCTTCGTCTCGTTTCGCTCTCTTCCACCGTCCTTCGTCTCGTTTCGCTCTCTCTCACCCTCCTTCGTCTCGTTTCGCTGTCTTCCTCCCTCCTTCGTCTCGTTTCGCCTTCCTTCACCCTCCTTCATCTCGTTTTGCCCTCTCTCACCCTTCTTCGTCTCGTTTCGCTCTCTTTCACCCTCCTTCGTCTCCTTTCGCTCTCTTTCACCCTCCTTCGTCTCGTTTCCCTCTCTTTCGCCCTCCTTCGTCTCGTTTCGCTCTCTTCCACCCTCCTTCGTCTCGTTTCGCTCTCTTTCACCCTCCTTCGGCTCGTTTCGCTCTCTTTCACCCTCCTTCAGCTCGTTTCGCTCTCTTTCCTACTCCTTCGTCGTGGTTCGCTCTCTTTCACCTTCCTTCGTCTCGTTTCGCTCTCTTTCACCCTCCTTTGTCTAGATTCGCACTCTTTCAACTTCCTTCGCCTCATTTCCCTCTCTTTCACCCTCCTTCGGCTCGTTTCACTCTCTTTCACCCGCCTTCGTCTCGTTTCGCCCTCTTTCACCCTCCTTCGTCTCGGTTCGCTCTCTTTCACCTTCCTTCGTCTCGTTTCGCTCTCTTTCACCCTCCTTTGTCTAGATTCGCACTCTTTCAACTTCCTTCGCCTCATTTCCCTCTCTTTCACCCTCCTTCATCTCGTTTTGCTCTCTTTCACCCTCCGTCGTCTCGTTTCGCTCTCTTTCGCCCTCCTTCGTCTCGTTTCGCTCTCTCTCAACCTCCTTCGTCTCGTTTCACTCTCTTCCACCCTCCTTCGTCTCGTTTCGCCACCTTTCACCCTCCTTCGTCTCGTTTCGCTATCTCTCACCCTCCTTCGTCTCATTTCGCTCTCTCTCACCCTCCTTCGTCTCGTTTCGCTGTCTTCCTCCCTCCTTCATCTCGTTTCGCCTTCTTTCACCCTTCTTCGTCTCGTTTCGCTCTCTTTCCCCCTCCTTTGTGTCATTTTGTTCTCTTTCACCCTCCTTCATCTCGTTTCGCTCTCTTTCACCTTCCTTCGCCTCGTTTCGCTCTCTTTCACCCTCCTTTGTCTCGTTTCGATCTCTGTCACCCTCCTTCATCTCGTTTAGCTCTCATTCACCTTCCTTCGTCTCGTTTTGCTCTCTTTCACCCTCCTTCGTCTCGTTTCGCTCTCTTTCACCCTCCTTCATCTCGTTTCGCTCTCTTTCACCCTCCTTCGTCTCGTTTCGCTCTCTTTCACCCTTCTTCGCCTCGTTTCGCTCTCTTTCACCCACCTTCGTCTCGTTTCGCTCTCTTTCACCCTCCTTCATCTCGTTTTGCTCTCTTCCACCCTCCGTCGTCTCGTTTCGCTCTCCTTCGCCCTCCTTCGTCTCGTTTCGCTCTCTCTCAACCTCCTTCGTCTCGTTTCACTCCCTTCCACCCTCCTTCGTCTCGTTTCGCCACCTTTCACCCTCCTTCGTCTCGTTTCGCTATCTCTCACCCTCCTTCATCTCGTTTCACTCTTTTCCACCCTCCTTCGTCTCGTTTCGCTCTCTTTCACCGTCCTTCGTCTCGTTTCGCTCTCTTTCACCCTCCTTCGGCTCGTTTCGCTCTCTTTGACAATCCTTCATCTCGTTTCGCTCTCTTTCACCCTCCTTCGGCTCGTTTCACTCTCTTCCACCCTCCTTCGTCTCGTTTCGCCCTCTTTCACCCTCCTTCGTCTCGTTTCGCTCTCTTTCACCCTTCTTCGTCTCGTTTCGCTCACTTTCAACGTCCTTCGTCTCGTTTCGCTCTTTTTCACCCTCCTTCGTCTCGTTTCGCACTCTTTCACCCTCCTTCGTCTCGATTCGCTCTCTTTCACCTTCCTTCGTCTCGTTTCGCTCTCTTTCACACTCCTTTGTCTCGATTCACACTCTTTCACCTTACTTCGCCTCGTTTCACTCTCTTTCACCCTCCTTTGTCTCGGTTCGCTCTCTTTCACCTTCCTTCGTCTCGTTTCGCTCTCTTTCACCCTCCTTTGTCTAGATTCGCACTCTTTCACCTTCCTTCGCCTCGTTTCACACTGTTTCACCCTCCTTCGTCTCGTTTCGCTCTCTTTCACCCTCCTTCGTCTCGTTTCGCTCTCTTTCTCCCTCCTTCATCTCGTTTCGCTCTCTTTCACCCTCCTTCGGCTTGTTTTGCTCTCTTTCACCCTCCTTCATCTCGTTTCGCTCTCTTTCAGCCTCCTTCTTCTCGTTTCGCTCTCTTTCACCCTCCTTTGTCTCGTTTCGATCTCTTTCACCCTCCGTCATCTCGTTTAGTTCTCTTTCACATTCCTTCGTCTCGTTTCGCTCTCTTTCACCCTCCTTCGACTCGTTTCGCTCTCTTTGACCCTCCTTCGTCTCGTTTCGCTGTCTTCCTCCCTCCTTCGTCTCGTTTCGTTCTCTTTCACCCTCCTTCGTCTCGTTTCGCTCTCTTTCACCTTCCTTCGCTTCGTTTCGCACTCTTTCACCCTCCTTTGTCTCGTTTCGCTCTCTTTCACCCTCCTTCATCTCGTTTAGCTCTCTTTCACCTTTCTTCGTCTCGTTTCGCTCTCTTTCACCCTCCTTCGTCTCGTTTCGCTCTCTTTCACCCTCCTTCGTCTCGTTTAGCTCTCTTTCACCCTCCTTCGTCTCGTTTCACTTTTTTTCACCCTCCTTCGTCTCGTTTCGCTCTCTTTCACCCTCCTTTGTCGCGTTTCGCTCTCTTTCACCCTCCTTCGTCTCGTTTCGTTCTCTTTCACCCTCCTTCGTCTCGTTTCGCTCTCTTTCACCCTCCTTCGTCTCGTTTAGCGCTCATTAACCCTCCTTCATCTCGTTTCACTCTTTTCCACCCTCCTTCGTCTCGTTTCGCTCTCTTTCACCGTCCTTCGTCTCGTTTCGCTCTCTTTCACCCTCCTTCGGCTCGTTTCGCTCTCTTTGACAATCGTTCGTCTCGTTTCGCTCTCTTTCACCCTCCTTCGGCTCGTTTCACTCTCTTCCACCCTCCTTCGTCTCGTTTCGCCCTCTTTCACCCTCCTTCGTCTCGTTTCGCTCTCTTTCACCCTTCTTCGTCTCGTTTCGCTCACTTTCAACCTCCTTCGTCTCGTTTCGCTCTTTTTCACCCTCCTTCGTCTCGTTTCGCACTCTTTCACCCTCCTTCGTCTCGATTCGCTCTCTTTCACCTTCCTTCGTCTCGTTTCGCTCTCTTTCACACTCCTTTGTCTCGATTCACACTCTTTCACCTTACTTCGCCTCGTTTCACTCTCTTTCACCCTCCTCTGTCTCGTTTCGCCCTCTTTACCCCTCCTTCGTCTCGGTTCGCTCTCTTTCACCTTCCTTCGTCTCGTTTCGCTCTCTTTCACCCTCCTTTGTCTAGATTCGCACTCTTTCACCTTCCTTCGCCTCGTTTCACACTGTTTCACCCTCCTTCGTCTCGTTTCGCTCTCTTTCACCCTCCTTCGTCTCGTTTCGCTCTCTTTCTCCCTCCTTCATCTCGTTTCGCTCTCTTTCACCCTCCTTCGGCTTCTTTTGCTCTCTTTCACCCTCGTTCATCTCGTTTCGCTCTCTTTCACCCTCCTTCGTCTCGTTTTGCTCTCTTTCACCCTCCTTTGTCTCGTTTCGATCTCTTTCACCCTCCGTCATCTCGTTTAGCTCTCTTTCACATTCCTTCGTCTCGTTTCGCTCTCTTTCACCGTCCTTCGACTCGTTTCGCTCTCTTTCACCCTCCTTTATCTCGTTTCGCTCTCTTTCCCCCTCCTTCGTCTCGTTTCGTTCTCTTTCACCCTCCTTCGTCTCGTTTCGCTCTCTTTCACCTTCCTTCGCTTCGTTTCGCACTCTTTCACCCTCCTTTGTCTCGTTTCGCTCTCTTTCACCCTCCTTCATCTGGTTTAGCTCTCTTTCACCTTCCTTCGTCTCGTTTCGCTCTCTTTCACCCTCCTTCGTCTCGTTTCGCTCTCTTTCACCCTCCTTCGTCTCGTTTAGCTCTCTTTCACCCTCCTTCGTCTCGTTTCACTTTTTTTCACCCTCCTTCGTCTCGTTTCGCTCTCTTTCACCCTCCTTCGTCTCGTTTCGCTCTCTTCCACCCTTCTTCGTCTCGTTTCGCGCTCTTTCACCCTCCTTCGGCTCGTTTCGCACTCTTTCACCCTCCTTTGTCTCGTTTCGCTCTCTTTCACACTCCTTCGTCTCGTTTCGCACTCTTCCACCCTCCTTCGTCTCGTTTCGCCCTCCTTCACCCTCCTTCGTCTCGTTTCGCTCTCTTTCACCATCCTTCGTCTCGTTTCGCTCTCTTTCACCCTTCTTCGTCTCGTTTCGCTATCTCTCACCCTCCTTCGTCTCGTTTCGCTCTCTTCCACCGTCCTTCGTCTCGTTTCGCTCTCTCTCACCCTCCTTCGTCTCGTTTCGCTGTCTTCCTCCCTCCTTCGTCTCGTTTCGCCTTCCTTCACCCTCCTTCATCTCGTTTTGCCCTCTCTCACCCTTCTTCGTCTCGTTTCGCTCTCTTTCACCCTCCTTCGTCTCCTTTCGCTCTCTTTCACCCTCCTTCGTCTTGTTTCCCTCTCTTTCGCCCTCCTTCGTCTCGTTTCGCTCTCTTCCACCCTCCTTCGTCTCGTTTCGCTCTCTTTCACCCTCCTTCGGCTCGTTTCGCTCTCTTTCACCCTCCTTCAGCTCGTTTCGCTCTCTTTCCTACTCCTTCGTCGTGGTTCGCTCTCTTTCACCTTCCTTCGTCTCGTTTCGCTCTCTTTCACCCTCCTTTGTCTAGATTCGCACTCTTTCAACTTCCTTCGCCTCATTTCCCTCTCTTTCACCCTCCTTCGGCTCGTTTCACTCTCTTTCACCCGCCTTCGTCTCGTTTCGCCCTCTTTCACCCTCCTTCGTCTCGGTTCGCTCTCTTTCACCTTCCTTCGTCTCGTTTCGCTCTCTTTCACCCTCCTTTGTCTAGATTCGCACTCTTTCAACTTCCTTCGCCTCATTTCCCTCTCTTTCACCCTCCTTCATCTCGTTTTGCTCTCTTTCACCCTCCGTCGTCTCGTTTCGCTCTCTTTCGCCCTCCTTCGTCTCGTTTCGCTCTCTCTCAACCTCCTTCGTCTCGTTTCACTCTCTTCCACCCTCCTTCGTCTCGTTTCGCCACCTTTCACCCTCCTTCGTCTCGTTTCGCTATCTCTCACCCTCCTTCGTCTCATTTCGCTCTCTCTCACCCTCCTTCGTCTCGTTTCGCTGTCTTCCTCCCTCCTTCGTCTCGTTTCGCCTTCTTTCACCCTTCTTCGTCTCGTTTCGCTCTCTTTCCCCCTCCTTTGTCTCATTTTGTTCTCTTTCACCCTCCTTCATCTCGTTTCGCTCTCTTTCACCTTCCTTCGCCTCGTTTCGCTCTCTTTCACCCTCCTTTGTCTCGTTTCGATCTCTGTCACCCTCCTTCATCTCGTTTAGCTCTCATTCACCTTCCTTCGTCTCGTTTTGCTCTCTTTCACCCTCCTTCATCTCGTTTCGCTCTCTTTCACCCTCCTTCATCTCGTTTCGCTCTCTTTCACCCTCCTTCGTCTCGTTTCGCTCTCTTTCACCCTTCTTCGCCTCGTTTCGCTCTCTTTCACCCACCTTCGTCTCGTTTCGCTCTCTTTCACCCTCCTTCATCTCGTTTTGCTCTCTTCCACCCTCCGTCGTCTCGTTTCGCTCTCCTTCGCCCTCCTTCGTCTCGTTTCGCTCTCTCTCAACCTCCTTCGTCTCGTTTCACTCCCTTCCACCCTCCTTCGTCTCGTTTCGCCACCTTTCACCCTCCTTCGTCTCGTTTCGCTATCTCTCACCCTCCTTCATCTCGTTTCACTCTTTTCCACCCTCCTTCGTCTCGTTTCGCTCTCTTTCACCGTCCTTCGTCTCGTTTCGCTCTCTTTCACCCTCCTTCGGCTCGTTTCGCTCTCTTTGACAATCCTTCATCTCGTTTCGCTCTCTTTCACCCTCCTTCGGCTCGTTTCACTCTCTTCCACCCTCCTTCGTCTCGTTTCGCCCTCTTTCACCCTCCTTCGTCTCGTTTCGCTCTCTTTCACCCTTCTTCGTCTCGTTTCGCTCACTTTCAACCTCCTTCGTCTCGTTTCGCTCTTTTTCACCCTCCTTCGTCTCGTTTCGCACTCTTTCACCCTCCTTCGTCTCGATTCGCTCTCTTTCACCTTCCTTCGTCTCGTTTCGCTCTCTTTCACACTCCTTTGTCTCGATTCACACTCTTTCACCTTACTTCGCCTCGTTTCACTCTCTTTCACCCTCCTTTGTCTCGGTTCGCTCTCTTTCACCTTCCTTCGTCTCGTTTCGCTCTCTTTCACCCTCCTTTGTCTAGATTCGCACTCTTTCACCTTCCTTCGCCTCGTTTCACACTGTTTCACCCTCCTTCGTCTCGTTTCGCTCTCTTTCACCCTCCTTCGTCTCGTTTCGCTCTCTTTCTCCCTCCTTCATCTCGTTTCGGTCTCTTTCACCCTCCTTCGGCTTGTTTTGCTCTCTTTCACCCTCCTTCATCTCGTTTCGCTCTCTTTCAGCCTCCTTCTTCTCGTTTCGCTCTCTTTCACCCTCCTTTGTCGCGTTTCGATCTCTTTCACCCTCCGTCATCTCGTTTAGTTCTCTTTCACATTCCTTCGTCTCGTTTCGCTCTCTTTCACCCTCCTTCGACTCGTTTCGCTCTCTTTGACCCTCCTTCATCTCGTTTCGCTGTCTTCCTCCCTCCTTCGTCTCGTTTCGTTCTCTTTCACCCTCCTTCGTCTCGTTTCGCTCTCTTTCACCTTCCTTCGCTTCGTTTCGCTCTCTTTCACCCTCCTTTGTCTCGTTTCGCTCTCTTTCACCCTCCTTCATCTCGTTTAGCTCTCTTTCACCTTTCTTCGTCTCGTTTCGCTCTCTTTCACCCTCCTTCGTCTCGTTTCGCTCTCTTTCACCCTCCTTCGTCTCGTTTAGCTCTCTTTCACCCTCCTTCGTCTCGTTTCACTTTTTTTCACCCTCCTTCTTCTCGTTTCGCTCTCTTTCACCCTCCTTTGTCGCGTTTCGCTCTCTTTCACCCTCCTTCGTCTCGTTTCGTTCTCTTTCACCCTCCTTCGTCTCGTTTCGCTCTCTTTCACCCTCCTTCGTCTCGTTTAGCGCTCATTAACCCTCCTTCATCTCGTTTCACTCTTTTCCACCCTCCTTCGTCTCGTTTCGCTCTCTTTCACCGTCCTTCGTCTCGTTTCGCTCTCTTTCACACTCCTCCGGCTCGTTTCGCTCTCTTTGACAATCGTTCGTCTCGTTTCGCTCTCTTTCACCCTCCTTCGGCTCGTTTCACTCTCTTCCACCCTCCTTCGTCTCGTTTCGCCCTCTTTCACCCTCCTTCGTCTCGTTTCGCTCTCTTTCACCCTTCTTCGTCTCGTTTCGCTCACTTTCAACCTCCTTCGTCTCGTTTCGCTCTTTTTCACCCTCCTTCGTCTCGTTTCGCACTCTTTCACCCTCCTTCGTCTCGATTCGCTCTCTTTCACCTTCCTTCGTCTCGTTTCGCTCTCTTTCACACTCCTTTGTCTCGATTCACACTCTTTCACCTTACTTCGCCTCGTTTCACTCTCTTTCACCCTCCTTTGTCTCGTTTCGCCCTCTTTAACCCTCCTTCGTCTCGGTTCGCTCTCTTTCACCTTCCTTCGTCTCGTTTCGCTCTCTTTCACCCTCCTTTGTCTAGATTCGCACTCTTTCACCTTCCTTCGCCTCGTTTCACACTGTTTCACCCTCCTTCGTCTCGTTTCGCTCTCTTTCACCCTCCTTCGTCTCGTTTCGCTCTCTTTCTCCCTCCTTCATCTCGTTTCGCTCTCTTTCACCCTCCTTCGGCTTCTTTTGCTCTCTTTCACCCTCGTTCATCTCGTTTCGCTCTCTTTCACCCTCCTTCGTCTCGTTTTGCTCTCTTTCACCCTCCTTTGTCTCGTTTCGATCTCTTTCACCCTCCGTCATCTCGTTTAGCTCTCTTTCACATTCCTTCGTCTCGTTTCGCTCTCTTTCACCCTCCATCGACTCGTTTCGCTCTCTTTCACCCTCCTTCATCTCGTTTCGCTCTCTTTCCCCCTCCTTCGTCTCGTTTCGTTCTCTTTCACCCTCCTTCGTCTCGTTTCGCTCTCTTTCACCTTCCTTCGCTTCGTTTCGCACTCTTTCACCCTCCTTTGTCTCGTTTCGCTCTCTTTCACCCTCCTTCATCTGGTTTAGCTCTCTTTCACCTTCCTTCGTCTCGTTTCGCTCTCTTTCACCCTCCTTCGTCTCGTTTCGCTCTCTTTCACCCTCCTTCGTCTCGTTTAGCTCTCTTTCACCCTCCTTCGTCTCGTTTCACTTTTTTTCACCCTCCTTCGTCTCGTTTCGCTCTCTTTCACCCTCCTTCGTCTCGTTTCGCTCTCTTCCACCCTTCTTCGTCTCGTTTCGCGCTCTTTCACCCTCCTTCGGCTCGTTTCGCACTCTTTCACCCTCCTTTGTCTCGTTTCGCTCTCTTTCACACTCCTTCGTCTCGTTTCGCACTCTTCCATCCTCCTTCGTCTCGTTTCGCCCTTCTTCACCCTCCTTCGTCTCGTTTCGCTCTCTTTCACCATCCTTCGTCTCGTTTCGCTCTCTTTCACCCTTCTTCGTCTCGTTTCGCTATCTCTCACCCTCCTTCGTCTCGTTTCGCTCTCTTCCACCGTCCTTCGTCTCGTTTCGCTCTCTCTCACCCTCCTTCGTCTCGTTTCGCTGTCTTCCTCCCTCCTTCGTCTCGTTTCGCCTTCCTTCACCCTCCTTCATCTCGTTTTGCCCTCTCTCACCCTTCTTCGTCTCGTTTCGCTCTCTTTCACCCTCCTTCGTCTCCTTTCGCTCTCTTTCACCCTCCTTCGTCTCGTTTCCCTCTCTTTCGCCCTCCTTCGTCTCGTTTCGCTCTCTTCCACCCTCCTTCATCTCGTTTCGCTCTCTTTCACCCTCCTTCGGCTCGTTTCGCTCTCTTTCACCCTCCTTCATCTCGTTTCGCTCTCTTTCACCCTCCTTCAGCTCGTTTCGCTCTCTTTCCTACTCCTTCGTCGTGGTTCGCTCTCTTTCACCTTCCTTCGCCTCGTTTCACTCTCTTTCACCCGCCTTCGTCTCGTTTCGCCCTCTTTCACCCTCCTTCGTCTCGGTTCGCTCTCTTTCACCTTCCTTCGTCTCGTTTCGCTCTCTTTCACCCTCCTTTGTCTAGATTCGCACTCTTTCAACTTCCTTCGCCTCATTTCCCTCTCTTTCACCCTCCTTCATCTCGTTTTGCTCTCTTTCACCCTCCGTCGTCTCGTTTCGCTCTCTTTCGCCCTCCTTCGTCTCGTTTCGCTCTCTCTCAACCTCCTTCGTCTCGTTTCACTCTCTTCCACCCTCCTTCGTCTCGTTTCGCCACCTTTCACCCTCCTTCGTCTCGTTTCGCTATCTCTCACCCTCCTTCGTCTCATTTCGCTCTCTCTCACCCTCCTTCGTCTCGTTTCGCTGTCTTCCTCCCTCCTTCGTCTCGTTTCGCTTTCTTTCACCCTTCTTCGTCTCGTTTCACTCTCTTTCCCCCTCCTTTGTCTCATTTTGTTCTCTTTCACCCTCCTTCATCTCGTTTCGCTCTCTTTCACCTTCCTTCGCCTCGTTTCGCTCTCTTTCACCCTCCTTTGTCTCGTTTCGATCTCTGTCACCCTCCTTCATCTCGTTTAGCTCTCATTCACCTTCCTTCGTCTCGTTTCGCTCTCTTTCACCCTCCTTCGTCTCGTTTCGCTCTCTTTCACCCTCCTTCATCTCGTTTCGCTCTCTTTCACCCTCCTTCGTCTCGTTTCGCTCTCTTTCACCCTTCTTCGCCTCGTTTCGCTCTCTTTCACCCACCTTCGTCTCGTTTCGCTCTCTTTCACCCTCCTTCATCTCGTTTTGCTCTCTTCCACCCTCCGTCGTCTCGTTTCGCCTTCCTTCACCCTCCTTCATCTCGTTTTGCCCTCTCTCACCCTTCTTCGTCTCGTTTCGCTCTCTTTCACCCTCCTTCGTCTCCTTTCGCTCTCTTTCACCCTCCTTCGTCTCGTTTCCCTCTCTTTCGCCCTCCTTCGTCTCGTTTCGCTCTCTTCCACCCTCCTTCGTCTCGTTTCGCTCTCTTTCACCCTCCTTCGGCTCGTTTCGCTCTCTTTCACCCTCCTTCATCTCGTTTCGCTCTCTTTCACCCTCCTTCAGCTCGTTTCGCTCTCTTTCCTACTCCTTCGTCGTGGTTCGCTCTCTTTCACCTTCCTTCGCCTCGTTTCACTCTCTTTCACCCGCCTTCGTCTCGTTTCGCCCTCTTTCACCCTCCTTCGTCTCGGTTCGCTCTCTTTCACCTTCCTTCGTCTTGTTTCGCTCTCTTTCACCCTCCTTTGTCTAGATTCGCACTCTTTCAACTTCCTTCGCCTCATTTCCCTCTCTTTCACCCTCCTTCATCTCGTTTTGCTCTCTTTCACCCTCCGTCGTCTCGTTTCGCTCTCTTTCGCCCTCCTTCATCTCGTTTCGCTCTCTCTCAACCTCCTTCGTCTCGTTTCACTCTCTTCCACCCTCCTTCGTCTCGTTTCGCCACCTTTCACCCTCCTTCGTCTCGTTTCGCTATCTCTCACCCTCCTTCGTCTCATTTCGCTCTCTCTCACCCTCCTTCGTCTCGTTTCGCTGTCTTCCTCCCTCCTTCGTCTCGTTTCGCTTTCTTTCACCCTTCTTCGTCTCGTTTCGCTCTCTTTCCCCCTCCTTTGTCTCATTTTGTTCTCTTTCACCCTCCTTCATCTCGTTTCGCTCTCTTTCACCTTCCTTCGCCTCGTTTCGCTCTCTTTCACCCTCCTTTGTCTCGTTTCGATCTCTGTCACCCTCCTTCGTCTCGTTTCGCTCTCTTTCACCTTCCTTCGCTTCGTTTCGCACTCTTTCACCCTCCTTTGTCTCGTTTCGCTCTCTTTCACCCTCCTTCATCTGGTTTAGCTCTCTTTCACCTTCCTTCGTCTCGTTTCGCTCTCTTTCACCCTCCTTCGTCTCGTTTCGCTCTCTTTCACCCTCCTTCGTCTCGTTTAGCTCTCTTTCACCCTCCTTCGTCTCGTTTCGCTCTCTTTCACCCTCCTTCGTCTCGTTTAGCTCTCTTTCACCCTCCTTCGTCTCGTTTCACTTTTTTTCACCCTCCTTCGTCTCGTTTCGCTCTCTTTCACCCTCCTTCGTCTCGTTTCGCTCTCTTCCACCCTTCTTCGTCTCGTTTCGCGCTCTTTCACCCTCCTTCGGCTCGTTTCGCACTCTTTCACCCTCCTTTGTCTCGTTTCGCTCTCTTTCACACTCCTTCGTCTCGTTTCGCACTCTTCCACCCTCCTTCGTCTCGTTTCGCCCTCCTTCACCCTCCTTCGTCTCGTTTCGCTCTCTTTCACCATCCTTCGTCTCGTTTCGCTCTCTTTCACCCTTCTTCGTCTCGTTTCGCTATCTCTCACCCTCCTTCGTCTCATTTCGCTCTCTTCCACCGTCCTTCGTCTCGTTTCGCTCTCTCTCACCCTCCTTCGTCTCGTTTCGCTGTCTTCCTCCCTCCTTCGTCTCGTTTCGCCTTCCTTCACCCTCCTTCATCTCGTTTTGCCCTCTCTCACCCTTCTTCGTCTCGTTTCGCTCTCTTTCACCCTCCTTCGTCTCCTTTCGCTCTCTTTCACCCTCCTTCGTCTCGTTTCCCTCTCTTTCGCCCTCCTTCGTCTCGTTTCGCTCTCTTCCACCCTCCTTCGTCTCGTTTCGCTCTCTTTCACCCTCCTTCGGCTCGTTTCGCTCTCTTTCACCCTCCTTCATCTCGTTTCGCTCTCTTTCACCCTCCTTCAGCTCGTTTCGCTCTCTTTCCTACTCCTTCGTCGTGGTTCGCTCTCTTTCACCTTCCTTCGCCTCGTTTCACTCTCTTTCACCCGCCTTCGTCTCGTTTCGCCCTCTTTCACCCTCCTTCGTCTCGGTTCGCTCTCTTTCACCTTCCTTCGTCTCGTTTCGCTCTCTTTCACCCTCCTTTGTCTAGATTCGCACTCTTTCAACTTCCTTCGCCTCATTTCCCTCTCTTTCACCCTCCTTCATCTCGTTTTGCTCTCTTTCACCCTCCGTCGTCTCGTTTCGCTCTCTTTCGCCCTCCTTCGTCTCGTTTCGCTCTCTCTCAACCTCCTTCGTCTCGTTTCACTCTCTTCCACCCTCCTTCGTCTCGTTTCGCCACCTTTCACCCTCCTTCGTCTCGTTTCGCTATCTCTCACCCTCCTTCGTCTCATTTCGCTCTCTCTCACCCTCCTTCGTCTCGTTTCGCTGTCTTCCTCCCTCCTTCGTCTCGTTTCGCTTTCTTTCACCCTTCTTCGTCTCGTTTCGCTCTCTTTCCCCCTCCTTTGTCTCATTTTGTTCTCTTTCACCCTCCTTCATCTCGTTTCGCTCTCTTTCACCTTCCTTCGCCTCGTTTCGCTCTCTTTCACCCTCCTTTGTCTCGTTTCGATCTCTGTCACCCTCCTTCGTCTCGTTTCGCTCTCTTTCACCTTCCTTCGCTTCGTTTCGCACTCTTTCACCCTCCTTTGTCTCGTTTCGCTCTCTTTCACCCTCCTTCATCTGGTTTAGCTCTCTTTCACCTTCCTTCGTCTCGTTTCGCTCTCTTTCACCCTCCTTCGTCTCGTTTCGCTCTCTTTCACCCTCCTTCGTCTCGTTTAGCTCTCTTTCACCCTCCTTCGTCTCGTTTCGCTCTCTTTCACCCTCCTTCGTCTCGTTTAGCTCTCTTTCACCCTCCTTCGTCTCGTTTCACTTTTTTTCACCCTCCTTCGTCTCGTTTCGCTCTCTTTCACCCTCCTTCGTCTCGTTTCGCTCTCTTCCACCCTTCTTCGTCTCGTTTCGCGCTCTTTCACCCTCCTTCGGCTCGTTTCGCACTCTTTCACCCTCCTTTGTCTCGTTTCGCTCTCTTTCACACTCCTTCGTCTCGTTTCGCACTCTTCCACCCTCCTTCGTCTCGTTTCGCCCTCCTTCACCCTCCTTCGTCTCGTTTCGCTCTCTTTCACCATCCTTCGTCTCGTTTCGCTCTCTTTCACCCTTCTTCGTCTCGTTTCGCTATCTCTCACCCTCCTTCGTCTCGTTTCGCTCTCTTCCACCGTCCTTCGTCTCGTTTCGCTCTCTCTCACCCTCCTTCGTCTCGTTTCGCTGTCTTCCTCCCTCCTTCGTCTCGTTTCGCCTTCCTTCACCCTCCTTCATCTCGTTTTGCCCTCTCTCACCCTTCTTCGTCTCGTTTCGCTCTCTTTCACCCTCCTTCGTCTCCTTTCGCTCTCTTTAACCCTCCTTCGTCTCGTTTCCCTCTCTTTCGCCCTCCTTCGTCTCGTTTCGCTCTCTTCCACCCTCCTTCGTCTCGTTTCGCTCTCTTTCACCCTCCTTCGGCTCGTTTCGCTCTCTTTCACCCTCCTTCATCTCGTTTCGCTCTCTTTCACCCTCCTTCAGCTCGTTTCGCTCTCTTTCCTACTCCTTCGTCGTGGTTCGCTCTCTTTCACCTTCCTTCGCCTCGTTTCACTCTCTTTCACCCGCCTTCGTCTCGTTTCGCCCTCTTTCACCCTCCTTCGTCTCGGTTCGCTCTCTTTCACCTTCCTTCGTCTCGTTTCGCTCTCTTTCACCCTCCTTTGTCTAGATTCGCACTCTTTCAACTTCCTTCGCCTCATTTCCCTCTCTTTCACCCTCCTTCATCTCGTTTTGCTCTCTTTCACCCTCCGTCGTCTCGTTTCGCTCTCTTTCGCCCTCCTTCGTCTCGTTTCGCTCTCTCTCAACCTCCTTCGTCTCGTTTCACTCTCTTCCACCCTCCTTCGTCTCGTTTCGCCACCTTTCACCCTCCTTCGTCTCGTTTCGCTATCTCTCACCCTCCTTCGTCTCATTTCGCTCTCTCTCACCCTCCTTCGTCTCGTTTCGCTGTCTTCCTCCCTCCTTCGTCTCGTTTCGCTTTCTTTCACCCTTCTTCGTCTCGTTTCGCTCTCTTTCCCCCTCCTTTGTCTCATTTTGTTCTCTTTCACCCTCCTTCATCTCGTTTCGCTCTCTTTCACCTTCCTTCGCCTCGTTTCGCTCTCTTTCACCCTCCTTTGTCTCGTTTCGATCTCTGTCACCCTCCTTCATCTCGTTTAGCTCTCATTCACCTTCCTTCGTCTCGTTTCGCTCTCTTTCACCCTCCTTCGTCTCGTTTCGCTCTCTTTCACCCTCCTTCATCTCGTTTCGCTCTCTTTCACCCTCCTTCGTCTCGTTTCGCTCTCTTTCACCCTTCTTCGCCTCGTTTCGCTCTCTTTCACCCACCTTCGTCTCGTTTCGCTCTCTTTCACCCTCCTTCATCTCGTTTTGCTCTCTTCCACCCTCCGTCGTCTCGTTTCGCTCTCCTTCGCCCTCCTTCATCTCGTTTCGCTCTCTCTCAACCTCCTTCGTCTCGTTTCACTCCCTTCCACCCTCCTTCGTCTCGTTTCGCCACCTTTCACCCTCCTTCGTCTCGTTTCGCTATCTCTCACCCTCCTTCATCTCGTTTCACTCTTTTCCACCCTCCTTCATCTCGTTTCGCTCTCTTTCACCGTCCTTCGTCTCGTTTCGCTCTCTTTCACCCTCCTTCGGCTCGTTTCGCTCTCTTTGACAATCCTTCATCTCGTTTCGCTCTCTTTCACCCTCCTTCGGCTCGTTTCACTCTCTTCCACCATCCTTCGTCTCGTTTCGCCCTCTTTCACCCTCCTTCGTCTCGTTTCGCTCTCTTTCACCCTTCTTCGTCTCGTTTCGCTCACTTTCAACCTCCTTCGTCTCGTTTCGCTCTTTTTCACCCTCCTTCGTCTCGTTTCGCACTCTTTCACCCTCCTTCGTCTCGATTCGCTCTCTTTCACCTTCCTTCGTCTCGTTTCGCTCTCTTTCACACTCCTTTGTCTCGATTCACACTCTTTCACCTTACTTCGCCTCGTTTCACTCTCTTTCACCATCCTTTGTCTCGGTTCGCTCTCTTTCACCTTCCTTCGTCTCGTTTCGCTCTCTTTCACCCTCCTTTGTCTAGATTCGCACTCTTTCACCTTCCTTCGCCTCGTTTCACACTGTTTCACCCCCCTTCGTCTCGTTTCGCTCTCTTTCACCCTCCTTCGTCTCGTTTCGCTCTCTTTCTCCCTCCTTCATCTCGTTTCGCTCTCTTTCACCCTCCTTCGGCTTGTTTTGCTCTCTTTCACCCTCCTTCATCTCGTTTCGCTCTCTTTCACCCTCCTTCGTCTCGTTTCGCTCTCTTTCACCCTCCTTTGTCTCGTTTCGATCTCTTTCACCCTCCGTCATCTCGTTTAGTTCTCTTTCACATTCCTTCGTCTCGTTTCGCTCTCTTTCACCCTCCTTCGACTCGTTTCGCTCTCTTTCACCCTCCTTCATCTCGTTTCGCTGTCTTCCTCCCTCCTTCGTCTCGTTTCGGCTTCTTTCACCCTCCTTCGTATCGTTTCGCTCTCTTTCCCCCTCCTTCGTCTCGTTTCGTTCTCTTTCACCCTCCTTCGTCTCGTTTCGCTCTCTTTCACATTCCTTCGCTTCGTTTCGCACTCTTTCACCCTCCTTTGTCTTGTTTCGCTCTCTTTCACCCTCCTTCATCTCGTTTAGCTCTCTTTCACCTTCCTTCGTCTCGTTTCGCTCTCTTTCACCCTCCTTCGTCTCGTTTCGCTCTCTTTCACCCTCCTTCGTCTCGTTTAGCTCTCTTTCACCCTCCTTCGTCTCGTTTCACTTTTTTTCACCCTCCTTCGTCTCGTTTCGCTCTCTTTCACCCTCCTTCGTCTCGTTTCGCTCTCTTCCACCCTTCTTCGTCTCGTTTCGCGCTCTTTCACCCTCCTTCGGCTCGTTTCGCACTCTTTCACCCTCCTTTGTCTCGTTTCGCTCTCTTTCACTCTCCTTCGTCTCGTTTCGCTCTCTTCCACCCTCCTTCGTATCGTTTCGCCCTCCTTCACCCTCCTTCGTCTCGTTTCGCTCTCTTTCACCATCCTTCGTCTCGTTTCGCTCACTTTCACCCTTCTTCGTCTCGTTTCGCTATCTCTCACCCTCCTTCGTCTCGTTTCGCTCTCTTCCACCGTCCTTCGTCTCGTTTCGCTCTCTCTCACCCTCCTTCGTCTCGTTTCGCTGTCTTCCTCCCTCCTTCGTCTCGTTTCGCCTTCCTTCACCCTCCTTCATCTCGTTTTGCCCTCTCTCACCCTTCTTCGTCTCGTTTCGCTCTCTTTCACCCTCCTTCGTCTCCTTTCGCTCTCTTTCACCCTCCTTCATCTTGTTTCCCTCTCTTTCGCCCTCCTTCGTCTCGTTTCGCTCTCTTCCACCCTCCTTCATCTCGTTTCGCTCTCTTTCACCCTCCTTCGGCTCGTTTCGCTCTCTTTCACCCTCCTTCATCTCGTTTCGCTCTCTTTCACCCTCCTTCGGCTCGTTTTGCTCTCTTTCACCGTCCTTTATCTCGTTTCGCTCTCTTTCCTACTCCTTCGTCGCGGTTCGCTGCCTTTCACCTTCCTTCGCCTCGTTTCACTCTCTTTCACCCGCCTTCGTCTCGTTTCGCCCTCTTTCACCCTCCTTCGTCTCGGTTCGCTCTCTTTCACCTTCCTTCGCCTCATTTCCCTCTCTTTCACCCTCCTTCATCTCGTTTTGCTCTCTTTCACCCTCCATCGTCTCGTTTCGCTCTCTTTCGCCCTCCTTCGTCTCGTTTCGCTCTCTCTCAACCTCCTTCGTCTCGTTTCACTCTCTTCCACCATCCTTCGTCTCGTTTCGCCACCTTTCACCCTCCTTCGTCTCGTTTCGCTATCTCTCACCCTCCTTCGTCTCATTTCGCTCTCTCTCACCCTATTTCGTCTCGTTTCGCTGTCTTCCTCCCTCCTTCGTCTCGTTTCGCCTTCTTTCACCCTCCTTCGTCTCGTTTCGATCTCTGTCACCCTCCTTCATCTCGTTTAGCTCTCATTCACCTTCCTTCGTCTCGTTTCGCTCTCTTTCACCCTCCTTCGTCTCGTTTCGCTCTCTTTCACCCTCCTTCATCTCGTTTCGCTCTCTTTCACCCTCCTTCGTCTCGTTTCGCTCTCTTTCACCCTTCTTCGCCTCGTTTCGCTCTCTTTCACCCACCTTCGTCTCGTTTCGCTCTCTTTCACCCTCCTTCATCTTGTTTCGCTCTCTTCCAGCCTCCGTCATCTCGTTTCGCTCTCCTTCGCCCTCCTTCGTCTCGTTTCGCTCTCTCTCAACCTCCTTCGTCTCGTTTCACTCCCTTCCACCCTCCTTCGTCTCGTTTCGCCACCTTTCACCCTCCTTCGTCTCGTTTCGCTATCTCTCACCCTCCTTCGTCTCGTTTCACTCTCTTCCACCCTCCTTCGTCTCGTTTCGCCCTCTTTCACTCTCCTTCGTCTCGATTCGCTCTCTTTCACCCTCCTTCGTCTCGGTTCGCTCTCTTTCACCTTCCTTCGTCTCGTTTCGCTCTCTTTCACCCTCCTTTGTCTAGATTCGCACTCTTTCAACTTCCTTCGCCTCATTTCCCTCTCTTTCACCCTCCTTCATCTCGTTTTGCTCTCTTTCACCCTCCGTCGTCTCGTTTCGCTCTCTTTCGCCCTCCTTCGTCTCGTTTCGCTCTCTCTCAACCTCCTTCGTCTCGTTTCACTCTCTTCCACCCTCCTTCGTCTCGTTTCGCCACCTTTCACCCTCCTTCGTCTCGTTTCGCTATCTCTCACCCTCCTTCGTCTCATTTCGCTCTCTCTCACCCTCCTTCGTCTCGTTTCGCTGTCTTCCTCCCTCCTTCGTCTCGTTTCGCCTTCTTTCACCCTTCTTCGTCTCGTTTCGCTCTCTTTCCCCCTCCTTTGTCTCATTTTGTTCTCTTTCACCCTCCTTCATCTCGTTTCGCTCTCTTTCACCTTCCTTCGCCTCGTTTCGCTCTCTTTCACCCTCCTTTGTCTCGTTTCGATCTCTGTCACCCTCCTTCATCTCGTTTAGCTCTCATTCACCTTCCTTCGTCTCGTTTCGCTCTCTTTCACCCTCCTTCATCTCGTTTCGCTCTCTTTCACCCTCCTTCGTCTCGTTTCGCTCTCTTTCACCCTCCTTCGTCTCGTTTCGCTCTCTTTCACCCTTCTTCGCCTCGTTTCGCTCTCTTTCACCCACCTTCGTCTCGTTTCGCTCTCTTTCACCCTCCTTCATCTCGTTTTGCTCTCTTCCACCCTCCGCCGTCTCGTTTCGCTCTCCTTCGCCCTCCTTCGTCTCGTTTCGCTCTCTCTCAACCTCCTTCGTCTCGTTTCACTCCCTTCCACCCTCCTTCGTCTCGTTTCGCCACCTTTCACCCTCCTTCGTCTCGTTTCGCTATCTCTCACCCTCCTTCATCTCGTTTCACTCTTTTCCACCCTCCTTCGTCTCGTTTCGCTCTCTTTCACCGTCCTTCGTCTCGTTTCGCTCTCTTTCACCCTCCTTCGGCTCGTTTCGCTCTCTTTGACAATCCTTCATCTCGTTTCGCTCTCTTTCACCCTCCTTCGGCTCGTTTCACTATCTTCCACCCTCCTTCGTCTCGTTTCGCCCTCTTTCACCCTCCTTCGTCTCGTTTCGCTCTCTTTCACCCTTCTTCGTCTCGTTTCGCTCACTTTCAACCTCCTTCGTCTCGTTTCGCTCTTTTTCACCCTCCTTCGTCTCGTTTCGCACTCTTTCACCCTCCTTCGTCTCGATTCGCTCTCTTTCACCTTCCTTCGTCTCGTTTCGCTCTCTTTCACACTCCTTTGTCTCGATTCACACTCTTTCACCTTACTTCGCCTCGTTTCACTCTCTTTCACCCTCCTTTGTCTCGGTTCGCTCTCTTTCACCTTCCTTCGTCTCGTTTCGCTCTCTTTCACCCTCCTTTGTCTAGATTCGCACTCTTTCACCTTCCTTCGCCTCGTTTCACACTGTTTCACCCTCCTTCGTCTCGTTTCGCTCTCTTTCACCCTCCTTCGTCTCGTTTCGCTCTCTTTCTCCCTCCTTCATCTCGTTTCGCTCTCTTTCACCCTCCTTCGGCTTGTTTTGCTCTCTTTCACCCTCCTTCATCTCGTTTCGCTCTCTTTCACCCTCCTTCGTCTCGTTTCGCTCTCTTTCACCCTCCTTTGTCTCGTTTCGATCTCTTTCACCCTCCGTCATCTCGTTTAGTTCTCTTTCACATTCCTTCGTCTCGTTTCGCTCTCTTTCACCCTCCTTCGACTCGTTTCGCTCTCTTTCACCCTCCTTCATCTCGTTTCGCTGTCTTCCTCCCTCCTTCGTCTCGTTTCGGCTTCTTTCACCCTCCTTCGTATCGTTTCGCTCTCTTTCCCCCTCCTTCGTCTCGTTTCGTTCTCTTTCACCCTCCTTCGTCTCGTTTCACTCTCTTTCACCTTCCTTCGCTTCGTTTCGCACTCTTTCACCCTCCTTTGTCTCGTTTCGCTCTCTTTCACCCTCCTTCATCTCGTTTAGCTCTCTTTCACCTTCCTTCGTCTCGTTTCGCTCTCTTTCACCCTCCTTCGTCTCGTTTCGCTCTCTTTCACCCTCCTTCGTCTCGTTTAGCTCTCTTTCACCCTCCTTCGTCTCGTTTCACTTTTTTTCACCCTCCTTCGTCTCGTTTCGCTCTCTTTCACCCTCCTTCGTCTCGTTTCGCTCTCTTCCACCCTTCTTCGTCTCGTTTCGCGCTCTTTCACCCTCCTTCGGCTCGTTTCGCACTCTTTCACCCTCCTTTGTCTCGTTTCGCTCTCTTTCACTCTCCTTCGTCTCGTTTCGCTCTCTTCCACCCTCCTTCGTCTCGTTTCGCCCTCCTTCACCCTCCTTCGTCTCGTTTCGCTCTCTTTCACCATCCTTCGTCTCGTTTCGCTCTCTTTCACCCTTCTTCGTCTCGTTTCGCTATCTCTCACCCTCCTTCGTCTCGTTTCGCTCTCTTCCACCGTCCTTCGTCTCGTTTCGCTCTCTCTCACCCTCCTTCGTCTCGTTTCGCTGTCTTCCTCCCTCCTTCGTCTCGTTTCGCCTTCCTTCACCCTCCTTCATCTCGTTTTGCCCTCTCTCACCCTTCTTCGTCTCGTTTCGCTCTCTTTCACCCTCCTTCGTCTCCTTTCGCTCTCTTTCACCCTCCTTCATCTTGTTTCCCTCTCTTTCGCCCTCCTTCGTCTCGTTTCGCTCTCTTCCACCCTCCTTCATCTCGTTTCGCTCTCTTTCACCCTCCTTCGGCTCGTTTCGCTCTCTTTCACCCTCCTTCATCTCGTTTCGCTCTCTTTCACCCTCCTTCGGCTCGTTTTGCTCTCTTTCACCCTCCTTCATCTCGTTTCGCTCTCTTTCCTACTCCTTCGTCGCGGTTCGCTGCCTTTCACCTTCCTTCGCCTCGTTTCACTCTCTTTCACCCGCCTTCGTCTCGTTTCGCCCTCTTTCACCCTCCTTCGTCTCGGTTCGCTCTCTTTCACCTTCCTTCGCCTCATTTCCCTCTCTTTCACCCTCCTTCATCTCGTTTTGCTCTCTTTCACCCTCCATCGTCTCGTTTCGCTATCTCTCACCCTCCTTCGTCTCGTTTCGCTCTCTTCCACCGTCCTTCGTCTCGTTTCGCTCTCTCTCACCCTCCTTCGTCTCGTTTCGCTGTCTTCCTCCCTCCTTCGTCTCGTTTCGCCTTCCTTCACCCTCCTTCATCTCGTTTTGCCCTCTCTCACCCTTCTTCGTCTCGTTTCGCTCTCTTTCACCCTCCTTCGTCTCCTTTCGCTCTCTTTCACCCTCCTTCATCTTGTTTCCCTCTCTTTCGCCCTCCTTCGTCTCGTTTCGCTCTCTTCCACCCTCCTTCATCTCGTTTCGCTCTCTTTCACCCTCCTTCGGCTCGTTTCGCTCTCTTTCACCCTCCTTCATCTCGTTTCGCTCTCTTTCACCCTCCTTCGGCTCGTTTTGCTCTCTTTCACCCTCCTTCATCTCGTTTCGCTCTCTTTCCTACTCCTTCGTCGCGGTTCGCTGCCTTTCACCTTCCTTCGCCTCGTTTCACTCTCTTTCACCCGCCTTCGTCTCGTTTCGCCCTCTTTCACCCTCCTTCGTCTCGGTTCGCTCTCTTTCACCTTCCTTCGCCTCATTTCCCTCTCTTTCACCCTCCTTCATCTCGTTTTGCTCTCTTTCACCCTCCATCGTCTCGTTTCGCTCTCTTTCGCCCTCCTTCGTCTCGTTTCGCTCTCTCTCAACCTCCTTCGTCTCGTTTCACTCTCTTCCACCCTCCTTCGTCTCGTTTCGCCACCTTTCACCCTCCTTCGTCTCGTTTCGCTATCTCTCACCCTCCTTCGTCTCATTTCGCTCTCTCGCACCCTCCTTCGTCTCGTTTCGCTGTCTTCCTCCCTCCTTCGTCTCGTTTCGCCTTCTTTCACCCTCCTTCGTCTCGTTTCGATCTCTGTCACCCTCCTTCATCTCGTTTAGCTCTCATTCACCTTCCTTCGTCTCGTTTCGCTCTCTTTCACCCTCCTTCGTCTCGTTTCGCTCTCTTTCACCCTCCTTCATCTCGTTTCGCTCTCTTTCACCCTCCTTCGTCTCGTTTCGCTCTCTTTCACCCTTCTTCGCCTCGTTTCGCTCTCTTTCACCCACCTTCGTCTCGTTTCGCTCTCTTTCACCCTCCTTCATCTTGTTTCGCTCTCTTCCACCCTCCGTCGTCTCGTTTCGCTCTCCTTCGCCCTCCTTCGTCTCGTTTCGCTCTCTCTCAACCTCCTTCGTCTCGTTTCACTCCCTTCCACCCTCCTTCGTCTCGTTTCGCCACATTTCACCCTCCTTCGTCTCGTTTCGCTATCTCTCACCCTCCTTCGTCTCGTTTCACTCTCTTCCACCCTCCTTCGTCTCGTTTCGCCCTCTTTCACTCTCCTTCGTCTCGATTCGCTCTCTTTCACCCTCCTTCGTCTCGTTTCGCTCTCTTTCAACCTCCTTCGTCTCGTTTCGCTCTTTTTAACCCTCCTTCGTCTCGTTTCCGTCTCTTTGACCCACCTTCATCTTGTTTCGCTCTCTCTCACCGTCCTTCGTCTCGTTTCACTCTCTTTCACCTTCCTTCGTCTTGTTTCGCTCTCTTTCACCCTCCTTCGTCTCGTTTCGCTCTCTTTCACCCTCCTTCGTCTCGTTCCGCTCTCTTTCTCCCTCCTTCATCTCGTTTAGCTCTCTTTCACCCTCCTTCGTCTCGTTTCACTCTTTTTCACCCTCCTTCATCTCGTTTCGCTCTCTTTCACCCTCCTTCGTCTCGTTTCGCTCTCTTTCACCCTCCTTCATCTCGTTTCGCTCTCTTCCACCCTCCGTCGTCTCGTTTCGCTCTCTTTCGCCCTCCTTCGTCTCGTTTCGCTCTCTCTCAACCTCCTTCGTCTCGTTTCACTCTCTTCCACCCACCTTCATCTTGTTTCGCTCTCTCTCACCGTCCTTCGTCTCGTTTCACTCTCTTTCACCCTCCTTCGTCTTGTTTCGCTCTCTTTCACCCTCCTTCGTCTCCTTTCGCTATCTCTCACCCTCCTTCGATTCGTTTCGCTCTCTTCCACCCTCCTTCGTCTCGTTTCGCACTCTTTCACCCTCCTTCGTCTCGATTTTCTCTCTTTCACCCTCCTTCGTCTCGTTTCGCTCTCTCTCAACCTCCTTCGTCTCGTTTCGCTCTCTTTCACCCACCTTCGTCTCGTTTCGCTCTCTTTCACCCTCCTTCATCTTGTTTCGCTCTCTTCCACCCTCCGTCGTCTCGTTTCGCTCTCCTTCGCCCTCCTTCGTCTCGTTTCGCTCTCTCTCAACCTCCTTCGTCTCGTTTCACTCCCTTCCACCCTCCTTCGTCTCGTTTCGCCACCTTTCACCCTCCTTCGTCTCGTTTCGCTATCTCTCACCCTCCTTCGTCTCGTTTCACTCTCTTCCACCCTCCTTCGTCTCGTTTCGCCCAATTTCACTCTCCTTCGTCTCGATTCGCTCTCTTTCACCCTCCTTCGTCTCGTTTCGCTCTCTTTCAACCTCCTTCGTCTCGTTTCGCTCTTTTTTACCCTCCTTCGTCTCGTTTCCCTCTCTTTGACCCACCTTCATCTTGTTTCGCTCTCTCTCACCGTCCTTTGTCTCGTTTCACTCTCTTTCACCTTCCTTCGTCTTGTTTCGCTCTCTTTCACCCTCCTTCGTCTCGTTTCGCTCTCTTTCACCCTCCTTCGTCTCGTTCCGCTCTCTTTCTCCCTCCTTCATCTCGTTTAGCTCTCTTTCACCCTCCTTCGTCTCGTTTCACTCTTTTTCACCCTCCTTCATCTCGTTTCGCTCTCTTTCACCCTCCTTCGTCTCGTTTCGCTCTCTTTCACCCTCCTTCATCTCGTTTCGCTCTCTTCCACCCTCCGTCGTCTCGTTTCGCTCTCTTTCGCCCTCCTTCGTCTCGTTTCGCTCTCTCTCAACCTCCTTCGTCTCGTTTCACTCTCTTCCACCCACCTTCATCTTGTTTCGCTCTCTCTCACCGTCCTTCGTCTCGTTTCACTCTCTTTCACCCTCCTTCGTCTCGTTTCGCTCTCTTTCACCCTCCTTCGTCTCCTTTCGCTATCTCTCACCCTCCTTCGACTCGTTTCGCTCTCTTCCACAATCCTTCGTCTCGTTTCGCACTCTTTCACCCTCCTTCGTCTCGATTTTCTCTCTTTCACCCTCCTTCGTCTCGTTTCGCTCTCTCTCAACCTCCTTCGTCTCGTTTCGCTCTTTTTCACCCTCCTTTGTCTCGTTTCGCTCCCTTTGACCCACTTTCATCTCGTTTCGCTCTCTGTCACAGTCCTTCGTCTCGTTTCGCTCTCTTTCACCCTCCTTTGTCTCGTTTCGCTCTCTTTCACGCTCCTTCATCTCGTTTCGCTCTCTTTCAACCTCCTTCGTCTCGTTTAGCTCTCTTCCACCCTCCTTCGTCTCGTTTCGCCTTCTTTCACCCTCCTTCGTCTCGTTTCGCTCTCTTTCCTCCTCCTTCGTCTCGTTTTGTTCTCTTTAACCCTCCTTCGTCTCGTTTCGCTCTCTTTCACCTTCCTTTGCCTCGTTTCGCTCTCTTTCACCCTCCTTTGTCGCGTTTCGCTCTCTTTCACCCTTCTTCGTCTCGTTTCGCTCTCTTTCACCCTCCTTCGTCTTGTTTCGCTCTCTTTCACCCTCCTTCGTCTCGTTTAGCGCTCATTAACCCTCCTTCATCTCGTTTCACTCTTTTCCACCCTCCTTCGTCTCGTTTCGCTCTCTTTCACCGTCCTTCGTCTCGTTTCGCTCTCTTTCACCCTCCTTCGGCTCGTTTCGCTCTCTTTGACACTCCTTCGTCTCGTTTCGCTCTCTTTCACCCTCCTTCGGCTCGTTTCACTCTCTTCCACCCTCCTTCGTCTCGTTTCGCCCTCTTTCACCCTCCTTTGTCTCGTTTCGCTCTTTTTCACTCTCCTTCGTCTCGTTTCGCTCTCTTCCACCCTCCTTCGTCTCGTTTCGCCCTCCTTCACCCTCCTTCGTCTCGTTTCGCTCTCTTTCACCATCCTTCGTCTCGTTTCGCTCTCTTTCACCCTCCTTCGTCTCGTTTCGCTATCTATCACCCTCCTTCGTCTCGTTTCGCTCTCTTCCACCGTCCTTCGTCTCGTTTCGCTCTCTCTTACAATCCTTCGTCTCGTTTCGCTGTCTTCCTCCCTCCTTCGGCTCGTTTCGCCTTCCTTCACCCTCCTTCATCTCGTTTTGCCCTCTCTCACCCTTCTTCGTCTCGTTTCGCTCTCTTTCACCCTCCTTCGTCTCGTTTCGCTCTCTTTCACCCTCCTTCGTCTCGTTTCGCTCTCTTTCGCCCTCCTTCGTCTCGTTTCGCTCTCTTCCACCCTCCTTCGTCTCGTTTCGCTCTCTTTCACCCTCCTTCGGCTCGTTTCGCTCTCTTTCACCCTCCTTCATCTCATTTCGCTCTCTTTCACCCTCCTTCGGCTCGTTTTGCTCTCTTTCACCCTCCTTCATCTCGTTTCGCTCTCATTCCTACTCCTTCGTCGCGGTTCGCTGCCTTTGACCTTCCTTCGCCTCGTTTCACTCTCTTTCACCCGCCTTTGTCTCGTTTCGCCCTCTTTCACCCTCCTTCGTCTCGGTTCGCTCTCTTTCACCTTCCTTCGTCTCGTTTCGCTCTCTTTCACCCTCCTTTGTCTAGATTCGCACTCTTTCAACTTCCTTCGCCTCATTTCCCTCTCTTTCACTCTCCTTCATCTCGTTTTGCTCACTTTCACCCTCCGTCGTCTCGTTTCGCTCTCTTTCGCCCTCCTTCGTCTCGTTTCGCTCTCTCTCAACCTCCTTCGTCTCGTTTCACTCTCTTCCACCCTCCTTCGTCTCGTTTCGCCACCTTTCACCCTCCTTCGTCTCGTTTCGCTATCTCTCACCCTCCTTCGTCTCGTTCCGCTCTCTTCCACCCTCCTTCGTCTCGTTTCGCCCTCTTTCACTCTCCTTCGTCTCGATTCGCTCTCTCTCACCCTCCTTCGTCTCGTTTCGCTGTCTTCCTCCCTCCTTCGTCTCGTTTCGCCTTCCTTCACCCTCCTTCATCTCGTTTTGCCCTCTCTCACCCTTCTTCGTCTCGTTTCGCTCTCTTTCACCCTCCTTCGTCTCCTTTCGCTCTCTTTCACCCTCCTTCGTCTCGTTTCGCTCTCTTTCGCCCTCCTTCGTCTCGTTTCGCTCTCTTCCACCCTCCTTCGTCTCATTTCGCTCTCTTTCACCCTCCTTCGGCTCGTTTCGCTCTCTTTCACCCTCCTTCGTCTCGTTTCGCTCTCTTTCACCCTCCTTCATCTCGTTTCGCTCTCTTTCCTACTCCTTCGTCGCGGTTCGCTCTCTTTCACCTTCCTTCGTCTCGTTTCGCTCTCTTTCTCCCTCCTTTGTCTCGATTCGCACTCTTTCACCCTCCTTCGGCTCGTTTTGCTCTCTTTCACCCTCCTTCATCTCGTTTCGCTCTCTTTCCTACTCCTTCGTCGCGGTTCGCTCTCTTTCACCTTCCTTCGCCTCGTTTCACTCTCTTTCACCCGCCTTCGTCTCGTTTCGCCCTCTTTCACCCTCCTTCGTCTCGGTTCGCTCTCTTTCACCTTCCTTCATCTCGTTTCGCTCTCCTTCCCCCTCCTTTGTCTAGACTTGCACTCTTTCAACTTCCTTCGCCTCATTTCCCACTCTTTCACCCTCCTTCATCTCGTTTTGCTCTCTTTCACCCTCCGTCGTCTCGTTTCGCTCTCTTTCGCCCTCCTTCGTCTCGTTTCGCTCTCTCTCAACCTCCTTCGTCTCGTTTCACTCTCTTCCACCCTCCTTCGTCTCGTTTCGCCACCTTTCACCCTCCTTCGTCTCGTTTCGCTATCTCTCACCCTCCTTCGTCTCGTTTCGCTCTCTTCCACCCTCCTTCGTCTCGTTTCGCCCTCTTTCACTCTCCTTCATCTCGATTCGCTCTCTCTCACCCTCCTTCGTCTCGTTTCGCTGTCTTCCTCCCTCCTTCGTCTCGTTTCGCCTTCCTTTACCCTCCTTCATCTCATTTTGCCCTCTCTCACCCTTCTTCGTCTCGTTTCGCTCTCTTTCACCCTCCTTCGTCTCCTTTCGCTCTCTTTCACCCTCCTTCGTCTCGTTTCGCTCTCTTTCGCCCTCCTTCGTCTCGTTTCGCTCTCTTCCACCCTCCTTCGTCTCATTTCGCTCTCTTTCACCCTCCTTCGGCTCGTTTCGCTCTCTTTCACCCTCCTTCATCTTGTTTCGTTCTCTTTCACCCTCCTTCGGCTCGTTTTGCTCTCTTTCACCCTCCTTCATCTCGTTTCGCTCTCTTTCCTACTCCTTCGTCGCGGTTCGCTCTCTTTCACCTTCCTTCGTCTCGTTTCGCTCTCTTTCACCCTCCTTTGTCTCGATTCGCACTCTTTCCCCTTCCTTCGCCTCGTTTCACTCTCTTTCACCCTCCTTCGTCTCGGTTCGCTCTCTTTCACCTTCCTTCGTCTCGTTTCGCTCTCTTTCACCCTCCTTTGTCTAGATTCGCACTCTTTCAACTTCCTTCGCCTCATTTCCCTCTATTTCACCCTCCTTCATCTCGTTTTGCTCTCTTTCACCCTCCTTCATCTCGTTTCACTCTCTTTCACCCTCCTTCATCTCGTTTCGCTCTCTTTCACCCTCCTTCTGCTCGTTTTGCTCTCTTTCACCCTCCTTCATCTCGTTTCGCTCTCTTTCACTCTCCTTCGTCTCGTTTCGCTCTCTTCCACACTCCTTCGTCTCGTTTCGCCCTCTTTCAGCCTCCTTCATCTCGGTTCGCTCTATTTCACCTTCCTTCGTCTCGTTTCGCTCTCTTTCACCCTCCTTTGTCTAGATTCGCACTCTTTCAACTTCCTTCGCCTCATTTCCCTCTCTTTCACCCTCCTTCATCTCGTTTTGCTCTCTTTCACCCTCCGTCGTCTCGTTTCGCTCTCTTTCGCCCTCCTTCGTCTCGTTTCGTTCTCTCTCAACCTCCTTCGTCTCGTTTCACTCTCTTCCACCCTCCTTCGTCTCGTTTCGCCACCTTTCACCCTCCTTCGTCTCGTTTCGCTATCTCTCACCCTCCTTCGTCTCGTTTCGCTCTCTTCCACCCTCCTTCGTCTCGTTTCACTCTCTTCCACCCTCCTTCGTCTCGTTTCGCCACCTTTCACCCTCCTTCGTCTCGTTTCGCTATCTCTCACCCTCCTTCGTCTCGTTCCGCTCTCTTCCACCCTCCTTCGTCTCGTTTCGCCCTCTTTCACTCTCCTTCGTCTCGATTCGCTCTCTCTCACCCTCCTTCGTCTCGTTTCGCTGTCTTCCTCCCTCCTTCGTCTCGTTTCGCCTTCCTTCACCCTCCTTCATCTCGTTTTGCCCTCTCTCACCCTTCTTCGTCTCGTTTCGCTCTCTTTCACCCTCCTTCGTCTCCTTTCGCTCTCTTTCACCCTCCTTCGTCTCGTTTCGCTCTCTTTCGCCCTCCTTCATCTCGTTTTGCTCTCTTCCACCCTCCTTCGTCTCTTTTCGCTCTCTTTCACCCTCCTTCGGCTCGTTTCGCTCTCTTTCACCCTCCTTCGTCTCGTTTCGCTCTCTTTCACCCTCCTTCGGCTCGTTTTGCTCTCTTTCACCCTCCTTCATCTCGTTTCGCTCTCTTTCCTACTCCTTCGTCGCGGTTCGCTCTCTTTCACCTTCCTTCGTCTCGTTTCGCTCTCTTTCTCCCTCCTTTGTCTAGATTCGCACTCTTTCACCCTCCTTCGGCTCGTTTTGCTCTCTTTCACCCTCCTTCATCTCGTTTCGCTCTCTTTCCTACTCCTTCGTCGCGGTTCGCTCTCTTTCACCTTCCTTCGCCTCGTTTCACTCTCTTTCACCCGCCTTCGTCTCGTTTCGCCCTCTTTCACCCTCCTTCGTCTCGGTTCGCTCTCTTTCACCTTCCTTCGTCCCGTTTCGCTCTCTTTCACCCTCCTTTGTCTAGATTTGCACTCTTTCAACTTCCTTCGCCTCATTTCCCTCTCTTTCACCCTCCTTCATCTCGTTTTGCTCTCTTTCACCCTCCGTCGTCTCGTTTCGCTCTCTTTCGCCCTCCTTCGTCTCGTTTCGCTCTCTCTCAACCTCCTTCGTCTCGTTTCACTCTCTTCCACCCTCCTTCGTCTCGTTTCGCCACCTTTCACCCTCCTTCGTCTCGTTTCGCTATCTCTCACCCTCCTTCGTCTCGTTTCGCTCTCTTCCACCTTCCTTCGTCTCGTTTCGCCCTCTTTCACTCTCCTTCGTCTCGATTCGCTCTCTCTCACCCTCCTTCGTCTCGTTTCGCTGTCTTCCTCCCTCCTTCGTCTCGTTTCGCCTTCCTTCACCCTCCTTCATCTCATTTTGCCCTCTCTCACCCTTCTTCGTCTCGTTTCGCTCTCTTTCACCCTCCTTCTTCTCCTTTCGCTCTCTTTCACCCTCCTTCGTCTCGTTTCGCTCTCTTTCGCCCTCCTTCGTCTCGTTTCGCTCTCTTCCACCCTCCTTCGTCTCATTTCGCTCTCTTTCACCCTCCTTCGGCTCGTTTCGCTCTCTTTTACCCTCCTTCATCTCGTTTCGTTCTCTTTCACCCTCCTTCGGCTCGTTTTGCTCTCTTTCACCCTCCTTCATCTCGTTTCGCTCTTTTCCTACTCCTTCGTCGCGGTTCGCTCTCTTTCACCTTCCTTCGTCTCGGTTCGCTCTCTTTCACCCTCCTTTGTCTCGATTCGCACTCTTTCCCCTTCCTTCGCCTCGTTTCACTCTCTTTCACCCTCCTTCGTCTCGTTTCGCCCTCTTTCAACCTCCTTCGTCTCGGTTCGCTCTCTTTCACCTTCCTTCGTCTCGTTTCGCTCTCTTTCACCCTCCTTTGTCTAGATTCGCACTCTTTCAACTTCCTTCGCCTCATTTCCCTCTATTTCACCCTCCTTCATCTCGTTTTGCTCTCTTTCACCCTCCGTCGTCTCGTTTCGCTCTCTTTCGCCCTCCTTCGTCTCGTTTCGTTCTCTCTCAACCTCCTTCGTCTCGTTTCACTCTCTTCCACCCTCCTTCGTCTCGTTTCGCCACCTTTCACCCTCCTTCGTCTCGTTTCGCTATCTCTCACCCTCCTTCGTCTCGTTTCGCTCTCTTCCACCCTCCTTCGTCTCGTTTCACTCTCTTCCACCCTCCTTCGTCTCGTTTCGCCCCCTTTCACCCTCCTTCGTCTCGTTTCGCTATCTCTCACCCTCCTTCGTCTCGTTCCGCTCTCTTCCACCCTCCTTCGTCTCGTTTCGCCCTCTTTCACTCTCCTTCGTCTCGATTCGCTCTCTCTCACCCTCCTTCGTCTCGTTTCGCTGTCTTCCTCCCTCCTTCGTCTCGTTTCGCCTTCCTTCACCCTCCTTCATCTCGTTTTGCCCTCTCTCACCCTTCTTCGTCTCGTTTCGCTCTCTTTCACCCTCCTTCGTCTCCTTTCGCTCTCTTTCACCCTCCTTCGTCTCGTTTCGCTCTCTTTCGCCCTCCTTCATCTCGTTTTGCTCTCTTCCACCCTCCTTCGTCTCTTTTCGCTCTCTTTCACCCTCCTTCGGCTCGTTTCGCTCACTTTCACCCTCCTTCGTCTCGTTTCGCTCTCTTTCACCCTCCTTCGGCTCGTTTTGCTCTCTTTCACCCTCCTTCATCTCGTTTCGCTCTCTTTCCTACTCCTTCGTCGCGGTTCGCTCTCTTTCACCTTCCTTCGTCTCGTTTCGCTCTCTTTCTCCCTCCTTTGTCTAGATTCGCACTCTTTCACCCTCCTTCGGCTCGTTTTGCTCTCTTTCACCCTCCTTCATCTCGTTTCGCTCTCTTTCCTACTCCTTCGTCGCGGTTCGCTCTCTTTCACCTTCCTTCGCCTCGTTTCACTCTCTTTCACCCGCCTTCGTCTCGTTTCGCCCTCTTTCACCCTCCTTCGTCTCGGTTCGCTCTCTTTCACCTTCCTTCGTCCCGTTTCGCTCTCTTTCACCCTCCTTTGTCTAGATTTGCACTCTTTCAACTTCCTTCGCCTCATTTCCCTCTCTTTCACCCTCCTTCATCTCGTTTTGCTCTCTTTCACCCTCCGTCGTCTCGTTTCGCTCTCTTTCGCCCTCCTTCGTCTCGTTTCGCTCTCTCTCAACCTCCTTCGTCTCGTTTCACTCTCTTCCACCCTCCTTCGTCTCGTTTCGCCACCTTTCACCCTCCTTCGTCTCGTTTCGCTATCTCTCACCCTCCTTCGTCTCGTTTCGCTCTCTTCCACCTTCCTTCGTCTCGTTTCGCCCTCTTTCACTCTCCTTCGTCTCGATTCGCTCTCTCTCACCCTCCTTCGTCTCGTTTCGCTGTCTTCCTCCCTCCTTCGTCTCGTTTCGCCTTCCTTCACCCTCCTTCATCTCATTTTGCCCTCTCTCACCCTTCTTCGTCTCGTTTCGCTCTCTTTCACCCTCCTTCGTCTCCTTTCGCTCTCTTTCACCCTCCTTCGTCTCGTTTCGCTCTCTTTCGCCCTCCTTCGTCTCGTTTCGCTCTCTTCCACCCTCCTTCGTCTCATTTCGCTCTCTTTCACCCTCCTTCGGCTCGTTTCGCTCTCTTTCACCCTCCTTCATCTCGTTTCGTTCTCTTTCACCCTCCTTCGGCTCGTTTTGCTCTCTTTCACCCTCCTTCATCTCGTTTCGCTCTTTTCCTACTCCTTCGTCGCGGTTCGCTCTCTTTCACCTTCCTTCGTCTCGGTTCGCTCTCTTTCACCCTCCTTTGTCTCGATTCGCACTCTTTCCCCTTCCTTCGCCTCGTTTCACTCTCTTTCACCCTCCTTCGTCTCGTTTCGCCCTCTTTCAACCTCCTTCGTCTCGGTTCGCTCTCTTTCACCTTCCTTCGTCTCGTTTCGCTCTCTTTCACCCTCCTTTGTCTAGATTCGCACTCTTTCAACTTCCTTCGCCTCATTTCCCTCTATTTCACCCTCCTTCATCTCGTTTTGCCCCAATTCACCCTCCTTCGTCTCGTTTCACTCTCTTTCACCCTCCTTCATCTCGTTTCGCTCTCTTTCACCCTCCTTCTGCTCGTTTTGCTCTCTTTCACCCTCCTTCATCTCGTTTCGCTCTCTTTCACTCTCCTTCGTCTCGTTTCGCTCTCTTCCACACTCCTTCGTCTCGTTTCGCCCTCTTTCAGCCTCCTTCATCTCGGTTCGCTCTATTTCACCTTCCTTCGTCTCGTTTCGCTCTCTTTCACCCTCCTTTGTCTAGATTCGCACTCTTTCAACTTCCTTCGCCTCATTTCCCTCTCTTTCACCCTCCTTCATCTCGTTTTGCTCTCTTTCACCCTCCGTCGTCTCGTTTCGCTCTCTTTCGCCCTCCTTCGTCTCGTTTCGTTCTCTCTCAACCTCCTTCGTCTCTCTCAACCTCCTTCGTCTCGTTTCACTCTCTTCCACCCTCCTTCGTCTCGTTTCGCCACCTTTCACCCTCCTTCGTCTCGTTTCGCTATCTCTCACCCTCCTTCGTCTCGATTCGCTCTCTTCCACCCTCCTTCGTCTCGTTTCGCCCTCTTTCACTCTCCTTCGTCTCGATTCGCTCTCTCTCACCCTCCTTCGTCTCGTTTCGCTGTCTTCCTCCCTCCTTTGTCTCGTTTCGCCTTCCTTCACCCTCCTTCATCTCATTTTGCCCTCTCTCACCCTTCTTCGTCTCGTTTCGCTCTCTTTCACCCTCCTTCGTCTCCTTTCGCTCTCTTTCACCCTCCTTCGTCTCGTTTCGCTCTCTTTCGCCCTCCTTCGTCTCGTTTAGCTCTCTTCCACCCTCCTTCGTCTCATTTCGCTCTCTTTCACCCTCCTTCGTCTCGTTTCGCTCTCTTTCGCCCTCCTTCGTCTCGTTTCGCTCTCTTCCACCCTCCTTCGTCTCATTTCGCTCTCTTTCACCCTCCTTCATCTCGTTTCGCTCTCTTTCACCCTCCTTTGGCTCGTTTTGCTCTCTTTCACCCTCCTTCATCTCGTTTCGCTCTCTTTCCTACTCCTTCGTCGCGGTTCGCTCTCTTTCACCTTCCTTCGTCTCGTTTCGCTCTCTTTCACCCTCCTTTGTCTCGATTCGCACTCTTTCACCTTCCTTCGCCTCGTTTCACTCTCTTTCACCCTCCTTCGTCTCGTTTCGCCCTCTTTCACCCTCCTTCGTCTCGGTTCGCTCTCTTTCACCTTCCTTCGTCTCGTTTCGCTCTCTTTCACCCTCCTTTGTCTAGATTCGCACTCTTTCAACTTCCTTCGCCTCATTTCCCTCTATTTCACCCTCCTTCACCTCGTTTTGCTCTCTTTCACCCTCCTTCGTCTCGTTTCACTCTCTTTCACCCTCCTTCATCTCGTTTCGCTCTCTTTCACCCTCCTTCTGCTCGTTTTGCTCTCTTTCACCCTCCTTCATCTCGTTTCGCTCTCTTTCACTCTCCTTCGTCTCGTTTCGCTCTCTTCCACACTCCTTCGTCTCGTTTCGCCCTCTTTCAGCCTCCTTCATCTCGGTTCGCTCTATTTCACCTTCCTTCGTCTCGTTTCGCTCTCTTTCACCCTCCTTTGTCTCGATTCGCACTCTTTCACCTTCCTTCGCCTCGTTTCACTCTCTTTCACCCTCCTTCATCTCGTTTCGCTCTCTTTCACCCTCCTTCGTCTCGTTTCGCTCTCTTTCACCCTCCTTCGTCTCGGTTCACTCTCTCTCACCCTCCTTCGTCTCGTTTCGCTGTCTTCCTCCCTCCTTCGTCTCGTTTCGCCTTCTTTCACCCTCCTTCGTCTCGTTTCGCTCTCTTTCCCCCTCCTTCGTCTCATTTTGTTCTCTTTCACCCTCCTTCGTATCGTTTCGCTCTCTTTCACCTTCCTTCGCCTCGTTTCGCTCACTTTCACCCTCCTTTGTCTCGTTTCGATCTCTGTCACACTCCTTCATCTCGTTTAGCTCTCTTTCACCTTCCTTCGTCTCGTTTCGCTCTGTTTCACCCTCCTTCGTCTCGTTTCACTCTCTTTCACCCTCCTTCATCTCGTTTCACTCTCTTTCACCCTCCTTCGTCTCGTTTCGCTCTCTTTCACCCTTCTTCGCCTCGTTTCGCTCTCTTTCACCCACCTTCGTCTCGTTTCGCTCTCTTTCACCCTCCTTCACCTCGTTTCGCTCTCTTCCACCCTCCGTCGTCTCGTTTCGCTCTCTTTCACCCTCCTTCGTCTCGTTTCGCTCTCTCTCAACCTCCTTCATCTCGTTTCACTCTCTTCCACCCTCCTTCGTCTCGTTTCGCCACCTTTCACCCTCCTTCGTCTCGTTTCGCTATCTCTCACCCTCCTTCGTCTCGTTTCGCTCTCTTCCACCCTCCTTCGTCTCGTTTCGCCCTCTTTCACTTTCCTTCGTCTCGATTCGCTCTCTTTCACCCTCCTTCGTCTCGTTTCGCTCTCTTTCAACCTCCTTCATCTCGTTTCGCTCTTTTTCACCCTCCTTCGTCTCGTTTCCCTCTCTTTGACCCACCTTCATCTTGTTTCGCTCTCTCTCACCGTCCTTCGTCTCGTTTCACTCTCTTTCACCCTCCTTTGTCTCGTTTCGCTCTCTTTCACCCTCCATCGTCTCGTTTTGCTCTCTTTCACCCTCCTTCGTCTCGTTTCTCTCTCTTTCACCCACCTTCGTCTCGTTTCGCTCTCTCTCACCCTCATTCGTCTCGTTTCGCTCTCTTCCACCCTCCTTCGTCTCGTTTCGCCTTCTTTCACCCTCCTTCGTCTCGTTTCGCTCTCTTTCCCCCTCCTTCGTCTCGTTTCGTTCTCTTTAACCCTCCTTCGTCTAGTTTCACTCACTTTCACCTTCATTCGCCTCGTTTCGCTCTCTTTCACCCACCTTCGTCTCGTTTCGCTCTCTTTCACCCTCCTTCATCTCGTTTCGCTCTCTTCCACCCTCCGTCGTCTCGTTTCGCTCTCTTTCGCCCTCCTTCGTCTCGTTTCGCTCTCTTTCACCCTCCTTCATCTCGTTTCGCTCTCTTTCACCCTCCTTCAGCTCGTTTTGCTCTCTTTCACCCTCCTTCATCTCGTTTCGCTCTCTTTCCTACTCCTTCGTCGCGGTTCGCTCTCTTTCACCTTCCTTCGCCTCGTTTCACACTCTTTCACCCGCCTTCGTCTCGTTTCGCCCTCTTTCACCCTCCTTCGTCTCGGTTCGCTCTCTTTCACCTTCCTTCGTCTCGTTTCGCTCTCTTTCACCCTCCTTTGTCTCGATTCACACTCTTTCACCTTACTTCGCCTCGTTTCACTCTCTTTCACCCTCCTTTGTCTCGTTTCGCCCTCTTTAACCCTCCTTCGTCTCGGTTCGCTCTCTTTCACCTTCCTTCGTCTCGTTTCGCTCTCTTTCACCCTCCTTTGTCTAGATTCGCACTCTTTCACCTTCCTTCGCCTCGTTTCACACTCATTCACCCTCCTTCGTCTCGTTTCGCTTTCTTTCACCCTCCTTCGTCTCGTTTCGCTCTCTTTCTCCCTCCTTCATCTCGTATCGCTCTCTTTCACCCTCCTTCGGCTTGTTTTGCTCTCTTTCACCCTCCTTCATCTCGTTTCGCTCTCTTTCACCCTCCTTCGTCTCGTTTCGCTCTCTTTCACCCTCCTTTGTCTCGTTTCGATCTCTTTCACCCTCCGTCATCTCGTTTAGCTCTCTTTCACCTTCCTTCGTCTCGTTTCGCTCTCTTTCACCCTCCTTCGACTCGTTTCGCTCTCTTTCACACTCCTTCATCTCGTTTCGCTGTCTTCCTCCCTCCTTCGTCTCGTTTCGGCTTCTTTCACCCTCCTTCGTATCGTTTCGCTCTCTATCCCCCTCCTTCGTCTCGTTTCGTTCTCTTTCACCCTCCTTCGTCTCGTTTCGCTCTCTTTCACCTTCCTTCGCTTTGTTTCGCACTCTTTCACCCTCCTTTGTCTCGCTTCGCTCTCTTTCACCCTCCTTTGTCTCGTTTCGATCTCTTTCACCCTCCGTCATCTCGTTTAGCTCTCTTTCACCTTCCTTCGTCTCGTTTCGCTCTCTTTCACGCTCCTTCGACTCGTTTCGCTCTCTTTCACCCTCCTTCATCTCGTTTCGCTGTCTTCCTCCCTCCTTCGTCTCGTTTTGCTCTCTTTCACCCTCCTTCGTATCGTTTCGCTCTCTTTCCCCCTCCTTCGTCTCGTTTCGTTCTCTTTCACCCTCCTTCGTCTCGTTTCGCTCTCTTTCACCTTCCTTCGCTTCGTTTCGCACTCTTTCACCCTCCTTTGTCTCGTTTCGCTCTCTTTCACCCTCCTTCATCTCGTTTAGCTCTCTTTCACCTTCCTTCGTCTCGTTTCGCTCTCTTTCACCCTCCTTCGTCTCGTTTCACTCTCTTTCACCCTCCTTCGTCTCGTTTAGCTCTCTTTCACCCTCCTTCGTCTCGTTTCACTCTTTTTCACCCTCCTTCGTCTCGTTTCGTTCTCTTTCACCCTCCTTCGTCTCGTTTCGCTCTCTTTCACCTTCCTTCGCTTCGTTTCGCACTCTTTCACCCTCCTTTGTCTCGTTTCGCTCTCTTTCACCCTCCTTCATCTCGTTTAGCTCTCTTTCACCTTCCTTCGTCTCGTTTCGCTCTCTTTCACCCTCCTTCGTCTCGTTTCGCTCTCTTTCACCCTCCTTCATCTCGTTTAGCTCTCTTTCACCCTCCTTCGTCTCGTTTCACTCTTTTTCACCCTCCTTCGTCTCGTTTCGCTCTCTTTCACCCTCCTTCGTCTCGTTTCGCTCTCTTCCACCCTTCTTCGTCTCGTTTCGCGCTCTTTCACCCTCCTTCGGCTCGTTTCGCAGTCTTTCACCCTCCTTTGTCTCGTTTCGCTCTCTTTCACTCTCCTTCGTCTCGTTTCGCTCTCTTCCACCCTCCTTCGTCTCGTTTCGCCCTCCTTCACCCTCCTTCGTCGCGTTTCGCTCTCTTTCACCATCCTTCGTCTCGTTTCGCTCTCTTTCACCCTCCTTCGTCTCGTTTCGCTATCTCTCACCCTCCTTCGTCTCGTTTCGCTCTCTTCCACCGTCCTTCGTCTCGTTTCGCTCTCTCTCACCCTCCTTCGTCTCGTTTCGCTGTCTTCCTCCCTCCTTCATCTCGTTTCGCCTTCCTTCACCCTCCTTCATCTCGTTTTGCCCTCTCTCACCCTTCTTCGTCTCGTTTCGCTCTCTTTCACCCTCCTTCGTCTCGGTTCGCTCTCTTTCACCTTCCTTCGTCTCGTTTCGCTCTCTTTCACCCTCCTTTGTATGGATTCGCACTCTTTCAACTTCCTTCGCCTCATTTCCCTCTCTTTCACCCTCCTTCATCTCGTTTTGCTCTCTTTCACCCTCCGTCGTCTCGTTTCGCTCTCTTTCGCCCTCCTTCGTCTCGTTTCGCTCTCTCTCAACCTCCTTCGTCTCGTTTCACTCTCTTCCATCCTCCTTCGTCTTGTTTCGCCACCTTTCACCCTCCTTTGTCTTGTTTCGCTATCTCTCACCCTTCTTCGTCTCGTTTCGCTCTCTCTCACCCTCCTTCGTCTCGTTTCGCTGTCTTCCTCCCTCCTTCATCTCGTTTCGCCTTCTTTCACCCTCCTTCGTCTCGTTTCGCTCTCTTTCCCCCTCCTTCGTCTCATTTTGTTCTCTTTCACCCTCCTTCGTCTCGTTTCGCTCTCTTTCACCTTCCTTCGCCTCGTTTCGCTCTCTTTCACCCTCCTTTGTCTCGTTTCGATCTCTGTCACCCTTCTTCATCTCGTTTAGCTCTCTTTCACCTTCCTTCGTCTCGTTTCGCTCTCTTACACCCTCCTTCGTCTCGTTTCGCTCTCTTTCACCCTCCTTCATCTCGTATCGCTCTCTTTCACCCTCCTTCGTCTCGTTTCGCTCTCTTTCACCCTTCTTCGCCTCGTTTCGCTCTCTTTCACCCACCTTCGTCTCGTTTCGCTCTCTTTCACCCTCCTTCATCTCGTTTCGCTCTCTTCCACACTCCGTCGTCTCGTTTCGCTCTCTTTCACCCTCCTTCATCTCGTTTAGCTCTCTTTCACCTTCCTTCGTCTCGTTTCGCTCTCTTTCACCCTCCTTCGTCTCGTTTCGCTCTCTTTCACCCTCCTTCGTCTCGTTTCGCTCTCTTTCACCTTCCTTCGCTTCGTTTCGCACTCTTTCACCCTCCTTTGTCTCGTTTCGCTCTCTTTCACCCTCCTTCATCTCGTTTAGCTCTCTTTCACCTTCCTTCGTCTCGTTTCGCTCTCTTTCACCCTCCTTCGTCTCGTTTCGCTCTCGTTCACCCTCCTTCGTCTCGTTTAGCTCTCTTTCACCCTCCTTCGTCTCGTTTCACTCTTTTTCACCCTCCTTCGTCTCGTTTCGCTCTCTTTCACCCTCCTTCGTCTCGTTTCGCTCTCTTCCACCCTTCTTCGTCTCGTTTCGCGCTCTTTCACCCTCCTTCGGCTCGTTTCGCACTCTTTCACCCTCCTTTGTCTCGTTTCGCTCTCTTTCACTCTCCTTCGTCTCGTTTCGCTCTCTTCCACCCTCCTTCGTCTCGTTTCGCCCTCCTTCACCCTCCTTCGTCTCGTTTCGCTCTCTTTCACCATCCTTCGTCTCGTTTCGCTCTCTTTCACCCTCCTTCGTCTCGTTTCGCTATCTCTCACCCTCCTTCGTCTCGTTTCGCTCTCTTCCACCGTCCTTCGTCTCGTTTCGCTCTCTCTCACCCTCCTTCGTCTCGTTTCGCTGTCTTCCTCCCTCCTTCATCTCGTTTCGCCTTCCTTCACCCTCCTTCATCTCGTTTTGCCCTCTCTCACCCTTCTTCGTCTCGTTTCGCTCTCTTTCACCCTCCTTCGTCTCCTTTCGCTATCTTTCACCCTCCTTCGTCTCGTTTCGCTCTCTTTCACCCTCCTTCGGCTCGTTTTGCTCTCTTTCACCCTCCTTCATCTCGTTTCGCTCTCTTTCCTACTCCTTCGTCGCGGTTCGCTCTCTTTCACCTTCCTTCGCCTCGTTTCACTCTCTTTCACCCGCCTTCGTCTCGTTTCGCCCTCTTTCACCCTCCTTCGTCTCGGTTCGCTCTCTTTCACCTTCCTTCGTCTCGTTTCGCTCTCTTTCACCCTCCTTTGTATGGATTCGCACTCTTTCAACTTCCTTCGCCTCATTTCCCTCTCTTTCACCCTCCTTCATCTCGTTTTGCTCTCTTTCACCCTCCGTCGTCTCGTTTCGCTCTCTTTCGCCCTCCTTCGTCTCGTTTCGCTCTCTCTCAACCTCCTTCGTCTCGTTTCACTCTCTTCCATCCTCCTTCGTCTTGTTTCGCCACCTTTCACCCTCCTTTGTCTTGTTTCGCTATCTCTCACCCTCCTTCGTCTCGTTTCGCTCTCTCTCACCCTCCTTCGTCTCGTTTCGCTGTCTTCCTCCCTCCTTCGTCTCGTTTCGCCTTCTTTCACCCTCCTTCGTCTCGTTTCGCTCTCTTTCCCCCTCCTTCGTCTCATTTTGTTCTCTTTCACCCTCCTTCGTCTCGTTTCGCTCTCTTTCACCTTCCTTCGCCTCGTTTCGCTCTCTTTCACCCTCCTTTGTCTCGTTTCGATCTCTGTCACCCTCCTTCATCTCGTTTAGCTCTCTTTCACCTTCCTTCGTCTCGTTTCGCTCTCTTACACCCTCCTTCGTCTCGTTTCGCTCTCTTTCACCCTCCTTCAACTCGTTTCGCTCTCTTTCACCCTCCTTCGTCTCGTTTCGCTCTCTTTCACCCTTCTTCGCCTCGTTTTGCTCTCTTTCACCCACCTTCGTCTCGTTTCGCTCTCTTTCACCCTCCTTCATCTCGTTTCGCTCTCTTCCACACTCCGTCGTCTCGTTTCGCTCTCCTTCGCCCTCCTTCGTCTCGTTTCGCTCTCTCTCAACCTCCTTCGTCTCGTTTCACTCTCTTCCACCCTCCTTCGTCTCGTTTCGCCACCTTTCACCCTCCTTCGTCTCGTTTCGCTATCTCTCACCCTCCTTCGTCTCGTTTCGCTCTCTTCCACCCTCATTCGTCTCGTTTCGCCCTCTTTCACTCTCCTTCGTCTCAATTCGCTCTCTTTCACCCTCCTTCGTCTCGTTTCGCTCTCTTTCAACCTCCTTCGTCTCGTTTCGCTCTTTTTCACCCTCCTTCGTCTCGTTTCCCTCTCTTTGACCCACCTTCATCTTGTTTCGCTCTCTCTCACCGTCCTTCGTCTCGTTTCACTCTCTTTCACCTTCCTTCGTCTTGTTTCGCTCTCTTTCACCCTCCTTCGTCTCGTTTCGCTCTCTTTCACCCTCCTTCGTCTCGTTCCGCTCTCTTTCTCCCTCCTTCGTCTCGTTTCGCTCTCTTTCACCCTCCTTCGTCTCGTTCCGCTCTCTTTCTCCCTCCTTCGTCTCGTTTCACTCTCTTTCCCCCTCCTTCGTCTCGTTTCGTTCTCTTTAACCCTCCTTCGTCTAGTTTCACTCACTTTCACCTTCATTCGCCTCGTTTCGCTCTCTTTCACCCACCTTCGTCTCGTTTCGCTCTCTTTCACCCTCCTTCATCTCGTTTCGCTCTCTTCCACCCTCCGTCGTCTCGTTTCGCTCTCTTTCGCCCTCCTTCGTCTCGTTTCGCTCTCTCTCAACCTCCTTCGTCTCGTTTCACTCTCTTCCACCCTCCTTCGTCTCGTTTCGTCACCTTTCACCCTCCATCGTCTCGTTTCGCTATCTCTCACCCTCCTTCGTCTCGTTTCGCTCTCTTCCACCCTCCTTCGTCTCGTTTCGCCCTCTTTCACTCTCCTTCGTCTCGATTCGCTCTCTTTCACCCTCCTTCGTCTCGTTTCGCTGTCTTTCACCCTCCTTCGTCTCGTTTCGCTCTCTCTCACCCTCCTTCGTCTCGTTTCGCTGTCTTCCTCCCTCCTTCGTCTCGTTTCGCCTTCTTTCACCCTCCTTCGTCTCGTTTCGCTCTCTTTCCCCCTCCTTCGTCTCATTTTGTTCTCTTTCACCCTCCTTCGTCTCGTTTCGCTCTCTTTCACCTTCCTTCGCCTCGTTTCGCTCTCTTTCACCCTCCTTTGTCTCGTTTCGATCTCTGTCACCCTCCTTCATCTCGTTTAGCTCTCTTTCACCTTCCTTCGTCTCGTTTCGCTCTCTTACACCCTCCTTCATCTCGTTTCGCTCTCTTTCACCCTCCTTCATCTCGTTTCGTTCTCTTTCATCCTCCTTCGTCTCGTTTCGCTCTCTTTCACCCTTCTTCGCCTCGTTTCGCTCTCTTTCACCCACCTTAGTCTCGTTTCGCTCTCTTTCACCCTCCTTCATCTCGTTTCGCTCTCTTCCACACTCCGTCGTCTCGTTTCGCTCTCCTTCGCCCTCCTTCGTCTCGTTTCGCTCTCTCTCAACCTCCTTCGTCTCGTTTTACTCTCTTCCACCCTCCTTCGTCTCGTTTCGCCACCTTTCACCCTCCTTCGTCTCGTTTCGCTATCTCTCACCCTCCTTCGTCTCGTTTCGCTCTCTTCCACCCTCATTCGTCTCGTTTCGCCCTCTTTCACTCTCCTTCGTCTCGATTTGCTCTCTTTCACCCTCCTTCATCTCGTTTCGCACTCTTTCAACCTCCTTCGTCTCGTTTCGCTCTTTTTCACCCTCCTTCGTCTCGTTTCCCTCTCTTTGACCCACCTTCATCTTGTTTCGCTCTCTCGCACCGTCCTTCGTCTCGTTTCACTCTCTTTCACCTTCCTTCGTCTTGTTTCGCTCTCTTTCACCCTCCTTCGTCTCGTTTCGCTCTCTTTCACCCTCCTTCGTCTCGTTCCGCTCTCTTTCTCCCTCCTTCGTCTCGTTTCGCTCTCTTTCACCCTCCTTCGTCTCGTTCCGCTCTCTTTCTCCCTCCTTCGTCTCGTTTCGCTCTCTTTCCCCCTCCTTCGTCTCGTTTCGTTCTCTTTAACCCTCCTTCGTCTAGTTTCACTCACTTTCACCTTCATTCGCCTCGTTTCGCTCTCTTTCACCCACCTTCGTCTCGTTTCGCTCTCTTTCACCCTCCTTCATCTCGTTTCGCTCTCTTCCACCCTCCGTCGTCTCGTTTCGCTCTCTTTCGCCCTCCTTCGTCTCGTTCCGCTCTCTCTCAACCTCCTTCGTCTCGTTTCACTCTCTTCCACCCTCCTTCGTCTCGTTTCGTCACCTTTCACCCTCCATCGTCTCGTTTCGCTATCTCTCACCCTCCTTCGTCTCGTTTCGCTCTCTTCCACCCTCCTTCGTCTCGTTTCGCCCTCTTTCACTCTCCTTCGTCTCGATTCGCTCTCTTTCACCCTCCTTCGTCTCGTTTCGCTCACTTTCAACCTCCTTCGTCTCGTTTCGCTCTTTTTCACCCTCCTTCGTCTCGTTTCCCTCTCTTTGACCCACCTTCATCTTGTTTCGCTCTCTCTCACCGTCCTTCGTCTCGTTTCACTCTCTTTCACCCTCCTTCGTCTCGTTTCGCTCGCTTTCACCCTCCTTCGTCTCCTTTCGCTATCTCTCACCCTCCTTCGACTCGTTTCGCTCTCTTCCCCCCTCCTTCGTCTCCTTTCGGCTTCTTTCACCCTCCTTCGTATCGTTTCGCTCTCTTTCCCCCTCCTTCGTCTCGTTTCGTTCTCTTTCACCCTCCTTCGTCTCGTTTCGCTCTCTTTCACCTTCCTTCGCTTCGTTTCGCACTCTTTCACCCTCCTTTGTCTCGTTTCGCTCTCTTTCACCCTCCTTTGTCTCGTTTCGATCTCTTTCACCCTCCGTCATCTCGTTTAGCTCTCTTTCACCTTCCTTCGTCTCGTTTCGCTCTCTTTCACCCTCCTTCGACTCGTTTCGCTCTCTTTCACCCTCCTTCATCTCGTTTCGCTGTCTTCCTCCCTCCTTCGTCTCGTTTCGGCTTCTTTCACCCTCCTTCGTATCGTTTCGCTCTCTTTCCCCCTCCTTCGTCTCGTTTCATTCTCTTTCACCCTCCTTCGTCTCGTTTCGCTCTCTTTCACCTTCCTTCGCTTCGTATCGCACTCTTTCACCCTCCTTTGTCTCGTTTCGCTCTCTTTCACCCTCCTTCATCTCGTTTAGCTCTCTTTCACCTTCCTTCGTCTCGTTTCGCTCTCTTTCACCCTCCTTCGTCTCGTTTCGCTCTCTTTCACCCTCCTTCGTCTCGTTTAGCTCTCTTTCACCCTCCTTCGTCTCGTTTCACTCTTTTTCACCCTCCTTCGTCTCGTTTCGTTCTCTTTCACCCTCCTTCGTCTCGTTTCGCTCTCTTTCACCTTCCTTCGCTTCGTTTCGCACTCTTTCACCCTCCTTTGTCTCGTTTCGCTCTCTTTCACCCTCCTTCATCTCGTTTAGCTGTCTTTCACCTTCCTTCGTCTCGTTTCGCTCTCTTTCACTCTCCTTCGTCTCGTTTCGCTCTCTTTCACCCTCCTTCGTCTCGTTTAGCTCTCTTTCACCCTCCTTCGTCTCGTTTCACTCTTTTTCACCCGCCTTCGTCTCGTTTCGCTCTCTTTCACCCTCCTTCGTCTCGTTTCGCTCTCTTTCACCCTCCTTCATCTCGTTTAGCTGTCTTTCACCTTCCTTCGTCTCGTTTCGCTCTCTTTCACTCTCCTTCGTCACGTTTCGCATTCTTTCACCCTCCTTTGTCTCGTTTCGCTCTCTTTCACTCTCCTTCGTCTCGTTTCGCTCTCTTCCACCCTCCTTCGTCTCGTTTCACCCTCCTTCGTCTCGTTTCGCTCTCTTTCACCATCCTTCGTCTCGTTTCGCTCCCTTTCACCCTCCTTCGTCTCGTTTCGCTATCTCTCACCCTCCTTCGTCTCGTTTCGCTCTCTTCCACCCTTCTTCGTCTCGTTTCGCTCTCTTTCACCCTCCTTCGTCTCCTTTCGCTCTCTTTCACCCTCCTTCGTCTCGTTTCGCTCTCTTTCGCCCTCCTTCGTCTCGTTTCGCTCTCTTCCACCCTCCTTCGTCTCGTTTCGCTCTCTTTCACCCTCCTTCGGCTCGTTTCGCTCTCTTTCACCCTCCTTCATCTCGTTTTGCTCTCTTTCACCCTCCTTCGGCTCGTTTTGCTCTCTTTCACCCTCCTTCATCTCGTTTCGCTCTCTTTCCTACTCCTTCGTCGCGGTTCGCTCTCTTTCAGCTTCCTTCGCCTCGTTTCACTCTCTTTCACCCGCCTTCGTCTCGTTTCGCCCTCTTTCACCCTCCTTCGTCTCGGTTCGCTCTCTTTCACCTTCCTTCGTCTCGTTTCGCTCTCTTTCACCTTCCTTTGTCTAGATTCGCACTCTTTCAACTTCCTTCGCCTCATTTCCCTCTCTTTCACCCTCCTTCATCTCGTTTTGCTCTCTTTCACCCTCCGTCGTCTCGTTTCGCTCTCTTTCGCCCTCCTTCGTCTCGTTTCGCTCTCTCTCAACCTCCTTCGTCTCGTTTCACTCTCTTCCATCCTCCTTCGTCTTGTATCGCCACCTTTCACCCTCCTTTGTCTCGTTTCGCTATCTCTCACCCTCCTTCGTCTCGTTTCGCTCTCTCTCACCCTCCTTCGTCTCGTTTCGCTGTCTTCCTCCCTCCTTCGTCTCGTTTCGCCTTCTTTCACCCTCCTTCGTCTCGTTTCGCTCTCTTTCCCCCTCCTTCGTCTCATTTTGTTCTCTTTCACCCTCCTTCGTCTCGTTTCGCTCTCTTTCACCCTCCTTCATCTCGTTTCGCTGTCTTCCTTCCTCCTTCGTCTCGTTTCGGCTTCTTTCACCCTCCTTCGTATCGTTTCGCTCTCTTTCCCCCTCCTTCATCTCGTTTCGTTCTCTTTCACCCTCCTTCGTCTCGTTTCGCTCTCTTTCACCTTCCTTCGCTTCGTATCGCACTCTTTCACCCTCCTTTGTCTCGTTTCGCTCTCTTTCACCCTCCTTCATCTCGTTTAGCTCTCTTTCACCTTCCTTCGTCTCGTTTCGCTCTCTTTCACCCTCCTTCATCTCGTTTCGCTGTCTTCCTCCCTCCTTCGTATCATTTCGGCTTCTTTCACCCTCCTTCGTATCGTTTCGCTCTCTTTCCCCCTCCTTCGTCTCGTTTCGTTCTCTTTCACCCTCCTTCATCTCGTTTCGCTCTCTTTCACCTTCCTTCGCTTCGTATCGCACTCTTTCACCCTCCTTTGTCTCGTTTCGCTCTCTTTCACCCTCCTTCATCTCGTTTAGCTCTCTTTCACCTTCCTTCGACTCGTTTCGCTCTCTTTCACCCTCCTTCGTCTCGTTTCGCTCTCTTTCACCCTCCTTCGTCTCGTTTAGCTCTCTTTCACCCTCCTTCGTCTCGTTTCACACTTTTTCACCCTCCTTCGTCTCGTTTCGTTCTCTTTCACCCTCCTTCGTCTCGTTTCGCTCTCTTTCACCTTCCTTCGCTTCGTTTCGCACTCTTTCACCCTCCTTTGTCTCGTTTCGCTCTCTTTCACCCTCCTTCATCTCGTGTAGCTGTCTTTCACCTTCCTTCGTCTCGTTTCGCTCTCTTTCACTCTCCTTCATCTCGTTTCGCTCTCTTCCACCCTCCTTCGTCTCGTTTCGCCCTCCTTCACCCTCCTTCGTCTCGTTTCGCTCTCTTTCACCATCCTTCGTCTCGTTTCGCTCTCTTTCACCCTCCTTCGTCTCGTTTCGCTATCTCTCACCCTCCTTCGTCTCGTTTCGCTCTCTTCCACCCTTCTTCGTCTCGTTTCGCTCTCTTTCACCCTCCTTCGTCTCCTTTCGCTCTCTTTCACCCTCCTTCGTCTCGTTTCGCTCTCTTTCGCCCTCCTTCGTCTCGTTTCGCTCTCTTCCACCCTCCTTCGTCTCGTTTCGCTCTCTTTCACCCTCCTTCGGCTCGTTTCGCTCTCTTTCACCCTCCTTCATCTCGTTTCGCTCTCTTTCACCCTCCTTCGGCTCGTTTTGCTCTCTTTCACCCTCCTTCATCTCGTTTCGCTCTCTTTCCTACTCCTTCGTCGCGGTTAGCTCTCTTTCAGCTTCCTTCGCCTCGTTTCACTCTCTTTCACCCGCCTTCGTCTCGTTTCGCCCTCTTTCACCCTCCTTCGTCTCGGTTCGCTCTCTTTCACCTTCCTTCGTCTCGTTTCGCTCTCTTTCACCTTCCTTTGTCTAGATTCGCACTCTTTCAACTTCCTTCGCCTCATTTTCCTCTCTTTCACCCTCCTTCATCTCGTTTCGCTCTCTTTCACCCTCCGTCGTCTCGTTTCGCTCTCTTTCGCCCTCCTTCGTCTCGTTTCGCTCTCTCTCAACCTCCTTCGTCTCGTTTCACTCTCTTCCATCCTCCTTCGTCTTGTTTCGCCACCTTTCACCCTCCTTTGTCTCGTTTCGCTATCTCTCACCCTCCTTCGTCTCGTTTCGCTCTCTCTCACCCTCCTTCGTCTCGTTTCGCTGTCTTCCTCCCTCCTTCGTCTCGTTTCGCCTTCTTTCACCCTCCTTCGTCTCGTTTCGCTCTCTTTCCCCCTCCTTCGTCTCATTTTGTTCTCTTTCACCCTCCTTCGTCTCGTTTCGCTCTCTTTCACCTTCCTTCGCCTCGTTTCGCTCTCTTTCACCCTCCTTTGTCTCGTTTCGATCTCTGTCACCCTCCTTCATCTCGTGTAGCTCTCTTTCACCTTCCTTCGTCTCATGTCGCTCTCTTACACCCTCCTTCGTCTCGTTTCGCTCTCTTTCACCCTCCTTCATCTCGTTTCGCTCTCTTTCACCCTCCTTCGTCTCGTTTCACTCTCTTTCACCCTTCTTCGCCTCGTTTCGCTCTCTTTCACCCACCTTCGTCTTGTTTCGCTCTCTTTCACCCTCCTTCTTCTCGTTTCGCTCTCTTCCACACTCCTTCATCTCGTTTCACTCTCTTCCACCCTCCTTCGTCTCGTTTCGCCACCTTTCACCCTCCTTCGTCTCGTTTCGCTATCTCTCACACTCCTTCGTCTCGTTTCGCTCTCTTCCACCCTCCTTCGTCTCGTTTCGCCCTCTTTCACTCTCCTTCGTCTCGATTCGCTCTCTTTCACCCTCCTTCGTCTCGTTTCGCTCTCTTTCAACCTCCTTCGTCTCGTTTCGTTCTTTTTCACCCTCCTTCGTCTCGTTTCCCTCTCTTTGACCCACCTTCATCTTGTTTCGCTCTCTCTCACCGTCCTTCGTCTCGTTTCACTCACTTTCACCTTCATTCGCCTCGTTTTGCTCTCTTTCACCCACCTTCGTCTCGTTTCGCTCTCTTTCACCCTCCTTCATCTCGGTTCGCTCTCTTCCCCCCTCCTTCGTCTCGTTTCGTCACCTTTCACCCTCCTTCGTCTCGTTTCGCTATCTCTCACCCTCCTTCGTCTCGTTTCGCTCTCTTCCACCCTCCTTCGTCTCGTTTCGCCCTCTTTCACTCTCCTTCGTCTCGATTCGCTCTCTTTCACCCTCCTTCGTCTCGTTTCGCTCACTTTCAACCTACTTCGTCTCGTTTCGCTCTTTTTGACCCTCCTTCGTCTCGTTTCCATCTCTTTGACCCACCTACATCTTGTTTCGCTCTCTCTCACCGTCCTTCGTCTCGTTTCACTCTCTTTCACACTCCTTCGTCTCGTTTCCCTCTCTTTCACCCTCCTTCGTCTCCTTTCGCTATCTCTCACCCTCCTTCGACTCGTTTCGCTCTCTTCCACCCTCCTTCGTCTCGTTTCGCACTCTTTCACCCTCCTTCGTCTCGATTCGCTCTCTTTCACCCTCCTTCGTCTCGTTTCGCTCTCTTTCAACCTCCTTCGTCTCGTTTCGCTCTCTTTCACCCTCCTTTGTCTCGTTTCGATCTCTTTCACCCTACGTCATCTCGTTTAGCTCTCTTTCACCTTCCTTCGTCTCGTTTCGCTCTCTTTCACCCTCCTTCGACTCGTTTCGCTCTCTTTCACCCTGCTTCATCTCGTTTCGCTGTCTTCCTCCCTCCTTCGTCTCGTTTCGGCTTCTTTCACCCTCCTTCGTATCGTTTCGCTCTCTTTCCCCCTCCTTCGTCTCGTTTCGTTCTCTTTCACCCTCCTTCGTCTCGTTTCGCTCTCTTTCACCTTCCTTCGCTTCGTTTCGCACTCTTTCACCCTCCTTTGTCTCGTTTCGCTCTCTTTCACCCTCCTTCATCTCGTTTAGCTCTCTTTCATCTTCCTTCGTCTCGTTTCGCTCTCTTTCACCCTCCTTCGTCTCGTTTCGCTCTCTTTCACCCTCCTTCGTCTCGTTTAGCTCTCTTTCACCCTCCTTCGTCTAGTTTCACTCTTTTTCACCCTCCTTCGTCTCGTTTCGCTCTCTTTCACCCTCCTTCGTCTCGTTTCGCTCTCTTCCACCCTTCATCGTCTCGTTTCGCGCTCTTTCACCCTCCTTCGGCTCGTTTCGCACTCTTTCACCCTCCTTCATCTCGTTTCGCTCTCTTTCACCCTCCTTCATCTCGTTTCGCTCTCTTTCCTACTCCTTCGTCGCGGTTCGCTCTCTTTCACCTTCCTTCGCCTCGTTTCACTCCCTTTCACCCGCCTTCGTCTCGTTTCGCGCTCTTTCACCATCCTTCGTCTCGTTTCGCTCTCTTTCGCCCTCCTTCGTCTCGTTTCGCTCTCTTCCACCCTCCTTCGTCTCGTTTCGCTCTCTTTCACCCTCCTTCAGCTCGTTTCGCTCTCTTTCACCCTCCTTCATCTCGTTTCGCTCTCTTTCCTACTCCTTCGTCGCGGTTCGCTCTCTTTCACCTTCCTTCGCCTCGTTTCACTCCCTTTCACCCGCCTTCGTCTCGTTTCGCGCTCTTTCACCCTCCTTCGTCTCGTTTCGCTCTCTTTCGCCCTCCTTCATCTCGTTTCGCTCTCTTTCACCCTCCTTCATCTCGTTTCGCTCTCTTTCCTACGCCTTCGTCGCGGTTCGCTCTCTTTCACCTTCCTTCGCCTCGTTTCACTCCCTTTCACCCGCCTTCGTCTCGTTTCGCCCTCTTTCACCCTCCTTCGTCTCGGTTCGCTCTCTTTCACCTTCCTTCGTCTTGTTTCGCTCTCTTTCACCCTCCTTTGTCTAGATTCGCACTCTTTCAACTTCCTTCGCCTCATTTCCCTCTCTTTCACCCTCCTTCATCTCGTTTTGCTCTCTTTCACCCTCCGTCGTCTCGTTTCGCTCTCTTTCGCCCTCCTTCGTCTCGTTTCGCTCTCTCTCAACCTCCTTCGTCTCGTTTCACTCTCTTCCATCCTCCTTCGTCTTGTTTCGCCACCTTTCACCCTCCTTTGTCTCGTTTCGCTATCTCTCACCCTCCTTCATCTCGTTTCGCTCTCTCTCACCCTCCTTCGTCTCGTTTCGCTGCCTTCCTCCCTCCTTTGTCTCGTTTCGCCTTCTTTCACCCTCCTTCGTCTCGTTTCGCTCTTTCCCCCTCCTTCGTCTCATTTTGTTCTCTTTCACCCTCCTTCGTCTCGTTTCGGTCTCTTTCACCTTCCTTCGCCTCGTTTCGCTCTCTTTCACCCTCCTTTGTCTCGTTTCGATCTCTGTCACCCTCCTTCATCTCGTTTAGCTCTCTTTCACCTTCCTTCGTCTCGTTTCGCTCTCTTACACCCTCCTTCGTCTCGTTTCGCTCTCTTTCACCCTCCTTCATCTCGTTTCGCTCTCTTTCACCCTCCTTCGTCTCGTTTCGCTCTCTTTCACCCTTCTTCGCCTCGTTTCGCTCTCTTTCACCCACCTTCGTCTCGTTTCGCTCTCTTTCACCCTCCTTCATCTCGTTTCGCTCTCTTCCACACTCCGTCGTCTCGTTTCGCTCTCCGTCGCCCTGCTTCGTCTCGTTTCGCTCTCTCTCAACCTCCTTCGTCTCATTTCACTCTCTTCCACCCTCCTTCGTCTCGTTTCGCCACCTTTCACCCTCCTTCGTCTCGTTTCGCTATCTCTCACCCTCCTTCGTCTCGTTTCGCACTCTTCCACCCTCCTTCGTCTCGTTTCGCCCTCTTTCACTCTCCTTCGTCTCGATTCGCTCTCTTTCACCCTCCTTCATCTCGTTTCGCTCTCTTTCAACCTCCTTCGTCTCGTTTCGCTCTTTTTCACCCTCCTTCGTCTCGTTTCCCTCTCTTTGACCCACCTTCATCTTGTTTCGCTCTCTCTCACCGTCCTTTGTCTCGTTTCACTCTCTTTCACCTTCCTTCGTCTTGTTTCGCTCTCTTTCACCCTCCTTCGTCTCGTTTCGCTCTCTTTCACCCTCCTTCGTCTCGTTCCGCTCTCTTTCTCCCCCCTTCGTCTCGTTTAGCTCTCTTTCACCCTCCTTCGTCTCGTTTCACTCTTTTTCACCCTCCTTCATCTCGTTTCGCTCTCTTTCACCCTCCTTCGTCTCGTTTCGCTCTCTTTCCCCCTCCTTCGTCTCGTTTCGTTCTCTTTAACCCTCCTTCGTCTAGTTTCACTCACTTTCACCTTCATTCGCCTCGTTTTGCTCTCTTTCACCCACCTTCGTCTCGTTTCGCTCTCTTTCACCCTCCTTCATCTCGTTTCGCTCTCTTCCACCCTCCGTCGTCTCGTTTCGCTCTCTTTCGCCCTCCTTCGTCTCGTTTCGCTCTCTCTCAACCTCCTTCGTCTCGTTTCACTCTCTTCCACCCTCCTTCGTCTCGTTTCGTCACCTTTCACCCTCCTTCGTCTCGTTTCGCTATCTCTCACCCTCCTTCGTCTCGTTTCGCTCTCTTCCACCCTCCTTCGTCTCGTTTCGCCCTCTTTCACTCTCCTTCGTCTCGATTCGCTCTCTTTCACCCTCCTTCGTCTCGTTTCGCTCACTTTCAACCTACTTCGTCTCGTTTCGCTCTTTTTCACCCTCCTTCGTCTCGTTTCCATCTCTTTGACCCACCTACATCTTGTTTCGCTCTCTTCCACCCTCCTTCGTCTCGTTTCGCACTCTTTCACCCTCCTTCGTCTCGATTCGCTCTCTTTCACCCTCCTTCGTCTCGTTTCGCTCTCTTTCAACCTCCTTCGTCTCGTTTCGCTCTCTTTCACCCTCCTTCGTCTCGTTTCGGTTTCTTTCACCCTCCTTCGTATCGTTTCGCTCTCTTTCCCCCTCCTTCGTCTCGTTTCGTTCTCTTTCACCCTCCTTCGTCTCGTTTCGCTCTCTTTCACCTTCCTTCGCTTCGTTTCGCACTCTTTCACCCTCCTTTGTCTCGTTTCGCTCTCTTTCACCCTCCTTCATCTCGTTTAGCTCTCTTTCATCTTCCTTCGTCTCGTTTCGCTCTCTTTCACCCTCCTTCGTCTCGTTTCGCTCTCTTTCACCCTCCTTCGTCTCGTTTAGCTCTCTTTCACCCTCCTTCGTCTAGTTTCACTCTTTTTCACCCTCCTTCGTCTTGTTTCGCTCTCTTTCACCCTCCTTTGTCTCGTTTCGCTCTCTTTCACTCTCCTTCGTCTCGTTTCGCTCTCTTCCACCCTCCTTCGTCTCGTTTCGCCCTCCTTCACCCTCCTTCGTCTCGTTTCGCTCTCTTTCACCATCCTTCGTCTCGTTTCGCTCTCTTTCACCCTCCTTCGTCTCGTTTCGCTATCTCTCACCCTCCTTCGTCTCGTTTCGCTCTCTTCCACCGTCCTTCGTCTCGTTTCGCTCTCTCTCACCCTCCTTCATCTCGTTTCGCTGTCTTCCTCCCTCCTTCGTCTCGTTTCGCCTTCCTTCACCCTCCTTCATCTCGTTTTGCCCTCTCTCACCCTTCTTCGTCTCGTTTCGCTCTCTTTCACCCTCCTTCGTCTCCTTTCGCTCTCTTTCACCCTCCTTCGTCTCGTTTCGCTCTCTTTCGCCCTCCTTCGTCTCGTTTCGCTCTCTTCCACCCTCCTTCGTCTCGTTTCGCTCTCTTTCACCCTCCTTCGGCTCGTTTCGCTCTCTTTCACCCTCCTTCATCTCGTTTCGCTCTCTTTCACCCTCCTTCGGCTCGTTTTGCTCTCTTTCACCCTCCTTCATCTCGTTTCGCTCTCTTTCCTACTCCTTCATCGCGGTTCGCTCTCTTTCACCTTCCTTCGCCTCGATTCACTCTCTTTCACCCGCCTTCGTCTCGTTTCGCCCCCTTTCACCCTCCTTCGTCTCGGTTCGCTCTCTTTCACCTTCCTTCGTCTCGTTTCGCTCTCTTTCACCCTCCTTTGTCTAGATTCGCACTCTTTCAACTTCCTTCGCCTCATTTCCCTCTCTTTCACCCTCCTTCATCTCGTTTTGCTCTCTTTCACCCTCCGTCGTCTCGTTTCGCTCTCTTTCGCCCTCCTTCGTCTCGTTTCGCTCTCTCTCAACCTCCTTCGTCTCGTTTCACTCTCTTCCATCCTCCTTCGTCTTGTTTCGCCACCTTTCACCCTCCTTCGTCTCGTTTCGCTATCTCTCACCCTCCTTCGTCTCGTTTCGCTCTCTCTCACCCTCCTTCATCTCGTTTCGCTGTCTTCCTCCCTCCTTCGTCTCGTTTTGCCTTCTTTCACCCTCCTTCGTCTCGTTTCGCTCTCTTTCCCCCTCCTTCGTCTCATTTTGTTCTCTTTCACCCTCCTTCGTCTCGTTTCGCTCTCTTTCACCTTCCTTCGCCTCGTTTCGCTCTCTTTCACCCTCCTTTGTCTCGTTTCGATCTCTGTCACCCTCCTTCATCTCGTTTAGCTCTCTTTCACCTTCCTTCGTCTCGTTTCGCTCTCTTTCACCCTCCTTCGTCTCGTTTCGCTATCTTTCACCCTCCTTCATCTCGTTTCGCTCTCTTTCACCCTCCTTCGTCTCGTTTCGCTCTCTTTCACCCTTCTTCGCCTCGTTTCGCACTCTTTCACCCACCTTCGTCTCGTTTCGCTCTCTTTCACCCTCCTTCATCTCGTTTCGCTCTCTTCCACCCTCCGTCGTCTCGTTTCGCTCTCCTTCGCCCTCCTTCGTCTCGTTTCGCTCTCTCTCAACCTCCTTCGTCTCGTTTCACTCTCTTCCACCCTCCTTCGTCTCGTTTCGCCACCTTTCACCCTCCTTCGTCTCGTTTCGCTATCTCTCACCCTCCTTCGTCTCGTTTCGCTCTCTTTCACCCTCCTTCATCTCGTTTCGCTCTCTTCCACCCTCCGTCGTCTCGTTTCGCTCTCCTTCGCCCTCCTTCGTCTCGTTTCGCTCTCTCTCAACCTCCTTCGTCTCGTTTCACTCTCTTCCACCCTCCTTCGTCTCGTTTCGCCACCTTTCACCCTCCTTCGTCTCGTTTCGCTATCTCTCACCCTCCTTCGTCTCGTTTCGTTCTCTTCCACCCTCCTTCGTCTCGTTTCGCCCTCTTTCAGTCTCCTTCGTCTCGATTCGCTCTCTTTCACCCTCCTTCGTCTCGTTTCGCTCACTTTCAACCTCCTTCGTCTCGTTTCGCTCTTTTTCACCCTCCTTCGTCTCGTTTCCCTCTCTTTGACCCACCTTCATCTTGTTTCGCTCTCTCTCACCGTCCTTCGTCTCGTTTCACTCTCTTTCACCTTCCTTCGTCTTGTTTCGCTCTCTTTCACCCTCCTTCGTCTCGTTTCGCTCTCTTTCACCCTCCTTCGTCTCGTTCCGCTCTCTTTCTCCCTCCTTCGTCTCGTTTAGCTCTCTTTCACCCTCCTTCGTCTCGTTTCACTCTTTTTCACCCTCCTTCATCTCGTTTCGCTCTCTTTCACCCTCCTTCGTCTCGTTTCGCTCTCTTTCCCCCTCCTTCGTCTCGTTTCGTTCTCTTTAACCCTCCTTCGTCTAGTTTCACTCACTTTCACCTTCATTCGCCTCGTTTCGCTCTCTTTCACCCACCTTCGTCTCGTTTCGCTCTCTTTCACCCTCCTTCATCTCGTTTCGCTCTCTTCCACCCTCCGTCGTCTCGTTTCGCTCTCTTTCGCCCTCCTTCGTCTCGTTTCGCTCTCTCTCAACCTCCTTCGTCTCGTTTCACTCTCTTCCACCCTCCTTCGTCTCGTTTCGTCACCTTTCACCCTCCATCGTCTCGTTTCGCTATCTCTCACCCTCCTTCATCTCGTTTCGCTCTCTTCCACCCTCCTTCGTCTCGTTTCGCCCTCTTTCACTCTCCTTCGTCTCGATTCGCTCTCTTTCACCCTCCTTCGTCTCGTTTCGCTCACTTTAAACCTCCTTCGTCTCGTTTCGCTCTTTTTCACCCTCCTTCGTCTCGTTTCCCTCTCTTTGACCCACCTTCATCTTGTTTCGCTCTCTCTCACCGTCCTTCGTCTCGTTTCACTCTCTTTCACCCTCCTTCGTCTCGTTTCGCTCTCTTTCACCCTCCTTCGTCTCCTTTCGCTATCTCTCACCCTCCTTCGACTCGTTTCGCTCTCTTCCCCCCTCCTTCGTCTCGTTTCGGCTTCTTTCACCCTCCTTCGTATCGTTTCGCTCTCTTTCCCCCTCCTTCGTCTCGTTTCGTTCTCTTTCACCCTCCTTCGTCTCGTTTCGCTCTCTTTCACCTTCCTTCGCTTCGTTTCGCACTCTTTCACCCTCCTTTGTCTCGTTTCGCTCTCTTTCACCCTCCTTTGTCTCGTTTCGATCTCTTTCACCCTCCGTCATCTCGTTTAGCTCTCTTTCACCTTCCTTCGTCTCGTTTCGCTCTCTTTCACCCTCCTTCGACTCGTTTCGCTCTCTTTCACCCTCCTTCATCTCGTTTCGCTGTCTTCCTCCCTCCTTCGTCTCGTTTCGGCTTCTTTCACCCTCCTTCGTATCGTTTCGCTCTCTTTCCCCCTCCTTCGTCTCGTTTCGTTCTCTTTCACCCTCCTTCGTCTCGTTTCGCTCTCTTTCACCTTCCTTCGCTTCGTTTCGCACTCTTTCACCCTCCTTTGTCTCGTTTCGCTCTCTTTCACCCTCCTTCATCTCGTTTAGCTCTCTTTCACCTTCCTTCGTCTCGTTTCGCTCTCTTTCACCCTCCTTCGTCTCGTTTCGCTCTCTTTCACCCTCCTTCATCTCGTTTAGCTCTCTTTCACCCTCCTTCGTCTCGTTTCACTCTTTTTCACCCTCCTTCGTCTCGTTTCGTTCTCTTTCACCCTCCTTCGTCTCGTTTCGCTCTCTTTCACCTTCCTTCGCTTCGTTTCGCACTCTTTCACCCTCCTTTGTCTCGTTTCGCTCTCTTTCACCCTCCTTCATCTCGTTTAGCTGTCTTTCACCTTCCTTCGTCTCGTTTCGCTCTCTTCCACCCTTCTTCGTCTCGTTTCTCGCTCTTTCACCCTCCTTCGCCTCGTTTCGCATTCTTTCACCCTCCTTTGTCTCGTTTCGCTCTCTTTCACTCTCCTTCGTCTCGTTTCGCTCTCTTACACCCTCCTTCGTCTCGTTTCGCCCTCCTTCACCCTCCTTCGTCTCGTTTCGCTCTCTTTCACCATCCTTCGTCTCGTTTCGCTCTCTTTCACCCTCCTTCGTCTCGTTTCGCTAACTCTCACCCTCCTTCGTCTCGTTTCGCTCTCTTCCACCGTCCTTCGTCTCGTTTCGCTCTCTCTCACCCTCCTTCGTCTCGTTTCGCTGTCTTCCTCCCTCCTTCGTCTCGTTTCGCCTTCCTTCACACTCCTTCATCTCGTTTTGCCCTCTCTCACCCTTCTTCGTCTCGTTTCGCTCTCTTTCACCCTCCTTCGTCTCCTTTCGCTCTCTTTCCCCCTCCTTCGTCTCGTTTCGCTCTCTTTCGCCCTCCTTCGTCTCGTTTCGCTCTCTTCCACCCTCCTTCGTCTCGTTTCGCTCTCTTTCACCCTCCTTCGGCTCGTTTCGCTCTCTTTCACCCTCCTTCATCTCGTTTCGCTCTCTTTCACCCTCCTTCGGCTCGTTTTGCTCTCTTTCACCCTCCTTCATCTCGTTTCGCTCTCTTTCCTACTCCTTCATCGCGGTTCGCTCTCTTTCACCTTCCTTCGCCTCGTTTCACTCTCTTTCACCCGCCTTCGTCTCGTTTCGCCCTCTTTCACCCTCCTTCGTCTCGGTTCGCTCTCTTTCACCTTCCTTCGTCTCGTTTCGCTCTCTTTCACCCTCCTTTGTCTAGATTCGCACTCTTTCAACTTCCTTCGCCTCATTTCCCTCTCTTTCACCCTCCTTCATCTCGTTTTGCTCTCTTTCACCCTCCGTCGTCTCGTTTCGCTCTCTCTCAACCTCCTTCGTCTCGTTTCACTCTCTTCCATCCTCCTTCGTCTTGTTTCGCCACCTTTCACCCTCCTTTGTCTCGTTTCGCTATCTCTCACCCTCCTTCGTGTCGTTTCGCTCTCTCTCACCCTCCTTCGTCTCGTTTCGCTGTCTTCCTCCCTCCTTTGTCTCGTTTCGCCTTCTTTCACCCTTCTTCGCCTCGTTTCGCTCTCTTTCACCCACCTTCGTCTTGTTTCGCTCTCTTTCACCCTCCTTCATCTCGTTTCGCTCTCTTCCACACTCCGTCGTCTCGTTTCGCTCTCCTTCGCCCTCCTTCGTCTCGTTTCGCTCTCTCTCAACCTCCTTCGTCTCGTTTCACTCTCTTCCACCCTCCTTCGTCTCGTTTCGCCACCTTTCACCCTCCTTCGTCTCGTTTCGCTATCTCTCACCCTCCTTCGTCTCGTTTCGCTCTCTTCCACCCTCCTTTGTCTCGTTTCGCCCTCTTTCACCCTCCTTCGTCTCGTTTCACTCTCTTTCAACCTCCTTCGTCTCGTTTCGCTCTTTTTCACCCTCCTTCGTCTCGTTTCCCTCTCTTTGACCCACCTTCATCTTGTTTCGCTCTCTCTCACCGTCCTTCGTCTCGTTTCACTCTCTTTCACCTTCCTTCGTCTTGTTTCGCTCTCTTTCACCCTCCTTCGTCTCGTTTCGCTCTCTTTCACCCTCCTTCGTCTCGTTCCGCGCTCTTTCTCCCTCCTTCGTCTCGTTTAGCTCTCTTTCACCCTCCTTCGTCTCGTTTCACTCTTTTTCACCCTCCTTCATCTCGTTTCGCTCTCTTTCACCCTCCTTCGTCTCGTTTCGCTCTCTTTCCCCCTCCTTCGTCTCGTTTCGTTCTCTTTAACCCTCCTTCGTCTAGTTTCACTCACTTTCACCTTCATTCGCCTCGTTTCGCTCTCTTTCACCCACCTTCGTCTCGTTTCGCTCTCTTTCACCCTCCTTTGTCTCGTTTCGCTCTCTTTCACTCTCCTTCGTCTCGTTTCGCTCTCTTCCACCCTCCTTCGTCTCGTTTCACTCTTTTTCACCCTCCTTCATCTCGTTTCGCTCTCTTTCACCCTCCTTCGTCTCGTTTCGCTCTCTTTCCCCCTCCTTCGTCTCGTTTCGTTCTCTTTAACCCTCCTTCGTCTAGTTTCACTCACTTTCACCTTCATCCGCCTCGTTTCGCTCTCTTTCACCCTCCTTCGGCTCGTTTCGCATTCTTTCACCCTCCTTTGTCTCGTTTCGCTCTCTTTCACTCTCCTTCGTCTCGTTTCGCTCTCTTCCACCCTCCTTCGTCTCGTTTCGCCCTCCTTCACCCTCCTTCGTCTCGTTTCGCTCTCTTTCACCATCCTTCGTCTCGTTTCGCTGTCTTCCTCCCTCCTTCGTCTCGTTTCGCCTTCCTTCACCCTCCTTCATCTCGTTTTGCCCTCTCTCACCCTTCTTCGTCTCGTTTCGCTCTCTTTCACCCTCCTTCGTCTCCTTTCGCTCTCTTTCACCCTCCTTCATCTCGTTTCGCTCTCTTTCGCCCTCCTTCGTCTCGTTTCGCTCTCTTCCACCCTCCTTCGTCTCGTTTCGCGCTCTTTCACCCTCCTTCGGCTCGTTTCGCTCTCTTTCACCCTCCTTCATCTCGTTTCGCTCTCTTTCACCCTCCTTCGGCTCGTTTCCCTCTCTTTGACCCACCTTCATCTCGTTTCGCTCTCTTTCGCCCTCCTTCGTCTCGTTTCGCTCTCTTCCACCCTCCTTCGTCTCGTTTCGCGCTCTTTCACCCTCCTTCGGCTCGTTTCGCTCTCTTTCACCCTCCTTCATCTCGTTTCGCTCTCTTTCACCCTCCTTCGGCTCGTTTTGCTCTCTTTCACCCTCCTTCATCTCGTTTCGCTCTCTTTCCTACTCCTTCGTCGCGGTTCGCTCTCTTTCACCTTCCTTCGCCTCGTTTCACTCTCTTTCACCTGCCTTCGTCTCGTTTCGCCCTCTTTCTCCCTCCTTCGTCTCGGTTCGCTCTCTTTCACCTTCCTTCGTCTCGTTTCGCTCTCTTTCACCCTCCTTTGTCTAGATTCGCACTCTTTCAACTTCCTTCGCCTCATTTCCCTCTCTTTCACCCTCCTTCATCTCGTTTTGCTCTCATTCGCCCTCCGTCGTCTCGTTTCGCTCTCTCTCAACCTCCTTCGTCTCGTTTCACTCTCTTCCATCCTCCTTCGTCTTGTTTCGCCACCTTTCACCCTCCTTTATCTCGTTTCGCTATCTCTCACCCTCCTTCATCTCGTTTCGCTCTCTCTCACCCTCCTTCGTCTCGTTTCGCTGTCTTCCTCCCTCCTTCGTCTCGTTTCGCCTTCTTTCACCCTCCTTCGTCTCGTTTCGCTCTCTTTCCCCCTCCTTCGTCTCATTTTGTTCTCTTTCACCCTCCTTCGTCTCGTTTCGCTCTCTTTCACCTTCCTTCGCCTCGTTTCGCTCTCTTTCACCCTCCTTTGTCTCGTTTCGATCTCTGTCACCCTCCTTCATCTCGTTTAGCTCTCTTTCACCTTCCTTCGTCTCGTTTCGCTCTCTTACACCCTCCTTCGTCTCGTTTCGCTCTCTTTCACCCTCCTTCATCTCGTTTTGCTCTCTTTCACCCTCCGTCGTCTCGTTTCGCTCTCTTTCGCCCTCCTTCGTCTCGTTTCGCTCTCTCTCAACCTCCTTCGTCTCGTTTCACTCTCTTCCATCCTCCTTCGTCTTGTTTCGCCACCTTTCACCCTCCTTTGTCTCGTTTCGCTATCTCTCACCCTCCTTCATCTCGTTTCGCTCTCTCTCACCCTCCTTCGTCTCGTTTCGCTGTCTTCCTCCCTCCTTCGTCTCGTTTCGCCTTCTTTCACCCTCCTTCGTCTCGTTTCGCTCTCTTTCCCCCTCCTTCGTCTCATTTTGTTCTCTTTCACCTTCCTTCATCTCGTTTCGCACTCTTACACCCTCCTTCGTCTCGTTTCGCTCTCTTTCACCCACCTTCGTCTCGTTTCGCTCTCTTTCACCCTCCTTCATCTCGTTTCGCTCTCTTCCACCCTCCGTCGTCTCGTTTCGCTCTCTTTCGCCCTCCTTCGTCTCGTTTCGCTCTCGCTCAACCTCCTTCGTCTCGTTTCACTCTCTTCCACCCTCCTTCGTCTCGTTTCGTCACCTTTCACCCTCCATCGTCTCGTTTCGCTATCTCTCACCCTCCTTCGTCTCGTTTCGCTCTCTTCCACCCTCCTTCGTCTCGTTTCGCCCTCTTTCACTCTCCTTCGTCTCGATTCACTCTCTTTCACCCTCCTTCGTCTCGTTTCGCTCACTTTAAACCTCCTTCGTCTCGTTTCGCTCTTTTTCACCCTCCTTCGTCTCGTTTCCCTGTCTTTGACCCACCTTCATCTTGTTTCGCTCTCTCTCACCGTCCTTCGTCTCGTTTCACTCTCTTTCACCCTCCTTCGTCTCGTTTCGCTCTCTTTCACCCTCCTTCGTCTCCTTTCGCTATCTCTCACCCTCCTTCGACTCGTTTCGCTCTCTTCCCCCCTCCTTCGTCTCGTTTCGGCTTCTTTCACCCTCCTTCGTATCGTTTCGCTCTCTTTCCCCCTCCTTCGTCTCGTTTCGTTCTCTTTCACCCTCCTTCGTCTCGTTTCGCTCTCTTTCACCTTCCTTCGCTTCGTTTCGCACTCTTTCACCCTCCTTTGTCTCGTTTCGCTCTCTTTCACCCTCCTTTGTCTCGTTTCGATCTCTTTCACCCTCCGTCATCTCGTTTAGCTCTCTTTCACCTTCCTTCGTCTCGTTTCGCTCTCTTTCACCCTCCTTCGACTCGTTTCGCTCTCTTTCACCCTCCTTCATCTCGTTTCGCTGTCTTCCTCCCTCCTTCGTCTCGTTTCGGCTTCTTTCACCCTCCTTCGTATCGTTTCGCTCTCTTTCCCCCTCCTTCGTCTCGTTTCGTTCTCTTTCACCCTCCTTCGTCTCGTTTCGCTCTCTTTCACCTTCCTTCGCTTCGTTTCGCACTCTTTCACCCTCCTTTGTCTCGTTTCGCTCTCTTTCACACTCCTTCATCTCGTTTAGCTCTCCTTCACCTTCCTTCGTCTCGTTTCGCTCTCTTTCACCCTCCTTCGTCTCGTTTAGCTCTCTTTCACCCTCCTTCGTCTCGTTTCACTCTTTTTCACCCTCCTTCGTCTCGTTTCGCTCTCTTTCACCCACCTTCGTATCGTTTCGCTCTCTTCCACCCTTCTTCGTCTCGTTTCGCGCTCTTTCACCCTCCTTCGCCTCGTTTCGCATTCTTTCACCCTCCTTTGTCTCGTTTCGCTCTCTTTCACTCTCCTTCGTCTCGTTTCGCTCTCTTCCACCCTCCTTCATCTCGTTTCGCCCTCCTTCACCCTCCTTCGTCTCGTTTCGCTCTCTTTCACCATCCTTCGTCTCGTTTCGCTCTCTTTCACCCTCCTTCGTCTCGTTTCGCTATCTCTCACCCTCCTTCGTCTCGTTTCGCTCTCTTTCACCTTCCTTCGGCTCGTTTTGCTCTCTTTCACCCTCCTTCATCTCGTTTCGCTCTCTTTCCTACTCCTTCATCGCGGTTCGCTCTCTTTCACCTTCCTTCGCCTCGTTTCACTCTCTTTCACCCGCCTTCGTCTCGTTTCGCCCTCTTTCACCCTCCTTCGTCTCGGTTCGCTCTCTTTCACCTTCCTTCGTCTCGTTTCGCTCTCTTTCACCCTCCTTTGTCTTGATTCGCACTCTTTCAACTTCCTTCGCCTCATTTCCCTCTCTTTCACCCTCCTTCATCTCGTTTTGCTCTCTTTCACCCTCCGTCGTCTCGTTTCGCTCTCTTTCGCCCTCCTTCATCTCGTTTCGCTCTCTCTCAACCTCCTTCGTCTCGTTTCACTCTCTTCCATCCTCCTTCGTCTTGTTTCGCCACCTTTCACCCTCCTTTATCTCGTTTCGCTATCTCTCACCCTCCTTCATCTCGTTTCGCTCTCTCTCACCCTCCTTCGTCTCGTTTCGCTGTCTTCCTCCCTCCTTCGTCTCGTTTCGCCTTCTTTCACCCTCCTTCGTCTCGTTTCGCTCTCTTTCCCCCTCCTTCGTCTCATTTTGTTCTCTTTCACCCTCCTTCGTCTCGTTTCGCTCTCTTTCACCTTCCTTCGCCTCGTTTCGCTCTCTTTCACCCTCCTTTGTCTCGTTTCGATCTCTGTCACCCTCCTTCATCTCGTTTAGCTCTCTTTCACCTTCCTTCGTCTCGTTTCGCTCTCTTACACCCTCCTTCGTCTCGTTTCGCTCTCTTTCACCCTCCTTCATCTCGTTTTGCTCTCTTTCACCCTCCGTCGTCTCGTTTCGCTCTCTTTCGCCCTCCTTCGTCTCGTTTCGCTCTCTCTCAACCTCCTTCGTCTCGTTTCACTCTCTTCCATCCTCCTTCGTCTTGTTTCGCCACCTTTCACCCTCCTTTGTCTCGTTTCGCTATCTCTCACCCTCCTTCATCTCGTTTCGCTCTCTCTCACCCTCCTTCGTCTCGTTTCGCTGTCTTCCTCCCTCCTTCGTCTCGTTTCGCCTTCTTTCACCCTCCTTCGTCTCGTTTCGCTCTCTTTCCCCCTCCTTCGTCTCATTTTGTTTTCTTTCACCCTCCTTCGTCTCGTTTCGCTCTCTTTCACCTTCCTTCGCCTCGTTTCGCTCTCTTTCACCCTCCTTTGTCTCGTTTCGATCTCTGTCACCCTCCTTCATCTCGTTTAGCTCTCTTTCACCTTCCTTCGTCTCGTTTCGCACTCTTACACCCTCCTTCGTCTCGTTTCGCTCTCTTTCACCCACCTTCGTCTCGTTTCGCTCTCTTTCACCCTCCTTCATCTCGTTTCGCTCTCTTCCACCCTCCGTCGTCTCGTTTCGCTCTCTTTCGCCCTCCTTCGTCTCGTTTCGCTCTCTCTCAACCTCCTTCGTCTCGTTTCACTCTCTTCCACCCTCCTTCGTCTCGTTTCGTCACCTTTCACCCTCCATCGTCTCGTTTCGCTATCTCTCACCCTCCTTCGTCTCGTTTCGCTCTCTTCCACCCTCCTTCGTCTCGTTTCGCCCTCTTTCACTCTCCTTCGTCTCGATTCGCTCTCTTTCACACTCCTTCGTCTCGTTTCGCTCACTTTCAACCTCCTTCGTCTCGTTTCGCTCTTTTTCACCCTCCTTCGTCTCGTTTCCCTCTCTTTGACCCACCTTCATCTTGTTTCGCTCTCTCTCACCGTCCTTCGTCTCGTTTCACTCTCTTTCACCCTCCTTCGTCTTGTTTCGCTCTCTTTCACCCTCCTTCGTCTCCTTTCGCTATCTCTCACCCTCCTTCGACTCGTTTCGCTCTCTTCCCCCCTCCTTCGTCTCGTTTCGGCTTCTTTCACCCTCCTTCGTATCGTTTCGCTCTCTTTCCCCCTCCTTCGTCTCGTTTCGTTCTCTTTCACCCTCCTTCGTCTCGTTTCGCTCTCTTTCACCTTCCTTCGCTTCGTTTCGCACTCTTTCACCCTCCTTTGTCTCGTTTCGCTCTCTTTCACCCTCCTTTGTCTCGTTTCGATCTCTTTCACCCTCCGTTATCTCGTTTAGCTCTCTTTCACCTTCCTTCGTCTCGTTTCGCTCTCTTTCACCCTCCTTCGACTCGTTTCGCTCTCTTTCACCCTCCTTCATCTCGTTTCGCTGTCTTCCTCCCTCCTTCGTCTCGTTTCGGCTTCTTTCACCCTCCTTCGTATCGTTTCGCTCTCTTTCCCCCTCCTTCGTCTCGTTTCGTTCTCTTTCACCCTCCTTCGTCTCGTTTCGCTCTCTTTCACCTTCCTTCGCTTCGTTTCGCACTCTTTCACCCTCCTTTGTCTCGTTTCGCTCTCTTTCACACTCCTTCATCTCGTTTAGCTCTCTTTCACCTTCCTTCGTCTCGTTTCGCTCTCTTTCACCCTCCTTCGTCTCGTTTAGCTCTCTTTCACCCTCCTTCGTCTCGTTTCACTCTTTTTCACCCTCCTTCGTCTCGTTTCGCTCTCTTTCACCCTCCTTCGTATCGTTTCGCTCTCTTCCACCCTTCTTCGTCTCGTTTTGCGCTCTTTCACCCTCCTTCGCCTCGTTTCGCATTCTTTCACCCTCCTTTGTCTCGTTTCGCTCTCTTTCACTCTCCTTCGTCTCGTTTCGCTCTCTTCCACCCTCCTTCGTCTCGTTTCGCCCTCCTTCACCCTCCTTCGTCTCGTTTCGCTCTCTTTCACCATCCTTCGTCTCGTTTCGCTCTCTTTCACCCTCCTTCGTCTCGTTTCGCTATCTCTCACCCTCCTTCGTCTCGTTTCGCTCTCTTTCACCCTCCTTCGGCTCGTTTTGCTCTCTTTCACCCTCCTTCATCTCGTTTCGCTCTCTTTCCTACTCCTTCATCGCGGTTCGCTCTCTTTCACCTTCCTTCGCCTCGTTTCACTCTCTTTCACCCGCCGTCGTCTCGTTTCGCCCTCTTTCACCCTCCTTCGTCTCGGTTCGCTCTCTTTCACCTTCCTTCGTCTCGTTTCGCTCTCTTTCACCCTCCTTTGTCTAGATTCGCACTCTTTCAACTTCCTTCGCCTCATTTCCCTCTCTTTCACCCTCCTTCATCTCGTTTTGCTCTCTTTCACCCTCCGTCGTCTCGTTTCGCTCTCTTTCGCCCTCCTTTGTCTCGTTTCGCTCTCTCTCAACCTCCTTCGTCTCGTTTCACTCTCTTCCATCCTCCTTCGTCTTGTTTCGCCACCTTTCACCCTCCTTTGTCTCGTTTCGCTATCTCTCACCCTCCTTCGTCTCGTTTCGCTCTCTCTCACCCTCCTTCGTCTCGTTTCGCTGTCTTCCTCCCTCCTTCGTCTCGTTTCGCCTTCTTTCACCCTCCTTCGTCTTGTTTCGCTCTCTTTCCCCCTCCTTCGTCTCATTTTGTTCTCTTTCACCCTCCTTCGTCTCGTTTCGCTCTCTTTCACCTTCCTTCGCCTCGTTTCGCTCTCTTTCACCCTCCTTTGTCTCGTTTCGATCTCTGTCACCCTCTTTCATCTCGTTTAGCTCTCTCTCACCGTCCTTCGTCTCGTTTCACTCTCTTTCACCTTCCTTCGTCTTGTTTCGCTCTCTTTCACCCTCCTTCGTCTCGTTTCGCTCTCTTTCACCCTCCTTCGTCTCGTTCCGCTCTCTTTCTCCCTCCTTCGTCTCGTTTAGCTCTCTTTCACCCTCCTTCGTCTCGTTTCACTCTTTTTCACCCTCCTTCATCTCGTTTCGCTCTCTTTCACCCTCCTTCGTCTCGTTTATCTCTCTTTCCCCCTCCTTCGTCTCGTTTCGTTCTCTTTAACCCTCCTTCGTCTAGTTTCACTCACTTTCACCTTCATTCGCCTCGTTTCGCTCTCTTTCACCCACCTTCGTCTCGTTTCGCTCTCTTTCACCCTCCTTTGTCTCGTTTCGCTCTCTTTCACTCTCCTTCGTCTCGTTTCGCTCTCTTCCACCCTCCTTCGTCTCGTTTCACTCTTTTTCACCCTCCTTCATCTCGTTTCGCTCTCTTTCACCCTCCTTCGTCTCGTTTCGCTCTCTTTCCCCCTCCTTCGTCTCGTTTCGTTCTCTTTAACCCTCCTTCGTCTAGTTTCACTCACTTTCACCTTCATCCGCCTCGTTTCGCTCTCTTTCACCCTCCTTCGGCTCGTTTCGCATTCTTTCACCCTCCTTTGTCTCGTTTCGCTCTCTTTCACTCTCCTTCGTCTCGTTTCGCTCTCTTCCACCCTCCTTCGTCTCGTTTCGCCCTCCTTCACCCTCCTTCGTCTCGTTTCGCTCTCTTTCACCATCCTTCGTCTCGTTTCGCTGTCTTCCTCCCTCCTTCGTCTCGTTTCGCCTTCCTTCACCCTCCTTCATCTCGTTTTGCCCTCTCTCACCCTTCTTCGTCTCGTTTCGCTCTCTTTCACCCTCCTTCGTCTCCTTTCGCTCTCTTTCACCCTCCTTCGTCTCGTTTCGCTCTCTTTCGCCCTCCTTCGTCTCGTTTCGCTCTCTTCCACCCTCCTTCGTCTCGTTTCGCTCTCTTTCACCCTCCTTCGGCTCGTTTCGCTCTCTTTCACCCTCCTTCATCTCGTTTCGCTCTCTTTCACCCTCCTTCGGCTCGTTTTGCTCTCTTTCACCCTCCTTCATCTCGTTTCGCTCTCTTTCCTACTCCTTCGTCGCGGTTCGCTCTCTTTCACCTTCCTTCGCCTCGTTTCACTCTCTTTCACCCGCCTTCGTCTCGTTTCGCCCTCTTTCACCCTCCTTCGTCTCGGTTCGCTCTCTTTCACCTTCCTTCGTCTCGTTTCGCTCTCTTTCACCCTCCTTTGTCTAGATTCGCACTCTTTCAACTTCCTTCGCCTCATTTCCCTCTCTTTCACCCTCCTTTGTCTAGATTCGCACTCTTTCACCTTCCTTCGCCTCGTTTCACACTGTTTCACCCTCCTTCGTCTCGTTTCGCTCTCTTTCACCCTCCTTCGTCTCGTTTCGCTCTCTTTCTCCCTCCTTCATCTCGTTTCGCTCTCTTTCACCCTCCTTTGTCTCGTTTCGCCCTCTTTAACCCTCCTTCGTCTCGGTTCGCTCTCTTTCACCTTCCTTCGTCTCGTTTCGCTCTCTTTCACCCTCCTTTGTCTAGATTCGCACTCTTTCACCTTCCTTCGCCTCGTTTCACACTGTTTCACCCTCCTTCGTCTCGTTTCGCTCTCTTACACCCTCCTTCTTCTCGTTTCGCTCTCTTTCTCCCTCCTTCATCTCGTTTCGCTCTCTTTCACCCTCCTTCGGCTTGTTTTGCTCTCTTTCACCCTCCTTCATCTCGTTTCGCCCTCCTTCACCCTCCTTCGTCTCGTTTCGCTCTCTTTCACCATCCTTCGTCTCGTTTCGCTCTCTTTCACCCTCCTTCGTCTCGTTTCGCTATCTCTCACCCTCCTTCGTCTCGTTTCGCTCTCTTCCACCGTCCTTCGTCTCGTTTCGCTCTCTCTCACCCTCCTTCGTCTCGTTTCGCTGTCTTCCTCCCTCCTTCGTCTCGTTTCGCCTTCTTTCACCCTCCTTCGTCTCGTTTCGCTCTCTTTCCTCCTCCTTCGTCTCGTTTCGTTCTCTTTAACCCTCCTTCATCTCGTTTCGCTCTCTTTCACCTTCCTTTGCCTCGTTTCGCTCTCTTTCACCCTCCTTTGTCGCGTTTCGCTCTCTTTCACCCTCCTTCGTCTCGTTTCGCTCTCTTTCACCCTCCTTCGTCTCGTTTAGCGCTCATTAACCCTCCTTCATCTCGTTTCACTCTTTTACACCCTCCTTCGTCTCGTTTCGCTCTCTTTCACCGTCCTTCGTCTCGTTTCGCTCTCTTTCACCCTCCTTCGGCTCGTTTCGCTCTCTTTGACACTCCTTCGTCTCGTTTCGCTCTCTTTCACCCTCCTTCGTCTCGTTTCACTCTCTTCCACCCTCCTTCGTCTCGTTTCGCCCTCTTTCACCCTCCTTCGTCTCGTTTCGCTCTCTTTCACCCTTCTTCGTCTCGTTTCTCTCTCTTTCAACCTCCTTCGTCTCGTTTCACTCTTTTTCACCCTCCTTCGTCTCGTTTCGCACTCTTTCACCCTCCTTCGTCTCGGTTCGCTCTCTTTCACCCTCCTTTGTCTCGATTCACACTCTTTCACCTTACTTCGCCTCGTTTCACTCTATTTCACCCTCCTTTGTCTCGTTTCGCCCTCTTTAACCCTCCTTCGTCTCGGTTCGCTCTCTTTCACCTTCCTTCGTCTCGTTTCGCTCTCTTTCACCCTCCTTTGTCTAGATTCGCACTCTTTCACCTTCCTTCGCCTCGTTTCACACTGTTTCACCCTCCTTCGTCTCGTTTCGTTCTCTTTCACCCTCCTTCGTCTCGTTTCGCTCTCTTTCTCCCTCCTTCATCTCGTTTCGCTCTCTTTCACCCTCCTTCGGCTTGTTTTGCTCTCTTTCACCCTCCTTCATCTCGTTTCGCCCTCCTTCACCCTCCTTCGTCTCGTTTCGCTCTCTTTCACCATCCTTCGTCTCGTTTCGCTCTCTTTCACCCTCCTTCGTCTCGTTTCGCTATCTCTCACCCTCCTTCGTCTCGTTTCGCTCTCTTCCACCGTCCTTCGTCTCGTTTCGCTCTCTCTCACCCTCCTTCGTCTCGTTTCGCTGTCTTCCTCCCTCCTTCGTCTCGTTTCGCCTTCTTTCACCCTCCTTCGTCTCGTTTCGCTCTCTTTCCTCCTCCTTCGTCTCGTTTCGTTCTCTTTAACCCTCCTTCGTCTCGTTTCGCTCTCTTTCACCTTCCTTTGCCTCGTTTCGCTCTCTTTCACCCTCCTTTGTCGCGTTTCGCTCTCTTTCACCCTCCTTCGTCGCGTTTCGCTCTCTTTCACCCTCCTTCATCTCGTTTTGCCCTCTCTCACCCTTCTTCGTCTCGTTTCGCTCTCTTTCACCCTCCTTCGTCTCCTTTCGCTCTCTTTCACCCTCCTTCGTCTCGTTTTGCTCTCTTTCGCCCTCCTTCGTCTCGTTTCGCTCTCTTCCCCCTCCTTCGTCTCGTTTCGCTCTCTTTCACCCTCCTTCGGCTCGTTTCGCTCTCTTTCACCCTCCTTCATCTCGTTTCGCTCTCTTTCACCCTCCTTCGGCTCGTTTCGCTCTCTTTCACCCTCCTTCATCTCGTTTCGCTCTCTTTCCTACTCCTTCGTCGCGGTTCGCTCTCTTTCACCTTCCTTCGCCTCGTTTCACTCTCTTTCACCCGCCTTCGTCTCGTTTCGCCCTCTTTCACCCTCCTTCGTCTCGGTTCGCTCTCTTTCACCTTCCTTCGTCTCGTTTCGCTCTCTTTCACCCTCCTTTGTCTAGATTCGCACTCTTTCAACTTCCTTCGCCTCATTTCCCTCTCTTTCACCCTCCTTCATCTCGTTTTGCTCTCTTTCACCCTCCGTCGTCTCGTTTCGCTCTCTTTCGCCCTCCTTCGTCTCGTTTCGCTCTCTCTCAACCTCCTTCGTCTCGTTTCACTCTCTTCCACCCTCCCTCGTCTCGTTTCGCCACCTTTCACCCTCCTTCGTCTCGTTTCGCTATCTCTCACCCTCCTTCGTCTCGTTTCGCCCTCTTTCACTCTCCTTCGTCTCGATTCGCTCTCTCTCACCCTCCTTCGTCTCGTTTCGCTGTCTTCCTCCCTCCTTCGTCTCGTTTCGCCTTCCTTCACCCTCCTTCATCTCGTTTTGCCCTCTCTCACCCTTCTTCGTCTCGTTTCGCTCTCTTTCACCCTCCTTCATCTCCTTTCGCTCTCTTTCACCCTCCTTCGTCTCGTTTCGCTCTCTTTCGCCCTCCTTCGTCTCGTTTCGCTCTCTTCCACCCTCCTTCGTCTCATTTCGCTCTCTTTCACCCTCCTTCGGCTCGTTTCGCTCTCTTTCACCCTCCTTCATCTCGTTTCGCTCTCTTTCACCCTCCTTCGGCTCGTTTTGCTCTCTTTCACCCTCCTTCATCTCGTTTCGCTCTGTTTCCTACTCCTTCGTCGCGGTTCGCTCTCTTTCACCTTCCTTCGTCTCGTTTCACTCTCTTTCACCCTCCTTCGTCTCGTTTCACCCTCTTTCACCCTCCTTCGTCTCGGTTCGCTCTCTTTCACCTTCCTTCGTCTCGTTTCGCTCTCTTTCACCCTCCTTTGTCTAGATTCGCACTCTTTCAACTTCCTTCGCCTCATTTCCCTCTCTTTCACCCTCCTTCATCTCGTTTTGCTCTCTTTCACCCTCCTTCGTCTCGTTTCACTCTCTTTCACCCTCCTTCATCTCGTTTCGCTCTCTTTCACCCTCCTTCTGCTCGTTTTGCTCTCTTTCACCCTCCTTCATCTCGTTTCGCTCTCTTTCACTCTCCTTCGTCTCGTTTCGCTCTCTTCCACACTCCTTCGTCTCGTTTCGCCCTCTTTCAGCCTCCTTCATCTCGGTTCGCTCTATTTCACCTTCCTTCGTCTCGTTTCGCTCTCTTTCACCCTCCTTTGTCTCGATTCGCACTCTTTCACCTTCCTTCGCCTCGTTTCACTCTCTTTCACCCTCCTTCATCTCGTTTCGCTCTCTTTCACCCTCCTTCGTCTCGTTTCGCTCTCTTCCACGCTCCTTCATCTCGTTTCAGCCTCTTTCACCCTCCTTTGTCTCGTTTCGCTCTCTTTCACCCTCCTTCATTTCGTTTCGCTCTCTTTGACCCTCCTTCGTCTCGTTTCGCCCTCCTTCGTCTCGTTTCGCTCTCTCTCACCCTCCTTCGTCTCGTTTCGCTGTCTTCCTCCCTCCTTCGTCTCGTTTCGCCTTCTTTCACCCTCCTTCGTCTCGTTTCGCTCTCTTTCCCCCTCCTTCGTCTCATTTTGTTCTCTTTCACCCTCCTTCGTCTCGTTTCGCTCTCTTTCAGCTTCGTTCGCCTCGTTTCGCTCTCTTTCACCCTCCTTTGTCTCGTTTCGATCTCTGTCACCCTCCTTCATCTCGTTTCGCTCTCTTTCACCCTCCTTCATCTCGTTTCGCTCTCTTTCACCCTCCTTCGTCTCGTTTCGCTCTCTTTCACCCTTCTTCGCCTCGTTTCGCTCTCTTTCACCCACCTTCGTCTCGTTTCGCTCTCTTTCACCCTCCTTCATCTCGTTTCGCTCTCTTCCACCCTCCGTCGTCTCGTTTCGCTCTCTTTCGCCCTCCTTCGTCTCGTTTCGCTCTCTCTCAACCTCCTTCGTCTCGTTTCACTCTCTTCCACCCTCCTTCGTCTCGTTTCGCCACCTTTCACCCTCCTTCGTCTCGTTTCTCTATCTCTCACCCTCCTTCGTCTCGTTTCGCTCTCTTCCACCCTCCTTCGTCTCGTTTCGCCCTCTTTCACTCTCCTTCGTCTCGATTCGCTCTCTTTCACCCTCCTTCGTCTCGTTTCGCTCTCTTTCAACCTCCTTCATCTTGTTTCGCTCTCTCTCACCGTCCTTCGTCTCGTTTCACTCTCTTTCACCCTCCTTTGTCTCGTTTCGCTCTCTTTCACGCTCCATCGTCTCGTTTCGCTCTCTTTCACCCTCCTTCGTCTCGTTTCTCTCTCTTTCACCCACCTTCGTCTCGTTTCGCTCTCTCTCACCCTCCTTCGTCTCGTTTCGCTCTCTTTCCCCCTCCTTCGTCTCGTTTCGTTCTCTTTAACCCTCCTTCGTCTAGTTTCACTCACTTTCACCTTCATTTGCCTCGTTTCGCTCTCTTTCACCCACCTTCGTCTCGTTTCGCTCTCTTTCCCCCTCCTTCATCTCGTTTCGCTCTCTTCCACCCTCCGTCGTCTCGTTTCGCTCTCTTTCGCCCTCCTTCGTCTCGTTTCGCTCTCTCTCAACCTCCTTCATCTCGTTTCACTCTCTTCCACCCTCCTTCGTCTCGTTTCGCCACCTTTCACCCTCCTTCGTTTCGTTTTGCTATCTCTCACCCTCCTTCGTCTCGTTTCGCTATCTTCCACCCTCCTTCGTCTCGTTTCGCCCTCTTTCACTCTCCTTCGTCTCGTTTCGCTCTCTTCCATCCTCCTTCGTCTCGTTTCGCCCTCTTTCACTCTCCTTCATCTCGATTCGCTCTCTTTCACCCTCCTTCGTCTCGTTTCGCTCTCTTTCAACCTCCTTCGTCTCGTTTCGCTCTTTTTCACCCTCCTTCGTCTCGTTTCCCTCTCTTTGACCCACCTTCATCTTGTTTCGCTCTCTCTCACCGTCCTTCGTCTCGTTTCACTCTCTTTCACCCTCCTTCGTCTCGTTTCGCTCTCTTTCACCCTCCTTCGTCTCCTTTCGCTATCTCTCACCCTCCTTCGACTCGTTTCGCTCTCTTCCACCCTCCTTCGTCTCGTTTCGCACTCTTTCACCCTCCTTCATCTCGATTCGCTCTCTTTCACCCTCCTTCGTCTCGTTTCCCTCTCTTTCAACCTCCTTCGTCTCGTTTCGCTCTTTTTCACCCTCCTTCATCTCGATTCGCTCTCTTTCACCCTCCTTCGTCTCGTTTCCCTCTCTTTCAACCTCCTTCGTCTCGTTTCGCTCTTTTTCACCCTCCTTCGTCTCGTTTCGCTCTCTTTGACCCACCTTCATCTCGTTTCGCTCTCTATCACAGTCCTTCGTCTCGTTTCGCTCTCTTTCACCCTCCTTTGTCTCGTTTCGCTCTCTTTCACGCTCCTTCATCTCGTTTCGCTCTCTTTCATCCTCCTTTGTCTCGTTTCGCTCTCTTCCACCCTCCTTCGTCTCGTTTCGCCTTCTTTCACCCTCCTTCGTCTCGTTTCGCTCTCTTTCCTCCTCCTTCGTCTCGTTTCGTTCTCTTTAACCCTCCTTCGTCTCGTTTCACTCTCTTTCACCTTCCTTTGCCTCGTTTCGCTCTCTTTCACCCTCCTTTGTCGCGTTTCGATCTCTTTCACCCTCCTTCGTCTCGTTTCGCTCTCTTTCACCCTCCTTCGTCTCGTTTCGCTCTCTTTCCTCCTCCTTCGTCTCGTTTCATTCTCTTTAACCCTCCTTCGTCTCGTTTCGCTCTCTTTCACCTTCCTTTGCCTCGTTTCGCTCTCTTTCACCCTCCTTTGTCGCGTTTCGCTCTCTTTCACCCTCCTTCGTCTCGTTTCGCTCTCTTTCACCCTCCTTCGTCTCGTTTCGCTCTCTTTCACCCTCCTTCGTCTCGTTTAGCGCTCATTAACCCTCCTTCATCTCGTTTCACTCTTTTCCACCCTCCTTCGTCTCGTTTCGCTCTCTTTCACCGTCCTTCGTCTCGTTTCGCTCTCTTTCACCCTCCTTCGCATCGTTTCGCTCTCTTTGACACTCCTTCGTCTCGTTTCGCTCTCTTTCACCCTCCTTCGGCTCGTTTCACTCTCTTCCACCCTCCTTCATCTCGTTTCGCCCTCTTTCACCCTCCTTCGTCTCGTTTCGTTCTCTTTCACCCTTCTTCGTCTCGTTTCGCTCTCTTTCAACCTCCTTCGTCTCGTTTCGCTCTTTTTCACCCTCCTTCGTCTCGTTTCGCACTCTTTCACCCTCCTTCATCTCGGTTCGCTCTCTTTCACCTTCCTTCGTCTCGTTTCGCTCTCTTTCACCCTCCTTCGTCTCGTTTCGCTCTCTTTCACCCTCCTTTGTCTCGTTTCGATCTCTTTCACCCTCCGTCATCTCGTTTAGCTCTCTTTCACCTTCCTTCGTCTCGTTTCACTCTCTTTCACCCTCCTTCGACTCGTTTCGCCCTCTTTCACCCTCCTTCATCTCGTTTCGCTGTCTTCCTCCCTCCTTCGTCTCGTTTCGGCTTCTTTCACCCTCCTTCGTATCGTTTCGCTCTCTTTCCCCCTCCTTCATCTCGTTTCGTTCTCTTTCACCCTCCTTCGTCTCGTTTCGCTCTCTTTCACCTTCCTTCGCTTCGTTTCGCACTCTTTCACCCTCCTTTGTCTCGTTTCGCTCTCTTTCACCCTCCTTCATCTCGTTTAGCTCTCTTTCACTCTCCTTCGCCTCGATTCGCTCTCTTTCACCCTCCTTCGTCTCGTTTCGCTCTCTTTCACCCTCCTTCGTCTCGTTTCGCTCTCTTTCACCTTCCTTCGCTTCGTTTCGCTCTTTTTCACCCTCCTTCGTCTCGTTTCGCTCTCTTTGACCCACCTTCATCTCGTTTCGCTCTCTATCACAGTCCTTCGTCTCGTTTCGCTCTCTTTCACCCTCCTTTGTCTCGTTTCGCTCTCTTTCACGCTCCTTCATCTCGTTTCGCTCTCTTTCATCCTCCTTTGTCTCGTTTCGCTCTCTTCCACCCTCCTTCGTCTCGTTTCGCCTTCTTTCACCCTCCTTCGTCTCGTTTCGCTCTCTTTCCTCCTACTTCGTCTCGTTTCGTTCTCTTTAACCCTCCTTCGTCTCGTTTCACTCTCTTTCACCTTCCTTTGCCTCGTTTCGCTCTCTTTCACCCTCCTTTGTCGCGTTTCGATCTCTTTCACCCTCCTTCGTCTCGTTTCGCTCTCTTTCACCCTCCTTCGTCTCGTTTCGCTCTCTTTCCTCCTCCTTCGTCTCGTTTCGTTCTCTTTAACCCTCCTTCGTCTCGTTTCGCTCTCTTTCACCTTCCTTTGCCTCGTTTCGCTCTCTTTCACCCTCCTTTGTCGCGTTTCGCTCTCTTTCACCCTCCTTCGTCTCGTTTCGCTCTCTTTCACCCTCCTTCGTCTCGTTTCGCTCTCTTTCACCCTCCTTCGTCTCGTTTAGCGCTCATTAACCCTCCTTCATCTCGTTTCACTCTTTTCCACCCTCCTTCGTCTCGTTTCGCTCTCTTTCACCGTCCTTCGTCTCGTTTCGCTCTCTTTCACCCTCCTTCGCATCGTTTCGCTCTCTTTGACACTCCTTCGTCTCGTTTCGCTCTCTTTCACCCTCCTTCGGCTCGTTTCACTCTCTTCCACCCTCCTTCGTCTCGTTTAGCCCTCTTTCACCCTCCTTCGTCTCGTTTCGCTCTCTTTCACCCTTCTTCGTCTCGTTTCGCTCTCTTTCAACCTCCTTCGTCTCGTTTCGCTCTTTTTCACCCTCCTTCGTCTCGTTTCGCACTCTTTCACCCTCCTTCGTCTCGGTTCGCTCTCTTTCACCTTCCTTCGTCTCGCTTCGCTGTCTTTCACCCTCCTTCGTCTCGTTTCGCTCTCTTTCACCCTCCTTTGTCTCGTTTCGATCTCTTTCACCCTCCGTCATCTCGTTTAGCTCTCTTTCACCTTCCTTCGTCTCGTTTCGCTCTCTTTCACCCTCCTTCGACTCGTTTCGCTCTCTTTCACCCTCCTTCATCTCGTTTCGCTGTCTTCCTCCCTCCTTCGTCTCGTTTCGGCTTCTTTCACCCTCCTTCGTATCGTTTCGCTCTCTTTCCCCCTCCTTCATCTCGTTTCGTTCTCTTTCACCCTCCTTCGTCTCGTTTCGCTCTCTTTCACCTTCCTTCGCTTCGTTTCGCACTCTTTCACCCTCCTTTGTCTCGTTTCGCTCTCTTTCACCCTCCTTCATCTCGTTTAGCTCTCTTTCACTCTCCTTCGTCTCGATTCGCTCTCTTTCACCTTCCTTCGCTTCGTTTCGCTCTCTTTCGCCCTCCTTCGTCTCGTTTCGCTCTCTCTCAACCTCCTTCGTCTCGTTTCACTCTCTTCCACCCTCCTTCGTCTCGTTTCGCCACCTTTCACCCTCCTTCGTCTCGTTTCTCTATCTCTCACCCTCCTTCGTCTCGTTTCGCTCTCTTCCACCCTCCTTCGTCTCGTTTCGCCCTCTTTCACTCTCCTTCGTCTCGATTCGCTCTCTTTCACCCTCCTTCGTCTCGTTTCGCTCTCTTTCAACCTCCTTCATCTTGTTTCGCTCTCTCTCACCGTCCTTCGTCTCGTTTCACTCTCTTTCACCCTCCATTGTCTCGTTTCGCTCTCTTTCACCCTCCATCGTCTCGTTTCGCTCTCTTTCACCCTCCTTCGTCTCGTTTCTCTCTCTTTCACCCACCTTCGTCTCGTTTCGCTCTCTTTCCCCCTCCTTCGTCTCGTTTCGTTCTCTTTAACCCTCCTTCGTCTAGTTTCACTCACTTTCACCTTCATTCGTCTCGTTTCGCTCTCTTTCACCCTCCTTCGTCTCGTTTCGCTCTCTTTCACCTTCCTTCGCTTCGTTTCGCACTCTTTCACCCTCCTTTGTCTCGTTTCGCTCTCTTTCACCCTCCTTCATCTCGTTTAGCTCTCTTTCACTCTCCTTCGTCTCGATTCGCTCTCTTTCACCCTCCTTCGTCTCGTTTCGCTCTCTTTCACCCTCCTTCGTCTCGTTTCGCTCTCTTTCACCTTCCTTCGCTTCGTTTCGCTCTTTTTCACCCTCCTTCGTCTCGTTTCGCTCTCTTTGACCCACCTTCATCTCGTTTCGCTCTCTATCACAGTCCTTCGTCTCGTTTCGCTCTCTTTCACCCTCCTTTGTCTCGTTTCGCTCTCTTTCACGCTCCTTCATCTCGTTTCGCTCTCTTTCATCCTCCTTTGTCTCGTTTCGCTCTCTTCCACCCTCCTTCGTCTCGTTTCGCCTTCTTTCACCCTCCTTCGTCTCGTTTCGCTCTCTTTCCTCCTCCTTCGTCTCGTTTCGTTCTCTTTAACCCTCCTTCGTCTCGTTTCACTCTCTTTCACCTTCCTTTGCCTCGTTTCGCTCTCTTTCACCCTCCTTTGTCGCGTTTCGATCTCTTTCACCCTCCTTCGTCTCGTTTCGCTCTCTTTCACCCTCCTTCGTCTCGTTTCGCTCTCTTTCCTCCTCCTTCGTCTCGTTTCGTTCTCTTTAACCCTCCTTCGTCTCGTTTCGCTCTCTTTCACCTTCCTTTGCCTCGTTTCGCTCTCTTTCACCCTCCTTTGTCGCGTTTCGCTCTCTTTCACCCTCCTTCGTCTCGTTTCGCTCTCTTTCACCCTCCTTCGTCTCGTTTCGCTCTCTTTCACCCTCCTTCGTCTCGTTTAGCGCTCATTAACCCTCCTTCATCTCGTTTCACTCTTTTCCACCCTCCTTCGTCTCGTTTCGCTCTCTTTCACCGTCCTTCGTCTCGTTTCGCTCTCTTTCACCCTCCTTCGCATCGTTTCGCTCTCTTTGACACTCCTTCGTCTCGTTTCGCTCTCTTTCACCCTCCTTCGGCTCGTTTCACTCTCTTTCACCCTCCATTGTCTCGTTTCGCTCTCTTTCACCCTCCATCGTCTCGTTTCGCTCTCTTTCACCCTCCTTCGTCTCGTTTCTCTCTCTTTCACCCACCTTCGTCTCGTTTCGCTATCTTTCCCCCTCCTTCGTCTCGTTTCGTTCTCTTTAACCCTCCTTCGTCTAGTTTCACTCACTTTCACCTTCATTCGTCTCGTTTCGCTCTCTTTCACCCTCCTTCGTCTCGTTTCGCTCTCTTTCACCTTCCTTCACTTCGTTTCGCACTCTTTCACCCTCCTTTGTCTCGTTTCGCTCTCTTTCACCCTCCTTCATCTCGTTTAGCTCTCTTTCACTCTCCTTCGTCTCGATTCGCTCTCTTTCACCCTCCTTCGTCTCGTTTCGCTCTCTTTCACCCTCCTTCGTCTCGTTTCGCTCTCTTTCACCTTCCTTCGCTTCGTTTCGCTCTTTTTCACCCTCCTTCGTCTCGTTTCGCTCTCTTTGACCCACCTTCATCTCGTTTCGCTCTCTATCACAGTCCTTCGTCTCGTTTCGCTCTCTTTCACCCTCCTTTGTCTCGTTTCGCTCTCTTTCACGCTCCTTCATCTCGTTTCGCTCTCTTTCATCCTCCTTTGTCTCGTTTCGCTCTCTTCCACCCTCCTTCGTCTCGTTTCGCCTTCTTTCACCCTCCTTCGTCTCGTTTCGCTCTCTTTCCTCCTCCTTCGTCTCGTTTCGTTCTCTTTAACCCTCCTTCGTCTCGTTTCACTCTCTTTCACCTTCCTTTGCCTCGTTTCGCTCTCTTTCACCCTCCTTTGTCGCGTTTCGATCTCTTTCACCCTCCTTCGTCTCGTTTCGCTCTCTTTCACCCTCCTTCGTCTCGTTTCGCTCTCTTTCCTCCTCCTTCGTCTCGTTTCGTTCTCTTTAACCCTCCTTCGTCTCGTTTCGCTCTCTTTCACCTTCCTTTGCCTCGTTTCGCTCTCTTTCACCCTCCTTTGTCGCGTTTCGCTCTCTTTCACCCTCCTTCGTCTCGTTTCGCTCTCTTTCACCCTCCTTCGTCTCGTTTCGCTCTCTTTCACCCTCCTTCGTCTCGTTTAGCGCTCATTAACCCTCCTTCATCTCGTTTCACTCTTTTCCACCCTCCTTCGTCTCGTTTCGCTCTCTTTCACCGTCCTTCGTCTCGTTTCGCTCTCTTTCACCCTCCTTCGCATCGTTTCGCTCTCTTTGACACTCCTTCGTCTCGTTTCGCTCTCTTTCACCCTCCTTCGGCTCGTTTCACTCTCTTCCACCCTCCTTCGTCTCGTTTCGCCCTCTTTCACCCTCCTTCGTCTCGTTTCGCTCTCTTTCACCCTTCTTCGTCTCGTTTCGCTCTCTTTCAACCTCCTTCGTCTCGTTTCGCTCTTTTTCACCCTCCTTCGTCTCGTTTCGCACTCTTTCACCCTCCTTCGTCTCGGTTCGCTCTCTTTCACCTTCCTTCGTCTCGCTTCGCTGTCTTTCACCCTCCTTCGTCTCGTTTCGCTCTCTTTCACCCTCCTTTGTCTCGTTTCGATCTCTTTCACCCTCCGTCATCTCGTTTAGCTCTCTTTCACCTTCCTTCGTCTCGTTTCGCTCTCTTTCACCCTCCTTCGACTCGTTTCGCTCTCTTTCACCCTCCTTCATCTCGTTTCGCTGTCTTCCTCCCTCCTTCGTCTCGTTTCGGCTTCTTTCACCCTCCTTCGTATCGTTTCGCTCTCTTTCCCCCTCCTTCATCTCGTTTCGTTCTCTTTCACCCTCCTTCGTCTCGTTTCGCTCTCTTTCACCTTCCTTCGCTTCGTTTCGCACTCTTTCACCCTCCTTTGTCTCGTTTCGCTCTCTTTCACCCTCCTTCATCTCGTTTAGCTCTCTTTCACTCTCCTTCGTCTCGATTCGCTCTCTTTCACCCTCCTTCGTCTCGTTTCGCTCTCTTTCACCCTCTTTCGTCTCGTTTCGCTCTCTTTCACCTTCCTTCGCTTCGTTTCGCTCTCTTTCGCCCTCTTTCGTCTCGTTTCGCTCTCTCTCAACCTCCTTCGTCTCGTTTCACTCTCTTCCACCCTCCTTCGTCTCGTTTCGCCACCTTTCACCCTCCTTCGTCTCGTTTCTCTATCTCTCACCCTCCTTCGTCTCGTTTCGCTCTCTTCCACCCTCCTTCGTCTCGTTTCGCCCTCTTTCACTCTCCTTCGTCTCGATTCGCTCTCTTTCACCCTCCTTCGTCTCGTTTCGCTCTCTTTCAACCTCCTTCATCTTGTTTCGCTCTCTCTCACCGTCCTTCGTCTCGTTTCACTCTCTTTCACCCTCCTTTGTCTCGTTTCGCTCTCTTACACCCTCCATCGTCTCGTTTCGCTCTCTTTCACCCTCCTTCGTCTCGTTTCTCTCTCTTTCACCCACCTTCGTCTCGTTTCGCTCTCTCTCACCCTCCTTCGTCTCGTTTCGCTCTCTTTCCCCCTCCTTCGTCTCGTTTCGTTCTCTTTAACCCTCCTTCGTCTAGTTTCACTCACTTTCACCTTCATTCGCCTCGTTTCGCTCTCTTTCACCCACCTTCGTCTCGTTTCGCTCTCTTTCCCCCTCCTTCATCTCGTTTCGCTCTCTTCCACCGTCCGTCGTCTCGTTTCGCTCTATTTCGCCCTCCTTCGTCTCGTTTCGCTCTCTCTCAACCTCCTTCATCTCGTTTCACTCTCTTCCACCCTCCTTCGTCTCGTTTCGCCACCTTTCACCCTCCTTCGTCTCGTTTCGCTATCTCTCACCCTCCTTCGTCTCGTTTCGCTATATTCCACCCTCCTTCGTCTCGTTTCGCCCTCTTTCACTCTCCTTCGTCTCGTTTCGCTCTCTTCCACCCTCCTTCGTCTCGTTTCGCCCTCTTTCACTCTCCTTCATCTCGATTCGCTCTCTTTCACCCTCCTTCGTCTCGTTTCGCTCTCTTTCAACCTCCTTCGTCTCGTTTCGCTCTTTTTCACCCTCCTTCGTCTCGTTTCCCTCTCTTTGACCCACCTTCATCTTGTTTCGCTCTCTCTCACCGTCCTTCGTCTCGTTTCACTCTCTTTCACCCTCCTTCGTCTCGTTTTGCTCTCTTTCACCCTCCTTCGTCTCCTTTCGCTATCTCTCACCCTCCTTCGACTCGTTTCGCTCTCTTCCACCCTCCTTCGTCTCGTTTCGCACTCTTTCACCCTCCTTCATCTCGATTCGCTCTCTTTCACCCTCCTTCGTCTCGTTTCCCTCTCTTTCAACCTCCTTCGTCTCGTTTCGCTCTTTTTCACCCTCCTTCGTCTCGTTTCGCTCTCTTTGACCCACCTTCATCTCGTTTCGCTCTCTTCCACCCTCCTTCGTCTCGTTTCGCACTCTTTCACCCTCCTTCATCTCGATTCGCTCTCTTTCACCCTCCTTCGTCTCGTTTCCCTCTCTTTCAACCTCCTTCGTCTCGTTTCGCTCTTTTTCACCCTCCTTCGTCTCGTTTCGCTCTCTTTGACCCACCTTCATCTCGTTTCGCTCTCTATCACAGTCCTTTGTCTCGTTTCGCTCTCTTTCACCCTCCTTTGTCTCGTTTCGCTCTCTTTCACGCTCCTTCATCTCGTTTCGCTCTCTTTCATCCTCCTTTGTCTCGTTTCGCTCTCTTCCACCCTCCTTCGTCTCGTTTCGCCTTCTTTCACCCTCCTTCGTCTCGTTTCGCTCTCTTTCCTCCTCCTTCGTCTCGTTTCGTTCTCTTTAACCCTCCTTCGTCTCGTTTCACTCTCTTTCACCTTCCTTTGCCTCGTTTCGCTCTCTTTCACCCTCCTTTGTCGCGTTTCGATCTCTTTCACCCTCCTTCGTCTCGTTTCGCTCTCTTTCACCCTCCTTCGTCTCGTTTCGCTCTCTTTCCTCCTCCTTCGTCTCGTTTCGTTCTCTTTAACCCTCCTTCGTCTCGTTTCGCTCTCTTTCACCTTCCTTTGCCTCGTTTCGCTCTCTTTCACCCTCCTTTGTCGCGTTTCGCTCTCTTTCACCCTCCTTCGTCTCGTTTCGCTCTCTTTCACCCTCCTTCGTCTCGTTTCGCTCTCTTTCACCCTCCTTCGTCTCGTTTAGCGCTCATTAACCCTCCTTCATCTCGTTTCACTCTTTTCCACCCTCCTTCGTCTCGTTTCGCTCTCTTTCACCGTCCTTCGGCTCGTTTCACTCTCTTCCACCCTCCTTCGTCTCGTTTCGCCCTCTTTCACCCTCCTTCGTCTCGTTTCGCTCTCTTTCACCCTTCTTCGTATCGTTTCGCTCTCTTTCAACCTCCTTCGTCTCGTTTCGCTCTTTTTCACCCTCCTTCGTCTCGTTTCGCACTCTTTCACCCTCCTTCGTCTCGGTTCGCTCTCTTTCACCTTCCTTCGTCTCGTTTCGCTCTCTTTCACCCTCCTTCGTCTCGTTTCGCTCTCTTTCACCCTCCTTTGTCTCGTTTCGATCTCTTTCACCCTCCGTCATCTCGTTTAGCTCTCTTTCACCTTCCTTCGTCTCGTTTCGCTCTCTTTCACCCTCCTTCGACTCGTTTCGCTCTCTTTCACCCTCCTTCATCTCGTTTCGCTGTCTTCCTCCCTCCTTCGTCTCGTTTTGGCTTCTTTCACCCTCCTTCGTATCGTTTCGCTCTCTTTCCCCCTCCTTCATCTCGTTTCGTTCTCTTTCACCCTCCTTCGTCTCGTTTCGCTCTCTTTCACCTTCCTTCGCTTCGTTTCGCACTCTTTCACCCTCCTTCATCTCGTTTAGCTCTCTTTCACCTTCCTTCATCTCGTTTCGCTCTCTTTCACCCTCCTTCGTCTCGTTTCGCTCTCTTTCACCCTCCTTCGTCTCGTTTAGCTCTCTTTCTCCCTCCTTCGTCTCGTTTCACTCTTTTTCACCCTCCTTCGTCTCGTTTCGCTCTCTTTCACCCTCCTTCGTCTCGTTTCGCTCTCTTCCACCCTTCTTCGTCTCGTTTCGCGCTCTTTCACCCTCCTTCGGCTAATTTCGCACTCTTTCACCCTCCTTTGTCTCGTTTCGCTCTCTTTCACCATCCTTCGTCTCGTTTCGCTCTCTTTCACCCTCCTTCGTCTCGTTTCGCTATCTCTCACCCTCCTTCGTCTCGTTTCGCTCTCTTCCACCGTCCTTCGTCTCGTTTCGCTCTCTCTCACCCTCCTTCATCTCGTTTCGCTGTCTTCCTCCCTCCTTCGTCTCGTTTCGCCTTCCTTCACCCTCCTTCATCTCGTTTTGCCCTCTCTCACCCTTCTTCGTCTCGTTTCGCTCTCTTTCACCCTCCTTCGTCTCCTTTCGCTCTCTTTCACCCTCCTTCGTCTCGTTTCGCTCTCTTTCGCCCTCCTTCGTCTCGTTTCGCTCTCTTCCACCCTCCTTCGTCTCGTTTCGCCCTCTTTCACCCTCCTTCGTCTCGGTTCGCTCTCTTTCACCTTCCTTCGTCTCATTTCGCTCTCTTTCACCCTCCTTTGTCTAGATTCGCACTCTTTCAACTTCCTTCGCCTCATTTCCCTCTCTTTCACCCTCCTTCATCTCGTTTTGCTCTCTTTCACCCTCCGTCGTCTCGTTTTGCTCTCTTTCGCCCTCCTTCATCTCGTTTCGCTCTCTCTCAACCTCCTTCGTCTCGTTTCACTCTCTTCCACCCTACTTCGTCTCGTTTCGCCACCTTTCACCCTCCTTCATCTCGTTTCGCTATCTCTCACCCTCCTTCGTCTCGTTTCGCTCTCTTCCACCCTCCTTCGTCTCGTTTCGCCCTCTTTCACTCTCCTTCGTCTCGATTCGCTCTCTCTCACCCTCCTTCGTCTCGTTTCGCTGTCTTCCTCCCTCCTTCGTCTCGTTTCGCCTTCCTTCACCCTCCTTCATCTCGTTTTGCCCTCTCTCACCCTTCTTCGTCTCGTTTCGCTCTCTTTCACCCTCCTTCGTCTCGTTTAGCTCTCTTTCTCCCTCCTTCGTCTCGTTTCACTCTTTTTCACCCTCCTTCATCTCGTTTCGCTCTCTTTCACCCTCCTTCGTCTCGTTTCGCTCTCTTCCACCCTTCTTCGTCTCGTTTCGCGCTCTTTCACCCTCCTTCGGCTCGTTTCGCACTCTTTCACCCTCCTTTGTCTCGTTTTGCTCTCTTTCACCATCCTTCGTCTCGTTTCGCTCTCTTTCACCCTCCTTCGTCTCGTTTCGCTATCTCTCACCCTCCTTCGTCTCATTTCGCTCTCTTCCACCGTCCTTCGTCTCGTTTCGCTCTCTCTCACCCTCCTTCGTCTCGTTTCGCTGTCTTCCTCCCTCCTTCGTCTCGTTTCGCCTTCCTTCACCCGCCTTCATCTCGTTTTGCCCTCTCTCACCCTTCTTCGTCTCGTTTCGCTCTCTTTCACCTTCCTTCGTCTCCTTTCGCTCTCTTTCACCCTGCTTCGTCTCGTTTCGCTCTCTTTCGCCCTCCTTCGTCTCGTTTGGCTCTCTTCCACCCTCCTTCGTCTCGTTTCGCCCTCTTTCACCCTCCTTCGTCTCGGTTCGCTCTCTTTCACCTTCCTTCGTCTCATTTCGCTCTCTTTCACCCTCCTTTGGCTAGATTCGCACTCTTTCAACTTCCTTCGCCTCATTTCCCTCTCTTTCACCCTCCTTCATCTCGTTTTGCTCTCTTTCACCCTCCGTCGTCTCGTTTTGCTCTCTTTCGCCCTCCTTCATCTCGTTTCGCTCTCTCTCAACCTCCTTCGTCTCGTTTCACTCTCTTCCACCCTACTTCGTCTCGTTTCGCCACCTTTCACCCTCCTTCGTCTCGGTTCGCTCTCTTCCACCCTCCTTCGTCTCGTTTCGCTCTCTTTCACCCTCCTTCGGCTCGTTTCGCTCTCTTTCACCCTCCTTCATCTCGTTTCGCTCTCTTTCACCCTCCTTCGGCTCGTTTTGCTCTCTTTCACCCTCCTTCATCTCGTTTCGCTCTCTTTCCTACTCCTTCGTCGCGGTTCGCTCTCTTTCACCTTCCTTCGTCTCGTTTCGCTCTCTTTCACCCTCCTTTGTCTCGATTCGCACTCTTTCACCTTCCTTCGCCTCGTTTCACTCTCTTTCACCCTCCTTCGTCTCGTTTCGCCCTCTTTCACCCTCCTTCGTCTCGGTTCGCTCTCTTTCACCTTTCTTCGTCTCGTTTCGCTCTCTTTCACCCTCCTTTGTCTAGATTCGCACTCTTTCAACTTCCTTCGCCTCATTTCCCTCTCTTTCACCCTCCTTCATCTCGTTTTGCTCTCTTTCACCCTTCTTCGTCTCGTTTCACACTCTTTCACCCTCCTTCATCTCGTTTCGGTCTCTTTCACCCTCCTTCTGCTCGTTTTGCTCTCTTTCACCCTCCTTCATCTCGTTTCGCTCACTTTCACACTCCTTCGTCTCGTTTCGCTCTCATCCACACTCCTTCGTCTCGTTTCGCCCTCTTTCAGCCTCCTTCATCTCGGTTCGCTCTCTTTCACCTTCCTTCGTCTCGTTTCGCTCTCTTTCACCCTCCTTTGTCTCGATTCGCATTCTTTCACCTTCCTTCGCCTCGTTTCACTCTCTTTCACCCTCCTTCATCTCGTTTCGCTCTCTTTCACCCTCCTTCGTCTCGTTTCGCTCTCTTTCACCCTCCTTCGTCTCGGTTCACTCTCCTTCACCCTCCTTCATCTCGTTTCGCTCTCCCTCACCCTCCTTCCTCTCGTTTCGCTCTCTTCCACGCTCCTTCATCTCGTTTCAGCCTCTTTCACCCTCCTTCGTCTCGTTTCGCCCTCCTTCACCCTCCTTCGCCTCGTTTCGCTCTCTTTCACCCTCCTTCGTCTCGTTTCGCTCTCTTTCACCTTCCTTCGCCTCGTTTCGCTCTCTTTCACCCTCCTTTGTCTCGTTTCGATCTCTGTCACCCTCCTTCATCTCGTTTAGCTCTCTTTCACCTTCCTTCGTCTCGTTTCGCTCTCTTTCACCCTCCTTCGTCTCGTTTCGCTCTCTTTCACCCTCCTTCATCTCGTTTCGCTCTCTTTCACCCTCCTTCATCTCGTTTCGCTCTCTTTCACCCTTCTTCGCCTCGTTTCGCTCTCTTTCACCCACCTTCGTCTCGTTTCGCTCTCTTTCACCCTCCTTCATCTCGTTTCGCTCTCTTCCACCCTCCGTCGTCTCGTTTCGCTCTCTTTCGCCCTCCTTCGTCTCGTTTCGCTCTCTCTCAACCTCCTTCGTCTCGTTTCACTCTCTTCCACCCTCCTTCGTCTCGTTTCGCCACCTTTCACCCTCCTTCGTCTCGTTTCACTATCTCTCACCCTCCTTCGTCTCGTTTCGCTCTCTTCCACCCTCCTTCGTCTCGTTTCGCCCTCTTTCACTCTCCTTCGTCTCGATTCGCTCTCTTTCACCCTCCTTCGTCTCGTTTCGCTCTCTTTCAACCTCCTTTGTCTCGTTTCGCTCTTTTTCACCCTCCTTCGTCTCGTTTCCCTCTCTTTGACCCACCTTCATCTTGATTCGCTCTCTCTCACCGTACTTCGTCTCGTTTCACTCTCTTTCACCTTCCTTCGTCTTGTTTCGCTCTCATTCACCCTCCTTCGTCTCGTTTCGCTCTCTTTCACCCTCCTTCATCTCGTTTCGCTGTCTTTCACCCTCCTTCGTCTCTTTTCACTCTCACCCTCCTTCGTCTCGTTTTGCTCTCTTTCACCCTCCTTCGTCTCATTTCGCTCTCTTTCACCTTCCTTCATCTCATTTCGCTCTCTTTCGCACTCCTTCGTCTTGTTTCGCTCTCTTTCACCCTCCTTCGTTTCGTTTCGTTATCTCTCACCCTCCTTCGTCTCGATTTGCTCTCTTCCACCCTCCTTCGTCTCGTTTCGCTCTCTCTCACCCTCCTTCATCTCGTTTCGCTCTCTTCCTCCCTCGTTCGTCTCGTTTCGCCTTATTACACCCTCCTTCGTCTCGTTTTGCTCTCTTTCCCCCTCCTTCGTCTCGTTTCGTTCTCTTTCACCCTCCTTCATCTCGTTTCGCTCTCTTTCACCTTCCTTCGCCTGGTTTCGCTCTCTTTCACCCTCCTTTGTCTCGTTTCGCTCTCTTTCACTCTCCTTCGTCTCGTTTAGCTCTCTTTCACCTTCCTTCATCTCGTTTCGCTCACTTTCACCCTCCTTCGTCTCGTTTCGCTCTCTTTCACCCTCCTTCGTCTCGTTTAGCTCTCTTTCACCATCCTTCATCTCGTTTCGCTCTCTTTCACCCTCCTTCGTCTCGTTTCGCTCTCTTCCACCCTCCTTCGTCTCGTTTCGCACTCTTTCACCCTCCTTCGGCTCGTTTCGCTCTCTTTGACCCTCCTTCGTCACGTTTCGTTCTCTTTCACCCTCATTCGTCTTGTTTCGCTCTCTTTCACCCTTCTTTGTCTCGTTTCTCCGTCTTTCACAATCATTCGTCTCGTTTCGCTCTCTTTCACACTCCTCCGTCTCGTTTCGTTCTCTTTCACCCTCCTTCTTCTCGTTTCGCTCTCTTTCACCCTCCTTCGGCTCGTTTCGCTCTCTTTCACCCTCCTTTATCTCGTTTCGCTCTCTTTCACCCTCGTTCATCTCGTTTCGCTCTCTTCCACCCTCCTTCGTCTCGTTTCGCCCCCTTTCACCCTCCTTCATCTCGATTCGCTCTCTTTCACCCACCTTCGTTTCGTTTCGCTCTCTTTCTACCTCCTTCATCTCGTTTCGCTCTTTTTCACCCTCCTTCGTCTCGTTTCGCTCACTTTGACCCACCTTCATCTCCTTTCGTTCTCTTTCACCCTCCTTCTTCTCGTTTCGCTCTCTTTCACCTTCCTTCGCCTGGTTTCGCTCTCTTTCACCCTCCTTTGTCTCGTTTCGCTCTCTTTCACTCTCCTTCGTCTCGTTTAGCTCTCTTTCACCTTCCTTCATCTCGTTTCGCTCACTTTCACCCTCCTTCGTCTCGTTTCGCTCTCTTTCACCCTCCTTCGTCTCGTTTAGCTCTCTTTCACCCTCCTTCATCTCGTTACGCTCTCTTTCACCCTCCTTCGTCTCGTTTCGCTCTCTTCCACCCTCCTTCGTCTCGTTTCGCACTCTTTCACCCTCCTTCGGCTCGTTTCGCTCTCTTTGACCCTCCTTCGTCACGTTTCGTTCTCTTTCACCCTCATTCGTCTTGTTTCGCTCTCTTTCACCCTTCTTTGTCTCGTTTCTCCGTCTTTCGCAATCATTCGTCTCGTTTCGCTCTCTTTCACACTCCTCCGTCTCGTTTCGTTCTCTTTCACCCTCCTTCTTCTCGTTTCGCTCTCTTTCACCCTCCTTCGGCTCGTTTCGCTCTCTTTCACCCTCCTTTATCTCGTTTCGCTCTCTTTCACCCTCGTTCATCTCGTTTCGGTCTCTTCCACCCTCCTTCGTCTCGTTTCGCCCTCTTTCACCCTCCTTCATCTCGATTCGCTCTCTTTCACCCACCTTCGTCTCGTTTCGCTCTCTTTCTACCTCCTTCATCTCGTTTCGCTCTTTTTCACCCTCCTTCGTCTCGTTTCGCTCACTTTGACCCACCTTCATCTCGTTTCGTTCTCTTTCACCCTCCTTCTTCTCGTTTCGCTCTCTTTCACCCTCCTTCGGCTCGTTTCGCTCTCTTTCACCCTCCTTTATCTCGTTTCGCTCTCTTTCACCCTCGTTCATCTCGTTTCGCTCTCTTCCACCCTCCTTCGTCTCGTTTCGCCCCCTTTCACCCTCCTTCATCTCGATTCGCTCTCTTTCACCCACCTTCGTCTCGTTTCGCTCTCTTTCTACCTCCTTCATCTCGTTTCGCTCTTTTTCACCCTGCTTCGTCTCGTTTCGCTCACTTTGACCCACCTTCACGTCGTTTCGCTCTCTTTCACCGTCCTTCGTCTCTTTTCGTTCTCTTTCACCCTCCTTTGTCTCGTTTCGCTCTCTTTCACCCTCCATCGTCTCGTTTCGCTCTCTTTCACCCTCCTTCGTCTCGTTTCGCTCTCTTTCACCCACCTTCATCTCGTTTCGCTCTCTCTCACCCTCCTTCGTCTCGTTTCGCTCTCTTCCACCCTCCTTCGTCTCGTTTCGCCTTCTTTCACCCTCCTTCGTCTCGTTTCGCTCTCTTTCCCCCTCCTTCGTCTCGTTTCGTTCTCTTTAACCCTCCTTCGTCTAGTTTCACTCACTTTCACCTTCATTTGCCTCGTTTCGCTCTCATTCACCCTCCTTTGTCTCGTTTCACTCTTTTTCACCCTCCTTCGTCTCTTTTCGCTCTCTTTCACCCTTCTTCGCCTCGTTTCGCTCTCTTCAACCCTCCTTCGTCTCGTTTCGCCCTCTTTCACTCTCCTTCGTCTCGATTCGCTCTCTTTCACCCTCCTTCGTCTCTTTCAACATCCTTCGTCTCGTTTCGCTCTTTTTCACCCTCCTTCGTCTCGTTTCCCTCTCTTTGACCCACCTTCTTCTTGTTTCACTCTCTCTCACCGTCCTTCGTCTCGTTTCACTCTCTTTCACCCTCCTTCGTCTCGTTTCGCTCTCTTTCACCCTCCTTCGTCTCCTTTCGCTATCTCTCACCCTCCTTCGACTCGTTTCGCTCTCTTCCACCCTCCTTCGTCTCGTTTCGCACTCTTTCACCCTCCTTCGTCTCGATTCGCTCTCTTTCACCCTCCTTCGTCTCGTTTCGCTCTCTTTCAACCTCCTTCATCTCGTTTCGCTCTTTTTCACCCTCCTTCGTCTCGTTTCGCTCTCTTTGACCCACCTTCATCTCGTTTCGCTCTCTATCACAGTCCTTCGTCTCGTTTCGCTCTCTTTCACCCTCCTTTGTCTCGTTTCGCTCTCTTTCACGCTCCTTCATCTCGTTTCGCACTCTTTCAACCTCCTTCGTCTCGTTTCGCTCTCTTCCACCCTCCTTCGTCTCGTTTCGCCTTCTTTCTTCCTCCTTCGTCTCGTTTCGCTCTCTTTCCTCCTCCTTCGTCTCGTTTCGTTCTCTTTAACCCTCCTTCGTCTCGTTTCGCTCTCTTTCACCTTCCTTTGCCTCGTTTCGCTCTCTTTCACCCTCCTTTGTCGCGTTTCGCTCTCTTTCACCCTCCTTCGTCTCGTTTCGCTCTCTTTCACCCTCCTTCATCTCGTTTCGCTCTCTTTCACCCTCCTTCATCTCGTTTAGCGCTCATTAACCCTCCTTCATCTCGTTTCACTCTTTTCCACCCTCCTTCGTCTCATTTCGCTCTCTTTCACCGTCCTTCGTCTCGTTTCGCTCTCTTTCACCCTCCTTCGGCTCGTTTCGCTCTCTTTGACACTCCTTCGTCTCGTTTCGCTCTCTTTCACCCTCCTTCGGCTCGTTTCGCTCTCTTCCACCCTCCTTCGTCTCGTTTCGCCCTCTTTCACCCTCCTTCGTCTCGTTTCGCTCTCTTTCACCCTTCTTCGTCTCGTTTCGCTCTCTTTCAACCTCCTTCGTCTCGTTTCGCTCTTTTTCACCCTCCTTCGTCTCGTTTCGCACTCTTTCACCCTCCTTCGTCTCGTTTCGCTCACATTGACCCACCTTCATCTCGTTTCGTTCTCTTTCACCCTCCTTCTTCTCGTTTCGCTCTCTTTCACCCTCCTTCGGCTCGTTTCGCTCTCTTTCACCCTCCTTTATCTCGTTTCGCTCTCTTTCACCCTCGTTCATCTCGTTTCGCTCTCTTCCACCATCCTTCGTCTCGTTTCGCTCTGTTTCACCCTCCTTCGTCTCATTTCGCTCTCTTTGACACTCCTTCGTCTCGTTTCGCTCGCTTTCGCCCTCCTTCGGCTCGTTCCGCACTCTTTCACCCTCCTTCATTTCGTTTCGCTCTCTTTCACCTTCCTTCATCTCATTTCGCTCTCTTTCGCACTCCATCGTCTTGTTTCGCTCTCTTTCACCCTCCTTCGTTTCGTTTCGTTATCTCTCACCCTCCTTCGTCTCGTTTTGCTCTCTTCCACCCTCCTTCGTCTCGTTTCGCTCTCTCTCACCCTCCTTCATCTCGTTTCGCTCTCTTCCTCCCTCGTTCGTCTCGTTTCGCCTTATTTCACCCTCCTTCATCTCGTTTTGCTCTCTTTCCCCCTCCTTCATCTCGTTTCGTTCTCTTTCACCCTCCTTCATCTCGTTTCGCTCTCTTTCACCTTCCTTCGCCTGGTTTCGCTCTCTTTCACAATCATTCGTCTCGTTTCGCTCTCTTTCACACTCCTTCGTCTCGTTTCGTTCTCTTTCACCCTCCTTCTTCTCGTTTCGCTCTCTTTCACCCTCCTTCGGCTCGTTTCGCTCTCTTTCACCCTCCTTTATCTCGTTTCGCTCTCTTTCACCCTCGTTCATCTCATTTCGCTCTCTTCCACCCTCCTTCGTCTCGTTTCGCTCTCTTTCACCCTTCTTTGACTCGTTTCTCCGTCTTTCACAATCATTCGTCTCGTTTCGCTCTCTTTCACCCTCGTTCATCTCATTTCGCTCTCTTCCACCCTCCTTCGTCTCGTTTCGCTCTCTTTCACCCTTCTTTGTCTCGTTTCTCCGTCTTTCACAATCATTCGTCTCGTTTCGCTCTCTTTCACACTCCTTCGTCTCGTTTCGTTCTCTTTCACCCTCCTTTATCTCGTTTCGCTCTCTTTCACCCTCCTTCGTCTCGATTCGCTCTCTTTCACGCACCTTCGTCTCGTTTCGCTCTCTTTCTACCTCCTTCATCTCGTTTCGCTCTTTTTCACCCTCCTTCGTCTCGTTTCGCTCACTTTGACCCACCTTCATCTCGTTTCGTTCTCTTTCACCCTCCTTCTTCTCGTTTCGCTCTCTTTCACCCTCCATCGGCTCGTTTCGCTCTCTTTCACCCTCGTTCATCTCGTTTCGCTCTCTTCCACCCTCCTTCGTCTCGTTTCGCCCCCTTTCACCCTCCTTCGTCTCGATTCGCTCTCTTTCACCCAACTTCGTCTCGTTTCGCTCTCTTTCTACCTCCTTCATCTCGTTTCGCTCTTTTTCACCCTCCTTCGTCTCGTTTCGCTTACTTTGACCCACCTTCATCTCGTTTCGATCTCTTTCACCGTCCTTCGTCTCGTTTCGTTCTCTTTCACCCTCCTTTGTCTCGTTTCGCTCTCTTTCACCCTCCATCGTCTCGTTTCGCTCTCTTTCACCCTCCTTCGTCTCGTTTCGCTCTCTTTCCCCCTCCTTCGTCTCGTTTCGTTCTCTTTAACCCTCCTTCGTCTAGTTTCACTCACTTTCACCTTCATTTGCCTCGTTTCGCTCTCATTCACCCTCCTTTGTCTCGTTTCACTCTTTTTCACCCTCCTTCGTCTCTTTTCGCTCTCTTTCACCCTTCTTCGCCTCGTTTCGCTCTCTTTCACCCACCTTCGTCTCGTTTCGCTCTCTTTCACCCTCCTTCATCTCGTTTCGCTCTCTTCCACCCTCCGTCGTCTCGTTTCGCTCTCTTTCGCCCTCCTTCGTCTCGTTTCGCTCTCTCTCACCGTCCTTCGTCTCGTTTCACTCTCTTCCACTCTCCTTCGTCTCGTTTCGCTCTCTTTCACCCTCCTTCGTCTCCTTTCGCTGTCTCTCACCCTCCTTCGACTCGTTTCGCTCTCTTCCACCCTCCTTCGTCTCGTTTCGCACTTTCACCCTCCTTCGTCTCGATTCGCTCTCTTTCACCCTCCTTCGTCTCGTTTCGCTCTCTTTCAACCTCCTTCGTCTCGTTTCGCTCTTTTTCACCCTCCTTCGTCTCGTTTCGCTCTCTTTGACCCACCTTCATCTCGTTTCGCTCTCTATTACAGTCCTTCGTCTCGTTTCACTCTCTTTCACCCTCCTTTGTCTCGTTTCGCTCTCTTTCACGCTCCTTCATCTAGTTTCGCTCTCTTTCAACCTCCTTCGTCTCGTTTCGCTCTCTTCCACCCTCCTTCGTCTCGTTTCGCCTTCTTTCACCCTCCTTCGTCTCGTTTCGCTCTCTTTCCTCCTCCTTCGTCTCGTTTCGTTCTCTTTAACCCTCCTTCGTCTCGTTTCGCTCTCTTTCACCTTCCTTTGCCTCGTTTCGCTCTCTTTCACCCTCCTTTGTCGCGTTTCGCTCTCTTTCACCCTCCTTCGTCTCGTTTCGCTCTCTTTCACCCTCCTTCGTCTCGTTTCGCTCTCTTTCACCCTCCTTCGTCTCGTTTAGCGCTCATTAACCCTCCTTCATCTCGTTTCACTCTTTTCCACCCTCCTTCGTCTCGTTTCGCTCTCTTTCACCGTCCTTCGTCTCGTTTCGCTCTCTTTCACCCTCCTTCGGCTCGTTTCGCTCTCTTTGACACTCCTTCGTCTCGTTTCGCTCTCTTTCACCCTCCTTCGGCTCGTTTCGCTCTCTTCCACCCTCCTTCGTCTCGTTTCGCCCTCTTTCACCCTCCTTCGTCTCGTTTCGCTCTCTTTCACCCTTCTTCGTCTCGTTTCGCTCTCTTTCAACCTCCTTCGTCTCGTTTCGCTCTTTTTCACCCTCCTTCGTCTCGTTTCGCACTCTTTCACCCTCCTTCGTCTCGGTTCGCTCTCTTTCACCTTCCTTCGTCTCGTTTCGCTCTCTTTCACCCTCCTTTGTCTCGATTCACACTCTTTCACCTTTCTTCGCCTCGTTTCACTCTCTTTCACTCTCTTTTGTCTCGTTTCGCCCTCTTTAACCCTCCTTCATCTCTGTTCGCTCTCTTTCAACTTCCTTCGTCTCGTTTCGCTCTCTTTCACCCTCCTTTGTCTAGATTCGCACTCTTTCACCTTCCTTCGCCTCGTTTCACACTGTTTCACCCTCCTTCGTCTCGTTTCGCTCTCTTTCACCCTCCTTCGTCTCGTTTCGCTCTCTTTCTCCCTCGTTCATCTCGTTTCGCTCTCTTTCACCCTCCTTCGTCTCGTTTCGCTCTCTTTCACCCTCCTTTGTCTCGTTTCGATCTCTTTCACCCTCCGTCATCTCGTTTAGCTCTCTTTCACCTTCCTTCGTCTCGTTTCGCTCTCTTTCACCTTCCTTCGTCTCGTTTCGCTCTCTTTCACCCTCCTTTGACTAGATTCGCACTCTTTCACCTTCCTTCGCCCCGTTTCACACTGTTTCACCCTCCTTCGTCTCGTTTCGCTCTCTTTCACCCTCCTTCGTCTCGTTTCGCTCTCTTTCACCCTCCTTCGTCTCGTTTCGCTCTCTTTCACCCTCATTCGTCTCGTTTAGCGCTCATTAACCCTCCTTCATCTCGTTTCACTCTTTTCCACCCTCCTTCGTCTCGTTTCGCTCTCTTTCACCGTCCTTCGTCTCGTTTCGCTCTCTTTCACCCTCCTTCGGCTCGTTTCGCTCTCTTTGACACTGCTTCGTCTCGTTTCGCTCTCTTTCACCCTCCTTCGGCTCGTTTCGCTCTCTTCCACCCTCCTTCGTCTCATTTCGCCCTCTTTCACCCTCCTTCATCTCGTTTCGCTCTCTTCCACCCTCCGTCGTCTCGTTTCCCTCTCTTTCGCCCTCCTTCGTCTCGTTTCGCTCTCTCTCAACCTCCTTCGTCTCGTTTCGCTCTCTTCAACCCTCCTTCGTCTCGTTTCGCCCTCTTTCACTCTCCTTCGTCTCGATTCGCTCTCTTTCACCCTCCTTCGTCTCGTTTCGCTCTCTTTCAACCTCCTTCGTCTCGTTTCGCTCTTTTTCACCCTCCTTCGTCTCGTTTCCCTCTCTTTGACCCACCTTCATCTTGTTTCACTCTCTCTCACCGTCCTTCGTCTCATTTCACTCTCTTTCACCCTCCTTCGTCTCGTTTCGCTCTCTTTCACCCTCCTTCGTCTCCTTTCGCTATCTCTCACCCTCCTTCGACTCGTTTCGCTCTCTTCCACCCTCCTTCGTCTCGTTTCGCACTCTTTCACCCTCCTTCGTCTCGATTCGCTCTCTTTCACCCTCCTTCGTCTCGTTTCGCTCTCTTTCAACCTCCTTCGTCTCGTTTCGCTCTTTTTCACCCTCCTTCGTCTCGTTTCGCTCTCTTTGACCCACCTTCAACTCGTTTCGCTCTCTATTACAGTCCTTCGTCTCGTTTCGCTCTCTTTCACCCTCCTTTGTCTCGTTTCGCTCTCTTTCACGCTCCTTCATCTCGTTTCGCTCTCTTTCACACTCCTTCGTCTCGATTCGCTCTCTTTCACCCTCCTTCGTCTCGTTTCGCTCTCTTTCAACCTCCTTCGTCTCGTTTCGCTCTTTTTCACCCTCCTTCGTCTCGTTTCGCTCTCTTTGACCCACCTTCATCTCGTTTCGCTCTCTATTACAGTCCTTCGTCTCGTTTCGCTCTCTTTCACCCTCCTTTGTCTCGTTTCGCTCTCTTTCACGCTCCTTCATCTCGTTTCGCTCTCTTTCAACCTCCTTCGTCTCGTTTCGCTCTCTTCCACCCTCCTTCGTCTCGTTTCGCCTTCTTTCACCCTCCTTCGTCTCGTTTCGCTCTCTTTCCTCCTCCTTCGTCTCGTTTCGTTCTCTTTAACCCTCCTTCGTCTCGTTTCGCTCTCTTTCACCTTCCTTTGCCTCGTTTCGCTCTCTTTCACCCTCCTTTGTCGCGTTTCGCTCTCTTTCACCCTCCTTCGTCTCGTTTCGCTCTCTTTCACCCTCCTTCGTCTCGTTTCGCTCTCTTTCACCCTCCTTCGTCTCGTTTAGCGCTCATTAACCCTCCTTCATCTCGTTTCACTCTTTTCCACCCTCCTTCGTCTCGTTTCGCTCTCTTTCACCGTCCTTCGTCTCGTTTCGCTCTCTTTCACCCTCCTTCGGCTCGTTTCGCTCTCTTTGACACTCCTTCGTCTCGTTTCGCTCTCTTTCACCCTCCTTCGGCTCGTTTCGCTCTCTTCCACCCTCCTTCGTCTCGTTTCGCACTTTCACCCTCCTTCGTCTCGATTCGCTCTCTTTCACCCTCCTTCGTCTCGTTTCGCTCTCTTTCACCCTTCTTTGTCTCGTTTCTCCGTCTTTCACAATCATTCGTCTCGTTTCGCTCTCTTTCACCCTCGTTCATCTCATTTCGCTCTCTTCCACCCTCCTTCGTCTCGTTTCGCTCTCTTTCACCCTTCTTTGTCTCGTTTCTCCGTCTTTCACAATCATTCGTCTCGTTTCGCTCTCTTTCACACTCCTTCGTCTCGTTTCGTTCTCTTTCACCCTCCTTTATCTCGTTTCGCTCTCTTTCACCCTCCTTCGTCTCGATTCGCTCTCTTTCACGCACCTTCGTCTCGTTTCGCTCTCTTTCTACCTCCTTCATCTCGTTTCGCTCTTTTTCACCCTCCTTCGTCTCGTTTCGCTCACTTTGACCCACATTCATCTCGTTTCGTTCTCTTTCACCCTCCTTCTTCTCGTTTCGCTCTCTTTCACCCTCCATCGGCTCGTTTCGCTCTCTTTCACCCTCGTTCATCTCGTTTCGCTCTCTTCCACCCTCCTTCGTCTCGTTTCGCCCCCTTTCACCCTCCTTCGTCTCGATTCGCTCTCTTTCACCCAACTTCGTCTCGTTTCGCTCTCTTTCTACCTCCTTCATCTCGTTTCGCTCTTTTTCACCCTCCTTCGTCTCGTTTCGCTCACTTTGACCCACCTTCATCTCGTTTCGATCTCTTTCACCGTCCTTCGTCTCGTTTCGCTCACTTTGACCCACCTTCATCTCGTTTCGATCTCTTTCACCGTCCTTCGTCTCGTTTCGTTCTCTTTCACCCTCCTTTGTCTCGTTTCGCTCTCTTTCACCCTCCATCGTCTCGTTTCGCTCTCTTTCACCCTCCTTCGTCTCGTTTCGCTCTCTTTCCCCCTCCTTCGTCTCGTTTCGTTCTCTTTAACCCTCCTTCGTCTAGTTTCACTCACTTTCACCTTCATTTGCCTCGTTTCGCTCTCATTCACCCTCCTTTGTCTCGTTTCACTCTTTTTCACCCTCCTTCGTCTCTTTTCGCTCTCTTTCACCCTTCTTCGCCTCGTTTCGCTCTCTTTCACCCACCTTCGTCTCGTTTCGCTCTCTTTCACCCTCCTTCATCTCGTTTCGCTCTCTTCCACCCTCCGTCGTCTCGTTTCGCTCTCTTTCGCCCTCCTTCGTCTCGTTTCGCTCTCTCTCACCGTCCTTCGTCTCGTTTCACTCTCTTCCACTCTCCTTCGTCTCGTTTCGCTCTCTTTCACCCTCCTTCGTCTCCTTTCGCTATCTCTCACCCTCCTTCGTCTCGTTTCGCTCTCTTCCACCCTCCTTCATTTCGTTTCGCTCTCTTTCACCTTCCTTCATCTCATTTCGCTCTCTTTCGCACTCCATCGTCTTGTTTCGCTCTCTTTCACCCTCCTTCGTTTCGTTTCGTTATCTCTCACCCTCCTTCGTCTCGTTTTGCTCTCTTCCACCCTCCTTCGTCTCGTTTCGCTCTCTCTCACCCTTCTTCATCTCGTTTCGCTCTCTTCCTCCCTCGTTCGTCTCGTTTCGCCTTATTTCACCCTCCTTCATCTCGTTTTGCTCTCTTTCCCCCTCCTTCATCTCGTTTCGTTCTCTTTCACCCTCCTTCATCTCGTTTCGCTCTCTTTCACCTTCCTTCGCCTGGTTTCGCTCTCTTTCACAATCATTCGTCTCGTTTCGCTCTCTTTCACACTCCTTCGTCTCGTTTCGTTCTCTTTCACCCTCCTTCTTCTCGTTTCGCTCTCTTTCACCCTCCTTCGGCTCGTTTCGCTCTCTTTCACCCTCCTTTATCTCGTTTCGCTCTCTCTCACCGTCCTTCGTCTCGTTTCACTCTCTTCCACTCTCCTTCGTCTCGTTTCGCTCTCTTTCACCCTCCTTCGTCTCCTTTCGCTATCTCTCACCCTCCTTCGTCTCGTTTCGCTCTCTTCCACCCTCGTTCATCTCATTTCGCTCTCTTCCACCCTCCTTCGTCTCGTTTCGCTCTCTTTCACCCTTCTTTGTCTCGTTTCTCCGTCTTTCAAAATCATTCGTCTCGTTTCGCTCTCTTTCACCCTCGTTCATCTCATTTCGCTCTCTTCCACCCTCCTTCGTCTCGTTTCGCTCTCTTTCACCCTTCTTTGTCTCGTTTCTCCGTCTTTCACAATCATTCGTCTCGTTTCGCTCTCTTTCACACTCCTTCGTCTCGTTTCGTTCTCTTTCACCCTCCTTTATCTCGTTTCGCTCTCTTTCACCCTCCTTCGTCTCGATTCGCTCTCTTTCACGCACCTTCGTCTCGTTTCGCTCTCTTTCTACCTCCTTCATCTCGTTTCGCTCTTTTTCACCCTCCTTCGTCTCGTTTCGCTCACTTTGACCCACCTTCATCTCGTTTCGTTCTCTTTCACCCTCCTTCTTCTCGTTTCGCTCTCTTTCACCCTCCATCGGCTCGTTTCGCTCTCTTTCACCCTCGTTCATCTCGTTTCGCTCTCTTTCACCCAACTTCGTCTCGTTTCGCTCTCTTTCTACCTCCTTCATCTCGTTTCGCTCTTTTTCACCCTCCTTCGTCTCGTTTCGCTCACTTTGACCCACCTTCATCTCGTTTCGATCTCTTTCACCGTCCTTCGTCTCGTTTTGTTCTCTTTCACCCTCCTTTGTCTCGTTTCGCTCTCTTTCACCCTCCATCGTCTCGTTTCGCTCTCTTTCACCCTCCTTCGTCTCGTTTCGCTCTCTTTCCCCCTCCTTCGTCTCGTTTCGTTCTCTTTAACCCTCCTTCGTCTAGTTTCACTCACTTTCACCTTCATTTGCCTCGTTTCGCTCTCATTCACCCTCCTTTGTCTCGTTTCACTCTTTTTCACCCTCCTTCGTCTCTTTTCGCTCTCTTTCACCCTTCTTCGCCTCGTTTCGCTCTCTTTCACCCACCTTCGTCTCGTTTCGCTCTCTTTCACCCTCCTTCATCTCGTTTCGCTCTCTTCCACCCTCCGTCGTCTCGTTTCGCTCTCTTTCGCCCTCCTTCGTCTCGTTTCGCTCTCTCTCACCGTCCTTCGTCTCGTTTCACTCTCTTCCACTCTCCTTCGTCTCGTTTCGCTCTCTTTCACCCTCCTTCGTCTCCTTTCGCTATCTCTCACCCTCCTTCGACTCGTTTCGCTCTCTTCCACCCTCCTTCGTCTCGTTTCGCACTTTCACCCTCCTTCGTCTCGATTCGCTCTCTTTCACCCTCCTTCGTCTCGTTTCGCTCTCTTTCAACCTCCTTCGTCTCGTTTCGCTCTTTTTCACCCTCCTTCGTCTCGTTTCGCTCTCTTTGACCCACCTTCATCTCGTTTCGCTCTCTATTACAGTCCTTCGTCTCGTTTCACTCTCTTTCACCCTCCTTTGTCTCGTTTCGCTCTCTTTCATGCTCCTTCATCTAGTTTCGCTCTCTTTCAACCTCCTTCGTCTCGTTTCGCTCTCTTCCACCCTCCTTCGTCTCGTTTCGCCTTCTTTCACCCTCCTTCGTCTCGTTTCGCTCTCTTTCCTCCTCCTTCGTCTCGTTTCGTTCTCTTTAACCCTCCTTCGTCTCGTTTCGCTCTCTTTCACCTTCCTTTGCCTCGTTTCGCTCTCTTTCACCCTCCTTTGTCGCGTTTCGCTCTCTTTCACCCTCCTTCGTCTCGTTTCGCTCTCTTTCACCCTCCTTCGTCTCGTTTCGCTCTCTTTCACCCTCCTTCGTCTCGTTTAGCGCTCATTAACCCTCCTTCATCTCGTTTCACTCTTTTCCACCCTCCTTCGTCTCGTTTCGCTCTCTTTCACCGTCCTTCGTCTCGTTTCGCTCTCTTTCACCCTCCTTCGGCTCGTTTCGCTCTCTTTGACACTCCTTCGTCTCGTTTCGCTCTCTTTCACCCTCCTTCGGCTCGTTTCGCTCTCTTCCACCCTCCTTCGTCTCGTTTCGCCCTCTTTCACCCTCCTTCGTCTCGTTTCGCTCTCTTTCACCCTTCTTCGTCTCGTTTCGCTCTCTTTCAACCTCCTTCGTCTCGTTTCGCTCTTTTTCACCCTCCTTCGTCTCGTTTCGCACTCTTTCACCCTCCTTCGTCTCGGTTCGCTCTCTTTCACCTTCCTTCGTCTCGTTTCGCTCTCTTTCACCCTCCTTTGTCTCGATTCACACTCTTTCACCTTTCTTCGCCTCGTTTCACTCTCTTTCACTCTCTTTTGTCTCGTTTCGCCCTCTTTAACCCTCCTTCATCTCTGTTCGCTCTCTTTCAACTTCCTTCGTCTCGTTTCGCTCTCTTTCACCCTCCTTTGTCTAGATTCGCACTCTTTCACCTTCCTTCGCCTCGTTTCACACTGTTTCACCCTCCTTCGTCTCGTTTCGCTCTCTTTCACCCTCCTTCGTCTCGTTTCGCTCTCTTTCTCCCTCGTTCATCTCGTTTCGCTCTCTTTCACCCTCCTTCGTCTCGTTTCGCTCTCTTTCACCCTCCTTTGTCTCGTTTCGATCTCTTTCACCCTCCGTCATCTCGTTTAGCTCTCTTTCACCTTCCTTCGTCTCGTTTCGCTCTCTTTCACCTTCCTTCGTCTCGTTTCGCTCTCTTTCACCCTCCTTTGACTAGATTCGCACTCTTTCACCTTCCTTCGCCCCGTTTCACACTGTTTCACCCTCCTTCGTCTCGTTTCGCTCTCTTTCACCCTCCTTCGTCTCGTTTCGCTCTCTTTCACCCTCCTTCGTCTCGTTTTGCTCTCTTTCACCCTCATTCGTCTCGTTTAGCGCTCATTAACCCTCCTTCATCTCGTTTCACTCTTTTCCACACTCCTTCGTCTCGTTTCGCTCTCTTTCACCGTCCTTCGTCTCGTTTCGCTCTCTTTCACCCTCCTTCGGCTCGTTTCGCTCTCTTTGACACTGCTTCGTCTCGTTTCGCTCTCTTTCACCCTCCTTCGGCTCGTTTCGCTCTCTTCCACCCTCCTTCGTCTCGTTTCGCCCTCTTTCACCCTCCTTCATCTCCTTTCGCTCTCTTCCACCCTCCGTCGTCTCGTTTCCCTCTCTTTCGCCCTCCTTCGTCTCGTTTCGCTCTCTCTCAACCTCCTTCGTCTCGTTTCGCTCTCTTCAACCCTCCTTCGTCTCGTTTCGCCCTCTTTCACTCTCCTTCGTCTCGATTCGCTCTCTTTCACCCTCCTTCGTCTCGTTTCGCTCTCTTTCAACCTCCTTCGTCTCGTTTCGCTCTTTTTCACCCTCCTTCGTCTCGTTTCCCTCTCTTTGACCCACCTTCATCTTGTTTCACTCTCTCTCACCGTCCTTCGTCTCATTTCACTCTCTTTCACCCTCCTTCGTCTCGTTTCGCTCTCTTTCACCCTCCTTCGTCTCCTTTCGCTATCTCTCACCCTCCTTCGACTCGTTTCGCTCTCTTCCACCCTCCTTCGTCTCGTTTCGCACTCTTTCACCCTCCTTCGTCTCGATTCGCTCTCTTTCACCCTCCTTCGTCTCGTTTCGCTCTCTTTCAACCTCCTTCGTCTCGTTTCGCTCTTTTTCACCCTCCTTCGTCTCGTTTCGCTCTCTTTGACCCACCTTCATCTCGTTTCGCTCTCTATTACAGTCCTTCGTCTCGTTTCGCTCTCTTTCACCCTCCTTTGTCTCGTTTCGCTCTCTTTCACGCTCCTTCATCTCGTTTCGCTCTCTTTCACACTCCTTCGTCTCGATTCGCTCTCTTTCACCCTCCTTCGTCTCGTTTCGCTCTCTTTCAACCTCCTTCGTCTCGTTTCGCTCTTTTTCACCCTCCTTCGTCTCGTTTCGCTCTCTTTGACCCACATTCATCTCGTTTCGCTCTCTATTACAGTCCTTCGTCTCGTTTCGCTCTCTTTCACCCTCCTTTGTCTCGTTTCGCTCTCTTTCACGCTCCTTCATCTCGTTTCGCTCTCTTTCAACCTCCTTCGTCTCGTTTCGCTCTCTTCCACCCTCCTTCGTCTCGTTTCGCCTTCTTTCACCCTCCTTCGTCTCGTTTCGCTCTCTTTCCTCCTCCTTCGTCTCGTTTCGTTCTCTTTAACCCTCCTTCGTCTCGTTTCGCTCTCTTTCACCTTCCTTTGCCTCGTTTCGCTCTCTTTCACCCTCCTTTGTCGCGTTTCGCTCTCTTTCACCCTCCTTCGTCTCGTTTCGCTCTCTTTCACCCTCCTTCGTCTCGTTTCGCTCTCTTTCACCCTCCTTCGTCTCGTTTAGCGCTCATTAACCCTCCTTCATCTCGTTTCACTCTTTTCCACCCTCCTTCGTCTCGTTTCGCTCTCTTTCACCGTCCTTCGTCTCGTTTCGCTCTCTTTCACCCTCCTTCGGCTCGTTTCGCTCTCTTTGACACTCCTTCGTCTCGTTTCGCTCTCTTTCACCCTCCTTCGGCTCGTTTCGCTCTCTTCCACCCTCCTTCGTCTCGTTTCGCCCTCTTTCACCCTCCTTCGTCTCGTTTCGCTCTCTTTCACCCTTCTTCGTCTCGTTTCGCTCTCTTTCAACCTCCTTCGTCTCGTTTCGCTCTTTTTCACCCTCCTTCGTCTCGTTTCGCACTCTTTCACCCTCCTTCGTCTCGGTTCGCTCTCTTTCACCTTCCTTCGTCTCGTTTCGCTCTCTTTCACCCTCCTTTGTCTCGATTCACACTCTTTCACCTTTCTTCGCCTCGTTTCACTCTCTTTCACCCTCCTTTGTCTCGTTTCGCCCTCTTTAACCCTCCTTCGTCTCTGTTCGCTCTCTTTCACCTTCCTTCGTCTCGTTTCGCTCTCTTTCACCCTCCTTTGTCTAGATTCGCACTCTTTCACCTTCCTTCGCCTCGTTTCACACTGTTTCACCATCCTTCGTCTCGTTTCGCTCTCTTTCATCCTCCTTCGTCTCGTTTCGCTCTCTTTCTCCCTCGTTCATCTCGTTTCGCTCTCTGTAACCCTCCTTCGTCTCGTTTCGCTCTCTTTCACCCTCCTTTGTCTCGTTTCGATCTCTTTCACCCTCCGTCATCTCGTTTAGCTCTCTTTCACCTTCCTTCGTCTCGGTTCGCTCTCTTTCACCTTCCTTCGTCTCGTTTCGCTCTCTTTCACCCTCCTTTGGCTAGATTCGCACTCTTTCACCTTCCTTCGCCTCGTTTCACACTGTTTCACCCTCCTTCGTCTCGTTTCGCTCTCTTTCACCCTCCTTCGTCTCGTTTCGCTCTCTTTCACCCTCCTTCGTCTCGTTTCGCTCTCTTTCACCCTCCTTCGTCTCGTTTAGCGCTCATTTACCCTCCTTCATTTCGTTTCACTCTTTTCCTCCCTCCTTCGTCTCGTTTCGCTCTCTTTCACCGTCCTTCGTCTCGTTTCGCTCTCTTTCACCCTCCTTCGGCTCGTTTCGCTCTCTTTGACACTGCTTCGTCTCGTTTCGCTCTCTTTCACCCTCCTTCGGCTCGTTTCGCTCTCTTCCACCCTCCTTCGTCTCGTTTCGCCCTCTTTCACCCTCCTTCGTCTCGTTTCGCTCTCTTTCACCCTTCTTCGTCTCGTTTCGCTCTCTTTCAACCTCCTTCGTCTCGTTTCGCTCTTTTTCACCCTCCTTCGTCTCGTTTCGCACTCTTTCACCTTCCTTCGTCTCGTTTCGCTCTCTTTCACCCTCCTTTGTCTCGATTCACACTCTTTCACCTTACTTCACCTCGTTTCACTCTCTTTCACCCTCCTTTGTCTCGTTTCGCCCTCTTTAACTCTCCTTCGTCTCGGTTCGCTCTCTTTCACCTTCCTTCGTCTCGTTTCGCTCTCTTTCACCCTCCTTCGTCTCCTTTCGCTATCTCTCACCATCCTTCGACTCGTTTCGCTCTCTTCCACCCTCCTTCGTCTCGTTTCGTTCTCTTTCACCCTCCTTCGTCTCGTTTCGCTCTCTTTCACCCTTCTTCGTCTCGTTTCGTTCTCTTTCAACCTCCTTCGTCTCGTTTCGCTCTTTTTCACCCTCCTTCGTCTCGTGTCGCACTCTTTCACCCTCCTTCGTCTCGGTTCGCTCTCTTTCACCTTCCTTCATCTCGTTTCGCTCTCTTTCACCCTCCTTTGTCTCGATTCACACTCTTTCACCTTTCTTCGCCTCGTTTCACTCTCTTTCACCCTCCTTTGTCTCGTTTCGCCCTCTTTAACCCTCCTTCGTCTCTGTTCGCTCTCTTTCACCCTCCTTCGTCTCGTTTCGCTCTCTTTCACCCTCCTTCGTCTCGTTTCGCTTTCTTTCACCCTCCTTTGTCTCGTTTCGCTCTCTTTCACCCTCCTTCGTCTCGTTTTGTTCTCTTTCACCCTCCTTCGTCTCGTCTCGCTCTCTTTCACCTTCCTTCGCCTCGTTTCGCTCTCTTTCACCCTCCTTTGTCTCTTTTCGATCTCTTTCACCCTCCGTCATCTCGTTTAGCTCTCTTTCACCTTCCTTCGTCTCGGTTCGCTCTCTTTCACCTTCCTTCGTCTCGTTTCGCTCTCTTTCACCCTCCTTTGACTAGATTTGCACTCTTTCACCTTCCTTCGCCTCGTTTCACACTGTTTCACCCTCCTTCGTCTCGTTTCGCTCTCTTTCACCCTCCTTCGTCTCGTTTCGCTCTCTTTCACCCTCCTTCGTCTCGTTTCGCTCTCTTTCACCCTCCTTCGTCTCGTTTAGCGCTCATTAACCCTCCTTCATCTCGTTTCACTCTTTTCCACCCTCCTTCGTCTCGTTTCGCTCTCTTTCACCGTCCTTCGTCTCGTTTCGCTCTCTTTCACCCTCCTTCGGCTCGTTTCGCTCTCTTTGACACTGCTTCGTCTCGTTTCGCTCTCTTTCACCCTCCTTCGGCTCGTTTCGCTCTCTTCCACCCTCCTTCGTCTCGTTTCGCCCTCTTTCACCCTCCTTCGTCTCGTTTCGCTCTCTTTCACCCTTCTTCGTCTCGTTTCGCTCTCTTTCAACCTCCTTCGTCTCGTTTCGCTCTTTTTCACCCTCCTTCGTCTCGTTTCGCACTCTTTCACCCTCCTTCGTCTCGGTTCGCTCTCTTTCACCTTCCTTCGTCTCGTTTCGCTCTCTTTCACCCTCCTTTGTCTCGATTCACACTCTTTCACCTTACTTCACCTCGTTTCACTCTCTTTCACCCTCCTTTGTCTCGTTTCGCCCTCTTTAACCCTCCTTCGTCTCGGTTCGCTCTCTTTCACCTTCCTTCGTCTTGTTTCGCTCTCTTTCACCCTCCTTCGTCTCCTTTCGCTATCTCTCACCCTCCTTCGACTCGTTTCGCTCTCTTCCACCCTCCTTCATCTCGTTTCGTTCTCTTTCACCCTCCTTTGTCTCGTTTCGCTCTCTTTCACCCTCCATCGTCTCGTTTCGCTCTCTTTCACCCTCCTTCGTCTCGTTTCGCTCTCTTTCACCCACCTTCGTTTCGTTTCGCTCTCTCTCACCCTCCTTCGTCTCGTTTCGCTCTCTTTCACCCTCCTTCGTCTCGTTTCGCCTTCTTTCACCCTTCTTCGTCTCGTTTCGCTCTCTTTCCCCCTCCTTCGTCTCGTTTCGTTCTCTTTAACCCTCCTTCGTCTAGTTTCACTCACTTTCACCTTCATTCGCCTCGTTTCGCTCTCATTCACGCTCCTTTGTCTCGTTTCACTCTTTTTCACCCTCCTTCGTCTCTTTTCGCTCTTTCACCCTTCTTCGCCTCGTTTCGCTCTCTTTCACCCACCTTCGTCTCGTTTCGCTCTCTTTCACCCTCCTTCATCTCGTTTCGCTCTCTTCCACCCTCCGTCGCCTCGTTTCGCTCTCTTTCGCCCTCCTTCGTCTCGTTTCGCTCTCTCTCAACCTCCTTCGTCTCATTTCACTCTCTTCCACCCTCCTTCGTCTCGTTTCCCTCTCTTTGACCCACCTTCATCTTGTTTCGCTCTCTCTCACTGTCCTTCGTCTCGTTTCACTCTCTTTCACCCTCCTTCGTCTCGTTTCGCTCTCTTTCACCCTCCTTCGTCTCCTTTCGCTATCTCTCACCCTCCTTCGACTCGTTTCGCTCTCTTCCACCCTCCTTCGTCTCGTTTCGCACTCTTTCACCCTCCTTCGTCTCGTTTCGCTCTCTTTCAACCTCCTTCGTCTCGTTTCGCTCTTTTTCACCCTCCTTCGTCTCGTTTCGCTCTCTTTGACCCACCTTCATCTCGTTTCGCTCTCTATCACAGTCCTTCGTCTCGTTTCGCTCACTTTCACCCTCCTTTGTCTCGTTTCGCTCTCTTTCACGCTCCTTCATCTCGTTTCGCTCTCTTTCAACCTCCTTCGTCTCGTTTCGCTCTCTTCCACCCTCCTTCGTCTCGTTTCGCCTTCTTTCACCCTACTTCGTCTCGTTTCGCTCTCTTTCCTCCTCCTTCGTCTCGTTTCGTTCTCTTTAACCCTCCTTCGTCTCGTTTCGCTCTCTTTCACCTTCCTTTGCCTCGTTTCGCTCTCTTTCAAACCTCCTTTGTCGCGTTTCGCTCTCTTTCACCCTCCTTCGTCTCGTTTCGCTCTCTTTCACCCTCCTTCGTCTCGTTTCGCTCTCTTTCACCCTCCTTCGTCTCGTTTAGCGCTCATTAACCCTCCTTCATCTCGTTTCACTCTTTTCCACCCTCCTTCGTCTCGTTTCGCTCTCTTTCACCGTCCTTCGTCTCGTTTCGCTCTCTTTCACCCTCCTTCGGCTCGTTTCGCTCTCTTTGACACTCCTTCGTCTCGTTTCGCTCTCTTTCACCCTCCTTCGGCTCGTTTCGCTCTCTTCCACCCTCCTTCGTCTCGTTTCGCCCTCTTTCACCCTCCTTCGTCTCGTTTCGCTCTCTTTCACCCTTCTTCGTCTCGTTTCGCTCTCTTTCAACCTCCTTCGTCTCGTTTCGCTCTTTTTCACCCTCCTTCGTCTCGTTTCGCACTCTTTCACCCTCCTTCGTCTTGGTTCGCTCTCTTTCACCTTCCTTCGTCTCGTTTCGCTCTCATTCACCCTCCTTTGTCTCGATTCACACTCTTTCACCTTACTTCGCCTCGTTTGATCTCTTTCACCCTCCTTTGTCTCGTTTCGCCCTCTTTAACCCTCCTTCATCTCGGTTCGCTCTCTTTCACCTTCCTTCGTCTCGTTTCGCTCTCTTTCACCCTCCTTTGTCTAGATTCGCACTCTTTCACCTTCCTTCACCTCGTTTCACACTGTTTCACCCTCCTTCGTCTCGTTTCGCTCTCTTTCACCCTCCTTCGTCTCGTTTCGCTCCCTTTCTCCCTCCTTCAACTCGTTTCGCTCTCTTTCACCCTCCTTCGTCTCGTTTCGCTCTCTTTCACCCTCCTTTGTCTCGTTTCGGTCTCTTTCACCCTCCGTCATCTCGTTTAGCTCTCTTTCACCTTCCTTCGTCTCGGTTCGCTCTCTTTCACCTTCCTTCGTCTCGTTTCGCTCTCTTTCACCCTCCTTTGTCTAGATTCGCACTCTTTCACCTTCCTTCGCCTCGTTTCACACTGTTTCACCCTCCTTCGTCTCGTTTTGCTCTCTTTCACCCTCCTTCGTCTCGTTTCGCTCTCTTTCACCGTCCTTCGTCTCGTTTCGCTCTCTTTCACCCTCCTTCGGCTCGTTTCGCTCTCTTTGACACTCCTTCGTCTCGTTTCGCTCTCTTTCACCCTCCTTCGGCTCGTTTCGCTCTCTTCCACCCTCCTTCGTCTCGTTTTGCCCTCTTTCACCCTCCTTCGTCTCGTTTCGCTCTCTTTCACCCTTCTTCGTCTCGTTTCGCTCTCTTTCAACCTCCTTCGTCTCGTTTCGCTCTTTTTCACCCTCCTTCGTCTCGTTTCGCACTCTTTCACCCTCCTTCGTCTCGTTTCGCTCTCTTTCACCCTTCTTCATCTCGTTTCGCTCTCTTTCAACCTCCTTCGTCTCGTTTCGCTCTTTTTCACCCTCCTTCGTCTCGTTTCGCACTCTTTCACCCTCCTTCGTCTTGGTTCGCTCTCTTTCACCTTCCTTCGTCTCGTTTCGCTCTCTTTCACCCTCCTTTGTCTCGATTCACACTCTTTCACCTTACTTCGCCTCGTTTGATCTCTTTCACCCTCCTTTGTCTCGTTTCGCCCTCTTTAACCCTCCTTCGTCTCGGTTCGCTCTCTTTCACCTTCCTTCGTCTCGTTTCGCTCTCTTTCACCCTCCTTTGTCTAGATTCGCACTCTTTCACCTTCCTTCACCTCGTTTCACACTGTTTCACCCTCCTTCGTCTCGTTTCGCTCTCTTTCACCCTCATTCGTCTCGTTTCGCTCCCTTTCTCCCTCCTTCATCTCGTTTCGCTCTCTTTCACCCTCCTTCGTCTCGTTTCGCTCTCTTTAACCCTCCTTTGTCTCGTTTCGATCTCTTTCACCCTCCGTCATCTCGTTTAGCTCTCTTTCACCTTCCTTCGTCTCGGTTCGCTCTCTTTCACCTTCCTTCGTCTCGTTTCGCTCTCTTTCACCCTCCTTTGTCTAGATTCGCACTCTTTCACCTTCCTTCGCCTCGTTTCACACTGTTTCACCCTCCTTCGTCTCGTTTTGCTCTCTTTCACCCTCCTTCGTCTCGTTTCGCTCTCTTTCACCGTCCTTCGTCTCGTTTCGCTCTCTTTCACCCTCCTTCGGCTCGTTTCGCTCTCTTTGACACTCCTTCGTCTCGTTTCGCTCTCTTTCACCCTCCTTCGGCTCGTTTCGCTCTCTTCCACCCTCCTTCGTCTCGTTTTGCCCTCTTTCACCCTCCTTCATCTCGTTTCGCTCTCTCTCAACCTCCTTCGTCTCATTTCACTCTCTTCCACCCTCCTTCGTCTCGTTTCGCCACCTTTCACCCTCCTTCGTCTCGTTTCGCTATCTCTCACCCTCCATTGTCTCGTTTCGCTCTCTTCAACCCTCCTTCGTCTCGTTTCGCCCTTTTTCACTCTCCTTCGTCTCGATTCGCTCTCTTTCACCCTCCTTCGTCTCGTTTCGCTCTCTTTCAACCTCCTTCGTCTCGTTTCGCTCTTTTTCACCCTCCTTCGTCTCGTTTCCCTCTCTTTGACCCTCCATCGTCTCGTTTCGCTCTCTTTCACCCTCCTTCGTCTCGTTTCGCTCTCTTTCACCCACCTTCGTTTCGTTTCGCTCTCTCTCACCCTCCTTTGTCTCGTTTCGCTCTCTTCCACCCTCCTTCGTCTCGTTTCGCCTTCTTTCACCCTCCTTCGTCTCGTTTCGCTCTCTTTCCCCCTCCTTCGTCTCGTTTCGTTCTCTTTAACCCTCCTTCGTCTAGTTTCACTCACTTTCACCTTCATTCGCCTCGTTTCGCTCTCATTCACGCTCCTTTGTCTTGTTTCACTCTTTTTCACCCTCCTTCGTCTCTTTTCGCTCTTTCACCCTTCTTCGCCTCGTTTCGCTCTCTTTCACCCACCTTCGTCTCGTTTCGCTCTCTTTCACCCTCCTTCATCTCGTTTCGCTCTCTTCCACCCTCCGTCGCCTCGTTTCGCTCTCTTTCACCCTCCTTTGTCTAGATTCGCAGTCTTTCACCCTCCTTCATTTCGTTTCACTCTTTTCCACCCTCCTTCGTCTCGTTTCGCTCTCTTTCACCGTCCTTCGTCTCGTTTCGCTCTCTTTCACCCTCCTTCGGCTCGTTTCGCTCTCTTTGACACTCCTTCGTCTCGTTTCGCTCTCTTTCACCCTCCTTCGGCTCGTTTCGCTCTCTTCCACCCTCCTTCGTCTCGTTTTGCCCTCTTTCACCCTCCTTCGTCTCGTTTCGCTCTCTTTCACCCTTCTTCGTCTCGTTTCGCTCTCTTTCAACCTCCTTCGTCTCGTTTCGCTCTTTTTCACCCTCCTTCGTCTCGTTTCGCACTCTTTCACCCTCCTTCGTCTCGGTTCGCTCTCTTTCACCTTCCTTCGTCTCGTTTCGCTCTCTTTCACCCTCCTTTGTCTCGATTCACACTCTTTCACCTTACTTCGCCTCGTTTCACTCTCTTTCACCCTCCTTTGTCTCGTTTCGCCCTCTTTAACCCTCCTTCGTCTCGGTTCGCTCTCTTTCACCTTCCTTCGTCTCGTTTCGCTCTCTTCCACCCTCCTTCATCTCGTTTCGTTCTCTTTCACCCTCCTTTGTCTCGTTTCGCTCTCTTTCACCCTCCATCGTCTCGTTTCGCTCTCTTTCACCCTCCTTCGTCTCGTTTCGCTCTCTTTCACCCACCTTCGTTTCGTTTCGCTCTCTCTCACCCTCCTTCGTCTCGTTTCGCTCTCTTCCACCCTCCTTCGTCTCGTTTCGCCTTCTTTCACCCTTCTTCGTCTCGTTTCGCTCTCTTTCCCCCTCCTTCGTCTCGTTTCGTTCTCTTTAACCCTCCTTCGTCTAGTTTCACTCACTTTCACCTTCATTCGCCTCGTTTCGCTCTCATTCACGCTCCTTTGTCTCGTTTCACTCTTTTTCACCCTCCTTCGTCTCTTTTCGCTCTTTCACCCTTCTTCGCCTCGTTTCGCTCTCTTTCACCCACCTTCGTCTCGTTTCGCTCTCTTTCACCCTCCTTCATCTCGTTTCGCTCTCTTCCACCCTCCGTCGCCTCGTTTCGCTCTCTTTCGCCCTCCTTCGTCTCGTTTCGCTCTCTCTCAACCTCCTTCGTCTCATTTCACTCTCTTCCACCCTCCTTCGTCTCGTTTCCCTCTCTTTGACCCACCTTCATCTTGTTTCGCTCTCTCTCACTGTCCTTCGTCTCGTTTCACTCTCTTTCACCCTCCTTCGTCTCGTTTCGCTCTCTTTCACCCTCCTTCGTCTCCTTTCGCTATCTCTCACCCTCCTTCGACTCGTTTCGCTCTCTTCCACCCTCCTTCGTCTCGTTTAGCACTCTTTCACCCTCCTTCGTCTCGTTTCGCTCTCTTTCAACCTCCTTCGTCTCGTTTCGCTCTTTTTCACCCTCCTTCGTCTCGTTTCGCTCTCTTTGACCCACCTTCATCTCGTTTCGCTCTCTATCACAGTCCTTCGTCTCGTTTCGCTCTCTTTCACCCTCCTTTGTCTCGTTTCGCTCTCTTTCACGCTCCTTCATCTCGTTTCGCTCTCTTTCAACCTCCTTCGTCTCGTTTCGCTCTCTTCCACCCTCCTTCGTCTCGTTTCGCCTTCTTTCACCCTACTTCGTCTCGTTTCGCTCTCTTTCCTCCTCCTTCGTCTCGTTTCGTTCTCTTTAACCCTCCTTCGTCTCGTTTCGCTCTCTTTCACCTTCCTTTGCCTCGTTTCGCTCTCTTTCAAACCTCCTTTGTCGCGTTTCGCTCTCTTTCACCCTCCTTCGTCTCGTTTCGCTCTCTTTCACCCTCCTTCGTCTCGTTTCGCTCTCTTTCACCCTCCTTCGTCTCGTTTAGCGCTCATTAACCCTCCTTCATCTCGTTTCACTCTTTTCCACCCTCCTTCGTCTCGTTTCGCTCTCTTTCACCGTCCTTCGTCTCGTTTCGCTCTCTTTCACCCTCCTTCGGCTCGTTTCGCTCTCTTTGACACTCCTTCGTCTCGTTTCGCTCTCTTTCACCCTCCTTCGGCTCGTTTCGCTCTCTTCCACCCTCCTTCGTCTCGTTTCGCCCTCTTTCACCCTCCTTCGTCTCGTTTCGCTCTCTTTCACCCTTCTTCGTCTCGTTTCGCTCTCTTTCAACCTCCTTCGTCTCGTTTCGCTCTTTTTCACCCTCCTTCGTCTCGTTTCGCACTCTTTCACCCTCCTTCGTCTTGGTTCGCTCTCTTTCACCTTCCTTCGTCTCGTTTCGCTCTCTTTCACCCTCCTTTGTCTCGATTCACACTCTTTCACCTTACTTCGCCTCGTTTGATCTCTTTCACCCTCCTTTGTCTCGTTTCGCCCTCTTTAACCCTCCTTCATCTCGGTTCGCTCTCTTTCACCTTCCTTCGTCTCGTTTCGCTCTCTTTCACCCTCCTTTGTCTAGATTCGCACTCTTTCACCTTCCTTCACCTCGTTTCACACTGTTTCACCCTCCTTCGTCTCGTTTCGCTCTCTTTCACCCTCCTTCGTCTCGTTTCGCTCCCTTTCTCCCTCCTTCAACTCGTTTCGCTCTCTTTCACCCTCCTTCGTCTCGTTTCGCTCTCTTTCACCCTCCTTTGTCTCGTTTCGGTCTCTTTCACCCTCCGTCATCTCGTTTAGCTCTCTTTCACCTTCCTTCGTCTCGGTTCGCTCTCTTTCACCTTCCTTCGTCTCGTTTCGCTCTCTTTCACCCTCCTTTGTCTAGATTTGCACTCTTTCACCTTCCTTCGCCTCGTTTCACACTGTTTCACCCTCCTTCGTCTCGTTTTGCTCTCTTTCACCCTCCTTCGTCTCGTTTCGCTCTCTTTCACCGTCCTTCGTCTCGTTTCGCTCTCTTTCACCCTCCTTCGGCTCGTTTCGCTCTCTTTGACACTCCTTCGTCTCGTTTCGCTCTCTTTCACCCTCCTTCGGCTCGTTTCGCTCTCTTCCACCCTCCTTCGTCTCGTTTTGCCCTCTTTCACCCTCCTTCGTCTCGTTTCGCTCTCTTTCACCCTTCTTCGTCTCGTTTCGCTCTCTTTCAACCTCCTTCGTCTCGTTTCGCTCTTTTTCACCCTCCTTCGTCTCGTTTCGCACTCTTTCACCCTCCTTCGTCTCGTTTCGCTCTCTTTCACCCTTCTTCATCTCGTTTCGCTCTCTTTCAACCTCCTTCGTCTCGTTTCGCTCTTTTTCACCCTCCTTCGTCTCGTTTCGCACTCTTTCACCCTCCTTCGTCTTGGTTCGCTCTCTTTCACCTTCCTTCGTCTCGTTTCGCTCTCTTTCACCCTCCTTTGTCTCGATTCACACTCTTTCACCTTACTTCGCCTCGTTTGATCTCTTTCACCCTCCTTTGTCTCGTTTCGCCCTCTTTAACCCTCCTTCGTCTCGGTTCGCTCTCTTTCACCTTCCTTCGTCTCGTTTCGCTCTCTTTCACCCTCCTTTGTCTAGATTCGCACTCTTTCACCTTCCTTCACCTCGTTTCACACTGTTTCACCCTCCTTCGTCTCGTTTCGCTCTCTTTCACCCTCATTCGTCTCGTTTCGCTCCCTTTCTCCCTCCTTCATCTCGTTTCGCTCTCTTTCACCCTCCTTCGTCTCGTTTCGCTCTCTTTAACCCTCCTTTGTCTCGTTTCGATCTCTTTCACCCTCCGTCATCTCGTTTAGCTCTCTTTCACCTTCCTTCGTCTCGGTTCGCTCTCTTTCACCTTCCTTCGTCTCGTTTCGCTCTCTTTCACCCTCCTTTGTCTAGATTCGCACTCTTTCACCTTCCTTCGCCTCGTTTCACACTGTTTCACCCTCCTTCGTCTCGTTTTGCTCTCTTTCACCCTCCTTCGTCTCGTTTCGCTCTCTTTCACCGTCCTTCGTCTCGTTTCGCTCTCTTTCACCCTCCTTCGGCTCGTTTCGCTCTCTTTGACACTCCTTCGTCTCGTTTCGCTCTCTTTCACCCTCCTTCGGCTCGTTTCGCTCTCTTCCACCCTCCTTCGTCTCGTTTTGCCCTCTTTCACCCTCCTTCATCTCGTTTCGCTCTCTCTCAACCTCCTTCGTCTCATTTCACTCTCTTCCACCCTCCTTCGTCTCGTTTCGCCACCTTTCACCCTCCTTCGTCTCGTTTCGCTATCTCTCACCCTCCATTGTCTCGTTTCGCTCTCTTCAACCCTCCTTCGTCTCGTTTCGCCCTTTTTCACTCTCCTTCGTCTCGATTCGCTCTCTTTCACCCTCCTTCGTCTCGTTTCGCTCTCTTTCAACCTCCTTCGTCTCGTTTCGCTCTTTTTCACCCTCCTTCGTCTCGTTTCCCTCTCTTTGACCCTCCATCGTCTCGTTTCGCTCTCTTTCACCCTCCTTCGTCTCGTTTCGCTCTCTTTCACCCACCTTCGTTTCGTTTCGCTCTCTCTCACCCTCCTTTGTCTCGTTTCGCTCTCTTCCACCCTCCTTCGTCTCGTTTCGCCTTCTTTCACCCTCCTTCGTCTCGTTTCGCTCTCTTTCCCCCTCCTTCGTCTCGTTTCGTTCTCTTTAACCCTCCTTCGTCTAGTTTCACTCACTTTCACCTTCATTCGCCTCGTTTCGCTCTCATTCACGCTCCTTTGTCTTGTTTCACTCTTTTTCACCCTCCTTCGTCTCTTTTCGCTCTTTCACCCTTCTTCGCCTCGTTTCGCTCTCTTTCACCCACCTTCGTCTCGTTTCGCTCTCTTTCACCCTCCTTCATCTCGTTTCGCTCTCTTCCACCCTCCGTCGCCTCGTTTCGCTCTCTTTCACCCTCCTTTGTCTAGATTCGCACTCTTTCACCCTCCTTCATTTCGTTTCACTCTTTTCCACCCTCCTTCGTCTCGTTTCGCTCTCTTTCACCGTCCTTCGTCTCGTTTCGCTCTCTTTCACCCTCCTTCGGCTCGTTTCGCTCTCTTTGACACTCCTTCGTCTCGTTTCGCTCTCTTTCACCCTCCTTCGGCTCGTTTCGCTCTCTTCCACCCTCCTTCGTCTCGTTTTGCCCTCTTTCACCCTCCTTCGTCTCGTTTCGCTCTCTTTCACCCTTCTTCGTCTCGTTTCGCTCTCTTTCAACCTCCTTCGTCTCGTTTCGCTCTTTTTCACCCTCCTTCGTCTCGTTTCGCACTCTTTCACCCTCCTTCGTCTCGGTTCGCTCTCTTTCACCTTCCTTCGTCTCGTTTCGCTCTCTTTCACCCTCCTTTGTCTCGATTCACACTCTTTCACCTTACTTCGCCTCGTTTCACTCTCTTTCACCCTCCTTTGTCTCGTTTCGCCCTCTTTAACCCTCCTTCGTCTCGGTTCGCTCTCTTTCACCTTCCTTCGTCTCGTTTCGCTCTCTTTCACCCTCCTTCGTCTCCTTTCGCTATCTCTCACCCTCCTTCGACTCGTTGCGCTCTCTTCCACCCTCCTTCGTCTCGTTTCGCACCCTTTCACCCTCCTTCATCTCGATTTGCTCTCTTTCACCCTCCTTCGTCTCGTTTCGCTCTCTTTCAACCTCCTTCGTCTCGTTTCGCTCTTTTTCACCCTCCTTCGTCTCATTTCGCTCTCTTTGACCCACCTTCATCTCGTTTCGCTCTCTATCACCGTCCTTCGTCTCGTTTCGCTCTCTTTCACCCTCCTTCGGCTCGTTTCGCTCTCTTTGACACTCCTTCGTCTCGTTTCGCTCTCTTTCACCCTCCTTCGGCTCGTTTCGCTCTCTTCCACCCTCCTTCGTCTCGTTTCGCCCTCTTTCACCCTCCTTCGTCTCGATTCACACTCTTTCACCTTACTTCGCCTCGTTTCACTCTCTTTCACCCTCCTTTGTCTCGTTTCGCCCTCTTTAACCCTCCTTCGTCTCGGTTCGCTCTCTTTCACCTTCCTTCGTCTCGTTTCGCTCTCTTTCACCCTCCTTTGTCTAGATTCGCACTCTTTCACCTTCCTTCGCCTCGTTTCACACTGTTTCACCCTCCTTCGTCTCGTTTCGCTCTCTTTCACCCTCCTTCGTCTCGTTTCGCTCCCTTTCTCCCTCCTTCATCACGTTTCGCTCTCTTTCACCCTCCTTCGTCTCGTTTCGCTCTCTTTCACCCTCCTTTGTCTCGTTTCGATCTCTTTCACCCTCCGTCATCTCGTTTAGCTCTCTTTCACCTTCCTTCGTCTCGGTTCGTTCTCTTTCACCTTCCTTCGTCTTGTTTCGCTCTCTTTCACCCTCCTTTGTCTAGATTCGCACTCTTTCACCTTCCTTCGCCTCGTTTCACACTGTTTCACCCTCCTTCGTCTCGTTTCGCTCTCTTTCACCCTCCTTCGTCTCGTTTCGCTCTCTTTCACCCTCCTTCGTCTCGTTTCGCTCTCTTTCACCCTCCTTCGTCTCGTTTAGCGCTCATTAACCCTCCTTCATCTCGTTTCACTCTTTTCCACCCTCCTTCGTCTCGTTTCGCTCTCTTTCACCGTCCTTCGTCTCGTTTCGCTCTCTTTCAACCTCCTTCGTCTCGTTTCGCTCTTTTTCACCCTCCTTCGTCTCGTTTCGCACTCTTTCACCCTCCTTCGTCTCGGTTCGCTCTCTTTCACCTTCCTTCGTCTCGTTTTGCTCTCTTTCACCCTCTTTTGTCTCGATTCACACTCTTTCACCTTACTTCGCCTCGTTTCGCTCTCTTTCAACCTCCTTCGTCTCGTTTCGCTCTCTTCCACCCTCCTTCGTCTCGTTTCGCCTTCTTTCACCCTACTTCGTCTCGTTTCGCTCTCTTTCCTCCTCCTTCGTCTCGTTTCGTTCTCTTTAACCCTCCTTCGTCTCGTTTCGCTCTCTTTCACCTTCCTTTGCCTCGTTTCGCTCTCTTTCAAACCTCCTTTGTCGCGTTTCGCTCTCTTTCACCCTCCTTCGTCTCGTTTCGCTCTTTCACCCTCCTTCGTCTCGTTTCGCTCTCTTTCACCCTCCTTCGTCTCGTTTAGCGCTCATTAACCCTCCTTCATCTCGTTTCACTCTTTTCCACCCTCCTTCGTCTCGTTTCGCTCTCTTTCACCGTCCTTCGTCTCGTTTCGCTCTCTTTCACCCTCCTTCGGCTCGTTTCGCTCTCTTTGACATTCCTTCGTCTCGTTTCGCTCTCTTTCACCCTCCTTCGGCTCGTTTCGCTCTCTTCCACCCTCCTTCGTCTCGTTTCGCCCTCTTTCACCCTCCTTCGTCTCGTTTCGCTCTCTTTCACCCTTCTTCGTCTCGTTTCGCTCTCTTTCAACCTCCTTCGTCTCGTTTCGCTCTTTTTCACCCTCCTTCGTCTCGTTTCGCACTCTTTCACCCTCCTTCGTCTTGGTTCGCTCTCTTTCACCTTCCTTCGTCTCGTTTCGCTCTCTTTCACCCTCCTGTGTCTCGATTCACACTCTTTCACCTTACTTCGCCTCGTTTGATCTCTTTCACCCTCCTTTGTCTCGTTTCGCCCTCTTTAACCCTCCTTCGTCTCGGTTCGCTCTCTTTCACCTTCCTTCGTCTCGTTTCGCTCTCTTTCACCCTCCTTTGTCTAGATTCGCACTCTTTCACCTTCCTTCGCCTCGTTTCACACTGTTTCACCCTCCTTCGTCTCGTTTCGCTCTCTTTCACCCTCCTTCGTCTCGTTTCGCTCCCTTTCTCCCTCCTTCATCTCGTTTCGCTCTCTTTCACCCTCCTTCGTCTCGTTTCGCTCTCTTTCACCCTCCTTTGTCTCGTTTCGATCTCTTTCACCTTCCTTCGTCTCGTTTCACTCTCTTTCACCCTCCTTCGTCTCGTTTCGCTCTCTTTCACCCTCCTTCGTCTCGTTTAGCGCTCATTAACCCTCCTTCATTTCGTTTCATTCTTTTCCACCCTCCTCCGTCTCGTTTCGCTCTCTTTCACCGTCCTTCGTCTCGTTTCGCTCTCTTTCACCCTCCTTCGGCTCGTTTCGCTCTCTTTGACACTCCTTCGTCTCGTTTCGCTCTCTTTCACCCTCCTTCGGCTCGTTTCGCTCTCTTCCACCCTCCTTCGTCTCGTTTTGCCCTCTTTCACCCTCCTTCGTCTCGTTTCGCTCTCTTTCACCCTTCTTCGTCTCGTTTCGCTCTCTTTCAACCTCCTTCGTCTCGTTTCGCTCTTTTTCACCCTCCTTCGTCTCGTTTCGCACTCTTTCACCCTCCTTCGTCTCGGTTCGCTCTCTTTCACCTTCCTTCGTCTCGTTTCGCTCTCTTTCACCCTCCTTTGTCTCGATTCACACTCTTTCACCTTACTTCGCCTCGTTTCACTCTCTTTCACCCTCCTTTGTCTCGTTTCGCCCTCTTTAACCCTCCTTCGTCTCGGTTCGCTCTCTTTCACCTTCCTTCGTCTCGTTTCGCTCTCTTTCACCCTCCTTCGTCTCCTTTCGCTATCTCTCACCCTCCTTCGACTCGTTGCGCTCTCTTCCACCCTCCTTCGTCTCGTTTCGCACTCTTTCACCCTCCTTCATCTCGATTTGCTCTCTTTCACCCTCCTTCGTCTCGTTTCGCTCTCTTTCAACCTCCTTCGTCTCGTTTCGCTCTTTTTCACCCTCCTTCGTCTCGTTTCGCTCTCTTTGACCCACCTTCATCTCGTTTCGCTCTCTATCACCGTCCTTCGTCTCGTTTCGCTCTCTTTCACCCTCCTTCGGCTCGTTTCGCTCTCTTTGAAACTCCTTCATCTCGTTTCGCTCTCTTTCACCCTCCTTCGGCTCGTTTCGCTCTCTTCCACCCTCCTTCGTCTCGTTTCGCCCTCTTTCACCCTCCTTCGTCTCGTTTCGCTCTCTTTCACCCTTCTTCGTCTCGTTTCGCTCTCTTTCAACCTCCTTCGTCTCGTTTCGCTCTTTTTCACCCTCCTTCGTCTCGTTTCGCACTCTTTCACCCTCCTTCGTCTCGGTTCGCTCTCTTTCACCTTCCTTCGTCTCGTTTTGCTCTCTTTCACCCTCCTTTGTCTCGATTCACACTCTTTCACCTTACTTCGCCTCGTTTCACTCTCTTTCACCCTCCTTTGTCTCGTTTCGCCCTCTTTAACCCTCCTTCGTCTCGGTTCGCTCTCTTTCACCTTCCTTCGTCTCGTTTCGCTCTCTTTCACCCTCCTTTGTCTAGATTCGCACTCTTTCACCTTCCTTCGCCTCGTTTCACACTGTTTCACACTCCTTCGTCTCGTTTCGCTCTCTTTCACCCTCCTTCGTCTCGTTTCGCTCCCTTTCTCCCTCCTTCATCTCGTTTCGCTCTCTTTCATCCTCCTTCGTCTCGTTTCGCTCTCTTTCACCCTCCTTTGTCTCGTTTCGATCTCTTTCACCCTCCGTCATCTCGTTTAGCTCTCTTTCACCTTCCTTCGTCTCGGTTCGCTCTCTTTCACCTTCCTTCGTCTCGTTTCGCTCTCTTTCACCCTCCTTTGTCTAGATTCGCACTCTTTCACCTTCCTTCGCCTCGTTTCACACTGTTTCACCCTCCTTCGTCTCGTTTCGCTCTCTTTCACCCTCCTTCGTCTCGTTTCGCTCTCTTTCACCCTCCTTCGTCTCGTTTCGCTCTCTTTCACCCTCCTTCGTCTCGTTTAGCGCTCATTAACCCTCCTTCATCTCGTTTCACTCTTTTCCACCCTCCTTCGTCTCGTTTCGCTCTCTTTCACCGTCCTTCATCTCGTTTCGCTCTCTTTCACCCTCCTTCGGCTCGTTTCGCTCTCTTTGACACTCCTTCGTCTCGTTTCGCTCTCTTTCACCCTCCTTCAGCTCGTTTCGCTCTCTTCCACCCTCCTTCGTCTCGTTTTGCCCTCTTTCACCCTCCTTCGTCTCGTTTCGCTCTCTTTCACCCTTCTTCGTCTCGTTTCGCTCTCTTTCAACCTCCTTCGTCTCGTTTCGCTCTTTTTCACCCTCCTTCGTCTCGTTTCGCACTCTTTCACCCTCCTTCGTCTCGGTTCGCTCTCTTTCACCTTCCTTCGTCTCGTTTTGATCTCTTTCACCCTCCTTTGTCTCGATTCACACTCTTTCACCTTACTTCGCCTCGTTTCACTCTCTTTCACCCTCCTTTGTCTCGTTTCGCCCTCTTTAACCCTCCTTCGTCTCGGTTCGCTCTCTTTCACCTTCCTTCGTCTCGTTTCGCTCTCTTTCACCCTCCTTCGTCTCCTTTCGCTATCTCTCACCCTCCTTCGACTCGTTGTGCTCTCTTCCACCCTCCTTCGTCTAGTTTCGCACTCTTTCACCCTCCTTCATCTCGATTTGCTCTCTTTCACCCTCCTTCGTCTCGTTTCGCTCTCTTTCAACCTCCTTCGTCTCGTTTCGCTCTTTTTCAACCTCCTTCGTCTCGTTTCACTCTCTTTGACCCAACTTCATCTCGTTTCGCTCTCTATCACAGTCCTTCGTCTCGTTTCGCTCTCTTTCACCCTCCTTTGTCTCGTTTCGCTCTCTTTCACGCTCCTTCATCTCGTTTCGCTCTCTTTCCTCCTCCTTCGTCTCGTTTCGTTCACTTTAACCCTCCTTCGTCTCGTTTCGCTCTCTTTCACCTTCCTTTGCCTCATTTCGCTCTCTTTCACCCTCCTTTGTCGCGTTTCGCTCTCTTTCACCCTCCTTCGTCTCGTTTCGCTCTCTTTCACCCTCCTTCGTCTCGTTTCGCTCTCTTTCACCCTCCTTCGTCTCGTTTAGCGCTCATTAACCCTCCTTCATCTCGTTTCACTCTTTTCCACCCTCCTTCGTCTCGTTTCGCTCTCTTTCACCGTCCTTCGTCTCGTTTCGCTCTCTTTCACCCTCCTTTGTCTAGATTCGCACTCTTTCACCTTCCTTCGCCTCGTTTCACACTGTTTCACTCTCCTTCGTCTCGTTTCGCTCTCTTTCACCCTCCTTCGTCTCGTTTCGCTCTCTTTCTCCCTCCTTCATCTCGTTTCGCTCTCTTTGACACTCCTTCGTCTCGTTTCGCTCTCTTTCACCCTCCTTCGGCTCGTTTCGCTCTCTTCCACCCTCCTTCGTCTCGTTTCGCCCTCTTTCACCCTCCTTCGTCTCGTTTCGCTCTCTTTCACCCTTCTTCGTCTCGTTTCGCTCTCTATCAACCTCCTTCGTCTCGTTTCGCTCTTTTTCACCCTCCTTCGTCTCGTTTCGCACTCTTTCACCCTCCTTCGTCTCGGTTCGCTCTCTTTCACCTTCCTTCGTCTCGTTTCGCTCTCTTTCACCCTCCTTTGTCTCGATTCACACTCTTTCACCTTACTTCGCCTCGTTTCACTCTCTTTCACCCTCCTTTGTCTCGTTTCGCCCTCTTTAACCCTCCTTCGTCTCGGTTCGCTCTCTTTCACCTTCCTTCGTCTCGTTTCGCTCTCTTTCACCCTCCTTTGTCTAGATTCGCACTCTTTCACCTTCCTTCGCCTCGTTTCACACTGTTTCACACTCCTTCGTCTCGTTTCGCTCTCTTTCACCCTCCTTCATCTCGTTTCGCTGTCTTCCTCCCTCCTTCATCTCGTTTCGCTCTCTTTCACCTTCCTTCGCTTCGTTTCGCACTCTTTCACCCTCCTTTGTCTCGTTTCGCTCTCTTTCACCCTCCTTCGTCTCATTTAGCTCTCTTTCACCCTCCTTCGTCTCGTTTCACTCTTTTTCACCCTCCTTCGTCTCCTTTCGCTCTCTTTCACCCTCCTTCGTCTCGTTTCGCTCTCTTCCACCCTTCTTCGTCTCGTTTCGCGCTCTTTCACCCTCCTTCGGCTCGTTTCGCACTCTTTCACGCTCCTTTGTCTCGTTTCGCTATCTCTCACCCTCCTTCGTCTCGTTTCGCTGTCTTCCTCCCTCCTTCGTCTCGTTTTGCCTTCCTTAACCCTCCTTCATCTCGTTGTGCCCTCTCTCACCCTTCTTCGTCTCGTTTCGCTCTCTTTCACCCTCCTTCGTCTCCTTTCGCTCTCTTTCACCCTCCTTCGTCTCGTTTCGCTCTCTTTCGCCCTCCTTCGTCTCGTTTCGCTCTCTTCCGCCCTCCTTCGTCTCGTTTCGCTCTCTTTCACCCTCCTTCGGCTCGTTTCGCTCTCTTTCACCCTCCTTCATCTCGTTTCGCTCTCTTTCACCCTCCTTCGGCTCGTTTTGCTCTCTTTCACCCTCCTTCATCTCGTTTCGCTCTCTTTCCTACTCCTTCATCGCGGTTCGCTCTCTTTCACCTTCCTTCGCCTCGTTTCACTCTCTTTCACCCGCCTTCGTCTCGTTTCGCCCTCTTTCACCCTCCTTCGTCTCGGTTCGCTCTCTTTCACCTTCCTTCGTCTCGTTTCGCTCTCTTTCACCCTCCTTTGTCTAGATTCGCACTCTTTCAACTTCCTTCGCCTCATTTCCATCTCTTTCACCCTCCTTCATCTCGTTTTGCTCTCTTTCACCCTCCTTCGTCTCGTTTCACTCTCTTTCACACTCCTTCATCTCGTTTCGCTCTCTTTAACCCTCCTTCTGCTCGTTTTGCTCTCTTTCACCCTCCTTCATCTCGTTTTGGTCTGTTTCACACTCCTTCATCTCGTTTCGCTCTCTTCCACACTCCTTCGTCTCGTTTCGCCCTCTTTCAGCCTCCTTCATCTCGGTTCGCTCTCTTTCACCTTCCTTTGTCTCGTTTCGCTCTCTTCCACCCTCCTTTGTCTCGATTCGCACTCTTTCACCTTCCTTCGCCTCGTTTCACTCTCTTTCACCCTCCTTCATCTCGTTTCGCTCTCTTTCACCCTCTTTCGTCTCGTTTCGCTCTCTTACACCCTCCTTCGTCTCGGTTCACTCTCCTTCACCCTCCTTCGTCTCGTTTCGCTCTCCCTCACCCTCCTTCCTCTTGTTTCGCTCTCTTACACGCTCCTTCGTTTAGTTTCAGCCTCTTTAACCCTCCTTTGTCTCGTTTCGCTCTCTTTCACCCTCCTTCATTTCGTTTCGCTCTCTTTGACCCTCCTTCGTCTCGTTTCGCCCTCCTTCACCCTCCTTCGTCTCGTTTCGCTCTCTCTCACCCTCCTTCGTCTCGTTTCGCTGTCTTCCTCCGTCCTTCGTCTCGTTTCGCCTTCTTTCACCCTCCTTCGTCTCGATTCGCTCTCTTTCCCCCTCCTTCGTCTCATTTTGTTTTCTTTCACCCTCCTTCGTCTCGTTTCGCTCTCTTTCACCTTCCTTCGCCTTGTTTCGCTCTCTTTCACCCTCCTTTGTCTCGTTTCGATCTCTTTCACCCTCCTTCATCTCGTTTAGCTCTCTTTCACCTTCCTTCGTCTCGTTTCGCTCTCTTTCACCCTCCTTCGTCTCGTTTCGCTCTCTTTCACCCTCCTTTATCTCGTTTCGCTCTCTTTCACCCTCCTTCGTCTTGTTTAGCTCTCTTTCACCCTCCTTCGTCTCGTTTCACTCTTTTTCACCCTCCTTCGTCTCGTTTCGCTCTCTTTCACCCTCCTTCGTCTCGTTTCGCTCTCTTTCACCCTCCTTCATCTCGTTTCGCTCTCTTTCACCCTCCTTCGTCTTGTTTAGCTCTCTTTCACACTCCTTCGTCTCGTTTCACTCTTTTTCACCCTCCTTCGTCTCGTTTCGCTCTCTTTCACCCTCCTTCCTCTCGTTTCGCTCTCTTCCACCCTCCTTCGTCTCGTTTCAGCCTCTTTAACCCTCCTTTGTCTCGTTTCGCTCTCTTTCACCCTCCTTCATTTCGTTTCGCTCTCTTTGACCCTCCTTCGTCTCGTTTCGCCCTCCTTCACCCTCCTTCGTCTCGTTTCGCTCTCTCTCACCCTCCTTCGTCTCGTTTCGCTGTCTTCCTCCGTCCTTCGTCTCGTTTCGCCTTCTTTCACCCTCCTTCGTCTTGATTCGCTCTCTTTCCCCCTCCTTCGTCTCATTTTGTTCTCTTTCACCCTCCTTCGTCTCGTTTCACTCTCTTTCACCTTCCTTCGCCTCGTTTCGCTCTCTTTCACCCTCCTTTGTCTCGTTTCGATCTCTTTCACCCTCCTTCATCTCGTTTAGCTCTCTTTCACCTTCCTTCGTCTCGTTTCGCTCTGTTTCACCCTCCTTCGTCTCGTTTCGCTCTCTTTCACCCTCCTTCATCTCGTTTCACTCTCTTTCACCCTCCTTCGTCTTGTTTAGCTCTCTTTCACCCTCCTTCGTCTCGTATCGCTCTCTTCCACCCTCCTTCGTCTCGTTTCGCTCTCTTTCGCCCTCCTTCGTCTCGTTTCGCTCTCTTCCACCCTCCTTCGTCTCGTTTCGCTCTCTTTCACCCTCCTTCGGCTCGTTTCGCTCTCTTTCACCCTCCTTCATCTCGTTTCGCTCTCTTTCACCCTCCTTCGGCTCGTTTTGCTCTCTTTCACCCTCCTTCATCTCGTTTCGCTCTCTTTCCTACTCCTTCGTCGCGGTTCGCTCTCTTTCACCTTCCTTCGCCTCGTTTCACTCTCTTTCACCCGCCTTCGTCTCGTTTCGCCCTCTTTCACCCTCCTTCGTCTCGGTTCGCTCTCTTTCACCTTCCTTCGTCTCGTTTCGCTCTCTTTCACCCTCCTTTGTCTAGATTCGCACTCTTTCAACTTCCTTCGCCTCATTTCCATCTCTTTCACCCTCCTTCATCTCGTTTTGCTCTCTTTCACCCTCCTTCGTCTCGTTTCACTCTCTTTCACACTCCTTCATCTCGTTTCGCTCTCTTTAACCCTCCTTCTGCTCGTTTTGCTCTCTTTCACCCTCCTTCATCTCGTTTTGGTCTGTTTCACACTCCTTCATCTCGTTTCGCTCTCTTCCACACTCCTTCGTCTCGTTTCGCCCTCTTTCAGCCTCCTTCATCTCGGTTCGCTCTCTTTCACCTTCCTTTGTCTCGTTTCGCTCTCTTTCACCCTCCTTTGTCTCGATTCGCACTCTTTCACCTTCCTTCGCCTCGTTTCACTCTCTTTCACCCTCCTTCATCTCGTTTCGCTCTCTTTCACCCTCTTTCATCTCGTTTCGCTCTCTTACACCCTCCTTCGTCTCGTTTCACTCTTTTTCACCCTCCTTCGTCTCGTTTCGCTCTCTTTCACCCTCCTTCGTCTCGTTTCGCTCTCTTTCACCCTCCTTCATCTCGTTTCGCTCTCTTTCACCCTCCTTCGTCTTGTTTAGCTCTCTTTCACACTCCTTCGTCTCGTTTCACTCTTTTTCACCCTCCTTCGTCTCGTTTCGCTCTCTTTCACCCTCCTTCCTCTCGTTTCGCTCTCTTCCACCCTCCTTCGTCTCGTTTCAGCCTCTTTAACCCTCCTTTGTCTCGTTTCGCTCTCTTTCACCCTCCTTCATTTCGTTTCGCTCTCTTTGACCCTCCTTCGTCTCGTTTCGCCCTCCTTCACCCTCCTTCGTCTCGTTTCGCTCTCTCTCACCCTCCTTCGTCTCGTTTCGCTGTCTTCCTCCGTCCTTCGTCTCGTTTCGCCTTCTTTCACCCTCCTTCGTCTCGATTCGCTCTCTTTCCCCCTCCTTCGTCTCATTTTGTTCTCTTTCACCCTCCTTCGTCTCGTTTCGCTCTCTTTCACCTTCCTTCGCCTCGTTTCGCTCTCTTTCACCCTCCTTTGTCTCGTTTCGATCTCTTTCACCCTCCTTCATCTCGTTTAGCTCTCTTTCACCTTCCTTCGTCTCGTTTCGCTCTGTTTCACCCTCCTTCGTCTCGTTTCGCTCTCTTTCACCCTCCTTCATCTTGTTTCGCTCTCTTTCACCCTCCTTCGTCTTGTTTAGCTCTCTTTCACCCTCCTTCGTCTCGTATCGCTCTCTTCCACCCTCCTTCGTCTCGTTTCGCTCTCTTTCGCCCTCCTTCGTCTCGTTTCGCTCTCTTCCACCCTCCTTCGTCTCGTTTCGCTCTCTTTCACCCTCCTTCGGCTCGTTTCGCTCTCTTTCACCCTCCTTCATCTCGTTTCGCTCTCTTTCACCCTCCTTCGGCTCGTTTTGCTCTCTTTCACCCTCCTTCATCTCGTTTCGCTCTCTTTCCTACTCCTTCGTCGCGGTTCGCTCTCTTTCACCTTCCTTCGCCTCGTTTCACTCTCTTTCACCCGCCTTCGTCTCGTTTCGCCCTCTTTCACCCTCCTTCGTCTCGGTTCGCTCTCTTTCTCCTTCCTTCGTCTCGTTTCGCTCTCTTTCACCCTCCTTTGTCTAGATTCGCACTCTTTCAACTTCCTTCGCCTCATTTCCATCTCTTTCACCCTCCTTCATCTCGTTTTGCTCTCTTTCACCCTCCTTCGTCTCGTTTCACTCTCTTTCACACTCCTTCATCTCGTTTCGCTCTCTTTAACCCTCCTTCTGCTCGTTTTGCTCTCTTTCACCCTCCTTCATCTCGTTTTGGTCTGTTTCACACTCCTTCATCTCGTTTCGCTCTCTTCCACACTCCTTCGTCTCGTTTCGCCCTCTTTCAGCCTCCTTCATCTCGGTTCGCTCTCTTTCACCTTCCTTTGTCTCGTTTCGCTCTCTTTCACCCTCCTTTGTCTCGATTCGCACTCTTTCACCTTCCTTCGCCTCGTTTCACTCTCTTTCACCCTCCTTCATCTCGTTTCGCTCTCTTTCACCCTCTTTCATCTCGTTTCGCTCTCTTACACCCTCCTTCGTCTCGGTTCACTCTCCTTCACCGTCCTTCGTCTCGTTTCGCTCTCCCTCACCCTCCTTCCTCTTGTTTCGCTCTCTTCCACGCTCCTTCGTTTCGTTTCAGCCTCTTTAACCCTCCTTTGTCTCGTTTCGCTCTCTTTCACCCTCCTTCATTTCGTTTCGCTCTCTTTGACCCTCCTTCGTCTCGTTTCGCCCTCCTTCACCCTCCTTCGTCTCGTTTCGCTCTCTCTCACCCTCCTTCGTCTCGTTTCGCTGTCTTCCTCCGTCCTTCGTCTCGTTTCGCCTTCTTTCACCCTCCTTCGTCTCGATTCGCTCTCTTTCCCCCTCCTTCGTCTCATTTTGTTTTCTTTCACCCTCCTTCGTCTCGTTTCGCTCTCTTTCACCTTCCTTCGCCTTGTTTCGCTCTCTTTCACCCTCCTTTGTCTCGTTTCGATCTCTTTCACCCTCCTTCATCTCGTTTAGCTCTCTTTCACCTTCCTTCGTCTCGTTTCGCTCTCTTTCACCCTCCTTCGTCTCGTTTCGCTCTCTTTCACCCTCCTTCATCTCGTTTCGCTCTCTTTCACCCTCCTTCGTCTTGTTTAGCTCTCTTTCACCCTCCTTCGTCTCGTTTCACTCTTTTTCACCCTCCTTCGTCTCGTTTCGCTCTCTTTCACCCTCCTTCGTCTCGTTTCGCTCTCTTTCACCCTCCTTCATCTCGTTTCGCTCTCTTTCACACTCCTTCGTCTTGTTTAGCTCTCTTTCACACTCCTTCGTCTCGTTTCACTCTTTTTCACCCTCCTTCGTCTCGTTTCGCTCTCTTTCACCCTCCTTCCTCTCGTTTCGCTCTCTTCCACCCTCCTTCGTCTCGTTTCAGCCTCTTTAACCCTCCTTTGTCTCGTTTCGCTCTCTTTCACCCTCCTTCATTTCGTTTCGCTCTCTTTGACCCTCCTTCGTCTCGTTTCGCCCTCCTTCACCCTCCTTCGTCTCGTTTCGCTCTCTCTCACCCTCCTTCGTCTCGTTTCGCTGTCTTCCTCCGTCCTTCGTCTCGTTTCGCCTTCTTTCACCCTCCTTCGTCTCGATTCGCTCTCTTTCCCCCTCCTTCGTCTCATTTTGTTCTCTTTCACCCTCCTTCGTCTCGTTTCGCTCTCTTTCACCTTCCTTCGCCTCGTTTCGCTCTCTTTCACCCTCCTTTGTCTCGTTTCGATCTCTTTCACCCTCCTTCATCTCGTTTAGCTCTCTTTCACCTTCCTTCGTCTCGTTTCGCTCTCTTTCACCCTCCTTCGTCTCGTTTCGCTCTCTTTCACCCTCCTTCATCTCGTTTCGCTCTCTTTCACCCTCCTTCGTCTTGTTTAGCTCTCTTTCACCCTCCTTCGTCTCGTATCGCTCTCTTCCACCCTCCTTCGTTTCGGTTTGCTCTCTTTCACCTTCCTTCGTGTCGTTTCGCTCTCTTTCACCCTCCTTCATCTCGTTTCGCTCTCTTTGACCCTCCTTCGCCTCGTTTCGCTCTCTATCACCCTCCTTCGTCTCTTTTCACTCTCTTTCACCCTCCTTCGTCTCTTTTCACTCTCTTTCACCCTCCTTCGTCTCGTTTCGCTCTCTTCCACCCTCCTTCGTCTCGTTTCGCCTTCCTTCACCCTCCTTCATCTCGTTTCGCTCTCTTTCACCCTCCTTCGTCTCATTTCGCTCTCTTTCACACTCTTTCGTCTCGTTTCGCTATCTCTCACACTCCTTCGTCTCGTTTCGCTCTCTTCCACACTCCTTCGTCTGGTTTCGCTCTCTCTCACCTTCTTCGTCTCGTTTCGCTGTCTTCCTCCCTCCTTCGTCTCGTTTCGGCTTCTTTCACCCTCCTTCGTATCGTTTCGCTCTCTTTCCCCCTCCTTCGTCTCGTTTCGTTCTCTTTCACCCTCCTTCGTCTCGTTTCGCTCTCTTTCACCTTCCTTCGCTTCGTTTTGCACTCTTTCACCCTCCTTTATCTCGTTTCACTCTCTTTCACCCTCCTTCATCTCGTTTAGCTCTCTTTCACCTTCCTTCGTCTCGTTTCGCTCTCTTTCACCCTCCTTCGTCTCGTTTCGCTTTCTTTCACCCTCCTTCGTCTCGTTTAGCTCTCTTTCACCCTCCTTCATCTCGTTTAGCTCTCTTTCACCTTCCTTCGTCTCGTTTCGCTCTCTTCCTCCCTCCTTCGTCTCGTTTCGGCTTCTTTCACTCTCCTTCGTCTCGTTTCGCTCTCTTTCACCCTCCTTCGTCTCCTTTCGCTATCTCTCACCCTCCTTCGACTCGTTGCGCTCTCTTCCACCCTCCTTCGTCTCGTTTCGCACTCTTTCACCCTCCTTCATCTCGATTTGCTCTCTTTCACCCTCCTTCGTCTCGTTTCGCTCTCTTTCAATCTCCTTCGTCTCGTTTCGCTCTTTTTCACCCTCCTTCGTCTCGTTTCGCTCTCTTTGACCCACCTTCATCTCGTTTCGCTCTCTATCACCGTCCTTCATCTCGTTTCGCTCTCTTTCACCCTCCTTCGGCTCGTTTCGCTCTCTTTGACACTCCTTCGTCTCGTTTCGCTCTCTTTCACCCTCCTTCGGCTCGTTTCGCTCTCTTCCACCCTCCTTCGTCTCGTTTCGCCCTCTTTCACCCTCCTTGTCTCGTTTCGCTCTCTTTCACCCTTCTTCGTCTCGTTTCGCTCTCTTTCAACCTCCTTCGTCTCGTTTCGCTCTTTTTCACCCTCCTTCGTCTCGTTTCGCACTCTTTCACCCTCCTTCGTCTCTGTTCGCTCTCTTTCACCTTCCTTCGTCTCGTTTCGCTCTCTTTCACCCTCCTTTGTCTCGATTCACACTCTTTCACCTTACTTCGCCTCGTTTCACTCTCTTTCACCCTCCTTTGTCTCGTTTCGCCCTCTTTAACCCTCCTTCGTCTCGGTTCGCTCTCTTTCACCTTCCTTCGTCTCGTTTCGCTCTCTTTCACCCTCCTTTGTCTAGATTCGCACTCTTTCACCTTCCTTCGCCTCGTTTCACACTGTTTCACCCTCCTTCGTCTCGTTTCGCTCTCTTTCACCCTCCTTCGTCTCGTTTCGCTCCCTTTCTCCCTCCTTCATCTCGTTTCGCTCTCTTTCACCCTCCTTCGTCTCGTTTCGCTCTCTTTCACCCTCCTTTGTCTCGTTTCGATCTCTTTCACCCTCCGTCATCTCGTTTAGCTCTCTTTCACCTTCCTTCGTCTCGGGTCGCTCTCTTTCACCTTCCTTCGTCTCGTTTCGCTCTCTTTCACCCTCCTTTGTCTAGATTCGCACTCTTTCACCTTCCTTCGCCTCGTTTCACACTGTTTCACCCTCCTTCGTCTCGTTTCGCTCTCTTTCACCCTCCTTCATCTCGTTTCGCTCTCTTTCACCCTCCTTCGTCTCGTTTCGCTCTCTTTCACCCTCCTTCGTCTCGTTTAGCGCTCATTAACCCTCCTTCATCTCGTTTCACTCTTTTCCACCCTCCTTCGTCTCGTTTCGCTCTCTTTCACCGTCCTTCGTCTCGTTTCGCTCTCTTTCACCCTCCTTCGGCTCGTTTCGCTCTCTTTGACACTCCTTCGTCTCGTTTCGCTCTCTTTCACCCTCCTTCGGCTCGTTTCGCTCTCTTCCACCCACCTTCGTCTCGTTTTGCCCTCTTTCACCCTCCTTCGTCTCGTTTCGCTCTCTTTCACCCTTCTTCGTCTCGTTTCGCTCTCTTTCAACCTCCTTCGTCTCGTTTCGCTCTTTTTCACCCTCCTTCGTCTCGTTTCGCACTCTTTCACCCTCCTTCGTCTCGGTTCGCTCTCTTTCACCTTCCTTCGTCTCGTTTTGCTCTCTTTCACCCTCCTTTGTCTCGATTCACACTCTTTCACCTTACTTCGCCTCGTTTCACTCTCTTTCACCCTCCTTTGTCTCGTTTCGCCCTCTTTAACCCTCCTTCGTCTCTGTTCGCTCTCTTTCACCTTCCTTCGTCTCGTTTCGCTCTCTTTCACCCTCCTTCGTCTCCTTTCGCTATCTCTCACCCTCCTTCGACTCGTTGCGCTCTCTTCCACCCTCCTTCGACTCGTTTCGCACTCTTTCACCCTCCTTCATCTCGATTTGCTCTCTTTCACCCTCCTTCGTCTCGTTTCGCTCTCTTTCAACCTCCTTCGTCTCGTTTCGCTCTTTTTCACCCTCCTTCGTCTCGTTTCGCTCTCTTTGACCCACCTTCATCTCGTTTCGCTCTCTATCACAGTCCTTCGTCTCGTTTCGCTCTCTTTCACCCTCCTTTGTCTCGTTTCGCTCTCTTTCACGCTCCTTCATCTCGTTTCGCTCTCTTTCCTCCTCCTTCGTCTCGTTTCGTTCACTTTAACCCTCCTTCGTCTCGTTTCGCTCTCTTTCACCTTCCTTTGCCTCATTTCGCTCTCTTTCACCCTCCTTTGTCGCGTTTCGCTCTCTTTCACCCTCCTTCGTCTCGTTTCGCTCTCTTTCACCCTCCTTCGTCTCGTTTCGCTCTCTTTCACCCTCCTTCGTCTCGTTTAGCGCTCATTAACCCTCCTTCATCTCGTTTCACTCTTTTCCACCCTCCTCCGTCTCGTTTCGCTCTCTTTCACCGTCCTTCGTCTCGTTTCGCTCTCTTTCACCCTCCTTTGTCTAGATTCGCACTCTTTCACCTTCCTTCGCCTCGTTTCACACTGTTTCACTCTCCTTCGTCTCGTTTCGCTCTCTTTCACCCTCCTTCGTCTCGTTTCGCTCTCTTTCTCCCTCCTTCATCTCGTTTCGCTCTCTTTGACACTCCTTCGTCTCGTTTCGCCCTCTTTCGCCCTCCTTCGTCTCGTTTCGCTCTCTTTCACCCTTCTTCATCTCGTTTCGCTCTCTATCAACCTCCATCGTCTCGTTTCGCTCTTTTTCACCCTCCTTCGTCTCGTTTCGCACTCTTTCACCCTCCTTCGTCTCGGTTCGCTCTCTTTCACCTTCCTTCGTCTCGTTTCGCTCTCTTTCACCCTCCTTTGTCTCGATTCACACTCTTTCACCTTACTTCGCCTCGTTTCACTCTCTTTCACCCTCCTTTGTCTCGTTTCGCCCTCTTTAACCCTCCTTCGTCTCGGTTCGCTCTCTTTCACCTTCCTTCGTCTCGTTTCGCTCTCTTTCACCCTCCTTTGTCTAGATTCGCACTCTTTCACCTTCCTTCGCCTCGTTTCACACTGTTTCACACTCCTTCGTCTCGTTTCGCTCTCTTTCACCCTCCTTCATCTCGTTTCGCTGTCTTCCTCCCTCCTTCGTCTCGTTTCGCTCTCTTTCACCTTCCTTCGCTTCGTTTCGCACTCTTTCACCCTCCTTTGTCTCGTTTCGCTCTCTTTCACCCTCCTTCGTCTCATTTAGCTCTCTTTCACCCTCCTTCGTCTCGTTTCACTCTTTTTCACCCTCCTTCGTCTCCTTTCGCTCTCTTTCACCCTCCTTCGTCTCGTTTCGCTCTCTTCCACCCTTCTTCGTCTCGTTTCGCGCTCTTTCACCCTCCTTCGGCTCGTTTCGCACTCTTTCACCCTCCTTTGTCTCGTTTCGCTCTCTTTCACTCTCCTTCGTCTCGTTTCCCTCTCTTCCACCCTCCTTCGTCTCGTTTCGCCCTCCTGCACCCTCCTTCGTCTCGTTTCGCTCTCTTTCACCATCCTTCGTCTCGTTTTGCTCTCTTTCACCCTCCTTCGTCTCGTTTCGCTATCTCTCACCCTCCTTCGTCTCGTTTCGCTGTCTTCCTCCCTCCTTCGTCTCGTTTTGCCTTCCTTCACCCTCCTTCATCTCGTTGTGCCCTCTCTCACCCTTCTTCGTCTCGTTTCGCTCTCTTTCACCCTCCTTCGTCTCCTTTCGCTCTCTTTCACCCTCCTTCGTCTCGTTTCGCTCTCTTTCACCCTCCTTCGGCTCGTTTTGTTCTCTTTCACCCTCCTTCATCTCGTTTCGCTCTCTTTCCTACTCCTTCGTCGCGGTTCGCTCTCTTTCACCTTCCTTCGCCTCGTTTCACTCTCTTTCACCCGCCTTCGTCTCGTTTCGCCGTCTTTCACCCTCCTTCGTCTCGGTTCGCTCTCTTTCACCTTCCTTCGTTTCGCTCTCTTTCACCCTCCTTTGTCTAGATTCGCACTCTTTCAACTTCCTTCGCCTCATTTCCATCTCTTTCACCCTCCTTCATCTCGTTTTGCTCTCTTTCACCCTCCTTCATCTCGTTTCACTCTCTTTCACACTCCTTCATCTCGTTTCGCTCTCTTTAACCCTCCTTCTGCTCGTTTTGCTCTCTTTCACCCTCCTTCATCTCGTTTTGGTCTGTTTCACACTCCTTCATCTCGTTTCGCTCTCTTCCACACTCCTTCGTCTCGTTTCGCCCTCTTTCAGCCTCCTTCATCTCGGTTCGCTCTCTTTCACCTTCCTTTGTCTCGTTTCGCTCTCTTTCACCCTCCTTTGTCTCGATTCGCACTCTTTCACCTTCCTTCGCCTCGTTTCACTCTCTTTCACCCTCCTTCATCTCGTTTCGCTCTCTTTCACCCTCTTTCATCTCGTTTCGCTCTCTTACACCCTCCTTCGTCTCGGTTCACTCTCCTTCACCGTCCTTCGTCTCGTTTCGCTCTCCCTCACCCTCCTTCCTCTTGTTTCGCTCTCTTCCACGCTCCTTCGTTTCGTTTCAGCCTCTTTAACCCTCCTTTGTCTCGTTTCGCTCTCTTTCACCCTCCTTCATTTCGTTTCGCTCTCTTTGACCCTCCTTCGTCTCGTTTCGCCCTCCTTCACCCTCCTTCGTCTCGTTTCGCTCTCTCTCACCCTCCTTCGTCTCGTTTCGCTGTCTTCCTCCGTCCTTCGTCTCGTTTCGCCTTCTTTCACCCTCCTTCGTCTCGATTCGCTCTCTTTCCCCCTCCTTCGTCTCATTTTGTTTTCTTTCACCCTCCTTCGTCTCGTTTCGCTCTCTTTCACCTTCCTTCGCCTTGTTTCGCTCTCTTTCACCCTCCTTTGTCTCGTTTCGATCTCTTTCACCCTCCTTCATCTCGTTTAGCTCTCTTTCACCTTCCTTCGTCTCGTTTCGCTCTCTTTCACCCTCCTTCGTCTCGTTTCGCTCTCTTTCACCCTCCTTCCTCTCGTTTCGCTCTCTTTCACCCTCCTTCGTCTTGTTTAGCTCTCTTTCACCCTCCTTCGTCTCGTTTCACTCTTTTTCACCCTCCTTCGTCTCGTTTCGCTCTCTTTCACCCTCCTTCGTCTCGTTTCGCTCTCTTTCACCCTCCTTCATCTCGTTTCGCTCTCTTTCACCCTCCTTCGTCTTGTTTAGCTCTCTTTCACACTCCTTCGTCTCGTTTCACTCTTTTTCACCCTCCTTCGTCTCGTTTCGCTCTCTTTCACCCTCCTTCCTCTCGTTTCGCTCTCTTCCACCCTCCTTCGTCTCGTTTCAGCCTCTTTAACCCTCCTTTGTCTCGTTTCGCTCTCTTTCACCCTCCTTCATTTCGTTTCGCTCTCTTTGACCCTCCTTCGTCTCGTTTCGCCCTCCTTCACCCTCCTTCGTCTCGTTTCGCTCTCTCTCACCCTCCTTCGTCTCGTTTTGCTGTCTTCCTCCGTCCTTCGTCTCGTTTCGCCTTCTTTCACCCTCCTTCGTCTCGATTCGCTCTCTTTCCCCCTCCTTCGTCTCATTTTGTTCTCTTTCACCCTCCTTCGTCTCGTTTCGCTCTCTTTCACCTTCCTTCGCCTCGTTTCGCTCTCTTTCACCCTCCTTTGTCTCGTTTCGATCTCTTTCACCCTCCTTCATCTCGTTTAGCTCTCTTTCACCTTCCTTCGTCTCGTTTCGCTCTCTTTCACCCTCCTTCGTCTCGTTTCGCTCTCTTTCACCCTCCTTCATCTCGTTTCGCTCTCTTTCACCCTCCTTCGTCTTGTTTAGCTCTCTTTCACCCTCCTTCGTCTCGTATCGCTCTCTTCCACCCTCCTTCGTTTCGGTTTGCTCTCTTTCACCTTCCTTCGTGTCGTTTCGCTCTCTTTCACCCTCCTTCATCTCGTTTCGCTCTCTTTGACCCTCCTTCGCCTCGTTTCGCTCTCTATCACCCTCCTTCGTCTCTTTTCACTCTCTTTCACCCTCCTTCGTCTCTTTTCACTCTCTTTCACCCTCCTTCGTCTCGTTTCGCTCTCTTCCACCCTCCTTCGTCTCGTTTCGCCTTCCTTCACCCTCCTTCATCTCGTTTCGCTCTCTTTCACCCTCCTTCGTCTCATTTCGCTCTCTTTCACACTCTTTCGTCTCGTTTCGCTATCTCTCACACTCCTTCGTCTCGTTTCGCTCTCTTCCACACTCCTTCGTCTGGTTTCGCTCTCTCTCACCTTCTTCGTCTCGTTTCGCTGTCTTCCTCCCTCCTTCGTCTCGTTTCGGCTTCTTTCACCCTCCTTCGTATCGTTTCGCTCTCTTTCCCCCTCCTTCGTCTCGTTTCGTTCTCTTTCACCCTCCTTCGTCTCGTTTCGCTCTCTTTCACCTTCCTTCGCTTCGTTTTGCACTCTTTCACCCTCCTTTATCTCGTTTCACTCTCTTTCACCCTCCTTCATCTCGTTTAGCTCTCTTTCACCTTCCTTCGTCTCGTTTCGCTCTCTTTCACCCTCCTTCGTCTCGTTTCGCTTTCTTTCACCCTCCTTCATCTCGTTTAGCTCTCTTTCACCCTCCTTCATCTCGTTTAGCTCTCTTTCACCTTCCTTCGTCTCGTTTCGCTCTCTTCCTCCCTCCTTCGTCTCGTTTCGGCTTCTTTCACTCTCCTTCGTCTCGTTTCGCTCTCTTTCACCCTCCTTCGTCTCCTTTCGCTATCTCTCACCCTCCTTCGACTCGTTGCGCTCTCTTCCACCCTCCTTCGTCTCGTTTCGCACTCTTTCACCCTCCTTCATCTCGATTTGCTCTCTTTCACCCTCCTTCGTCTCGTTTCGCTCTCTTTCAATCTCCTTCGTCTCGTTTCGCTCTTTTTCACCCTCCTTCGTCTCGTTTCGCTCTCTTTGACCCACCTTCATCTCGTTTCGCTCTCTATCACCGTCCTTCATCTCGTTTCGCTCTCTTTCACCCTCCTTCGGCTCGTTTCGCTCTCTTTGACACTCCTTCGTCTCGTTTCGCTCTCTTTCACCCTCTTTCGGCTCGTTTCGCTCTCTTCCACCCTCCTTCGTCTCGTTTCGCCCTCTTTCACCCTCCTTCGTCTCGTTTCGCTCTCTTTCACCCTTCTTCGTCTCGTTTCGCTCTCTTTCAACCTCCTTCGTCTCGTTTCGCTCTTTTTCACCCTCCTTCGTCTCGTTTCGCACTCTTTCACCCTCCTTCGTCTCTGTTCGCTCTCTTTCACCTTCCTTCGTCTCGTTTCGCTCTCTTTCACCCTCCTTTGTCTCGATTCACACTCTTTCACCTTACTTCGCCTCGTTTCACTCTCTTTCACCCTCCTTTGTCTCGTTTCGCCCTCTTTAACCCTCCTTCGTCTCGGTTCGCTCTCTTTCACCTTCCTTCGTCTCGTTTCGCTCTCTTTCACCCTCCTTTGTCTAGATTCGCACTCTTTCACCTTCCTTCGCCTCGTTTCACACTGTTTCACCCTCCTTCGTCTCGTTTCGCTCTCTTTCACCCTCCTTCGTCTCGTTTCGCTCCCTTTCTCCCTCCTTCATCTCGTTTCGCTCTCTTTCACCCTCCTTCGTCTCGTTTCGCTCTCTTTCACCCTCCTTTGTCTCGTTTCGATCTCTTTCACCCTCCGTCATCTCGTTTAGCTCTCTTTCACCTTCCTTCGTCTCGGGTCGCTCTCTTTCACCTTCCTTCGTCTCGTTTCGCTCTCTTTCACCCTCCTTTGTCTAGATTCGCACTCTTTCACCTTCCTTCGCCTCGTTTCACACTGTTTCACCCTCCTTCGTCTCGTTTCGCTCTCTTTCACCCTCCTTCATCTCGTTTCGCTCTCTTTCACCCTCCTTCGTCTCGTTTCGCTCTCTTTCACCCTCCTTCGTCTCGTTTAGCGCTCATTAACCCTCCTTCATCTCGTTTCACTCTTTTCCACCCTCCTTCGTCTCGTTTCGCTCTCTTTCACCGTCCTTCGTCTCGTTTCGCTCTCTTTCACCCTCCTTCGGCTCGTTTCGCTCTCTTTGACACTCCTTCGTCTCGTTTCGCTCTCTTTCACCCTCCTTCGGCTCGTTTCGCTCTCTTCCACCCTCCTTCGTCTCGTTTTGCCCTCTTTCACCCTCCTTCGTCTCGTTTCGCTCTCTTTCACCCTTCTTCGTCTCGTTTCGCTCTCTTTCAACCTCCTTCGTCTCGTTTCGCTCTTTTTCACCCTCCTTCGTCTCGTTTCGCACTCTTTCACCCTCCTTCGTCTCGGTTCGCTCTCTTTCACCTTCCTTCGTCTCGTTTTGCTCTCTTTCACCCTCCTTTGTCTCGATTCACACTCTTTCACCTTACTTCGCCTCGTTTCACTCTCTTTCACCCTCCTTTGTCTCGTTTCGCCCTCTTTAACCCTCCTTCGTCTCGGTTCGCTCTCTTTCACCTTCCTTCGTCTCGTTTCGCTCTCTTTCACCCTCCTTCGTCTCCTTTCGCTATCTCTCACCCTCCTTCGACTCGTTGCGCTCTCTTCCACCCTCCTTCGACTCGTTTCGCACTCTTTCACCCTCCTTCATCTCGATTTGCTCTCTTTCACCCTCCTTCGTCTCGTTTCGCTCTCTTTCAACCTCCTTCGTCTCGTTTCGCTCTTTTTCACCCTCCTTCGTCTCGTTTCGCTCTCTTTGACCCACCTTCATCTCGTTTCGCTCTCTATCACAGTCCTTCGTCTCGTTTCGCTCTCTTTCACCCTCCTTTGTCTCGTTTCGCTCTCTTTCACGCTCCTTCATCTCGTTTCGCTCTCTTTCCTCCTCCTTCGTCTCGTTTCGTTCACTTTAACCCTCCTTCGTCTCGTTTCGCTCTCTTTCACCTTCCTTTGCCTCATTTCGCTCTCTTTCACCCTCCTTTGTCGCGTTTCGCTCTCTTTCACCCTCCTTCGTCTCGTTTCGCTCTCTTTCACCCTCCTTCGTCTCGTTTCGCTCTCTTTCACCCTCCTTCGTCTCGTTTAGCGCTCATTAACCCTCCTTCATCTCGTTTCACTCTTTTCCACCCTCCTCCGTCTCGTTTCGCTCTCTTTCACCGTCCTTCGTCTCGTTTCGCTCTCTTTCACCCTCCTTTGTCTAGATTCGCACTCTTTCACCTTCCTTCGCCTCATTTCACACTGTTTCACTCTCCTTCGTCTCGTTTCGCTCTCTTTCACCCTCCTTCGTCTCGTTTCGCTCTCTTTCTCCCTCCTTCATCTCGTTTCGCTCTCTTTGACACTCCTTCGTCTCGTTTCGCCCTCTTTCGCCCTCCTTCGTCTCGTTTCGCTCTCTTTCACCCTTCTTCATCTCGTTTCGCTCTCTATCAACCTCCATCGTCTCGTTTCGCTCTTTTTCACCCTCCTTCGTCTCGTTTCGCACTCTTTCACCCTCCTTCGTCTCGGTTCGCTCTCTTTCACCTTCCTTCGTCTCGTTTCGCTCTCTTTCACCCTCCTTTGTCTCGATTCACACTCTTTCACCTTACTTCGCCTCGTTTCACTCTCTTTCACCCTCCTTTGTCTCGTTTCGCCCTCTTTAACCCTCCTTCGTCTCGGTTCGCTCTCTTTCACCTTCCTTCGTCTCGTTTCGCTCTCTTTCACCCTCCTTTGTCTAGATTCGCACTCTTTCACCTTCCTTCGCCTCGTTTCACACTGTTTCACACTCCTTCGTCTCGTTTCGCTCTCTTTCACCCTCCTTCATCTCGTTTCGCTGTCTTCCTCCCTCCTTCGTCTCGTTTCGCTCTCTTTCACCTTCCTTCGCTTCGTTTCGCACTCTTTCACCCTCCTTTGTCTCGTTTCGCTCTCTTTCACCCTCCTTCGTCTCATTTAGCTCTCTTTCACCCTCCTTCGTCTCGTTTCACTCTTTTTCACCCTCCTTCGTCTCCTTTCGCTCTCTTTCACCCTCCTTCGTCTCGTTTCGCTCTCTTCCACCCTTCTTCGTCTCGTTTCGCGCTCTTTCACCCTCCTTCGGCTCGTTTCGCACTCTTTCACCCTCCTTTGTCTCGTTTCGCTCTCTTTCACTCTCCTTCGTCTCGTTTCCCTCTCTTCCACCCTCCTTCGTCTCGTTTCGCCCTCCTGCACCCTCCTTCGTCTCGTTTCGCTCTCTTTCACCATCCTTCGTCTCGTTTTGCTCTCTTTCACCCTCCTTCGTCTCGTTTCGCTATCTCTCACCCTCCTTCGTCTCGTTTCGCTGTCTTCCTCCCTCCTTCGTCTCGTTTTGCCTTCCTTCACCCTCCTTCATCTCGTTGTGCCCTCTCTCACCCTTCTTCGTCTCGTTTCGCTCTCTTTCACCCTCCTTCGTCTCCTTTCGCTCTCTTTCACCCTCCTTCGTCTCGTTTCGCTCTCTTTCACCCTCCTTCGGCTCGTTTTGTTCTCTTTCACCCTCCTTCATCTCGTTTCGCTCTCTTTCCTACTCCTTCGTCGCGGTTCGCTCTCTTTACCTTCCTTCGCCTCGTTTCACTCTCTTTCACCCGCCTTCGTCTCGTTTCGCCGTCTTTCACCCTCCTTCGTCTCGGTTCGCTCTCTTTCACCTTCCTTCGTTTCGCTCTCTTTCACCCTCCTTTGTCTAGATTCGCACTCTTTCAACTTCCTTCGCCTCATTTCCATCTCTTTCACCCTCCTTCATCTCGTTTTGCTCTCTTTCACCCTCCTTGGTCTCGTTTCACTCTCTTTCACACTCCTTCATCTCTTTTCGCTCTCTTTAACCCTCCTTCTGCTCGTTTTGCTCTCTTTCACCCTCCTTCATCTCGTTTTGGTCTGTTTCACACTCCTTCATCTCGTTTCGCTCTCTTCCACACTCCTTCGTCTCGTTTCGCCCTCTTTCAGCCTCCTTCATCTCGGTTCGCTCTCTTTCACCTTCCTTTGTCTCGTTTCGCTCTCTTTCACCCTCCTTTGTCTCGATTCGCACTCTTTCACCTTCCTTCGCCTCGTTTCACTCTCTTTCACCCTCCTTCATCTCGTTTCGCTCTCTTTCACCCTCTTTCGTCTCGTTTCGCTCTCTTACACCCTCCTTCGTCTCGGTTCACTCTCCTTCACCCTCCTTCGCCTCGTTTCGCTCTCCCTCACCCTCCTTCCTCTCGTTTCGCTCTCTTCCACGCTCCTTCGTTTCGTTTCAGCCTCTTTAACACTCCTTTGTCTCGTTTCGCTCTCTTTCACCCTCCTTCATTTCGTTTCGCTCTCTTTGACCCTCCTTCGTCTCGTTTCGCCCTCCTTCACCCTCCTTCGTCTCGTTTCGCTCTCTCTCACCCTCCTTCGTCTCGTTTCGCTGTCTTCCTCCGTCCTTCGTCTCGTTTCGCCTTCTTTCACCCTCCTTCGTCTCGATTCGCTCTCTTTCCCCCTCCTTCGTCTCATTTTGTTTTCTTTCACCCTCCTTCGTCTCGTTTCGCTCTCTTTCACCTTCCTTCGCCTCGTTTCGCTCTCTTTCACCCTCCTTTGTCTCGTTTCGATCTCTTTCACCCTCCTTCATCTCGTTTAGCTCTCTTTCACCTTCCTTCGTCTCGTTTCGCTCTCTTTCACCCTCCTTCGTCTCGTTTCGCTCTCTTTCACCCTCCTTCATCTCGTTTCGCTCTCTTTCACCCTCCTTCGTCTTGTTTAGCTCTCTTTCACCCTCCTTCGTCTCGTTTCACTCTTTTTCACCCTCCTTCGTCTCGTTTCGCTCTCTTTCACCCTCCTTCGTCTCGTTTCGCTCTCTTTCACCCTCCTTCATCTCGTTTCGCTCTCTTTCACCCTCCTTCGTCTTGTTTAGCTCTCTTTCACACTCCTTCGTCTCGTTTCACTCTTTTTCACCCTCCTTCGTCTCGTTTCGCTCTCTTTCACCCTCCTTCCTCTCGTTTCGCACTCTTCCACCCTCCTTCGTCTCGTTTCAGCCTCTTTAACCCTCCTTTGTCTCGTTTCGCTCTCTTTCACCCTCCTTCATTTCGTTTCGCTCTCTTTGACCCTCCTTCGTCTCGTTTCGCCCTCCATCACCCTCCTTCGTCTCGTTTCGCTCTCTCTCACCCTCCTTCGTCTCGTTTCGCTGTCTTCCTCCGTCCTTCGTCTCGTTTCGCCTTCTTTCACCCTCCTTCGTCTCGATTCGCTCTCTTTCCCCCTCCTTCGTCTCATTTTGTTCTCTTTCACCCTCCTTCGTCTCGTTTCGCTCTCTTTCACCTTCCTTCGCCTCGTTTCGCTCTCTTTCACCCTCCTTTGTCTCGTTTCGATCTCTTTCACCCTCCTTCATCTCGTTTAGCTCTCTTTCACCTTCCTTCGTCTCGTTTCGCTCTCTTTCACCCTCCTTCGTCTCGTTTCGCTCTCTTTCACCCTCCTTCATCTCGTTTCGCTCTCTTTCACCCTCCTTCGTCTTGTTTAGCTCTCTTTCACCCTCCTTCGTCTCGTATCGCTCTCTTCCACCCTCCTTCGTTTCGGTTTGCTCTCTTTCACCTTCCTTCGTGTCGTTTCGCTCTCTTTCACCCTCCTTCATCTCGTTTCGCTCTCTTTGACCCTCCTTCGCCTCGTTTCGCTCTCTATCACCCTCCTTCGTCTCTTTTCACTCTCTTTCACCCTCCTTCGTCTCTTTTCACTCTCTTTCACCCTCCTTCGTCTCGTTTCGCTCTCTTCCACCCTCCTTCGTCTCGTTTCGCCTTCCTTCACCCTCCTTCATCTCGTTTCGCTCTCTTTCACCCTCCTTCGTCTCATTTCGCTCTCTTTCACACTCCTTCGTCTCGTTTCGCTATCTCTCACACTCCTTCGTCTCGTTTCGCTCCCTTCCACACTCCTTCGTCTGGTTTCGCTCTCTCTCACCCTTCTTCATCTCGTTTCGCTGTCTTCCTCCCTCCTTCGTCTCGTTTCGGCTTCTTTCACCCTCCTTCGTATCGTTTCGCTCTCTTTCCCCCTCCTTCGTCTCGTTTCGTTCTCTTTCACCCTCCTTCGTCTCGTTTCGCTCTCTTTCACCTTCCTTCGCTTCGTTTTGCACTCTTTCACCCTCCTTTGTCTCGTTTTACTCTCTTTCACCCTCCTTCATCTCGTTTAGCTCTCTTTCACCTTCCTTCGTCTCGTTTCGCTCTCTTTCACCCTCCTTCGTCTCGTTTCGCTTTCTTTCAGCCTCCTTCGTCTCGTTTAGCTCTCTTTCACCCTCCTTCATCTCGTTTAGCTCTCTTTCACCTTCCTTCGTCTCGTTTCGCTCTCTCCCTCCCTCCTTCGTCTCGTTTCGGCTTCTTTCACTCTCCTTCGTCTCGTTTCGCTCTCTTTCACCATCCTTCGTCTCGTTTCGCTCTCTTTCACCCTCCTTCGTCTCGTTTCGCTATCTCTCACTCTCCGTCGTCTCGTTTCGCTCTCTTTCGCCCTCCTTCGTCTCGTTTCGCTATCTCTCACCCTCCTTCGTCTCGTTTCGCTCTCTTCCACCGTCCTTCGTCTCGTTTCGCTCTCTCTCACCCTCCTTCGTCTCGTTTCGCTGTCTTCCTCCCTCTTTCGTCTCGTTTCGCCTTCCTTCACCCTCCTTCATCTCGTTGTGCCCTCTCTCACCCTTCTTCGTCTCGTTTCGCTCTCTTTCACCCTCCTTCGTCTCCTTTCGCTCTCTTTCACCCTCCTTCGTCTCCTTTCGCTCTCTTTCGCCCTCCTTCGTCTCGTTTCGCTCTCTTCCACCCTCCTTCGTCTCGTTTCGCTCTCTTTCACCCTCCTTCGGCTCGTTTCGCTCTCTTTCACCCTCCTTCATCTCGTTTCGCTCTCTTTCACCCTCCTTCGGCTCGTTTTGCTCTCTTTCACCCTCCTTCATCTCGTTTCGCTCTCTTTCCTACTCCTTCGTCGCGGTTCGCTCTCTTTCACCTTCCTTCGCCTCGTATCACTCTCTTTCACCCGCCTTCGTCTCGTTTCGCCCTCTTTCACCCTCCTTCGTCTCGGTTCGCTCTCTTTCACCTTCCTTCGTCTCGTTTCGCTCTCTTTCACCCTCCTTTGTCTCGATTCACACTCTTTCACCTTACTTCGCCGCGTTTCACTCTCTTTCACCCTCCTTTGTCTCGTTTCGCCCTCTTTAACCCTCCTTCGTCTCGGTTCGCTCTCTTTCACCTTCCTTCGTCTCGTTTCGCTCTCTTTCACCCTCCTTCGTCTCCTTTCGCTATCTCTCACCCTCCTTCGACTCGTTGCGCTCTCTTCCACCCTCCTTCGTCTCGTTTCGCACTCTTTCACCCTCCTTCATCTCGATTCGCTCTCTTTCACCCTCCTTCGTCTCGTTTCGCTCTCTTTCAACCTCCTTCGTCTCGTTTCGCTCTTTTTCACCCTCCTTTGTCTCGTTTCGCTCTCTTTGACCCACCTTCATCTCGTTTCGCTCTCTATCACAGTCCTTCGTCTCGTTTCGCTCTCTTTCACCCTCCTTTGTCTCGTTTCGCTCTCTTTCACGCTCCTTCATCTCGTTTCGCTCTCTTTCCTCCTCCTTCGTCTCGTTTCGTTCTCTTTAACCCTCCTTCGTCTCGTTTCGCTCTCTTTCACCTTCCTTTGCCTCATTTCGCTCTCTTTCACCCTCCTTTGTCGCGTTTCGCTCTCTTTCACCCTCCTTCGTCTCGTTTCGCTCTCTTTCACCCTCCTTCGTCTCGTTTCGCTCTCTTTCACCCTCCTTCGTCTCGTTTAGCGCTCATTAACCCTCCTTCATCTCGTTTCACTCTTTTCCACCCTCCTTCGTCTCGTTTCGCTCTCTTTCACCGTCCTTCGTCTCGTTTCGCTCTCTTTCACCCTCCTTTGTCTAGATTCGCACTCTTTCACCTTCCTTCGCCTCGTTTCACACTGTTTCACCCTCCTTCGTCTCGTTTCGCTCTCTTCCACCCTCCTTCGTCTCGTTTCGCTCTCTTTCACCCTCCTTCGGCTCGTTTCGCTCTCTTTCACACTCCTTCATCTCGTTTCGCTCTCTTTCACCCTCCTTCGGCTCGTTTCGCTCTCTTCCACCCTCCTTCGTCTCGTTTCGCCCTCTTTCACCCTCCTTCGTCTCGTTTCGCTCTCTTTCACCCTTCTTCGTCTCGTTTCGCTCTCTATCAACCTCCTTCGTCTCGTTTCGCTCTTTTTCACCCTCCTTCGTCTCGTTTCGCACTCTTTCACCCTCCTTCGTCACGGTTCGCTCTCTTTCACCTTCCTTCGTCTCGTTTCGCTCTCTTTCACCCTCCTTTGTCTCGATTCACACTCTTTCACCTTACTTCGCCTCGTTTCACTCTCTTTCACCCTCCTTTGTCTCGTTTCGCCCTCTTTTACCCTCCTTCGTCTCGGTTCGCTCTCTTTCACCTTCCTTCGTCTCGTTTCGCTCTCTTTCACCCTCCTTTGTCTAGATTCGCACTCTTTCACCTTCCTTCGCCTCGTTTCACACTGTTTCACACTCCTTCATCTCGTTTCGCTCTCTTTCACCCTCCTTCATCTCGTTTCGCTGTCTTCCTCCCTCCTTCGTCTCGTTTCGGCTTCTTTCACCCTCCTTTGTATCGTTTTGCTCTCTTTCCCCCTCCTTCGTCTCGTTTCGTTCTCTTTCACCCTCCTTCGTCTCGTTTCGCTCTCTTTCACCTTCCTTCGCTTCGTTTCGCACTCTTACACCCTCCTTTGTCTCGTTTCGCTCTCTTTCACCCTCCTTCGTCTCGTTTAGCTCTCTTTCACCCTCCTTCGTCTCGTTTCACACTTTTTCACCCTCCTTCGTCTCCTTTCGCTCTCTTTCACCCTCCTTCGTCTCGTTTCGCTCTCTTCCACCCTTCTTCGTCTCGTTTCGCGCTCTTTCACCCTCCTTCGGCTCGTTTCGCACTCTTTCACCCTCCTTTGTCTCGTTTCGCTCTCTTTCACTCTCCTTCGTCTCGTTTCCCTCTCTTCCACCCTCCTTCGTCTCGTTTCGCCCTCCTTCACCCTCCTTCGTCTCGTTTCGCTCTCTTTCACCATCCTTCGTCTCGTTTCGCTCTCTTTCACCCTCCTTCGTCTCGTTTCGCTATCTCTCACCCTCCTTCGTCTCGTTTCGCTCTCTTCCACCGTCCTTCGTCTCGTTTCGCTATCTCTCACCCTCCTTCGTCTCGTTTCGCTGTCTTCCTCCCTCCTTCGTCTCGTTTCGCCTTCCTTCACCCTCCTTCATCTCGTTATGCCCTCTCTCACCCTTCTTCGTCTCGTTTCGCTCTCTTTCACCCTCCTTCGTCTCCTTTCGCTCTCTTTCACCCTCCTTCGTCTCGTTTCGCTCTCTTTCGCCCTCCTTCGTCTCGTTTCGCTCTCTTCCACCCTCCTTCGTCTCGTTTCGCTCTCTTTCACCCTCCTTCGGCTCGTTTCGCTCTCTTTCACACTCCTTCATCTCGTTTCGCTCTCTTTCACCCTCCTTCGGCTCGTTTTGCTCTCTTTCACCCTCCTTCATCTCGTTTCGCTCTCTTTCCTACTCCTTCGTCGCGGTTCGCTCTCTTTCACCTTCCTTCGCCTCGTTTCACTCTCTTTCACCCGCCTTCGTCTCGTTTCGCCCTCTTTCACCCTCCTTCGTCTCGGTTCGCTCTCTTTCACCTTCCTTCGCCTCGTTTCACTCTCTTTCACCCGCCTTCGTCTCGTTTCGCCCTCTTTCACCCTCCTTCGTCTCGGTTCGCTCTCTTTCTCCTTCCTTCGTCTCGTTTCGCTCTCTTTCACCCTCCTTTGTCTAGATTCGCACTCTTTCAACTTCCTTCGCCTCATTTCCATCTCTTTCACCCTCCTTCATCTCGTTTTGCTCTCTTTCACCCTCCTTCGTCTCGTTTCACTCTCTTTCACACTCCTTCATCTCGTTTCGCTCTCTTTAACCCTCCTTTTGCTCGTTTTGCTATCTTTCACCCTCCTTCATCTCGATTTGGTCTCTTTCACACTCCTTCGTCTCGTTTCGCTCTCTTCCACACTCCTTCGTCTCGTTTCGCCCTCTTTCAGCCTCCTTCATCTCGGTTCGCTCTCTTTCACCTTCCTTTGTCTCGTTTCGCTCTCTTTCACCCTCTTTCGTCTCGTTCCGCTCTCTTACACCCTCCTTCGTCTCGGTTCACTCTCCTTCACCCTCCTTCGTCTCGTTTCGCTCTCCCTCACTCTCCTTCCTCTCGTTTCGCTCTCTTCCACGATCCTTCGTCTCGTTTCAGCCTCTTTAACCCTCCTTTGTCTCGTTTCGCTCTCTTTCACCCTCCTTCATTTCGTTTCGCTCTCTTTGACCCTCCTTCGTCTCGTTTCGCCCTCCTTCACCCTCCTTCGTCTCGTTTCGCTCTCTCTCAACCTCCTTCGTCTCGTTTCGCTGTCTTCCTCCGTCCTTCGTCTCGTTTCGCCTTCTTTCACCCTCCTTCGTCTCGATTCGCTCTCTTTCCCCCTCCTTCGTCTCATTTTGTTTTCTTTCACCCTCCTTCGTCTCGTTTCGCTCTCTTTCACCTTCCTTCGCCTCGTTTCGCTCTCTTTCACCCTCCTTTGTCTCGTTTCGATCTCTTTCACCCTCCTTCATCTCGTTTAGCTCTCTTTCACCTTCCTTCGTCTCGTTTCGCTCTCTTTCACCCTCCTTCGTCTCGTTTCGCTCTCTTTCACCCTCCTTCATCTCGTTTCGCTCTCTTTCACCCTCCTTCGTCTTGTTTAGCTCTCTTTCACCCTCCTTCGTCTCGTTTCACTCTTTTTCACCCTCCTTCGTCTCGTTTCGCTCTCTTTCACCCTCCTTCGTCTCGTTTCGCTCTCTTTCACCCTCCTTCATCTCGTTTCGCTCTCTTTCCTCCTCCTTCGTCTCGTTTCGTTCTCTTTAACCCTCCTTCGTCTCGTTTCGCTCTCTTTCACCTTCCTTTGCCTCATTTCGCTCTCTTTCACCCTCCTTTGTCGCGTTTCGCTCTCTTTCACCCTCCTTCGTCTCGTTTCGCTCTCTTTCACCCTCCTTCGTCTCGTTTCGCTCTCTTTCACCCTCCTTCGTCTCGTTTAGCGCTCATTAACCCTCCTTCATCTCGTTTCACTCTTTTCCACCCTCCTTCGTCTCGTTTCGCTCTCTTTCACCGTCCTTCGTCTCGTTTCGCTCTCTTTCACCCTCCTTTGTCTAGATTCGCACTCTTTCACCTTCCTTCGCCTCGTTTCACACTGTTTCACCCTCCTTCGTCTCGTTTCGCTCTCTTCCACCCTCCTTCGTCTCGTTTCGCTCTCTTTCACCCTCCTTCGGCTCGTTTCGCTCTCTTTCACACTCCTTCATCTCGTTTCGCTCTCTTTCACCCTCCTTCGGCTCGTTTCGCTCTCTTCCACCCTCCTTCGTCTCGTTTCGCCCTCTTTCACCCTCCTTCGTCTCGTTTCGCTCTCTTTCACCCTTCTTCGTCTCGTTTCGCTCTCTATCAACCTCCTTCGTCTCGTTTCGCTCTTTTTCACCCTCCTTCGTCTCGTTTCGCACTCTTTCACCCTCCTTCGTCACGGTTCGCTCTCTTTCACCTTCCTTCGTCTCGTTTCGCTCTCTTTCACCCTCCTTTGTCTCGATTCACACTCTTTCACCTTACTTCGCCTCGTTTCACTCTCTTTCACCCTCCTTTGTCTCGTTTCGCCCTCTTTTACCCTCCTTCGTCTCGGTTCGCTCTCTTTCACCTTCCTTCGTCTCGTTTCGCTCTCTTTCACCCTCCTTTGTCTAGATTCGCACTCTTTCACCTTCCTTCGCCTCGTTTCACACTGTTTCACACTCCTTCATCTCGTTTCGCTCTCTTTCACCCTCCTTCATCTCGTTTCGCTGTCTTCCTCCCTCCTTCGTCTCGTTTCGGCTTCTTTCACCCTCCTTTGTATCGTTTCGCTCTCTTTCCCCCTCCTTCGTCTCGTTTCGTTCTCTTTCACCCTCCTTCGTCTCGTTTCGCTCTCTTTCACCTTCCTTCGCTTCGTTTCGCACTCTTACACCCTCCTTTGTCTCGTTTCGCTCTCTTTCACCCTCCTTCGTCTCGTTTAGCTCTCTTTCACCCTCCTTCGTCTCGTTTCACACTTTTTCACCCTCCTTCGTCTCCTTTCGCTCTCTTTCACCCTCCTTCGTCTCGTTTCGCTCTCTTCCACCCTTCTTCGTCTCGTTTCGCGCTCTTTCACCCTCCTTCGGCTCGTTTCGCACTCTTTCACCCTCCTTTGTCTCGTTTCGCTCTCTTTCACTCTCCTTCGTCTCGTTTCCCTCTCTTCCACCCTCCTTCGTCTCGTTTCGCCCTCCTTCACCCTCCTTCGTCTCGTTTCGCTCTCTTTCACCATCCTTCGTCTCGTTTCGCTCTCTTTCACCCTCCTTCGTCTCGTTTCGCTATCTCTCACCCTCCTTCATCTCGTTTCGCTCTCTTCCACCGTCCTTCGTCTCGTTTCGCTATCTCTCACCCTCCTTCGTCTCGTTTCGCTGTCTTCCTCCCTCCTTCGTCTCGTTTCGCCTTCCTTCACCCTCCTTCATCTCGTTATGCCCTCTCTCACCCTTCTTCGTCTCGTTTCGCTCTCTTTCACCCTCCTTCGTCTCCTTTCGCTCTCTTTCACCCTCCTTCGTCTCGTTTCGCTCTCTTTCGCCCTCCTTCGTCTCGTTTCGCTCTCTTCCACCCTCCTTCGTCTCGTTTCGCTCTCTTTCACCCTCCTTCGGCTCGTTTCGCTCTCTTTCACACTCCTTCATCTCGTTTCGCTCTCTTTCACCCTCCTTCGGCTCGTTTTGCTCTCTTTCACCCTCCTTCATCTCGTTTCGCTCTCTTTCCTACTCCTTCGTCGCGGTTCGCTCTCTTTCACCTTCCTTCGCCTCGTTTCACTCTCTTTCACCCGCCTTCGTCTCGTTTCGCCCTCTTTCACCCTCCTTCGTCTCGGTTCGCTCTCTTTCACCTTCCTTCGCCTCGTTTCACTCTCTTTCACCCGCCTTCGTCTCGTTTCGCCCTCTTTCACCCTCCTTCGTCTCGGTTCGCTCTCTTTCTCCTTCCTTCGTCTCGTTTCGCTCTCTTTCACGCTCCTTTGTCTAGATTCGCACTCTTTCAACTTCCTTCACCTCATTTCCATCTCTTTCACCCTCCTTCATCTCGTTTTGCTCTCTTTCACCCTCCTTCGTCTCGTTTCACTCTCTTTCACACTCCTTCATCTCGTTTCGCTCTCTTTAACCCTCCTTTTGCTCGTTTTGCTATCTTTCACCCTCCTTCATCTCGATTTGGTCTCTTTCACACTCCTTCGTCTCGTTTCGCTCTCTTCCACACTCCTTCGTCTCGTTTCGCCCTCTTTCAGCCTCCTTCATCTCGGTTCGCTCTCTTTCACCTTCCTTTGTCTCGTTTCGCTCTCTTTCACCCTCCTTTGTCTCGATTCGCACTCTTTCACCTTCCTTCGCCTCGTTTCACTCTCTTTCACCCTCCTTCATCTCGTTTCGCTCTCTTTCACCCTCTTTCGTCTCGTTCCGCTCTCTTACACCCTCCTTCGTCTCGGTTCACTCTCCTTCACCCTCCTTCGTCTCGTTTCGCTCTCCCTCACTCTCCTTCCTCTCGTTTCGCTCTCTTCCACGATCCTTCGTCTCGTTTCAGCCTCTTTAACCCTCCTTTGTCTCGTTTCGCTCTCTTTCACCCTCCTTCATTTCGTTTCGCTCTCTTTGACCCTCCTTCGTCTCGTTTCGCCCTCCTTCACCCTCCTTCGTCTCGTTTCGCTCTCTCTCAACCTCCTTCGTCTCGTTTCGCTGTCTTCCTCCGTCCTTCGTCTCGTTTCGCCTTCTTTCACCCTCCTTCGTCTCGATTCGCTCTCTTTCCCCCTCCTTCGTCTCATTTTGTTTTCTTTCACCCTCCTTCGTCTCGTTTCGCTCTCTTTCACCTTCCTTCGCCTCGTTTCGCTCTCTTTCACCCTCCTTTGTCTCGTTTCGATCTCTTTCACCCTCCTTCATCTCGTTTAGCTCTCCTTCACCTTCCTTCGTCTCGTTTCGCTCTCTTTCACCCTCCTTCATCTCGTTTCGCTCTCTTTCACCCTCCTTCATCTCGTTTTGCTCTCTTTCGCCCTCCTTCGTCTTGTTTAGCTCTCTTTCACCCTCCTTCGTCTCGTTTCACTCTTTTTCACCCTCCTTCGTCTCGTTTCGCTCTCTTCCACACTCCTTCGTCTCGTTTCGCCCTCTTTCAGCCTCCTTCATCTCGGTTCGCTCTCTTTCACCTTCCTTTGTCTCGTTTCGCTCTCTTTCACCCTCCTTTGTCTCGATTCGCACTCTTTCACCTTCCTTCGCCTCGTTTCACTCTCTTTCACCCTCCTTCATCTCGTTTCGCTCTCTTTCACCCTCTTTCGTCTCGTTTCGCTCTCTTACACCCTCCTTCGTCTCGGTTCACTCTCCTTCACCCTCCTTCGTCTCGTTTCGCTCTCCCTCACCCTCCTTCCTCTCGTTTCGCACTCTTCCACGCTCCTTCGTCTCGTTTCAGCCTCTTTAACCATCCTTTGTCTCGTTTCGCTCTCTTTCACCCTCCTTCATTTCGTTTCGCTCTCTTTGACCCTCCTTCGTCTCGTTTCGCCCTCCTTCACCCTCCTTCGTCTCGTTTCGCTCTCTCTCACCCTCCTTCGTCTCGTTTCGCTGTCTTCCTCCGTCCTTCGTCTCGTTTCGCCTTCTTTCACCCTCCTTCGTCTCGATTCGCTCTCTTTCCCCCTCCTTCGTCTCATTTTGTTCTCTTTCACCCTCCTTCGTCTCGTTTCGCTCTCTTTCACCTTCCTTCGCCTCGTTTCGCTCTCTTTCACCCTCCTTTGTCTCGTTTCGATCTCTTTCACCCTCCTTCATCTCGTTTAGCTCTCCTTCACCTTCCTTCGTCTCGTTTCACTCTCTTTCACCCTCCTTCATCTCGTTTCGCTCTCTTTCACCCTCCTTCATCTCGTTTTGCTCTCTTTCACCCTCCTTCGTCTTGTTTAGCTCTCTTTCACCCTCCTTCGTCTCGTTTCACTCTTTTTCACCCTCCTTCGTCTCGTTTCGCTCTCTTCCACACTCCTTCGTCTCGTTTCGCCCTCTTTCAGCCTCCTTCATCTCGGTTCGCTCTCTTTCACCTTCCTTTGTCTCGTTTCGCTCTCTTTCACCCTCCTTTGTCTCGATTCGCACTCTTTCACCTTCCTTCGCCTCGTTTCACTCTCTTTCACCCTCCTTCATCTCGTTTCGCTCTCTTTCACCCTCTTTCGTCTCGTTTCGCTCTCTTACACCCTCCTTCGTCTCGGTTCACTCTCCTTCACCCTCCTTCGTCTCGTTTCGCTCTCCCTCACCCTCCTTCATCTCGTTTCGCACTCTTCCACGCTCCTTCGTCTCGTTTCAGCCTCTTTAACCCTCCTTTGTCTCGTTTCGCTCTCTTTCACCCTCCTTCATTTCGTTTCGCTCTCTTTGACCCTCCTTCGTCTCGTTTCGCCCTCCTTCACCCTCCTTCGTCTCGTTTCGCTCTCTCTCACCCTCCTTCGTCTCGTTTCGCTGTCTTCCTCCGTCCTTCGTCTCGTTTCGCCTTCTTTCACCCTCCTTCGTCTCGATTCGCTCTCTTTCCCCCTCCTTCGTCTCATTTTGTTTTCTTTCACCCTCCTTCGTCTCGTTTCGCTCTCTTTCACCTTCCTTCGCCTCGTTTCGCTCTCTTTCACCCTCCTTCGTCTTGTTTAGCTCTCTTTCACCCTCCTTCGTCTCGTTTCACTCTTTTTCACCCTCCTTCGTCTCGTTTCGCTCTCTTTCACCCTCCTTCGTCTCGTTTCGCTCTCTTTCACCCTCCTTCATCTCGTTTCGCTCTCTTTCACCCTCTTTCGTCTTGTTTAGCTTTCTTTCACACTCCTTCGTCTCGTTTCACTCTTTTTCACCCTCCTTCGTCTCGTTTCGCTCTCTTTCAACCTCCTTCGGCTCGTTTTGCTCTCTTTCACCCTCCTTCATCTCGTTTCGCTCTCTTTCCTACTCCTTCGTCGCGGTTCGCTCTCTTTCACCTTCCTTCGCCTCGTTTCACTCTCTTTCACCCGCCTTCGTCTCGTTTCGCCCTCTTTCACCCTCCTTCGTCTCGGTTCGCTCTCTTTCACCTTCCTTCGTCTCGTTTCGCTCTCTTTCACCCTCCTTTGTCTCGATTCACACTCTTTCACCTTACTTCGCCTCGTTTCACTCTCTTTCACCCTCCTTTGTCTCGTTTCGCCCTCTTTAACCCTCCTTCGTCTCGGTTCGCTCTCTTTCACCTTCCTTCGTCTCGTTTCGCTCTCTTTCACCCTCCTTCGTCTCCTTTCGCTATCTCTCACCCTCCTTCGACTCGTTGCGCTCTCTTCCACCCTCCTTCGTCTCGTTTCGCACTCTTTCACCCTCCTTCATCTCGATTCGCTCTCTTTCACACTCCTTCATCTCGTTTCGCTCTCTTTCAACCTCCTTCGTCTCGTTTCGCTCTTTTTCACCCTCCTTCGTCTCGTTTCGCTCTCTTTGACCCACCTTCATCTCGTTTCGCTCTCTATCACAGTCCTTCGTCTCGTTTCGCTCTCTTTCACCCTCCTTTGTCTCGTTTCGCTCTCTTTCACGCTCCTTCATCTCGTTTCGCTCTCTTTCCTCCTCCTTCGTCTCGTTTCGTTCTCTTTAACCCTCCTTCGTCTCGTTTCGCTCTCTTTCACCTTCCTTTGCCTCATTTCGCTCTCTTTCACCCTCCTTTGTCGCGTTTCGCTCTCTTTCACCCTCCTTCGTCTCGTTTCGCTCTCTTTCACCCTCCTTCGTCTCGTTTCGCTCTCTTTCACCCTCCTTCGTCTCGTTTAGCGCTCATTAACCCTCCTTCATCTCGTTTCACTCTTTTCCACCCTCCTTCGTCTCGTTTCGCTCTCTTTCACCGTCCTTCGTCTCGTTTCGCTCTCTTTCACCCTCCTTTGTCTAGATTCGCACTCTTTCACCTTCCTTCGCCTCGTTTCACACTGTTTCACCCTCCTTCGTCTCGTTTCGCTCTCTTTCACCCTCCTTCGTCTCGTTTCGCTCTCTTTCTCCCTCCTTCATCTCGTTTCGCTCTCTTTGACACTCCTTCGTCTCGTTTCGCTCTCTTTCACCCTCCTTCGGCTCGTTTCGCTCTCTTCCACCCTCCTTCGTCTCGTTTCGCCCTCTTTCACCCTCCTTCGTCTCGTTTCGCTCTCTTTCACCCTTCTTCGTCTCGTTTCGCTCTCTATCAACCTCCTTCGTCTCGTTTCGCTCTTTTTCACCCTCCTTCGTCTCGTTTCGCACTCTTTCACCCTCCTTCGTCACGGTTCGCTCTCTTTCACCTTCCTTCGTCTCGTTTCGCTCTCTTTCACCCTCCTTTGTCTAGATTCGCACTCTTTCACCTTCCTTCGCCTCGTTTCACTCTCTTTCACCCTCCTTCATCCCGTTTCGCTCTCTTTCACCCTCTTTCATCTCGTTTCGCTCTCTTACACCCTCCTTCGTCTCGGTTCACTCTCCTTCACCCTCCTTCGTCTCGTTTCGCTCTCCCTCACCCTCCTTCCTCTCGTTTCGCTCTCTTCCACGCTCCTTCGTCTCGTTTCAGCCTCTTTAACCCTCCTTTGTCTCGTTTCGCTCTCTTTCACCCTCCTCCATTTCGTTTCGCTCTCTTTGACCCTCCTTCGTCTCGTTTCGCCCTCCTTCACCCTCCTTCGTCTCGTTTCGCTCTCTCTCACCCTCCTTCGTCTCGTTTCGCTGTCTTCCTCCGTCCTTCGTCTCGTTTCGCCTTCTTTCACCCTCATTCGTCTCGATTCGCTCTCTTTCCCCCTCCTTCGTCTCATTTTGTTTTCTTTCACCCTCCTTCGTCTCGTTTCGTTCTCTTTCACCTTCCTTCGCCTCGTTTCGCTCTCTTTCACCCTCCTTCGTCTTGTTTAGCTCTCTTTCACCCTCCTTCGTCTCGTTTCACTCTTTTTCACCCTCCTTCGTCTCGTTTCGCTCTCTTTCACCCTCCTTCGTCTCGTTTCGCTCTCTTTCACCCTCCTTCATCTCGTTTCGCTCTCTTTCACCCTCTTTCGTCTTGTTTAGCTTTCTTTCACACTCCTTCGTCTCGTTTCACTCTTTTTCACCCTCCTTCGTCTCGTTTCGCTCTCTTTCACCCTCCTTCGGCTCGTTTTGCTCTCTTTCACCCTCCTTCATCTCGTTTCGCTCTCTTTCCTACTCCTTCGTCGCGGTTCGCTCTCTTTCACCTTCCTTCGCCTCGTTTCACTCTCTTTCACCCGCCTTCGTCTCGTTTCGCCCTCTTTCACCCTCCTTCGTCTCGTTTCACTCTTTTTCACCCTTCTTCGTCTCGTTTCGCTCTCTTTCACCCTCCTTCGTCTCGTTTCGCTCTCTTTCACCCTCCTTCATCTCGTTTCGCTCTCTTTCACCCTCTTTCGTCTTGTTTAGCTTTCTTTCACACTCCTTCGTCTCGTTTCACTCTTTTTCACCCTCCTTCGTCTCGTTTCGCTCTCTTTCACCCTCCTTCGGCTCGTTTTGCTCTCTTTCACCCTCCTTCATCTCGTTTCGCTCTCTTTCCTACTCCTTTGTCGCGGTTCGCTCTCTTTCACCTTCCTTCGCCTCGTTTCACTCTCTTTCACCCGCCTTCATCTCGTTTCGCCCTCTTTCACCCTCCTTCGTCTCGGTTCGCTCTCTTTCACCTTCCTTCGTCTCGTTTCGCTCTCTTTCACCCTCCTTTGTCTCGATTCACACTCTTTCACCTTACTTCGCCTCGTTTCACTCTCTTTCACCCTCCTTTGTCTCGTTTCGCCCTCTTTAACCCTCCTTCATCTCGGTTCGCTCTCTTTCACCTTCCTTCGTCTCGTTTCGCTCTCTTTCACCCTCCTTCGTCTCCTTTCGCTATCTCTCACCCTCCTTCGACTCGTTGCGCTCTCTTCCACCCTCCTTCGTCTCGTTTCGCACTCTTTCACCCTCCTTCATCTCGATTCGCTCTCTTTCACCCTCCTTCGTCTCGTTTCGCTCTCTTTCAACCTCCTTCGTCTCGTTTCGCTCTTTTTCACCCTCCTTCGTCTCGTTTCGCTCTCTTTGACCCACCTTCATCTCGTTTCGCTCTCTATCACAGTCCTTCGTCTCGTTTCGCTCTCTTTCACCCTCCTTTGTCTCGTTTCGCTCTCTTTCACGCTCCTTCATCTCGTTTCGCTCTCTTTCCTCCTCCTTCGTCTCGTTTCGTTCTCTTTAACCCTCCTTCGTCTCGTTTCGCTCTCTTTCACCTTCCTTTGCCTCATTTCGCTCTCTTTCACCCTCCTTTGTCGCGTTTCGCTCTCTTTCACCCTCCTTCGTCTCGTTTCGCTCTCTTTCACCCTCCTTCGTCTCGTTTCGCTCTCTTTCACCCTCCTTCGTCTCGTTTAGCGGTCATTAACCCTCCTTCATCTCGTTTCACTCTTTTCCACCCTCCTTCGTCTCGTTTCGCTCTCTTTCACCGTCCTTCGTCTCGTTTCGCTCTCTTTCACCCTCCTTTGTCTAGATTCGCACTCTTTCACCTTCCTTCGCCTCGTTTCACACTGTTTCACCCTCCTTCGTCTCGTTTCGCTCTCTTTCACCCTCCTTCGTCTCGTTTCGCTCTCTTTGACCCACCTTCATCTCGTTTCGCTCTCTATCACAGTCCTTCGTCTCGTTTCGCTCTCTTTCACCCTCCTTTGTCTCGTTTCGCTCTCTTTCACGCTCCTTCATCTCGTTTCGCTCTCTTTCCTCCTCCTTCGTCTCGTTTCGTTCTCTTTCACCCTTCTTCGTCTCGTTTCGCTCTCTATCAACCTCCTTCGTCTCGTTTCGCTCTTTTTCACCCTCCTTCGTCTCGTTTCGCACTCTTTCACCCTCCTTCGTCACGGTTCGCTCTCTTTCACCTTCCTTCGTCTCGTTTCGCTCTCTTTCACCCTCCTTTGTCTCGATTCACACTCTTTCATCTTACTTCGCCTCGTTTCACTCTCTTTCACCCTCCTTTGTCTCGTTTCGCCCTCTTTAACCCTCCTTCGTCTCGGTTCGCTCTCTTTCACCTTCCTTCATCTCGTTTCGCTCTCTTTCACCCTCCTTTGTCTAGATTCGCACTCTTTCACCTTCCTTCGCCTCGTTTCACACTGTTTCACACTCCTTCGTCTCGTTTCGCTCTCTTTCACCCTCCTTCATCTCGTTTCGCTGTCTTCCTCCCTCCTTCGTCTCGTTTCGGCTTCTTTCACCCTCCTTTGTATCGTTTCGCTCTCTTTCCCCCTCCTTCGTCTCGTTTCGTTCTCTTTCACCCTCCTTCGTCTCGTTTCGCTCTCTTTCACCTTCCTTCGCTTCGTTTCGCACTCTTTCACCCTCCTTCATCTCGTTTTGCTCTCTTTCACCCTCCTTCGTCTTGTTTAGCTCTCTTTCACCCTCCTTCGTCTCGTTTCACTCTTTTTCACCCTCCTTCGTCTCGTTTCGCTCTCTTCCACACTCCTTCGTCTCGTTTCGCCCTCTTTCAGCCTCCTTCATCTCGGTTCGCTCTCTTTCACCTTCCTTTGTCTCGTTTCGCTCTCTTTCACCCTCCTTTGTCTCGATTCGCACTCTTTCACCTTCCTTCGCCTCGTTTCACTCTCTTTCACCCTCCTTCATCTCGTTTCGCTCTCTTTCACCCTCTTTCGTCTCGTTTCGCTCTCTTACACCCTCCTTCGTCTCGGTTCACTCTCCTTCACCCTCCTTCGTCTCGTTTCGCTCTCCCTCACCCTCCTTCCTCTCGTTTCGCACTCTTCCACGCTCCTTCGTCTCGTTTCAGCCTCTTTAACCATCCTTTGTCTCGTTTCGCTCTCTTTCACCCTCCTTCATTTCGTTTCGCTCTCTTTGACCCTCCTTCGTCTCGTTTCGCCCTCCTTCACCCTCCTTCGTCTCGTTTCGCTCTCTCTCACCCTCCTTCGTCTCGTTTCGCTGTCTTCCTCCGTCCTTCGTCTCGTTTCGCCTTCTTTCACCCTCCTTCGTCTCGATTCGCTCTCTTTCCCCCTCCTTCGTCTCATTTTGTTCTCTTTCACCCTCCTTCGTCTCGTTTCGCTCTCTTTCACCTTCCTTCGCCTCGTTTCGCTCTCTTTCACCCTCCTTCATCTCGTTTCGATCTCTTTCACCCTCCTTCATCTCGTTTAGCTCTCCTTCACCTTCCTTCGTCTCGTTTCACTCTCTTTCACCCTCCTTCATCTCGTTTCGCTCTCTTTCACCCTCCTTCATCTCGTTTTGCTCTCTTTCACCCTCCTTCGTCTTGTTTAGCTCTCTTTCACCCTCCTTCGTCTCGTTTCACTCTTTTTCACCCTCCTTCGTCTCGTTTCGCTCTCTTCCACACTCCTTCGTCTCGTTTCGCCCTCTTTCAGCCTCCTTCATCTCGGTTCGCTCTCTTTCACCTTCCTTTGTCTCGTTTCGCTCTCTTTCACCCTCCTTTGTCTCGATTCGCACTCTTTCACCTTCCTTCGCCTCGTTTCACTCTCTTTCACCCTCCTTCATCTCGTTTCGCTCTCTTTCACCCTCTTTCGTCTCGTTTCGCTCTCTTACACCCTCCTTCGTCTCGGTTCACTCTCCTTCACCCTCCTTCGTCTCGTTTCGCTCTCCCTCACCCTCCTTCATCTCGTTTCGCACTCTTCCACGCTCCTTCGTCTCGTTTCAGCCTCTTTAACCCTCCTTTGTCTCGTTTCGCTCTCTTTCACCCTCCTTCATTTCGTTTCGCTCTCTTTGACCCTCCTTCGTCTCGTTTCGCCCTCCTTCACCCTCCTTCGTCTCGTTTCGCTCTCTCTCACCCTCCTTCGTCTCGTTTCGCTGTCTTCCTCCGTCCTTCGTCTCGTTTCGCCTTCTTTCACCCTCCTTCGTCTCGATTCGCTCTCTTTCCCCCTCCTTCGTCTCATTTTGTTTTCTTTCACCCTCCTTCGTCTCGTTTCGCTCTCTTTCACCTTCCTTCGCCTCGTTTCGCTCTCTTTCACCCTCCTTCGTCTTGTTTAGCTCTCTTTCACCCTCCTTCGTCTCGTTTCACTCTTTTTCACCCTCCTTCGTCTCGTTTCGCTCTCTTTCACCCTCCTTCGTCTCGTTTCGCTCTCTTTCACCCTCCTTCATCTCGTTTCGCTCTCTTTCACCCTCTTTCGTCTTGTTTAGCTTTCTTTCACACTCCTTCGTCTCGTTTCACTCTTTTTCACCCTCCTTCGTCTCGTTTCGCTCTCTTTCACCCTCCTTCGGCTCGTTTTGCTCTCTTTCACCCTCCTTCATCTCGTTTCGCTCTCTTTCCTACTCCTTCGTCGCGGTTCGCTCTCTTTCACCTTCCTTCGCCTCGTTTCACTCTCTTTCACCCGCCTTCGTCTCGTTTCGCCCTCTTTCACCCTCCTTCGTCTCGGTTCGCTCTCTTTCACCTTCCTTCGTCTCGTTTCGCTCTCTTTCACCCTCCTTTGTCTCGATTCACACTCTTTCACCTTACTTCGCCTCGTTTCACTCTCTTTCACCCTCCTTTGTCTCGTTTCGCCCTCTTTAACCCTCCTTCGTCTCGGTTCGCTCTCTTTCACCTTCCTTCGTCTCGTTTCGCTCTCTTTCACCCTCCTTCGTCTCCTTTCGCTATCTCTCACCCTCCTTCGACTCGTTGCGCTCTCTTCCACCCTCCTTCGTCTCGTTTCGCACTCTTTCACCCTCCTTCATCTCGATTCGCTCTCTTTCACACTCCTTCATCTCGTTTCGCTCTCTTTCAACCTCCTTCGTCTCGTTTCGCTCTTTTTCACCCTCCTTCGTCTCGTTTCGCTCTCTTTGACCCACCTTCATCTCGTTTCGCTCTCTATCACAGTCCTTCGTCTCGTTTCGCTCTCTTTCACCCTCCTTTGTCTCGTTTCGCTCTCTTTCACGCTCCTTCATCTCGTTTCGCTCTCTTTCCTCCTCCTTCGTCTCGTTTCGTTCTCTTTAACCCTCCTTCGTCTCGTTTCGCTCTCTTTCACCTTCCTTTGCCTCATTTCGCTCTCTTTCACCCTCCTTTGTCGCGTTTCGCTCTCTTTCACCCTCCTTCGTCTCGTTTCGCTCTCTTTCACCCTCCTTCGTCTCGTTTCGCTCTCTTTCACCCTCCTTCGTCTCGTTTAGCGCTCATTAACCCTCCTTCATCTCGTTTCACTCTTTTCCACCCTCCTTCGTCTCGTTTCGCTCTCTTTCACCGTCCTTCATCTCGTTTCGCTCTCTTTCACCCTCCTTTGTCTAGATTCGCACTCTTTCACCTTCCTTCGCCTCGTTTCACACTGTTTCACCCTCCTTCGTCTCGTTTCGCTCTCTTTCACCCTCCTTCGTCTCGTTTCGCTCTCTTTCTCCCTCCTTCATCTCGTTTCGCTCTCTTTGACACTCCTTCGTCTCGTTTCGCTCTCTTTCACCCTCCTTCGGCTCGTTTCGCTCTCTTCCACCCTCCTTCGTCTCGTTTCGCCCTCTTTCACCCTCCTTCGTCTCGTTTCGCTCTCTTTCACCCTTCTTCGTCTCGTTTCGCTCTCTATCAACCTCCTTCGTCTCGTTTCGCTCTTTTTCACCCTCCTTCGTCTCGTTTCGCACTCTTTCACCCTCCTTCGTCACGGTTCGCTCTCTTTCACCTTCCTTCGTCTCGTTTCGCTCTCTTTCACCCTCCTTTGTCTAGATTCGCACTCTTTCACCTTCCTTCGCCTCGTTTCACTCTCTTTCACCCTCCTTCATCCCGTTTCGCTCTCTTTCACCCTCTTTCATCTCGTTTCGCTCTCTTACACCCTCCTTCGTCTCGGTTCACTCTCCTTCACCCTCCTTCGTCTCGTTTCGCTCTCCCTCACCCTCCTTCCTCTCGTTTCGCTCTCTTCCACGCTCCTTCGTCTCGTTTCAGCCTCTTTAACCCTCCTTTGTCTCGTTTCGCTCTCTTTCACCCTCCTCCATTTCGTTTCGCTCTCTTTGACCCTCCTTCGTCTCGTTTCGCCCTCCTTCACCCTCCTTCGTCTCGTTTCGCTCTCTCTCACCCTCCTTCGTCTCGTTTCGCTGTCTTCCTCCGTCCTTCGTCTCGTTTCGCCTTCTTTCACCCTCCTTCGTCTCGATTCGCTCTCTTTCCCCCTCCTTCGTCTCATTTTGTTTTCTTTCACCCTCCTTCGTCTCGTTTCGTTCTCTTTCACCTTCCTTCGCCTCGTTTCGCTCTCTTTCACCCTCCTTCGTCTTGTTTAGCTCTCTTTCACCCTCCTTCGTCTCGTTTCACTCTTTTTCACCCTCCTTCGTCTCGTTTCGCTCTCTTTCACCCTCCTTCGTCTCGTTTCGCTCTCTTTCACCCTCCTTCATCTCGTTTCGCTCTCTTTCACCCTCTTTCGTCTTGTTTAGCTTTCTTTCACACTCCTTCGTCTCGTTTCACTCTTTTTCACCCTCCTTCGTCTCGTTTCGCTCTCTTTCACCCTCCTTCGGCTCGTTTTGCTCTCTTTCACCCTCCTTCATCTCGTTTCGCTCTCTTTCCTACTCCTTCGTCGCGGTTCGCTCTCTTTCACCTTCCTTCGCCTCGTTTCACTCTCTTTCACCCGCCTTCGTCTCGTTTCGCCCTCTTTCACCCTCCTTCGTCTCGTTTCACTCTTTTTCACCCTCCTTCGTCTCGTTTCGCTCTCTTTCACCCTCCTTCGTCTCGTTTCGCTCTCTTTCACCCTCCTTCATCTCGTTTCGCTCTCTTTCACCCTCTTTCGTCTTGTTTAGCTTTCTTTCACACTCCTTCGTCTCGTTTCACTCTTTTTCACCCTCCTTCGTCTCGTTTCGCTCTCTTTCACCCTCCTTCGGCTCGTTTTGCTCTCTTTCACCCTCCTTCATCTCGTTTCGCTCTCTTTCCTACTCCTTTGTCGCGGTTCGCTCTCTTTCACCTTCCTTCGCCTCGTTTCACTCTCTTTCACCCGCCTTCATCTCGTTTCGCCCTCTTTCACCCTCCTTCGTCTCGGTTCGCTCTCTTTCACCTTCCTTCGTCTCGTTTCGCTCTCTTTCACCCTCCTTTGTCTCGATTCACACTCTTTCACCTTACTTCGCCTCGTTTCACTCTCTTTCACCCTCCTTTGTCTCGTTTCGCCCTCTTTAACCCTCCTTCATCTCGGTTCGCTCTCTTTCACCTTCCTTCGTCTCGTTTCGCTCTCTTTCACCCTCCTTCGTCTCCTTTCGCTATCTCTCACCCTCCTTCGACTCGTTGCGCTCTCTTCCACCCTCCTTCGTCTCGTTTCGCACTCTTTCACCCTCCTTCATCTCGATTCGCTCTCTTTCACCCTCCTTCGTCTCGTTTCGCTCTCTTTCAACCTCCTTCGTCTCGTTTCGCTCTTTTTCACCCTCCTTCGTCTCGTTTCGCTCTCTTTGACCCACCTTCATCTCGTTTCGCTCTCTATCACAGTCCTTCGTCTCGTTTCGCTCTCTTTCACCCTCCTTTGTCTCGTTTCGCTCTCTTTCACGCTCCTTCATCTCGTTTCGCTCTCTTTCCTCCTCCTTCGTCTCGTTTCGTTCTCTTTAACCCTCCTTCGTCTCGTTTCGCTCTCTTTCACCTTCCTTTGCCTCATTTCGCTCTCTTTCACCCTCCTTTGTCGCGTTTCGCTCTCTTTCACCCTCCTTCGTCTCGTTTCGCTCTCTTTCACCCTCCTTCGTCTCGTTTCGCTCTCTTTCACCCTCCTTCGTCTCGTTTAGCGGTCATTAACCCTCCTTCATCTCGTTTCACTCTTTTCCACCCTCCTTCGTCTCGTTTCGCTCTCTTTCACCGTCCTTCGTCTCGTTTCGCTCTCTTTCACCCTCCTTTGTCTAGATTCGCACTCTTTCACCTTCCTTCGCCTCGTTTCACACTGTTTCACCCTCCTTCGTCTCGTTTCGCTCTCTTTCACCCTCCTTCGTCTCGTTTCGCTCTCTTTGACCCACCTTCATCTCGTTTCGCTCTCTATCACAGTCCTTCGTCTCGTTTCGCTCTCTTTCACCCTCCTTTGTCTCGTTTCGCTCTCTTTCACGCTCCTTCATCTCGTTTCGCTCTCTTTCCTCCTCCTTCGTCTCGTTTCGTTCTCTATCAACCTCCTTCGTCTCGTTTCGCTCTTTTTCACCCTCCTTCGTCTCGTTTCGCACTCTTTCACCCTCCTTCGTCACGGTTCGCTCTCTTTCACCTTCCTTCGTCTCGTTTCGCTCTCTTTCACCCTCCTTTGTCTCGATTCACACTCTTTCATCTTACTTCGCCTCGTTTCACTCTCTTTCACCCTCCTTTGTCTCGTTTCGCCCTCTTTAACCCTCCTTCGTCTCGGTTCGCTCTCTTTCACCTTCCTTCATCTCGTTTCGCTCTCTTTCACCCTCCTTTGTCTAGATTCGCACTCTTTCACCTTCCTTCGCCTCGTTTCACACTGTTTCACACTCCTTCGTCTCGTTTCGCTCTCTTTCACCCTCCTTCATCTCGTTTCGCTGTCTTCCTCCCTCCTTCGTCTCGTTTCGGCTTCTTTCACCCTCCTTTGTATCGTTTCGCTCTCTTTCCCCCTCCTTCGTCTCGTTTCGTTCTCTTTCACCCTCCTTCGTCTCGTTTCGCTCTCTTTCACCTTCCTTCGCTTCGTTTCGCACTCTTTCACCCTCCTTTGTCTCGTTTCGCTCTCTTTCACCCTCCTTCGTCTCGTTTAGCTCTCTTTCACCCTCCTTCGTCTCGTTTCACTCTTTTTCACCCTCCTTCGTCTCCTTTCGCTCTCTTTCACCCTCCTTCGTCTCGTTTCGCTCTCTTCCACCCTTCTTCGTCTCGTTTCGCGCTCTTTCACCCTCCTTCGGCTCGTTTCGCACTCTTTCACCCTCCTTTGTCTCGTTTCGCTCTCTTTCACTCTCCTTCGTCTCGTTTCCCTCTCTTCCACCCTCCTTCGTCTCGTTTCGCTATCTCTCACCCTCCTTCGTCTCGTTTCGCTCTCTTCCACCGTCCTTCGTCTCGTTTCGCTACTTCTCACCCTCCTTCGTCTCGTTTCGCTGTCTTCCTCCCTCCTTCGTCTCGTTTCGCCTTCCTTCACCCTCCTTCATCTCGTTGTGCCCTCTCTCACCCTTCTTCGTCTCGTTTCGCTCTCTTTCACCCTCCTTCGTCTCGTTTCGCTCTCTTTCACCCTCCTTCGTCTCGTTTCGCTCTCTTTCCCCCTCCTTCGTCTCGTTTCGCTCTCTTCCACCCTCCTTCGTCTCGTTTCGCTCTCTTTCACCCTCCTTCGGCTCGTTTCGCTCTCTTTCACACTCCTTCATCTCGTTTCGCTCTCTTTCACCCTCCTTCGGCTCGTTTTGCTCTCTTTCACCCTCCTTCATCTCGTTTCACTCTCTTTCCTACTCCTTCGTCGCGGTTCGCTCTCTTTCACCTTCCTTCGCCTCGTTTCACTCTCTTTCACCCGCCTTTGTCTCGTTTCGCCCTCTTTCACCCTCCTTCGTCTCGGTTCGCTCTCTTTCACCTTCCTTCGTCTCGTTTCGCTCTCTTTCACCCTCCTTTGTCTAGATTCGCACTCTTTCAACTTCCTTCGCCTCATTTCCATCTCTTTCACCCTCCTTCATCTCGTTTTGCTCTCTTTCAATCTCCTTCGTCTCGTTTCACTCTCTTTCACACTCCTTCATCTCGTTTCGCTCTCTTTAACCCTCCTTCTGCTCGTTTTGCTCTCTTTCACCCTCCTTCATCTCGTTTTGGTCTCTTTCACACTCCTTCGTCTCGTTTCGCTCTCTTCCACACTCCTTCGTCTCGTTTCGCCCTCTTTCAGCCTCCTTCATCTCGGTTCGCTCTCTTTCACCTTCCTTTGTCTCGTTTCGCTCTCTTTCACCCTCCTTTGTCTCGATTCGCACTCTTTCACCTTCCTTCGCCTCGTTTCACTCTCTTTCACCCTCCTTCATCTCGTTTCGCTCTCTTTCACCCTCTTTCGTCTCGTTTCGCTCTCTTACATCCTCCTTCGTCTCGGTTCACTCTCCTTCACCCTCCTTCGTCTCGTTTCGCTCTCCCTCACTCTCCTTCCTCTCGTTTCGCTCTCTTCCACGCTCCTTCGTCTCGTTTCAGCCTCTTTAACCCTCCTTTGTCTCGTTTCGCTCTCTTTCACCCTCCTTCATTTCGTTTCGCTCTCTTTGACCCTCCTTCGTCTCGTTTCGCCCTCCTTCACCCTCCTTCGTCTCGTTTCGCTCTCTCTCACCCTCCTTCGTCTCGTTTCGCTGTCTTCCTCCGTCCTTCGTCTCGTTTTGCCTTCTTTCACCCTCCTTCGTCTCGATTCGCTCTCTTTCCCCCTCCTTCGTCTCATTTTGTTTTCTTTCACCCTCCTTCGTCTCGTTTCGCTCTCTTTCACCTTCCTTCGCCTCGTTTCGCTCTCTTTCACCCTCCTTTGTCTCGTTTCGATCTCTTTCACCCTCCTTCATCTCGTTTAGCTCTCTTTCACCTTCCTTCGTCTCGTTTCGCTCTCTTTCACCCTCCTTCGTCTCGTTTCGCTCTCTTTCACCCTCCTTCATCTCGTTTCGCTCTCTTTCACCCTCCTTCGTCTTGTTTAGCTCTCTTTCACCCTCCTTCGTCTCGTTTCACTCTTTTTCACCCTCCTTCGTCTCGTTTCGCTCTCTTTCACCCTCCTTCGTCTCGTTTCGCTCTCTTTCACCCTCCTTCATCTCGTTTCGCTCTCTTTCACCCTCTTTCGTCTTGTTTAGCTCTCTTTCACACTCCTTCGTCTCGTTTCACTCTTTTTCACCCTCCTTCGTCTCGTTTCACTCTCTTTCACCCTCCTTCCTCTCGTTTCGCTCTCTTCCACGCTCCTTCGTCTCGTTTCAGCCTCTTTAACCCTCCTTTGTCTTGTTTCGCTCTCTTTCACCCTCCTTCATTTCGTTTCGCTCTCTTTGACCCTCCTTCGTCTCGTTTCGCCCTCCTTCACCCTCCTTCGTCTCGTTTCGCTCTCTCTCACCCTCCTTCGTCTCGTTTCGCTGTCTTCCTCCGTCCTTCGTCTCGTTTCGCCTTCTTTCACCCTCCTTCGTCTCGATTCGCTCTCTTTCCCCCTCCTTCGTCTCATTTTGTTCTCTTTCACCCTCCTTCGTCTCGTTTCGCTCTCTTTCACCTTCCTTCGCCTCGTTTCGCTCTCTTTCACCCTCCTTTGTCTCGTTTCGATCTCTTTCACCCTCCTTCATCTCGTTTAGCTCTCTTTCACCTTCCTTCGTCTCGTTTCGCTCTCTTTCACCCTCCTTCATCTCAATTCGCTCTCTTTCACCCTCCTTCATCTCGTTTTGCTCTCTTTCACCCTCCTTCGTCTTGTTTAGCTCTCTTTCACCCTCCTTCGTCTCGTTTCACTCTTTTCCACCCTCCTTCGTCTCGTTTCGCTCTCTTTCACCCTTCTTCGTCTCGTTCCGCTCTCTTTCACCCTCCTTCGTCTCGGTTCGCCCTCTTTCACCTTCATTCGTCTCGTTTCGCTCTCTTTCACCCTCCTTTGTCTAGATTCGCACTCTTTCAACTTCCTTCGCCTCATTTCCATCTCTTTCACCCTCCTTCATCTCGTTTTGCTCTCTTTCACCCTCCTTCGTATCGTTTCACTCTCTTTCACACTCCTTCATCTCGTTTCGCTCTCTTTAACCCTCCTTCTGCTCGTTTTGCTCTCTTTCACCCTCCTTCATCTCATTTTGGTCTCTTTCACACTCCTTCGTCTCGTTTCGCTCTCTTCCACACTCCTTCGTCTCGTTTCGCCCTCTTTCAGCCTCCTTCATCTCGGTTCGCTCTCTTTCACCTTCCTTTGTCTCGTTTCGCTCTCTTTCACCCTCCTTTGTCTCGATTCGCACTCTTTCACCTTCCTTCGCTTCGTTTCACTCTCTTTCACCCTCCTTCATCTCGTTTCGCTCTCTTTCACCCTCTATCGTCTCGTTTCGCTCTCTTTCACCCTCCTTCATTTCGTTTCGCTCTCTTTGACCCTCCTTCGTCTCGTTTCGCCCTCCTTCACCCTCCTTCGTCTCGTTTCGCTCTCTCTCACCCTCCTTCGTCTCGTTTCGCTGTCTTCCTCCGTCCTTCGTCTCGTTTCGCCTTCTTTCACCCTCCTTCGTCTCGATTCGCTCTCTTTCCCCCTCCTTCGTCTCATTTTGTTTTCTTTCACCCTCCTTCGTCTCGTTTCGCTCTCTTTCACCTTCCTTCGCCTCGTTTCGCTCTCTTCCACCCTCCTTCGTCTTGTTTAGCTCTCTTTCACCCTCCTTCGTCTCGTTTCACTCTTTTTCACCCTCCTTCGTCTCGTTTCGCTCTCTTTCACCCTCCTTCGTCTCGTTTCGCTCTCTTTCACCCTCCTTCATCTCGTTTCGCTCTCTTTCACCCTCTTTCGTCTTGTTTAGCTTTCTTTCACACTCCTTCGTCTCGATTCACTCTTTTTCACCCTCCTTCGTCTCGTTTCGCTCTCTTTCACCCTCCTTCCTCTCGTTTCGCTCTCTTCCACGCTCCTTCGTCTCGTTTCAGCCTCTTTAACCCTCCTTTGTCTCATTTCGCTCTCTTTCACCCTCCTTCATTTCGTTTCGCTCTCTTTGACCCTCCTTCGTCTCGTATCGCCCTCCTTCACCCTCCTTCGTCTCGTTTCGCTCTCTCTCACCCTCCTTCGTCTCGTTTCGCTGTCTTCCTCCGTCCTTCGTCTCGTTTCGCCTTCTTTCACCCTCCTTCGTCTCGATTCGCTCTCTTTCCCCCTCCTTCGTCTCATTTTGTTCTCTTTCACCCTCCTTCGTCTCGTTTCGCTCTCTTTCACCTTCCTTCGCCTCGTTTCGCTCTCTTTCACCCTCCTTTGTCTCGTTTCTATCTCTTTCACCCTCCTTCATCTCGTTTAGCTCTCTTTCACCTTCCTTCGTCTCGTTTCGCTCTCTTTCACCCTCCTTCATCTCGTTTCGCTCTCTTTCACTCTCCTTCATCTCGTTTTGCTCTCTTTCACCCTCCTTCGTCTTGTTTAGCTCTCTTTCACCCTCCTTCGTCTCGTTTCACTCTTTTCCACCCTCCTTCGTCTCGTTTCGCTCTCTTTCACCCTTCTTCGTCTCGTTTCGCTCTCTTTCACCCTCCTTCGTCTCGAATCGCTCTCTTCCACCCTCCTTCGTTTCGGTTTGCTCTCTTTCACCTTCCTTCGTGTCGTTTCGCTCTCTTTCACCCTCCTTCATCTCGTTTCGCTCTCTTTGACCCTCCTTCGCCTCGTTTCGCTCTCTACCACCCTCCTTCGTCTCTTTTCACTCTCTTTCACCCTCCTTCGTCTCTTTTCACTCTCTTTCACCCTCCTTCGTCTCGTTTCGCTCTCTTCCACCCTCCTTCGTCTCGTTTCGCCTTCCTTCACCCTCCTTCATCTCGTTTCGCTCTCTTTCACCCTCCTTCGTCTCATTTCGCTCTCTTTCACACTCCTTCGTCTCGTTTCGCTATCTCTCACACTCCTTCGTCTCGTTTCGCTCTCTTCCACACTCCTTCGTCTGGTTTCGCTCTCTCTCACCCTTCTTCGTCTCGTTTCGCTGTCTTCCTCCCTCCTTCGTCTCGTTTCGGCTTCTTTCACCCTCCTTCGTATCGTTTCGCTCTCTTTCCCCCTCCTTCGTCTCGTTTCGTTCTCTTTCACCCTCCTTCGTCTCGTTTTGCTCTCTTTCACCTTCCTTCGCTTCGTTTCGCACTCTTTCACCCTCCTTTGTCTCGTTTCACTCTCTTTCACCCTCCTTCATCTCGTTTAGCTCTCTTTCACCTTCCTTCGTCTCGTTTCGCTCTCTTTCACCCTCCTTCGTCTCGTTTCGCTTTCTTTCACCCTCCTTCGTCTCGTTTAGCTCTCTTTCACCCTCCTTCGTCTCGTTTCACTCTTTTTCACCCTCCTTCGTCTCGTTTCGCTCTCTTTCACCCTCCTTCGTCTTGTTTCGCTCTCTTCCACCCTTCTTCGTCTCGTTTCGCGCTCTTTCACCCTCCTTCGGCTCGTTTTGCACTCTTTCACCCTCCTTTGTCTCGTTTCGCTCTCTTTCACTCTCCTTCGTCTCGTTTCGCTCTCTTCCACCCTCCTTCGTCTCGTTTCGCACTCCTTCACCTTCCTTCGTCTTGTTTAGCTCTCTTTCACCCTCCTTCGTCTCGTTTCACTCTTTTCCACCCTCCTTCGTCTCGTTTCGCTCTCTTTCACCCTTCTTCGTCTCGTTTCGCTCTCTTTCACCCTCCTTCGTCTCGGTTCGCTCTCTTTCACCTTCCTTCGTCTCGTTTCGCTCTCTTTCACTCTCCTTTGTCTAGATTCGCACTCTTTCAACTTCCTTCGCCTCATTTCAGCCTCTTTAACCATCCTTTGTCTCGTTTCGCTCTCTTTCACCCTCCTTCATTTTGTTTCGCTCTCTTTGACCCTCCTTCGTCTCGTTTCGCCCTCCTTCACCCTCCTTCGTCTCGTTTCGCTCTCTCTCACCCTCCTTCGTCTCGTTTCGCTGTCTTCCTCCGTCCTTCGTCTCGTTTCGCCTTCTTTCACCCTCCTTCGTCTCGATTCGCTCTCTTTCCCCCTCCTTCGTCTCATTTTGTTCTCTTTCACCCTCCTTCGTCTCGTTTCGCTCTCTTTCACCTTCCTTCGCCTCGTTTCGCTCTCTTTCACCCTCCTTTGTCTCGTTTCGATCTCTTTCACCCTCCTTCATCTCGTTTAGCTCTCCTTCACCTTCCTTCGTCTCGTTTCACTCTCTTTCACCCTCCTTCATCTCGTTTCGCTCTCTTTCACCCTCCTTCATCTCGTTTTGCTCTCTTTCACCCTCCTTCGTCTTGTTTAGCTCTCTTTCACCCTCCTTCGTCTCGTTTCACTCTTTTTCACCCTCCTTCGTCTCGTTTCGCTCTCTTCCACACTCCTTCGTCTCGTTTCGCCCTCTTTCAGCCTCCTTCATCTCGGTTCGCTCTCTTTCACCTTCCTTTGTCTCGTTTCGCTCTCTTTCACCCTCCTTTGTCTCGATTCGCACTCTTTCACCTTCCTTCGCCTCGTTTCACTCTCTTTCACCCTCCTTCATCTCGTTTCGCTCTCTTTCACCCTCTTTCGTCTCGTTTCGCTCTCTTACACCCTCCTTCGTCTCGGTTCACTCTCCTTCACCCTCCTTCGTCTCGTTTCGCTCTCCCTCACCCTCCTTCATCTCGTTTCGCACTCTTCCACGCTCCTTCGTCTCGTTTCAGCCTCTTTAACCCTCCTTTGTCTCGTTTCGCTCTCTTTCACCCTCCTTCATTTCGTTTCGCTCTCTTTGACCCTCCTTCGTCTCGTTTCGCCCTCCTTCACCCTCCTTCGTCTCGTTTCGCTCTCTCTCACCCTCCTTCGTCTCGTTTCGCTGTCTTCCTCCGTCCTTCGTCTCGTTTCGCCTTCTTTCACCCTCCTTCGTCTCGATTCGCTCTCTTTCCCCCTCCTTCGTCTCATTTTGTTTTCTTTCACCCTCCTTCGTCTCGTTTCGCTCTCTTTCACCTTCCTTCGCCTCGTTTCGCTCTCTTTCACCCTCCTTCGTCTTGTTTAGCTCTCTTTCACCCTCCTGCGTCTCGTTTCACTCTTTTTCACCCTCCTTCGTCTCGTTTCGCTCTCTTTCACCCTCCTTCGTCTCGTTTCGCTCTCTTTCACCCTCCTTCATCTCGTTTCGCTCTCTTTCACCCTCTTTCGTCTTGTTTAGCTTTCTTTCACACTCCTTCGTCTCGTTTCACTCTTTTTCACCCTCCTTCGTCTCGTTTCGCTCTCTTTCACCCTCCTTCGGCTCGTTTTGCTCTCTTTCACCCTCCTTCATCTCGTTTCGCTCTCTTTCCTACTCCTTCGTCGCGGTTCGCTCTCTTTCACCTTCCTTCGCCTCGTTTCACTCTCTTTCACCCGCCTTCGTCTCGTTTCGCCCTCTTTCACCCTCCTTCGTCTCGGTTCGCTCTCTTTCACCTTCCTTCGTCTCGTTTCGCTCTCTTTCACCCTCCTTTGTCTCGATTCACACTCTTTCACCTTACTTCGCCTCGTTTCACTCTCTTTCACCCTCCTTTGTCTCGTTTCGCCCTCTTTAACCCTCCTTCGTCTCGGTTCGCTCTCTTTCACCTTCCTTCGTCTCGTTTCGCTCTCTTTCACCCTCCTTCGTCTCCTTTCGCTATCTCTCACCCTCCTTCGACTCGTTGCGCTCTCTTCCACCCTCCTTCGTCTCGTTTCGCACTCTTTCACCCTCCTTCATCTCGATTCGCTCTCTTTCACACTCCTTCATCTCGTTTCGCTCTCTTTCAACCTCCTTCGTCTCGTTTCGCTCTTTTTCACCCTCCTTCGTCTCGTTTCGCTCTCTTTGACCCACCTTCATCTCGTTTCGCTCTCTATCACAGTCCTTCGTCTCGTTTCGCTCTCTTTCACCCTCCTTTGTCTCGTTTCGCTCTCTTTCACGCTCCTTCATCTCGTTTCGCTCTCTTTCCTCCTCCTTCGTCTCGTTTCGTTCTCTTTAACCCTCCTTCGTCTCGTTTCGCTCTCTTTCACCTTCCTTTGCCTCATTTCGCTCTCTTTCACCCTCCTTTGTCGCGTTTCGCTCTCTTTCACCCTCCTTCGTCTCGTTTCGCTCTCTTTCACCCTCCTTCGTCTCGTTTCGCTCTCTTTCACCCTCCTTCGTCTCGTTTAGCGCTCATTAACCCTCCTTCATCTCGTTTCACTCTTTTCCACCCTCCTTCGTCTCGTTTCGCTCTCTTTCACCGTCCTTCGTCTCGTTTCGCTCTCTTTCACCCTCCTTTGTCTAGATTCGCACTCTTTCACCTTCCTTCGCCTCGTTTCACACTGTTTCACCCTCCTTCGTCTCGTTTCGCTCTCTTTCACCCTCCTTCGTCTCGTTTCGCTCTCTTTCTCCCTCCTTCATCTCGTTTCGCTCTCTTTGACACTCCTTCGTCTCGTTTCGCTCTCTTTCACCCTCCTTCGGCTCGTTTCGCTCTCTTCCACCCTCCTTCGTCTCGTTTCGCCCTCTTTCACCCTCCTTCGTCTCGTTTCGCTCTCTTTCACCCTTCTTCGTCTCGTTTCGCTCTCTATCAACCTCCTTCGTCTCGTTTCGCTCTTTTTCACCCTCCTTCGTCTCGTTTCGCACTCTTTCACCCTCCTTCGTCACGGTTCGCTCTCTTTCACCTTCCTTCGTCTCGTTTCGCTCTCTTTCACCCTCCTTTGTCTAGATTCGCACTCTTTCACCTTCCTTCGCCTCGTTTCACTCTCTTTCACCCTCCTTCATCCCGTTTCGCTCTCTTTCACCCTCTTTCATCTCGTTTCGCTCTCTTACACCCTCCTTCGTCTCGGTTCACTCTCCTTCACCCTCCTTCGTCTCGTTTCGCTCTCCCTCACCCTCCTTCCTCTCGTTTCGCTCTCTTCCACGCTCCTTCGTCTCGTTTCAGCCTCTTTAACCCTCCTTTGTCTCGTTTCGCTCTCTTTCACCCTCCTCCATTTCGTTTCGCTCTCTTTGACCCTCCTTCGTCTCGTTTCGCCCTCCTTCACCCTCCTTCGTCTCGTTTCGCTCTCTCTCACCCTCCTTCGTCTCGTTTCGCTGTCTTCCTCCGTCCTTCGTCTCGTTTCGCCTTCTTTCACCCTCCTTCGTCTCGATTCGCTCTCTTTCCCCCTCCTTCGTCTCATTTTGTTTTCTTTCACCCTCCTTCGTCTCGTTTCGCTCTCTTTCACCTTCCTTCGCCTCGTTTCGCTCTCTTTCACCCTCCTTCGTCTTGTTTAGCTCTCTTTCACCCTCCTTCGTCTCGTTTCACTCTTTTTCACCCTCCTTCGTCTCGTTTCGCTCTCTTTCACCCTCCTTCGTCTCGTTTCGCTCTCTTTCACCCTCCTTCATCTCGTTTCGCTCTCTTTCACCCTCTTTCGTCTTGTTTAGCTTTCTTTCACACTCCTTCGTCTCGTTTCACTCTTTTTCACCCTCCTTCGTCTCGTTTCGCTCTCTTTCACCCTCCTTCGGCTCGTTTTGCTCTCTTTCACCCTCCTTCATCTCGTTTCGCTCTCTTTCCTACTCCTTCGTCGCGGTTCGCTCTCTTTCACCTTCCTTCGCCTCGTTTCACTCTCTTTCACCCGCCTTCGTCTCGTTTCGCCCTCTTTCACCCTCCTTCGTCTCGGTTCGCTCTCTTTCACTTTCCTTCGTCTCGTTTCGCTCTCTTTCACCCTCCTTTGTCTCGATTCACACTCTTTCACCTTACTTCGCCTCGTTTCACTCTCTTTCACCCTCCTTTGTCTCGTTTCGCCCTCTTTAACCCTCCTTCGTCTCGGTTCGCTCTCTTTCACCTTCCTTCGTCTCGTTTCGCTCTCTTTCACCCTCCTTCGTCTCCTTTCGCTATCTCTCACCCTCCTTCGACTCGTTGCGCTCTCTTCCACCCTCCTTCGTCTCGTTTCGCACTCTTTCACCCTCCTTCATCTCGATTCGCTCTCTTTCACACTCCTTCATCTCGTTTCGCTCTCTTTCAACCTCCTTCGTCTCGTTTCGCTCTTTTTCACCCTCCTTCGTCTCGTTTCGCTCTCTTTGACCCACCTTCATCTCGTTTCGCTCTCTATCACAGTCCTTCGTCTCGTTTCGCTCTCTTTCACCCTCCTTTGTCTCGTTTCGCTCTCTTTCACGCTCCTTCATCTCGTTTCGCTCTCTTTCCTCCTCCTTCGTCTCGTTTCGTTCTCTTTAACCCTCCTTCGTCTCGTTTCGCTCTCTTTCACCTTCCTTTGCCTCATTTCGCTCTCTTTCACCCTCCTTTGTCGCGTTTCGCTCTCTTTCACCCTCCTTCGTCTCGTTTCGCTCTCTTTCACCCTCCTTCGTCTCGTTTCGCTCTCTTTCACCCTCCTTCGTCTCGTTTAGCGCTCATTAACCCTCCTTCATCTCGTTTCACTCTTTTCCACCCTCCTTCGTCTCGTTTCGCTCTCTTTCACCGTCCTTCGTCTCGTTTCGCTCTCTTTCACCCTCCTTTGTCTAGATTCGCACTCTTTCACCTTCCTTCGCCTCGTTTCACACTGTTTCACCCTCCTTCGTCTCGTTTCGCTCTCTTTCACCCTCCTTCGTCTCGTTTCGCTCTCTTTCTCCCTCCTTCATCTCGTTTCGCTCTCTTTGACACTCCTTCGTCTCGTTTCGCTCTCTTTCACCCTCCTTCGGCTCGTTTCGCTCTCTTCCACCCTCCTTCGTCTCGTTTCGCCCTCTTTCACCCTCCTTCGTCTCGTTTCGCTCTCTTTCACCCTTCTTCGTCTCGTTTCGCTCTCTATCAACCTCCTTCGTCTCGTTTCGCTCTTTTTCACCCTCCTTCGTCTCGTTTCGCACTCTTTCACCCTCCTTCGTCACGGTTCGCTCTCTTTCACCTTCCTTCGTCTCGTTTCGCTCTCTTTCACCCTCCTTTGTCTAGATTCGCACTCTTTCACCTTCCTTCGCCTCGTTTCACTCTCTTTCACCCTCCTTCATCCCGTTTCGCTCTCTTTCACCCTCTTTCATCTCGTTTCGCTCTCTTACACCCTCCTTCGTCTCGGTTCACTCTCCTTCACCCTCCTTCGTCTCGTTTCGCTCTCCCTCACCCTCCTTCCTCTCGTTTCGCTCTCTTCCACGCTCCTTCGTCTCGTTTCAGCCTCTTTAACCCTCCTTTGTCTCGTTTCGCTCTCTTTCACCCTCCTCCATTTCGTTTCGCTCTCTTTGACCCTCCTTCGTCTCGTTTCGCCCTCCTTCACCCTCCTTCGTCTCGTTTCGCTCTCTCTCACCCTCCTTCGTCTCGTTTCGCTGTCTTCCTCCGTCCTTCGTCTCGTTTCGCCTTCTTTCACCCTCCTTCGTCTCGATTCGCTCTCTTTCCCCCTCCTTCGTCTCATTTTGTTTTCTTTCACCCTCCTTCGTCTCGTTTCGTTCTCTTTCACCTTCCTTCGCCTCGTTTCGCTCTCTTTCACCCTCCTTCGTCTTGTTTAGCTCTCTTTCACCCTCCTTCGTCTCGTTTCACTCTTTTTCACCCTCCTTCGTCTCGTTTCGCTCTCTTTCACCCTCCTTCGTCTCGTTTCGCTCTCTTTCACCCTCCTTCATCTCGTTTCGCTCTCTTTCACCCTCTTTCGTCTTGTTTAGCTTTCTTTCACACTCCTTCGTCTCGTTTCACTCTTTTTCACCCTCCTTCGTCTCGTTTCGCTCTCTTTCACCCTCCTTCGGCTCGTTTTGCTCTCTTTCACCCTCCTTCATCTCGTTTCGCTCTCTTTCCTACTCCTTCGTCGCGGTTCGCTCTCTTTCACCTTCCTTCGCCTCGTTTCACTCTCTTTCACCCGCCTTCGTCTCGTTTCGCCCTCTTTCACCCTCCTTCGTCTCGTTTCACTCTTTTTCACCCTCCTTCATCTCGTTTCGCTCTCTTTCACCCTCCTTCGGCTCGTTTTGCTCTCTTTCACCCTCCTTCATCTCGTTTCGCTCTCTTTCCTACTCCTTTGTCGCGGTTCGCTCTCTTTCACCTTCCTTCGCCTCGTTTCACTCTCTTTCACCCGCCTTCATCTCGTTTCGCCCTCTTTCACCCTCCTTCGTCTCGGTTCGCTCTCTTTCACCTTCCTTCGTCTCGTTTCGCTCTCTTTCACCCTCCTTTGTCTCGATTCACACTCTTTCACCTTACTTCGCCTCGTTTCGCTCTCTTTCACCCTCCTTCGTCTCCTTTCGCTATCTCTCACCCTCCTTCGACTCGTTGCGCTCTCTTCCACCCTCCTTCGTCTCGTTTCGCACTCTTTCACCCTCCTTCATCTCGATTCGTTCTCTTTCACCCTCCTTCGTCTCGTTTCGCTCTCTTTCAACCTCCTTCGTCTCGTTTCGCTCTTTTTCACCCTCCTTCGTCTCGTTTCGCTCTCTTTGACCCACCTTCATCTCGTTTCGCTCTCTATCACAGTCCTTCGTCTCGTTTCGCTCTCTTTCACCCTCCTTTGTCTCGTTTCGCTCTCTTTCACGCTCCTTCATCTCGTTTCGCTCTCTTTCCTCCTCCTTCGTCTCGTTTCGTTCTCTTTAACCCTCCTTCGTCTCGTTTCGCTCTCTTTCACCTTCCTTTGCCTCATTTCGCTCTCTTTCACCCTCCTTTGTCGCGTTTCGCTCTCTTTCACCCTCCTTCGTCTCGTTTCGCTCTCTTTCACCCTCCTTCGTCTCGTTTCGCTCTCTTTCACCCTCCTTCGTCTCGTTTAGCGGTCATTAACCCTCCTTCATCTCGTTTCACTCTTTTCCACCCTCCTTCGTCTCGTTTCGCTCTCTTTCACCGTCCTTCGTCTCGTTTCGCTCTCTTTCACCCTCCTTTGTCTAGATTCGCACTCTTTCACCTTCCTTCGCCTCGTTTCACACTGTTTCACCCTCCTTCGTCTCGTTTCGCTCTCTTTCACCCTCCTTCGTCTCGTTTCGCTCTCTTTCTCCCTCCTTCATCTCGTTTCGCTCTCTTTGACACTCCTTCGTCTCGTTTCCCTCTCTTTCACCCTCCTTCGGCTCTTTTCGCTCTCTTCCACCCTCCTTCGTCTCGTTTCGCCCTCTTTCACCCTCCTTCGTCTCGTTTCGCTCTCTTTCACCCTTCTTCGTCTCGTTTCGCTCTCTATCAACCTCCTTCGTCTCGTTTCGCTCTTTTTCACCCTCCTTCGTCTCGTTTCGCACTCTTTCACCCTCCTTCGTCACGGTTCGCTCTCTTTCACCTTCCTTCGTCTCGTTTCGCTCTCTTTCACCCTCCTTTGTCTCGATTCACACTCTTTCATCTTACTTCGCCTCGTTTCACTCTCTTTCACCCTCCTTTGTCTCGTTTCGCCCTCTTTAACCCTCCTTCGTCTCGGTTCGCTCTCTTTCACCTTCCTTCATCTCGTTTCGCTCCCTTTCACCCTCCTTTGTCTAGATTCGCACTCTTTCACCTTCCTTCGCCTCGTTTCACACTGTTTCACACTCCTTTGTCTCGTTTCGCTCTCTTTCACCCTCCTTCATCTCGTTTCGCTGTCTTCCTCCCTCCTTCGTCTCGTTTCGGCTTCTTTCACCCTCCTTTGTATCGTTTCGCTCTCTTTCCCCCTCCTTCGTCTCGTTTCGTTCTCTTTCACCCTCCTTCGTCTCGTTTCGCTCTCTTTCACCTTCCTTCGCTTCGTTTCGCACTCTTTCACCCTCCTTTGTCTCGTTTCGCTCTCTTTCACCCTCCTTCGTCTCGTTTAGCTCTCTTTCACCCTCCTTCGTCTCGTTTCACTCTTTTTCACCCTCCTTCGTCTCCTTTCGCTCTCTTTCACCCTCCTTCGTCTCGTTTCGCTCTCTTCCACCCTTCTTCGTCTCGTTTCGCGCTCTTTCACCCACCTTCGGCTCGTTTCGCACTCTTTCACCCTCCTTTGTCTCGTTTCGCTCTCTTTCACTCTCCTTCGTCTCGTTTCCCTCTCTTCCACCCTCCTTCGTCTCGTTTCGCTATCTCTCACCCTCCTTCGTCTCGTTTCGCTCTCTTCCACCGTCCTTCGTCTCGTTTCGCTACTTCTCACCCTCCTTCGTCTCGTTTCGCTGTCTTCCTCCCTCCTTCGTCTCGTTTCGCCTTCCTTCACCCTCCTTCATCTCGTTGTGCCCTCTCTCACCCTTCTTCGTCTCGTTTCGCTCTCTTTCACCCTCCTTCGTCTCGTTTCGCTCTCTTTCACCCTCCTTCGTCTCGTTTCGCTCTCTTTCCCCCTCCTTCGTCTCGTTTCGCTCTCTTCCACCCTCCTTCGTCTCGTTTCGCTCTCTTTCACCCTCCTTCGGCTCGTTTCGCTCTCTTTCACACTCCTTCATCTCGTTTCGCTCTCTTTCACCCTCCTTCGGCTCGTTTTGCTCTCTTTCACCCTCCTTCATCTCGTTTCACTCTCTTTCCTACTCCTTCGTCGCGGTTCGCTCTCTTTCACCTTCCTTCGCCTCGTTTCACTCTCTTTCACCCGCCTTTGTCTCGTTTCGCCCTCTTTCACCCTCCTTCGTCTCGGTTCGCTCTCTTTCACCTTCCTTCGTCTCGTTTCGCTCTCTTTCACCCTCCTTTGTCTAGATTCGCACTCTTTCAACTTCCTTCGCCTCATTTCCATCTCTTTCACCCTCCTTCATCTCGTTTTGCTCTCTTTCACCCTCCTTCGTCTCGTTTCACTCTCTTTCACACTCCTTCATCTCGTTTCGCTCTCTTTAACCCTCCTTCTGCTCGTTTTGCTCTCTTTCACCCTCCTTCATCTCGTTTTGGTCTCTTTCACACTCCTTCGTCTCGTTTCGCTCTCTTCCACACTCCTTCGTCTCGTTTCGCCCTCTTTCAGCCTCCTTCATCTCGGTTCGCTCTCTTTCACCTTCCTTTGTCTCGTTTCGCTCTCTTTCACCCTCCTTTGTCTCGATTCGCACTCTTTCACCTTCCTTCGCCTCGTTTCACTCTCTTTCACCCTCCTTCATCTCGTTTCGCTCTCTTTCACCCTCTTTCGTCTCGTTTCGCTCTCTTACATCCTCCTTCGTCTCGGTTCACTCTCCTTCACACTCCTTCGTCTCGTTTCGCTCTCCCTCACTCTCCTTCCTCTCGTTTCGCTCTCTTCCACGCTCCTTCGTCTCGTTTCAGCCTCTTTAACCCTCCTTTGTCTCGTTTCGCTCTCTTTCACCCTCCTTCATTTCGTTTCGCTCTCTTTGACCCTCCTTCGTCTCGTTTCGCCCTCCTTCACCCTCCTTCGTCTCGTTTCGCTCTCTCTCACCCTCCTTCGTCTCGTTTCGCTGTCTTCCTCCGTCCTTCGTCTCGTTTTGCCTTCTTTCACCCTCCTTCGTCTCGATTCGCTCTCTTTCCCCCTCCTTCGTCTCATTTTGTTTTCTTTCACCCTCCTTCGTCTCGTTTCGCTCTCTTTCACCTTCCTTCGCCTCGTTTCGCTCTCTTTCACCCTCCTTTGTCTCGTTTCGATCTCTTTCACCCTCCTTCATCTCGTTTAGCTCTCTTTCACCTTCCTTCGTCTCGTTTCGCTCTCTTTCACCCTCCTTCGTCTCGTTTCGCTCTCTTTCACCCTCCTTCATCTCGTTTCGCTCTCTTTCACCCTCCTTCGTCTTGTTTAGCTCTCTTTCACCCTCCTTCGTCTCGTTTCACTCTTTTTCACCCTCCTTCGTCTCGTTTCGCTCTCTTTCACCCTCCTTCGTCTCGTTTCGCTCTCTTTCACCCTCCTTCATCTCGTTTCGCTCTCTTTCACCCTCTTTCGTCTTGTTTAGCTCTCTTTCACACTCCTTCGTCTCGTTTCACTCTTTTTCACCCTCCTTCGTCTCGTTTCACTCTCTTTCACCCTCCTTCCTCTCGTTTCGCTCTCTTCCACGCTCCTTCGTCTCGTTTCAGCCTCTTTAACCCTCCTTTGTCTTGTTTCGCTCTCTTTCACCCTCCTTCATTTCGTTTCGCTCTCTTTGACCCTCCTTCGTCTCGTTTCGCCCTCCTTCACCCTCCTTCGTCTCGTTTCGCTCTCTCTCACCCTCCTTCGTCTCGTTTCGCTGTCTTCCTCCGTCCTTCGTCTCGTTTCGCCTTCTTTCACCCTCCTTCGTCTCGATTCGCTCTCTTTCCCCCTCCTTCGTCTCATTTTGTTCTCTTTCACCCTCCTTCGTCTCGTTTCGCTCTCTTTCACCTTCCTTCGCCTCGTTTCGCTCTCTTTCACCCTCCTTTGTCTCGTTTCGATCTCTTTCACCCTCCTTCATCTCGTTTAGCTCTCTTTCACCTTCCTTCGTCTCGTTTCGCTCTCTTTCACCCTCCTTCATCTCAATTCGCTCTCTTTCACCCTCCTTCATCTCGTTTTGCTCTCTTTCACCCTCCTTCGTCTTGTTTAGCTCTCTTTCACCCTCCTTCGTCTCGTTTCACTCTTTTCCACCCTCCTTCGTCTCGTTTCGCTCTCTTTCACCCTTCTTCGTCTCGTTTCGCTCTCTTTCACCCTCCTTCGTCTCGGTTCGCCCTCTTTCACCTTCATTCGTCTCGTTTCGCTCTCTTTCACCGTCCTTTGTCTAGATTCGCACTCTTTCAACTTCCTTCGCCTCATTTCCATCTCTTTCACCCTCCTTCATCTCGTTTTGCTCTCTTTCACCCTCCTTCGTATCGTTTCACTCTCTTTCACACTCCTTCATCTCGTTTCGCTCTCTTTAACCCTCCTTCTGCTCGTTTTGCTCTCTTTCACCCTCCTTCATCTCATTTTGGTCTCTTTCACACTCCTTCGTCTCGTTTCGCTCTCTTCCACACTCCTTCGTCTCGTTTCGCCCTCTTTCAGCCTCCTTCATCTCGGTTCGCTCTCTTTCACCTTCCTTTGTCTCGTTTCGCTCTCTTTCACCCTCCTTTGTCTCGATTCGCACTCTTTCACCTTCCTTCGCTTCGTTTCACTCTCTTTCACCCTCCTTCATCTCGTTTCGCTCTCTTTCACCCTCTATCGTCTCGTTTCGCTCTCTTTCACCCTCCTTCATTTCGTTTCGCTCTCTTTGACCCTCCTTCGTCTCGTTTCGCCCTCCTTCACCCTCCTTCGTCTCGTTTCGCTCTCTCTCACCCTCCTTCGTCTCGTTTCGCTGTCTTCCTCCGTCCTTCGTCTCGTTTCGCCTTCTTTCACCCTCCTTCGTCTCGATTCGCTCTCTTTCCCCCTCCTTCGTCTCATTTTGTTTTCTTTCACCCTCCTTCGTCTCGTTTCGCTCTCTTTCACCTTCCTTCGCCTCGTTTCGCTCTCTTCCACCCTCCTTCGTCTTGTTTAGCTCTCTTTCACCCTCCTTCGTCTCGTTTCACTCTTTTTCACCCTCCTTCGTCTCGTTTCGCTCTCTTTCACCCTCCTTCGTCTCGTTTCGCTCTCTTTCACCCTCCTTCATCTCGTTTCGCTCTCTTTCACCCTCTTTCGTCTTGTTTAGCTTTCTTTCACACTCCTTCGTCTCGTTTCACTCTTTTTCACCCTCCTTCGTCTCGTTTCGCTCTCTTTCACCCTCCTTCCTCTCGTTTCGCTCTCTTCCACGCTCCTTCGTCTCGTTTCAGCCTCTTTAACCCTCCTTTGTCTCATTTCGCTCTCTTTCACCCTCCTTCATTTCGTTTCGCTCTCTTTGACCCTCCTTCGTCTCGTATCGCCCTCCTTCACCCTCCTTCGTCTCGTTTCGCTCTCTCTCACCCTCCTTCGTCTCGTTTCGCTGTCTTCCTCCGTCCTTCGTCTCGTTTCGCCTTCTTTCACCCTCCTTCGTCTCGATTCGCTCTCTTTCCCCCTCCTTCGTCTCATTTTGTTCTCTTTCACCCTCCTTCGTCTCGTTTCGCTCTCTTTCACCTTCCTTCGCCTCGTTTCGCTCTCTTTCACCCTCCTTTGTCTCGTTTCTATCTCTTTCACCCTCCTTCATCTCGTTTAGCTCTCTTTCACCTTCCTTCGTCTCGTTTCGCTCTCTTTCACCCTCCTTCATCTCGTTTCGCTCTCTTTCACTCTCCTTCATCTCGTTTTGCTCTCTTTCACCCTCCTTCGTCTTGTTTAGCTCTCTTTCACCCTCCTTCGTCTCGTTTCACTCTTTTCCACCCTCCTTCGTCTCGTTTCGCTCTCTTTCACCCTTCTTCGTCTCGTTTCGCTCTCTTTCACCCTCCTTCGTCTCGTATCGCTCTCTTCCACCCTCCTTCGTTTCGGTTTGCTCTCTTTCACCTTCCTTCGTGTCGTTTCGCTCTCTTTCACCCTCCTTCATCTCGTTTCGCTCTCTTTGACCCTCCTTCGCCTCGTTTCGCTCTCTATCACCCTCCTTCGTCTCTTTTCACTCTCTTTCACCCTCCTTCGTCTCTTTTCACTCTCTTTCACCCTCCTTCGTCTCGTTTCGCTCTCTTCCACCCTCCTTCGTCTCGTTTCGCCTTCCTTCACCCTCCTTCATCTCGTTTCGCTCTCTTTCACCCTCCTTCGTCTCATTTCGCTCTCTTTCACACTCCTTCGTCTCGTTTCGCTATCTCTCACACTCCTTCGTCTCGTTTCGCTCTCTTCCACACTCCTTCGTCTGGTTTCGCTCTCTCTCACCCTTCTTCGTCTCGTTTCGCTGTCTTCCTCCCTCCTTCGTCTCGTTTCGGCTTCTTTCACCCTCCTTCGTATCGTTTCGCTCTCTTTCCCCCTCCTTCGTCTCGTTTCGTTCTCTTTCACCCTCCTTGGTCTCGTTTTGCTCTCTTTCACCTTCCTTCGCTTCGTTTCGCACTCTTTCACCCTCCTTTGTCTCGTTTCACTCTCTTTCACCCTCCTTCATCTCGTTTAGCTCTCTTTCACCTTCCTTCGTCTCGTTTCGCTCTCTTTCACCCTCCTTCGTCTCGTTTCGCTTTCTTTCACCCTCCTTCGTCTCGTTTAGCTCTCTTTCACCCTCCTTCGTCTCGTTTCACTCTTTTTCACCCTCCTTCGTCTCGTTTCGCTCTCTTTCACCATCCTTTGTCTCGTTTCGCTCTCTTTCACTCTCCTTCGTCTCGTTTCGCTCTCTTCCACCCTCCTTCGTCTCGTTTCGCACTCCTTCACCTTCCTTCGTCTTGTTTAGCTCTCTTTCACCCTCCTTCGTCTCGTTTCACTCTTTTCCACCCTCCTTCGTCTCGTTTCGCTCTCTTTCACCCTTCTTCGTCTCGTTTCGCTCTCTTTCACCCTCCTTCGTCTCGGTTCGCTCTCTTTCACCTTCCTTCGTCTCGTTTCGCTCTCTTTCACTCTCCTTTGTCTAGATTCGCACTCTTTCAACTTCCTTCGCCTCATTTCCATCTCTTTCACCCTCCTTCATCTCGTTTTGCTCTCTTTCACCCTCCTTCGTCTCGTTTCACTCTCTTTCACACTCCTTCATCTCGTTTCGCTCTCTTTAACCCTCCTTCTGCTCGTTTTGCTCTCTTTCACCCTCCTTCATCTCGTTTTGGTCTCTTTCACACTCCTTCGTCTCGTTTCGCTCTCTTCCACACTCCTTCGTCTCGTTTCGCCCTCTTTCAGCCTCCTTCATCTCGGTTCGCTCTCTTTCACCTTCCTTTGTCTCGTTTCGCTCTCTTTCACCCTCCTTTGTCTCGATTCGCACTCTTTCACCTTCCTTCGCCTCGTTTCACTCTCTTTCACCCTCCTTCATCTCGTTTCGCTCTCTTTCACCCTCTTTCGTCTCGTTTCGCTCTCTTACACCCTCCTTCGTCTCGGTTCACTCTCCTTCACCCTCCTTCGTCTCGTTTCGCTCTCCCTCACCCTCCTTCCTCTCGTTTCCCTCTCTTCCATGCTCCTTCGTCTCGTTTCAGCCTCTTTAACCCTCCTTTGTCTCGTTTCGCTCTCTTTCACCCTCCTTCATTTCGTTTCGCTCTCTTTGACCCTCCTTCGTCTCGTTTCGCCCTCCTTCACCCTCCTTCGTCTCGTTTCGCTCTCTCTCACCCTCCTTCGTCTCGTTTCGCTGTCTTCCTCCGTCCTTCGTCTCGTTTCGCCTTCTTTCACCCTCCTTCGTCTCGATTCGCTCTCTTTCCCCCTCCTTCGTCTCATTTTGTTTTCTTTCACCCTCCTTCGTCTCGTTTCGCTCTCTTTCACCTTCCTTCGCCTCGTTTCGCTCTCTTTCACCCTCCTTCGTCTTGTTTAGCTCTCTTTCACCCTCCTTCGTCTCGTTTCACTCTTTTTCACCCTCCTTCGTCTCGTTTCGCTCTCTTTCACCCTCCTTCGTCTCGTTTCGCTCTCTTTCACCCTCCTTCATCTCGTTTCGCTCTCTTTCACCCTCTTTCGTCTTGTTTAGCTCTCTTTCACACTCCTTCGTCTCGTTTCACTCTTTTTCACCCTCCTTCGTCTCGTTTCGCTCTCTTTCACCCTCCTTCCTCTCGTTTCGCTCTCTTCCACGCTTCTTCGTCTCGTTTCAGCCTCTTTAACCCTCCTTTGTCTCGTTTCGCTCTCTTTCACCCTCCTTCATTTCGTTTCGCTCTCTTTGACCCTCCTTCGTCTCGTTTCGCCCTCCTTCGTCTCGTTTCGCTCTCTCTCACCCTCCTTCGTCTCGTTTCGCTGTCTTCCTCCGTCCTTCGTCTCGTTTCGCCTTCTTTCACCCTCCTTCGTCTCGATTCGCTCTCTTTCCCCCTCCTTCGTCTCATTTTGTTCTCTTTCACCCTCCTTCGTCTCGTTTCGCTCTCTTTCACCTTCCTTCGCCTCGTTTCGCTCTCTTTCACCCTCCTTTGTCTCGTTTCGATCTCTTTCACCCTCCTTCATCTCGTTTAACTCTCTTTCACCTTCCTTCGTCTCGTTTCGCTCTCTTTCACCCTCCTTCATCTCGTTTTGCTCTCTTTCACCCTCCTTCATCTCGTTTTGCTCTCTTTCACCCTCCTTCGTCTTGTTTAGCTCTCTTTCACCCTCCTTCGTCTCGTTTCACTCTTTTCCACCCTCCTTCGTCTCGTTTCGCTCTCTTTCACCCTTCTTCGTCACGTTTCGCTCTCTTTCACCCTCCTTCGTCTCGTATCGCTCTCTTCCACCCTCCTTCGTTTCGGTTTGCTCTCTTTCACCTTCCTTCGTGTCGTTTCGCTCTCTTTCACCCTCCTTCATCTCGTTTCGCTCTCTTTGACCCTCCTTCGCCTCGTTTCGCTCTCTATCACCCTCCTTCGTCTCTTTTCACTCTCTTTCACCCTCCTTCGTCTCTTTTCACTCTCTTTCACCCTCCTTCGTCTCGTTTCGCTCTCTTGCACCCTCCTTCGTCTCGTTTCGCCTTCCTTCACCCTCCTTCATCTCGTTTCGCTCTCTTTCACCCTCCTTCGTCTCATTTCGCTCTCTTTCACACTCCTTCGTCTCGTTTCGCTATCTCTCACACTCCTTCGTCTCGTTTCGCTCTCTTCCACACTCCTTCGTCTGGTTTCGCTCTCTCTCACCCTTCTTCGTCTCGTTTCGCTGTCTTCCTCCCTCCTTCGTCTCGTTTCGGCTTCTTTCACCCTCCTTCGTATCGTTTCGCTCTCTTTCCCCCTCCTTCGTCTCGTTTCGTTCTCTTTCACCCTCCTTCGTCTCGTTTCGCTCTCTTTCACCTTCCTTCGCTTCGTTTCGCACTCTTTCACCCTCCTTTGTCTCGTTTCACTCTCTTTCACCCTCCTTCATCTCGTTTAGCTCTCTTTCACCTTCCTTCGTCTCGTTTCGCTCTCTTTCACCCTCCTTCGTCTCGTTTCGCTTTCTTTCACCCTCCTTCGTCTCGTTTAGCTCTCTTTCACCCTCCTTCGTCTCGTTTCACTCTTTTTCACCCTCCTTCGTCTCGTTTCGCTCTCTTTCACCCTCCTTCGTCTCGTTTCGCTCTCTTCCACCCTTCTTCGTCTCGTTTCGCGCTCTTTCACCCTCCTTCGGCTCGTTTTGCACTATTTCACCCTCCTTTGTCTCGTTTCGCTCTCTTTCACTCTCCTTCGTCTCGTTTCGCTCTCTTCCACCCTCCTTCGTCTCGTTTCGCCCTCCTTCACCTTCCTTCGTCTCGTTTCGCTCTCTTTCACCATCCTTCGTCTCGTTTTGCTCTCTTTCACCCTCCTTCGTCTCGTTTCGCTATCTCTCACCCTCCTTCGTCTCGTTTCGCTCTCTTTCACCCTCCTTCGACTCGTTTCGCTCTCTTTCCCCCTCCTTCGTCTCGTTTCGTTCTCTTTCACCCTCCTTCGTCTCGTTTCGCTCTCTTTCACCTTCCTTCGCTTCGTTTCGCACTCTTTCACCCTCCTTTGTCTCGTTTCGCTCTCTTTCACCCTCCTTCATCTCATTTAGCTCTCTTTCACCTTCCTTCGTCTCGTTTCGCTCTCTTTCACCCTCCTTCATCTCGTTTAGCGCTCTTTCACCTTCCTTCGTCTCGTTTCGCTCTCTTTCACCCTCCTTCGTCTCGTTTCGCTTTCTTTCACCCTCCTTCGTCTCGTTTAGCTCTCTTTCACCCTCCTTCGTCTCGTTTCACTCTTTTTCACCCTCCTTCGTCTCGTTTCGCTCTCTTTCACCCTCCTTCGTCTCGTTTCGCTCTCTTCCAACCTTCTTCGTCTCGTTTCGCGCTCTTTCACCCTCCTTCGGCTCGTTTTGCACTCTTTCACCCTCCTTTGTCTCGTTTCGCTCTCTTTCACTCTCCTTCGTCTCGTTTCGCTCTCTTCCACCCTCCTTCGTCTCGTTTCGCCCTCCTTCACCCTCCTTCGTCTCGTTTCGCTCTCTTTCACCATCCTTCGTCTCGTTTTGCTCTCTTTCACCCTCCTTCGTCTCGTTTCGCTATCTCTCACCCTCCTTCGTCTCGTTTCGCTCTCTTTCACCCTCCTTCGACTCGTTTCGCTCTCTTACCCCCTCCTTCGTCTCGTTTCGTTCTCTTTCACCCTCCTTCGTCTCGTTTCGCTCTCTTTCACCTTCCTTCGCTTCGTTTCGCACTCTTTCACCCTCCTTTGTCTCGTTTCGCTCTCTTTCACCCTCCTTCATCTCGTTTAGCTCTCTTTCACCTTCCTTCGTCTCGTTTCGCTCTCTTTCACCCTCCTTCGTCTCGTTTCGCTCTCTTTCACCCTCCTTCGTCTCGTTTAGCTCTCTTTCACCCTCCTTCGTCTCGTTTCACTCTTTTTCACCCTCCTTCGTCTCGTTTCGCTCTCTTTCACCCTCCTTCATCTCGTTTCGCTCTCTTCCACCCTTCTTCGTCTCGTTTCGCGCTCTTTCGCCCTCCTTCGGCTCGTTTCGCACTCTTTCACCCGCCTTTGTCTCGTTTCGCTCTCTTTCACTCTCCTTCGTCTCGTTTCGCTCTCTTCCACCCTTCTTCGTCTCGTATGGCCCTCCTTCACCCTCCTTCGTCTCGTTTCGCTCTCTTTCACCATCCTTCGTCTCGTTTCGCTCTCTTTCACCCTCCTTCGTCTCGTTTCGCTATCTCTCACCCTCCGTCGTCTCGTTTCGCTCTCTTTCGCCCTCCTTCGTCTCGTTTCGCTCTCTCTCAACCTCCTTCGTCTCGTTTCACTCTCTTCCACCCTCCTTCGTCTCGTTTCGCCACCTTTCACCCTCCTTCGTCTGGTTTCGCTATCTCTCACCCTCCTTCGTCTCGTTTCGCTCTCTTCCACCGTCCTTCGTCTCGTTTCGCTCTCTCTCACCCTCCTTCGTCTCGTTTCGCTGTCTTCCTCCCTCTTTCGTCTCGTTTCGCCTTCCTTCACCCTCCTTCATCTCGTTGTGCCCTCTCTCACCCTTCTTCGTCTCGTTTCGCTCTCTTTCACCCTCCTTCGTCTCCTTTCGCTCTCTTTCACCCTCCTTCGTCTCGTTTCGCTCTCTTTCGCCCTCCTTCGTCTCGTTTCGCTCTCTTCCACCCTCCTTCGTCTTGTTTCGCTCTCTTTCACCCTCCTTCGGCTCGTTTCGCTCTCTTTCACCCTCCTTCATCTCGTTTAGCTCTCTTTCACCTTCCTTCGTCTCGTTTCGCTCTCTTTCACCCTCCTTCGTCTCGTTTCGCTCTCTTTCACCCTCCTTCACCTCGTTTTGCTCTCTTCCACCCTCCTTCGTCTTGTTTAGCTCTCTTTCACCCTCCTTCGTCTCGTTTCACTCTTTTCCACCCTCCTTCGTCTCGTTTCGCTCTCTTTCACCCTTCTTCGTCTCGTTTCGCTCTCTTTCACCCTCCTTCGTCTCGTATCGCTCTCTTCGACCCTCCTTCGTTTCGGTTTGCTCTCTTTCACCTTCCTTCATGTCGTTTCGCTCTCTTTCACCCTCCTTCATCTCGTTTCGCTCTCTTTGACCCTCCTTCGCCTCGTTTCGCTCTCTATCACCCTCCTTCGTCTGTTTTCACTCTCTTTCACCCTCCTTCGTCTCTTTTCACTCTCTTTCACCCTCCTTCGTCTCGTTTCGCTCTCTTCCACCCTCCTTCGTCTCGTTTCGCCTTCCTTCACCCTCCTTCATCTCGTTTCGCTCCCTTTCACCCTCCTTCGTCTCATTTCGCTCTCTTTCACACTCCTTCGTCTCGTTTCGCTATCTCTCACACTCCTTCGTCTCGTTTCGCTCTCTTCCACACTCCTTCGTCTGGTTTCGCTGTCTTCCTCCCTCCTTCGTCTCGTTTCGGCTTCTTTCACCCTCCTTCGTATCGTTTCGCTCTCTTTCCCCCTCCTTCGTCTCGTTTCGTTCTCTTTCACCCTCCTTCGTCTCGTTTCGCTCTCTTTCACCTTCCTTCGCTTCGTTTCGCACTCTTTCACCCTCCTTTGTCTCGTTTCACTCTCTTTCACCCTCCTTCATCTCGTTTAGCTCTCTTTCACCTTCCTTCGTCTCGTTTCGCTCTCTTTCACCCTCCTTCGTCTCGTTTCGCTTTCTTTCACCCTCCTTCGTCTCGTTTAGCTCTCTTTCACCCTCCTTTGTCTCGTTTCACTCTTTTTCACCCTCCTTCGTCTCGTTTCGCTCTCTTTCACCCTCCTTCGTCTCGTTTCGCTCTCTTCCACCCTTCTTCGTCTCGTTTCGCGCTCTTTCACCCTCCTTCGGCTTGTTTTGCACTCTTTCACCCTCCTTTGTCTCGTTTCGCTCTCTTTCACTCTCCTTCGTCTCGTTTCGCTCTCTTCCACCCTCCTTCGTCTCGTTTCGCCCTCCTTCACCCTCCTTCGTCTCGTTTCGCTCTCTTTCACCATCCTTCGTCTCGTTTTGCTCTCTTTCACCCTCCTTCGCCTCGTTTCGCTATCTCTCACCCTCCTTCGTCTCGTTTCGCTCTCTTTCACCCTCCTTCGACTCGTTTTGCTCTCTTTCCCCCTCCTTCGTCTCGTTTCGTTCTCTTTCACCCTCCTTCGTCTCGTTTCGCTCTCTTTCACCTTCCTTCGCTTCGTTTCGCACTCTTTCACCCTCCTTTGTCTCGTTTCGCTCTCTTTCACCCTCCTTCATCTCGTTTAGCTCTCTTTCACCTTCCTTCGTCTCGTTTCGCTCTCTTTCACCCTCCTTCGTCTCGTTTCGCTCTCTTTCACCCTCCTTCGTCTCGTTTAGCTCTCTTTCACCCTCCTTCGTCTCGTTTCACTCTTTTTCACCCTCCTTCGTCTCGTTTCGCTCTCTTTCACCCTCCTTCGTCTCGTTTCGCTCTCTTCCACCCTTCTTCGTCTCGTTTCGCTCTCTTTCACCATCCTTCGTCTCGTTTCGCTCTCTTTCACCCTCCTTCGTCTCGTTTCGCTATCTCTCACCCTCCGTCGTCTCGTTTCGCTCTCTTTCGCCCTCCTTCGTCTCGTTTCGCTCTCTCTCAACCTCCTTCGTCTCGTTTCACTCTCTTCCACCCTCCTTCGTCTCGTTTCGCCACCTTTCACCCTCCTTCGTCTGGTTTCGCTATCTCTCACCCTCCTTCGTCTCGTTTCGCTCTCTTCCACCGTCCTTCGTCTCGTTTCGCTCTCTCTCACCCTCCTTCGTCTCGTTTGCTGTCTTCCTCCCTCTTTCGTCTCGTTTCGCCTTCCTTCACCCTCCTTCATCTCGTTGTGCCCTCTCTCACCCTTCTTCGTCTCGTTTCGCTCTCTTTCACCCTCCTTCATCTCGTTTCGCTCTCTTTCACCCTCCTTCATCTCGTTTCGCTCTCTTTCGCCCTCCTTCGTCTCGTTTCGCTCTCTTCCACCCTCCTTCGTCTCGTTTCGCTCTCTTTCACCCTCCTTCGGCTCGTTTCGCTCTCTTTCACCCTCCTTCATCTCGTTTCGCTCTCTTTCACCCTCCGTCGTCTCGTTTCGCTCTCTTTCGCCCTCCTTCGTCTCGTTTCGCTCTCTCTCAACCTCCTTCGTCTCGTTTCACTCTCTTCCACCCTCCTTCGTCTAGTTTCGCCACCTTTCACCCTCCTTCGTCTGGTTTCGCTATCTCTCACCCTCCTTCGTCTCGTTTCGCTCTCTTCCACCGTCCTTCGTCTCGTTTCGCTCTCTCTCACCCTCCTTCGTCTCGTTTCGCTGTCTTCCTCCCTCTTTCGTCTCGTTTTGCCTTCCTTCACCCTCCTTCATCTCGTTGTGCCCTCTCTCACCCTTCTTCGTCTCGTTTCGCTCTCTTTCACCCTCCTTCATCTCGTTTCGCTCTCTTTCACCCTCCTTCATCTCGTTTCGCTCTCTTTCGCCCTCCTTCGTCTCGTTTCGCTCTCTTCCACCCTCCTTCGTCTCGTTTCGCTCTCTTTCACCCTCCTTCGGCTCGTTTCGCTCTCTTTCACCCTCCTTCATCTCGTTTCGCTCTCTTTCACCTTCCTTCGTGTCGTTTCGCTCTCTTTCACCCTCCTTCATCTCGTTTCGCTCTCTTTGACCCTCCTTCGCCTCGTTTCGCTCTCTATCACCCTCCTTCGTCTGTTTTCACTCTCTTTCACCCTCCTTCGTCTCTTTTCACTCTCTTTCACCCTCCTTCGTCTCGTTTCGCTCTCTTCCACCCTCCTTCGTCTCGTTTCGCCTTCCTTCACCCTCCTTCATCTCGTTTCGCTCTCTTTCACCCTCCTTCGTCTCATTTCGCTCTCTTTCACACTCCTTCGTCTCGTTTCGCTATCTCTCACACTCCTTCGTCTCGTTTCGCTCTCTTCCACACTCCTTCGTCTGGTTTCGCTCTCTCTCACCCTTCTTCGTCTCGTTTCGCTGTCTTCCTCTCTCCTTCGTCTCGTTTCGGCTTCTTTCACCCTCCTTCGTATCGTTTCTCTCTCTTTCCCCCTCCTTCGTCTCGTTTCGTTCTCTTTCACCCTCCTTCGTCTCGTTTCGCTCTCTTTCACCTTCCTTCGCTTCGTTTCGCACTCTTTCACCCTCCTTCGCCTCGTTTCCCTCTCTTTCACCCTCCTTCATCTCGTTTCGCTCTCTTTCACCTTCCTTCGTCTCGTTTAGCTCTCTTTCACCCTCCTTCGTCTCGTTTCACCCTTTTTCACCCTCCTTCGTCTCGTTTCACCCTTTTTCACCCTCCTTCGTCTCGTTTCGCTCTCTTTCACCCTCCTTCGTCTCGTTTCGCTCTCTTTCACCCTCCTTCGTCTCGTATCGCTCTCTTCCACCCTCCTTCGTTTCGGTTCGCTCTCTTTCACCTTCCTTCGTCTCGTTTCGCTCTCTTTCACCCTCCTTTATCTCGATTCGCAATCTTTCACCTTCCTTCGTCTCGTTTCACTCTCTTTCACCCTCCTTCGTCTCGTTTCGCTCTCTTTCACCCTCCTTCATCTCGTTTCGCTCTCTTTCACCCTCCTTCGTCTCGTTTCACTCTCTTTCACCCTTCTTCATCTCGTTTCGCTCTCCCTCACCCTCCTTCCTCTCGTTTCGCTCTCTTGCACCCTCCTTCATCTCGTTTCAGCCTCTTTCACCCTCCTTTGTCTCGTTTCGCTCTCTTTCACCCTCCTTCATCTCGTTTCGCTCTCTTTGACCCTCCTTCGTCTCTTTTCACTCTCTTTCACCCTCCTTCATCTCGTTTCGCTCTCTTCCACCCTCCTTCGTCTCGTTTCGCCCTCCTTCACACTCCTTCGTATCGTTTCGCTATCTCTCACCCTCCTTCGTCTCGTTTCGCTCTCTTCCACCGTCCTTCGTCTCTTTTCTCTCTCTCTCACCCTCCTTCGTCTCGTTTCGCTGTCTTCCTCCCTCCTTCGTCTCGTTTCGCCTTCCTTCACCCTCCTTCATCTCGTTTTGCCCTCTCTCACCCTTCTTCGTCTCGTTTCGCTCTCTTTCACCCTCCTTCGTCTCCTTTCGCGCTCTTTCACCCTCCTTTGTCTCGTTTCGCTCTCTTTCGCCCTCCTTCGTCTCGTTTCACTCTCTTCCACCCTCCTTCGTCTCGTTTCGCTTTCTTTCACCCTCCTTCCGCTCGTTTCGCTCTCTTTCACCCTCCTTCATCTCGTTTCGCTCTCTATCACCCTCCTTCGGCTCGTTTTGCTCTCTTTCACCCTCCTTCATCTCGTTTCGCTCTCTTTCATCCTCCTTCGTCGCGGTTCGCTCTCTTTCACCTTCCTTCGTCTCGTTTCGCTCTCTTTCACCCTCCTTTGTCTCGATTCGCACTCTTTCACCTTCCTTCGCCTCGTTTCACTCTCTTTCACTCTCCTTCGTCTCGTTTCGCCCTCTTTCACCCTCCTTCGTCTCGGTTCGCTCTCTTTCACCTTCCTTCGTCTCGTTTCGCTCTCTTTCACCCTCCTTTGTCTAGATTCGCACTCTTTCACCTTCCTTCGCCTCATTTCCCTCTCTTTCACCCTCCTTCATCTCGTTTCGCTCTCTTTCACCCTCCTTCGTCTCGTTTCACTCTCTTTCACCCTCCTTCATCTCGTTTCGCTCTCTTTCACCCTCCTTCTGCTCGTTTTGCTCTCTTTCACCCTCCTTCATCTCGTTACGCTCTCTTTCACCTTCCTTCGTCTCGTTTCGCTCTCTTTCACCCTCCTTCGTCTCGTTTAGCTCTCTTTCACCCTCCTTCGTCTCGTTTCACTCTTTTTCACCCTCCTTCGTCTCGTTTCGCTCTCTTTCACCCTCCTTCGTCTCGTTTCGCTCTCTTTCACCCTCCTTCGTCTCGTATCGCTCTCTTCCACCCTCCTTCGTTTCGGTTCGCTCTCTTTCACCTTCCTTCGTCTCGTTTCGCTCTCTTTCACCCTCCTTTATCTCGATTCGCAATCTTTCACCTTCCTTCGTCTCGTTTCACTCTCTTTCACCCTCCTTCGTCTCATTTCGCTCTCTTTCACCCTCCTTCATCTCGTTTCGCTCTCTTTCACCCTCCTTCGTCTCGTTTCGCTCTCCCTCACCCTCCTTCCTCTCGTTTCGCTCTCTTGCATCCTCCTTCGTCTCGTTTCAGCCTCTTTCACCCTCCTTTGTCTCGTTTCGCTCTCTTTCACCCTCCTTCATCTCGTTTCGCTCTCTTTGACCCTCCTTCGTCTCTTTTCACTCTCTTTCACCCTCCTTCATCTCGTTTCGCTCTCTTCCACCCTCCTTCGTCTCGTTTCGCCCTCCTTCACCCTCCTTCGTCTCGTTTCGCTCTCTTTCACCATCCTTTGTCTCGTTTCGCTCTCTTTCACACTCCTTCGTATCGTTTCGCTATCTCTCACCCTCCTTCGTCTCGTTTCGCTCTCTTCCACCGTCCTTCGTCTCGTTTCTCTCTCTCTCACCCTCCTTCGTCTCGTTTCGCTGTCTTCCTCCCTCCTTCGTCTCGTTTCGCCTTCCTTCACCCTTCTTCATCTCGTTTTGCCCTCTCTCACCCTCCTTCGTCTCCTTTCGCGCTCTTTCACCCTCCTTCGTCTCGTTTCGCTCTCTTTCGCCCTCCTTCGTCTCATATCGCTCTCTTCCACCCTCCTTCGTTTCGGTTCGCTCTCTTTCACCCTCCTTCGTCTCGTTTCGCTCTCTTTCACCCCCCTTCGTCTCGTATCGCTCTCTTCCACCCTCCTTCGTTTTGGTTCGCTCTCTTTCACCTTCCTTCGTCTCGTTTCGCTCTCTTTCACCCTCCTTTGTCTCGATTCGTACTCTTTCACCTTCCTTCGCCTCGTTTCACTCTCTTTCACCCTCCTTCGTCTCGTTTCGCTCTCTTTCACCCTCCTTCGTCTCGTTTCGCTCTCTTTCACCCTCCTTTGTCTCGTTTCACTCTCTTTCACCCTCCTTCATCTCGTTTCGCTCTCCGTCACCCTCCTTCCTCTTGTTTCGCTCTCTTCCACATTCCTTTGTCTCGTTTCAGCCTCTTTAACCCTCCTTTGTCTCGTTTCGCTCTCTTTCACCCTCCTTCATCTCGTTTCGCTCTCTTTGACCCTCCTTCGCCTCGTTTCACTCTCTTTCACTTACCTTCGTCTCTTTTCACTCTCTTTCACCCTCCTTCGTCTCTTTTCACTCTCTTTCACCCTCCTTCGTCTCGTTTCACTCTCTTTCACCCTCCTTCGTCTCTTTTCACTCTCTTTCACCCTCCTTCGTCTCTTTTCACTCTCTTTCACCCTCCTTCGTCTCGTTTCGCTCTCTTCCACCCTCCTTCGTCTGGTTTCGCTCTCTCTCACCCTCCTTCGTCTCGTTTCGCTGTCTTCCTCCTTCCTTCGTCTCGTTTCGGCTTCTTTCACCCTCCTTCGTATCGTTTCGCTCTCTTTCCCCCTCCTTCGTCTCGTTTCGTTCTCTTTCACCCTCCTTCATCTCGTTTTGACCTCTCTCACCCTTCTTCGTCTCGTTTCGCTCTCTTTTACCGTCCTTCGTCTCCTTTCGCTCTCTTTCACCCTCCTTCGTCACGTTTCGCTCTCTTTCGCCCTCCTTCGTCTCGTTTCGCTCTCTTTCACCCCTCTTCGTCTCGTATCGCTCTCTTCCACCCTCCTTCGTTTCGGTTCGCTCTCTTTCACCTTCCTTCGTCTCGTTTCGCTCTCTTTCACCCTCCTTTTTCTCGATTCGTACTCTTTCACCTTCCTTCGCCTCGTTTCACTCTCTTTCACCATCCTTCGTCTCGTTTCGCTCTCTTTCACCCTCCTTCGTCTCGTTTCGCTCTCTTTCACCCTCCTTCGTCTCTTTTCACTCTCTTTCACCCTCCTTCATCTCGTTTCGCTCTCCGTCACCCTCCTTCCTCTCGTTTCGCTCTCTTCCACATTCCTTCATCTCGTTTCAGCCTCTTTCACCCTCCTTTGTCTCGTTTCGCTCTCTTTCACCCTCCTTCATTTCGTTTCGCTCTCTTCCACCCTCCTTCGTCTGGTTTCGCTCTCTCTCACCCTCCTTCGTCTCGTTTCGCTGTCTTCCTCCCTCCTTCGTCTCGTTTCGGCTTCTTTCACCCTCCTTCGTATCGTTTCGCTCTCTTACCCCCTCCTTCGTCTCGTTTCGTTCTCTTTCACCCTCCTTCATCTCGTTTTGACCTCTCTCACCCTTCTTCGTCTCGTTTCGCTCTCTTTCACCGTCCTTCGTCTCCTTTCGCTCTCTTTCACCCTCCTTCCTCTCATTTCGCTCTCTTTCGCCCTCCTTCATCTCGTTTCGCTCTCTTCCACCCTCCTTCGTCTCGTTTCACTCTCTTTCACCCTCCTTCGGCTCGTTTCGCTCTCTTTCACCCTCCTTCATCTCGTTTCGCTCTCTTTCAACCTCCTTCGGCTCGTTTTGCTCTCTTTCACCGTCCTTCATCTCGTTTCGCTCTCTTTCATCCTCCTTCGTCGCGGTTCGTTCTCTTTCACCTTCCTACGTCTCGTTTCGCTCTCTTTCACCCTCCTTTGTCTCGATTCGCACTCTTTCACCTTCTTTCGCCTCGTTTCACTCTCTTTCACCCTCCTTCGTCTCGTTTCGCCCTCTTTCACCCTCCTTCGTCTCGGTTCGCTCTCTTTCACCTTCCTTCATCTCGTTTTGCTCTCTTTCACCCTCCTTCGTCTCGTTTCACTCTCTTTCACCCTCCTTCATCTCGTTTCGCTCTCTTTCACCCTCCTTCTGCTCGTTTTTCTCTCTTTCACCCTCCTTCATCTCGTTTCGCTCTCTTTCACCCTCCTTCGTCTCGTTTCGCTCTCTTCCACCCTCCTTCGTCTCGTTTCGCGCTCTTTCACCCTCCTTCATCTCGGTTCGCTCTCTTTCACCTTCCTTCGTCTCGTTTCGCTCTCTTTCACCCTCCTTTGTCTCGATTCGCACTCTTTCACCTTCCTTCGCCTCGTTTCACTCTCTTTCACCCTCCTTCGTCTCGTTTCGCTCCCTTTCACACTCCTTCGTCTCGTTTCACTCTCTCTCACCCTCCTTCGTCTCGGTTCACTCTCCTTCACCCTCCTTCGTCTCGTTTCGCTCTCCCTCACCCTCCTTCCTCTCGTTTCGCTCTCTTCCACGCTCCTTCGTCTCGTTTCAGCCTCCTTCACCCTCCTTTGTCTCGTTTCGCTCTCTTTCACCCTCCTTCATTTCGTTTCGCTCTCTTTGACCCTCCTTCGTCTCGTTTCGCCCTCCATCACCCTCCTTCATCTCATTTTGTTCTCTTTCACCCTCCTTCATCTCGTTTCGCTCTTTTTCACCTTCCTTCGCCTCGTTTCGCTCTCTTTCACCCTCCTTTGTCTCGTTTCGATCTCTTTCACCCTCCTTCATCTTGTTTAGCTCTCTTTCACCTTCCTTCGTCTCGTTTCGCTCTCTTTCACCCTCCTTCGTCTCGTTTCGCTCTCTTTCACCCTCCTTCGCTCGTTTCGCTCTCTTTCACCCTCCTTCGTCTCGTATCGCTCTCTTCCACCCTCCTTCGTTTCGGTTCGCTCTCTTTCACCTTCCTTCGTCTCGTTTCGCTCTCTTTCACCCTCCTTTATCTCGATTCGCAATCTTTCACCTACCTTCGTCTCGTTTCACTCTCTTTCACCCTCCTTCATCTCGTTTCGCTCTCTTTCACCCTCCTTCGTCTCGTTTCGCTCTCTTTCACCCTCCTTCGTCTCGTTTCACTCTCTTTCACCCTTCTTCATCTCGTTTCGCTCTCCCTCACCCTCCTTCCTCTCGTTTCGCTCTCTTCCACCCTCCTTCGTCTCGTTTCAGCCTCTTTCACCCTCCTTTGTCTCGTTTCGCTCTCTTTCACCCTCCTTCATCTCGTTTCGCTCTCTTTGACCCTCCTTCGTCTCTTTTCACTCTCTTTCACCCTCCTTCGTCTCGTTTCGCTCTCTTCCACCCTCCTTCGTCTCGTTTCGCCCTCCTACACCCTCCTTCGTCTCGTTTCGCTCTCTTTCACCATCCTTTGTCTCGTTTCGCTCTCTTTCACCCTCCTTCGTATCGTTTCGCTATCTCTCACCCTCCTTCGTCTCGTTTTGCTCTCTTCCACCGTCCTTCATCTTGTTTCGCTCTCTCTCACCCTCCTTCGTCTCGTTTCGCTGTCTTCCTCCCTCCTTCGTCTCGTTTCGCCTTCCTTCACCCTCCTTTATCTCGTTTTGCCCTCTCTCACCCTTCTTCGTCTCGTTTCACTCTCTTTCACCCTCCTTCGTCTCCTTTCGCTCTCTTTCACCCTCCTTCGTCTCATTTCGCTCTCTTTCGCCCTCCTTCGTCTCGTTTCACTCTCTTCCACCCTCCTTCGTCTCGTTTCGCTTTCTTTCACCCTCCTTCGGCTCGTTTCGCTCTCTTTCACCCTCCTTCATCTCGTTTCGCTCTCTTTCACCCTCCTTCGGCTCGTTTTGCTCTCTTTCACCCTCCTTCATCTCGTTTCGCTCTCTTTCATCCTCCTTCGTCGCGGTTCGCTCTCTTTCACCTTCCTTCGTCTCGTTTCGCTCTCTTTCACCCTCCTTTGTCTCGATTCGCACTCTTTCACCTTCCTTCGCCTCGTTTCACTCCCTTTCACTCTCATTCGTCTCGTTTCGCCCTCTTTCACCCTCCTTCGTCTCGGTTCGCTCTCTTTCACCTTCCTTCGTCTCGTTTCGCTCTCTTTCACCCTCCTTTGTCTAGATTCGCACTCTTTCACCTTCCTTCGCCTCATTTCCCTCTCTTTCACCCTCCTTCATCTCGTTTCGCTCTCTTTCACCCTCCTTCGTCTCGTTTCACTCTCTTTCACCCTCCTTCATCTCGTTTCGCTCTCTTTCACCCTCCTTCTGCTCGTTTTGCTCTCTTTCACCCTCCTTCATCTCGTTACGCTCTCTTTCACTCTCCTTCGTCTCGTTTCGCTCTCTTCCACCCTCCTTCGTCTCGTTTCGCCCTCTTTCACCCTCCTTCATCTCGGTTCGCTCTCTTTCACCTTCCTTCGTCTCGTTTCGCTCTCTTTCACCCTCCTTTGTCTCGATTCGCACTCTTTCACCTTCCATCGCCTCGTTTCACTCTCTTTCACCCTCCTTCGTCTCGTTTCGCTCTCTTTCACACTCCTTCGTCTCGTTTCACTCTCTTTCACCCTCCTTCGTCTCGGTTCACTCTCCTTCACCCTCCTTCGTCTCGTTTCGCTCTCCCTCACCCTCCTTCTCTCGTTTCGCTCTCTTCCACGCTCCTTCGTCTCGTTTCAGCCTCTTTCACCCTCCTTTGTCTCGTTTCGCTCTCTTTCAACCTCCTTCATTTCGTTTCGCTCTCTTTGACCCTCCTTCGTCTCGTTTCGCTCTCTTTCACCCTCCTTCGTCTCGTTTCGCTCTCTTTCGCCCTCCTTCTTCTCGTTTTGCTCTCTTTCACCCCCCTTCGTCTCGTATCGCTCTCTTCCACCCTCCTTCGTTTCGGTTCGCTCTCTTTCACCTTCCTTCGTCTCGTTTCGCTCTCTTTCACCCTCCTTTGTCTCGATTCGTACTCTTTCACCTTCCTTCGCCTCGTTTCACTCTCTTTCACCCTCCTTCGTCTCGTTTCGCTCTCTTTCACCCTCCTTCGTCTCGTTTCGCTCTCTTTCACCCTCCTTCGTCTCGTTTCACTCTCTTTCAGCCTCCTTCATCTCGTTTCGCTCTCCGTCACCCTCCTTCCTCTCGTTTCGCTCTCTTCCACATTCCTTCGTCTCGTTTCAGCCTCTTTCACCCTCCTTTGTCTCGTTTCGCTCTCTTTCACCCTCCTTCATCTTGTTTCGCTCTCTTTGACCCTCCTTCGCCTCGGTTCACTCTCTTTCACCCTCCTTCGTCTCTTTTCACTCTCTTTCACCCTCCTTCGTCTCGTTTCGCTCTCTTCCACCCTCCTTCGTCTCGTTTCGCCTTCCTTCACCCTCCTTCATCTCGTTTCGCTATCTCTCACACTCCTTCGTCTCGTTTCGCTCTCTTCCACCTTCCTTCGTCTGGTTTCGCTCTCTCTCACCCTCCTTCGTCTCGTTTCGCTGTCTTCCTCCCTCCTTTGTCTCGTTTCGGCTTCTTGTACCCTCCTTCGTATCGTTTCGCTCTCTTTCCCCCTCCTTCGTCTCCTTTCGCTCTCTTTCACCCTCCTTCGTCTCGTTTCGCTCTCTTTCGCCCTCCTTCGTCTCGTTTCGCTCTCTTCCACCCTCCTTCGTCTCGTTTCGCTCTCTTTCACCCTCCTTCGGCTCGTTTCGCTCTCTTTCACCCTCCTTCATCTCGTTTCGCTCTCTTTCACCCTCCTTCGGCTCGTTTTGCTCTCTTTCACCCTCCTTCATCTCGTTTCGCTCTCTTTCATCCTCCTTCATCGCGGTTCGTTCTCTTTCACCTTCCTTCGTCTCGTTTCACTCTCTTTCACCCTCCTTCGTCTCGTTTCGCCCTCTTTCACCCTCCTTCGTCTCGGTTCGCTCTCTTTCACCTTCCTTCATCTCGTTTTGCTCTCTTTCACCCTCCTTCGTCTCGTTTCACTCCCTTTCACCCTCCTTCATCTCGTTTCGCTCTCTTTCACCATCCTTCTGCTCGTTTTTCCCTCTTTCACCCTCCTTCATCTCGTTTCGCTCTCTTTCACCCTCCTTCGTCTCGTTTCGTTCTCTTCCAGCCTCCTTCATGTCGTTTCGCGCTCTCTCACCCTCCTTCATCTCGGTTCGCTCTCTTTCACTTTCCTTCGTCTCGTTTCGCTCTCTTTCACCCTCCTTTGTCTCGATTCGCACTCTTTCACCTTCCTTCGCCTCGTTTCACTCACTTTCACCCTCCTTCGTCTCGTTTCGCTCCCTTTCACATTCCTTCGTCTCGTTTCACTCTCTTTCATCCTCCTTCGTCTCGGTTCACTCTCCTTCACCCTCCTTCGTCTCGTTTCGCTCTCCCTCACCCTGCTTCCTCTCGTTTCGCTCTCTTCCACGCTCCTTCGTCTCGTTTCAGCCTCCTTCACCCTCCTTTGTCTCGTTTCGCTCTCTTTCACCCTCCTTCATTTCGTTTCGCTCTCTTTGACCCTCCTTCGTCTCGTTTCGCCCTCCTTCACCCTCCTTCGTCTCGTTTCGCTCTCTCTCACCCTCCTTCGTCTCGTTTCGCTGTCTTCCTCCCTCCTTCGTCTCGTTTCGCCTTCTTTCACCCTCCTTCGTCTCGTTTCGCTCTCTTTCCCCCTCCTTCGTCTCATTTTGTTCTCTTTCACCCTCCTTCGTCTCGTTTCGCTCTCTTTCACCCCCCTTCGTCTCGTATCGCTCTCTTCCATCCTCCTTCGTTTTGGTTCGCTCTCTTTCACCTTCCTTCGTCTCGTTTCGCTCTCTTTCACCCTCCTTTGTCTCGATTCGTACTCTTTCACCTTCCTTCGCCTCGTTTCACTCTCTTTCACCCTCCTTCGTCTCGTTTCGCTCTCTTTCACCCTCCTTCGTCTCGTTTTGCTCTCTTTCACCCTCCTTCGTCTCGTTTCACTCTCTTTCACCCTCCTTCATCTCGTTTCGCTCTCCGTCACCCTCCTTCCTCTTGTTTCGCTCTCTTCCACATTCCTTTGTCTCGTTTCAGCCTCTTTCACCCTCCTTTGTCTCGTTTCGCTCTCTTTCACCCTCCTTCATCTCGTTTCGCTCTCTTTGACCCTCCTTCGCCTCGTTTCACTCTATTTCACCCTCCTTCGTCTCTTTTCACTCTCTTTCACCCTCCTTCGTCTCTTTTCACTCTCTTTCACCCTCCTTCGTCTCGTTTCACTCTCTTTCACCCTCCTTCGTCTCTTTTCACTTTCTTTCACCCTCCTTCGTCTCTTTTCACTCTCTTTCACCCTCCTTCGTCTCGTTTCGCTCTCTTCCACCCTCCTTCGTCTGGTTTCGCTCTCTCTCACCCTCCTTCGTCTCGTTTCGCTGTCTTCCTCCTTCCTTCGTCTCGTTTCGGCTTCTTTCACCCTCCTTCGTATCGTTTCGCTCTCTTTCCCCCTCCTTCGTCTCGTTTCGTTCTCTTTCACCCTCCTTCATCTCGTTTTGACCTCTCTCACCCTTCTTCGTCTCGTTTCGCTCTCTTTCACCGTCCTTCGTCTCCTTTCGCTCTCTTTCACCCTCCTTCGTCTCGTTTCGCTCTCTTTCGCCCTCCTTCGTCTCGTTTCGCTCTCTTTCACCCCTCTTCGTCTCGTATCGCTCTCTTCCACCCTCCTTCGTTTCGTTTCGCTCTCTTTCACCTTCCTTCGTCTCGTTTCGCTCTCTTTCACCCTCCTTTGTCTGGTTTCGCTCTCTTTCACCCTCCTTCGTCTCGTTTCGCTCTCTTTCACCCTCCTTCGTCTCGTTTCACTCTCTTTCACCCTCCTTCATCTCGTTTCGCTCTCCGTCACCCTCCTTCCTCTCGTTTCGCTCTCTTCCACATTCCTTCGTCTCGTTTCAGCCTCTTTCACCCTCCTTTGTCTCGTTTCGCTCTCTTTCACCCTCCTTCATCTCGTTTCGCTCTCTTTGACCCTCCTTCGCCTCGTTTCACTCTCTTTCACCCTCCATCGTCTCTTTTCACTCTCTTTCACCCTCCTGCGTCTCTTTTCACTCTCTTTCACCCTCCTTCGTCTCGTTTCGCTCTCTTCCACCCTCCTTCGTCTCGTTTCGCCTTCCTTCACCCTCCTTCATCTCGTTTCGCTCTCTTTCACCCTCCTTCGTCTCATTTTGCTCTCTTTCACCCTCCTTCGTCTCGTTTCGCTATCTCTCACACACCTTCGTCTCGTTTCGCTCTCTTCCACCCTCCTTCGTCTGGTTTCGCTCTCTCTCACCCTCCTTCGTCTCGTTTCGCTGTCTTCCTCCCTCCTTCGTCTCGTTTCGGCTTCTTTCACCCTCCTTCGTATCGTTTCGCTCTCTATCCCCCTCCTTCGTCTCGTTTCGTTCTCTTTCACCCTCCTTCATCTCGTTTTGACCTCTCTCACCCTTCTTCGTCTCGTTTCGCTCTCTTTCACCGTCCTTCGTCTCCTTTCGCTCTCTTTCACCCTCCTTCCTCTCATTTCGCTCTCTTTCGCCCTCCTCCATCTCGTTTCGCTCTCTTCCACCCTCCTTCGTCTCGTTTCGCTCTCTTTCACCCTCCTTCGGCTCGTTTCGCTCTCTTTCACCCTCCTTCATCTCGTTTCGCTCTCTTTCACCCTCCTTCGTCTCGTTTCGCTCTCTTTCACCCTCCTTCGTCTCGTTTCGCTCTCTTTCACCCTCCTTCATCTCGTTTCGCTCTCCGTCACCCTCCTTCCTCTCGTTTCGCTCTCTTCCACATTCCTTCGTCTCGTTTCAGCCTCTTTCACCCTCCTTTGTCTCGTTTCGCTCTCTTTCACCCTCCTTCATCTTGTTTCGCTCTCTTTGACCCTCCTTCGCCTCGGTTCACTCTCTTTCACCCTCCTTCGTCTCTTTTCACTCTCTTTCACCCTCCTTCGTCTCGTTTCGCTCTCTTCCACCCTCCTTCGTCTCGTTTCGCCTTCCTTCACCCTCCTTCATCTCGTTTCGCTATCTCTCACACTCCTTCGTCTCGTTTCGCTCTCTTCCACCTTCCTTCGTCTGGTTTCGCTCTCTCTCACCCTCCTTCGTCTCGTTTCGCTGTCTTCCTCCCTCCTTCGTCTCGTTTCGGCTTCTTTCACCCTCCTTCGTATCGTTTCGCTCTCTATCCCCCTCCTTCGTCTCGTTTCGTTCTCTTTCACCCTCCTTCATCTCGTTTTGACCTCTCTCACCCTTCTTCGTCTCGTTTCGCTCTCTTTCACCGTCCTTCGTCTCCTTTCGCTCTCTTTGACCCTCCTTCCTCTCATTTCGCTCTCTTTCGCCCTCCTTCATCTCGTTTCGCTCTCTTCCACCCTCCTTCGTCTCGTTTCGCTCTCTTTCACCCTCCTTCGGCTTGTTTCGCTCTCTTTCACCCTCCTTCATCTCGTTTCGCTCTCTTTCACCCTCCTTCGGCTCGTTTTGCTCTCTTTCACCGTCCTTCATCTCGTTTCGCTCTCTTTCATCCTCCTTCGTCGCGGTTCGTTCTCTTTCACCTTCCTACGTCTCCTTTCGCTCTCTTTCACCCTCCTTTGTCTCGATTCGCACTCTTTCACCTTCTTTCGCCTCGTTTCACTCTCTTTCACCCTCCTTCGTCTCGTTTCGCCCTCTTTCACCCTCCTTCGTCTCGGTTCGCTCTCTTTCACCTTCCTTCATCTCGTTTTGCTCTCTTTCACCCTCCTTCGTCTCGTTTCACTCTCTTTCACCCTCCTTCATCTCGTTTCGCTCTCTTTCACCCTCCTTCTGCTCGTTTTTCTCTCTTTCACCCTCCTTCATCTCGTTTCGCTCTCTTTCACCCTCCTTCGTCTTGTTTCGCTCTCTTCCACCCTCCTTCGTCTCGTTTCGCGCTCTTTCACCCTCCTTCATCTCGGTTCGCTCTCTTTCACCTTCCTTCGTCTCGTTTCGCTCTCTTTCACCCTCCTTTGTCTCGATTCGCACTCTTTCACCTTCCTTCGCCTCGTTTCACTCTCTTTCACCCTCCTTCGTCTCGTTTCGCTCCCTTTCACACTCCTTCGTCTCGTTTCACTCTCTCTCACCCTCCTTCGTCTCGGTTCACTCTCCTTCACCCTCCTTCGTCTCGTTTCGCTCTCCCTCACCCTCCTTCCTCTCGTTTCGCTCTCTTCCACGCTCCTTCGTCTCGTTTCAGCCTCCTTCACCCTCCTTTGTCTCGTTTCGCTCTCTTTCACCCTCCTTCATTTCGTTTCGCTCTCTTTGACCCTCCTTCATCTCGTTTCGCCCTCCATCACCCTCCTTCGTCTCGTTTCGCTCTCTCTCACCCTCCTTCATCTCGTTTCGCTGTCGTCCTCCCTCCTTCGTCTCGTTTCGCCTTCTTTCACCCTCCTTCGTCTCGTTTCGCTCTCTTTCCCCCTCCTTCATCTCATTTTGTTCTCTTTCACCCTCCTTCATCTCGTTTCGCTCTCTTTCACCTTCCTTCGCCTCGTTTCGCTCTCTTTCACCCTCCTTTGTCTCGTTTCGATCTCTTTCACCCTCCTTCATCTCGTTTAGCTCTCTTTCACCTTCCTTCGTCTCGTTTCGCTCTCTTTCACCCTCCTTCGTCTCGTTTCGCTCTCTTTCACCATCCTTCGCTCGTTTCGCTCTCTTTCACCCTCCTTCGTCTCGTATCGCTCTCTTCCACCCTCCTTCGTTTCGGTTCGCTCTCTTTCACCTTCCTTCGTCTCGTTTCGCTCTCTTTCACCCTCCTTTATCTCGATTCGCAATCTTTCACCTACCTTCGTCTCGTTTCACTCTCTTTCACCCTCCTTCATCTCGTTTCGCTCTCTTTCACCCTCCTTCGTCTCGTTTCGCTCTCTTTCACCCTCCTTCGTCTCGTTTCACTCTCTTTCACCCTTCTTCATCTCGTTTCGCTCTCCCTCACCCTCCTTCCTCTCGTTTCGCTCTCTTCCACCCTCCTTCGTCTCGTTTCAGCCTCTTTCACCCTCCTTTGTCTCGTTTCGCTCTCTTTCACCCTCCTTCATCTCGTTTCGCTCTCTTTGACCCTCCTTCGTCTCTTTTCACTCTCTTTCACCCTCCTTCGTCTCGTTTCGCTCTCTTCCACCCTCCTTCGTCTCGTTTCGCCCTCCTTCACCCTCCTTCGTCTCATTTCGCTCTCTTTCACCATCCTTTGTCTCGTTTCGCTCTCTTTCACCCTCCTTCGTATCGTTTCGCTATCTCTCACCCTCCTTCGCCTCGTTTTGCTCACTTCCACCGTCCTTCGTCTTGTTTCGCTCTCTCTCACCCTCCTTCGTCTCGTTTCACTCTCTTTCACCCTCCTTCATCTCGTTTCGCTCTCTTTCACCCTCCTTCTGCTCGTTTTTCTCTCTTTCACCCTCCTTCATCTCGTTTCGCTCTCTTTCACCCTCCTTCGTCTTGTTTCGCTCTCTTCCACCCTCCTTCGTCTCGTTTCGCGCTCTTTCACCCTCCTTCATCTCGGTTCGCTCTCTTTCACCTTCCTTCGTCTCGTTTCGCTCTCTTTCACCCTCCTTTGTCTCGATTCGCACTCTTTCACCTTCCTTCGCCTCGTTTCACTCTCTTTCACCCTCCTTCGTCTCGTTTCGCTCCCTTTCACACTCCTTCGTCTCGTTTCACTCTCTCTCACCCTCCTTCGTCTCGGTTCACTCTCCTTCACCCTCCTTCGTCTCGTTTCGCTCTCCCTCACCCTCCTTCCTCTCGTTTCGCTCTCTTCCACGCTCCTTCGTCTCGTTTCAGCCTCCTTCACCCTCCTTTGTCTCGTTTCGCTCTCTTTCACCCTCCTTCATTTCGTTTCGCTCTCTTTGACCCTCCTTCATCTCGTTTCGCCCTCCATCACCCTCCTTCGTCTCGTTTCGCTCTCTCTCACCCTCCTTCATCTCGTTTCGCTGTCGTCCTCCCTCCTTCGTCTCGTTTCGCCTTCTTTCACCCTCCTTCGTCTCGTTTCGCTCTCTTTCCCCCTCCTTCATCTCATTTTGTTCTCTTTCACCCTCCTTCATCTCGTTTCGCTCTCTTTCACCTTCCTTCGCCTCGTTTCGCTCTCTTTCACCCTCCTTTGTCTCGTTTCGATCTCTTTCACCCTCCTTCATCTCGTTTAGCTCTCTTTCACCTTCCTTCGTCTCGTTTCGCTCTCTTTCACCCTCCTTCGTCTCGTTTCGCTCTCTTTCACCATCCTTCGCTCGTTTCGCTCTCTTTCACCCTCCTTCGTCTCGTATCGCTCTCTTCCACCCTCCTTCGTTTCGGTTCGCTCTCTTTCACCTTCCTTCGTCTCGTTTCGCTCTCTTTCACCCTCCTTTATCTCGATTCGCAATCTTTCACCTACCTTCGTCTCGTTTCACTCTCTTTCACCCTCCTTCATCTCGTTTCGCTCTCTTTCACCCTCCTTCGTCTCGTTTCGCTCTCTTTCACCCTCCTTCGTCTCGTTTCACTCTCTTTCACCCTTCTTCATCTCGTTTCGCTCTCCCTCACCCTCCTTCCTCTCGTTTCGCTCTCTTCCACCCTCCTTCGTCTCGTTTCAGCCTCTTTCACCCTCCTTTGTCTCGTTTCGCTCTCTTTCACCCTCCTTCATCTCGTTTCGCTCTCTTTGACCCTCCTTCGTCTCTTTTCACTCTCTTTCACCCTCCTTCGTCTCGTTTCGCTCTCTTCCACCCTCCTTCGTCTCGTTTCGCCCTCCTTCACCCTCCTTCGTCTCGTTTCGCTCTCTTTCACCATCCTTTGTCTCGTTTCGCTCTCTTTCACCCTCCTTCGTATCGTTTCGCTATCTCTCACCCTCCTTCGCCTCGTTTTGCTCACTTCCACCGTCCTTCGTCTTGTTTCGCTCTCTCTCACCCTCCTTCGTCTCGTTTCGCTGTCTTCCTCCCTCCTTCGTCTCGTTTCGCCTTCCATCACCCTCCTTTATCTCGTTTTGCCCTCTCTCACCCTTCTTCGTCTCGTTTCGCTCTCTTTCACACTCCTTCGTCTCCTTTCGCTCTCTTTCACCCTCCTTCGTCTCGTTTCGCTCTCTTTCGCCCTCCTTCGTCTCGTTTCACTCTCTTCCACCCTCCTTCGTCTCGTTTCGCTTTCTTTCACCCTCCTTCGGCTCGTTTCGCTCTCTTTCACCCTCCTTCATCTCGTTTCGCTCTCTTTCACCCTCCTTCGGCTCGTTTTGCTCTCTTTCACCCTCCTTCATCTCGTTTCGCTCTCTTTCATCCTCCTTCGTCGCGGTTCGCTCTCTTTCACCTTCCTTCGTCTCGTTTCGCTCTCTTTCACCCTCCTTTGTCTCGATTCGCACTCTTTCACCTTCCTTCGCCTCGTTTCACTCCCTTTCACTCTCATTCGTCTCGTTTCGCCCTCTTTCACCCTCCTTCGTCTCGGTTCGCTCTCTTTCACCTTCCTTCGTCTCGTTTCGCTCTCTTTCACCCTCCTTTGTCTAGATTCGCACTCTTTCACCTTCCATCGCCTCATTTCCCTCTCTTTCACCCTCCTTCATCTCGTTTCGCTCTCTTTCACCCTCCTTCGTCTCGTTTCACTCTCTTTCACCCTCCTTCATCTCGTTTCGCTCTCTTTCACCCTCCTTCTGCTCGTTTTGCTCTCTTTCACCCTCCTTCATCTCGTTACGCTCTCTTTCACTCTCCTTCGTCTCGTTTCGCTCTCTTCCACCCTCCTTCGTCTCGTTTCGCCCTCTTTCACCCTCCTTCGTCTCGTTTCGCTCTCTTTCACACTCCTTCGTCTCGTTTCACTCTCTTTCACCCTCCTTCGTCTCGGTTCACTCTCCTTCACCCTCCTTCGTCTCGTTTCGCTCTCCCTCACCCTCCTTCTCTCGTTTCGCTCTCTTCCACGCTCCTTCGTCTCGTTTCAGCCTCTTTCACCCTCCTTTGTCTTGTTTCGCTCTCTTTGACCCTCCTTCATTTCGTTTCGCTCTCTTTGACCCTCCTTCGTCTCGTTTCGCCCTCCTTCACCCTCCTTCGTCTCGTTTCGCTCTCTGGCACCCTCCTTCGTCTCGTTTCGCTGTCTTCCTCCCTCCTTCGTCTCGTTTCGCCATCTTTCACCCTCCTTCGTCTCGTTTCGCTCTCTTTCCCCCTCCTTCGTCTCATTTTGTTCTCTTTCACCCTCCTTCGTCTCGTTTCGCTCTCTTTCCCCTTCCTTCACCTCGTTTCGCTCTCTTTCACCCTCCTTTGTCTCGTTTCGATCTCGTTCACCCTCCTTCATCTCGTTCAGCTATCTTTCACCTTCCTTCGTCTCGTTTCGCTCTCTTTCACCCTCCTTCGTCTCGTTTAGCTCTCTTTCACCCTCCTTCGCCTCGTATCGCTCTCTTTCACCCTCCTTCGTCTCGTTTCGCTCTCTTTCACCCTCCTTCGTCTCGTTTCGCTCTCTTTCACCCTCCTTTATCTCGATTCGCTATCTTTCACCTTCCTTCGTCTCGTTTCACTCTCTTTCACCCTCCTTCATCTCGTTTCGCTCTCATTCACCCTCCTTCTGCTCCTTTTGCTCTCTTTCACCCTCCTTTGTCTCGTTTCGCTCTCTTTCACCCTCCTTCATTTCGTTTCGCTCTCTTTGACCCTCCTTCGTCTCGTTTCGCCCTCCTTCACCCTCCTTCGTCTCGTTTCGCTCTCTCGCACCCTCCTTCGTCTCGTTTCGCTGTCTTCCTCCCTCCTTCGTCTCGTTTCGCCATCTTTCACCCTCCTTCGTCTCGTTTCGCTCTCTTTCCCCCTCCTTCGTCTCATTTTGTTCTCTTTCACCCTCCTTCGTCTCGTTTCGCTCTCTTTCCCCTTCCTTCACCTCGTTTCGCTCTCTTTCACCCTCCTTTGTCTCGTTTCGATCTCGTTCACCCTCCTTCATCTCGTTTAGCTATCTTTCACCTTCCTTCGTCTCGTTTCGCTCTCTTTCACCCTCCTTCGTCTCGTTTAGCTCTCTTTCACCCTCCTTCGCCTCGTATCGCTCTCTTTCACCCTCCTTCGTCTCGTTTCGCTCTCTTTCACCCTCCTTCGTCTCGTTTCGCTCTCTTTCACCCTCCTTTATCTCGATTCGCAATCTTTCACCTTCCTTCGTCTCGTTTCACTCTCTTTCACCCTCCTTCGTCTCGTTTCGCTCTCTTTCACCCTCCTTCATCTCGTTTCGCTCTCTTTCACCCTCCTTCGTCTCGTTTCACTCTCTTTCACCCTTCTTCATCTCGTTACGCTCTCCCTCACCCTCCTTCCTCTCGTTTCGCTCTCTTCCACCCTCCTTCGTCTCGTTTCAACCTCTTTCACCCTCCTTTGTCTCGTTTCGCTCTCTTTCACCCTCCTTCATCTCGTTTCGCTCTCTTTGTCCCTCCTTCGTCTCTTTTCACTCTCTTTCACCCTCCTTCGTCTCGTTTCGCTCACTTCCACCCTCCTTCGTCTCGTTTCGCCCTCCTTCACCCTCCTTCGTCTCGTTTCGCTCTCTTTCACCATCCTTTGTCTCGTTTCGCTCTCTTTCACCCTCCTTCGTATCGTTTCGCTATCTCTCACCCTCCTTCGTCTCGTTTTGCTCTCTTCCACCGTCCTTCGTCTCGTTTCTCTCTCTCTCACCCTCCTTCGTCTCGTTTCGCTGTCTTCCTCCCTCCTTCGTCTCGTTTCGCCTTCCTTCACCCTCCTTCATCTCGTTTTGCCCTCTCTCACCCTCCTTCATCTCGTTTTGCTCTCTTTCATCCTCCTTCGTCGCGGTTCGCTCTCTTTCTCCTTCCTTCGTCTCGTTTCGCTCTCTTTCACCCTCCTTCGTCTCGATTCGCTCTCTTTCACCCTCCTTCGTCTCGTTTCACTCTCTTTCACCCTCCTTCATCTCGTATCGCTCTCCCTCACCCTCCTTCTGCTCGTTTCGCTCTCTTCAACCCTCCTTCATCTCGTTTCAGCCTCTTTCACCCTCCTTTGTCTCGTTTCGCTCTCTTTCACCCTCCTTCATCTCGTTTCGCTCTCTTTTACCCTCCTTCACCTTGTTTCGATCTCTTTCACCCTCCTTCGTCTCTTTTCACTCTCTTTCACCCTCCTTCGTCTCGTTTCGCTCTCTTCCACCCTCCTTCGTCTCGTTTCGGCTTCCTTCACCCTCCTTCGTCTCGTTTCGCTCTCTTTCACCCTCCTTCGTCTCATTTCGCTCTCTTTCACCCTCCTTCATCTCGTTTCGCTATCTCTCACACTCCTTCGTCTCGTTCCGCTCTCTTCCACCCTCCTTCGTCTCGTTTCGCTCTCTCTCACCCTCCTTCGTCTCGTTTCGCTGTCTTCCTCCCTCCATCGTCTCGTTTTGCCTTCTTTCACCCTCCTTCGTCTCATTTCGCCTTCTTTCCCCCTCCTTCGTCTCGTTTTTGTTTTCTTGCACCCTCCTTCGTCTCGGTTCGCTCTCTTTCACCTTCCTTCGCCCCGTTTCGCACTCTTTCACCCTCCTTTGTCTCGTTTCACTCTCATTCACCCTCCTTCATCTCGTTTAGCTCTCTTTCACCTTCCTTCGTCTCGTTTCGCTCTCTTTCACTCTGCTTCGTCTCGTTTCGCTCTCTTTCACCCTCCTTCATCTCGTTTCGCTCTCTTTCACCCTCCTTCGTCTCGTTTCACTCTTTTTCACCCTCCTTCGTCTCGTTTCGCTCTCTCTCCCCCTCTTTCGTCTCGTTACGCTCTCTTTCACGGTCCTTCGTCTCGTATCGCTCTCTTCCACCCTCCTTCGTTTCGGTTCGCTCTCTTTCACCTTCCATTGTCTCGTTTCGCTCTCTTTTACCCTCCTTTGTCTCGATTCGCACTCTTTCACCTTCCTCCGCCTCGTTTCACTCTCTTTCACCCTCCTTCGTCTCGTTTCGCTCTCTTTCACCCTCCTTCGTCTTGTTTCGCTCTCTTTCAACCTCCTTCGTCTCGTTTCACTCTCTTTCACCCTCCTTCATCTCGTTTCGCTCTCCCTCACCCTCCTTCATCTCGTTTCGCTCTCTTCCACCCTCCTTCGTCTCGTTTCAGCCTCTTTCACCCTCCTTTGACTCGTTTCGCTCTCTTTCACCCTCCTTCGCCTCGTTTCGCTCTCTTTCACCCTCCTTCGTCTCTTTTCACTCTCTTTCAACCTCCTTCGTCTCGTTTCGCTCTCTTCCACCCTCATTCGTCTCATTTCGCCTTCCTTCACCCTCCTTCGTCTCGTTTCGCTCTCTTCCACCCTCCTTTGTCTCGTTTCACTCTCATTCACCCTCCTTCATCTCGTTTAGCTCTCTTTCACCTTCCTTCGTCTCGTTTCGCTCTCTTTCACTCTGCTTCGTCTCGTTTCGCTCTCTTTCACCCTCCTTCATCTCGTTTCGCTCTCTTTCACCCTCCTTCGTCTCGTTTCACTCTTTTTCACCCTCCTTCGTCTCGTTTCGCTCTCTCTCCCCCTCTTTCGTCTCGTTACGCTCTCTTTCACCGTCCTTCGTCTCGTATCGCTCTCTTCCACCCTCCTTCGTTTCGGTTCGCTCTCTTCCACCTTCCATTGTCTCGTTTCGCTCTCTTTTACCCTCCTTTGTCTCGATTCGCACTCTTTCACCTTCCTCCGCCTCGTTTCACTCTCTTTCACCCTCCTTCGTCTCGTTTCGCTCTCTTTCACCCTCCTTCGTCTTGTTTCGCTCTCTTTCAACCTCCTTCGTCTCGTTTCACTCTCTTTCACCCTCCTTCATCTCGTTTCGCGCACCCTCAAACTCCTTCATCTCGTTTCGCTCTCTTCCACCCTCCTTCGTCTCGTTTCAGCCTCTTTCACCCTCCTTTGACTCGTTTCGCTCTCTTTCACCCTCCTTCGCCTCGTTTCGCTCTCTTTCACCCTCCTTCGTCTCTTTTCACTCTCTTTCAACCTCCTTCGTCTCGTTTCGCTCTCTTCCACCCTCCTTCGTCTCATTTCGCCTTCCTTCACCCTCCTTCGTCTCGTTTCGCTCTCTTCCACCCTCCTTGGTCTCGTTTCGCTCTCTCTCACCCTCCTTCGGCTCGTTTCGCTGTCTTCCTCCCTCTTTCGTCTCGTTTCGCCTTCTTTCTCCCTCCTTCGTCTCGTTTCGCTCACTTTCCCCCTCCTTCGTCTCGTTTCATTCTCTTTCACCCTCCTTCGTCTCGTTTTGCTTTCTTTGACCCTCCTTCGTCTCGTTTCACCCTCCTTCACCCTCCTTCGTCTCGTTTCGCTTATTTTCACCCTCCTTCGTCTCGTTTCGCTCTCTTTCACCCTCCTTCGTCTCGTTTCGCTGTCTCTCACCCTCCTTCGTCTTGTTTCGCTCTCTTCCACCTTCCTTCGCCTCGTTTCGCTCTCTCTCACCCTCCTTCGTCTCGTTTCGCTCTCTTTCACCCTCCTTCGTCTCTTTTCGCTCTCTTTCACCCTCCTTCATCTCGTTTCACTCTCTTTCACCCTCCTTCGTCTCGTTTCGCTCTCTTTCACCCTCCTTCATCTCGTTTAGCTCTCTTTCACCTTCCTTCGTCTCGTTTCGCCCTCTTTCACCCTCCTTTGTCTCGTTTCGCTCTCTTTCACCCTCCTTCATCTCGTTTCGCTCTCTTTCACCCTCCTTCGGCTCGTTTCGCTCTCTTTCACCCTCCTTCATCTCGGTTCACTCTCCTTCACCCTCCTTCCTCTCGGTTCGCTCTCCCTCACCCTCCTTCCTCTCGTTTCGCTCTCTTCCACGCTCCTTCCTCTCGTTTCAGCCTCTTTCACCCTCCTTCGGCTCGTTTTGCTCTCTTTCACACTCCTTCATCTCGTTTCGCTCTCTTTCATCCTCCTTTGTCGCGGTTCGCTCTCTTTCACCTTCCTTCGTCTCGTTTCGCTCTCTTTCACCCTCCTTTGTCTCGATTCGCACTCTTTCACCCTCCTTCGTCTCTTTTCGCTCTCTTTCACCCTCCTTCATCTCGTTTCGCTCTCTTTCACCCTCCTTCGTCTCGTTTCGCTCTCTTTCACCCTCCTTCATCTCGTTTAGCTCTCTTTCACCTTCCTTCGTCTCGTTTCGCTCTCTTTCACCCTCCTTTGTCTCGTTTCGCTCTCTTTCACCCTCCTTCATCTCGTTTCGCTCTCTTTCACCCTCCTTCGGCTCGTTTCGCTCTCTTTCACCCTCCTTCATCTCGGTTCACTCTCCTTCACCCTCCTTCCTCTCGGTTCGCTCTCCCTCACCCTCCTTCCTCTCGTTTCGCTCTCTTCCACGCTCCTTCCTCTCGTTTCAGCCTCTTTCACCCTCCTTCGGCTCGTTTTGCTCTCTTTCACACTCCTTCATCTCGTTTCGCTCTCTTTCATCCTCCTTTGTCGCGGTTCGCTCTCTTTCACCTTCCTTCGTCTCGTTTCGCTCTCTTTCACCCTCCTTTGTCTCGATTCGCACTCTTTCAAGTTCCTTCGCCTCGTTTCACTCCCTTTCACTCGCCTTCGTCTCTTTTCGCCCTCTTTCACCCTCCTTCGTCTCGGTTCGTTCTCTTTCACCTTCCTTCGTCTCGTTTCGCTCTCTTTCACCCTCCTTTGTCTAGATTCGCACTCTTTCACCTTCCTTCGCCTCAGTTCCCTCTCTTTCACCCTTCTTCATCTCGTTTCGCTCTCTTTCACCCTCCTTCGTCTCGTTTCACTCTCTTTCACCCTCCTTCATCTCGTTTCGCTCTCTTTCACCCTCCTTCTGCTCGTTTTGCTCTCTTTCACCCTCCTTCATCTCGTTACGCTCTCTTTCACCCTCGTTCGTCTCGTTTCGCTCTCTTCCACCCTCCTTCGTCTCGTTTCGCCCTCTTTCACCCTCCTTCATCTCGGTTCGCTCTCTTTCACCTTCCTTCGTCTCGTTTCGCTCTCTTTCACCCTCCTTTGTCTCGATTCGCACTCTTTCACCTTCCTTCGCCTCGTTTCACTCTCTTTCACCCTCCTTCGTCTCGTTTCGCACTCTTTCACACTCCTTCGTCTCGTTTCACTCTCTTTCACCCTCCTTCGTCTCGGTTCACTCTCCTTCACCCTCCTTCGTCTAGTTTCGCTCTCCCTCACCCTCCTTCCTCTCGTTTCGCTCTCTTCCACGCTCCTTCGTCTCGTTTCAGCCTCTTTCACCCTCCTTTGTCTCATTTCGCTCTCTTTCACCCTCCTTCATTTCGTTTCGCTCTCTTTGACCCTCCTTCGTCTCGTTTCGCCCTCCTTCACCCTCCTTCGTATCGTTTCACTCTCTCTCACCCTCCTTCGTCTCGTTTCGCTGTCTTCCTCCCTCCTTCGTCTCGTTTCGCCTTCTTTCACCCTCCTTCGTCTCGTTTCGCTCTCTTTCCCCCTCCTTCGTCTCATTTTGTTCTCTTTCACCCTCCTTCGTCTCGTTTCGCTCTCTTTCACCTTCCTTCGCCTCGTTTCGCTCTCTTTCACCCTCCTTTGTCTCGTTTCGATCTCTTTCACCCTCCTTCATCTCGTTTAGCTCTCTTTCACCTTCCTTCGTCTCGTTTCGCTCTCTTTCACCCTCCTTCGTCTCGTTTAGCTCTCTTTCACCCTCCTTCGTCTCGTTTCACTCTTTTTCACCCTCCTTCGTCTCGTTTCGCTCTCTTTCACCCTCCTTCGTCTCGTTTCGCTGTCTTTCACCCTCTTTCGTCTCGTATCGCTCTCTTCCACCCTCCTTCGTTTCGGTTCGCTCTCTATCACCCTCCTTCGGCTCGTTTTGCTCTCTTTCACCCTCCTTCATCTCGTTTCGCTCTCTTTCATCCTCCTTCGTCGCGGTTCGCTCTCTTTCACCTTCCTTCGTCTCGTTTCGCTCTCTTTCACCCTCCTTTGTCTCGATTCGCACTCTTTCACCTTCCTTCGCCTCGTTTCACTCTCTTTCACCCTCCTTCGTCTCGTTTCGCCCTCTTTCACCCTCCTTCGTCTCGGTTCGCTCTCTTTCACCTTCCTTCGTCTCGTTTCACTCTCTTTCACCCTCCTTTGTCTAGATTCGCACTCTTTCACCTTCCTTCGCCTCATTTCCCTCTCTTTCACCCTCCTTCATCTCGTTTCACTCTCTTTCACCTTCCTTCGTCTCGTTTAGCTCTCTTTCACCCTCCTTCGTCTCGTTTCACCCTTTTTCACCCTCCTTCGTCTCGTTTCACCCTTTTTCACCCTCCTTCGTCTCGTTTCGCTCTCTTTCACCCTCCTTCGTCTCGTTTCGCTCTCTTTCACCCTCCTTCGTCTCGTATCGCTCTCTTCCACCCTCCTTCGTTTCGGTTCGCTCTCTTTCACCTTCCTTCGTCTCGTTTCGCTCTCTTTCACCCTCCTTTATCTCGATTCGCAATCTTTCACCTTCCTTCGTCTCGTTTCACTCTCTTTCACCCTCCTTCGTCTCGTTTCGCTCTCTTTCACCCTCCTTCATCTCGTTTCGCTCTCTTTCACCCTCCTTCGTCTCGTTTCACTCTCTTTCACCCTTCTTCATCTCGTTTCGCTCTCCCTCACCCTCCTTCCTCTCGTTTCGCTCTCTTGCACCCTCCTTCATCTCGTTTCAGCCTCTTTCACCCTCCTTTGTCTCGTTTCGCTCTCTTTCACCCTCCTTCATCTCGTTTCGCTCTCTTTGACCCTCCTTCGTCTCTTTTCACTCTCTTTCACCCTCCTTCATCTCGTTTCGCTCTCTTCCACCCTCCTTCGTCTCGTTTCGCCCTCCTTCACCCTCCTTCGTCTCGTTTCGCTCTCTTTCACCATCCTTTGTCTCGTTTCGCTCTCTTTCACACTCCTTCGTATCGTTTCGCTATCTCTCACCCTCCTTCGTCTCGTTTCGCTCTCTTCCACCGTCCTTCGTCTCGTTTCTCTCTCTCTCACCCTCCTTCGTCTCGTTTCGCTGTCTTCCTCCCTCCTTCGTCTCGTTTCGCCTTCCTTCACCCTCCTTCATCTCGTTTTGCCCTCTCTCACCCTTCTTCGTCTCGTTTCGCTCTCTTTCACCCTCCTTCGTCTCCTTTCGCGCTCTTTCACCCTCCTTCGTCTCGTTTCGCTCTCTTTCGCCCTCCTTCGTCTCGTTTCACTCTCTTCCACCCTCCTTCGTCTCGTTTCGCTTTCTTTCACCCTCCTTCCGCTCGTTTCGCTCTCTTTCACCCTCCTTCATCTCGTTTCGCTCTCTATCACCCTCCTTCGGCTCGTTTTGCTCTCTTTCACCCTCCTTCATCTCGTTTCGCTCTCTTTCATCCTCCTTCGTCGCGGTTCGCTCTCTTTCACCTTCCTTCGTCTCGTTTCGCTCTCTTTCACCCTCCTTTGTCTCGATTCGCACTCTTTCACCTTCCTTCGCCTCGTTTCACTCTCTTTCACTCTCCTTCGTCTCGTTTCGCCCTCTTTCACCCTCCTTCGTCTCGGTTCGCTCTCTTTCACCTTCCTTCGTCTCGTTTCGCTCTCTTTCACCCTCCTTTCTCTAGATTCGCACTCTTTCACCTTCCTTCGCCTCATTTCCCTCTCTTTCACCCTCCTTCATCTCGTTTCGCTCTCTTTCACCCTCCTTCGTCTCGTTTCACTCTCTTTCACCCTCCTTCATCTCGTTTCGCTCTCTTTCACCCTCCTTCTGCTCGTTTTGCTCTCTTTCACCCTCCTTCATCTCGTTACGCTCTCTTTCACCTTCCTTCGTCTCGTTTAGCTCTCTTTCACCCTCCTTCGTCTCGTTTCACTCTTTTTCACCCTCCTTCGTCTCATTTCGCTCTCTTTCACCCTCCTTCGTCTCGTTTCGCTCTCTTTCACCCTCCTTCGTCTCGTATCGCTCTCTCTCACCCTCCTTCGTCTCGTTTCGCTGTCTTCCTCCCTCCTTCGTCTCGTTTCGCCTTCCTTCACCCTCCTTCATCTCGTTTTGCCCTCTCTCACCCTTCTTCGTCTCGTTTCGCTCTCTTTCACCCTCCTTCGTCTCCTTTCGCGCTCTTTCACCCTCCTTCGTCTCGTTTCGCTCTCTTTCGCCCTCCTTCGTCTCGTTTCACTCTCTTCCACCCTCCTTCGTCTCGTTTCGCTTTCTTTCACCCTCCTTCCGCTCGTTTCGCTCTCTTTCACCCTCCTTCATCTCGTTTCGCTCTCTATCACCCTCCTTCGGCTCGTTTTGCTCTCTTTCACCCTCCTTCATCTCGTTTCGCTCTCTTTCATCCTCCTTCGTCGCGGTTCGCTCTCTTTCACCTTCCTTCGTCTCGTTTCGCTCTCTTTCACCCTCCTTTGTCTCGATTCGCACTCTTTCACCTTCCTTCGCCTCGTTTCACTCTCTTTCACTCTCCTTCGTCTCGTTTCGCCCTCTTTCACCCTCCTTCGTCTCGGTTCGCTCTCTTTCACCTTCCTTCGTCTCGTTTCGCTCTCTTTCACCCTCCTTTCTCTAGATTCGCACTCTTTCACCTTCCTTCGCCTCATTTCCCTCTCTTTCACCCTCCTTCATCTCGTTTCGCTCTCTTTCACCCTCCTTCGTCTCGTTTCACTCTCTTTCACCCTCCTTCATCTCGTTTCGCTCTCTTTCACCCTCCTTCTGCTCGTTTTGCTCTCTTTCACCCTCCTTCATCTCGTTACGCTCTCTTTCACCTTCCTTCGTCTCGTTTAGCTCTCTTTCACCCTCCTTCGTCTCGTTTCACTCTTTTTCACCCTCCTTCGTCTCATTTCGCTCTCTTTCACCCTCCTTCGTCTCGTTTCGCTCTCTTTCACCCTCCTTCGTCTCGTATCGCTCTCTTCCACCCTCCTTCGTTTCGGTTCGCTCTCTTTCACCTTCCTTCGTCTCGTTTCGCTCTCTTTCACCCTCCTTTATCTCGATTCGCAATCTTTCACCTTCCTTCGTCTCGTTTCACTCTCTTTCACCCTCCTTCGTCTCGTTTCGCTCTCTTTCACCCTCCTTCATCTCGTTTCGCTCTCTTTCACCCTCCTTCGTCTCGTTTCGCTCTCCCTCACTCTCCTTCCTCTCGTTTCGCTCTCTTGCACCCTCCTTCGTCTCGTTTCAGCCTCTTTCACCCTCCTTTGTCTCGTTTCGCTCTCTTTCACCCTCCTTCATCTCGTTTCGCTCTGTTTGACCCTCCTTCCTCTCTTTTCACTCTCTTTCACCCTCCTTCATCTCGTTTCGCTCTCTTCCACCCTCCTTCGTCTCGTTTCGCCCTCCTTCACCCTCCTTCGTCTCGTTTCGCTCTCTTTCACCATCCTTTGTCTCGTTTCGCTCTCTTTCACACTCCTTCGTATCGTTTCGCTATCTCTCACCCTCCTTCGTCTCGTTTCGCTCTCTTCCACCGTCCTTCGTCTCGTTTCTCTCTCTCTCACCCTCCTTCGTCTCGTTTCGCTGTCTTCCTCCCTCCTTCGTCTCGTTTCGCCTTCCTTCACCCTTCTTCATCTCGTTTTGCCCTCTCTCACCCTCCTTCGTCTCCTTTCGCGCTCTTTCACCCTCCTTCGTCTCGTTTCGCTCTCTTTCGCCCTCCTTCATCTCGTTTCACTCTCTTCCACCCTCCTTCGTCTCGTTTCGCTTTCTTTCACCCTCCTTCCGCTCGTTTCGCTCTCTTTCACCCTCCTTCATCTCGTTTCGCTCTCTATCACCCTCCTTCGGCTCGTTTTGCTCTCTTTCACCCTCCTTCATCTCGTTTCGCTCTCTTTCATCCTCCTTCGTCGCGGTTCGCTCTCTTTCACCTTCCTTCGTCTCGTTTCGCTCTCTTTCACCCTCCTTTGTCTCGATTCGCACTCTTTCACCTTCCTTCGCCTCGTTTCACACTCTTTCACTCTCCTTCGTCTCGTTTTGCCCTCTTTCACCCTCCTTCGTCTCGGTTCGCTCTCTTTCATCCTCCTTCATCGCGGTTCGCTCTTTTTCACCTTCCTTCGTCTCGGTTCGCTCTCTTTCACCCTCCTTTGTCTCGATTCGCACTCTTTCACCTTCCTTCGCCTCGTTTCACTCTCTTTCACTCTCCTTCGTCTCGTTTCGCCCTCTTTCACCCTCCTTCGTCTCGGTTCGCTCTCTTTCACCTCCCTTCGTCTCGTTTCACTCTCTTTCACCCTCCTTTGTCTAGATTCGCACTCTTTCACCTTCCTTCGCCTCATTTCCCTCTCTTTCACCCTCCTTCATCTCGTTTCGCTCTCTTTCACCCTCCTTCGTCTCGTTTCACTCTCTTTCACCCTCCTTCATCTCGTTTCGCTCTCTTTCACCCTCCTTCGTCTCGTTTCGCTCTCCCTCACCCTCCTTCCTCTCGTTTCGCTCTCTTCCACGCGCCTTCGTCTCGTTTCAGCCTCTTTCACCCTCCTTTGTCTCATATCGCTCTCTTTCACCCTCCTTCATTTCGTTTCGCTGTCTTCCTCCCTCCTTCGTCTCGTTTCGCCTTCTTTCACCCTCCTTCGTCTTGTTTTGCTCTCTTTCTCCCTCCTTCGTCTCATTTTGTTCTCTTTCACCCTCCTTCGTCTCGTTTCGCTCTCTTTCACCTTCCTTCGCCTCGTTTCGCTCTCTTTCACCCTCATTTGTCTCGTTTCGATCTCTTTCACCCTCCTTCATCTCGTTTCGCTCTCTTTCACCTTCCTTCGTCTCGTTTAGCTCTCTTTCACCCTCCTTCGTCTCGTTTCACCCTTTTTCACTCTCCTTCGTCTCGTTTCACCCTTTTTCACCCTCCTTCGTCTCGTATCGCTCTCTTCCACCCTCCTTCGTTTCGGTTCGCTCTCTTTCACCTTCCTTCGTCTCGTTTCACTCTCTTTCACCCTCCTTTATCTTGATTCGCAATCTTTCACCTTCCTTCGACTCGTTTCCCTCTCTTTCACCCTCCTTCGTCTCGTTTCGCTCTCTTTCACCCTCCTTCGTCTCGTTTCGCTCTCTTTCACCCTCCTTCGTCTCGTTTCACTCTCTTTCACCCTCCGTCATCTCGTTTCGCTCTCTTCCACGCGCCTTCGTCTCGTTTCAGCCTCTTCCACCCTCCTTTGTCTCGTATCGCTCTCTTTCACCCTCCTTCATTTCGTTTCGCTCTCTTTGACTCTCCTTCGTCTCGTTTCGCACTCCTTCACCCTCCTTCGTCTCGTTTCGCTCTCTCTCACCCTCCTTCGTCTCGTTTCACTGTCTTCCTCCCTCCTTCGTCTCGTTTCGCCTTCTTTCACCCTCGTTCGTCTCGTTTTGCTCTCTTTCTCCCTCCATCGTCTCATTTTGTTCTCTTTCACCCTCCTTCGTCTCGTTTCGCTCTCTTTCACCTTCCTTCGCCTCGTTTCGCTCTCTTTCACCCTCATTTGTCTCGTTTCGATCTCTTTCACCCTCCTTCATCTCGTTTTGCTCTCTTTCACCTTCCTTCGTCTCGTTTAGCTCTCTTTCACCCTCCTTCGTCTTGTTTCACCCTTTTTCACCCTCCTTCGTCTCGTTTCACCCTTTTTCACCCTCCTTCGTCTCGTATCGCTCTCTTCCACCCTCCTTCGTTTCGGTTCGCTCTCTTTCACCTTCCTTCATCTCGTTTCGCTCTCTTTCACCCTCCTTTATCTTGATTCGCAATCTTTCACCTTCCTTCGACTCGTTTCCCTCTCTTTCACCCTCCTTCGTCTCGTTTCGCTCTCTTTCACCCTCCTTCGACTCGTTTCGCTCTCTTTCACCCTCCTTCGTCTCGTTTCACTCTCTTTCACCCTCCTTCATCTCGTTTCGCTCTCCCTCACCCTCCTTCCGCTCGTTTCGCTCTCTTCAACCCTCCTTCATCTCGTTTCAGCCTCTTTCACCCTCCTTTGTCTCGTTTCGCTCTCTTTCACCCTCCTTCATCTCGTTTCGCTCTCTTTTACCCTCCTTTACCTTGTTTCGATCTCTTTCACCCTCCTTCGTCTCTTTTCACTCTCTTTCACCCTCCTTCGTCTCGTTTCGCTCTCTTCCGCCCTCCTTCGTCTCGTTTCGCCTTCCTTCACCCTCCTTCGTCTCGTTTCGCTCTCTTTCACCCTCCTTCGTCTCATTTCGCTCTCTTTCACCCTCCTTCATCTCGTTTCGCTATCTCTCACACTCCTTCGTCTCGTTCCGCTCTCTTCCACCCTCCTTCGTCTCGTTTCGCTCTCTCTCACCCTCCTTCGTCTCGTTTCACCCTTTTTCACCCTCCTTCGTCTCGTTTCACCCTTTTTCACCCTCCTTCGTCTCGTATCGCTCTCTTCCACCCTCCTTCGTTTCGGTTCGCTCTCTTTCACCTTCCTTCGTCTCGTTTCAGCCTCTTTCACCCTCCTTTGTCTCGTTTCGCTCTCTTTCACCCTCCTTCATCTCGTTTCGCTCTGTTTGACCCTCCTTCCTCTCTTTTCACTCTCTTTCACCCTCCTTCATCTCGTTTCGCTCTCTTCCACCCTCCTTCGTCTCGTTTCGCCGTCCTTCACCCTCCTTCGTCTCGTTTCGCTCTCTTTCACCATCCTTTGTCTCGTTTCGCTCTCTTTCACACTCCTTCGTATCGTTTCGCTATCTCTCACCCTCCTTCGTCTCGTTTCGCTCTCTTCCACCGTCCTTCGTCTCATTTCTCTCTCTCTCACCCTCCTTCGTCTCGTTTCGCTGTCTTCCTCCCTCCTTCGTCTCGTTTCGCCTTCCTTCACCCTTCTTCATCTCGTTTTGCCCTCTCTCACCCTCCTTCGTCTCCTTTCGCGCTCTTTCACCCTCCTTCGTCTCGTTTCGCTCTCTTTCGCCCTCCTTCATCTCGTTTCACTCTCTTTCACCCTCCTTCGCCTCGTTTCGCTCTCTTCCAGCCTCCTTCGTCTCATTTCGCCTTCCTTCACCCTCCTTCGTCTCGTTTCGCTCTCTTCCACCCTCCTTCGTCTCCTTTCGCTGTCTCTCACCCTCCTTCGTCTTGTTTCGCTCTCTTCCACCTTCCTTCATCTCGTTTTGCTCTCTCTCACCCTCCTTCGTCTCGTTTCGCTGTCTTCCTCCCTCCTTCGTCTCGTTTCGCCTTCTTTCACCCTCCTTCGCCTCGTTTCGCACTCTTTCCCCCTCCTTCGTCTCGTTTCGTTCTCTTTCACCCTCCTTCGTCTCGTTTCGCTCTCTTTCACCTTCCTTCGCCTGGTTTCGCTCTCTTTCACCCTCCTTTGTCTCGTTTCGATCTCTTCCACCCTCCTTCATCTCGTTTAGCTCTCTTTCACCTTCCTTCGTCTCGTTTCGCTCTCTTTCACCCTCCTTGGTCTCATTTCGCTCTCTTTCACCCTCCTTCATCTCGTTTCGCTCTCAATCACCCTCCTTCGTCTCGTTTCGCTCTCTTTCACCCTCCTTCATCTCGTTTAGCTCTCTTTCACCTTCCTTCGTCTCGTTTCGCTCTCTTTCACCCTCCTTCGTCTCGTTTCGCTCTCTTTCACCCTCCTTCATCTCGTTTCGCTCTCTTTCACCCTCCTTCGGCTCGTTTCGCTCTCTTTCACCCTCCTTCATCTCGTTTCGCTCTCTTTCACCCTCCTTCGGCTCGTTTTGCTCTCTTTCACCCTCCTTCATCTCTTTTCGCTCTCTTTCATCCTCCTTCGTCGCGGTTCGCTCTCTTTCACCTTCCTTCGTCTCGTTTCGCTCTCTTTCACCCTCCTTTGTCTCGATTCGCACTCTTTCACCTTCCTTCGCCTCGTTTCACTCCCTTTCACTCTCCTTCGTCTCGTTTCGCCCTCTTTCACCCTCCTTCGTCTCGGTTCGCTCTCTTTCACCTTCCTTCGTATCGTTTCGCTCTCTTTCACCCTCCTTTTGTCTAGATTCGCACTCTTTCACCTTCCTTCGCCTCATTTCCCTCTCTTTCACCCTCCTTCATCTCGTTTCGCTCTCTTTCACCCTCCTTCGTCTCGTTTCACTCTCTTTCACCCTCCTTCATCTCGTTTCGCTCTCTTTCACCCTCCTTCTGCTCGTTTTGCTCTCTTTCACCCTCCTTCATCTCGTTACGCTCTCTTTCGCCCTCCTTCGTCTCGTTTCGCTCCCTTCCACCCTCCTTCGTCTTGTTTCGCCCTCTTTCACCCTCCTTCATCTCGGTTCGCTCTCTTTCACCTTCCTTCGTCTCGTTTCGCTCTCTTTCACCCTCCTTTGTCTCGATTCGCACTCTTTCATCTTCCTTCGCCTCGTTTCACTCTCTTTCACCCTCCTTCGTCTCGTTTCGCTCTCTTTCACACTCCTTCGTCTCGTTTCACTCTCTTTCACCCTCCTTCGTCTCGGTTCACTCTCCTTCACCCTCCTTCGTCGCGTTTCGCTCTCCCTCACCCTCCTTCCTCTCGTTTCGCTCTCTTCCACGCTCCTTCGTCTCGTTTCAGCCTCTTTCACCCTCCTTTGTCTCATTTCGCTCTCTTTCACCCTCCTTCATTTCGTTTCGCTCTCTTTGACCCTCATTCCTCTCGTTTCACCCTCCTTCACCCTCCTTCGTCTCGTTTCGCTCTCTCTCACCCTCCTTCGTCTCGTTTCGCTGTCTTCCTCCCTCCTTCGTCTCGTTTCGCCTTCTTTCACCCTCCTTCGTCTCGTTTCGCTCTCTTTCCCCCTCCTTCGTCTCATTTTGTTCTCTTTCACCCTCCTTCATCTCGTTTCGCTCTCTTTCACCTTCCTTCGCCTCGTTTCGCTCTCTTTCACCCTCCTTTGTCTCGTTTCGATCTCTTTCACCCTCCTTCATCTCGTTTAGCTCTCTTTCACCTTCCTTCGTCTCGTTTCGCTCTCTTTCACCCTCCTTCGTCTCGTTTAGCTCTCTTTCACCCTCCTTCGTCTCGTTTCACTCTTTTTCACCCTCCTTCGTCTCGTTTCGCTCTCTTTCACCCTCCTTCGTCTCGTTTCGCTCTCTTTCACCGTCCTTCGTCTCGTATCGCTCTCTTCCACCCTCCTTCATTTCGTTTCGCTCTCTTTCACCTTCCTTCGTCTCGTTTCGCTCTCTTTCACCCTCCTTTATCTCGATTCGCAATCTTTCACCTTCCTTCGTCTCGTTTCGCTCTCTTTCACCCTCCTTCGTCTCGTTTCACTCTCTTTCACCCTTCTTCATCTCGTTTCGCTCTCCCTCACCCTCCTTCCACTCGTTTCTCTCTCTTCCACCCTCCTTCGTCTCGTTTCAGCCTCTTTCACCCTCCTTTGTCTCGTTTCGCTCTCTTTCACCCTCCTTCATCTCGTTTCGCTCTCTTTGACCCTCCTTCGTCTCTTTTCACTCTCTTTCACCCTCCTTCGTCTCGTTTCGCTCTCTTCCACCCTCCTTCGTCTCGTTTCGCCCTCCTTCACCCTCCTTCGTCTCGTTTCGCTCTCTTTCACCATCCTTTGTCTCGTTTCGCTCTCTTTCACCCTCCTTCGTATCGTTTCGCTATCTCTCACCCTCCTTCGTCTCGTTTCGCTCTCTTCCACCGTCCTTCGTCTCGTTTCTCTCTCTCTCACCCTCCTTCGTCTCGTTTCGCTGTCTTCCTCCCTCCTTCGTCTCGTTTCGCCTTCCTTCACCCTCCTTCATCTCGTTTTGCCCTCTCTCACCCTTCTTAGTCTCGTTTCGCTCTCTTTCACCCTCCTTCGTCTCCTTTCGCTCTCTTTCACCCTCCTTCGTCTCGTTTCGCTCTCTTTCGCCCTCCTTCGTCTCGTTTCACTCTCTTCCACCCTCCTTCGTCTCGTTTCGCTTTCTTTCACCCTCCTTCGGCTCGTTTCGCTCTCCTTCACCCTCCTTCATCTCGTTACGCTCTCTTTCACCCTCCTTCGTCTCGTTTCGCTCTCTTCCACCCTCCTTCGTCTCGTTTCGCCCTCTTTCGCCCTCCTTCATCTCGGTTCGCTCCCTTTCACCTTCCTTCCTCTCGTTTCGCTCTCTTCCACGCTCCTTCGTCTCGTTTCAGCCTCTTTCACCCTCCTTTGTCTCGTTTCGCTCTCTTTCACCCTCCTTCATTTCGTTTCGCTCTCTTTGACCCTCATTCGTCTCGTTTCGCTCTCTCTCACCCTCCTTCGTCTCGTTTCGCCTTATTTCACCCTCCTTCGTCTCATTTCGCTCTCTTTCTCCCTCCTTCGTCTCATTTTGTTCTCTTTAACCCTCGTTCATCTCGTTTCGCTCTCTTTCACCTTCCTTCGTCTCGTTTCACTCTCTTTCACCCTCCTTCATCTCATTTCGCTCTCTTTCACCCTCCTTCATCTCGTTTCGCTCTCTTTCACCCTCCTTCGTCTCGTTTCCCTCTCTTTCACCCTCCTTCTTCTCGTTTCGCTCTCTTTCAACCTCCTTCGTCTCGTTTCGCTCTCTTTCACCCTCCTTCGCCTCGTTTCACTCTCTTTCACCCTCCTTCGTCTCATTTCGCTCTCTTTCACCCTCCTTCATCTCGTTTCGCTATCTCTCACACTCCTTCGTCTCGTTCCGCTCTCTTCCACCCTCCTTCGTCTCGTTTCGCTCTCTTCCACCCTCCTTCGTCTCGTTTCGCCCTCGTTCACCCTCCTTCATCTCGGTTCGCTCTCTTTCACCTTCCTTCGTCTCGTTTCGCTCTCTTTCACCCTCCTTTGTCTCGATTCGCACTCTTTCACCTTCCTTCGCCTCGTTTCACTCTCTTTCACCCTCCTTCGTCTCGGTTCACTCTCCTTCACCCTCCTTCGTCTCGTTTCGCTCTCCCTCACCCTCCTTCCTCTCGTTTCGCTCTCTTCCACACTCCTTCGTCTCGTTTCAGCCTCTTTCACCCTCCTTTGTCTCGTTTCGCTCTCTTTCACCCTCCTTCATTTCGTTTCGCTCTCTTTGACCCTCCTTCGTCTCGTTTCGCCCTCCTTCACCCTCCTTCGTATCGTTTCGCTCTCTCTCACCCTCCTTCGTCTCGTTTCACTGTCTTCCTCCCTCCTTCGTCTCAATTCGCCTTCTTTCACCCTCCTTCGTCTCGTTTCGCTCTCTTTCTCCCTCCTTCGTCTCATTTTGTTCTCTTTAACCCTCCTTCGTCTCGTTTCGCTCTCTTTCACCTTCCTTCGCCTCGTTTCGCTCTCTTTCACCCTCATTTGTCTCGTTTCAATCTCTTTCACCCTCCTTCATCTCGTTTAGCTCTCTTTCACCTTCGTTCGTCTCGTTTCACTCTCTTTCACCCTCCTTCGTCTCGTGTCGCTCTCTTTCACCCTCCTTCATCTCGTTTCGCTCTCTTTCACCCTCCTTCGTCTCGTTTAGCTCTCTTTCACACTCCTTCGTCTCGTTTCACCTTTTTTCACCCTCCTTCGTCTCGTATCGCTCTCTTCCACCCTCCTTCGTTTCGGTTCGCTCTCTTTCACCTTCCTTCGTCTCGTTTCGCTCTCTTTCACCCTCCTTTATCTCGATTCGCAATCTTTCACCTTCCTTCGTCTCGTTTCCCTCTCTTTCACCCTCCTTCTTCTCGTTTCGCTCTCTTTCACCCTCCTTCGTCTCGTTTCGCTCTCTTTCACCCTCCTTCGTCTCGTTTCACTCTCTTTCACCCTCCTTCGTCTCATTTCGCTCTCTTTCACCCTCCTTCATCTCGTTTCGCTATCTCTCACACTCCTTCGTCTCGTTCCGCTCTCTTCCACCCTCCTTTGTCTCGTTTCGCTCTCTCTCACCCTCCTTCGTCTCGTTTCGCTGTTTTCCTCCCTCCTTCGTCTCGTTTTGCCTTCTTTCACCCTCCTTCGTCTCATTTTGCCTTCTTTCCCCCTCCTTCGTCTCGTTTCGTTCTCTTTCACCCTCCTTCATCTCGTTTCGCTCTCTTTCACCTTCCTTCGCCCCGTTTCGCACTCTTTCACCCTCCTTTGTCTCGTTTAGCTCTCTTTCACCCTCCTTCATCTCGTTTAGTTCTCTTTCACCTTCCTTCGTCTCGTTTCGCTCTCTTTCACTCTCCTTCGTCTCGTTTCGCTCTCTTTCACCCTCCTTCATCTCGTTTCGCTCTCTTTCACCCTCCTTCGTCTCGTTTCACTCTTTTTCACCCTCTTTCGTCTCGTTACGCTCTCTTTAACCGTCCTTCGTCTCGTATCGCTCTCTTCCACCCTCCTTCGTTTCGGTTCGCTCTCTTTCACCTTCCTTTGTCTCGTTTCGCTCTCTTTCACCCTCCTTTGTCTCGATTCGCACTCTTTCACCTTCCTCCGCCTCGTTTCACTCTCTTTCACCCTCCTTCGTCTTGTTTCGCTCTCTTTCACCCTCCTTCGTCTTGTTTCGCTCTCTTTCAACCCCCTTCGTCTCGTTTCCCTCTCTTTCACCCTCCTTCATCTCGTTTCGCTCTCCCTCACCCTCCTTCCTCTCGTTTCGCTCTCTTCCACCCTCCTTCGTATCGTTTCAGCCTCTTTCACCCTCCTTTGTCTCGTTTCGCTCTCTTTCACCGTCCTTCGCCTCGTTTCGCTCTCTTCCACCCTCCTTCGTCTCATTTCGCCTTCCTTCACCCTCCTTCGTCTCGTTTCGCTCTCTTCCACCCTCCTTGGTCTCGTTTCGCTCTCTCTCACCCTCCTTCGTCTCGTTTCGGTGTCTTCCTCCCTCTTTCGTCTCGTTTCGCCTTCTTTCACCCTCCTTCGTCTCGTTTCGCTCACTTTCCCCCTCCTTCGTCTCGTTTCATTCTCTTTCACCCTCCTTCGTCTCGTTTTGTCTCTTTGACCCTCCTTCGTCTCGTTTCACCCTCCTTCACCCTCCTCCATCTCGTTTCGCTCTCTTTCACCCTCCTTCGTCTCGTTTCACACTCTTTCACCCTCCTTCATCTCGTTTCGCTGTCTCTCACCCTCCTTCGTCTCGTTTCGCTGTCTTCCTCCCTCCTTCGTCTCGTTTCGCCTTCTTTCACCCTCCTTCGTCTCGTTTCGCTCTCTTTCCCCCTCCTTCGTCTCGTTTCGTTCTCTTTCACCCTCCTTCGTCTCGTTTCGCTCTCTTTCACCTTCCTTCGCCTCGTTTCGCTCTCTTTCACCCTCCTTTGTCTCGTTTCGATCTCTTTCACCCTCCTTCATCTCGTTTAGCTCTCTTTCACCTTCCTTCGTCTCGTTTCACTCTCTTTCACCCTCCTTCATTTCGTTTCGCTCTCTTTGACCCTCCTTCCTCTCGTTTCGCCCTCCTTCACCCTCCTTCGTCTCGTTTCGCTCTCTCTCACCCTCCTTCGTCTCGTTTCGCTGTCTTCCTCCCTCCTTCGTCTCGTTTCGCCTTCTTTCACCCTCCTTCGTCTCGTTTCGCTCTCTTTCTCCCTCCTTCGTCTCATTTTGTTCTCTTTAACCCTCCTTCGTCTCGTTTCGCTCTCTTTCACCTTCCTTCGCCTCGTTTCGCTCTCTTTCACCCTCATTTGTCTCGTTTCGATCTCTTTCACCCTCCTTCATCTCGTTTAGCTCTCTTTCACCTTCCTTCGTCTCGTTTCACTCTCTTTCACCCTCCTTCATCTCATTTCGCTCTCTTTCACCCTCCTTCATCTCGTTTCGCTCTCTTTCACCCTCCTTCGTCTCGTTTCCCTCTCTTTCACCCTCCTTCTCCTCGTTTCGCTCTCTTTCAACCTCCTTCGTCTCGTTTCGCTCTCTTTCACCCTCCTTCGCCTCGTTTCACTCTCTTTCACCCTCCTTCGTCTCATTTCGCTCTCTTTCACCCTCCTTCATCTCGTTTCGCTATCTCTCACACTCCTTCGTCTCGTTCCGCTCTCTTCCACCCTCCTTCGTCTCGTTTCGCTCTCTTCCACCCTCCTTCGTCTCGTTTCGCCCTCTTTCACCCTCCTTCATCTCGGTTCGCTCTCTTTCACCTTCCTTCGTCTCGTTTCGCTCTCTTTCACCCTCCGTTGTCTCGATTCGCACTCTTTCACCTTCCTTCGCCTCGTTTCACTCTCTTTCACCCTCCTTCGTCTCGGTTCACTCTCCTTCACCCTCCTTCGTCTCGTTTCGCTCTCCCTCACCCTCCTTCCTCTCGTTTCGCTCTCTTCCACACTCCTTCGTCTCGTTTCAGCCTCTTTCACCCTCCTTTGTCTCGTTTCGCTCTCTTTCACCCTCCTTCATTTCGTTTCGCTCTCTTTGACCCTCCTTCGTCTCGTTTCGCCCTCCTTCACCCTCCTTCGTATCGTTTCGCTCTCTCTCACCCTCCTTCGTCTCGTTTCACTGTCTTCCTCCCTCCTTCGTCTCAATTCGCCTTCTTTCACCCTCCTTCGTCTCGTTTCGCTCTGTTTCTCCCTCCTTCGTCTCATTTTGTTCTCTTTAACCCTCCATCGTCTCGTTTCGCTCTCTTTCACCTTCCTTCGCCTCGTTTCGCTCTCTTTCACCCTCATTTGTCTCGTTTCAATCTCTTTCACCCTCCTTCATCTCGTTTAGCTCTCTTTCACCTTCCTTCGTCTCGTTTCACTCTCTTTCACCCTCCTTCGTCTCGTGTCGCTCTCTTTCACCCTCCTTCATCTCGTTTCGCTCTCTTTCACCCTCCTTCGTCTCGTTTAGCTCTCTTTCACCCTCCTTCGTCTCGTTTCACCCTTTTTCACCCTCCTTCGTCTCGTATCGCTCTCTTCCACCCTCCTTCGTTTCGGTTCGCTCTCTTTCACCTTCCTTCGTCTCGTTTCGCTCTCTTTCACCCTCCTTTATCTCGATTCGCAATCTTTCACCTTCCTTCGTCTCGTTTCCCTCTCTTTCACCCTCCTTCTTCTCGTTTCGCTCTCTTTCACCCTCCTTCGTCTCGTTTCGCTCTCTTTCACCCTCCTTCGTCTCGTTTCACTCTCTTTCACCCTCCTTCGTCTCATTTCGCTCTCTTTCACCCTCCTTCATCTCGTTTCGCTATCTCTCACACTCCTTCGTCTCGTTCCGCTCTCTTCCACCCTCCTTTGTCTCGTTTCGCTCTCTCTCACCCTCCTTCGTCTCGTTTCGCTGTTTTCCTCCCTCCTTCGTCTCGTTTTGCCTTCTTTCACCCTCCTTCGTCTCATTTCGCCTTCTTTCCCCCTCCTTCGTCTCGTTTCGTTCTCTTTCACCCTCCTTCATCTCGTTTCGCTCTCTTTCACCTTCCTTCGCCCCGTTTCACACTCTTTCACCCTCCTTTGTCTCGTTTAGCTCTCTTTCACCCTCCTTCATCTCGTTTAGTTCTCTTTCACCTTCCTTCGTCTCGTTTCGCTCTCTTTCACTCTCCTTCGTCTCGTTTCGCTCTCTTTCACCCTCCTTCATCTCGTTTCGCTCTCTTTCACCCTCCTTCGTCTCGTTTCACTCTTTTTCACCCTCTTTCGTCTCGTTACGCTCTCTTTAACCGTCCTTCGTCTCGTATCGCTCTCTTCCACCCTCCTTCGTTTCGGTTCGCTCTCTTTCACCTTCCTTTGTCTCGTTTCGCTCTCTTTCACCCTCCTTTGTCTCGATTCGCACTCTTTCACCTTCCTCCGCCTCGTTTCACTCTCTTTCACCCTCCTTCGTCTTGTTTCGCTCTCTTTCACCCTCCTTCGTCTTGTTTCGCTCTCTTTCAACCCCCTTCGTCTCGTTTCCCTCTCTTTCACCCTCCTTCATCTCGTTTCGCTCTCCCTCACCCTCCTTCCTCTCGTTTCGCTCTCTTCCACCCTCCTTCGTATCGTTTCAGCCTCTTTCACCCTCCTTTGTCTCGTTTCGCTCTCTTTCACCCTCCTTCGCCTCGTTTCGCTCTCTTCCACCCTCCTTCGTCTCATTTCGCCTTCCTTCACCCTCCTTCGTCTCGTTTCGCTCTCTTCCACCCTCCTTGGTCTCGTTTCGCTCTCTCTCACCCTCCTTCGTCTCGTTTCGCTGTCTTCCTCCCTCTTTCGTCTCGTTTCGCCTTCTTTCACCCTCCTTCGTCTCGTTTCGCTCACTTTCCCCCTCCTTCGTCTCGTTTCATTCTCTTTCACCCTCCTTCGTCTCGTTTTGTCTCTTTGACCCTCCTTCGTCTCGTTTCACCCTCCTTCACCCTCCTCCATCTCGTTTCGCTCTCTTTCACCCTCCTTCGTCTCGTTTCACACTCTTTCACCCTCCTTCATCTCGTTTCGCTGTCTCTCACCCTCCTTCGTCTCGTTTCGCTGTCTTCCTCCCTCCTTCGTCTCGTTTCGCCTTCTTTCACCCTCCTTCGCCTCGTTTCGCTCTCTTTCCCCCTCCTTCGTCTCGTTTCGTTCTCTTTCACCCTCCTTCGTCTCGTTTCGCTCTCTTTCACCTTCCTTCGCCTCGTTTCGCTCTCTTTCACCCTCCTTTGTCTCGTTTCGATCTCTTTCACCCTCCTTCATCTCGTTTAGCTCTCTTTCACCTTCCTTCGTCTCGTTTCGCTCTCTTTCACCCTCCTTCATTTCATTTCGCTCTCTTTGACCCTCCTTCCTCTCGTTTCGCCCTCCTTCACCCTCCTTCGTCTCGTTTCGCTCTCTCTCACCCTCCTTCGTCTCGTTTCGCTGTCTTCCTCCCTCCTTCGTCTCGTTTCGCCTTCTTTCACCCTCCTTCGTCTCGTTTCGCTCTCTTTCCCCCTCCTTCGTCTCATTTTGTTCTCTTTCACCCGCCTTCATCTCGTTTCGCTCTCTTTCACCTTCCTTCGCCTCGTTTCGCTCTCTTTCACCCTCCTTTGTCTCGTTTCGATCTCTTTCACCCTCCTTCATCTCGTTTAGCTCTCTTTCACCTTCCTTCGTCTCGTTTCGCTCTCTTTCACCCTCCTTCGTCTCGTTTAGCTCTCTTTCACCCTCCTTCGTCTCGTTTCACTCTTTTTCACCCTCCTTCGTCTCGTTTCGCTCTCTTTCACCCTCCTTCGTCTCGTTTCGCTCTCTTTCACCCTCCTTCGTCTCGTATCGCTCTCTTCCACCCTCCTTCATTTCGGTTCGCTCTCTTTCACCTTCCTTCGTCTCGTTTCGCTCTCTTTCACCCTCCTTTATCTCGATTCGCAATCTTTCACCTTCCTTCATCTGGTTTCGCTCTCCCTCACCCTCCTTCCACTCGTTTCTCTCTCTTCCACCCTCCTTCGTCTCGTTTCAGCCTCTTTCACCCTCCTTTGTCTCGTTTCGCTCTCTTTCACCCTCCTTCATCTCGTTTCGCTCTCTTTGACCCTCCTTCGTCTCTTTTCACTCTCTTTCACCCTCCTTCGTCTCGTTTCGCTCTCTTCCACCCTCCTTCGTCTCGTTTCGCCCTCCTTCACCCTCCTTCGTCTCGTTTCGCTCTCTTTCACCATCCTTTGTCTCGTTTCGCTCTCTTTCACCCTCCTTCGTATCGTTTCGCTATCTCTCGCCCTCCTTCGTTTCGTTTCGCTCTCTTCCACCGTCCTTCGTCTCGTTTCTCTCTCTCTCACCCTCCTTCGTCTCGTTTCGCTGTCTTCCTCCCTCCTTCGTCTCGTTTCGCCTTCCTTCACCCTCCTTCATCTCGTTTTGCCCTCTCTCACCCTTCTTAGTCTCGTTTCGCTCTCTTTCACCCTCCTTCGTCTCCTTTCGCTCTCTTTCACCCTCCTTCGTCTCGTTTCGCTGTCTTCCTCCCTCCTTCGTCTCGTTTCGCCTTCCTTCACCCTCCTTCATCTCGTTTTGCCCTCTCTCACCCTTCTTAGTCTCGTTTCGCTCTCTTTCACCCTCCTTCGTCTCCTTTCGCTCTCTTTCACCCTCCTTCGTCTCGTTTCGCTCTCTTTCGCCCTCCTTCGTCTCGTTTCACTCTCTTCCACCCTCCTTCGTCTCGTTTCGCTTTCTTTCACCCTCCTTCGGCTCGTTTCGCTCTCCTTCACCCTCCTTCATCTCATTACGCTCTCTTTCACCCTCCTTCATCTCGGTTCGCTCCCTTTCACCTTCCTTCCTCTCGTTTCGCTCTCTTCCACGCTCCTTCGTCTCGTTTCAGCCTCTTTCACCCTCCTTTGTCTCGTTTCGCTCTCTTTCACCCTCCTTCATTTCGTTTCGCTCTCTTTGACCCTCATTCGTCTCGTTTCGCTCTCTCTCACCCTCCTTCGTCTCGTTTCGCCTTATTTCACCCTCCTTCGTCTCGTTTCGCCTTCTTTCACCCTCCTTCGTCTCGTTTCGCTCTCTTTCTCCCTCCTTCGTCTCATTTTGTTCTCTTTAACCCTCCTTCGTCTCGTTTCGCTCTCTTTCACCTTCCTTCGCCTCGTTTCGCTCTCTTTCACCCTCATTTGTCTCGTTTCGATCTCTTTCACCCTCCTTCATCTCGTTTAGCTCTCTTTCACCTTCCTTCGTCTCGTTTCACTCTCTTTCACCCTCCTTCATCTCATTTCGCTCTCTTTCACCCTCCTTCATCTCGTTTCGCTCTCTTTCACCCTCCTTCGTCTCGTTTCCCTCTCTTTCACCCTCCTTCTTCTCGTTTCGCTCTCTTTCACCCTCCTTCGTCTCGTTTCGCTCTCTTTCACCCTCCTTCGCCTCGTTTCACTCTCTTTCACCCTCCTTCGTCTCATTTCGCTCTCTTTCACCCTCCTTCATCTCGTTTCGCTATCTCTCACACTCCTTCGTCTCGTTCCGCTCTCTTCCACCCTCCTTCGTCTCGTTTCGCTCTCTTCCACCCTCCTTCGTCTCGTTTCGCCCTCTTTCACCCTCCTTCATCTCGGTTCACTCTCTTTCACCTTCCTTCGTCTCGTTTCGCTCTCTTTCACCCTCCTTTGTCTCGATTCGCACTCTTTCACCTTCCTTCGCCTCGTTTCACTCTCTTTCACCCTCCTTCGTCTCGGTTCACTCTCCTTCACCCTCCTTCGTCTCGTTTCGCTCTCCCTCACCCTCCTTCCTCTCGTTTCGCTCTCTTCCACACTCCTTCGTCTCGTTTCAGCCTCTTTCACCCTCCTTTGTCTCGTTTCGCTCTCTTTCACCCTCCTTCATGTCGTTTCGCTCTCTTTGACCCTCCTTCGTCTCGTTTCGCCCTCCTTCACCCTCCTTCGTATCGTTTCGCTCTCTCTCACCCTCCTTCGTCTCGTTTCACTGTCTTCCTCCCTCCTTCGTCTCGATTCGCCTTCTTTCACCCTCCTTCGTCTCGTTTCGCTCTCTTTCTCCCTCCTTCGTCTCATTTTGTTCTCTTTAACCCTCCTTCGTCTCGTTTCGCTGTCTTTCACCTTCCTTCGCCTCGTTTCGCTCTCTTTCACCCTCATTTGTCTCGTTTCGATCTCTTTCACCCTCCTTCATCTCGTTTAGCTCTCTTTCACCTTCCTTCGTCTCGTTTCACTCTCTTTCACCCTCCTTCGTCTCGTGTCGCTCTCTTTCACCCTCCTTCATCTCGTTTCGCTCTCTTTCACCCTCCTTCGTCTCGCTTAGCTCTCTTTCACCCTCCTTCGTCTCGTTTCACCCTTTTTCACCCTCCTTCGTCTCGTATCGCTCTCTTCCACCCTCCTTCGTTTCGGTTCGCTCTCTTTCACCTTCCTTCGTCTCGTTTCGCTCTCTTTCACCCTCCTTTATCTCGATTCGCAATCTTTCACCTTCCTTCGTCTCGTTTCCCTCTCTTTCACCCTCCTTCTTCTCGTTTCGCTCTCTTTCACCCTCCTTCGTCTCGTTTCGCTCTCTTTCACCCTCCTTCGTCTCGTTTCACTCTCTTTCACCCTCCTTCGTCTCATTTCGCTCTCTTTCACCCTCCTTCATCTCGTTTCGCTATCTCTCACACTCCTTCGTCTCGTTCCGCTCTCTTCCACCCTCCTTTGTCTCGTTTCGCTCTCTCTCACCCTCCTTCGTCTCGTTTCGCTGTTTTCCTCCCTCCTTCGTCTCGTTTTGCCTTCTTTCACCCTCCTTCGTCTCATTTCGCCTTCTTTCCCCCTCCTTCGTCTCGTTTCGTTCTCTTTCACCCTCCTTCATCTCGTTTCGCTCTCTTTCACCTTCCTTCGCCCCGTTTCGCACTCTTTCACCCTCCTTTGTCTCGTTTAGCTCTCTTTCACCCTCCTTCATCTCGTTTAGTTCTCTTTCACCTTCCTTCGTCTCGTTTCGCTCTCTTTCACTCTCCTTCGTCTCGTTTCGCTCTCTTTCACCCTCCTTCATCTCGTTTCGCTCTCTTCCACCCTCCTTCGTTTCGGTTCGCTCTCTTTCACCTTCCTTTGTCTCGTTTCGCTCTCTTTCACCCTCCTTTGTCTCGATTCGCACTCTTTCACCTTCCTCCGCCTCGTTTCACTCTCTTTCACCCTCCTTCGTCTTGTTTCGCTCTCTTTCACCCTCCTTCGTCTTGTTTCGCTCTCTTTCAACCCCCTTCGTCTCGTTTCCCTCTCTTTCACCCTCCTTCATCTCGTTTCGCTCTCCCTCACCCTCCTTCCTCTCGTTTCGCTCTCTTCCACCCTCCTTCGTATCGTTTCAGCCTCTTTCACCCTCCTTTGTCTCGTTTCGCTCTCTTTCACCCTCCTTCGCCTCGTTTCGCTCTCTTCCACCCTCCTTCGTCTCATTTCGCCTTCCTTCACCCTCCTTCATCTCGTTTCGCTCTCTTCCACCCTCCTTGGTCTCGTTTCGCTCTCTCTCACCCTCCTTCGTCTCGTTTCGCTGTCTTCCTCCCTCTTTCGTCTCGTTTCGCCTTCTTTCACCCTCCTTCGTCTCGTTTCGCTCACTTTCCCCCTCCTTCGTCTCGTTTCATTCTCTTTCACCCTCCTTCGTCTCGTTTTGCTCTCTTTGACCCTCCTTCGTCTCGTTTCACCCTCCTTCACCCTCCTCCATCTCGTTTCGCTCTCTTTCACCCTCCTTCGTCTCGTTTCACACTCTTTCACCCTCCTTCATCTCGTTTCGCTGTCTCTCACCCTCCTTCGTCTCGTTTCGCTGTCTTCCTCCCTCCTTCGTCTCGTTTCGCCTTCTTTCACCCTCCTTCGCCTCGTTTCGCTCTCTTTCCCCCTCCTTCGTCTCGTTTCGTTCTCTTTCACCCTCCTTCGTCTCGTTTCGCTCTCTTTCACCTTCCTTCGCCTCGTTTCGCTCTCTTTCACCCTCCTTTGTCTCGTTTCGATCTCTTTCACCCTCCTTCATCTCGTTTAGCTCTCTTTCACCTTCCTTCGTCTCGTTTCGCTCTCTTTCACCCTCCTTCGTCTCGTTTCGCTCTCTTTCACCCTCCTTCATCTCGTTTCGCTCTCTTTCACCCTCCTTCGTCTCGTTTCGCTCTCTTTCACCCTCCTTCATCTCGTTTAGCTCTCTTTCACCTTCCTTCGTCTCGTTTCGCTCTCTTTCACCCTCCTTCGTCTCGTTTCGCTCTCTTTCACCCTCCTTCATCTCGTTTCGCTCTCTTTCACCCTCCTTCGGCTCGTTTCGCTCTCTTTCACCCTCCTTCATCTCGTTTCGCTCTCTTTCACCCTCCTTCGGCTCGTTTTGCTCTCTTTCACCCTCCTTCATCTCGTTTCGCTCTCTTTCATCCTCCTTCGTCACGGTTCGCTCTCTTTCACCTTCCTTCGTCTCGTTTCACTCTCTTTCACCCTCCTTTGTCTCGATTCGCACTCTTTCACCTTCCTTCGCCTCGTTTCACTCCCTTTCACTCTCCTTCATCTCGTTTCGCCCTCTTTCACCCTCCTTCGTCTCGGTTCGCTCTCTTTCACCTTCCTTCATCTCGTTTCGCTCTCTTTCACCCTCCTTTGTCTAGATTCGCACTCTTTCACCTTCCTTCGCCTCATTTCCCTCTCTTTCACCCTCCTTCATCTCGTTTCGCTCTCTTTCATCCTCCTTCTGCTCGTTTTGCTCTCTTTCACCCTCCTTCATCTCGTTACGCTCTCTTTCACCCTCCTTCGTCTCGTTTCTCTCTCTTCCACCCTCCTTCGTCTCGTTTCGCTCTCTTTCACCCTCCTTCATCTCGTTTCGCTCTCTTTCACCCTCCTTCGACTCGTTTTGCTCTCTTTCACCCTCCTTCATCTCGTTTCGCTCTCTTTCATCCTCCTTTGTCGCGGTTCGCTCTCTTTCACCTTCCTTCGTCTCGTTTCGCTCTCTTTCACCCTCCTTTGTCTCGATTTGCACTCTTTCACCTTCCTTCGCCTCGTTTCACTCCCTTTCACTCTCCTTCGTCTCGTTTCGCCCTCTTTCACCCTCCTTCGTCTCGGTTCGCTCTCTTTCACCTTCCTTCGTCTCGTTTCGCTCTCTTTCACCCTCCTTTGTCTCGATTCGCACTCTTTCACCTTCCTTCGCCTCGTTTCACTCCCTTTCAATCTCCTTCGTCTCGTTTCGCCCTCTTTCACCCTCCTTCGTCTCGTTTCACTGTCTTCCTCCCTCCTTCGTCTCGATTCGCCTTCTTTCACCCTCCTTCGTCTCGTTTCGCTCTCTTTCTCCCTCCTTCGTCTCATTTTGTTCTCTTTAACCCTCCTTCGTCTAGTTTCGCTCTCTTTCACCTTCCTTCGCCTCGTTTCGCTCTCTTTCACCCTCATTTGTCTCGTTTCGATCTCTTTCACCCTCCTTCATCTCGTTTAGCTCTCTTTCACCTTCCTTCGTCTCGTTTCACTCTCTTTCACCCTCCTTCGTCTCGTGTCGCTCTCTTTCACCCTCCTTCATCTCGTTTCGCTCTCTTTCACCCTCCTTCGTCTCGCTTAGCTCTCTTTCACCCTCCTTCGTCTCGTTTCACCCTTTTTCACCCTCCTTCGTCTCGTATCGCTCTCTTCCACCCTCCTTCGTTTCGGTTCGCTCTCTTTCACCTTCCTTCGTCTCGTTTCGCTCTCTTTCACCCTCCTTTATCTCGATTCGCAATCTTTCACCTTCCTTCGTCTCGTTTCCCTCTCTTTCACCCTCCTTCTTCTCGTTTCGCTCTCTTTCACCCTCCTTCGTCTCGTTTCGCTCTCTTTCACCCTCCTTCGTCTCGTTTCACTCTCTTTCACCCTCCTTCGTCTCATTTCGCTCTCTTTCACCCTCCTTCATCTCGTTTCGCTATCTCTCACACTCCTTCGTCTCGTTCCGCTCTCTTCCACCCTCCTTTGTCTCGTTTCGCTCTCTCTCACCCTCCTTCGTCTCGTTTCGCTGTTTTCCTCCCTCCTTCGTCTCGTTTTGCCTTCATTCACCCTCCTTCGTCTCATTTTGCCTTCTTTCCCCCTCCTTCGTCTCGTTTCGCTCTCTTTCACCCTCCTTTGTCTCGATTTGCACTCTTTCACCTTCCTTCGCCTCGTTTCACTCCCTTTCACTCTCCTTCGTCTCGTTTCGCCCTCTTTCACCCTCCTTCGTCTCGGTTCGCTCTCTTTCACCTTCCTTCGTCTCGTTTCGCTCTCTTTCACCCTCCTTTGTCTCGATTCGCACTCTTTCACCTTCCTTCGCCTCGTTTCACTCCCTTTCAATCTCCTTCGTCTCGTTTCGCCCTCTTTCACCCTCCTTCGTCTCGTTTCACTGTCTTCCTCCCTCCTTCGTCTCGATTCGCCTTCTTTCACCCTCCTTCGTCTCGTTTCGCTCTCTTTCTCCCTCCTTCGTCTCATTTTGTTCTCTTTAACCCTCCTTCGTCTAGTTTCGCTCTCTTTCACCTTCCTTCGCCTCGTTTCGCTCTCTTTCACCCTCATTTGTCTCGTTTCGATCTCTTTCACCCTCCTTCATCTCGTTTAGCTCTCTTTCACCTTCCTTCGTCTCGTTTCACTCTCTTTCACCCTCCTTCGTCTCGTGTCGCTCTCTTTCACCCTCCTTCATCTCGTTTCGCTCTCTTTCACCCTCCTTCGTCTCGCTTAGCTCTCTTTCACCCTCCTTCGTCTCGTTTCACCCTTTTTCACCCTCCTTCGTCTCGTATCGCTCTCTTCCACCCTCCTTCGTTTCGGTTCGCTCTCTTTCACCTTCCTTCGTCTCGTTTCGCTCTCTTTCACCCTCCTTTATCTCGATTCGCAATCTTTCACCTTCCTTCGTCTCGTTTCCCTCTCTTTCACCCTCCTTCTTCTCGTTTCGCTCTCTTTCACCCTCCTTCGTCTCGTTTCGCTCTCTTTCACCCTCCTTCGTCTCGTTTCACTCTCTTTCACCCTCCTTCGTCTCATTTCGCTCTCTTTCACCCTCCTTCATCTCGTTTCGCTATCTCTCACACTCCTTCGTCTCGTTCCGCTCTCTTCCACCCTCCTTTGTCTCGTTTCGCTCTCTCTCACCCTCCTTCGTCTCGTTTCGCTGTTTTCCTCCCTCCTTCGTCTCGTTTTGCCTTCATTCACCCTCCTTCGTCTCATTTTGCCTTCTTTCCCCCTCCTTCGTCTTGTTTCGTTCTCTTTCACCCTCCTTCATCTCGTTTCGCTCTCTTTCACCTTCCTTCGCCCCGTTTCGCACTCTTTCACCCTCCTTTGTCTCGTTTAGCTCTCTTTCACCCTCCTTCATCTCGTTTAGTTCTCTTTCACCTTCCTTCGTCTCGTTTCGCTCTCTTTCACTCTCCTTCGTCTCGTTTCGCTCTCTTTCACCCTCCTTCATCTCGTTTCGCTCTCTTCCACCCTCCTTCGTTTCGGTTCGCTCTCTTTCACCTTCCTTTGTCTCGTTTCGCTCTCTTTCACCCTCCTTTGTCTCGATTCGCACTCTTTCACCTTCCTCCGCCTCGTTTCACTCTCTTTCACCCTCCTTCGTCTTGTTTCGCTCTCTTTCACCCTCCTTCGTCTTGTTTCGCTCTCTTTCAACCCCCTTCGTCTCGTTTCCCTCTCTTTCACCCTCCTTCATCTCGTTTCGCTCTCCCTCACCCTCCTTCCTCTCGTTTCGCTCTCTTCCACCCTCCTTCGTATCGTTTCAGCCTCTTTCTCCCTCCTTTGTCTCGTTTCGCTCTCTTTCACCCTCCTTCGCCTCGTTTCGCTCTCTTCCACCCTCCTTCGTCTCATTTCGCCTTCCTTCACCCTCCTTCGTCTCGTTTCGCTCTCTTCCACCCTCCTTGGTCTCGTTTCGCTCTCTCTCACCCTCCTTCGTCTCGTTTCGCTGTCTTCCTCCCTCTTTCGTCTCGTTTCGCCTTCTTTCACCCTCCTTCGTCTCGTTTCGCTCACTTTCCCCCTCCTTCGTCTCGTTTCATTCTCTTTCACCCTCCTTCGTCTCGTTTTGCTCTCTTTGACCCTCCTTCGTCTCGTTTCACCCTCCTTCACCCTCCTCCATCTCGTTTCGCTCTCTTTCACCCTCCTTCGTCTCGTTTCACACTCTTTCACCCTCCTTCATCTCGTTTCGCTGTCTCTCACCCTCCTTCGTCTCGTTTCGCTGTCTTCCTCCCTCCTTCGTCTCGTTTCGCCTTCTTTCACCCTCCTTCGCCTCGTTTCGCTCTCTTTCCCCCTCCTTCGTCTCGTTTCGTTCTCTTTCACCCTCCTTCGTCTCGTTTCGCTCTCTTTCACCTTCCTTCGCCTCGTTTCGCTCTCTTTCACCCTCCTTTGTCTCGTTTCGATCTCTTTCACCCTCCTTCATCTCGTTTAGCTCTCTTTCACCTTCCTTCGTCTCGTTTCGCTCTCTTTCACCCTCCTTCGTCTCGTTTCGCTCTCTTTCACCCTCCTTCATCTCGTTTCGCTCTCTTTCACCCTCCTTCATCTCGTTTCGCTCTCTTTCACCCTCCTTCATCTCGTTTAGCTCTCTTTCACCTTCCTTCGTCTCGTTTCGCTCTCTTTCACCCTCCTTCGTCTCGTTTCGCTCTCTTTCACCCTCCTTCATCTCGTTTCGCTCTCTTTCACCCTCCTTCGGCTCGTTTCGCTCTCTTTCACCCTCCTTCATCTCGTTTCGCTCTCTTTCACCCTCCTTCGGCTCGTTTTGCTCTCTTTCACCCTCCTTCATCTCGTTTCGCTCTCTTTCATCCTCCTTCGTCACGGTTCGCTCTCTTTCACCTTCCTTCGTCTCGTTTCACTCTCTTTCACCCTCCTTTGTCTCGATTCGCACTCTTTCACCTTCCTTCGCCTCGTTTCACTCCCTTTCACTCTCCTTCATCTCGTTTCGCCCTCTTTCACCCTCCTTCGTCTCGGTTCGCTCTCTTTCACCTTCCTTCATCTCGTTTCGCTCTCTTTCACCCTCCTTTGTCTAGATTCGCACTCTTTCATCTTCCTTCGCCTCATTTCCCTCTCTTTCACCCTCCTTCATCTCGTTTCGCTCTCTTTCACCCTCCTTCGTCTCGTTTCACTTTCTTTCACCCTCCTTCATCTCGTTTCGCTCTCTTTCATCCTCCTTCTGCTCGTTTTGCTCTCTTTCACCCTCCTTCATCTCGTTACGCTCTCTTTCACCCTCCTTCGTCTCGTTTCTCTCTCTTCCACCCTCCTTCGTCTCGTTTCGCTCTCTTTCACCCTCCTTCATCTCGTTTCGCTCTCTTTCACCCTCCTTCGACTCGTTTTGCTCTCTTTCACCCTCCTTCGTCTCGTTTCGCTCTCTTTCATCCTCCTTTGTCGCGGTTCGCTCTCTTTCACCTTCCTTCGTCTCGTTTCGCTCTCTTTCACCCTCCTTTGTCTCGATTCGCACTCTTTCACCTTCCTTCGCCTCGTTTCACTCCCTTTCACTCTCCTTCGTCTCGTTTCGCCCTCTTTCACCCTCCTTCGTCTCGGTTCGCTCTCTTTCACCTTCCTTCGTCTCGTTTCGCTCTCTTTCACCCTCCTTTGTCTCGATTCGCACTCTTTCACCTTCCTTCGCCTCGTTTCACTCCCTTTCAATCTCCTTCGTCTCGTTTCGCCCTCTTTCACCCTCCTTCGTTTCGGTTCGCTCTCTTTCACCTTCCTTCGTCTCGTTTCGCTCTCTTCCACCCTCCTTCGTCTCGTTTCGCCCTCTTTCACCCTCCTTCATCTCGGTTCGCTCTCTTTCACCTTCCTTCGTCTCGTTTCGCTCTCTTTCACCCTCCTTTGTCTCGATTCGCACTCTTTCACCTTCCTTCGCCTCGTTTCACTCTCTTTCACCCTCCTTCGTCTCGTTTCGCTCTCTTTCACACTCCTTCGTCTCGTTTCACTCTCTTTCACCCTCCTTCGTCTCGGTTCACTCTCCTTCACACTCCTTCGTCTCGTTTCGCTCTCCCTCACCCTCCTTCCTCTCGTTTCACTCTCTTCCACGCTCCTTTGTCTCGTTTCAGCCTCTTTCACCCTCCTTTGTCTCGTTTCGCTCTCTTTCACCCTCCTTCATTTCGTTTCGCTCTCTTTGACCCTCCTTCGTCACGTTTCGGCTTCTTTCACCCTCCTTCGTCTCGTTTCGCTCTCTCTCACCCTCCTTCGTCTCGTTTCGCTGTATTCCTCCCTCCTTCGTCTCGTTTCGCCTTCTTTCACCCTCCTTCGTCTCGTTTCGCTCTCTTTCCCCCTCCTTCATCTCGTTTTGTTCTCTTTCACCCTCCTTCTTCTCGTTTCGCTCTCTTTCACCTTCCTTCGCCTCGTTTCGCTCTCTTTCACCCTCCTTTGTCTCGTTTCGATCTCTTTCACCCTCCTTCATCTCGTTTAGCTCTCTTTCACCTTCCTTCGTCTCGTTTCGCTCTCTTTCACCCTCCTTCGTCTCGTTTAGATCTCTTTCACCCTCCTTCGTCTCGTTTCACTCTTTTTCACCCTCCTTCGTCTCGTTTCGCTCTCTTTCACCCTCCTTCGTCTCGTTTCGCTCTCTTTCACCCTCCTTCGTCTCGTATCGCTCTCTTCCACCCTCCTTCGTTTCGGTTCGCTCTCTTTCACCTTCCTTCGTCTCGTTTCGCTCTCTTTCACCCTCCTTTATCTCGATTCGCAATCTTTCACCTTCCTTCATCTCGTTTCACTCTCTTTCACCCTCCTTCGTCTCGTTTCGCTCTCTTTCACCCTCCTTCATCTCGTTTCGCTCTCTTTCACCCTCCTTCGTCTTGTTTCCCTCTCTTTCACCCTTCTTCATCTCGTTTCGCTCTCCCTCACCCTCCTTCCTCTCGTTTCGCTCTCTTCCACCCTCCTTTGTCTCGTTTCAGCCTCTTTCACCCTCCTTTGTCTCGTTTCGCTCTCTTTCACCCTCCTTCATCTCGTTTCGCTCTCTTTGACCCTCCTTCGTCTCTTTTCACTCTCTTTCACCCTCCTTCGTCTCGTTTCGCTCTCTTCCACCCTCCTTCGTCTCGTTTCGCCCTCCTTCACCCTCCTTCGTCTCGTTTCGCTCTCTTTCACCATCCTTTGTCTCGTTTCGCTCTCTTTCACCCTCTTTCGTATCGTTTCGCTATCTCTCACCCTCCTTCGTCTCGTTTCGCTGTCTTCCTCCCTCCTTCGTCTCGTTTCGCCTTCCTTCACCCTCCTTCATCTCGTTTTGCCCTCTCTCACCCGCCTTTGTCTCGTTTCGCTCTCTTTCACCATCCTTCGTCTCGTTTCGCTCTCTTTCACCCTCCTTCGTCTCGTTTCGCTCTCTTCCACCCTCCTTCGTCTCGTTTCGCACTCTTTCACCCTCCTTCGGCTCGTTTCGCTCTCTTTGACACTCCTTCGTCTCGTTTTGTTCTCTTTCACCCTCATTCGTATCGTTTCGCTCTCTTTCACCCTCCTTCGTCTCGTTTCGCTTTCTTTAACCCTTCTTTGTCTCGTTTGTCCGTCTTTCACAATCCTTCGTCTCGTTTTGCTCTCTTTCACACTCCTTCGTCTCGTTTCGTTCTCTTTCACCCTCCTTCTTCTCGTTTCCCTCTCTTTCAACCTCCATCGTCTCGTTTCGCTCTCTTCCACCCTCCTTCGGCTAGTTTCGCACTCTTTCACCCTCCTTCATCTCGGTTCGCTCTCTTTCACCTTCCTTCATCTCGTTTCGCTCTCTTTCACCATCCTTCGTCTCGTTTCGCACTCTTTCACCCTCCTTTGTCTCGTTTCGCTCTCTTTCACCCTCCTTCGTTTCGTTTGGCTCTCTTTCACCCTCCTTCGTCTTGTTTCGCTCTCTTCCACCCTTCTTCGTCTCGTTTCGCGCTCTTTCACCCTCCTTCGGCTCGTTTCGCACTATTTCACCCGCCTTTGTCTCGTTTCGCTCTCTTTCACGCTCCTTCGTCTCGTTTCGCTCTCTTCCACCCTCCTTCGTCTCGTTTCGCCCTCCTTCACCCTCCTTCGTCTCGTTTCGCTCTCTTTCACCATCCTTCGTCTCGTTTCGCTCTCTTTCACCCTCCTTCGTCTCGTTTCTCTATCTCTCACCCTCCTTCGTCTCGTTTCGCTCTCTTCCACCGTCCTACATCTCGTTTCGCTCTCTCTCACCCTCCTTCGTCTCGTTTCGCTGTCTTCCTCCCTCCTTCGTCTCGTTTCGCCTTCCTTCACCCTCCTTCATCTCGTTTTGCCCTCTCTCACCCTTCTTCGTCTCGTTTCGCTCTGTTTCACCCTCCTTCGTCTCCTTTCGCTCTCTTTCACCCTCCTTCGTCTCGTTTCACTCTCTTTCGCCCTCCTTCGGCTCGTTTTGCTCTCTTTCACCCTCCTTCATCTCGTTTCGCGCTCTTTCCTACTCCTTCATCGCGGTTCGCTCTCTTTCACCTTCCTTCGTCTCGTTTCGCTCTCTTTCACCCTCGTTTCGCTCTGTTTCACCCTCCTTCGTCTCGTTTCTCTATCTCTCACCCTCCTTCGTCTCGTTTCGCTCTCTTCCACCGTCCTACATCTCGTTTCGCTCTCTCTCACCCTCCTTCGTCTCGTTTCGCTGTCTTCCTCCCTCCTTCGTCTCGTTTCGCCTTCCTTCACCCTCCTTCATCTCGTTTTGCCCTCTCTCACCCTTCTTCGTCTCGTTTCGCTCTGTTTCACCCTCCTTCGTCTCCTTTCGCTCTCTTTCACCCTCCTTCGTCTCGTTTCACTCTCTTTCGCCCTCCTTCGGCTCGTTTTGCTCTCTTTCACCCTCCTTCATCTCGTTTCGCGCTCTTTCCTACTCCTTCATCGCGGTTCGCTCTCTTTCACCTTCCTTCGTCTCGTTTCGCTCTCTTTCACCCTCCTTTGTCTCGATTCGCACACTTTCACCTTCCTTCGCCTCGTTTCACTCTCTTTCATCCTCCTTCGTCTCGTTTCGCCCTCTTTCACCCTCCTTCGTCTCGTTTCGCTCTCTTTCACCTTCCTTCGTCTCGTTTCGCTCTCTTTCACCCTCCTTTGTCTAGATTCGCACTCTTTCAACTTCCTTCACCTCATTTCCCTCTCTTTCACCCTCCTTCATCTCGTTTTGCTCTCTTTCACCCTCCTTCGTCTCGTTTCACTCACTTTCACCCGACTTCATCTCGTTTCGCTCTCTTTCACCCTCCTTCTGCTCGTTTTGCTCTCTTTCACCCTCCTTCATCTCGTTTCGCTCTCTTTCACACTCCTTCGTCTCGTTTTGCTCTCTTCCACACTCCTTCGTCTCGTTTCGCCCTCTTTCAGCCTCCTTCATCTCGGTTCGCTCTCTTTCACCTTCCTTCGTCTCGTTTCGCTCTCTTTCACCCTCCGTCGTCTCGTTTCGCACTCCTTCACCCTCCTTCGTCTCGTTTCGCTCTCTTTCACCCTCCTTCGTCTCGTTTCGCTCTCTTTCACCCTCTTTGTCTCGTTTCGCTCTCTTTCACCCTCCTTCGTCTTGTTTCGCTCTCTTTCACCCTCCTTCGTCTCGTTTCGCTCTCTTTCACCCACCTTCGTCTCGTTTCGCTCTCTCTCACACTCCTTCGTCTCGTTTCGCTCTCTTCCACCCTCCGTCGTCTCGTTTCGCCTTCTTTCACCCTCCTTCGTCTCGTTTCGCTCTCTTTCCCCCTCCTTCGTCTCGTTTTGTTCTCTTTAACCCTCCTTCATCTCGTTTCGCTCTCTTTCACCCTCCTTCGTCTCGTTTAGCGCTCATTCACCCTCCTTCGTCTCGTTTCACTCTTTTTCACCCTCCTTCGTTTCGTTTCGCTCTCTTTCATCCTCCTTCGTCTCGTTTCGCTCTCTTTCACCCTCCATCGGCTCGTTTCGCTCTCTTTCGCCCTCCTTCGTCTCGTTTCGCTCTCTTTCGCCCTCCTTCATCTCGTTTCGCTCTCTCTCACCATCCTTCGTCTCGTTTCGCTCTCTTCCACACTCCTTCGTCTCGATTCGCTCTCTTCCTCCCTCCTTCATCTCGTTTCGCCCACTCTCCACCTTCTTCGTCTCGTTTCGCTCTCTTTCACCCTTCTTCGCCTCGTTTCGCTCTCTTTCACCCTCCTTCGTCTCGTTTCATTCTCTTTCGCGCTCCTTCGTCTCGTTTCGCCCTCTTCCACCCTCCTTCGTCTCGTTTCACTCACTGTCACCCTCCTTCGGCTCGTTTAGCTCTCTTCCACCATCCTTCGTCTCGTTTCGCTCTCTTTCACCCTCCTTCGGCTCATTTCGCTCTCTTTGACCCTCCTTCGTCTCGTTTCGCTCTCTTCCACCCTCCTTCGTCACGTTTCGCTCACTGTCACCCTCCTTCGGCTCGTTTAGCTCTCTTTCACCCTCCTTCGTCTCGTTTCGCTCTCATTCCCCCTCCTTCGTCTCGTTTCGCTCTCTTCCACCCTCCTTCGTCTCGTTTCGCTCTCTCTCACCCTCCTTCATCTCGTTTCGCTCTCTTCCTCCCTCCTTCGTCTCATTTCGCCATATTTCACCCTCATTCGTCTCGTTTCGCTCTCTTTCCCCCTCCTTCGTCTCGTTTCGTTCTCTTTCACCCTCCTTCATCTCGTTTCGCTCTCTTTCACCTTCCTTCGCCTCGATTCGCTCTCTTTCACCCTCCTTTGTCTCGTTTCGCTCTCTTCCACCCTCCTTCGGCTAGTTTCGCACTCTTTCACCCTCCTTCGTCTCGGTTCGCTCTCTTTCACCTTCCTTCATCTCGTTTCGCTCTCTTTCACCATCCTTCGTCTCGTTTCGCACTCTTTCACCCTCCTTTGTCTCGTTTCGCTCTCTTTCACCCTCCTTCGTTTCGTTTGGCTCTCTTTCACCCTCCTTCGTCTTGTTTCGCTCTCTTCCACCCTTCTTCGTCTCGTTTCGCTATTTCTCACCCTCCTTCGTCTCGTTTCGCTCTCTTCCACCGTCCTTCATCTCGTTTCGCTCTCTCTCACCCTCCTTCGTCTCGTTTCGCTGTCTTCCTTCCTCCTTCGTCTCGTTTCGCCTTCCTTCACCCTCCTTCATCTCGTTTTGCCCTCTCTCACCCTTCTTCGTCTCGTTTCGCTCTGTTTCACCCTCCTTCGTCTCCTTTCGCTCTCTTTCACCCTCCTTCGTCTCGTTTCACTCTCTTTCGCCCTCCTTCGGCTCGTTTTGCTCTCTTTCACACTCCTTCATCTCGTTTCGCTCTCTTTCCTACTCCTTCATCGCGGTTCGCTCTCTTTCACCTTCCTTCGTCTCGTTTCGCTCTCTTTCACCCTCCTTTGTCTCGATTCGCACTCTTTCACCTTCCTTCGCCTCGTTTCACTCTCTTTCATCCTCCTTCGTCTCGTTTCGCCCTCTTTCACCCTCCTTCGTCTCGTTTCGCTCTCTTTCACCTTCCTTCGTCTCGTTTCGCTCTCTTTCACCCTCCTTTGTCTAGATTCGCACTCTTTCAACTTCCTTCACCTCATTTCCCTCTCTTTCACCCTCCTTCATCTCGTTTTGCTCTCTTTCACCCTCCTTCGTCTCGTTTCACTCACTTTCACCCTACTTCATCTCGTTTCGCTCTCTTTCACCCTCCTTCTGCTCGTTTTGCTCTCTTTCACCCTCCTTCATCTCGTTTCGCTCTCTTTCACACTCCTTCGTCTCGTTTTGCTCTCTTCCACACTCCTTCGTCTCGTTTCACTCACTTTCACCCTAATTCATCTCGTTTCGCTCTCTTTCACCCTCCTTCGGCTCGTTTAGCTCTCTTCCACCATCCTTCGTCTCGTTTCGCTCTCTTTCACCCTCCTTCGTCTTGTTTCCCTCTCTTTCACCCTTCTTCATCTCGTTTCGCTCTCCCTCACCCTCCTTCCTCTCGTTTCGCTCTCTTCCACCCTCCTTCGTCTCGTTTCAGCCTCTTTCACCCTCCTTTGTCTCGTTTCGCTCTCTTTCACCCTCCTTCATCTCGTTTCGCTCTCTTTGACCCTCCTTCGTCTCTTTTCACTCTCTTTCACCCTCCTTCGTCTCGTTTCGCTCTCTTCCACCCTTCTTCGTCTCGTTTCGCCCTCCTTCACCCTCCTTCGTCTCGTTTCGCTCTCTTTCACCATCCTTTGTCTCGTTTCGCTCTCTTTCACCCTCCTTCGTATCGTTTCGCTATCTCTCACCCTCCTTCGTCTCGTTTCGCTGTCTTCCTCCCTCCTTCGTCTCGTTTCGCCTTCCTTCACCCTCCTTCATCTCGTTTTGCCCTCTCTCACCCGCCTTTGTCTCGTTTCGCTCTCTTTCACCATCCTTCGTCTCGTTTCGCTCTCTTTCACCCTCCTTCGTCTCGTTTCGCTCTCTTCCACCCTCCTTCGTCTCGTTTCGCACTCTTTCACCCTCCTTCGGCTCGTTTCGCTCTCTTTGACACTCCTTCGTCTCGTTTTGTTCTCTTTCACCCTCATTCGTCTCGTTTCGCTCTCTTTCACCCTCCTTCGTCTCGTTTCGCTTTCTTTAACCCTTCTTTGTCTCGTTTGTCCGTCTTTCACAATCCTTCGTCTCGTTTTGCTCTCTTTCACACTCCTTCGTCTCGTTTCGTTCTCTTTCACCCTCCTTCTTCTCGTTTCCCTCTCTTTCAACCTCCATCGTCTCGTTTCGCTCTCTTCCACCCTCCTTCGGCTAGTTTCGCACTCTTTCACCCTCCTTCGTCTCGGTTCGCTCTCTTTCACCTTCCTTCATCTCGTTTCGCTCTCTTTCACCATCCTTCGTCTCGTTTCGCACTCTTTCACCCTCCTTTGTCTCGTTTCGCTCTCTTTCACCCTCCTTCGTTTCGTTTGGCTCTCTTTCACCCTCCTTCGTCTTGTTTCGCTCTCTTCCACCCTTCTTCGTCTCGTTTCGCGCTCTTTCACCCTCCTTCGGCTCGTTTCGCACTATTTCACCCGCCTTTGTCTCGTTTCGCTCTCTTTCACTCTCCTTCGTCTCGTTTCGCTCTCTTCCACCCTCCTTCGTCTCGTTTCGCCCTCCTTCACCCTCCTTCGTCTCGTTTCGCTCTCTTTCACCATCCTTCGTCTCGTTTCGCTCTCTTTCACCCTCCTTCGTCTCGTTTCGCTATCTCTCACCCTCCTTCGTCTCGTTTCGCTCTCTTCCACCGTCCTACATCTCGTTTCGCTCTCTCTCACCCTCCTTCGTCTCGTTTCGCTGTCTTCCTCCCTCCTTCGTCTCGTTTCGCCTTCCTTCACCCTCCTTCATCTCGTTTTGCCCTCTCTCACCCTTCTTCGTCTCGTTTCGCTCTGTTTCACCCTCCTTCGTCTCCTTTCGCTCTCTTTCACCCTCCTTCGTCTCGTTTCACTCTCTTTCGCCCTCCTTCGGCTCGTTTTGCTCTCTTTCACCCTCCTTCATCTCGTTTCGCGCTCTTTCCTACTCCTTCATCGCGGTTCGCTCTCTTTCACCTTCCTTCGTCTCGTTTCGCTCTCTTTCACCCTCCTTTGTCTCGATTCGCACTCTTTCACCTTCCTTCGCCTCGTTTCACTCTCTTTCATCCTCCTTCGTCTCGTTTCGCCCTCTTTCACCCTCCTTCGTCTCGTTTCGCTCTCTTTCACCTTCCTTCGTCTCGTTTCGCTCTCTTTCACCCTCCTTTGTCTAGATTCGCACTCTTTCAACTTCCTTCACCTCATTTCCCTCTCTTTCACCCTCCTTCATCTCGTTTTGCTCTCTTTCACCCTCCTTCGTCTCGTTTCACTCACTTTCACCCTACTTCATCTCGTTTCGCTCTCTTTCACCCTCCTTCTGCTCGTTTTGCTCTCTTTCACCCTCCTTCATCTCGTTTCGCTCTCTTTCACACTCCTTCGTCTCGTTTTGCTCTCTTCCACACTCCTTCGTCTCGTTTCACTCACTTTCACCCTAATTCATCTCGTTTCGCTCTCTTTCACCCTCCTTCGGCTCGTTTAGCTCTCTTCCACCATCCTTCGTCTCGTTTCGCTCTCTTTCACCCTCCTTCGTCTTGTTTCCCTCTCTTTCACCCTTCTTCATCTCGTTTCGCTCTCCCTCACCCTCCTTCCTCTCGTTTCGCTCTCTTCCACCCTCCTTCGTCTCGTTTCAGCCTCTTTCACCCTCCTTTGTCTCGTTTCGCTCTCTTTCACCCTCCTTCATCTCGTTTCGCTCTCTTTGACCCTCCTTCGTCTCTTTTCACTCTCTTTCACCCTCCTTCGTCTCGTTTCGCTCTCTTCCACCCTCCTTCGTCTCGTTTCGCCCTCCTTCACCCTCCTTCGTCTCGTTTCGCTCTCTTTCACCATCCTTTGTCTCGTTTCGCTCTCTTTCACCCTCCTTCGTATCGTTTCGCTATCTCTCACCCTCCTTCGTCTCGTTTCGCTGTCTTCCTCCCTCCTTCGTCTCGTTTCGCCTTCCTTCACCCTCCTTCATCTCGTTTTGCCCTCTCTCACCCGCCTTTGTCTCGTTTCGCTCTCTTTCACCATCCTTCGTCTCGTTTCGCTCTCTTTCACCCTCCTTCGTCTCGTTTCGCTCTCTTCCACCCTCCTTCGTCTCGTTTCGCACTCTTTCACCCTCCTTCGGCTCGTTTCGCTCTCTTTGACACTCCTTCGTCTCGTTTTGTTCTCTTTCACCCTCATTCGTCTCGTTTCGCTCTCTTTCACCCTCCTTCGTCTCGTTTCGCTTTCTTTAACCCTTCTTTGTCTCGTTTGTCCGTCTTTCACAATCCTTCGTCTCGTTTTGCTCTCTTTCACACTCCTTCGTCTCGTTTCGTTCTCTTTCACCCTCCTTCTTCTCGTTTCCCTCTCTTTCAACCTCCATCGTCTCGTTTCGCTCTCTTCCACCCTCCTTCGGCTAGTTTCGCACTCTTTCACCCTCCTTCGTCTCGGTTCGCTCTCTTTCACCTTCCTTCATCTCGTTTCGCTCTCTTTCACCATCCTTCGTCTCGTTTCGCACTCTTTCACCCTCCTTTGTCTCGTTTCGCTCTCTTTCACCCTCCTTCGTTTCGTTTGGCTCTCTTTCACCCTCCTTCGTCTTGTTTCGCTCTCTTCCACCCTTCTTCGTCTCGTTTCGCGCTCTTTCACCCTCCTTCGGCTCGTTTCGCACTATTTCACCCGCCTTTGTCTCGTTTCGCTCTCTTTCACTCTCCTTCGTCTCGTTTCGCTCTCTTCCACCCTCCTTCGTCTCGTTTCGCCCTCCTTCACCCTCCTTCGTCTCGTTTCGCTCTCTTTCACCATCCTTCGTCTCGTTTCGCTCTCTTTCACCCTCCTTCGTCTCGTTTCGCTATCTCTCACCCTCCTTCGTCTCGTTTCGCTCTCTTCCACCGTCCTACATCTCGTTTCGCTCTCTCTCACCCTCCTTCGTCTCGTTTCGCTGTCTTCCTCCCTCCTTCGTCTCGTTTCGCCTTCCTTCACCCTCCTTCATCTCGTTTTGCCCTCTCTCACCCTTCTTCGTCTCGTTTCGCTCTGTTTCACCCTCCTTCGTCTCCTTTCGCTCTCTTTCACCCTCCTTCGTCTCGTTTCACTCTCTTTCGCCCTCCTTCGGCTCGTTTTGCTCTCTTTCACCCTCCTTCATCTCGTTTCGCGCTCTTTCCTACTCCTTCATCGCGATTCGCTCTCTTTCACCTTCCTTCGTCTCGTTTCGCTCTCTTTCACCCTCCTTTGTCTCGATTCGCACTCTTTCACCTTCCTTCGCCTCGTTTCACTCTCTTTCATCCTCCTTCGTCTCGTTTCGCCCTCTTTCACCCTCCTTCGTCTCGTTTCGCTCTCTTTCACCTTCCTTCGTCTCGTTTCGCTCTCTTTCACCCTCCTTTGTCTAGATTCGCACTCTTTCAACTTCCTTCACCTCATTTCCCTCTCTTTCACCCTCCTTCATCTCGTTTTGCTCTCTTTCACCCTCCTTCGTCTCGTTTCACTCACTTTCACCCTACTTCATCTCGTTTCGCTCTCTTTCAACCTCCTTCTGCTCGTTTTGCTCTCTTTCACCCTCCTTCATCTCGTTTCGCTCTCTTTCACACTCCTTCGTCTCGTTTTGCTCTCTTCCACACTCCTTCGTCTCGTTTCACTCACTTTCACCCTAATTCATCTCGTTTCGCTCTCTTTCACCCTCCTTCGGCTCGTTTAGCTCTCTTCCACCATCCTCCGTCTCGTTTCGCTCTCTTTCACCCTCCTTCGTCTTGTTTCCCTCTCTTTCACCCTTCTTCATCTCGTTTCGCTCTCCCTCACCCTCCTTCCTCTCGTTTCGCTCTCTTCCACCCTCCTTCGTCTCGTTTCAGCCTCTTTCACCCTCCTTTGTCTCGTTTCGCTCTCTTTCACCCTCCTTCATCTCGTTTCGCTCTCTTTGACCCTCCTTCGTCTCTTTTCACTCTCTTTCACCCTCCTTCGTCTCGTTTCGCTCTCTTCCACCCTCCTTCGTCTCGTTTCGCCCTCCTTCACCCTCCTTCGTCTCGTTTCGCTCTCTTTCACCATCCTTTGTCTCGTTTCGCTCTCTTTCACCCTCCTTCGTATCGTTTCGCTATCTCTCACCCTCCTTCGTCTCGTTTCGCTGTCTTCCTCCCTCCTTCGTCTCGTTTCGCCTTCCTTCACCCTCCTTCATCTCGTTTTGCCCTCTCTCACCCGCCTTTGTCTCGTTTCGCTCTCTTTCACCATCCTTCGTCTCGTTTCGCTCTCTTTCACCCTCCTTCGTCTCGTTTCGCTCTCTTCCACCCTCCTTCGTCTCGTTTCGCACTCTTTCACCCTCCTTCGGCTCGTTTCGCTCTCTTTGACACTCCTTCGTCTCGTTTTGTTCTCTTTCACCCTCATTCGTCTCGTTTCGCTCTCTTTCACCCGCCTTCGTCTCGTTTCGCTTTCTTTAACCCTTCTTTGTCTCGTTTGTCCGTCTTTCACAATCCTTCGTCTCGTTTTGCTCTCTTTCACACTCCTTCGTCTCGTTTCGTTCTCTTTCACCCTCCTTCTTCTCGTTTCCCTCTCTTTCAACCTCCATCGTCTCGTTTCGCTCTCTTCCACCCTCCTTCGGCTAGTTTCGCACTCTTTCACCCTCCTTCGTCTCGGTTCGCTCTCTTTCACCTTCCTTCATCTCGTTTCGCTCTCTTTCACCATCCTTCGTCTCGTTTCGCACTCTTTCACCCTCCTTTGTCTCGTTTCGCTCTCTTTCACCCTCCTTCGTTTCGTTTGGCTCTCTTCCACCCTTCTTCGTCTCGTTTCGCGCTCTTTCACCCTCCTTCGGCTCGTTTCGCACTATTTCACCCGCCTTTGTCTCGTTTCGCTCTCTTTCACTCTCCTTCGTCTCGTTTCGCTCTCTTCCACCCTCCTTCGTCTCGTTTCGCCCTCCTTCACCCTCCTTCGTCTCGTTTCACTCTCTTTCACCATCCTTCGTCTCGTTTCGCTCTCTTTCACCCTCCTTCGTCTCGTTTCGCTATCTCTCACCCTCCTTCGTCTCGTTTCGCTCTCTTCCACCGTCCTACATCTCGTTTCGCTCTCTCTCACCCTCCTTCGTCTCGTTTCGCTGTCTTCCTCCCTCCTTCGTCTCGTTTAGCCTTCCTTCACCCTCCTTCATCTCGTTTTGCCCTCTCTCACCCTTCTTCGTCTCGTTTCGCTCTGTTTCACCCTCCTTCGTCTCCTTTCGCTCTCTTTCACCCTCCTTCGTCTCGTTTCACTCTCTTTCGCCCTCCTTCGCCTCGTTTTGCTCTCTTTCACCCTCCTTCATCTCGTTTCGCGCTCTTTCCTACTCCTTCATCGCGGTTCGCTCTCTTTCACCTTCCTTCGTCTCGTTTCGCTCTCTTTCACCCTCCTTTGTCTCGATTCGCACTCTTTCACCTTCCTTCGCCTCGTTTCACTCTCTTTCATCCTCCTTCGTCTCGTTTTGCCCTCTTTCACCCTCCTTCGTCTCGTTTCGCTCTCTTTCACCTTCCTTCGTCTCGTTTCGCTCTCTTTCACCCTCCTTTGTCTAGATTCGCACTCTTTCAACTTCCTTCACCTCATTTCCCTCTCTTTCACCCTCCTTCATCTCGTTTTGCTCTCTTTCACCCTCCTTCGTCTCGTTTCACTCACTTTCACCCTACTTCATCTCGTTTCGCTCTCTTTCACCCTCCTTCTGCTCGTTTTGCTCTCTTTCACCCTCCTTCATCTCGTTTCGCTCTCTTTCACACTCCTTCGTCTCGTTTTGCTCTCTTCCACACTCCTTCGTCTCGTTTCGCCCTCTTTCAGCCTCCTTCATCTCGGTTCGCTCTCTTTCACCCTCCTTCGTCTCGTTTCGCTCTCTTTCACCCTCCTTCGTCTCGTTTCGCTCTCTTTCACCCTACTTTGTCTCGTTTCGCTCTCTTTCACCCTCCTTCGTCTTGTTTCGCTCTCTTTCACCCTCCTTCGTCTCGTTTCGCTCTCTTTCACCCACCTTCGTCTCGTTTCGCTCTCTCTCACCCTCCTTCATCTCGTTTCGCTCTCTTCCACCCTCCGTCGTCTCGTTTCGCCTTCTTTCACCCTCCTTCGTCTCGTTTCGCTCTCTTTCCCCCTCCTTCGTCTCGTTTTGTTCTCTTTAACCCTCCTTCATCTCGTTTCGCTCTCTTTCACCCTCCTTCATCTCGTTTAGCGCTCATTCACCCTCCTTCGTCTCGTTTCACTCTTTTTCACCCTCCTTCGTTTCGTTTCGCTCTCTTTCATCCTCCTTCGTCTCGTTTCGCTCTCTTTCACCCTCCATCGGCTCGTTTCGCTCTCTTTCGCCCTCCTTCGTCTCGTTTCGCTCTCTTTCGCCCTCCTTCGTCTCGTTTCGCTCTCTCTCACCATCCTTCGTCTCGTTTCGCTCTCTTCCACCCTCCTTCGTCTCGATTCGCTCTCTTCCTCCCTCCTTCATCTCGTTTCGCCCACTCTCCACCTTCTTCGTCTCGTTTCGCTCTCTTTCACCCTTCTTCGCCTCGTTTCGCTCTCTTTCACCCTCCTTCGTCTCGTTTCATTCTCTTTCGCGCTCCTTCGTCTCGTTTCGCCCTCTTCCACCCTCCTTCGTCTCGTTTCACTCACTGTCACCCTCCTTCGGCTCGTTTAGCTCTCTTCCACCATCCTTCGTCTCGTTTCGCTCTCTTTCACCCTCCTTCGGCTCATTTCGCTCTCTTTGACCCTCCTTCGTCTCGTTTCGCTCTCTTCCACCCTCCTTCGTCACGTTTCGCTCACTGTCACCCTCCTTCGGCTCGTTTAGCTCTCTTTCACCCTCCTTCGTCTCGTTTCGCTCTCATTCCCCCTCCTTCGTCTCGTTTCGCTCTCTTCCACCCTCCTTCGTCTCGTTTCGCTCTCTCTCACCCTCCTTCATCTCGTTTCGCTCTCTTCCTCCCTCCTTCGTCTCATTTCGCCATATTTCACCCTCATTCGTCTCGTTTCGCTCTCCTTCCCCCTCCTTCGCCTCGTTTCGTTCTCTTTCACCCTCCTTCATCTCGTTTCGCTCTCTTTCACCTTCCTTCGCCTCGATTCGCTCTCTTTCACCCTCCTTTGTCTCGTTTCGCTCTCTTCCACCCTCCTTCGGCTAGTTTCGCACTCTTTCACCCTCCTTCGTCTCGGTTCGCTCTCTTTCACCTTCCTTCATCTCGTTTCGCTCTCTTTCACCATCCTTCGTCTCGTTTCGCACTCTTTCACCCTCCTTTGTCTCGTTTCGCTCTCTTTCACCCTCCTTCGTTTCGTTTGGCTCTCTTTCACCCTCCTTCGTCTTGTTTCGCTCTCTTCCACCCTTCTTCGTCTCGTTTCGCTATTTCTCACCCTCCTTCGTCTCGTTTCGCTCTCTTCCACCGTCCTTCATCTCGTTTCGCTCTCTCTCACCCTCCTTCGTCTCGTTTCGCTGTCTTCCTCCCTCCTTCGTCTCGTTTCGCCTTCCTTCACCCTCCTTCATCTCGTTTTGCCCTCTCTCACCCTTCTTCGTCTCGTTTCGCTCTGTTTCACCCTCCTTCGTCTCCTTTCGCTCTATTTCACCCTCCGTCGTCTCGTTTCACTCTCTTTCGCCCTCCTTCGGCTCGTTTTGCTCTCTTTCACCCTCCTTCATCTCGTTTCGCTCTCTTTCCTACTCCTTCATCGCGGTTCGCTCTCTTTCACCTTCCTTCGTCTCGTTTCGCTCTCTTTCACCCTCCTTTGTCTCGATTCGCACTCTTTCACCTTCCTTCGCCTCGTTTCACTCTCTTTCATCCTCCTTCGTCTCGTTTCGCCCTCTTTCACCCTCCTTCGTCTCGTTTCGCTCTCTTTCACCTTCCTTCGTCTCGTTTCGCTCTCTTTCACCCTCCTTTGTCTAGATTCGCACTCTTTCAACTTCCTTCACCTCATTTCCCTCTCTTTCACCCTCCTTCATCTCGTTTTGCTCTCTTTCACCCTCCTTCGTCTCGTTTCACTCACTTTCACCCTACTTCATCTCGTTTCGCTCTCTTTCACCCTCCTTCTGCTCGTTTTGCTCTCTTTCACCCTCCTTCATCTCGTTTCGCTCTCTTTCACACTCCTTCGTCTCGTTTTGCTCTCTTCCACACTCCTTCGTCTCGTTTCACTCACTTTCACCCTAATTCATCTCGTTTCGCTCTCTTTCACCCTCCTTCGGCTCGTTTAGCTCTCTTCCACCATCCTTCGTCTCGTTTCGCTCTCTTTCACCCTCCTTCGGCTCATTTCGCTCTCTTTGACCCTCCTTCGTCTCGTTTCGCTCTCTTCCACCCTCCTTCGTCACGTTTCGCTCACTGTCACCCTCCTTCGGCTCGTTTAGCTCTCTTTCACCCTCCTTCGTCTCGTTTCGCTCTCATTCCCCCTCCTTCGTCTCGTTTCGCTCTCTTCCACCCTCCTTCGTCTCGTTTCGCTCTCTCTCACCCTCCTTCATCTCGTTTCGCTCTCTTCCTCCCTCCTTCGTCTCATTTCGCCATATTTCACTCTCATTCGTCTCGTTTCGCTCTCGTTCCCCCTCCTTCGTCTCGTTTCGTTCTCTTTCACTCTCCTTCATCTCGTTTCGCTCTCTTTCACCTTCCTTCGCCTCGATTCGCTCTCTTTCACCCTCCTTTGTCTCGTTTCGCTCTCTTTCACCCCCATTCGTCTCGTTTAGCTCTCTTTCACGTTCCTTCATCTCGTTTCGCTCACTTTCACCCTCCTTCGTCTCGTTTCGCTCTCTTTCACCCTCCTTCGTCTCGTTTAGCTCCCTTTCACCCTCCTTCATCTCGTTTCGCTCTCTTTAACCCTCCTTCGTCTCGTTTCGCTCTCTTCCACCCTCCTTCGTCTCGTTTCGCACTCTTTCACCCTCCTTCGGCTCGTTTCGCTCTCTTTGACACTCCTTCGTCTCGTTTTGTTCTCTTTCACCCTCATTCGTCTCGTTTCGATCTCTTTCACCCTCCTTCGTCTCGTTTCGCTTTCTTTAACCCTTCTTTGTCTCGTTTGTCCGTCTTTCACAATCCTTCGTCTCGTTTTGCTCTCTTTCACACTCCTTCGTCTCGTTTCGTTCTCTTTCACCCTCCTTCTTCTCGTTTCCCTCTCTTTCACCCTCCTTCTTCTCGTTTCCCTCTCTTTCAACCTCCATCGTCTCGTTTCGCTCTCTTCCACCCTCCTTCGGCTAGTTTCGCACTCTTTCACCCTCCTTCGTCTCGGTTCGCTCTCTTTCACCTTCCTTCATCTCGTTTCGCTCTCTTTCACCATCCTTCGTCTCGATTCGCACTCTTTCACCCTCCTTTGTCTCGTTTCGCTCTCTTTCACCCTCCTTCGTTTCGTTTGGCTCTCTTTCACCCTCCTTCGTCTTGTTTCGCTCTCTTTCACCCTCCTTCGTCTCGTTTCGCTCTCTTTCACCCTCCTTCGGCTCGTTTCGCTCTCTTTCACCCTCCTTTATCTCGTTTCGCTCTCTTTCAGCCTCCTTCATCTCGTTTCGCTCACTTCCACCCTCCTTCATTTCGTTTCGCCCTCTTTCACCCTCCTTCGTCTCGTTTCACTTTCTTTCACCTTCCTTCATCTCGTTTCGCTCTCTTTCACCCTACTTCGTCTCAATTCACTCTCTTTCACACTCCTTCGTCTCGTTTCGCCTTCTTTCACCCTCCTTCGTCTCGTTTCACTCTCATTCCCCCTCCTTCGTCTCGTTTTGTTCTCTTTCACCCTCCTTCGTCTCGTCTCGCTCTCTTTCACCTTCCTTCGCCTCGTTTCGTTCTCTTTCACACTCCTTTGTCTCGTTTCGCTCTCTTTCACCCTCCTTCGTCTCGTTTAGCTCTCTTTCACCTTCCTTCGTCTTGTTTTGCTCTCTTTCACCCTCCTTTGTTTCGTTTCGCTCTCTTTCACCCTCCTTCGTCACGTTCCGCTCTCTTTCTCCCTCCTTCGTCTCGTTTAGCTCTCTTTCACCCTCCTTCATCTCGTTTCACTCTTTTTCACCCTCCTTCATCTCGTTTCGCTCTCATTCACCCTCCTTCGTCTCGTTTCACTCTTTTTCAGCCTCCTTCGTCTCGTTTCACTCTCTTTCATCCTCCTTCGTCTCGTTACGCTCTCTTTCACCCTCCATCGGCTCGTTTCGCTCTCTTTCGCCCTCCTTCGTCTCGTTTCGCTCTCTTTCGCCCTCCTTCGTCTCGTTTCGCTCTCTCTCACCCTCCTTCATCTCGTTTCGCTCTGTTCCACCCTCCTTCGTCTCGTTTCGCTCTCTTCCACCCTCCTTTCTCTCGTTTCACCCTCTCTCCCCCTTCTTCGTCTCGTTTCGCTGTCTTTCACCCTCCTTCGATTCGTTTCGCTCTCTTTCACCCTCCTTCGTCTCGTTTCGCTCTCTTTCGCTCTCCTTCGTCTCGTTTCGCTCTCTTCCACCCTCCTTCATCTCGTTTTGCTCACTTTCACCCTCCTTCAACTCGTTTTGCTCTCTTTCACTCTCCTTCATCTCGTTTCGCTCTCTTTCACCCTCCTACGTCTCGTTTCACTCTGTTTTACCTTCCTTCGTCTCGTTTCACTCTCTTCCACCCTCCTTCATCTCGTTTCGCTCTCTTTCCTACTCCTTCATCGCGGTTCGCTCTCTTTCACCTTCCTTCGTCTCGTTTCGCTCTCTTTCACCCTCCTTTGTCTCGATTCGCACTCTTTCACCTTCCTTCGCCTCGTTTCACTCTCTTTCACCCTCCTTCGTCTCGTTTCGCCCTCTTTCACCCTCCTTCGTCTCGTTTCGCTCTCTTTCACCTTCCTTCGTCTCGTTTCACTCACTTTCACCCTACTTCATCTCGTTTCGCTCTCTTTCACCCTCCTTCTGCTCGTTTTGCTCTCTTTCACCCTCCTTCATCTCGTTTCGCTCTCTTTCACACTCCTTCGTCTCGTTTTGCTCTCTTCCACACTCCTTCGTCTCGTGTCGCCCTCTTTCAGCCTCCTTCATCTCGGTTCGCTCTCTTTCACCTTCCTTCGTCTCGTTTCGCTCTCTTTCACCCTCCGTCGTCTCGTTTCGCACTCCTTCACCCTCCTTCGTCTCGTTTCGCTCTCTTTCACCCTCCTTCGTCTCGTTTCGCTCTCTTTCACCCTCCTTTGTCTCGTTTCGCTCTCTTTCACCCTCCTTCGTCTTGTTTCGCTCTCTTTCACCCTCCTTCGTCTCGTTTCGCTCTCTTTCACCCACCTTCGTCTCGTTTCGCTCTCTCTCACCCTCCTTCGTCTCGTTTCGCTCTCTTCCACCCTCCGTCGTCTCGTTTCGCCTTCTTTCACCCTCCTTCGTCTCGTTTCGCTCTCTTTCCCCCTCCTTCGTCTCGTTTTGTTCTCTTTAACCCTCCTTCATCTCGTTTCGCTCTCTTTCACCCTCCTTCGTCTCGTTTAGCGCTCATTCACCCTCCTTCGTCTCGTTTCACTCTTTTTCACCCTCCTTCGTTTCGATTCGCTCTCTTTCATCCTCCTTCGTCTCGTTTCGCTCTCTTTCACCCTCCTTCGTCTCGTTTCGCCCTCTTTCACCCTCCTTCGTCTCGTTTCGCTCTCTTTCACCTTCCTTCGTCTCGTTTCGCTCTCTTTCACCCTCCTTTGTCTAGATTCGCACTCTTTCAACTTCCTTCACCTCATTTCCCTCTCTTTCACCCTCCTTCATCTCGTTTTGCTCTCTTTCACCCTCCTTCGTCTCGTTTCACTCACTTTCACCCTACTTCATCTCGTTTCGCTCTCTTTCACCCTCCTTCTGCTCGTTTTGCTCTCTTTCACCCTCCTTCATCTCGTTTCGCTCTCTTTCACACTCCTTCGTCTCGTTTTGCTCTCTTCCACACTCCTTCGTCTTGTTTCGCCCTCTTTCAGCCTCCTTCATCTCGGTTCGCTCTCTTTCACCTTCCTTCGTCTCGTTTCGCTCTCTTTCACCCTCCGTCGTCTCGTTTCGCACTCCTTCACCCTCCTTCGTCTCGTTTCGCTCTCTTTCACCCTCCTTCGTCTCGTTTCGCTCTCTTTCACCCTCCTTTGTCTCGTTTCGCTCTCTTTCACCCTCCTTCGTCTTGTTTCGCTCTCTTTCACCCTCCTTCGTCTCGTTTCGCTCTCTTTCACCCACCTTCGTCTCGTTTCGCTCTCTCTCACCCTCCTTCGTCTCGTTTCGCTCTCTTCCACCCTCCGTCGTCTCGTTTCGCCTTCTTTCACCCTCCTTCGTCTCGTTTCGCTCTCTTTCCCCCTCCTTCGTCTCGTTTTGTTCTCTTTAACCCTCCTTCATCTCGTTTCGCTCTCTTTCACCCTCCTTCGTCTCGTTTAGCGCTCATTCACCCTCCTTCGTCTCGTTTCACTCTTTTTCATCCTCCTTCGTTTCGTTTCGCTCTCTTTCATCCTCCTTCGTCTCGTTTCGCTCTCTTTCACCCTCCATCGGCTCGTTTCGCTCTCTTTCGCCCTCCTTCGTCTCGTTTCGCTCTCTTTCACTCTCCTTCGTCTCGTTTCGCTCTCTCTCACCATCCTTCGTCTCGTTTCGCTCTCTTCCACCCTCCTTCGTCTCGATTCGCTCTCTTCCTCCCTCCTTCATCTCGTTTCGCCCTCTCTCCACCTTCTTCGTCTCGTTTCGCTCTCTTTCACCCTTCTTCGCCTCGTTTCGCTCTCTTTCACCCTCCTTCGTCTCGTTTCATTCTTTTTCGCTCTCCTTCGTCTCGTTTCGCTCTCTTCCACCCTCCTTCGTCTCGTTTCGCTCACTGTCACCCTCCTTCGGCTCGTTTAGCTCTCTTACACCATCCTTCGTCTCGTTTCGCTCTCTTTCACCCTCCTTCGGCTCATTTCGCTCTCTTTGACCCTCCTTCGTCTCGTTTCGCTCTCTTCCACCCTCCTTCGTCACGTTTCGCTCACTGTCACCCTCCTTCGGCTCGTTTAGCTCTCTTTCACCCTCCTTCGTCTCGTTTCGCTCTCATTCCCCCTCCTTCGTCTCGTTTCGCTCTCTTCCACCCTCCTTCGTCTCGTTTCGCTCTCTCTCACCCTCCTTCATCTCGTTTCGCTCTCTTCCTCCCTCCTTCGTCTCATTTCGCCATATTTCACCCTCATTCGTCTCGTTTCGCTCTCTTTCCCCCTCCTTCGTCTCGTTTCGTTCTCTTTCACCCTCCTTCATCTCGTTTCGCTCTCTTTCACCTTCCTTCGCCTCGATTCGCTCTCTTTCACCCTCCTTTGTCTCGTTTCGCTCTCTTTCACCCCATTCGTCTTGTTTAGCTCTCTTTCACGTTCCTTCATCTCGTTTCGCTCACTTTCACCCTCCTTCGTCTCGTTTCGCTCTCTTTCACCCTCCTTCGTCTCGTTTAGCTCCCTTTCACCCTCCTTCATCTCGTTTCGCTCTCTTTCACCCTCCTTCGTCTCGTTTCGCTCTCTTCCACCCTCCTTCGTCTCGTTTCGCACTCTTTCACCCTCCTTAGGCTCGTTTCGCTCTCTTTGACACTCCTTCGTCTCGTTTTGTTCTCTTTCACCCTCATTCGTCTCGTTTCGATCTCTTTCACCCTCCTTCGTCTCGTTTCGCTTTCTTTAACCCTTCTTTGTCTCGTTTGTCCGTGTTTCACAATCCTTCGTCTCGTTTTGCTCTCTTTCACACTCCTTCGTCTCGTTTCGTTCTCTTTCACCCTCCTTCTTCTCGTTTCCCTCTCTTTCACCCTCCTTCTTCTCGTTTCCCTCTCTTTCAACCTCCATCGTCTCGTTTCGCTCTCTTCCACCCTCCTTTTTCTCGTTTCGCTCTCTTTCACCCTCCTTCATCTCGTTTCGCTCACTTCCACCCTCCTTCATCTCGTTTCGCCCTCTTTCACCCTCCTTCGTCTCGTTTCACTTTCTTTCACCTTCCTTCATCTCGTTTCGCTCTCTTTCACCCTACTTCATCTCAATTCACTCTCTTTCACACTCCTTCGTCTCGTTTCGCCTTCTTTCACCCTCCTTCGTCTCGTTTCACTCTCATTCCCCCTCCTTCGTCTCGTTTTGTTCTCTTTCACCCTCCTTCGTCTCGTCTCGCTCTCTTTCACCTTCCTTCGCCTCGTTTCGTTCTCTTTCACACTCCTTTGTCTCGTTTCGCTCTCTTTCACCCTCCTTCGTCTCGTTTAGCTCTCTTTCACCTTCCTTCGTCTTGTTTTGCTCTCTTTCACCCTCCTTTGTTTCGTTTCGCTCTCTTTCACCCTCCTTCGTCACGTTCTGCTCTCTTTCTCCCTCCTTCGTCTCGTTTAGCTCTCTTTCACCCTCCTTCATCTCGTTTCACTCTTTTTCACCCCCCTTCATCTCGTTTCGCTCTCATTCACCCTCCTTCGTCTCGTTTCACTCTTTTTCAGCCTCCTTCGTCTCGTTTCACTCTCTTTCATCCTCCTTCGTCTCGTTACGCTCTCTTTCACCCTCCATCGGGTCGTTTCGCTCTCTTTCGCCCTCCTTCATCTCGTTTCGCTCTCTTTCGCCCTCCTTCGTCTCGTTTCGCTCTCTCTCACCCTCCTTCATCTCGTTTCGCTCTGTTCCACCCTCCTTCGTCTCGTTTCGCTCTCTTCCACCCTCCTTCATCTCGTTTCGCCCTCTCTCCCCCTTCTTCGTCTCGTTTCGCTCTCTTTCACCCTCCTTCGATTCGTTTCGCTCTCTTTCACCCTCCTTCGTCTCGTTTCGCTCTCTTTCGCTCTCCTTCGTCTCGTTTCGCTCTCTTCCACCCTCCTTCATCTCGTTTTGCTCACTTTCACCCTCCTTCAACTCGTTTTGCTCTCTTTCACTCTCCTTCATCTCGTTTCGCTCTCTTTCACCCTCCTACATCTCGTTTCACTCTGTTTTACCTTCCTTCGTCTCGTTTCGCTCTCTTCCACCCTCCTTCATCTCGTTTCGCTCTCTTTCCTACTCCTTCATCGCGGTTCGCTCTCTTTCACCTTCCTTCGTCTCGTTTCGCTCTCTTTCACCCTCCTTTGTCTCGATTCGCACTCTTTCACCTTCCTTCGCCTCGTTTCACTCTCTTTCACCCTCCTTCGTCTCGTTTTGCTCTCTTCCACACTCCTTCGTCTCGTTTCGCCCTCTTTCAGCCTCCTTCATCTCGGTTCGCTCTCTTTCACCTTCCTTCGTCTCGTTTCGCTCTCTTTCACCCTCCGTCGTCTCGTTTCGCACTCCTTCACCCTCCTTCGTCTCGTTTCGCTCTATTTCACCCTCCTTCGTCTCGTTTCGCTCTCTTTCACCCTCCTTTGTCTCGTTTCGCTCTCTTTCACACTCCTTCGTCTTGTTTCGCTCTCTTTCACCCTCCTTCGTCTCGTTTCGCTCTCTTTCACCCACCTTCGTCTCGTTTCGCTCTCTCTCACCCTCCTTCGTCTCGTTTCGCTCTCTTCCACCCTCCGTCGTCTCGTTTCGCCTTCTTTCACCCTCCTTCGTCTCGTTTCGCTCTCTTTCCCCCTCCTTCGTCTCGTTTTGTTCTCTTTAACCCTCCTTCATCTCGTTTCGCTCTCTTTCACCCTCCTTCGTCTCGTTTAGCGCTCATTCACCCTCCTTCGTCTCGTTTCACTCTTTTTCACCCTCCTTCGTTTCGATTCGCTCTCTTTCATCCTCCTTCGTCTCGTTTCGCTCTCTTTCACCCTCCATCGGCTCATTTCGCTCTCTTTCGCCCTCCTTCGTCTCGTTTCGCTCTCTTTCGCCCTCCTTCGTCTCGTTTCGCTCTCTCTCACCATCCTTCGTCTCGTTTCGCTCTCTTCCACCCTCCTTCGTCTCGATTCGCTCTCTTCCTCCCTCCTTCATCTCGTTTCGCCCTCTCTCCACCTTCTTCGTCTCGTTTCGCTCTCTTTCACCCTTCTTCGCCTCGTTTCGCTCTCTTTCACCCTCCTTCGTCTCGTTTCATTCTCTTTCGCTCTCCTTCGTCTCGTTTCGCTCTCTTCCACCCTCCTTCGTCTCGTTTCGCTCACTGTCACCCTCCTTCGGCTCGTTTAGCTCTCTTCCACCATCCTTCGTCTCGTTTCGCTCTCTTTCACCCTCCTTCGGCTCATTTCGCTCTCTTTGACCCTCTTTCGTCTCGTTTCGCTCTCTTCCACCCTCCTTCGTCACGTTTCGCTCACTGTCACCCTCCTTCGGCTCGTTTAGCTCTCTTTCACCCTCCTTCGTCTCGTTTCGCTCTCATTCCCCCTCCTTCGTCTCGTTTCGCTCTCTTCCACCCTCCTTCGTCTCGTTTCGCTCTCTCTCACCCTCCTTCCTCTTGTTTCGCTCTCTTCCTCCCTCCTTCGTCTCATTTCGCCATATTTCACCCTCATTCGTCTCGTTTCGCTCTCTTTCCCCCTCCTTCGTCTCGTTTCGTTCTCTTTCACCCTCCTTCATCTCGTTTCGCTCTCTTTCACCTTCCTTCGCCTCGATTCGCTCTCTTTCACCCTCCTTTGTCTCGTTTCGCTCTCTTTCACCCCCATTCGTCTTGTTTAGCTCTCTTTCACGTTCCTTCATCTCGTTTCGCTCACTTTCACCCTCCTTCGTCTCGTTTCGCTCTCTTTCACCCTCCTTCGTCTCGTTTAGCTCCCTTTCACCCTCCTTCATCTCGTTTCGCTCTCTTTCACCCTCCTTCGTCTCGTTTCGCTCTCTTCCACCCTCCTTCGTCTCGTTTCGCACTCTTTCACCCTCCTTCGGCTCGTTTCGCTCTCTTTGACACTCCTTCGTCTCGTTTTGTTCTCTTTCACCCTCATTCGTCTCGTTTCGATCTCTTTCACCCTCCTTCGTCTCGTTTCGCTTTCTTTAACCCTTCTTTGTCTCGTTTGTCCGTCTTTCACAATCCTTCGTCTCGTTTTGCTCTCTTTCACACTCCTTCGTCTCGTTTCGTTCTCTTTCACCCTCCTTCTTCTCGTTTCCCTCTCTTTCACCCTCCTTCTTCTCGTTTCCCTCTCTTTCAACCTCCATCGTCTCGTTTCGCTCTCTTCCACCCTCCTTCGGCTAGTTTCGCACTCTTTCACCCTCTTTCGTCTCGGTTCGCTCTCTTTCACCTTCCTTCATCTCGTTTCGCTCTCTTTCACCATCCTTCGTCTCGTTTCGCACTCTTTCACCCTCCTTTGTCTCGTTTCGCTCTCTTTCACCCTCCTTCGTTTCGTTTGGCTCTCTTTCACCCTCCTTCGTCTTGTTTCGCTCTCTTTCACCCTCCTTCGTCTCGTTTCGCTCTCTTTCACCCTCCTTCGGCTCGTTTCGCTCTCTTTCACCCTCCTTTATCTCGTTTCGCTCTCTTTCACCCTCCTTCATCTCGTTTCGCTCACTTCCACCCTCCTTCATCTCGTTTCGCCCTCTTTCACCCTCCTTCGTCTCGTTTCACTTTCTTTCACCTTCCTTCATCTCGTTTCGCTCTCTTTCACCCTACTTCGTCTCAATTCACTCTCTTTCACACTCCTTCGTCTCGTTTCGCCTTCTTTCACCCTCCTTCGTCTCGATTCACTCTCATTCCCCCTCCTTCGTCTCGTTTTGTTCTCTTTCACCCTCCTTCGTCTCGTCTCGCTCTCTTTCACCTTCCTTCGCCTCGTTTCGCTATCTTTCACACTCCTTTGTCTCGTTTCGCTCTCTTTCACCCTCCTTCGTCTCGTTTAGCTCTCTTTCACCTTCCTTCGTCTTGTTTTGCTCTCTTTCACCCTCCTTTGTTTCGTTTCGCTCTCTTTCACCCTCCTTCGTCTCGTTTCGCTCTCTCTCACCCTCCTTCATCTCGTTTGGCTCTGTTCCACCCTCCTTCGTCTCGTTTCGCTCTCTTCCACCCTCCTTCATCTCGTTTCGCCCTCTCTCCCCCTTCTTCGTCTCGTTTCGCTCTCTTTCACCCTCCTTCGATTCGTTTCGCTCCCTTTCACCCTCCTTCGTCTCGTTTCACTCTCCTTCGTCTCGTTTCGCTCTCTTCCACCCTCCTTCAACTCGTTTTGCTCTCTTTCACTCTCCTTCATCTCGTTTCGCTCTCTTTCACCCTCCTACGTCTCGTTTCACTCTGTTTTACCTTCCTTCGTCTCGTTTCGCTCTCTTCCACCCTCCTTCGTCTCGTTTCGCCCTCTTCCACCCTCCTTCGTCTCGGTTCGCTCTCTTTCACCCTCCGTCGTCTCGTTTCGCACTCCTTCACCCTCCTTTGTCTCGTTTCGCTCTCATTCACCCTCCTTCGTCTCGTTTCGCTCTCTTTCACCCTCCTTTGTCTCGTTTCACTCTCCTTCACCCTCCTTCGTCTTGTTTCGCTCTCTTTCACCCTCCTTCGTCTCGGTTCGCTCTCTTTCACCCACCTTCGTCTCGTTTCGCTCTCTCTCACACTCCGTCGTCTCGTTTCGCTCACCTTCATCCTCCTTCGTCTCGTTTCGCTCTCTTTCACCCTCCTTCGTCTCGTTTCGCTCTCTTTCACCTTCCTTTGTCTCGTTTCGCTCTCTTTCACCCTCCTTCGTCTCGTTTCGCTCTCTTTCACCTTCCTTCGCCTCGTTTCGCTCTCTTTCACCCTCCTTCGTCTCGTTTCGCACTCTTTCACCCTCCTTCGTCTCGTTTCGCTCTCTTTCACCCTCCTTCGTCTCGTTTAGTGCTCATTCACCCTCCTTCGTCTCGTTTCACTCTTTTTCACCCTCCTTCGTCTCGTTTCGCTCTCTTTCATCCTCCTTCGTCTCGTTTCGCTCTCTTTCACCCTCCATCGGCTCGTTTCGCTCTCTTTCGCCCTCCTTCGTCTCGTTTCGCTCTCTTTCGCCCTCCTTCGTCTCGTTTCGCTCTCTCTCACCATCCTTCGTCTCGTTTCGCTCTCTTCCACCCTCCTTCGTCTCGTTTCGCTCTCTTCCACCCTTCTTCGTCTCGTTTCGCTCTCTTTCACCCTTCTTCGTCTCATTTCGCTCTCTCTCACCATCCTTCGTCTCGTTTCACTCTCTTCCACCCTCCTTCGTCTCGTTTCGCTCCCTTCCACCCTTCTTCGTCTCGTTTCGCTCTCTTTCACCCTTCTTCGTCTCGTTTCGCTCTCTTCCACCCTCCTTCGTCTCGTTTCGCTCACTGTCACCCTCCTTCGGCTCGTTTAGCTCTCTTCCAGCATCCTTCGTCTCGTTTCGCTCTCTTTCACCCTCCTTCTGCTCATTTCGCTCTCTTTGACCCTCCTTCGTCTAGTTTCGCTCTCTTCCACCCTCCTTCGTCTCGTTTCGCTCACTATCACCCTCCTTCGCCTCGTTTAGCTCTCTTTCACCCTCCTTCGTCTCGTTTCGCTCTCTTTCACCCTCCGTCGGCTCGTTTTGCTCTCTTTCACCCTCCTTCATCTCGTTTCGTTCTCTTTCACCCTCCTTCGTCTCGGTTCGCTCTCTTTCACCTTCCTTCGTCTTGTTTCGCTCTCTTTCACCCTCCTTTGTCTCGATTCGCACTCTTTCACCTTCCTTCACCTCTTTTCACTCTCTTTCAACCTCCTTCGTCTCGTTTCGCTCTCTTTCACCCTCCTTTGTCTCGTTTCGCTCTCTTTCACCCTCCTTCGTCTCATTTCGCTCTCCCTCACCCTCCTTCCTCTCGTTTCGCTCTCTTCCACCCTTCTTCGTCTCGTTTCACCCTCTTTCACCCTACTTTGTCTCGTTTCGCTCAATTTCACCCTCCTTCATCTCGTTGCGCTCTCTTTCACCCTCCTTTGAATCGTTTCGCTGTCTTTCATCTTGCTTCGCCTCGTTTCACTCGCTATCACCCTCCTTCGTCTCGTTTCGCTCTCTTTTACCCTCCTTCATCTCGTTTCGATCTCTTTGACCCTCCTTCGACTCGTTTCGCTCTCTTTCACCCTCCTTCACCTCGTTTCGCTCTCTTTCACCCTCCTTCGTCTCGTTTTACTCTCTTTCACCCTCCTTCGTCTCGTTTCGCTCTCTTCGACCCTCCTTCGTCTCGTTTCGCTCTCGCTCACCCTCCTTCGTCTCGTTTCGCTCTCTTCCAGCCTCCTTCGTCTCGTTTCGCCTTCTTTCACCCTCCTTCGTCTCGTTTCGCTCTCATTCCCCCTCCTTCGTCTCGTTTTGTTCTCTTTCACCCTCCTTCGTCTCGTTTCGCTCTCTTTCACCTTCCTTCGCCTCGTTTAGCTCTCTTTCACCTTCCTTCGTCTTGTTTCGCTCTCTTTCACCCTCCTTCAACTCGTTTCGCTCTCTTTCACTATCCTTCGTCTCGTTCCGCTCTCTTTCTCCCTCCATCGACTCGTTTAGCTCTCTTTCACCCTCCTTCGTCTCTTTTCACTCTCTTTCACCCTCCTTCGTCTCGTTTCCCTCACTTCCACCATCCTTCGTCTCGTTTCGCTCTCTTTCACCATCCTTCGGCTCATTTCGCTCTCTTTGACCCTCCTTTGTCTCGCTTCGCTCGCTTTCGCCCTCCATCGGCTCGTTTAGCACTCTTTCACCCTCCTTCGTCTCGTTTCGCTCTCTTTCACCTACCTTCATCTCGTTTCGCTCTCTTTCACCCTCCTTCGTCTCGTTTCACTCTCTTTCACACTGCTTCGTCTTGTTTCTCCTTCTTTCACCCTCCTTCGTCTCGTTTCGCTCTCATTCCCCCTCCTTCGTCTCGTTTTGTTCTCTTTCACCCTCCTTCGTCTCGTTTCGCTCCATTTCACCTTCCTTCGCCTCGTTTCGCTCTCTTTCACACTCCTTTGTCTCGTTCCGCTCTCTTTCACCCTCCTTCGTCTCGTTTAGCTCTCTTTCACCTTCCTTCGTCTCGTTTCGCTCTCTTTCACCCTCCTTCGTCTCGTTTCGCTCTCTTTCACCCTCCTTCGTCTCGTTCCGCTCTCTTTCTCCCTCCTTCGTCTCGTTTAGCTCGCTTTCACACTCCTTCGTCTCGTTTCACTATTTTTCACCCTCCTTCATCTCGTTTCGCTCTCTTTCACCCTCCTTCGTCTCTTTTCACTCTCTTTGACCCTCCTTCGTCTCGTTTCGCTCGCTTTCGCCCTCCTTCGGCTCGTTTCGCACTCTTTCACCCTCCTTCGTCTCGTTTCGCTCTCTTTCACCTTCCTTCATCTCGTTTAGCTCTCTTTCACCCTCCTTCGTCTCGTTTCACTCTCTTTCACACTCCTTCGTCTCGTTTCGCTCTCTTTCACCCTCCTTCGTTTCGTTTCGCTATCTCTCACCCTCCTTCGCCTCGTTTCGCTCTCTTCCACCCTCCTTCGTCTCGTTTCGCTCTCTCTCACCCTCCTTCATCTCGTTTCGCTCTCTTCCTCCCTCCTTCGTCTCATTTCGCCATATTTCACCCTCCTTCATCTCGTTTCGCTCTCTTTCCCCCTCCTTCGTCTCGTTTCGTTCTCTTTCACCCTCCTTCATCTCGTTTCGCTCTCTTTCACCTTCCTTCGCCTCGTTTCGCTCTCTTTCACCCTCCTTCGTCTCGTTTCGCTCGCTTTCACCCTCCTTCGTCTCGTTTCGCTCTCTTTCACCCTCCTTCATCTCGTTTCGCTCTCTTTCACCCTCCTTCGTCTCGTTTCGCTCTCTTCCACCCTCCTTCGTCTCGTTTCGCACTCTTTCACCCTCCTTCGGCTCGTTTCACTCTCTTTGACCCTCCTTCGTCTCGTTTCGTTCTCTTTCACAATCCTTCGTCTCGTTTTGCTCTCTTTCACACTCCTTCGTCTCGTTTCGTTCTCTTTCACCCTCCTTCTTCTCGTTTCCCTCTCTTTCACCCTCCATCGTCTCGTTTCGCTCTCTTCCACCCTCCTTCGTCTAGTTTCGCACTCTTTCACCCTCCTTCGGCTCGGTTCGCTCTCTTTCACCTTCCTTCATCTCGTTTCGCTCTCTTTCACCATCCTTCGTCTCGTTTCGCACTCTTTCACCCTCCCTTGTCTCGTTTCGCTCTCTTTCACCCTCCTTCGTTTCGTTTCGCTCTCTTTCACCCTCCTTCGTCTTGTTTCGCTCTCTTTCACCCTCCTGCGTCTCGTTTCGCTCTCTTTCACCCTCCTTCGGCTCGTTTCGCTCTCTTTCAACCTCCTTCATCTCGTTTCGCTCTTTTTCACCCTCCTTCATCTCGTTTCGCTCACTTTGACCCACATTCATCTAATTTCGCTCTCTTTCACCGTTCTTCGTCTCGTTTCTCTCTCTTTCACCCTCCTTTGTCTCGTTTCGCTCTCTTTCACCCTCCATCGTCTCGTTTCGCTCTCTTTCACCCTCCTTCGTCTCGTTTCGCTCTCTTTCACCCACCTTCGTCTCGTTTCGCTCTCTCTCACCCTCCTTCGTCTCGTTTCGCTCTCTTCCACCCTCCTTCGTCTCGTTTCGCCTTCTTTCACCCTCCTTCGTCTCGTTTCGCTCTCTTTCCCCCTCCTTCGTCTCGTTTCGTTCTCTTTAACCCTCCTTCGTCTCGTTTCACTCACTTTCACCTTCCTTCGCCTCGTTTCGCTCTCATTCACCCTCCTTTGACTCGTTTCGCCTTCTTTCACCCTCCTTCGTCTTGTTTCTCTCTCTTCCACCCTCCTTTATCTCGTTTCGCTCTCTTTCACCCTCCTTCGTCTCGTTTGGCTCTCTTCCACCCTCTTTCGTCTCGTTACGCCCTCTTTCACCCTCCTTCGTCTCGATTCGATCTCTTTCACCCACCTTCGTCTCGTTTCGCTCTCTTTCAACCTCCTTCATCCCGTTTCGCTCTTTTTCACCCTCCTTCGTCTCGTTTCGCTCACTTTGACCCACATTCATCTCGTTTCGCTCTCTTTCACCGTTCTTCGTCTCGTTTCGCTCTCTTTCACCCTCCTTTATCTCGTTTCGCTCTCTTTCACCCACCTTCGTCTCGTTTCGCTCTCTCTCACCCTCCTTCGTCTCGTTTCGCTCTCTTCCACCATCCTTTGTCTCGTTTCGCTCTCTTTCACCCTCCTTCGGCTCATTTCGCTCTCTTTGACCCTCCTTCGTCTCGTTTCGCTCGCTTTCGCCCTCCTTTGGCTCGTTTCGCACTCTTTCACCCTCCTTCGTCTCGTTTCGCTCCCTTTCACCTTCCTTAATCTCGTTTCACTCTCTTTCACACTCCTTCGTCTCGTTTCGCTCTCTTTCACCCTCCTTCGTTTCGTTTCGCTATCTCTCACCCTCCTTCGTCTCGTTTCTCTCTCTTCCACCCTCCTTCGTCTCCTTTCGCTCTCTCTCACCCTCCTTCATCTCGTTTCGCTCTTTTCGTCCCTCTTTCGTCTCAGTTCGCCATATTTCACCCTCCTTCGTCTCGTTTCGCTCTCTTTCCCCCTCCTTCATCTCGTTTCATTCTCTTTCACCCTCCTTCATCTCGTTTCGCTCTCTTTCACCTTCCTTCGCCTCGTTTCGCTCTCTTTCACCCTCCTTTGTCTCGTTTTGCTCTCTTTCACCCTCCTTCGTCGCGTTTAGCTCTCTTTCACCTTCCTTCATCTCGTTTCGCTCACTTTCACCCTCCTTCGTCTCGTTTCGCTCTCTTTCACCATCCTTCGTCTCGTTTAGCTCTCTTTCACCCTCCTTCATCTCGATTTGCTCTCTTTCACCCTCCTTAGTCTCGTTTCGCTCTCTTCCACCCTCCTTCGTCTCGTTTTGCACTCTTTCACCCTCCTTCGGCTCGTTTCGCTCTCTTTGACCCTCCTTCGTCTCGTTTCGCCCTCTTTCACCCTCCTTCGTCTCGATTCGCTCTCTTTCACCCACCTTCGTCTCGTTTCGCTCTCTTTCAACCTCCTTCATCTCGTTTCGCTCTTTTTCACCCTCCTTCGTCTCGTTTCGCTCACTTTGACCCACCTTCATCTCGTTTCGCTCTCTTTCACCGTTCTTAGTCTCGTTTCGCTCTCTTTCACCCTCCTTTGTCTCGTTTCGCTCTCTTTCACCCTCCATCGTCTCGTTTCGCTCTCTTTCACCCTCCTTCGTCTCGTTTCGCTCTCTTTCAACCACCTTCGTCTCGTTTCGCTCTCTCTCATCATCCTTCATCTCGTTTCGCTCTCTTCCACCCTCCTTTGTCTCGTTTCGCCTTCTTTCACCCTCCATCGTCTCGTTTCACTCGCTATCACCCTCCTTCATCTCGTTTCGATCTCTTTGACCCTCCTTCGACTCGTTTCGCTCTCTTTCACCCTCCTTCACCTCGTTTCGCTCTCTTTCACCCTCCTTCGTCTCGTTTTACTCTCTTTCACCCTCCTTCGTCTCGTTTCGCTCTCTTCGACCCTCCTTCGTCTCGTTTCGCTCTCGCTCACCCTCCTTCGTCTCGTTTCGCTCTCTTCCAGCCTCCTTCGTCTCGTTTCGCCTTCTTTCGACCTCCTTCGTCTCGTTTCGCTCTCATTCCCCCTCCTTCGTCTCGTTTTGTTCTCTTTCACCCTCCTTCGTCTCGTTTCGCTCTCTTTCACCTTCCTTCGCCTCGTTTAGCTCTCTTTCACCTTCCTTCGTCTTGTTTCGCTCTCCTTCACCCTCCTTCAACTCGTTTCGCTCTCTTTCACTATCCTTCGTCTCGTTCCGCTCTCTTTCTCCCTCCATCGACTCGTTTAGCTCTCTTTCACCCTCCTTCGTCTCTTTTCACTCTCTTTCACCCTCCTTCGTCTCGTTTCCCTCACTTCCACCATCCTTCGTCTCGTTTCGCTCTCTTTCACCATCCTTCGGCTCATTTCGCTCTCTTTGACCCTCCTTTGTCTCGCTTCGCTCGCTTTCGCCCTCCTTCGGCTCGTTTAGCACTCTTTCACCCTCCTTCGTCTCGTTTCGCTCTCTTTCACCTACCTTCATCTCGTTTCGCTCTCTTTCACCCTCCTTCGTCTCGTTTCACTCTCTTTCACACTGCTTCGTCTTGTTTCTCCTTCTTTCACCCTCCTTCGTCTCGTTTCGCTCTCATTCCCCCTCCTTCATCTCGTTTTGTTCTCTTTCACCCTCCTTCGTCTCGTTTCGCTCCATTTCACCTTCCTTCGCCTCGTTTCGCTCTCTTTCACACTCCTTTGTCTCGTTCCGCTCTCTTTCACCCTCCTTCGTCTCGTTTAGCTCTCTTTCACCTTCCTTCGTCTCGTTTCGCTCTCTTTCACCCTCCTTCGTCTCGTTTCGCTCTCTTTCACCCTCCTTCGTCTCGTTCCGCTCTCTTTCTCCCTCCTTCGTCTCGTTTAGCTCGCTTTCACACTCCTTCGTCTCGTTTCACTATTTTTCACCCTCCTTCATCTCGTTTCGCTCTCTTTCACCCTCCTTCGTCTCTTTTCACTCTCTTTGACCCTCCTTCGTCTCGTTTCGCTCGCTTTCGCCCTACTTCGGCTCGTTTCGCACTCTTTCACCCTCCTTCGTCTCGTTTCGCTCTCTTTCACCTTCCTTCATCTCGTTTAGCTCTCTTTCACCCTCCTTCGTCTCGTTTCACTCTCTTTCACACTCCTTCGTCTCGTTTCGCTCTCTTTCACCCTCCTTCATTTCGTTTCGCTATCTCTCACCCTCCTTCGCCTCGTTTCGCTCTCTTCCACCCTCCTTCGTCTCGTTTCGCTCTCTCTCACCCTCCTTCATCTCGTTTCGCTCTCTTCCTCCCTCCTTCGTCTCATTTCGCCATATTTCACCCTCCTTCATCTCGTTTCTCTCTTTCCCCCTCCTTCGTCTCGTTTCGTTCTCTTTCACCCTCCTTCATCTCGTTTCGCTCTCTTTCACCTTCCTTCGCCTCGTTTCGCTCTCTTTCACCCTCCTTCGTCTCGTTTCGCTCGCTTTCACCCTCCTTCGTCTCGTTTCGCTCTCTTTCACCCTCCTTCATCTCGTTTCGCTCTCTTTCACCCTCCTTCGTCTCGTTTCGCTCTCTTCCACCCTCCTTCGTCTCGTTTCGCACTCTTTCACCCTCCTTCGGCTCGTTTCGCTCTCTTTGACCCTCCTTCGTCTCGTTTCGTTCTCTTTCACTATCCTTCGTCTCGTTTTGCTCTCTTTCACACTCCTTCGTCTCGTTTCGTTCTCTTTCACCCTCCTTCTTCTCGTTTCCCTCTCTTTCACCCTCCATCGTCTCGTTTCGCTCTCTTCCACCCTCCTTCGTCCAGTTTCGCACTCTTTCACCCTCCTTCGGCTCGGTTCGCTCTCTTTCACCTTCCTTCATCTCGTTTCGCTCTCTTTCGCCATCCTTCGTCTCGTTTCGCACTCTTTCACCCTCCCTTGTCTCGTTTCCCTCACTTCCACCATCCTTCGTCTCGTTTCGCTCTCTTTCACCATCCTTCGGCTCATTTCGCTCTCTTTGACCCTCCTTTGTCTCGCTTCGCTCGCTTTCGCCCTCCTTCGGCTCGTTTAGCACTCTTTCACCCTCCTTCGTCTCGTTTCGCTCTCTTTCACCTACCTTCATCTCGTTTCGCTCTCTTTCACCCTCCTTCGTCTCGTTTCACTCTCTTTCACACTGCTTCGTCTTGTTTCTCCTTCTTTCACCCTCCTTCGTCTCGTTTCGCTCTCATTCCCCCTCCTTCGTCTCGTTTTGTTCTCTTTCACCCTCCTTCGTCTCGTTTCGCTCCATTTCACCTTCCTTCGCCTCGTTTCGCTCTCTTTCACACTCCTTTGTCTCGTTCCGCTCTCTTTCACCCTCCTTCGTCTCGTTTAGCTCTCTTTCACCTTCCTTCGTCTCGTTTCGCTCTCTTTCACCCTCCTTCGTCTCGTTTCGCTCTCTTTCACCCTCCTTCGTCTCGTTCCGCTCTCTTTCTCCCTCCTTCGTCTCGTTTAGCTCGCTTTCACACTCCTTCGTCTCGTTTCACTATTTTTCACCCTCCTTCATCTCGTTTCGCTCTCTTTCACCCTCCTTCGTCTCTTTTCACTCTCTTTGACCCTCCTTCGTCTCGTTTCGCTCGCTTTCGCCCTACTTCGGCTCGTTTCGCACTCTTTCACCCTCCTTCGTCTCGTTTCGCTCTCTTTCACCTTCCTTCATCTCGTTTAGCTCTCTTTCACCCTCCTTCGTCTCGTTTCACTCTCTTTCACACTCCTTCGTCTCGTTTCGCTCTCTTTCACCCTCCTTCATTTCGTTTCGCTATCTCTCACCCTCCTTCGCCTCGTTTCGCTCTCTTCCACCCTCCTTCGTCTCGTTTCGCTCTCTCTCACCCTCCTTCATCTCGTTTCGCTCTCTTCCTCCCTCCTTCGTCTCATTTCGCCATATTTCACCCTCCTTCATCTCGTTTCTCTCTTTCCCCCTCCTTCGTCTCGTTTCGTTCTCTTTCACCCTCCTTCATCTCGTTTCGCTCTCTTTCACCTTCCTTCGCCTCGTTTCGCTCTCTTTCACCCTCCTTCGTCTCGTTTCGCTCGCTTTCACCCTCCTTCGTCTCGTTTCGCTCTCTTTCACCCTCCTTCATCTCGTTTCGCTCTCTTTCACCCTCCTTCGTCTCGTTTCGCTCTCTTCCACCCTCCTTCGTCTCGTTTCGCACTCTTTCACCCTCCTTCGGCTCGTTTCGCTCTCTTTGACCCTCCTTCGTCTCGTTTCGTTCTCTTTCACTATCCTTCGTCTCGTTTTGCTCTCTTTCACACTCCTTCGTCTCGTTTCGTTCTCTTTCACCCTCCTTCTTCTCGTTTCCCTCTCTTTCACCCTCCATCGTCTCGTTTCGCTCTCTTCCACCCTCCTTCGACCAGTTTCGCACTCTTTCACCCTCCTTCGGCTCGGTTCGCTCTCTTTCACCTTCCTTCATCTCGTTTCGCTCTCTTTCACCATCCTTCGTCTCGTTTCGCACTCTTTCACCCTCCCTTGTCTCGTTTCGCTCTCTTTCACCCTCCTTCGTTTCGTTTCGCTCTCTTTCACCCTCCTTCGTCTTGTTTCGCTCTCTTTCACCCTCCTTCGTCTCGTTTCGCTCTCTTTCACTCTCCTTCGGCTCGTTTCGCTCTCTTTCACCCTCCTTTATCTCGTTTCGCTCTCTTTCACCCTCCTTCGTCTCGTTTCGCTCTCTTTCACCCACCTTCGTCTCGTTTCGCTCTCTTTCAACCTCCTTCATCTCGTTTCGCTCTTTTTCACCCTCCTTCATCTCGTTTCGCTCACTTTGACCCACATTCATCTAATTTCGCTCTCTTTCAGCCTCCATCGTCTCGTTTCGCTCTCTTTCACCCTCCTTCGTCTCGTTTCGCTCTCTTTCACCCACCTTCGTCTCGTTTCGCTCTCTCTCACCCTCCTTCGTCTCGTTTCGCTCTCTTCCACCCTCTTTCGTCTCGTTTCGCTCTCTTTCCCCCTCCTTCGTCTCGTTTCGTTCTCTTTAACCCTCCTTCGTCTCGTTTCACTCACTTTCACCTTCCTTCGCCTCGTTTCGCTCTCATTCACCCTCCTTTGACTCGTTTCGCCTTCTTTCACCCTCCTTCGTCTTGTTTCTCTCTCTTCCACCCTCCTTTATCTCGTTTCGCTCTCTTTCACCCTCCTTCGTCTCGTTTGGCTCTCTTCCACCCTCTTTCGTCTCGTTACGCCCTCTTTCACCCTCCTTCGTCTCGATTCGATCTCTTTCACCCACCTTCGTCTCGTTTCGCTCTCTTTCAACCTCCTTCATCCCGTTTCGCTCTTTTTCACCCTCCTTCGTCTCGTTTCGCTCACTTTGACCCACATTCATCTCGTTTCGCTCTCTTTCACCGTTCTTCGTCTCGTTTCGCTCTCTTTCACCCTCCTTTATCTCGTTTCGCTCTCTTTCACCCACCTTCGTCTCGTTTCGCTCTCTCTCACCCTCCTTCGTCTCGTTTCGCTCTCTTCCACCATCCTTCGTCTCGTTTCGCTCTCTTTCACCCTCCTTCGGCTCATTTCGCTCTCTTTGACCCTCCTTCGTCTCGTTTCGCTCGCTTTCGCCCTCCTTTGGCTCGTTTCGCACTCTTTCACCCTCCTTCGTCTCGTTTCGCTCCCTTTCACCTTCCTTCATCTCGTTTCACTCTCTTTCACACTCCTTCGTCTCGTTTCGCTCTCTTTCACCCTCCTTCGTTTCTTTTCGCTATCTCTCACCCTCCTTCGTCTCGTTTCTCTCTCTTCCACCCTCCTTCGTCTCCTTTCGCTCTCTCTCACCCTCCTTCATCTCGTTTCGCTCTTTTCGTCCCTCCTTCGTCTCAGTTCGCCATATTTCACCCTCCTTCGTCTCGTTTCGCTCTCTTTCCCCCTCCTTCATCTCGTTTCATTCTCTTTCACCCTCCTTCATCTCGTTTCGCTCTCTTTCACCTTCCTTCGCCTCGTTTCGCTCTCTTTCACCCTCCTTTGTCTCGTTTTGCTCTCTTTCACCCTCCTTCGTCGCGTTTAGCTCTCTTTCACCTTCCTTCATCTCGTTTCGCTCACTTTCACCCTCCTTCGTCTCGTTTCGCTCTCTTTCACCATCCTTCGTCTCGTTTAGCTCTCTTTCACCCTCCTTCATCTCGTTTTGCTCTCTTTCACCCTCCTTCGTCTCGTTTCGCTCTCTTCCACCCTCCTTCGTCTCGTTTTGCACTCTTTCACCCTCCTTCGGCTCGTTTCGCTCTCTTTGACCCTCCTTCGTCTCGTTTCGCCCTCTTTCACCCTCCTTCGTCTCGATTCGCTCTCTTTCACCCACCGTCTCGTTTCGCTCTCTTTCAACCTCCTTCATCTCGTTTCGCTCTTTTTCACCCTCCTTCGTCTCGTTTCGCTCACTTTGACCCACCTTCATCTCGTTTCGCTCTCTTTCACCGTTCTTAGTCTCGTTTCGCTCTCTTTCACCCTCCTTTGTCTCGTTTCGCTCTCTTTCACCCTCCATCGTCTCGTTTCGCTCTCTTTCACCCTCCTTCGTCTCGTTTCGCTCTCTTTCAACCACCTTCGTCTCGTTTCGCTCTCTCTCATCATCCTTCATCTCGTTTCGCTCTCTTCCACCCTCCTTTGTCTCGTTTCGCCTTCTTTCACCCTCCATCGTCTCGTTATGCTCTCTTTCCCCCTCCTTCATCTCGTTTCGTACTCTTTAACCCTCCTTCGTCTCGTTTCACTCACTTTCACCTTCCTTCGCCTCGTTTCGCTCTCATTCACCCTCCTTTGTCTCGTTTCACTCTTTTTCACCCAACTTCGTCTCGTTTCGCTCTCTTTCACCCTCCTTCTCCTCGTTTCGCTATCTTTAACCCTCCTTCGGCTCGTTTCGCTCTCTTTGACCCTTCTTCGTCTCGTTTCGCTCTTTTTCACCATCCTTCGGCTCGTTTCGTTCTCTTCCACCCTCCATCGTCTCGTTTCGCCCTCTTTCACCCTCCTTCGTCACGATTCTCTCTCTTTCACCCTTCTTCGTCTCGTTTCCCTCTCTTTCTACCTCCTTCGTCTCGTTTCGCTCTTTTTCACCCTCCTTCATCTTGTTTCGCTCTCTTTGACCCTCCTTCGTCTAGTTTCGCTCTCTTTCACCCTCCTTCGTCTCGTTTCGCTTTCTTTCACCCTCCTTCGTCTCGTTTCGCTCTCTTTCACCCTCCTTCGTCTCGTTTCGCCCTCTTTCAGCCTCCTTCATCTCGGTTCGCTCTCTTTCACCCCCCTTCGTCTCGTTTCGCTCTCTCTCACCCTCCTTCATCTCGTTTCGCTCTCTTCCACCCTCCTTTGTCTCGTTTCGCCTTCTTTCACCCTCCATCATCTCGTTTCGCTCGCTTTCCCCCTCCTTCATCTCGTTTCGTTCTCTTTAACCCTCCTTCGTCTCGTTTCACTCACTTTCACCTTCCTTCGCCTCGCTTCGCTCTCATTCACCCTCTTTTGCCTCGTTTCACTCTTTTTCACCAAACTTCGTCTCGCTTCGCTCTCTTCCACCCTCCTTCGTCTCGTTTCGCCCTCTTTCACCCTCCTTCGTCACGATTCTCTCTCTTTCACCCTTCTTTGTCTTGTTTCGCTCTCTTTCTACCTCCTTCGTCTCGTTTCGCTCTTTTTCACCCTCCTTCATCTTGTTTCGCTCTCTTTGACCCTCCTTCGTCTAGTTTCGCTCTCTTTCACCCTCCTTCGTCTCGTTTCGCTTTCTTTCAACCTCCTTCGTCTCGTTTCGCTCTCTTTCACCCTCCTTCGTCTCGTTTCGCTCTCTTTGGCCCTCCTTCGTCTCGTTTCTCTCTCTTTCGCCCTCCTTCGTCTCGTTTCGCTCTCTTTCTACCTCCTTCGTCTCGTTTCGCTCTTTTTCACCCTCCTTCATCTTGTTTCGCTCTCTTTGACCCTCCTTCGTCTAGTTTCGCTCTCTTTCACCCTCCTTCGTCTCGTTTCGCTCTCTTTCACCCTCCTTCGTCTCGTTTCGCTCTCTTTCGCCCTCCTTCGTCTCGTTTCTCTATCTTTCGCCCTCCTTCGTCTCGTTTCGCTCTCTCTCACCCTACTTCGTCTCGTTTCGCTCTCTTTCACCCTCCTTCGTCTCGTTTCACTATCTTTCACCCTCCTTCGTCTCGTTTCGCTTTCTTTAACCCTTCTTTGTCTCGTTTCTCCGTCTTTCACAATCCTTCGTCTCGTTTTGCTCTCTTTCACACTCCTTCGTCTCGTTTCGTTCTCTTTCACCCTCCTTCTTCTCGTTTCCCTCTCTTTCACCCTCCATCATCTCGTTTCGCTCTCTTCCACCCTCCTTCGGCTAGTTTCGCACTCTTTCACCCTCCTTCGTCTCGGTTCGCTCTCTTTCACCTTCCTTCATCTCGTTTCGCTCTCTTTCACCATCCTTCGTCTCGTTTCGCACTCTTTTACCCTCCTTAGTCTCGTTTCGCACTCTTTCACCCTCCTTTGTCTCGTTTCGCTCCCTTTCACCTTCCTTCATCTCGTTTCACTCTCTTTCACACTCCTTCGTCTCGTTTCGCTCTCTTTCACCCTCCTTCGTTTCGTTTCGCTATCTCTCACCCTCCTTCGTCTCGTTTCTCTCTCTTCCACCCTCCTTCGTCTCCTTTCGCTCTCTCTCACCCTCCTTCATCTCGTTTCGCTCTTTTCGTCCCTCCTTCGTCTCAGTTCGCCATATTTCACCCTCCTTCGTCTCGTTTCGCTCTCTTTCCCCCTCCTTCATCTCGTTTCATTCTCTTTCACCCTCCTTCATCTCGTTTCGCTCTCTTTCACCTTCCTTCGCCTCGTTTCGCTCTCTTTCACCCTCCTTTGTCTCGTTTTGCTCTCTTTCACCCTCCTTCGTCGCGTTTAGCTCTCTTTCACCTTCCTTCATCTCGTTTCGCTCACTTTCACCCTCCTTCGTCTCGTTTTGCTCTCTTTCACCATCCTTCGTCTCGTTTAGCTCTCTTTCACCCTCCTTCATATCGTTTTGCTCTCTTTCACCCTCCTTCGTCTCGTTTCGCTCTCTTCCACCGTCCTTCGTCTCGTTTTGCACTCTTTCACCCTCCTTCGGCTCGTTTCGCTCTCTTTGACCCTCCTTCGTCTCGTTTCGCCCTCTTTCACCCTCCTTCGTCTCGATTCGCTCTCTTTCACCCACCGTCTCGTTTCGCTCTCTTTCAACCTCCTTCATCTCGTTTCGCTCTTTTTCACCCTCCTTCGTCTCGTTTCGCTCACTTTGACCCACCTTCATCTCGTTTCGCTCTCTTTCACCGTTCTTAGTCTCGTTTCGCTCTCTTTCACCCTCCTTTGTCTCGTTTCGCTCTCTTTCACCCTCCATCGTCTCGTTTCGCTCTCTTTCACCCTCCTTCGTCTCGTTTCGCTCTCTTTCAACCACCTTCGTCTCGTTTCGCTCTCTCTCATCATCCTTCATCTCGTTTCGCTCTCTTCCACCCTCCTTTGTCTCGTTTCGCCTTCTTTCACCCTCCATCGTCTCGTTTCGCTCTCTTTCCCCCTCCTTCATCTCGTTTCGTTCTCTTTAACCCTCCTTCGTCTCGTTTCACTCACTTTCACCTTCCTTCGCCTCGTTTCGCTCTCATTCACCCTCCTTTGTCTCGTTTCACTCTTTTTCACCCAACTTCGTCTCGTTTCGCTCTCTTTCACCCTCCTTCTCCTCGTTTCGCTATCTTTAACCCTCCTTCGGCTCGTTTCGCTCTCTTTGACCCTTCTTCGTCTCGTTTCGCTCTTTTTCACCATCCTTCGGCTCGTTTCGTTCTCTTCCACCCTCCTTCGTCTCGTTTCGCCCTCTTTCACCCTCCTTCGTCACGATTCTCTCTCTTTCACCCTTCTTCGTCTCGTTTCCCTCTCTTTCTACCTCCTTCGTCTCGTTTCCTCTTTTTCACCCTCCTTCATCTTGTTTCGCTCTCTTTGACCCTCCTTCGTCTAGTTTCGCTCTCTTTCACCCTCCTTCGTCTCGTTTCGCTTTCTTTCACCCTCCTTCGTCTCGTTTCGCTCTCTTTCACCCTCCTTCGTCTCGTTTCGCCCTCTTTCAGCCTCCTTCATCTCGGTTCGCTCTCTTTCACCCACCTTCGTCTCGTTTCGCTCTCTCTCACCCTCCTTCATCTCGTTTCGCTCTCTTCCACCCTCCTTTGTCTCGTTTCGCCTTCTTTCACCCTCCATCATCTCGTTTCGCTCGCTTTCCCCCTCCTTCATCTCGTTTCGTTCTCTTTAACCCTCCTTCGTCTCGTTTCACTCACTTTCACCTTCCTTCGCCTCGCTTCGCTCTCATTCACCCTCTTTTGCCTCGTTTCACTCTTTTTCACCCAACTTCGTCTCGCTTCGCTCTCTTCCACCCTCCTTCGTCTCGTTTCGCCCTCTTTCACCCTCCTTCGTCACGATTCTCTCTCTTTCACCCTTCTTCGTCTTGTTTCGCTCTCTTTCTACCTCCTTCGTCTCGTTTCGCTCTTTTTCACCCTCCTTCATCTTGTTTCGCTCTCTTTGACCCTCCTTCGTCTAGTTTCGCTCTCTTTCACCCTCCTTCGTCTCGTTTCGCTTTCTTTCAACCTCCTTCGTCTCGTTTCGCTCTCTTTCACCCCCCTTCGTCTCGTTTCTCTCTCTTTCGCCCTCCTTCGTCTCGTTTCGCTCTCTTTCTACCTCCTTCGTCTCGTTTCGCTCTTTTTCACCCTCCTTCATCTTGTTCCGCTCTCTTTGACCCTCCTTCGTCTAGTTTCGCTCTCTTTCACCCTCCTTCGTCTCGTTTCGCTCTCTTTCACCCTCCTTCGTCTCGTTTCGCTCTCTTTCGCCCTCCTTCGTCTCGTTTCTCTCTCTTTCGCCCTCCTTCGTCTCGTTTCGCTCTCTCTCACCCTACTTCGTCTCGTTTCGCTCTCTTTCACCCTCCTTCGTCTCGTTTCACTATCTTTCACCCTCCTTCGTCTCGTTTCGCTTTCTTTAACCCTTCTTTGTCTCGTTTCTCCGTCTTTCACAATCCTTCGTCTCGTTTTGCTCTCTTTCACACTCCTTCGTCTCGTTTCGTTCTCTTTCACACTCCTTCTTCTCGTTTCCCTCTCTTTCACCCTCCATCATCTCGTTTCGCTCTCTTCCACCCTCCTTCGGCTAGTTTCGCACTCTTTCACCCTCCTTCGTCTCGGTTCGCTCTCTTTCACCTTCCTTCATCTCGTTTCGCTCTCTTTCACCATCCTTCGTCTCGTTTCGCACTCTTTCACCCTCCTTAGTCTCGTTTCGCTCTCTTTCACCCTCCTTCGTTTCGTTTCGCTCTCTTTCACCCTCCTTCGTCTTGTTTCGCTCTCTTTCACCCTTCTTCGTCTCGTTTCGCTCTCTTTCACCCTCCATCGGCTCGTGTCGCTCTCTTTCACTTCCTTTATCTCGTTTCGCTCTCTTTCACCCTCCTTCGTCTCGTTTCGCTCTCTTCGACCCTCCTTCGTCTCGTTTCGCACTCTTTCATCCTCCTTCGGCTCGTTTCGCTCTCTTTCACCCTCCTTCGTCTCGGTTCGCTTTCTTTAACCCTTCTTTGTCTCGTTTCTCCGTCTTTCACAATCATTCGTCTCGTTTCGCCCCCTTTCACCCTCCTTCGTCTCGATTCGCTCTCTTTCACCCTCCTTCGTCTCGATTCGATCTCTTTCACCCACCTTCGTCTCGTTTCGCTCTCTTTCTACCTCCTTCATCTCGTTTCGCTCTTTTTCACCCTCCTTCGTCTCGTTTCGCTCACTTTGACCCACCTTCATCTCGTGTCGCTCTCTTTCACCGTCCTTCGTCTCGTTTCGTTCTCTTTCACCCTCCTTTGTCTCGTTTCGCTCTCTTTCACCCTCCATTGTCTCGTTTCGCTCTCTTTCACCCTCCTTCGTCTCGTTTCGCTCTCTTTCACCCACCTTCGTCTCGTTTCGCTCTCTCTCACCCTCCTTCGTCTCGTTTCGCTCTCTTCCACCCTCCTTCGTCTCGTTTTGCCTTCTTTCACCCTCCTTCGTCTCGTTTCGCTCTCTTTCCCCCTCCTTCGTCTCGTTTCGTTCTCTTTAACCCTCCTTCGTCTAGTTTCACTCACTTTCACCTTCATTCGCCTCGTTTCGCTCTCATTCACCCTCCTTCGTCTCGTTTCGCTCTCTTTCACCCTTCTTCGCCTCGTTTCGCTCTCTTTCACCCACCTTCGTCTCGTTTCGCTCTCTTTCACCCTCCTTCATCTCGTTTCGCTCTCTTCCACCCTCCGTCGTCTCGTTTCGCTATCTTTCGCCCTCCTTCGTCTCGTTTCGCTCTCTCTCAACCTCCTTCGTCTCGTTTCACTCTCTTCCACCCTCCTTCGTCTCGTTTCGCCACCTTTCACCCTCCTTCGTCTCGTTTCGCTATCTCTCACCCTCCTTCGTCTCGTTTCGCTCTCTTCCACCCTCCTTCGTCTCGTTTCACCCTCTTTCACTCTCCTTCGTCTCGACTCGCTCTCTTTCACCCTCCTTCGTCTCGTTTCGCTCTCTTTCAACCTCCTTCGTCTAGTTTCGCTCTTTTTCACCCTCCTTCGTCTCGTTTCCTTCTCTTTGACCTACCTTCATCTTGTTTCGCTCTCTCTCACCGTGCTTCGTCTCGTTCCACTCTCTTTCACCCTCCTTCGTCTCGTTTCGCTCTCTTTCACCCTCCTTCGTCTCCTTTCGCTATCTCTCACCCTCCTTCGACTCGTTTCGCTCTCTTCCACCCTCCTTCGTCTCGTTTCGCACTCTTTCACCCTCCTTCGTCTCGATTCGCTCTCTTTCACCCTCCTTCGTCTCGTTTCGCTCTCTTTCAACCTCCTTCGTCTCGTTTCGCTCTTTTTCACCCTCCTTCGTCTTGTTTCGCTCTCTTTGACCCACCTTCATCTCGTTTCGCTCTCTGTCACAGTCCTTCGTCTCGTTTCGCTCTCTTTCACCCTCCTTTGTCTCGTTTCGCTCTCTTTCACGCTCCTTCATCTCGTTTCGCTCTCTTTCAACCTCCTTCGTCTCGTTTCGCTCTCTTCCACCCTCCTTCGTCTCGTTTCGCCTTCTTTCACCCTCCTTCGTCTCGTTTCGCTCTCTTTCCTCCTCCTTCGTCTCGTTTCGTTCTCTACAACCCTCCTTCGTCTCGTTTCGCTCTCTTTCACCTTCCTTTGCCTCGTTTCGCTCTCTTTCACCCTCCTTTCTGTCGTTTCGCTCTCTTTCACCGTCCTTCGTCTCGTTTCGCTCACTTTCACCCTCCTTCGTCTCGTTTCGCTCTCTTTCACCCTCCTTCGTCTCGTTTAGCGCTCATTAACCCTCCTTCATCTCGTTTCACTCTTTTCCACCCTCCTTCGTCTCGTTTCGCTCTCTTTCACCGTCCTTCGTCTCGTTTCGCTCTCTTTCACCCTCCTTCGGCTCGTTTCGCTCTCTTTGACACTCCTTCATCTCGTTTCGCTCTCTTTCACCCTCCTTCGGCTCGTTTCGCTCTCTTCCACCCTCCTTCGTCTCGTTTCGCCATCTTTCACCATCCTTCGTCTCGTTTCGCTCTCTTTCACCCTTCTTCGTCTCGTTTCGCTCTCTTTCAACCTCCTTCGTCTCGTTTCGCTCTTTTTCACCCTCCTTCGTCTCGTTTCGCACTCTTTCACCCTCCTTCGTCTCGGTTCGCTCTCTTTCACCTTCCTTCGTCTCGTTTCGCTCTCTTTCACCCTCCTTTGTCTCGATTCACACTCTTTCACCTTACTTCGCCTCGTTTCACTCTCTTTCACCCTCCTTTGTCTCGTTTCTCCCTCTTTAACCCTCCTTCGTCTCGGTTCGCTCTCTTTCACCTTCCTTCGTCTCGTTTCGCTCTCTTTCACCCTCCTTTGTCTAGATTCGCACTCTTTCACCTTCCTTCGCCTCGTTTCACACTGTTTCACCCTCCTTCGTCTCGTTTCGCTCTCTTTCACCCTCCTTCGTCTCGTTTCGCTCTCTTTCACCCTCCTTCATCTCGTTTCGCTCTCTTTCACCCTCCTTCGTCTCGTTTCGCTCTCTTTCACCCTCCTTTGTCTCGTTTCGATCTCTTTCACCCTCCGTCATCTCGTTTAGCTCTCTTTCACCTTCCTTCGTCTCGTTTCGCTCTCTTTCACCCTCCTTCGACTCGTTTCGCTCTCTTTCGCCCTCCTTCGTCTCGTTTCGTTCTTTTTCACCCTCCTTCGTCTCGTTTCGCTCTCTTTCACCTTCCTTCGCTTCGTTTCGCACTCTTTCACCCTCCTTTGTCTCGTTTCGCTCTCTTTCACCCTCCTTCATCTCGTTTAGCTCTATTTCACCTTCCTTCGTCTCGTTTCGCTCTCTTTCACCCTCCTTCGTCTCGTTTCGCTCTCTTTCACCCTCCTTCGTCTCGTTTAGCTCTCTTTCACCCTCCTTCGTCTCGTTTCACTCTTTTTCACCCTCCTTCGTCTCGTTTCGCTCTCTTTCACCCTCCTTCGTCTCGTTTCGCTCTCTTCCACCCTTCTTCGTCTCGTTCCGCGCTCTTTCACCCTCCTTCGGCTCGTTTCGCACTCTTTCACCCGCCTTTGTCTCGTTTCGCTCTCTTTCAATCTCCTTCGTCTCGTTTCGCTCTCTTCCACCCTCCTTCGTCTCGTTTCACCCTCTTTCACTCTCCTTCGTCTCGACTCGGGCAGCACGGTAGCATTGTGGATAGCACAAATGCTTCACAGCTCCAGGGTCCCAGGTTCGATTCCGGCTTGGGTCACTGTCTGTGCGGAGTCTGCACATCCTCCCCGTGTGTGCGTGGGTTTCCTCCGGGTGCTCCGGTTTCCTCCCACAGTCCAAAGATGTGCGGGTTAGGTGGATTAGCCATGCTAAATTGCCCATAGTGTCCAAAATTGCCCTTAGTGTAGGGTGGGGTTACTGGGTTATGGGGATAGGGTGGAGGTGTGGACCTTGGGTAGGGTGCTCTTTCCAAGAGCCGGTGCAGACTCGATGGGCCGAATGGCCTCCTTCTGTACTGTAAATTCTATGATAATCTATGATAATCTATGACTCGCTCTCTTTCACCCTCCTTCGTCTCGTTTCGCTCTCTTTCAACCTCCTTCGTCTCGTTTCGCTCTTTTTCACCCTCCTTCATCTTGTTTCGCTCTCTTTGACCCACCTTCATCTCGTTTCGCTCTCTATCACAGTCCTTCGTCTCGTTTCGCTCTCTTTCACCCTCCTTTGTCTCGTTTCGCTCTCTTTCACGCTCCTTCATCTCGTTTTGCTCTCTTTCAACCTCCTTCGTCTCGTTTCGCTCTCTTCCACCCTCCTTCGTCTCGTTTCGCCTTCTTTCACCCTCCTTCGTCTCGTTTCGCTCTCTTTCCTCCTCCTTCGTCTCGTTTCGTTCTCTACAACCCTCCTTCGTCTCGTTTCGCTCTCTTTCACCTTCCTTTGCCTCGTTTCGCTATCTTTCACCCTCCTTTGTCTCGTTTCGCTCTCTTTCACCGTCCTTCGTCTCGTTTCGCTCTCTTTCACCCTCCTTCGTCTCGTTTCACTCTCTTTCACCCTCCTTCGTCTCGTTTAGCGCTCATTAACCCTCCTTCATCTCGTTTCACTCTTTTCCACCCTCCTTCGTCTCGTTTCGCTCTCTTTCACCGTCCTTCGTCTCGTTTCGCTCTCTTTCACCCTCCTTCGGCTCGTTTCGCTCTCTTTGACACTCCTTCGTCTCGTTTCGCTCTCTTTCACCCTCCTTCGGCTCGTTTCGCTCTCTTCCACCCTCCTTCGTCTCGTTTCGCCATCTTTCACCATCCTTGGTCTCGTTTCGCTCTCTTTCACCCTTCTTCGTCTCGTTTCGCTCTCTTTCAACCTCCTTCGTCTCGTTTCGCTCTTTTTCACCCTCCTTCGTCTCGTTTCGCACTCTTTCACCCTCCTTCGTCTCGGTTCGCTCTCTTTCACCTTCCTTCGTCTCGTTTCGCTCTCTTTCACCCTCCTTTGTCTCGATTCACACTCTTTCACCTTACTTCGCCTCGTTTCACTCTCTTTCACCCTCCTTTGTCTCGTTTCTCCCTCTTTAACCCTCCTTCGTCTCGGTTCGCTCTCTTTCACCTTCCTTCGTCTCGTTTCGCTCTCTTTCACCCTCCTTTGTCTAGATTCGCACTCTTTCACCTTCCTTCGCCTCGTTTCACACTGTTTCACCCTCCTTCGTCTCGTTTCGCTCTCTTTCACCCTCCTTCGTCTCGTTTCGGTCTCTTTCTCCCTCCTTCATCTCGTTTCGCTCTCTTTCACCCTCCTTCGGCTTGTTTTGCTCTCTTTCACCCTCCTTCATCTCGTTTCGCTCTCTTTCACCCTCCTTCGTCTCGTTTCGCTCTCTTTCCCCCTCCTTTATCTCGTTTCGATCTCTTTCACCCTCCGTCATCTCGTTTAGCTCTCTTTCACCTTCCTTCGTCTCGTTTCGCTCTCTTTCACCCTCCTTCGACTCGTTTCGCTCTCTTTCCCCCTCCTTCGTCTCGTTTCGTTCTCTTTCACCCTCCTTTGGCTCGTTTCGCTCTCTTTCACCCTCCTTCATCTCGTTTCGCTCTCTTTCACCCTCCTTCGGCTCGTTTTGCTCTCTTTCACCCTCCTTCATCTCGTTTCGCTCTCTTTCCTACTCCTTCGTCGCGGTTCGCTCTCTTTCACCTTCCTTCATCTCGTTTCACTCTCTTTCACCCTCCTTTGTCTCGATTCGCACTCTTTCACCTTCCTTCGCCTCGTTTCACTCTCTTTCACACTCCTTCGTCTCGTTTCGCCCTCTTTCACCCTCCTTCGTCTCGTTTCGCTCTCTTTCACCCTCCTTTGTCTAGATTCGCACTCTTTCAACTTCCTTCACCTCATTTCCCTCTCTTTCACCCTCTTTCATCTCGTTTTGCTCTCTTTCACCCTCCTTCGTCTCGTTTCACTCACTTTCACCCTCGTTCATCTCATTTCGCTCTCTTTCACCCTCCTTCTGCTCGTTTTGCTCTCTTTCACCCTCCTTCATCTCGTTTCGCTCTCTTTCACACTCCTTCATCTCGTTTCGCTCTCTTCCACACTCCTTCGTCTCGTTTCGCCCTCTTTCATCCTCCTTCATCTCGGTTCGCTCTCTTTCACCTTCCTTCGTCTCGTTTCGCTCTCTTTCACCCTCCTTTGTCTCGATTCGCACTTTTTCACCTTCCTCCGCCTAGTTTCACTCTCTTTCACCCTCCTTCATCTCGTTTCGCTCTCTTTCACCCTCCTTCGTCTCGTTTCGCTCTCTTTCACCCTCCTTCATCTCGGTTCACTCTCCTTCACCCTCCTTCGTCTCGTTTCGCTCTCCCTCACCCTCCTTCCTCTCGTTTTGCTCTCTTCCACGCTCCTTCATCTCGTTTCAGCCTCTTTCACCCTCCTTTGTCTCGTTTCGCTCTCTTTCACCCTCCTTCATTTCGTTTCGCTCTCTTTGACCCTCCTTCGTCTCGTTTCACCCTCCTTCACCCTCCTTCGTCTCGTTTCGCTCTCTCTCACCCTCCTTCATCTCGTTTCGCTGTCTTCCTCCCTCCTTCGTCTCGTTTCGCCTTCTTTCACCCACCTTCGTCTCGTTTCGCTCTCTTTCACCCTCCTTCATCTCGTTTCGCTCTCTTCCGCCCTCCGTCGTCTCGTTTCGCTCTCTTTCGCCCTACTTCGTCTCGTTTCACTCTCTCTCAACCTCCTTCGTCTCGTTTCACTCTCTTCCACCTTCCTTCGTCTCGTTTCGCCACCTTTCACCCTCCTTCGTCTCGTTTCGCTATCTCTCACCCTCCATCATCTCGTTTCGCTCTCTTCCACACTCCTTCGTCTCGTTTCGCCCTCTTTCACTCTCCTTCATCTCGATTCGCTCTCTCTCACCCTCCTTCGTCTCATTTCGCTGTCTTCCTCCCTCCTTCATCTCGTTTCGCCTTCCTTCACCCTCCTTCATCTCGTTTTGCCCTCTCTCACCCTTCTTCGTCTCGTTTCGCTCTCTTTCACCCTCCTTCGTCTCCTTTCGCTCTCTTTCACCCTCCTTCGTCTCGTTTCGCTCTCTTTCACCCTCCTTCATCTCCTTTCGCTATCTCTCACCCTCCTTCGACTCGTTTCGCTCTCTTCCACCCTCCTTCATCTCGTTTCGCACTCTTTCACCCTCCTTCGTCTTGATTCGCTCTCTTTCACCCTCCTTCGTCTCGTTTCGCTCTCTTTCAACCTCCTTCGTCTCGTTTCGCTCTTTTTCACCCTCCTTTGTCTTGTTTCGCTCTCTTTGACCCACCTTCATCTCGTTTCGCTCTCTATCACAGTCATTCGTCTCGTTTCGCTCTCTTTCACCCTCCTTTGTCTCGTTTCGCTCTCTTTCACGCTCCTTCATCTCGTTTCGCTCTCTTTCAACCTCCTTCGTCTCGTTTCGCTCTCTTCCACCCTCCTTCGTCTCGTTTCGCTCTCTTTCCTCCTCCTTCGTCTCGTTTCGTTCTCTACAACCCTCCTTCGTCTCGTTTCGCTCTCTTTCACCTTCCTTTGCCTCGTTTCGCTCTCTTTCACCCTCCTTTGTCTCGTTTCGCTCTCTCTCACCGTGCTTCGTCTCGTTCCACTCTCTTTCACCCTCCTTCGTCTCGTTTCGCTCTCTTTCACCCTCCTTCGTCTCCTTTCGCTCTCTTTCACCCTCCTTCGTCTCGTTTCGCTCTCTTTCAACCTCCTTCGTCTCGTTTCGCTCTTTTTCACCCTCCTTCGTCTTGTTTCGCTCTCTTTGACCCACCTTCATCTCGTTTCGCTCTCTGTCACAGTCCTTCGTCTCGTTTCGCTCTCTTTCACCCTCCTTTGTCTCGTTTCGCTCTCTTTCACGCTCCTTCATCTCGTTTCGCTCTCTTTCAACCTCCTTCGTCTCGTTTCGCTCTCTTCCACCCTCCTTCGTCTCGTTTCGCCTTCTTTCACCCTCCTTCGTCTCGTTTCGCTCTCTTTCCTCCTCCTTCGTCTCGTTTCGTTCTCTACAACCCTCCTTCGTCTCGTTTCGCTCTCTTTCACCTTCCTTTGCCTCGTTTCGCTCTCTTTCACCCTCCTTTCTCTCGTTTCGCTCTCTTTCACCGTCCTTCGTCTCGTTTCGCTCACTTTCACCCTCCTTCGTCTCGTTTCGCTCTCTTTCACCCTCCTTCGTCTCGTTTAGCGCTCATTAACCCTCCTTCATCTCGTTTCACTCTTTTCCACCCTCCTTCGTCTCGTTTCGCTCTCTTTCACCGTCCTTCGTCTCGTTTCGCTCTCTTTCACCCTCCTTCGGCTCGTTTCGCTCTCTTTGACACTCCTTCATCTCGTTTCGCTCTCTTTCACCCTCCTTCGGCTCGTTTCGCTCTCTTCCACCCTCCTTCGTCTCGTTTCGCCATCTTTCACCATCCTTCGTCTCGTTTCGCTCTCTTTCACCCTTCTTCGTCTCGTTTCGCTCTCTTTCAACCTCCTTCGTCTCGTTTCGCTCTTTTTCACCCTCCTTCGTCTCGTTTCGCACTCTTTCACCCTCCTTCGTCTCGGTTCGCTCTCTTTCACCTTCCTTCGTCTCGTTTCGCTCTCTTTCACCCTCCTTTGTCTCGATTCACACTCTTTCACCTTACTTCGCCTCGTTTCACTCTCTTTCACCCTCCTTTGTCTCGTTTCTCCCTCTTTAACCCTCCTTCGTCTCGGTTCGCTCTCTTTCACCTTCCTTCGTCTCGTTTCGCTCTCTTTCACCCTCCTTTGTCTAGATTCGCACTCTTTCACCTTCCTTCGCCTCGTTTCACACTGTTTCACCCTCCTTCGTCTCGTTTCGCTCTCTTTCACCCTCCTTCGTCTCGTTTCGCTCTCTTTCACCCTCCTTCATCTCGTTTCGCTCTCTTTCACCCTCCTTCGTCTCGTTTCGCTCTCTTTCACCCTCCTTTGTCTCGTTTCGATCTCTTTCACCCTCCGTCATCTCGTTTAGCTCTCTTTCACCTTCCTTCGTCTCGTTTCGCTCTCTTTCACCCTCCTTCGACTCGTTTCGCTCTCTTTCGCCCTCCTTCGTCTCGTTTCGTTCTTTTTCACCCTCCTTCGTCTCGTTTCGCTCTCTTTCACCTTCCTTCGCTTCGTTTCGCACTATTTCACCCTCCTTTGTCTCGTTTCGCTCTCTTTCACCCTCCTTCATCTCGTTTAGCTCTATTTCACCTTCCTTCGTCTCGTTTCGCTCTCTTTCACCCTCCTTCGTCTCGTTTCGCTCTCTTTCACCCTCCTTCGTCTCGTTTAGCTCTCTTTCACCCTCCTCCGTCTCGTTTCACTCTTTTTCACCCTCCTTCGTCTCGTTTCGCTCTCTTTCACCCTCCTTCGTCTCGTTTCGCTCTCTTCCACCCTTCTTCGTCTCGTTCCGCGCTCTTTCACCCTCCTTCGGCTCGTTTCGCACTCTTTCACCCGCCTTTGTCTCGTTTCGCTCTCTTTCAATCTCCTTCGTCTCGTTTCGCTCTCTTCCACCCTCCTTCGTCTCGTTTCACCCTCTTTCACTCTCCTTCGTCTCGACTCGGGCAGCACGGTAGCATTGTGGATAGCACAAATGCTTCACAGCTCCAGGGTCCCAGGTTCGATTCCGGCTTGGGTCACTGTCTGTGCGGAGTCTGCACATCCTCCCCGTGTGTGCGTGGGTTTCCTCCGGGTGCTCCGGTTTCCTCCCACAGTCCAAAGATGTGCGGGTTAGGTGGATTAGCCATGCTAAATTGCCCATAGTGTCCAAAATTGCCCTTAGTGTAGGGTGGGGTTACTGGGTTATGGGGATAGGGTGGAGGTGTGGACCTTGGGTAGGGTGCTCTTTCCAAGAGCCGGTGCAGACTCGATGGGCCGAATGGCCTCCTTCTGTACTGTAAATTCTATGATAATCTATGATAATCTATGACTCGCTCTCTTTCACCCTCCTTCGTCTCGTTTCGCTCTCTTTCAACCTCCTTCGTCTAGCTTCGCTCTTTTTCACCCTCCTTCGTCTCGTTTCCTTCTCTTTGACCCACCTTCATCTTGTTTCGCTCTCTCTCACCGTGCTTCGTCTCGTTTCACTCTCTTTCACCCTCCTTTGTCTCGTTTCGCTCTCTTTCACCCTCCTTCATCTCCTTTCGCTATCTCTCACCCTCCTTCGACTCGTTTCGCTCTCTTCCACCCTCCTTCGTCTCGTTTCGCTCTCTTTCAACCTCCTTCGTCTCGTTTCGCTCTTTTTCACCCTCCTTCATCTTGTTTCGCTCTCTTTGACCCACCTTCATCTCGTTTCGCTCTCTATCACAGTCCTTCGTCTCGTTTCGCTCTCTTTCACCCTCCTTTGTCTCGTTTCGCTCTCTTTCACGCTCCTTCATCTCGTTTTGCTCTCTTTCAACCTCCTTCGTCTCGTTTCGCTCTCTTCCACCCTCCTTCGTCTCGTTTCGCCTTCTTTCACCCTCCTTCGTCTCGTTTCGCTCTCTTTCCTCCTCCTTCGTCTCGTTTCGTTCTCTACAACCCTCCTTCGTCTCGTTTCGCTCTCTTTCACCTTCCTTTGCCTCGTTTCGCTATCTTTCACCCTCCTTTGTCTCGTTTCGCTCTCTTTCACCGTCCTTCGTCTCGTTTCGCTCTCTTTCACCCTCCTTCGTCTCGTTTCACTCTCTTTCACCCTCCTTCGTCTCGTTTAGCGCTCATTAACCCTCCTTCATCTCGTTTCACTCTTTTCCACCCTCCTTCGTCTCGTTTCGCTCTCTTTCACCGTCCTTCGTCTCGTTTCGCTCTCTTTCACCCTCCTTCGGCTCGTTTCGCTCTCTTTGACACTCCTTCGTCTCGTTTCGCTCTCTTTCACCCTCCTTCGGCTCGTTTCGCTCTCTTCCACCCTCCTTCGTCTCGTTTCGCCATCTTTCACCATCCTTGGTCTCGTTTCGCTCTCTTTCACCCTTCTTCGTCTCGTTTCGCTCTCTTTCAACCTCCTTCGTCTCGTTTCGCTCTTTTTCACCCTCCTTCGTCTCGTTTCGCACTCTTTCACCCTCCTTCGTCTCGGTTCGCTCTCTTTCACCTTCCTTCGTCTCGTTTCGCTCTCTTTCACCCTCCTTTGTCTCGATTCACACTCTTTCACCTTACTTCGCCTCGTTTCACTCTCTTTCACCCTCCTTTGTCTCGTTTCTCCCTCTTTAACCCTCCTTCGTCTCGGTTCGCTCTCTTTCACCTTCCTTCGTCTCGTTTCGCTCTCTTTCACCCTCCTTTGTCTAGATTCGCACTCTTTCACCTTCCTTCGCCTCGTTTCACACTGTTTCACCCTCCTTCGTCTCGTTTCGCTCTCTTTCACCCTCCTTCGTCTCGTTTCGGTCTCTTTCTCCCTCCTTCATCTCGTTTCGCTCTCTTTCACCCTCCTTCGGCTTGTTTTGCTCTCTTTCACCCTCCTTCATCTCGTTTCGCTCTCTTTCACCCTCCTTCGTCTCGTTTCGCTCTCTTTCCCCCTCCTTTATCTCGTTTCGATCTCTTTCACCCTCCGTCATCTCGTTTAGCTCTCTTTCACCTTCCTTCGTCTCGTTTCGCTCTCTTTCACCCTCCTTCGACTCGTTTCGCTCTCTTTCCCCCTCCTTCGTCTCGTTTCGTTCTCTTTCACCCTCCTTTGGCTCGTTTCGCTCTCTTTCACCCTCCTTCATCTCGTTTCGCTCTCTTTCACCCTCCTTCGGCTCGTTTTGCTCTCTTTCACCCTCCTTCATCTCGTTTCGCTCTCTTTCCTACTCCTTCGTCGCGGTTCGCTCTCTTTCACCTTCCTTCATCTCGTTTCACTCTCTTTCACCCTCCTTTGTCTCGATTCGCACTCTTTCACCTTCCTTCGCCTCGTTTCACTCTCTTTCACACTCCTTCGTCTCGTTTCGCCCTCTTTCACCCTCCTTCGTCTCGGTTCGCTCTCGTTCACCTTCCTTCGTCTCGTTTCGCTCTCTTTCACCCTCCTTTGTCTAGATTCGCACTCTTTCAACTTCCTTCACCTCATTTCCCTCTCTTTCACCCTCTTTCATCTCGTTTTGCTCTCTTTCACCCTCCTTCGTCTCGTTTCACTCACTTTCACCCTCGTTCATCTCATTTCGCTCTCTTTCACCCTCCTTCTGCTCGTTTTGCTCTCTTTCACCCTCCTTCATCTCGTTTCGCTCTCTTTCACACTCCTTCATCTCGTTTCGCTCTCTTCCACACTCCTTCGTCTCGTTTCGCCCTCTTTCATCCTCCTTCATCTCGGTTCGCTCTCTTTCACCTTCCTTCGTCTCGTTTCGCTCTCTTTCACCCTCCTTTGTCTCGATTCGCACTTTTTCACCTTCCTCCGCCTAGTTTCACTCTCTTTCACCCTCCTTCATCTCGTTTCGCTCTCTTTCACCCTCCTTCGTCTCGTTTCGCTCTCTTTCACCCTCCTTCATCTCGGTTCACTCTCCTTCACCCTCCTTCGTCTCGTTTCGCTCTCCCTCACCCTCCTTCCTCTCGTTTTGCTCTCTTCCACGCTCCTTCATCTCGTTTCAGCCTCTTTCACCCTCCTTTGTCTCGTTTCGCTCTCTTTCACCCTCCTTCATTTCGTTTCGCTCTCTTTGACCCTCCTTCGTCTCGTTTCACCCTCCTTCACCCTCCTTCGTCTCGTTTCGCTCTCTCTCACCCTCCTTCATCTCGTTTCGCTGTCTTCCTCCCTCCTTCGTCTCGTTTCGCCTTCTTTCACCCACCTTCGTCTCGTTTCGCTCTCTTTCACCCTCCTTCATCTCGTTTCGCTCTCTTCCGCCCTCCGTCGTCTCGTTTCGCTCTCTTTCGCCCTACTTCGTCTCGTTTCACTCTCTCTCAACCTCCTTCGTCTCGTTTCACTCTCTTCCACCTTCCTTCGTCTCGTTTCGCCACCTTTCACCCTCCTTCGTCTCGTTTCGCTATCTCTCACCCTCCATCATCTCGTTTCGCTCTCTTCCACACTCCTTCGTCTCGTTTCGCCCTCTTTCACTCTCCTTCATCTCGATTCGCTCTCTCTCACCCTCCTTCGTCTCATTTCGCTGTCTTCCTCCCTCCTTCGTCTCGTTTCGCCTTCCTTCACCCTCCTTCATCTCGTTTTGCCCTCTCTCACCCTTCTTCGTCTCGTTTCGCTCTCTTTCACCCTCCTTCGTCTCCTTTCGCTCTCTTTCACCCTCCTTCGTCTCGTTTCGCTCTCTTTCACCCTCCTTCATCTCCTTTCGCTATCTCTCACCCTCCTTCGACTCGTTTCGCTCTCTTCCACCCTCCTTCATCTCGTTTCGCACTCTTTCACCCTCCTTCGTCTTGATTCGCTCTCTTTCACCCTCCTTCGTCTCGTTTCGCTCTCTTTCAACCTCCTTCGTCTCGTTTCGCTCTTTTTCACCCTCCTTTGTCTTGTTTCGCTCTCTTTGACCCACCTTCATCTCGTTTCGCTCTCTATCACAGTCATTCGTCTCGTTTCGCTCTCTTTCACCCTCCTTTGTCTCGTTTCGCTCTCTTTCACGCTCCTTCATCTCGTTTCGCTCTCTTTCAACCTCCTTCGTCTCGTTTCGCTCTCTTCCACCCTCCTTCGTCTCGTTTCGCTCTCTTTCCTCCTCCTTCGTCTCGTTTCGTTCTCTACAACCCTCCTTCGTCTCGTTTCGCTCTCTTTCACCATCCTTTGCCTCGTTTCGCTCTCTTTCACCCTCCTTTGTCTCGTTTCGCTCTCTTTCACCGTCCTTCGTCTCGTTTCGCTCTCTTTCACCCCCCTTCGTCTCGTTTCACTCTCTTTCACCCTCCTTCGTCTCGTTTAGCGCTCATCAACCCTCCTTCATCTCGTTTCACTCTTTTCCACCCTCCTTCGTCTCGTTTCGCTCTCTTTCACCGTCCTTCGTCTCGTTTCGCTCTCTTTCACCCTCCTTCGGCTCGTTTCGCTCTCTTTGACACTCCTTCGTCTCGTTTCGCTCTCTTTCACCCTCCTTCGGCTCGTTTTGCTCTCTTCCACCCTCCTTCGTCTCGTTTCGCCATCTTTCACCATCCTTCGTCTCGTTTCGCTCTCTTTCACCCTTCTTCGTCTCGTTTCGCTCTCTTTCAACCTCCTTCGTCTCGTTTCGCTCTTTTTCACCCTCCTTCGTCTCGTTTCGCACTCTTTCACCCTCCTTCGTCTCGGGTCGCTCTCTTTCACCTTCCTTCATCTCGTTTCGCTCTCTTTCACCCTCCTTTGTCTAGATTCGCACTCTTTCACCTTCCTTCGTCTCGTTTCACACTGTTTCACCCTCCTTCGTCTCGTTTCGCTCTCTTTCACCCTCCTTCGTCTCGTTTCGCTCTCTTTCTCCCTCCTTCATCTCGTTTCGCTCTCTTTCACCCTCCTTCGGCTTGTTTTGCTCTCTTTCACCCTCCTTCATCTCGTTTCGCTCTCTTTCACCCTCCTTCGTCTCGTTTCGCTCTCTTTCACCCTCCTTTGTCTCGTTTCGATCTCTTTCACCCTCCGTCATCTCGTTTAGCTCTCTTTCACCTTCCTTCGTCTCGTTTCGCTCTCTTTCACCCTCCTTCGACTCGTTTCGCTCTCTTTCCCCCTCCTTCGTCTCGTTTCGTTCTCTTTCACCCTCCTTTGGCTCGTTTCGCTCTCTTTCACCCTCCTTCATCTCGTTTCGCTCTCTTTCACCGTCCTTCGTCTCGTTTCGCTCTCTTTCACCCTCCTTCGGCTCGTTTCGCTCTCTTTGACACTCCTTCGTCTCGTTTCGCTCTCTTTCACCCTCCTTCGGCTCGTTTCGCTCTCTTCCACCCTCCTTCGTCTCGTTTCGCCATCTTTCACCATCCTTCGTCTCGTTTCGCTCTCTTTCACCCTTCTTCGTCTCGTTTCGCTCTCTTTCAACCTCCTTCGTCTCGTTTCGCTCTTTTTCACCCTCCTTCGTCTCGTTTCGCACTCTTTCACCCTCCTTCGTCTCGGTTCGCTCTCTTTCACCTTCCTTCGTCTCGTTTCGCTCTCTTTCACCCTCCTTTGTCTCGATTCACACTCTTTCACCTTACTTCGCCTCGTTTCACTCTCTTTCACCCTCCTTTGTCTCGTTTCTCCCTCTTTAACCCTCCTTCGTCTCGGTTCGCTCTCTTCCACCTTCCTTCGTCTCGTTTCGCCACCTTTCACCCTCCTTCGTCTCGTTTCGCTATCTCTCACCCTCCATCATCTCGTTTCGCTCTCTTCCACACTCCTTCGTCTCGTTTCGCCCTCTTTCACTCTCCTTCATCTCGATTCGCTCTCTCTCACCCTCCTTCGTCTCATTTCGCTGTCTTCCTCCCTCCTTCGTCTCGTTTCGCCTTCCTTCACCCTCCTTCATCTCGTTTTGCCCTCTCTCACCCTTCTTCGTCTCGTTTCGCTCTCTTTCACCCTCCTTCGTCTCCTTTCGCTCTCTTTCACCCTCCTTCGTCTCGTTTCGCTCTCTTTCACCCTCCTTCATCTCCTTTCGCTATCTCTCACCCTCCTTCGACTCGTTTCGCTCTCTTCCACCCTCCTTCATCTCGTTTCGCACTCTTTCACCCTCCTTCGTCTTGATTCGCTCTCTTTCACCCTCCTTCGTCTCGTTTCGCTCTCTTTCAACCTCCTTCGTCTCGTTTCGCTCTTTTTCACCCTCCTTTGTCTTGTTTCGCTCTCTTTGACCCACCTTCATCTCGTTTCGCTCTCTATCACAGTCATTCGTCTCGTTTCGCTCTCTTTCACCCTCCTTTGTCTCGTTTCGCTCTCTTTCACGCTCCTTCATCTCGTTTCGCTCTCTTTCAACCTCCTTCGTCTCGTTTCGCTCTCTTCCACCCTCCTTCGTCTCGTTTCGCTCTCTTTCCTCCTCCTTCGTCTCGTTTCGTTCTCTACAACCCTCCTTCGTCTCGTTTCGCTCTCTTTCACCATCCTTTGCCTCGTTTCGCTCTCTTTCACCCTCCTTTGTCTCGTTTCGCTCTCTTTCACCGTCCTTCGTCTCGTTTCGCTCTCTTTCACCCCCCTTCGTCTCGTTTCACTCTCTTTCACCCTCCTTCGTCTCGTTTAGCGCTCATCAACCCTCCTTCATCTCGTTTCACTCTTTTCCACCCTCCTTCGTCTCGTTTCGCTCTCTTTCACCGTCCTTCGTCTCGTTTCGCTCTCTTTCACCCTCCTTCGGCTCGTTTCGCTCTCTTTGACACTCCTTCGTCTCGTTTCGCTCTCTTTCACCCTCCTTCGGCTCGTTTTGCTCTCTTCCACCCTCCTTCGTCTCGTTTCGCCATCTTTCACCATCCTTCGTCTCGTTTCGCTCTCTTTCACCCTTCTTCGTCTCGTTTCGCTCTCTTTCAACCTCCTTCGTCTCGTTTCGCTCTTTTTCACCCTCCTTCGTCTCGTTTCGCACTCTTTCACCCTCCTTCGTCTCGGGTCGCTCTCTTTCACCTTCCTTCATCTCGTTTCGCTCTCTTTCACCCTCCTTTGTCTAGATTCGCACTCTTTCACCTTCCTTCGTCTCGTTTCACACTGTTTCACCCTCCTTCGTCTCGTTTCGCTCTCTTTCACCCTCCTTCGTCTCGTTTCGCTCTCTTTCTCCCTCCTTCATCTCGTTTCGCTCTCTTTCACCCTCCTTCGGCTTGTTTTGCTCTCTTTCACCCTCCTTCATCTCGTTTCGCTCTCTTTCACCCTCCTTCGTCTCGTTTCGCTCTCTTTCACCCTCCTTTGTCTCGTTTCGATCTCTTTCACCCTCCGTCATCTCGTTTAGCTCTCTTTCACCTTCCTTCGTCTCGTTTCGCTCTCTTTCACCCTCCTTCGACTCGTTTCGCTCTCTTTCCCCCTCCTTCGTCTCGTTTCGTTCTCTTTCACCCTCCTTTGGCTCGTTTCGCTCTCTTTCACCCTCCTTCATCTCGTTTCGCTCTCTTTCACCGTCCTTCGTCTCGTTTCGCTCTCTTTCACCCTCCTTCGGCTCGTTTCGCTCTCTTTGACACTCCTTCGTCTCGTTTCGCTCTCTTTCACCCTCCTTCGGCTCGTTTCGCTCTCTTCCACCCTCCTTCGTCTCGTTTCGCCATCTTTCACCATCCTTCGTCTCGTTTCGCTCTCTTTCACCCTTCTTCGTCTCGTTTCGCTCTCTTTCAACCTCCTTCGTCTCGTTTCGCTCTTTTTCACCCTCCTTCGTCTCGTTTCGCACTCTTTCACCCTCCTTCGTCTCGGTTCGCTCTCTTTCACCTTCCTTCGTCTCGTTTCGCTCTCTTTCACCCTCCTTTGTCTCGATTCACACTCTTTCACCTTACTTCGCCTCGTTTCACTCTCTTTCACCCTCCTTTGTCTCGTTTCTCCCTCTTTAACCCTCCTTCGTCTCGGTTCGCTCTCTTTCACCTTCCTTCGTCTCGTTTCGCTCTCTTTCACCCTCCTTTGTCTAGATTCGCACTCTTTCACCTTCCTTCGCCTCGTTTCACACTGTTTCACCATCCTTCGTCTCGTTTCGCTCTCTTTCACCCTCCTTCGTCTCGTTTCGGTCTCTTTCTCCCTCCTTCATCTCGTTTCGCTCTCTTTCACCCTCCTTCGGCTTGTTTTGCTCTCTTTCACCCTCCTTCATCTCGTTTCGCTCTCTTTCACCCTCCTTCGTCTCGTTTCGCTCTCTTTCCCCCTCCTTTATCTCGTTTCGATCTCTTTCACCCTCCGTCATCTCGTTTAGCTCTCTTTCACCTTCCTTCGTCTCGTTTCGCTCTCTTTCACCCTCCTTCGACTCGTTTCGCTCTCTTTCCCCCTCCTTCGTCTCGTTTCGTTCTCTTTCACCCTCCTTTGGCTCGTTTCGCTCTCTTTCACCCTCCTTCATCTCGTTTCGCTCTCTTTCACCCTCCTTCGGCTCGTTTTGCTCTCTTTCACCCTCCTTCATCTCGTTTCGCTCTCTTTCCTACTCCTTCGTCGCGGTTCGCTCTCTTTCACCTTCCTTCATCTCGTTTCACTCTCTTTCACCCTCCTTTGTCTCGATTCGCACTCTTTCACCTTCCTTCGCCTCGTTTCACTCTCTTTCACACTCCTTCGTCTCGTTTCGCCCTCTTTCACCCTCCTTCGTCTCGGTTCGCTCTCGTTCACCTTCCTTCGTCTCGTTTCGCTCTCTTTCACCCTCCTTTGTCTAGATTCGCACTCTTTCAACTTCCTTCACCTCATTTCCCTCTCTTTCACCCTCTTTCATCTCGTTTTGCTCTCTTTCACCCTCCTTCGTCTCGTTTCACTCACTTTCACCCTCGTTCATCTCGTTTCGCTCTCTTTCACCCTCCTTCTGCTCGTTTTGCTCTCTTTCACCCTCCTTCATCTCGTTTCGCTCTCTTTCACACTCCTTCATCTCGTTTCGCTCTCTTCCACACTCCTTCGTCTCGTTTCGCCCTCTTTCATCCTCCTTCATCTCGGTTCGCTCTCTTTCACCTTCCTTCGTCTCGTTTCGCTCTCTTTCACCCTCCTTTGTCTCGATTCGCACTTTTTCACCTTCCTCCGCCTAGTTTCACTCTCTTTCACCCTCCTTCATCTCGTTTCGCTCTCTTTCACCCTCCTTCGTCTCGTTTCGCTCTCTTTCACCCTCCTTCATCTCGGTTCACTCTCCTTCACCCTCCTTCGTCTCGTTTCGCTCTCCCTCACCCTCCTTCCTCTCGTTTTGCTCTCTTCCACGCTCCTTCATCTCGTTTCAGCCTCTTTCACCCTCCTTTGTCTCGTTTCGCTCTCTTTCACCCTCCTTCATTTCGTTTCGCTCTCTTTGACCCTCCTTCGTCTCGTTTCACCCTCCTTCACCCTCCTTCGTCTCGTTTCGCTCTCTCTCACCCTCCTTCATCTCGTTTCGCTGTCTTCCTCCCTCCTTCGTCTCGTTTCGCCTTCTTTCACCCACCTTCGTCTCGTTTCGCTCTCTTTCACCCTCCTTCATCTCGTTTCGCTCTCTTCCGCCCTCCGTCGTCTCGTTTCGCTCTCTTTCGCCCTACTTCGTCTCGTTTCACTCTCTCTCAACCTCCTTCGTCTCGTTTCACTCTCTTCCACCCTCCTTCGTCTCGTTTCGCCACCTTTCACCCTCCTTCGTCTCGTTTCGCTATCTCTCACCCTCCTTCATCTCGTTTCGCTCTCTTCCACACTCCTTCGTCTCGTTTCGCCCTCTTTCACTCTCCTTCATCTCGATTCGCTCTCTCTCACCCTCCTTCGTCTCATTTCGCTGTCTTCCTCCCTCCTTCGTCTCGTTTCGCCTTCCTTCACCCTCCTTCATCTCGTTTTGCCCTCTCTCACCCTTCTTCGTCTCGTTTCGCTCTCTTTCACCCTCCTTCGTCTCCTTTCGCTCTCTTTCACCCTCCTTCGTCTCGTTTCGCTCTCTTTCACCCTCCTTCATCTCCTTTCGCTATCTCTCACCCTCCTTCGACTCGTTTCGCTCTCTTCCACCCTCCTTCATCTCGTTTCGCACTCTTTCACCCTCCTTCGTCTTGATTCGCTCTCTTTCACCCTCCTTCGTCTCGTTTCGCTCTCTTTCAACCTCCTTCGTCTCGTTTCGCTCTTTTTCACCCTCCTTTGTCTTGTTTCGCTCTCTTTGACCCACCTTCATCTCGTTTCGCTCTCTATCACAGTCATTCGTCTCGTTTCGCTCTCTTTCACCCTCCTTTGTCTCGTTTCGCTCTCTTTCACGCTCCTTCATCTCGTTTCGCTCTCTTTCAACCTCCTTCGTCTCGTTTCGCTCTCTTCCACCCTCCTTCGTCTCGTTTCGCTCTCTTTCCTCCTCCTTCGTCTCGTTTCGTTCTCTACAACCCTCCTTCGTCTCGTTTCGCTCTCTTTCACCTTCCTTTGCCTCGTTTCGCTCTCTTTCACCCTCCTTTGTCTCGTTTCGCTCTCTTTCACCGTCCTTCGTCTCGTTTCGCTCTCTTTCACCCCCCTTCGTCTCGTTTCACTCTCTTTCACCCTCCTTCGTCTCGTTTAGCGCTCATCAACCCTCCTTCATCTCGTTTCACTCTTTTCCACCCTCCTTCGTCTCGTTTCGCTCTCTTTCACCGTCCTTCGTCTCGTTTCGCTCTCTTTCACCCTCCTTCGGCTCGTTTCGCTCTCTTTGACACTCCTTCGTCTCGTTTCGCTCTCTTTCACCCTCCTTCGGCTCGTTTTGCTCTCTTCCACCCTCCTTCGTCTCGTTTCGCCATCTTTCACCATCCTTCGTCTCGTTTCGCTCTCTTTCACCCTTCTTCGTCTCGTTTCGCTCTCTTTCAACCTCCTTCGTCTCGTTTCGCTCTTTTTCACCCTCCTTCGTCTCGTTTCGCACTCTTTCACCCTCCTTCGTCTCGGGTCGCTCTCTTTCACCTTCCTTCGTCTCGTTTCGCTCTCTTTCACCCTCCTTTGTCTCGATTCACACTCTTTCATCTTACTTCGCCTCGTTTCACTCTCTTTCACCCTCCTTTGTCTCGTTTCTCCCTCTTTAACCATCCTTCGTCTCGGTTCGTTCTCTTTCACCTTCCTTCATCTCGTTTCGCTCTCTTTCACCCTCCTTTGTCTAGATTCGCACTCTTTCACCTTCCTTCGTCTCGTTTCACACTGTTTCACCCTCCTTCGTCTCGTTTCGCTCTCTTTCACCCTCCTTCGTCTCGTTTCGCTCTCTTTCTCCCTCCTTCATCTCGTTTCGCTCTCTTTCACCCTCCTTCGGCTTGTTTTGCTCTCTTTCACCCTCCTTCATCTCGTTTCGCTCTCTTTCACCCTCCTTCGTCTCGTTTCGCTCTCTTTCACCCTCCTTTGTCTCGTTTCGATCTCTTTCACCCTCCGTCATCTCGTTTAGCTCTCTTTCACCTTCCTTCGTCTCGTTTCGCTCTCTTTCACCCTCCTTCGACTCGTTTCGCTCTCTTTCCCCCTCCTTCGTCTCGTTTCGTTCTCTTTCACCCTCCTTTGGCTCGTTTCGCTCTCTTTCACCCTCCTTCATCTCGTTTCGCTCTCTTTCACCCTCCTTCGGCTCGTTTTGCTCTCTTTCACCCTCCTTCATCTCGTTTCGCTCTCTTTCCTACTCCTTCATCGCGGTTCGCTCTCTTTCACCTTCCTTCATCTCGTTTCACTCTCTTTCACCCTCCTTTGTCTCGATTCGCACTCTTTCACCTTCCTTCGCCTCGTTTCACTCTCTTTCACCCTCCTTCGTCTCGTTTCGCCCTCTTTCACCCTCCTTCGTCTCGGTTCGCTCTCTTTCACCTTCCTTCGTCTCGTTTCGCTCTCTTTCACCCTCCTTTGTCTAGATTCGCACTCTTTCAACTTCCTTCACCTCATTTCCCTCTCTTTCACCCTCTTTCATCTCGTTTTGCTCTCTTTCACCCTCCTTCGTCTCGTTTCACTCACTTTCACCCTCCTTCATCTCGTTTCGCTCTCTTTCACCCTCCTTCGTCTCGTTTCGCTCTCTTTCACCCTCCTTCGGCTCGTTTCGCTCTCTTCCACCCTCCTTCGTCTCGTTTCGCCATCTTTCACCATCCTTCGTCTCGTTTCGCTCTCTTTCACCCTTCTTCGTCTCGTTTCGCTCTCTTTCAACCTCCTTCGTCTCGTTTCGCTCTTTTTCACCCTCCTTCGTCTCGTTTCGCACTCTTTCACCCTCCTTCGTCTCGGTTCGCTCTCTTTCACCTTCCTTCGTCTCGTTTCGCTCTCTTTCACCCTCCTTTGTCTCGATTCACACTCTTTCACCTTACTTCGCCTCGTTTCACTCTCTTTCACCCTCCTTTGTCTCGTTTCTCACTCTTTAACCCTCCTTCGTCTCGGTTCGTTCTCTTTCACCCTCCTTCATCTCGTTTCGCTCTCTTTCACACTCCTTCGTCTCGTTTCGCCCTCTTTCAGCCTCCTTCATCTCGTTTCGCTCTCTTTCACCCTCCTTCATCTCGTTTCGCTCTCGTTCACCCTCCTTCGTCTCGTTTCGCTCTCTTTCACCCTCCTTCATCTCGGTTCACTCTCCTTCACCCTCCTTCGTCTCGTTTCGCTCTCCCTCACCCTCCTTCCTCTCGTTTTGCTCTCTTCCACGCTCCTTCATCTCGTTTCAGCCTCTTTCACCCTCCTTCATCTCGTTTCGCTCTCTTTCACCCTCCTTCATCTCGTTTCGCTCTCGTTCACCCTCCTTCGTCTCGTTTCGCTCTCTTTCACCCTCCTTCATCTCGGTTCACTCTCCTTCACCCTCCTTCGTCTCGTTTCGCTCTCCCTCACCCTCCTTCCTCTCGTTTTGCTCTCTTCCACGCTCCTTCATCTCGTTTCAGCCTCTTTCACCCTCCTTTGTCTCGTTTCGCTCTCTTTCACCCTCCTTCATTTCGTTTCGCTCTCTTTGACCCTCCTTCGTCTCGTTTCACCCTCCTTCACCCTCCTTCGTCTCGTTTCGCTCTCTCTCACCCTCCTTCATCTCGTTTCGCTGTCTTCCTCCCTCCTTCGTCTCGTTTCGCCTTCTTTCACCCACCTTCGTCTCGTTTCGCTCTCTTTCACCCTCCTTCATCTCGTTTCGCTCTCTTCCACCCTCCGTCGACTCGTTTCGCTCTCTTTCGCCCTACTTCGTCTCGTTTCGCTCTCTCTCAACCTCCTTCGTCTCGTTTCACTCTCTTCCACCCTCCTTCGTCTCGTTTCGCCACCTTTCACCCTCCATCGTCTCGTTTCGCTATCTCTCACCCTCCTTCGTCTCGTTTCGCTTTCTTCCACACTCCTTCGTCTTGTTTCGCCCTCTTTCACTCTCCTTCGTCTCGATTCGCTCTCTCTCACCCTCCTTCGTCTCGTTTCGCTGTCTTCCTCCCTCCTTCGTCTCGTTTCACCTTCCTTCACCCTCCTTCAACTCGTTTTGCCCTCTCTCACACTTCTTCGTCTCGTTTCGCTCTCTTTCACCCTCTTTCGTCTCCTTTCGCTCTCTTTCACCCTCCTCCGTCTCGTTTCGCTCTCTTTCGCCCTCCTTCGTCTCGTTTCGCTCTCTTCCACCCTCCTTCATCTCGTTTCGCTCTTTTTCACCCTCTTTCGGCTCGTATCGCTCTCTTTCACCCTCCTTCATCTCGTTTCGCTCTCTTTCACCCTCCTTCATCTCTTTTCGCTCTCTTTCACCCTCCTTCGGCTCGTTTTGCTCTCTTTCACCCTCCTTCATCTCGTTTCGCTCTCTTTCCTACTCCTTCGTCGCGGTTCGCTCTCTTTCACCTTCCTTCATCTCGTTTCGCTCTCTTTCACCCTCCTTTGTCTCGATTCGCACTCTTTCACCTTCCTTCGCCTCGTTTCACTCTCTTTCACCCTCCTTCGTCTCGTTTTGCCCTCTTTCACCCTCCTTCATCTCGGTTCGCTCTCTTTCACCTTCCTTCGTCTCGTTTCGCTCTCTTTCACCCTCCTTTGTCTAGATTCGCACTCTTTCAACTTCCTTCGCCTCATTTCCCTCTCTTTCACCCTCCTTCATCTCGTTTTGCTCTCTTTCACCCTCCTTCGTCTCTTTTCACTCTCTTTCACCCTCCTTCATCTCGTTTCGCTCTGTTTCACCCTCCTTCTGCTCGTTTTGCTCTCTTTCACCCTCCTTCATCTCGTTTCGCTCTCTTTCACACTCCTTCGTCTCGTTTCGCTCTCTTCCACACTCCTTCGTCTCGTTTCGCCCTCTTTCAACCTCCTTCATCTCGGTTCGCTCTCTTTCACCTTCCTACGTCTCGTTTCACTCTCTTTCACCCTCCTTCATCTTGTTTCGCTCTCTTTCACCCTCCTTCGTCTCGTTTCGCTCTCTTTCACCCTCCTTCGTCTCGGTTCACTCTCCTTCACCCTCCTTCTTCTCGTTTCGCTCTCCCTCACCCTCCTTCCTCTCGTTTCGCTCTCTTCCACGCTCCTTCATCTCGTTTCAGCCTCTTTCACCCTCCTTTGTCTCGTTTCGCTCTCTTTCACCCTCCTTCGTCTCGTTTCACTATCCTTCACCCTCCTTCGTCTCGTTTCGTTCTCTTTCACCCTCCTTCTTCTCGTTTCCCTCTCTTTCACCCTCCATCATCTCGTTTCGCTCTCTTCCACCCTCCTTCGGCTAGTTTCGCACTCTTTCACCCTCCTTCGTCTCGGTTCGCTCTCTTTCACCTTCCTTCATCTCGTTTCGCTCTCTTTCACCATCCTTCGTCTCGTTTCACTCACTTTCACCTTCCTTGGCCTCGTTTCACTCTCATTCACCCTCCTTTGTCTCGTTTCACTCTTTTTCACCCTCCTTCATCTCGTTTCGCTCTCTTTCACCCTCCTTCATCTCGTTTCGCTCTCTCTCACCCTCCTTCGTCTCGTTTCGCTCTCTTCCACTCTCCTTCGTCTCGTTTCGCACTCTTTCATCCTCCTTCGGCTCGTTTCGCTCTCTTTCACCCTCCTTCGTCTCGGTTCGCTTTCTTTAACCCTTCTTTGTCTCGTTTCTCCGTCTTTCACAATCATTCGTCTCGTTTCGCTCTCTTTCACACTCCTTCGTCTCGTTTCGTTCTCTTTCACCCTCCTTCTTCTCGTTTCGCTCTCTTTCACCCTCCTTCGGCTCGTTTCGCTCTCTTTCACCCTCCTTTATCTCGTTTCGCTCTCTATCACCCTCGTTCATCTCGTTTCGCTCTCTTCCACCCTCCTTCGTCTCGTTTCGCCCCCTTTCACCCTCCTTCGTCTCGATTCGCTCTCTTTCACCCTCCTTCGTCTCGATTCGATCTCTTTCACCCACCTTCGTCTCGTTTCGCTCTCTTTCTACCTCCTTCATCTCGTTTCGCTCTTTTTCACCCTCCTTCGTCTCGTTTCGCTCACTTTGACCCACCTTCATCTCGTGTCGCTCTCTTTCACCGTCCTTCGTCTCGTTTCGTTCTCTTTCACCCTCCTTTGTCTCGTTTCGCTCTCTTTCACCCTCCATTGTCTCGTTTCGCTCTCTTTCACCCTCCTTCGTCTCGTTTCGCTCTCTTTCACCCACCTTCGTCTCGTTTCGCTCTCTCTCACCCTCCTTCGTCTCGTTTCGCTCTCTTCCACCCTCCTTCGTCTCGTTTTGCCTTCTTTCACCCTCCTTCGTCTCGTTTCGCTCTCTTTCCCCCTCCTTCGTCTCGTTTCGTTCTCTTTAACCCTCCTTCGTCTAGTTTCACTCACTTTCACCTTCATTCGCCTCGTTTCGCTCTCATTCACCCTCCTTCGTCTCGTTTCGCTCTCTTTCACCCTCCTTTGTCTAGATTCGCACTCTTTCAACTTCCTTCGCCTCATTTCCCTCTCTTTCACCCTCCTTCATCTCGTTTTGCTCTCTTTCACCCTCCTTCGTCTCTTTTCACTCTCTTTCACCCTCCTTCATCTCGTTTCGCTCTCTTTCACCTTCCTTCTGCTCGTTTTGCTCTCTTTCACCCTCCTTCATCTCGTTTCGCTCTCTTTCACACTCCTTCGTCTCGTTTCGCTCTCTTCCACACTCCTTCGTCTCGTTTCGCCCTCTTTCAACCTCCTTCATCTCGGTTCGCTCTCTTTCACCTTCCTACGTCTCGTTTCACTCTCTTTCACCCTCCTTCATCTTGTTTCGCTCTCTTTCACCCTCCTTCGTCTCGTTTCGCTCTCTTTCACCCTCCTTCGTCTCGGTTCACTCTCCTTCACCCTCCTTCTTCTCGTTTCGCTCTCCCTCACCCTCCTTCCTCTCGTTTCGCTCTCTTCCACGCTCCTTCATCTCGTTTCAGCCTCTTTCACCCTCCTTTGTCTCGTTTCGCTCTCTTTCACCCTCCTTCGTCTCGTTTCACTATCCTTCACCCTCCTTCGTCTCGTTTCGTTCTCTTTCACCCTCCTTCTTCTCGTTTCCCTCTCTTTCACCCTCCATCATCTCGTTTCGCTCTCTTCCACCCTCCTTCGGCTAGTTTCGCACTCTTTCACCCTCCTTCGTCTCGGTTCGCTCTCTTTCACCTTCCTTCATCTCGTTTCGCTCTCTTTCACCATCCTTCGTCTCATTTCACTCACTTTCACCTTCCTTGGCCTCGTTTCACTCTCATTCACCCTTCTTTGTCTCGTTTCACTCTTTTTCACCCTCCTTCGTCTCGTTTCGCTCTCTTTCACCCTCCTTTATCTCGTTTCGCTCTCTCTCACCCTCCTTCGTCTCGTTTCGCTCTCTTCCACTCTCCTTCGTCTCGTTTCGCACTCTTTCATCCTCCTTCGGCTCGTTTCGCTCTCTTTCACCCTCCTTCGTCTCGGTTCGCTTTCTTTAACCCTTCTTTGTCTCGTTTCTCCGTCTTTCACAATCATTCGTCTCGTTTCGCTCTCTTTCACACTCCTTCGTCTCGTTTCGTTCTCTTTCACCCTCCTTCTTCTCGTTTCGCTCTCTTTCACCCTCCTTCGGCTCGTTTCGCTCTCTTTCACCCTCCTTTATCTCGTTTCGCTCTCTATCACCCTCGTTCATCTCGTTTCGCTCTCTTCCACCCTCCTTCGTCTCGTTTCGCCCCCTTTCACCCTCCTTCGTCTCGATTCGCTCTCTTTCACCCTCCTTCGTCTCGATTCGATCTCTTTCACCCACCTTCGTCTCGTTTCGCTCTCTTTCTACCTCCTTCATCTCGTTTCGCTCTTTTTCACCCTCCTTCGTCTCGTTTCGCTCACTTTGAACCACCTTCATCTCGTGTCGCTCTCTTTCACCGTCCTTCGTCTTGTTTCGTTCTCTTTCACCCTCCTTTGTCTCGTTTCGCTCTCTTTCACCCTCCATTGTCTCGTTTCGCTCTCTTTCACCCTCCTTCGTCTCGTTTCGCTCTCTTTCACCCACCTTCGTCTCGTTTCGCTCTCTCTCACCCTCCTTCGTCTCGTTTCGCTCTCTTCCACCCTCCTTCGTCTCGTTTTGCCTTCTTTCACCCTCCTTCGTCTCGTTTCGCTCTCTTTCCCCCTCCTTCGTCTCGTTTCGTTCTCTTTAACCCTCCTTCGTCTAGTTTCACTCACTTTCACCTTCATTCGCCTCGTTTCGCTCTCATTCACCCTCCTTCGTCTCGTTTCGCTCTCTTTCACCCTTCTTCGCCTCGTTTCGCTCTCTTTCACCCACCTTCGTCTCGTTTCGCTCTCTTTCACCCTCCTTCATCTCGTTTCGCTCTCTTCCACCCTCCGTCGTCTCGTTTCGCTCTCTTTCGCCCTCCTTCGTCTCGTTTCGCTCTCTCTCAACCTCCTTCGTCTCGTTTCACTCTCTTCCACCCTCCTTCGTCTCGTTTCGCCACCTTTCACCCTCCTTCGTCTCGTTTCGCTATCTCTCACCCTCCTTCCTCTCGTTTCACTCTCTTCCACCCTCCTTCGTCTCGTTTCACCCTCTTTCACTCTCCTTCGTCTCGACTCGCTCTCTTTCACCCTCCTTCGTCTCGTTTCGCTCTCTTTCAACCTCCTTCGTCTAGTTTCGCTCTTTTTCACCCTCCTTCGTCTCGTTTCCTTCTCTTTGACCCACCTTCATCTTGTTTCGCTCTCTCTCACTGTGCTTCGTCTCGTTCCACTCTCTTTCACCCTCCTTCGTCTCGTTTCACTCTCTTTCACCCTCCTTCGTCTCCTTTCGCTATCTCTCACCCTCCTTCGACTCGTTTCGCTCTCTTCCACCCTCCTTCGTCTCGTTTCGCACTCTTTCACCCTCCTTCGTCTCGATTCGCTCTCTTTCACCCTCCATCGTCTCGTTTCGCTCTCTTTCAACCTCCTTCGTCTCGTTTCGCTCTTTTTCACCCTCCTTCGTCTTGTTTCGCTCTCTTTGACCCACCTTCATCTCGTTTCGCTCTCTATCACAGTCCTTCGTCTCGTTTCGCTCTCTTTCACCCTCCTTTGTCTCGTTTCGCTTTCTTTAACCCTTCTTTGCTCGTTTCTCCGTCTTTCACAATCCTTCGTCTCGTTTTGCTCTCTTTCACACTCCTTCGTCTCGTTTCGTTCTCTTTCACCCTCCTTCTTCTCGTTTCCCTCTCTTTCACCCTCCATCATCTCGTTTCGCTCTCTTCCACACTCCTTCGGCTAGTTTCGCACTCTTTCACCCTCCTTCGTCTCGGTTCGCTCTCTTTCACCTTCCTTCATCTCGTTTCACTATCTTTCACCCTCCTTCGTCTCGTTTCGCTTTCTTTAACCCTTCTTTGTCTCGTTTCTCCGTCTTTCACAATCCTTCGTCTCGTTTTGCTCTCTTTCACACTCCTTCGTCTCGTTTCGTTCTCTTTCACCCTCCTTCTTCTCGTTTCCCTCTCTTTCACCCTCCATCATCTCGTTTCGCTCTCTTCCACCCTCCTTCGGCTAGTTTCGCACTCTTTCACCCTCCTTCGTCTCGGTTCGCTCTCTTTCACCTTCCTTCATCTCGTTTCGCTCTCTTTCACCATCCTTCGTCTCGTTTCGCACTCTTTCACCCTCCTTAGTCTCGTTTCGCTCTCTTTCACCCTCCTTCGTTTCGTTTCGCTCTCTTTCACCCTCCTTCGTCTTGTTTCGCTCTCTTTCACCCTTCTTCGTCTCGTTTCGCTCTCTTTCACCCTCCATCGGCTCGTGTCGCTCTCTTTCACTTCCTTTATCTCGTTTCGCTCTCTTTCACCCTCCTTCGTCTCGCTTCGCTCTCTTCGACCCTCCTTCGTCTCGTTTCGTTCTCTTTATCCCTCCTTCGTCTCGTTTCACTCACTTTCACCTTCCTTGGCCTCGTTTCACTCTCATTCACCCTCCTTTGTCTCGTTTCACTCTTTTTCACCCTCCTTCGTCTCGTTTCGCTCTCTTTCACCCTCCTTCATCTCGTTTCGCTCTCTCTCACCCTCCTTCGTCTCGTTTCGCTCTCTTCCACCCTCCTTCGTCTCGTTTCGCACTCTTTCATCCTCCTTCGGCTCGTTTCGCTCTCTTTCACCCTCCTTCGTCTCGGTTCGCTTTCTTTAACCCTTCTTTGTCTCGTTTCTCCGTCTTTCACAATCATTCGTCTCGTTTCGCTCTCTTTCACACTCCTTCGTCTCGTTTCGTTCTCTTTCACCCTCCTTCTTCTCGTTTCGCTCTCTTTCACCCTCTTTCGGCTCGTTTCGCTCTCTTTCACCCTCCTTTATCTCGTTTCGCTCTCTATCACCCTCGTTCATCTCGTTTCGCTCTCTTCCACCCTCCTTCGTCTCGTTTCGCCCCCTTTCACCCTCCTTCGTCTCGATTCGCTCTCTTTCACCCTCCTTCATCTCGATTCGATCTCTTTCACCCACCTTCGTCTCGTTTCGCTCTCTTTCTACCTCCTTCATCTCGTTTCGCTCTTTTTCACCCTCCTTCGTCTCGTTTCGCTCACTTTGACCCACCTTCATCTCGTGTCGCTCTCTTTCACCGTCCTTCGTCTCGTTTCGTTCTCTTTCACCCTCCTTTGTCTCGTTTCGCTCTCTTTCACCCTCCATTGTCTCGTTTCGCTCTCTTTCACCCTCCTTCGTCTCGTTTCGCTCTCTTCCACCCTCCTTCGTCTCGTTTTGCCTTCTTTCACCCTCCTTCGTCTCGTTTCGCTCTCTTTCCCCCTCCTTCGTCTCGTTTCGTTCTCTTTAACCCTCCTTCGTCTAGTTTCACTCACTTTCACCTTCATTCGCCTCGTTTCGCTCTCATTCACCCTCCTTCGTCTCGTTTCGCTCTCTTTCACCCTTCTTCGCCTCGTTTCGCTCTCTTTCACCCACCTTCATCTCGTTTCGCTCTCTTTCACCCTCCTTCATCTCGTTTCGCTCTCTTCCACCCTCCGTCGTCTCGTTTCGCTCTCTTTCGCCCTCCTTCGTCTCGTTTCGCTCTCTCTCAACCTCCTTCGTCTCGTTTCACTCTCTTCCACCCTCCTTCGTCTCGTTTCGCCACCTTTCACCCTCCTTCGTCTCGTTTCGCTATCTCTCACCCTCCTTCGTCTCGTTTCGCTCTCTTCCACCCTCCTTCGTCTCGTTTCACCCTCTTTCACTCTCCTTCGTCTCGACTCGCTCTCTTTCACCCTCCTTCGTCTCGTTTCGCTCTCTTTCAACCTCCTTCGTCTAGTTTCGCTCTTTTTCACCCTCCTTCGTCTCGTTTCCTTCTCTTTGACCCACCTTCATCTTGTTTCGCTCTCTCTCACCGTGCTTCGTCTCGTTCCACTCTCTTTCACCCTCCTTCGTCTCGTTTCACTCTCTTTCACCCTCCTTCGTCTCCTTTCGCTATCTCTCACCCTCCTTCGACTCGTTTCGCTCTCTTCCACCCTCCTTCGTCTCGTTTCGCACTCTTTCACCCTCCTTCGTCTCGATTCGCTCTCTTTCACCCTCCTTCGTCTCGTTTCGCTCTCTTTCAACCTCCTTCGTCTCGTTTCGCTCTTTATCACCCTCCTTCGTCTTGTTTCGCTCTCTTTGACCCACCTTCATCTCGTTTCGCTCTCTATCACAGTCCTTCGTCTCGTTTCGCTCTCTTTCACCCTCCTTCTTCTCGTTTCCCTCTCTTTCACCCTCCATCATCTCGTTTCGCTCTCTTCCACCCTCCTTCGGCTAGTTTCGCACTCTTTCACCCTCCTTCGTCTCGGTTCGCTCTCTTTCACCTTCCTTCATCTCGTTTTGCTCTCTTTCACCATCCTTCGTCTCGTTTTGCACTCTTTCACCCTCCTTAGTCTCGTTTCGCTCTCTTTCACCCTCCTTCGTTTCGTTTCGCTCTCTTTCACCCTCCTTCGTCTTGTTTCGCTCTCTTTCACCCTTCTTCGTCTCGTTTCGCTCTCTTTCACCCTCCATCGGCTCGTGTCGCTCTCTTTCACTTCCTTTATCTCGTTTCGCTCTCTTTCACCCTCCTTCGTCTCGTTTCGCTCTCTTCGACCCTCCTTCGTCTCGTTTCGTTCTCTTTATCCCTACTTCGTCTCGTTTCACTCACTTTCACCTTCCTTGGCCTCGTTTCGCTCTCATTCACCCTCCTTTGTCTCGTTTCACTCTTTTTCACCCTCCTTCGTCTCGTTTCGCTCTCTTTCACCCTCCTTCATCTCGTTTCGCTCTCTCTCACCCTCCTTCGTCTCGTTTCGCTCTCTTCCACCCTCCTTCGTCTCGTTTCGCACTCTTTCATCCTCCTTCGGCTCGTTTCGCTCTCTTTCACCCTCCTTCGTCTCGGTTCGCTTTCTTTAACCCTTCTTTGTCTCGTTTCTCCGTCTTTCACAATCATTCGTCTCGTTTCGCTCTCTTTCACACTCCTTCGTCTCGTTTCGTTCTCTTTCACCCTCCTTCTTCTCGTTTCGCTCTCTTTCACCCTCCTTCGGCTCGTTTCGCTCTCTTTCACCCTCCTTTATCTCGTTTCGCTCTCTTTCACCCTCGTTCATCTCGTTTCGCTCTCTTCCACCCTCCTTCGTCTCGTTTCGCCCCCTTTCACCCTCCTTCGTCTCGATTCGCTCTCTTTCACCCTCCTTCGTCTCGATTCGATCTCTTTCACCCACCTTCGTCTCGTTTCGCTCTCTTTCTACCTCCTTCATCTCGTTTCGCTCTTTTTCACCCTCCTTCGTCTCGTTTCGCTCACTTTGACCCACCTTCATCTCGTGTCGCTCTCTTTCACCGTCCTTCGTCTCGTTTCGTTCTCTTTCACCCTCCTTTGTCTCGTTTCGCTCTCTTTCACCCTCCATTGTCTCGTTTCGCTCTCTTTCACCCTCCTTCGTCTCGTTTCGCTCTCTTTCACCCACCTTCGTCTCGTTTCGCTCTCTTTCACCCTTCTTCGCCTCGTTTCGCTCTCTTTCACCCACCTTCGTCTCGTTTCGCTCTCTTTCACCCTCCTTCATCTCGTTTCGCTCTCTTCCACCCTCCGTCGTCTCGTTTCGCTCTCTTTCGCCCTCCTTCGTCTCGTTTCGCTCTCTCTCAACCTCCTTCGTCTCGTTTCACTCTATTCCACCCTCCTTCGTCTCGTTTCGCCACCTTTCACCCTCCTTCGTCTCGTTTCGCTATCTCTCACCCTCCTTCGTCTCGTTTCGCTCTCTTCCACCCTCCTTCGTCTCGTTTCACCCTCTTTCACTCTCCTTCGTCTCGACTCGCTCTCTTTCACCCTCCTTCGTCTCGTTTCGCTCTCTTTCAACCTCCTTCGTCTAGTTTCGCTCTTTTTCACCCACCTTCGTCTCGTTTCCTTCTCTTTGACCCACCTTCATCTTGTTTCGCTCTCTCTCACCGTGCTTCGTCTCGTTCTACTCTCTTTCACCCTCCTTCGTCTCGTTTCGCTCTCTTTCACCCTCCTTCGTCTCCTTTCGCTATCTCTCACCCTCCTTCGACTCGTTTCGCTCTCTGTCACAGTCCTTCGTCTCGTTTCGCTCTCTTTCACCCTCCTTTGTCTCGTTTCGCTCTCTTTCACGCTCCTTCATCTCGTTTCGCTCTCTTTCAACCTCCTTCGTCTCGTTTCGCTCTCTTCCACCCTCCTTCGTCTCGTTTCGCCTTCTTTCACCCTCCTTCGTCTCGTTTCGCTCTCTTTCCTCCTCCTTCGTCTCGTTTCGTTCTCTACAACCCTTCTTCGTCTCGTTTCGCTCTCTTTCACCTTCCTTTGCCTCGTTTCGCTCTCTTTCACCCTCCTTTCTCTCGTTTCGCTCTCTTTCACCGTCCTTCGTCTCGTTTCGCTCTCTTTCACCCTCCTTCGTCTCGTTTCGCTCTCTTTCACCCTCCTTCGTCTCGTTTAGCGCTCATTAACCCTCCTTCATCTCGTTTCACTCTTTTCCACCCTCCTTTGTCTCGTTTCGCTCTCTTTCACCGTCCTTCGTCTCGTTTCGCTCTCTTTCACCCTCTTTCGGCTCGTTTCGCTCTCTTTGACACTCCTTCATCTCGTTTCGCTCTCTTTCACCCTCCTTCGGCTCGTTTCGCTCTCTTCCACCCTCCTTCGTCTCGTTTCGCCATCTTTCACCATCCTTCGTCTCGTTTCGCTCTCTTTCACCCTTCTTCGTCTCGTTTCGCTCTCTTTCAACCTCCTTCGTCTCGTTTCGCTCTTTTTCACCCTCCTTCGTCTCGTTTCGCACTCTTTCACCCTCCTTCGTCTCGGTTCGCTCTCTTTCACCTTCCTTCATCTCGTTTCGCTCTCTTTCACCCTCCTTTGTCTCGATTCACACTCTTTCACCTTACTTCGCCTCGTTTCACTCTCTTTCACCCTCCTTTGTCTCGTTTCTCCCTCTTTAACCCTCCTTCGTCTCGGTTCGCTCTCTTTCACCTTCCTTCGTCTCGTTTCGCTCTCTTTCACCCTCCTTTGTCTAGATTCGCACTCTTTCACCTTCCTTCGCCTCGTTTCACACTGTTTCACCCTCCTTCGTCTCGTTTCGCTCTCTTTCACCCTCCTTCGTCTCGTTTCGCTCTCTTTCACCCTCCTTCATCTCGTTTCGCTCTCTTTCACCCTCCTTCGTCTCGTTTCGCTCTCTTTCACCCTCCTTTGTCTCGTTTCGATCTCTTTCACCCTCCGTCATCTCGTTTAGCTCTCTTTCACCTTCCTTCGTCTCGTTTCGCTCTCTTTCACCCTCCTTCGACTTGTTTCGCTCTCTTTCGCCCTCCTTCGTCTCGTTTCGTTCTTTTTCACCCTCCTTCGTCTCGTTTCGCTCTCTTTCACCTTCCTTCGCTTCGTTTCGCACTCTTTCACCCTCCTTTGTCTCGTTTCGCTCTCTTTCACCCTCCTTCATCTCGTTTAGCTCTATTTCACCTTCCTTCGTCTCGTTTCGCTCTCTTTCACCCTCCTTCGTCTCGTTTCGCTCTCTTTCACCCTCCTTCGACTCGTTTAGCTCTCTTTCACCCTCCTTCGTCTCGTTTCACTCTTTTTCACCCTCCTTCGTCTCGTTTCGCTCTCTTTCACCCTCCTTCGTCTCGTTTCGCTCTCTTCCACCCTTCTTCGTCTCGTTCCGCGCTCTTTCACCCTCCTTCGGCTCGTTTCGCACTCTTTCGCCCGCCTTTGTCTCGTTTCGCTCTCTTTCAATCTCCTTCGTCTCGTTTCGCTCTCTTCCACCCTCCTTCGTCTCGTTTCACCCTCTTTCACTCTCCTTCGTCTCGACTGGGCCAGCACGGTAGCATTGTGGATAGCACAAATGCTTCACAGCTCCAGGGTCCCAGGTTCGATTCCGGCTTGGGTCACTGTCTGTGCGGAGTCTGCACATCCTCCCCGTGTGTGCGTGGGTTTCCTCCGGGTGCTCCGGTTTCCTCCCACAGTCCAAAGATGTGCGGGTTAGGTGGATTAGCCATGCTAAATTGCCCATAGTGTCCAAAATTGCCCTTAGTGTAGGGTGGGGTTACTGGGTTATGGGGATAGGGTGGAGGTGTGGACCTTGGGTAGGGTGCTCTTTCCAAGAGCCGGTGCAGACTCGATGGGCCGAATGGCCTCCTTCTGTACTGTAAATTCTATGATAATCTATGATAATCTATGACTCGCTCTCTTTCACCCTCCTTCGTCTCGTTTCGCTCTCTTTCAACCTCCTTCGTCTAGCTTCGCTCTTTTTCACCCTCCTTCGTCTCGTTTCCTTCTCTTTGACCCACCTTCATCTTGTTTTGCTCTCTCTCACCGTGCTTCGTCTCGTTTCACTCTCTTTCACCCTCCTTTGTCTCGTTTCGCTCTCTTTCACCCTCCTTTGTCTAGATTCGCACTCTTTCACCTTCCTTCGCCTCGTTTCACACTGTTTCACCCTCCTTCGTCTCGTTTCGCTCTCTTTCACCCTCCTTCGTCTCGTTTCGCTCTCTTTCACCCTCCTTCATCTCGTTTCGCTCTCTTTCACCCTCCTTCGTCTCGTTTCGCTCTCTTTCACCCTCCTTTGTCTCGTTTCGATCTCTTTCACCCTCCGTCATCTCGTTTAGCTCTCTTTCACCTTCCTTCGTCTCGTTTCGCTCTCTTTCACCCTCCTTCGACTTGTTTCGCTCTCTTTCGCCCTCCTTCGTCTCGTTTCGTTCTTTTTCACCCTCCTTCGTCTCGTTTCGCTCTCTTTCACCTTCCTTCGCTTCGTTTCGCACTCTTTCACCCTCCTTTGTCTCGTTTCGCTCTCTTTCACCCTCCTTCATCTCGTTTAGCTCTATTTCACCTTCCTTCGTCTCGTTTCGCTCTCTTTCACCCTCCTTCGTCTCGTTTCGCTCTCTTTCACCCTCCTTCGACTCGTTTAGCTCTCTTTCACCCTCCTTCGTCTCGTTTCACTCTTTTTCACCCTCCTTCGTCTCGTTTCGCTCTCTTTCACCCTCCTTCGTCTCGTTTCGCTCTCTTCCACCCTTCTTCGTCTCGTTCCGCGCTCTTTCACCCTCCTTCGGCTCGTTTCGCACTCTTTCGCCCGCCTTTGTCTCGTTTCGCTCTCTTTCAATCTCCTTCGTCTCGTTTCGCTCTCTTCCACCCTCCTTCGTCTCGTTTCACCCTCTTTCACTCTCCTTCGTCTCGACTGGGCCAGCACGGTAGCATTGTGGATAGCACAAATGCTTCACAGCTCCAGGGTCCCAGGTTCGATTCCGGCTTGGGTCACTGTCTGTGCGGAGTCTGCACATCCTCCCCGTGTGTGCGTGGGTTTCCTCCGGGTGCTCCGGTTTCCTCCCACAGTCCAAAGATGTGCGGGTTAGGTGGATTAGCCATGCTAAATTGCCCATAGTGTCCAAAATTGCCCTTAGTGTAGGGTGGGGTTACTGGGTTATGGGGATAGGGTGGAGGTGTGGACCTTGGGTAGGGTGCTCTTTCCAAGAGCCGGTGCAGACTCGATGGGCCGAATGGCCTCCTTCTGTACTGTAAATTCTATGATAATCTATGATAATCTATGACTCGCTCTCTTTCACCCTCCTTCGTCTCGTTTCGCTCTCTTTCAACCTCCTTCGTCTAGCTTCGCTCTTTTTCACCCTCCTTCGTCTCGTTTCCTTCTCTTTGACCCACCTTCATCTTGTTTTGCTCTCTCTCACCGTGCTTCGTCTCGTTTCACTCTCTTTCACCCTCCTTTGTCTCGTTTCGCTCTCTTTCACCCTCCTTCATCTCCTTTCGCTATCTCTCACCCTCCTTCGACTCGTTTCGCTCTCTTCCACCCTCCTTCGTCTCGTTTCGCACTCTTTCACCCTCCTTCGTCTTGATTCGCTCTCTTTCACCCTCCTTCGTCTCGTTTCGCTCTCTTTCAACCTCCTTCGTCTCGTTTCGCTCTTTTTCACCCTCCTTCGTTTTGTTTCGCTCTCTTTGACCCACCTTCATCTCGTTTCGCTCTCTATCAGAGTCCTTCGTCTCGTTTCGCTCTCTTTCACCCTCCTTTGTCTCGTTTCGCTCTCTTTCACGCTCCTTCATCTCGTTTCGCTCTCTTTCAACCTCCTTCGTCTCGTTTCGCTCTCTTCCACCCTCCTTCGTCTCGTTTCGCCTTCTTTCACCCTCCTTCGTCTCGTTTCGCTCTCTTTCCTCCTCCTTCGTCTCGTTTCGTTCTCTACAACCCTCCTTCGTCTCGTTTCGCTCTCTTTCACCTTCCTTTGCCTCGTTTCGCTCTCTTTCACCCTCCTTTCTCTCGTTTCGATCTCTTTCACCGTCCTTCGTCTCGTTTCGCTCTCTTTCACCCTCCTTCGTCTCGTTTCACTCTCTTTCACCCTCCTTCGTCTCGTTTAGCGCTCATTAACCCTCCTTCATCTCGTTTCACTCTTTTCCACCCTCCTTCGTCTCGTTTCGCTCTCTTTCACCGTCCTTCGTCTCGTTTCGCTCTCTTTCACCCTCCTTCGGCTCGTTTCGCTCTCTTTGACACTCCTTCGTCTCGTTTCGCTCTCTTTCACCCTCCTTCGGCTCGTTTCGCTCTCTTCCACCCTCCTTTGTCTCGTTTCGCCATCTTTCACCATCCTTCGTCTCGTTTCGCTCTCTTTCACCCTTCTTCGTCTCGTTTCGCTCTCTTTCAACCTCCTTCGTCTCGTTTCGCTCTTTTTCACCCTCCTTCGTCTCGTTTCGCACTCTTTCACCCTCCTTCGTCTCGGTTCGCTCTCTTTCACCTTCCTTCGTCTCGTTTCGCTCTCTTTCACCCTCCTTTGTCTCGATTCACACTCTTTCACCTTACTTCGCCTCGTTTCACTCTCTTTCACCCTCCTTTGTCTCGTTTCTCCCTCTTTAACCCTCCTTCGTCTCGGTTCGCTCTCTTTCACCTTCCTTCGTCTCGTTTCGCTCTCTTTCACCCTCCTTTGTCTAGATTCACACTCTTTCACCTTCCTTCGCCTCGTTTCACACTGTTTCACCCTCCTTCGTCTCGTTTCGCTCTCTTTCACCCTCCTTCGTCTCGTTTTGCTCTCTTTCTCCCTCCTTCATCTCGTTTCGCTCTCTTTCACCCTCCTTCGGCTTGTTTTGCTCTCTTTCACCCTCCTTCATCTCGTTTCGCTCTCTTTCACCCTCCTTCGTCTCGTTTCGCTCTCTTTCACCCTCCTTTGTCTCGTTTCGATCTCTTTCACCCTCCGTCATCTCGTTTAGCTCTCTTTCACCTTCCTTCGTCTCGTTTCGCTCTCTTTCACCCTCCTTCGACTCGTTTCGCTCTCTTTCCCCCTCCTTCGTCTCGTTTCGTTCTCTTTCACCCTCCTTTGGCTCGTTTCGCTCTCTTTCACCCTCCTTCATCTCGTTTCGCTCTCTTTCACCCTCCTTCGGCTCGTTTTGCTCTCTTTCACCCTCCTTCATCTCGTTTCGCTCTCTTTCCTACTCCTTCGTCGCGGTTCGCTCTCTTTCACCTTCCTTCATCTCGTTTCACTCTCTTTCACCCTCCTTTGTCTCGATTCGCACTCTTTCACCTTCCTTCGCCTCGTTTCACTCTCTTTCACCCTCCTTCGTCTCGTTTCGCCCTCTTTCACCCTCCTTCGTCTCGTTTCACTCACTTTCACCCTCGTTCATCTCGTTTCACTCTCTTTCACCCTCCTTCTGCTCGTTTTGCTCTCTTTCACCCTCCTTCATCTCGTTTCGCTCTCTTTCACACTCCTTCGTCTCGTTTCGCTCTCTTCCACACTCCTTCGTCTCGTTTCGCCCTCTTTCATCCTCCTTCATCTCGGTTCGCTCTCTTTCACCTTCCTTCGTCTCGTTTCGCTCTCTTTCACCCTCCTTTGTCTCGATTCGCACTTTTTCACCTTCCTCCGCCTAGTTTCACTCTCTTTCACCCTCCTTCATCTCGTTTCGCTCTCTTTCACCCTCCTTCGTCTCGTTTCGCTCTCTTTCACCCTCCTTCATCTCGGTTCACTCTCCTTCACCCTCCTTCGTCTCGTTTCGCTCTCCCTCACCCTCCTTCCTCTCGTTTTGCTCTCTTCCACGCTCCTTCATCTCGTTTCAGCCTCTTTCACCCTCCTTTGTCTCGTTTCGCTCTCTTTCACCCTCCTTCATTTCGTTTCGCTCTCTTTGACCCTCCTTCGTCTCGTTTCACCCTCCTTCACCCTCCTTCGTCTCGTTTCGCTCTCTCTCACCCTCCTTCATCTCGTTTCGCTGTCTTCCTCCCTCCTTCGTCTCGTTTCGCCTTCTTTCACCCACCTTCGTCTCGTTTCGCTCTCTTTCACCCTCCTTCATCTCGTTTCGCTCTCTTCCACCCTCCGTCGTCTCGTTTCGCTCTCTTTCGCCCTACTTCGTCTCGTTTCACTCTCTCTCAACCTCCTTCGTCTCGTTTCACTCTCTTCCACCCTCCTTCGTCTCGTTTCGCCACCTTTCACCCTCCTTCGTCTCGTTTCGCTATCTCTCACCCTCCTTCGTCTCGTTTCGCTCTCTTCCACACTCCTTCGTCTCGTTTCGCCCTCTTTCACTCTCCTTCGTCTCGATTCGCTCTCTCTCACCCTCCTTCGTCTCGTTTCGCTGTCCTCCTCCCTCCTTCGTCTCGTTTCGCCTTCCTTCACCCTCCTTCATCTCGTTTTGCCCTCTCTCACCCTTCTTCGTCTCGTTTCGCTCTCTTTCACCCTCCTTCGTCTCCTTTCGCTCTCTTTCACCCTCCTTCGTCTCGTTTCGCTCTCTTTCACCCTCCTTCATCTCCTTTAGCTATCTCTCACCCTCCTTCGACTCGTTTCGCTCTCTTCCACCCTCCTTCATCTCGTTTCGCACTCTTTCACCCTCCTTCGTCTTGATTCGCTCTCTTTCACCCTCCTTCGTCTCGTTTCGCTCTCTTTCAACCTCCTTCGTCTCGTTTCGCTCTTTTTCACCCTCCTTCGTCTTGTTTCGCTCTCTTTGACCCACCTTCATCTCGTTTCGCTCTCTATCACAGTCCTTCGTCTCGTTTCGCTCTCTTTCACCCTCCTTTGTCTCGTTTCGCTCTCTTTCACGCTCCTTCATCTCGTTTCGCTCTCTTTCAACCTCCTTCGTCTCGTTTCGCTCTCTTCCACCCTCCTTCGTCTCGTTTCGCTCTCTTTCCTCCTCCTTCGTCTCGTTTCGTTCTCTACAACCCTCCTTCGTCTCGTTTCGCTCTCTTTCACCTTCCTTTGCCTCGTTTCGCTCGCTTTCACCCTTCTTTGTCTCGTTTCGCTCTCTTTCACCGTCCTTCGTCTCGTTTCGCTCTCTTTCACCCTCCTTCATCTCGTGTCGCTCTCTTTCACCGTCCTTCGTCTCGTTTCGCTCTCTTTCACCCTCCTTCGTCTCGTTTCACTCTCTTTCACCCTCCTTCGTCTCGTTTCGCCCTCTTTCACTCTCCTTCGTCTCGATTCGCTCTCTCTCACCCTCCTTCGTCTCGTTTCGCTCTCTTTCGCCCTCCTTCGTCTCGTTTCGCTCTCTTCCACCCTCCTTCGTCTCGTTTCGCTCTTTTTCACCCTCTTTCGGCTCGTATCGCTCTCTTTCACCCTCCTTCATCTCGTTTCGCTCTCTTTCACCCTCCTTCATCTCTTTTCGCTCTCTTTCACCCTCCTTCGGCTCGTTTTGCTCTCTTTCACCCTCTTTCATCTCGTTTCGCTCTCTTTCCTACTCCTTCGTCGCGGTTCGCTCTCTTTCACCTTCCTTCATCTCGTTTCGCTCTCTTTCACCCTCCTTTGTCTCGATTCGCACTCTTTCACCTTCCTTCGCCTCGTTTCGCTCTCTTCCACCCTCCTTCGTCTCGTTTCGCCATCTTTCACCATCCTTCGTCTCGTTTCGCTCTCTTTCACCCTTCTTCGTCTCGTTTCGCTCTCTTTCAACCTCCTTCGTCTCGTTTCGCTCTTTTTCACCCTCCTTCGTCTCGTTTCGCACTCTTTCACCCTCCTTCGTCTCGGTTCGCTCTCTTTCACCTTCCTTCGTCTCGTTTCGCTCTCTTTCACCCTCCTTTGTCTCGATTCACACTGTTTCACCTTACTTCGCCTCGTTTCACTCTCTTTCACCCTCCTTTGTCTCGTTTCTCCCTCTTTAACCCTCCTTCGTCTCGGTTCGTTCTCTTTCACCTTCCTTCATCTCGTTTCGCTCTCTTTCACCCTCCTTTGTCTAGATTCGCACTCTTTCACCTTCCTTCGCCTCGTTTCACACTGTTTCACCCTCCTTCGTCTCGTTTCGCTCTCTTTCACCCTCCTTCATCTCGTTTCGCTCTCTTTCTCCCTCCTTCATCTCGTTTCGCTCTATTTCACCCTCCTTCGGCTTGTTTTGCTCTCTTTCACCCTCCTTCATCTCGTTTCGCTCTCTTTCACCCTCCTTCGTCTCGTTTCGCTCTCTTTCACCCTCCTTTGTCTCGTTTCGATCTCTTTCACCCTCCGTCATCTCGTTTAGCTCTCTTTCACCTTCCTTCGTCTCGTTTCGCTCTCTTTCACCCTCCTTCGACTCGTTTCGCTCTCTTTCCCCCTCCTTCGTCTCGTTTTGTTCTCTTTCACCCTCCTTTGGCTCGTTTCGCTCTCTTTCAACCTCCTTCATCTCGTTTCGCTCTCTTTCACCCTCCTTCGGCTCGTTTTGCTCTCTTTCACCCTCCTTCATCTCGTTTCGCTCTCTTTCCTACTCCTTCGTCGCGGTTCGCTCTCTTTCACCTTCCTTCATCTCGTTTCACTCTCTTTCACCCTCCTTTGTCTCGATTCGCACTCTTTCACCTTCCTTCGCCTCGTTTCACTCTCTTTCACCCTCCTTCGTCTCGTTTCGCCCTCTTTCACCCTCCTTCGTCTCGGTTCGCTCTCTTTCACCTTCCTTCGTCTCGTTTCGCTCTCTTTCACCCTCCTTTGTCTAGATTCGCACTCTTTCAACTTCCTTCACCTCATTTCCCTCTCTTTCACCCTCTTTCATCTCGTTTTGCTCTCTTTCACCCTCCTTCGTCTCGTTTCACTCACTTTCACCCTCCTTCATCTCGTTTCGCTCTCTTTCACCCTCCTTCTGCTCGTTTTGCTCTCTTTCACCCTCCTTCATCTCGTTTCGCTCTCTTTCACACTCCTTCGTCTCGTTTCGCTCTCTTCCACACTCCTTCGTCTCGTTTCGCCCTCTTTCAGCCTCCTTCATCTCGGTTCGCTCTCTTTCACCTTCCTTCGTCTCGTTTCGCTCTCTTTCACCCTCCTTTGTCTCGATTCGCACTTTTTCACCTTCCTCCGCCTAGTTTCACTCTCTTTCACCCTCCTTCATCTCGTTTCGCTCTCGTTCACCCTCCTTCGTCTCGTTTCGCTCTCTTTCACCCTCCTTCATCTCGGTTCACTCTCCTTCACCCTCCTTCGTCTCGTTTCGCTCTCCCTCACCCTCCTTCCTCTCGTTTTGCTCTCTTCCACGCTCCTTCATCTCGTTTCAGCCTCTTTCACCCTCCTTTGTCTCGTTTCGCTCTCTTTCACCCTCCTTCATTTCGTTTCGCTCTCTTTGACCCTCCTTCGTCTCGTTTCACCCTCCTTCACCCTCCTTCGACTCGTTTCGCTCTCTCTCACCCTCCTTCATCTCGTTTCGCTGTCTTCCTCCCTCCTTCGTCTCGTTTCGCCTTCTTTCACCCACCTTCGTCTCGTTTCGCTCTCTTTCACCCTCCTTCATCTCGTTTCGCTCTCTTCCACCCTCCGTCGTCTCGTTTCGCTCTCTTTCGCCCTACTTCGTCTCGTTTCGCTCTCTCTCAACCTCCTTCGTCTCGTTTCACTCTCTTCCACCCTCCTTCGTCTCGTTTCGCCACCTTTCACCCTCCATCGTCTCGTTTCGCTATCTCTCACCCTCCTTCGTCTCGTTTCGCTCTCTTCCACACTCCTTCGTCTCGTTTCGCCCTCTTTCACTCTCCTTCGTCTCGATTCGCTCTCTCTCACCCTCCTTCGTCTCGTTTCGCTGTCTTCCTCCCTCCTTCGTCTCGTTTCACCTTCCTTCACCCTCCTTCAACTCGTTTTGCCCTCTCTCACCCTTCTTGGTCTCGTTTCGCTCTCTTTCACCCTCCTTCGTCTCGTTTCGCTCTCTTTCGCCCTCCTTCGTCTCGTTTCGCTCTCTTCCACCCTCCTTCGTCTCGTTTCGCTCTTTTTCACCCTCTTTCGGCTCGTATCGCTCTCTTTCACCCTCCTTCATCTCGTTTCGCTCTCTTTCACCCTCCTTCATCTCTTTTCGCTCTCTTTCACCCTCCTTCGGCTCGTTTTGCTCTCTTTCACCCTCTTTCATCTCGTTTCGCTCTCTTTCCTACTCCTTCGTCGCGGTTCGCTCTCTTTCACCTTCCTTCATCTCGTTTCGCTCTCTTTCACCCTCCTTTGTCTCGATTCGCACTCTTTCACCTTCCTTCGCCTCGTTTCACTCTCTTTCACCCTCCTTCGTCTCGTTTTGCCCTCTTTCACCCTCCTTCGTCTCGGTTCGCTCTCTTTCACCTTCCTTCGTCTCGTTTCGCTCTCTTTCACCCTCCTTTGTCTAGATTCGCACTCTTTCAACTTCCTTCGCCTCATTTCCCTCTCTTTCACCCTCCTTCATCTCGTTTTGCTCTCTTTCACCCTCCTTCGTCTCTTTTCACTCTCTTTCACCCTCCTTCATCTCGTTTCGCTCTCTTTCACCCTCCTTCTGCTCGTTTTGCTCTCTTTCACCCTCCTTCATCTCGTTTCGCTCTCTTTCACACTCCTTCGTCTCGTTTCGCTCTCTTCCACACTCCTTCGTCTCGTTTCGCCCTCTTTCAGCCTCCTTCATCTCGGTTCGCTCTCTTTCACCTTCCTTCGTCTCGTTTCACTCTCTTTCACCCTCCTTTGTCTCGATTCGCACTCTTTCACCTTCCTTCGCCTCGTTTCACTCTCTTTCACCCTCCTTCATCTTGTTTCGCTCTCTTTCACCCTCCTTCGTCTCGTTTCGCTCTCTTTCACCCTCCTTCGTCTCGGTTCACTCTCCTTCACCCTCCTTCTTCTCGTTTCGCTCTCCCTCACCCTCCTTCCTCTCGTTTCGCTCTCTTCCACGCTCCTTCATCTCGTTTCAGCCTCTTTCAACCTCCTTTGTCTCGTTTCGCTCTCTTTCACCCTCCTTCATTTCGTTTCGCTCTCTTTGACCCTCCTTCGTCTCGTTTCGCCCTCCTTCACCCTCCTTCGTCTCGTTTCGCTCTCTCTCACCCTCCTTCGTCTCGTTTCGCTGTCTTCCTCCCTCCTTCGTCTCGTTTCGCCTTCTTTCACCCTCCTTCGTCTCGTTTCGCTCTCTTTCCCCCTCCTTCGTCTCATTTTGTTCTCTTTCACCCTCCTTCGTCTCGTTTTGCTCTCTTTCACCTTCCTTCGCCTCGTTTCGCTCTCTTTCACCCTCCTTTGTCTCGTTTCGATCTCTGTCACCCTCCTTCATCTCGTTTCGCTCTCTTTCACCCTCCTTCGTCTCGTTTCGCTCTCTTTCACCCTCCTTCATCTTGTTTCGCTCACTTTCACCCTCCTTCGTCTCGTTTCGCTCTCTTTCACCCTCCTTTGTCTCGTTTCGATCTCTTTCACCCTCCGTCATCTCGTTTAGCTCTCTTTCACCTTCCTTCGTCTCGTTTCGCTCTCTTTCACCCTCCTTCGAATCGTTTCGCTCTCTTTCCCCCTCCTTCGTCTCGTTTCGTTCTCTTTCACCCTCCTTTGGCTCGTTTCGCTCTCTTTCACCCTCCTTCATCTCGTTTCGCTCTCTTTCACCCTCCTTCGGCTCGTTTTGCTCTCTTTCACCCTCCTTCATCTCGTTTCGCTCTCTTTCCTACTCCTTCGTCGCGGTTCGCTCTCTTTCACCTTCCTTCATCTCGTTTCACTCTCTTTCACCCTCCTTTGTCTCGATTCGCACTCTTTCACCTTCCTTCGCCTCGTTTCACTCTCTTTCACCCTCCTTCGTCTCGTTTCGCCCTCTTTCACCCTCCTTCGTCTCGGTTCGCTCTCTTTCACCTTCCTTCGTCTCGTTTCGCTCTCTTTCACCCTCCTTTGTCTAGATTCGCACTCTTTCAACTTCCTTCACCTCATTTCCCTCTCTTTCACCCTCTTTCATCTCGTTTTGCTCTCTTTCACCCTCCTTCGTCTCGTTTCACTCACTTTCACCCTCCTTCATCTCGTTTCGCTCTCTTTCACCCTCCTTCTGCTCGTTTTGCTCTCTTTCACCCTCCTTCATCTCGTTTCGCTCTCTTTCACACTCCTTCGTCTCGTTTCGCTCTCTTCCACACTCCTTCGTCTCGTTTCGCCCTCTTTCAGCCTCCTTCATCTCGGTTCGCTCTCTTTCACCTTCCTTCGTCTCGTTTCGCTCTCTTTCACCCTCCTTTGTCTCGATTCGCACTTTTTCACCTTCCTCCGCCTAGTTTCACTCTCTTTCACCCTCCTTCATCTCGTTTCGCTCTCTTTCACCCTCCTTCGTCTCGTTTCGCTCTCTTTCACCCTCCTTCATCTCGGTTCACTCTCCTTCACCCTCCTTCGTCTCGTTTCGCTCTCCCTCACCCTCCTTCCTCTCGTTTTGCTCTCTTCCACGCTCCTTCATCTCGTTTCAGCCTCTTTCACCCTCCTTTGTCTCGTTTCGCTCTCTTTCACCCTCCTTCATTTCGTTTCGCTTTCTTTGACCCTCCTTCGTCTCGTTTCACCCTCCTTCACCCTCCTTCGACTCGTTTCGCTCTCTCTCACCCTCCTTCATCTCGTTTCGCTGTCTTCCTCCCTCCTTCGTCTTGTTTCGCCTTCTTTCACCCACCTTCGTCTCGTTTCGCTCTCTTTCACCCTCCTTCATCTCGTTTCGCTCTCTTCCACCCTCCGTCGTCTCGTTTCGCTCTCTTTCGCCCTACTTCGTCTCGTTTCGCTCTCTCTCAACCTCATTCGTCTCGTTTCACTCTCTTCCACCCTCCTTCGTCTCGTTTCGCCACCTTTCACCCTCCATCGTCTCGTTTCGCTATCTCTCACCCTCCTTCGTCTCGTTTCGCTCTCTTCCACACTCCTTCGTCTCGTTTCGCCCTCTTTCACTCTCCTTCGTCTCGATTCGCTCTCTCTCACCCTCCTTCGTCTCGTTTCGCTGTCTTCCTCCCTCCTTCGTCTCGTTTCACCTTCCTTCACCCTCCTTCAACTCGTTTTGCCCTCTCTCACCCTTCTTGGTCTCGTTTCGCTCTCTTTCACCCTCCTTCGTCTCGTTTCGCTCTCTTTCGCCCTCCTTCGTCTCGTTTCGCTTTCTTCCACCCTCCTTCGTCTCGTTTCGCTCTTTTTCACCCTCTTTCGGCTCGTATCGCTCTCTTTCACCCTCCTTCATCTCGTTTCGCTCTCTTTCACCCTCCTTCATCTCTTTTCGCTCTCTTTCACCCTCCTTCGGCTCGTTTTGCTCTCTTTCACCCTCTTTCATCTCGTTTCGCTCTCTTTCCTACTCCTTCGTCGCGGTTCGCTCTCTTTCACCTTCCTTCATCTCGTTTCGCTCTCTTTCACCCTCCTTTGTCTCGATTCGCACTCTTTCACCTTCCTTCGCCTCGTTTCACTCTCTTTCACCCTCCTTCGTCTCGTTTTGCCCTCTTTCACCCTCCTTCGTCTCGGTTCGCTCTCTTTCACCTTCCTTCGTCTCGTTTCGCTCTCTTTCACCCTCCTTTGTCTAGATTCGCACTCTTTCAACTTCCTTCGCCTCATTTCCCTCTCTTTCACCCTCCTTCATCTCGTTTTGCTCTCTTTCACCCTCCTTCGTCTCTTTTCACTCTCTTTCACCCTCCTTCATCTCGTTTCGCTCTCTTTCACCCTCCTTCTGCTCGTTTTGCTCTCTTTCACCCTCCTTCATCTCGTTTCGCTCTCTTTCACACTCCTTCGTCTCGTTTCGCTCTCTTCCACACTCCTTCGTCTCGTTTCGCCCTCTTTCAGCCTCCTTCATCTCGGTTCGCTCTCTTTCACATTCCTTCGTCTCGTTTCACTCTCTTTCACCCTCCTTTGTCTCGATTCGCACTCTTTCACCTTCCTTCGCCTCGTTTCACTCTCTTTCACCCTCCTTCATCTTGTTTCGCTCTCTTTCACCCTCCTTCGTCTCGTTTCGCTCTCTTTCACCCTCCTTCGTCTCGGTTCACTCTCCTTCACCCTCCTTCTTCTCGTTTCGCTCTCCCTCACCCTCCTTCCTCTCGTTTCGCTCTCTTCCACGCTCCTTCATCTCGTTTCAGCCTCTTTCAACCTCCTTTGTCTCGTTTCGCTCTCTTTCACCCTCCTTCATTTCGTTTCGCTCTCTTTGACCCTCCTTCGTCTCGTTTCGCCCTCCTTCACCCTCCTTCGTCTCGTTTCGCTCTCTCTCACCCTCCTTCGTCTCGTTTCGCTGTCTTCCTCCCTCCTTCGTCTCGTTTCGCCTTCTTTCACCCTCCTTCGTCTCGTTTCGCTCTCTTTCCCCCTCCTTCGTCTCATTTTGTTCTCTTTCACCCTCCTTCGTCTCGTTTTGCTCTCTTTCACCTTCCTTCGCCTCGTTTCGCTCTCTTTCACCCTCCTTTGTCTCGTTTCGATCTCTGTCACCCTCCTTCATCTCGTTTCGCTCTCTTTCACCCTCCTTCGTCTCGTTTCGCTCTCTTTCACCCTCCTTCATCTTGTTTCGCTCACTTTCACCCTCCTTCGTCTCGTTTCGCTCTCTTTCACCCTTCTTCGCCTCGTTTCGCTCTCTTTCACCCACCTTCGTCTCGTTTCGCTCTCTTTCACCCTCCTTCATCTCGTTTCGCTCTCTTCCACCCTCCGTCGTCTCGTTTCGCTCTCCTTCGCCCTCCCTCATCTCGTTTCGCTCTCTCTCAACCTCCTTCGTCTCGTTTCACTCTCTTCCACCCTCCTTCGTCTCGTTTCGCCACCTTTCACCACCCTTCGTCTCGTTTCGCTATCTCTCACCCTCCTTCGTCTCGTTTCGCTCTCTTCCACCCTCCTTCGTCTTGTTTCGCCCTCTTTCACTCTCCTTCATCTCGATTCGCTCTCTTTCACCCTCCTTCGTCTCGTTTCGCTCTCTTTCAACCTCCTTCGTCTCATTTCGCTCTTTTTCACCCTGCTTCGTCTTGTTTCCCTCTCTTTGACCCACCTTCATCTTGTTTCGCTGTCTCTCACCGTCCTTCGTCTCGTTTCACTCTCTTTCACCCTCCTTCATCTCGTTTCGCTCTCTTTCACCCTCCTTCGTCTCCTTTCGCTATCTCTCACCCTCCTTCGACTCGTTTCGCTCTCTTCCACCCTCCTTCGTCTCGTTTCGCTCTCTTTCAACCTCCTTCATCTCGTTTCGCTCTCTTTCACGCTCCTTCATCTCGTTTCGCACTCTTTCAACCTCCTTCGTCTCGTTTCGCTCTCTTCCACCCTCCTTCGTCTCGTTTCGCCTTCTTTCACCCTCCTTCGTCTCGTTTCGCTCTCTTTCCTCCTCCTTCGTCTCGTTTCGTTCTCTTTAACCCTCCTTCGTCTCGTTTCGCTCTCTTTCACCTTCCTTACCTCGTTTCGCTCTCTTTCACCCTCCTTTGTCGCGTTTCGCTCTCTATCACAGTCCTTCGTCTCGTTTCGCTCTCTTTCACCCTCCTTCGTCTCATTTCGCTCTCTTTCACGCTCCTTCATCTCGTTTCGCTCTCTTTCAACCTCCTTCGTCTCGTTTCGCTCTCTTTCACCTTCCTTTGCCTCGTTACGCTCTCTTTCACCCTCCTTTGTCGCGTTTCGCTCTCTTTCACCCTCCTTCGTCTCGTTTCGTTCTCTTTCACCCTCCTTCGTCTCGTTTCGCTCTCTTTCACCCTCCTTCGTCTCGTTTAGCGCTCATTAACCCTCCTTCATCTCGTTTCACTCTTTTCCACCCTCCTTCGTCTCGTTTCGCTCTCTTTCACCGTCCTTCGTCTCGTTTCGCTCTCTTTCACCCTCCTTCGGCTCGTTTCGCTCTCTTTGACAATCCTTCGTCTCGCTTCGCTCTCTTTCACCCTCCTTCGGCTCGTTTCACTCTCTTCCACCCTCCTTCGTCTCGTTTCGCCCTCTTTCACCCTCCTTCGTCTCGTTTCGCTCTCTTTCACCCTTCTTCGTCTCGTTTCGCTCACTTTCAACCTCCTTCGTCTCGTTTCGCTCTTTTTCACCCTCCTTCGTCTCGTTTCGCACTCTTTCACCCTCCTTCGTCTCGATTCGCTCTCTTTCACCTTCCTTCATCTCGTTTCGCTCTCTTTCACACTCCTTTGTCTCGATTCACACTCTTTCACCTTACTTCGCCTCGTTTCACTCTCTTTCACCCTCCTTTGTCTCGTTTCGCCCTCTTTAACCCTCCTTCGTCTCGGTTCGCTCTCTCTCACCTTCCTTCGTTTCGTTTCGCTCTCTTTCACCCTCCTTTGTCTAGATTCGCACTCTTTCACCTTCCTTCGCCTCGTTTCACACTGTTTCACCCTCCTTCGTCTCCTTTCGCTCTCTTTCACCCTCCTTCGTCTCGTTTCGCTCTCTTTCTCCCTCCTTCATCTCGTTTCGCTCTCTTTCACCCTCCTTCGGCTTGTTTTGCTCTCTTTCACCCTCCTTCATCTCGTTTCGCTCTCTTTCACCCTCCTTCGTCTCGTTTTGCTCTCTTTCACCCTCCTTTGTCTCGTTTCGATCTCTTTCACCCTCCGTCATCTCGTTTAGCTCTCTTTCACATTCCTTCGTCTCGTTTCGCTCTCTTTCACCCTCCTTCCACTCGTTTCGCTCTCTTTCACCCTCCTTCATCTCGTTTCGCTGTCTTCCTCCCTCCTTCGTCTCGTTTCGGCTTCTTTCACCCTCGTTCGTATCGTTTTGCTCTCTTTCCCCCTCCTTCGTCTCGTTTCGTTCTCTTTCATCCTCCTTCGTCTCGTTTCGCTCTCTTTCACCTTCCTTCGCTTCGTTTTGCACTCTTTCACCCTCCTTTGTCTCGTTTCGCTCTCTTTCACCCTCCTTCATCTCGTTTAGCTCTCTTTCACCTTCCTTCGTCTCGTTTCGCTCTCTTTCACCCTCCTTCATCTCGTTTAGCTCTCTTTCACCCTCCTTCGTCTCGTTTCACTTTTTTTCACCCTCCTTCGTCTCGTTTCGCTCTCTTTCACCCTCCTTCGTCTCGTTTCGCTCTCTTCCACCCTTCTTCGTCTCGTTTCGCGCTCTTTCACCCTCCTTCGGCTCGTTTCGCACTCTTTCACCCTCCTTTGTCTCGTTTCGCTCTCTTTCACACTCCTTCGTCTCATTTCGCTCTCTTCCACCCTCCTTCGTCTCGTTTCGCCCTCCTTCACCCTCCTTCGTCTCGTTTCGCTCTCTTTCACCATCCTTCGTCTCGTTTCGCTCTCTTTCACCCTTCTTCGTCTCGTTTCACTATCTCTCACCCTCCTTCGTCTCGTTTCGCTCTCTTCCACCGTCCTTCATCTCGTTTCGCTCTCTCTCACCCTCCTTCGTCTCGTTTCGCTGTCTTCCTCCCTCCTTCGTCTCGTTTCGCCTTCCTTCACCCTCCTTCATCTCGTTTTGCCCTCTCTCACCCTTCTTCGTCTCGTTTCGCTCTCTTTCACCCTCCTTCGTCTCCTTTCGCTCTCTTTCACCCTCCTTCGTCTCGTTTCCCTCTCTTTCGCCCTCCATCGTCTCGTTTCGCTCTCTTCCACCCTCCTTCGTCTCGTTTCGCTCTCTTTCACCCTCCTTCGGCTCGTTTCGCTCTCTTTCACCCTCCTTCATCTCGTTTCGCTCTCTTTCACCCTCCTTCGTCTCGTTTCGCTCTCTTTCACCCTTCTTCGCCTCGTTTCGCTCTCTTTCACCCACCTTCGTCTCGTTTCGCTCTCTTTCACCCTCCTTCATCTCGTTTCGCTCTCTTCCACCCTCCGTCGTCTCGTTTCGCTCTCCTTCGCCCTCCCTCATCTCGTTTCGCTCTCTCTCAACCTCCTTCGTCTCGTTTCACTCTCTTCCACCCTCCTTCGTCTCGTTTCGCCACATTTCACCCCCCTTCGTCTCGTTTCGCTATCTCTCACCCTCCTTCGTCTCGTTTCGCTCTCTTCCACCCTCCTTCATCTCGTTTCGCCCTCTTTCACTCTCCTTCGTCTCGATTCGCTCTCTTTCACCCTCCTTCGTCTCGTTTAGCTCTCTTTCACCTTCCTTCGTCTCGTTTCGCTCTCTTTCACCCTCCTTCATCTCGTTTAGCTCTCTTTCACCCTCCTTCGTCTCGTTTCACTTTTTTTCACCCTCCTTCGTCTCGTTTCGCTCTCTTTCACCCTCCTTCGTCTCGTTTCGCTCTCTTCCACCCTTCTTCGTCTCGTTTCGCGCTCTTTCACCCTCCTTCGGCTCGTTTCGCACTCTTTCACCCTCCTTTGTCTCGTTTCGCTCTCTTTCACACTCCTTCGTCTCGTTTCGCTCTCTTCCACCCTCCTTCGTCTCGTTTCGCCCTCGTTCACCCTCCTTCGTCTCGTTTCGCTCTCTTTCACCATCCTTCGTCTCGTTTCGCTCTCTTTCACCCTTCTTCGTCTCGTTTCACTATCTCTCACCCTCCTTCGTCTCGTTTCGCTCTCTTCCACCGTCCTTCATCTCGTTTCGCTCTCTCTCACCCTCCTTCGTCTCGTTTCGCTGTCTTCCTCCCTCCTTCGTCTCGTTTCGCCTTCCTTCACCCTCCTTCATCTCGTTTTGCCCTCTCTCACCCTTCTTCGTCTCGTTTCGCTCTCTTTCACCCTCCTTCGTCTCCTTTCGCTCTCTTTCACCCTCCTTCGTCTCGTTTCCCTCTCTTTCGCCCTCCATCGTCTCGTTTCGCTCTCTTCCACCCTCCTTCGTCTCGTTTCGCTCTCTTTCACCCTCCTTCGGCTCGTTTCGCTCTCTTTCACCCTCCTTTGTCTCGTTTCGCTCTCTTTCACACTTCTTCGCCTCGTTTCGCTCTCTTTCACCCACCTTCGTCTCGTTTCGCTCTCTTTCACCCTCCTTCATCTCGTTTCGCTCTCTTCCACCCTCCGTCGTCTCGTTTCGCTCTCCTTCGCCCTCCCTCATCTCGTTTCGCTCTCTCTCAACCTCCTTCGTCTCGTTTCACTCTCTTCCACCCTCCTTCGTCTCGTTTCGCCACATTTCACCCCCCTTCGTCTCGTTTCGCTATCTCTCACCCTCCTTCGTCTCGTTTCGCTCTCTTCCACCCTCCTTCATCTCGTTTCGCCCTCTTTCACTCTCCTTCGTCTCGATTCGCTCTCTTTCACCCTCCTTCGTCTCGTTTCGCTCTCTTTCAACCTCCTTCTTCTCGTTTCGCTCTTTTTCACCCTCCTTCGTCTCGTTTCCCTCTCTTTGACCCACCTTCATCTTGTTTCGCTCTCTCTCACCGTCCGTCGTCTCGTTTCACTCTCTTTCACCTTCCTTCGTCTTGTTTCGCTCTCTTTCACCCTCCTTCGTCTCGTTTCGCTCTCTTTCACCCTCCTTCGTCTCGTTCCGCTCTCTTTCTCCCTCCTTCGTCTCGTTTAGCTCTCTTTCACCCTCCTTCGTCTCGTTTCGCTCTTTTTCACCCTCCTTCCTCTCGTTTCGCTCTCTTTCACCCTCCTTCGTCTCGTTTCGCTCTCTTTCCCCCTCCTTCGTCTCGTTTCGTGCTCTTTAACCCACCTTCGTCTAGTTTCACTCACTTTCACCTTCATTCGCCTCGTTTCGCTCTCTTTCACCCACCTTCGTCTCGTTTCGCTCTCTTTCACCCTCCTTCATCTCGTTTCACTCTCTTCCACCCTCCGTCGTCTCGTTTCGCTCTCTTTCGCCCTCCTTCGTCTCGTTTCGCTCTCTCTCAACCTCCTTCATCTCGTTTCACTCTCTTCCACCCTCCTTCGTCTCGTTTCGTCAACTTTCACCCTGCTTCGTCTCGTTTCGCTATCTCTCACCCTCCTTCGTCTCGTTTCGCTCTCTTCCACCCTTCTTCGTCTCGTTTCGCGCTCTTTCACCCTCCTTCGTCTCGATTCGCTCTCTTTCACCCTCCTTCGTCTCGTTTCGCTCTCTTTCAACCTCCTTCGTCTCGTTTCGCTCTCTTCCACCCTCCTTCGTCTCGTTTCGCCCTCCTTCACCCTCCTTCGTCTCGTTTCGCTCTCTTTCACCATCCTTCGTCTCGTTTCGCTCTCTTTCACCCTCCTTCGTCTCCTTTCGCTATCTCTCACCCTCCTTCGTCTCGTTTCGCTCTCTTCCACCGTCCTTCGTCTCGTTTCGCACTCGTTCACCCTCCTTCGTCTCGATTCGCTCTCTTTCACCCTCCTTCGTCTCGTTTCGCTCTCTTTCAACCTCCTTCGTCTCGTTACGCTCTTTTTCACCCTCCTTCGTCTCGTTTCGCTCTCTATCACGCTCCTTCATCTCGTTTCGCTCTCTTTCAACCTCCTTCGTCTCGTTTCGCTCTCTTCCACCCTCCTTCGTCTCGTTTCGCCTTCTTTCACCCTCCTTCGTCTCGTTTCGCTCTCTTTCCTCCTCCTTCGTCTCGTTTCGTTCTCTTTAACCCTCCTTCGTCTCGTTTCGCTCTCTTTCACCTTCCTTTGCCTCGTTTCGCTCTCTTTCACCCTCCTTTGTCGCGTTTCGCTCGCTATCACAGTCCTTCGTCTCGTTTCGCTCTCTTTCACCCTCCTTCGTCTCGTTTCGCTCTCTTTCACGCTCCTTCATCTCGTTTCGCTCTCTTTCAACCTCCTTCGTCTTGTTTCGCTCTCTTCCACCCACCTTCGTCTCGTTTCGCCTTCTTTCACCCTCCTTCGTCTCGTTTCGCTCTCTTTCCTCCTCCTTCGTCTCGTTTCGTTCTCTTTAACCCTCCTTCGTCTCGTTTCGCACTCTTTCACCTTCCTTTGCCTCGTTTCGCTCTCTTTCACCCTCCTTTATCGCGTTTCGCTCTCTTTCACCCTCCTTCGTCTCGTTTCGTTCTCTTTCACCCTCCTTCGTCTCGTTTCGCTCTCTTTCACCCTCCGTCGTCTCGTTTCGCTCTCCTTCGCCCTCCCTCATCTCGTTTCACTCTTTTCCACCCTCCTTCGTCTCGTTTCGCTCTCTTTCACCGTCCTTCGTCTCGTTTCGCTCTCTTTCACCCTCCTTCGGCTCGATTCGCTCTCTTTGACAATCCTTCGTCTCGTTTCGCTCTCTTTCACCCTCCTTCGGCTCGTTTCACTCTCTTCCACCCTCCTTCGTCTCGTTTCGCCCTCTTTCACCCTCCTTCGTCTCGTTTCGCTCTCTTTCACCCTTCTTCGTCTCGTTTCGCTCACTTTCAACCTCCTTCGTCTCGTTTCGCTCTTTTTCACCCTCCTTCGTCTCGTTTCGCACTCTTTCACCCTCCTTCGTCTCGATTCGCTCTCTTTCACCTTCCTTCGTCTTGTTTCGCTCTCTTTCACCCTCCTTCGTCTCGTTTCGCTCTCTTTCACCCTCCTTCGTCTCGTTCCGCTCTCTTTCTCCCTCCTTCGTCTCGTTTAGCTCTCTTTCACCCTCCTTCGTCTCGTTTCGCTCTTTTTCACCCTCCTTCCTCTCGTTTCGCTCTCTTTCACCCTCCTTCGTCTCGTTTCGCTCTCTTTCCCCCTCCTTCGTCTCGTTTCGTGCTCTTTAACCCACCTTCGTCTAGTTTCACTCACTTTCACCTTCATTCGCCTCGTTTCGCTCTCTTTCACCCACCTTCGTCTCGTTTCGCTCTCTTTCACCCTCCTTCATCTCGTTTCACTCTCTTCCACCCTCCGTCGTCTCGTTTCGCTCTCTTTCGCCCTCCTTCGTCTCGTTTCGCTCTCTCTCAACCTCCTTCATCTCGTTTCACTCTCTTCCACCCTCCTTCGTCTCGTTTCGTCAACTTTCACCCTGCTTCGTCTCGTTTCGCTATCTCTCACCCTCCTTCGTCTCGTTTCGCTCTCTTCCACCCTCCTTCGTCTCGTTTCGCCCTCTTTCACTCTCCTTCGTCTCGATTCGCTCTCTTTCACCCTCCTTCGTCTCGTTTCGCTCTCTTTCAACCTCCTTCGTCTCGTTTCGCTCTTTTTCACCCTGCTTCGTCTCGTTTCCCTCTCTTTGACCCACCTTCATCTTGTTTCGCTCTCTCTCACCGTCCTTCGTCTCGTTTCACTCTCTTTCACCCTCCTTCATCTCGTTTCGCTCTCTTTCACCCTCCTTCGTCTCCTTTCGCTATCTCTCACCCTCCTTCGACTCGTTTCGCTCTCTTCCACCCTCCTTCGTCTCGTTTCGCACTCGTTCACCCTCCTTCGTCTCGATTCGCTCTCTTTCACCCTCCTTCGTCTCGTTTCGCTCTCTTTCAACCTCCTTCGTCTCGTTACGCTCTTTTTCACCCTCCTTCGTCTCGTTTCGCTCTCTATCACGCTCCTTCATCTCGTTTCGCTCTCTTTCAACCTCCTTCGTCTCGTTTCGCTCTCTTCCACCCTCCTTCGTCTCGTTTCGCCTTCTTTCACCCTCCTTCGTCTCGTTTCGCTCTCTTTCCTCCTCCTTCGTCTCGTTTCGTTCTCTTTAACCCTCCTTCGTCTCGTTTCGCTCTCTTTCACCTTCCTTTGCCTCGTTTCGCTCTCTTTCACCCTCCTTTGTCGCGTTTCGCTCGCTATCACAGTCCTTCGTCTCGTTTCGCTCTCTTTCACCCTCCTTCGTCTCGTTTCGCTCTCTTTCACGCTCCTTCATCTCGTTTCGCTCTCTTTCAACCTCCTTCGTCTTGTTTCGCTCTCTTCCACCCACCTTCGTCTCGTTTCGCCTTCTTTCACCCTCCTTCGTCTCGTTTCGCTCTCTTTCCTCCTCCTTCGTCTCGTTTCGTTCTCTTTAACCCTCCTTCGTCTCGTTTCGCACTCTTTCACCTTCCTTTGCCTCGTTTCGCTCTCTTTCACCCTCCTTTATCGCGTTTCGCTCTCTTTCACCCTCCTTCGTCTCGTTTCGTTCTCTTTCACCCTCCTTCGTCTCGTTTCGCTCTCTTTCACCCTCCTTCGTCTCGTTTAGCGCTCATTAACCCTCCTTCATCTCGTTTCACTCTTTTCCACCCTCCTTCGTCTCGTTTCGCTCTCTTTCACCGTCCTTCGTCTCGTTTCGCTCTCTTTCACCCTCCTTCGGCTCGATTCGCTCTCTTTGACAATCCTTCGTCTCGTTTCGCTCTCTTTCACCCTCCTTCGGCTCGTTTCACTCTCTTCCACCCTCCTTCGTCTCGTTTCGCCCTCTTTCACCCTCCTTCGTCTCGTTTCGCTCTCTTTCACCCTTCTTCGTCTCGTTTCGCTCACTTTCAACCTCCTTCGTCTCGTTTCGCTCTTTTTCACCCTCCTTCGTCTCGTTTCGCACTCTTTCACCCTCCTTCGTCTCGATTCGCTCTCTTTCACCTTCCTTCGTCTCGTTTCGCTCTCTTTCACACTCCTTTGTCTCGATTCACACTCTTTCACCTTACTTCGCCTCGTTTCACTCTCTTTCACCCTCCTTTGTCTCGTTTCGCCCTCTTTAACCCTCCTTCGTCTCGGTTCGCTCTCTTTCACCTTCCTTCGTCTCGTTTCGCTCTCTTTCACCCTCCTTTGTCTAGATTCGCACTCTTTCACCTTCCTTCGCCTCGTTTCACACTGTTTCACCCTCCTTCGTCTCGTTTCGCTCTCTTTCACCCTCCTTCGTCTCGTTTCGCTCTCTTTCTCCCTCCTTCATCTCGTTTCGCTCTCTTTCACCCTCCTTCGGCTTGTTTTGCTCTCTTTCACCCTCCTTCATCTCGTTTCGCTCTCTTTCACATTCCTTCGTCTCGTTTCGCTCTCTTTCACCCTCCTTCGACTCGTTTCGCTCTCTTTCACCCTCCTTCATCTCGTTTCGCTGTCTTCCTCCCTCCTTCGTCTCGTTTCGGCTTCTTTCACCCTCCTTCGTATCGTTTCGCTCTCTTTCCCCCTCCTTCGTCTCGTTTCGTTCTCTTTCACCCTCCTTCGTCTCGTTTCGCTCTCTTTCACCTTCCTTCGCTTCGTTTCGCACTCTTTCACCCTCCTTTGTCTCGTTTCGCTCTCTTTCACCCTCCTTCATCTGGTTTAGCTCTCTTTCACCTTCCTTCGTCTCGTTTCGCTCTCTTTCACCCTCCTTCGTCTCGTTTAGCTCTCTTTCACCCTCCTTCGTCTCGTTTCACTTTTTTTCACCCTCCTTCGTCTCGTTTCGCTCTCTTTCACCCTCCTTCGTCTCGTTTCGCTCTCTTCCACCCTTCTTCGTCTCGTTTCGCGCTCTTTCACCCTCCTTCGGCTCGTTTCGCACTCTTTCACCCTCCTTTGTCTCGTTTCGCTCTCTTTCACACTCCTTCGTCTCGTTTCGCACTCTTCCACCCTCCTTCATCTCGTTTCGCCCTCCTTCACCCTCCTTCGTCTCGTTTCGCTCTCTTTCACCATCCTTCGTCTCGTTTCGCTCTCTTTCACCCTTCTTCGTCTCGTTTCGCTATCTCTCACCCTCCTTCGTCTCGTTTCGCTCTCTTCCACCGTCCTTCGTCTCGTTTCGCTCTCTCTCACCCTCCTTCGTCTCGTTTCGCTGTCTTCCTCCCTCCTTCGTCTCGTTTCGCCTTCCTTCACCCTCCTTCATCTCGTTTTGCCCTCTCTCACCCTTCTTCGTCTCGTTTCGCTCTCTTTCACCCTCCTTCGTCTCCTTTCGCTCTCTTTCACCCTCCTTCATCTCGTTTCCCTCTCTTTCGCCCTCCTTCGTCTCGTTTCGCTCTCTTCCACCCTCCTTCGTCTCGTTTCGCTCTCTTTCACCCTCCTTCGGCTCGTTTCGCTCTCTTTCACCCTCCTTCATCTCGTTTCGCTCTCTTTCACCCTCCTTATGCTCGTTTCGCTCTCTTTCCTACTCCTTCGTCGTGGTTCGCTCTCTTTCACCTTCCTTCGCCTCGTTTCACTCTCTTTCACCCGCCTTCGTCTCGTTTCGCCCTCTTTCACCCTCCTTCGTCTCGTTTCGCTCTCTTTCACCCTCCTTCGTCTCGTTCCGCTCTCTTTCTCCCTCCTTCGTCTCGTTTAGCTCTCTTTCACCCTCCTTCGTCTCGTTTCACTCTTTTTCACCCTCCTTCATCTCGTTTCGCTCTCTTTCACCCTCCTTCGTCTCGTTTCGCTCTCTTTCCCCCTCCTTCGTCTCGTTTCGTGCTCTTTAACCCACCTTCGTCTAGTTTCACTCACTTTCACCTTCATTCGCCTCGTTTCGCTCTCTTTCACCCACCTTCGTCTCGTTTCGCTCTCTTTCACCCTCCTTCATCTCGTTTCACTCTCTTCCACCCTCCGTCGTCTCGTTTCGCTCTCTTTCGCCCTCCTTCGTCTCGTTTCGCTCTCTCTCAACCTCCTTCGTCTCGTTTCACTCTCTTCCACCCTCCTTCGTCTCGTTTCGTCAACTTTCACCCTGCTTCGTCTCGTTTCGCTATCTCTCACCCTCCTTCGCCTCGTTTCGCTCTCTTCCACCCTCCTTCGTCTCGTTTCGCCCTCTTTCACTCTCCTTCGTCTCGATTCGCTCTCTTTCACCCTCCTTCGTCTCGTTTCGCTCTCTTTCAACCTCCTTCGTCTCGTTTCGCTCTTTTTCACCCTGCTTCGTCTCGTTTCCCTCTCTTTGACCCACCTTCATCTTGTTTCGCTCTCTCTCACCGTCCTTCGTCTCGTTTCACTCTCTTTCACCCTCCTTCATCTCGTTTCGCTCTCTTTCACCCTCCTTCGTCTCCTTTCGCTATCTCTCACCCTCCTTCGACTCGTTTCGCTCTCTTCCACCCTCCTTCGTCTCGTTTCGCACTCGTTCACCCTCCTTCGTCTCGATTCGCTCTCTTTCACCCTCCTTCGTCTCGTTTCGCTCTCTTTCAACCTCCTTCGTCTCGTTACGCTCTTTTTCACCCTCCTTCGTCTCGTTTCGCTCTCTTTCACGCTCCTTCATCTCGTTTCGCTCTCTTTCAACCTCCTTCGTCTCGTTTCGCTCTCTTCCACCCTCCTTCGTCTCGTTTCGCCTTCTTTCACCCTCCTTCGTCTCGTTTCGCTCTCTTTCCTCCTCCTTCGTCTCGTTTCGTTCTCTTTAACCCTCCTTCGTCTCGTTTCGCTCTCTTTCACCTTCCTTTGCCTCGTTTCGCTCTCTTTCACCCTCCTTTGTCGCGTTTCGCTCGCTATCACAGTCCTTCGTCTCGTTTCGCTCTCTTTCACCCTCCTTCGTCTCGTTTCGCTCTCTTTCACGCTCCTTCATCTCGTTTCGCTCTCTTTCAACCTCCTTCGTCTTGTTTCGCTCTCTTCCACCCACCTTCGTCTCGTTTCGCCTTCTTTCACCCTCCTTCGTCTCGTTTCGCTCTCTTTCCTCCTCCTTCGTCTCGTTTCGTTCTCTTTAACCCTCCTTCGTCTCGTTTCGCACTCTTTCACCTTCCTTTGCCTCGTTTCGCTCTCTTTCACCCTCCTTTGTCGCGTTTCGCTCTCTTTCACCCTCCTTCGTCTCGTTTCGTTCTCTTTCACCCTCCTTCGTCTCGTTTCGCTCTCTTTCACCCTCCTTCGTCTCGTTTAGCGCTCATTAACCCTCCTTCATCTCGTTTCACTCTTTTCCACCCTCCTTCGTCTCGTTTCGCTCTCTTTCACCGTCCTTCGTCTCGTTTCGCTCTCTTTCACCCTCCTTCGGCTCGTTTCGCTCTCTTTGACAATCCTTCGTCTCGTTTCGCTCTCTTTCACCCTCCTTCGGCTCGTTTCACTCTCTTCCACCCTCCTTCGTCTCGTTTCGCCCTCTTTCACTCTCCTTCGTCTCGTTTCGCTCTCTTTCACCCTACTTCGTCTCGTTTCGCTCACTTTCAACCTCCTTCGTCTCGTTTCGCTCTTTTTCACCCTCCTTCGTCTCGTTTCGCACTCTTTCACCCTCCTTCGTCTCGATTCGCTCTCTTTCACCTTCCTTCGTCTCGTTTCGCTCTCTTTCACACTCCTTTGTCTCGATTCACACTCTTTCACCTTACTTCGCCTCGTTTCACTCTCTTTCACCCTCCTTTGTCTCGTTTCGCCCTCTTTAACCCTCCTTCGTCTCGGTTCGCTCTCTTTCACCTTCCTTCGTCTCGTTTCGCTCTCTTTCACCCTCCTTTGTCTAGATTCGCACTCTTTCACCTTCCTTCACCTCGTTTCACACTGTTTCACCCTCCTTCGTCTCGTTTCGCTCTCTTTCACCCTCCTTCGTCTCGTTTCGCTCTCTTTCTCCCTCCTTCATCTCGTTTCGCTCTCTTTCACCCTCCTTCGGCTTGTTTTGCTCTCTTTCACCCTCCTTCATCTCGTTTCGCTCTCTTTCACCCTCCTTCGTCTCGTTTTGCTCTCTTTCACCCTCCTTTGTCTCGTTTCGATCTCTTTCACCCTCCGTCATCTCGTTTAGCTCTCTTTCACATTCCTTCGTCTCGTTTCGCTCTCTTTCACCCTCCTTCGACTCGTTTCGCTCTCTTTCACCCTCCTTCATCTCGTTTCGCTGTCTTCCTCCCTCCTTCGTCTCGTTTCGGCTTCTTTCACCCTCCTTCGTATCGTTTCGCTCTCTTTCCCCCTCCTTCGTCTCGTTTCGTTCTCTTTCACCCTCCTTCGTCTCGTTTCGCTCTCTTTCACCTTCCTTCGCTTCGTTTCGCACTCTTTCACCCTCCTTTGTCTCGTTTCGTTCTCTTTCACCCTCCTTCATCTGGTTTAGCTCTCTTTCACCTTCCTTCGTCTCGTTTCGCTCTCTTTCACCCTCCTTCGTCTCGTTTCGCTCTCTTTCCCCCTCCTTCGTCTCGTTTAGCTCTCTTTCACCCTCCTTCGTCTCGTTTCACTTTTTTTCACCCTCCTTCGTCTCGTTTCGCTCTCTTTCACCCTCCTTCGTCTCGTTTCGCTCTCTTCCACCCTTCTTCGTCTCGTTTCGCGCTCTTTCACCCTCCTTCGGCTCGTTTCGCACTCTTTCACCCTCCTTTGTCTCGTTTCGCTCTCTTTCACACTCCTTCGTCTCGTTTCGCACTCTTCCACCCTCCTTCATCTCGTTTCGCCCTCCTTCACCCTCCTTCGTCTCGTTTCGCTCTCTTTCACCCTTCTTCGTCTCGTTTCGCTATCTCTCACCCTCCTTCGTCTCGTTTCGCTCTCTTCCACCGTCCTTCGTCTCGTTTCGCTCTCTCTCACCCTCCTTCGTCTCGTTTCGCTGTCTTCCTCCCTCCTTCGTCTCGTTTCGCCTTCCTTCACCCTCCTTCATCTCGTTTTGCCCTCTCTCACCCTTCTTCGTCTCGTTTCGCTCTCTTTCACCCTCCTTCGTCTCCTTTCGCTCTCTTTCACCCTCCTTCATCTCGTTTCCTTCTCTTTCGCCCTCCTTCGTCTCGTTTCGCTCTCTTCCACCCTCCTTCGTCTCGTTTCGCTCTCTTTCACCCTCCTTCGGCTCGTTTCGCTCTCTTTCACCCTCCTTCATCTCGTTTCGCTCTCTTTCACCCTCCTTATGCTCGTTTCGCTCTCTTTCCTACTCCTTCGTCGTGGTTCGCTCTCTTTCACCTTCCTTCGCCTCGTTTCACTCTCTTTCACCCGCCTTCGTCTCGTTTCGCCCTCTTTCACCCTCCTTCGTCTCGGTTCGCTCTCTTTCACCTTCCTTCGTCTCATTTCGCTCTCTTTCACCCTCCTTTGTCTAGATTCGCACTCTTTCAACTTCCTTCGCCTCATTTCCCTCTCTTTCACCCTCCTTCATCTCGTTTTGCTCTCTTTCACCCTCCGTCGTCTCGTTTCGCTCTCTTTCGCCCTCCTTCGTCTCGTTTCGCTCTCTCTCAACCTCCTTCGTCTCGTTTCACTCTCTTCCACCCTCCTTCGTCTCGTTTCGCCACCTTTCTCCCTCCTTCGTCTCGTTTCGCTATCTCTCACCCTCCTTCGTCTCATTTCGCTCTCTCTCACCCTCCTTCGTCTCGTTTCGCTGTCTTCCTCCCTCCTTCGTTTCGTTTCGCCTTCTTTCACCCTTCTTCGTCTCGTTTCACTCTCTTTCCCCCTCCTTTGTCTCATTTTGTTCTCTTTCACCCTCCTTCATCTCGTTTCGCTCTCTTTCACCTTCCTTCGCCTCGTTTCGCTCTCTTTCACCCTCCTTTGCCTCGTTTCGATCTCTGTCACCCTCCTTCATCTCGTTTAGCTCTCATTCACCTTCCTTCGTCTCGTTTCGCTCTCTTTCACCCTCCTTCGTCTCGTTTCGCTCTCTTTCACCCTCCTTCATCTCGTTTCGCTCTCTTTCACCCTCCTTCGTCTCGTTTCGCTCTCTTTCACCCTTCTTCGCCTCGTTTCGCTCTCTTTCACCCACCTTCGTCTCGTTTCGCTCTCTTTCACCCTCCTTCATCTCGTTTTGCTCTCTTCCACCCTCCGTCGTCTCGTTTCGCTCTCCTTCGCCCTCCTTCGTCTCGTTTCGCTCTCTCTCAACCTCCTTCGTCTCGTTTCACTCCCTTCCACCCTCCTTCGTCTCGTTTCGCCACCTTTCACCCTCCTTCGTCTCGTTTCGCTATCTCTCACCCTCCTTCATCTCGTTTCACTCTTTTCCACCCTCCTTCGTCTCGTTTCGCTCTCTTTCACCGTCCTTCGTCTCGTTTCGCTCTCTTTCACCCTCCTTCGGCTCGTTTCGCTCTCTTTGACAATCCTTCATCTCGTTTCGCTCTCTTTCACCCTCCTTCGGCTCGTTTCACTCTCTTCCACCCTCCTTCGTCTCGTTTCGCCCTCTTTCACCCTCCTTCGTCTCGTTTCGCTCTCTTTCACCCTTCTTCGTCTCGTTTCGCTCACTTTCAACCTCCTTCGTCTCGTTTCGCTCTTTTTCACCCTCCTTCGTCTCGTTTCGCACTCTTTCACCCTCCTTCGTCTCGATTCGCTCTCTTTCACCTTCCTTCGTCTCGTTTCGCTCTCTTTCACACTCCTTTGTCTCGATTCACACTCTTTCACCTTACTTCGCCTCGTTTCACTCTCTTTCACCCTCCTTTGTCTCGTTTCGCCCTCTTTAACCCTCCTTCGTCTCGGTTCGCTCTCTTTCACCTTCCTTCGTCTCGTTTCGCTCTCTTTCACCCTCCTTTGTCTAGATTCGCACTCTTTCACCTTCCTTCGCCTCGTTTCACACTGTTTCACCCTCCTTCGTCTCGTTTCGCTCTCTTTCACCCTCCTTCGTCTCGTTTCGCTCTCTTTCTCCCTCCTTCATCTCGTTTCGCTCTCTTTCACCCTCCTTCGGCTTGTTTTGCTCTCTTTCACCCTCCTTCATCTCGTTTCGCTCTCTTTCACCCTCCTTCGTCTCGTTTTGCTCTCTTTCACCCTCCTTTGTCTCGTTTCGATCTCTTTCACCCTCCGTCATCTCGTTTAGCTCTCTTTCACATTCCTTCGTCTCGTTTCGCTCTCTTTCACCCTCCTTCGACTCGTTTCGCTCTCTTTCACCCTCCTTCATCTCGTTTCGCTGTCTTCCTCCCTCCTTCGTCTCGTTTCGGCTTCTTTCACCCTCCTTCGTATCGTTTCGCTCTCTTTCCCCCTCCTTCGTCTCGTTTCGTTCTCTTTCACCCTCCTTCGTCTCGTTTCGCTCTCTTTCACCTTCCTTCGCTTCGTTTCGCACTCTTTCACCCTCCTTTGTCTCGTTTCGCTCTCTTTCACCCTCCTTCATCTGGTTTAGCTCTCTTTCACCTTCCTTCGTCTCGTTTCGCTCTCTTTCACCCTCCTTCGTCTCGTTTAGCTCTCTTTCACCCTCCTTCGTCTCGTTTCACTTTTTTTCACCCTCCTTCGTCTCGTTTCGCTCTCTTTCACCCTCCTTCGTCTCGTTTCGCTCTCTTCCACCCTTCTTCGTCTCGTTTCGCGCTCTTTCACCCTCCTTCGGCTCGTTTCGCACTCTTTCACCCTCCTTTGTCTCGTTTCGCTCTCTTTCACACTCCTTCGTCTCGTTTCGCACTCTTCCACCCTCCTTCATCTCGTTTCGCCCTCCTTCACCCTCCTTCGTCTCGTTTCGCTCTCTTTCACCATCCTTCGTCTCGTTTCGCTCTCTTTCACCCTTCTTCGTCTCGTTTCGCTATCTCTCACCCTCCTTCGTCTCGTTTCGCTCTCTTCCACCGTCCTTCGTCTCGTTTCGCTCTCTCTCACCCTCCTTCGTCTCGTTTCGCTGTCTTCCTCCCTCCTTCGTCTCGTTTCGCCTTCCTTCACCCTCCTTCATCTCGTTTTGCCCTCTCTCACCCTTCTTCGTCTCGTTTCGCTCTCTTTCACCCTCCTTCGTCTCCTTTCGCTCTCTTTCACCCTCCTTCATCTCGTTTCCCTCTCTTTCGCCCTCCTTCGTCTCGTTTCGCTCTCTTCCACCCTCCTTCGTCTCGTTTCGCTCTCTTTCACCCTCCTTCGGCTCGTTTCGCTCTCTTTCACCCTCCTTCATCTCGTTTCGCTCTCTTTCACCCTCCTTATGCTCGTTTCGCTCTCTTTCCTACTCCTTCGTCGTGGTTCGCTCTCTTTCACCTTCCTTCGCCTCGTTTCACTCTCTTTCACCCGCCTTCGTCTCGTTTCGCCCTCTTTCACCCTCCTTCGTCTCGTTTCGCTCTCTTTCACCCTCCTTCGTCTCGTTCCGCTCTCTTTCTCCCTCCTTCGTCTCGTTTAGCTCTCTTTCACCCTCCTTCGTCTCGTTTCACTCTTTTTCACCCTCCTTCATCTCGTTTCGCTCTCTTTCACCCTCCTTCGTCTCGTTTCGCTCTCTTTCCCCCTCCTTCGTCTCGTTTCGTGCTCTTTAACCCACCTTCGTCTAGTTTCACTCACTTTCACCTTCATTCGCCTCGTTTCGCTCTCTTTCACCCACCTTCGTCTCGTTTCGCTCTCTTTCACCCTCCTTCATCTCGTTTCACTCTCTTCCACCCTCCGTCGTCTCGTTTCGCTCTCTTTCGCCCTCCTTCGTCTCGTTTCGCTCTCTCTCAACCTCCTTCGTCTCGTTTCACTCTCTTCCACCCTCCTTCGTCTCGTTTCGTCAACTTTCACCCTGCTTCGTCTCGTTTCGCTATCTCTCACCCTCCTTCGCCTCGTTTCGCTCTCTTCCACCCTCCTTCGTCTCGTTTCGCCCTCTTTCACTCTCCTTCGTCTCGATTCGCTCTCTTTCACCCTCCTTCGTCTCGTTTCGCTCTCTTTCAACCTCCTTCGTCTCGTTTCGCTCTTTTTCACCCTGCTTCGTCTCGTTTCCCTCTCTTTGACCCACCTTCATCTTGTTTCGCTCTCTCTCACCGTCCTTCGTCTCGTTTCACTCTCTTTCACCCTCCTTCATCTCGTTTCGCTCTCTTTCACCCTCCTTCGTCTCCTTTCGCTATCTCTCACCCTCCTTCGACTCGTTTCGCTCTCTTCCACCCTCCTTCGTCTCGTTTCGCACTCGTTCACCCTCCTTCGTCTCGATTCGCTCTCTTTCACCCTCCTTCGTCTCGTTTCGCTCTCTTTCAACCTCCTTCGTCTCGTTACGCTCTTTTTCACCCTCCTTCGTCTCGTTTCGCTCTCTTTCACGCTCCTTCATCTCGTTTCGCTCTCTTTCAACCTCCTTCGTCTCGTTTCGCTCTCTTCCACCCTCCTTCGTCTCGTTTCGCCTTCTTTCACCCTCCTTCGTCTCGTTTCGCTCTCTTTCCTCCTCCTTCGTCTCGTTTCGTTCTCTTTAACCCTCCTTCGTCTCGTTTCGCTCTCTTTCACCTTCCTTTGCCTCGTTTCGCTCTCTTTCACCCTCCTTTGTCGCGTTTCGCTCGCTATCACAGTCCTTCGTCTCGTTTCGCTCTCTTTCACCCTCCTTCGTCTCGTTTCGCTCTCTTTCACGCTCCTTCATCTCGTTTCGCTCTCTTTCAACCTCCTTCGTCTTGTTTCGCTCTCTTCCACCCACCTTCGTCTCGTTTCGCCTTCTTTCACCCTCCTTCGTCTCGTTTCGCTCTCTTTCCTCCTCCTTCGTCTCGTTTCGTTCTCTTTAACCCTCCTTCGTCTTGTTTCGCACTCTTTCACCTTCCTTTGCCTCGTTTCGCTCTCTTTCACCCTCCTTTGTCGCGTTTCGCTCTCTTTCACCCTCCTTCGTCTCGTTTCGTTCTCTTTCACCCTCCTTCGTCTCGTTTCGCTCTCTTTCACCCTCCTTCGTCTCGTTTAGCGCTCATTAACCCTCCTTCATCTCGTTTCACTCTTTTCCACCCTCCTTCGTCTCGTTTCGCTCTCTTTCACCGTCCTTCGTCTCGTTTCGCTCTCTTTCACCCTCCTTCGGCTCGTTTCGCTCTCTTTGACAATCCTTCGTCTCGTTTCGCTCTCTTTCACCCTCCTTCGGCTCGTTTCACTCTCTTCCACCCTCCTTCGTCTCGTTTCGCCCTCTTTCACTCTCCTTCGTCTCGTTTCGCTCTCTTTCACCCTACTTCGTCTCGTTTCGCTCACTTTCAACCTCCTTCGTCTCGTTTCGCTCTTTTTCACCCTCCTTCGTCTCGTTTCGCACTCTTTCACCCTCCTTCGTCTCGATTCGCTCTCTTTCACCTTCCTTCGTCTCGTTTCGCTCTCTTTCACACTCCTTTGTCTCGATTCACACTCTTTCACCTTACTTCGCCTCGTTTCACTCTCTTTCACCCTCCTTTGTCTCGTTTCGCCCTCTTTAACCCTCCTTCGTCTCGGTTCGCTCTCTTTCACCTTCCTTCGTCTCGTTTCGCTCTCTTTCACCCTCCTTTGTCTAGATTCGCACTCTTTCACCTTCCTTCACCTCGTTTCACACTGTTTCACCCTCCTTCGTCTCGTTTCGCTCTCTTTCACCCTCCTTCGTCTCGTTTCGCTCTCTTTCTCCCTCCTTCATCTCGTTTCGCTCTCTTTCACCCTCCTTCGGCTTGTTTTGCTCTCTTTCACCCTCCTTCATCTCGTTTCGCTCTCTTTCACCCTCCTTCGTCTCGTTTTGCTCTCTTTCACCCTCCTTTGTCTCGTTTCGATCTCTTTCACCCTCCGTCATCTCGTTTAGCTCTCTTTCACATTCCTTCGTCTCGTTTCGCTCTCTTTCACCCTCCTTCGACTCGTTTCGCTCTCTTTCACCCTCCTTCATCTCGTTTCGCTGTCTTCCTCCCTCCTTCGTCTCGTTTCGGCTTCTTTCACCCTCCTTCGTATCGTTTCGCTCTCTTTCCCCCTCCTTCGTCTCGTTTCGTTCTCTTTCACCCTCCTTCGTCTCGTTTCGCTCTCTTTCACCTTCCTTCGCTTCGTTTCGCACTCTTTCACCCTCCTTTGTCTCGTTTCGCTCTCTTTCACCCTCCTTCATCTGGTTTAGCTCTCTTTCACCTTCCTTCGTCTCGTTTCGCTCTCTTTCACCCTCCTTCGTCTCGTTTCGCTCTCTTTCCCCCTCCTTCGTCTCGTTTAGCTCTCTTTCACCCTCCTTCGTCTCGTTTCACTTTTTTTCACCCTCCTTCGTCTCGTTTCGCTCTCTTTCACCCTCCTTCGTCTCGTTTCGCTCTCTTCCACCCTTCTTCGTCTCGTTTCGCGCTCTTTCACCCTCCTTCGGCTCGTTTCGCACTCTTTCACCCTCCTTTGTCTCGTTTCGCTCTCTTTCACACTCCTTCGTCTCGTTTCGCACTCTTCCACCCTCCTTCATCTCGTTTCGCCCTCCTTCACCCTCCTTCGTCTCGTTTCGCTCTCTTTCACCCTTCTTCGTCTCGTTTCGCTATCTCTCACCCTCCTTCGTCTCGTTTCGCTCTCTTCCACCGTCCTTCGTCTCGTTTCGCTCTCTCTCACCCTCCTTCGTCTCGTTTCGCTGTCTTCCTCCCTCCTTCGTCTCGTTTCGCCTTCCTTCACCCTCCTTCATCTCGTTTTGCCCTCTCTCACCCTTCTTCGTCTCGTTTCGCTCTCTTTCACCCTCCTTCGTCTCCTTTCGCTCTCTTTCACCCTCCTTCATCTCGTTTCCTTCTCTTTCGCCCTCCTTCGTCTCGTTTCGCTCTCTTCCACCCTCCTTCGTCTCGTTTCGCTCTCTTTCACCCTCCTTCGGCTCGTTTCGCTCTCTTTCACCCTCCTTCATCTCGTTTCGCTCTCTTTCACCCTCCTTATGCTCGTTTCGCTCTCTTTCCTACTCCTTCGTCGTGGTTCGCTCTCTTTCACCTTCCTTCGCCTCGTTTCACTCTCTTTCACCCGCCTTCGTCTCGTTTCGCCCTCTTTCACCCTCCTTCGTCTCGGTTCGCTCTCTTTCACCTTCCTTCGTCTCATTTCGCTCTCTTTCACCCTCCTTTGTCTAGATTCGCACTCTTTCAACTTCCTTCGCCTCATTTCCCTCTCTTTCACCCTCCTTCATCTCGTTTTGCTCTCTTTCACCCTCCGTCGTCTCGTTTCGCTCTCTTTCGCCCTCCTTCGTCTCGTTTCGCTCTCTCTCAACCTCCTTCGTCTCGTTTCACTCTCTTCCACCCTCCTTCGTCTCGTTTCGCCACCTTTCTCCCTCCTTCGTCTCGTTTCGCTATCTCTCACCCTCCTTCGTCTCATTTCGCTCTCTCTCACCCTCCTTCGTCTCGTTTCGCTGTCTTCCTCCCTCCTTCGTTTCGTTTCGCCTTCTTTCACCCTTCTTCGTCTCGTTTCACTCTCTTTCCCCCTCCTTTGTCTCATTTTGTTCTCTTTCACCCTCCTTCATCTCGTTTCGCTCTCTTTCACCTTCCTTCGCCTCGTTTCGCTCTCTTTCACCCTCCTTTGCCTCGTTTCGATCTCTGTCACCCTCCTTCATCTCGTTTAGCTCTCATTCACCTTCCTTCGTCTCGTTTCGCTCTCTTTCACCCTCCTTCGTCTCGTTTCGCTCTCTTTCACCCTCCTTCATCTCGTTTCGCTCTCTTTCACCCTCCTTCGTCTCGTTTCGCTCTCTTTCACCCTTCTTCGCCTCGTTTCGCTCTCTTTCACCCACCTTCGTCTCGTTTCGCTCTCTTTCACCCTCCTTCATCTCGTTTTGCTCTCTTCCACCCTCCGTCGTCTCGTTTCGCTCTCCTTCGCCCTCCTTCGTCTCGTTTCGCTCTCTCTCAACCTCCTTCGTCTCGTTTCACTCCCTTCCACCCTCCTTCGTCTCGTTTCGCCACCTTTCACCCTCCTTCGTCTCGTTTCGCTATCTCTCACCCTCCTTCATCTCGTTTCACTCTTTTCCACCCTCCTTCGTCTCGTTTCGCTCTCTTTCACCGTCCTTCGTCTCGTTTCGCTCTCTTTCACCCTCCTTCGGCTCGTTTCGCTCTCTTTGACAATCCTTCATCTCGTTTCGCTCTCTTTCACCCTCCTTCGGCTCGTTTCACTCTCTTCCACCCTCCTTCGTCTCGTTTCGCCCTCTTTCACCCTCCTTCGTCTCGTTTCGCTCTCTTTCACCCTTCTTCGTCTCGTTTCGCTCACTTTCAACCTCCTTCGTCTCGTTTCGCTCTTTTTCACCCTCCTTCGTCTCGTTTCGCTCTCTTTCAACCTCCTTCGTCTCGTTTCGCTCTTTTTAACCCTCCTTCGTCTCGTTTCCCTCTCTTTGACCCACCTTCATCTTGTTTCGCTCTCTCTCACCGTCCTTCGTCTCGTTTCACTCTCTTTCACCTTCCTTCGTCTTGTTTCGCTCTCTTTCACCCTCCTTCGTCTCGTTTCGCTCTCTTTCACCCTCCTTCGTCTCGTTCCGCTCTCTTTCTCCCTCCTTCATCTCGTTTAGCTCTCTTTCACCCTCCTTCGTCTCGTTTCACTCTTTTTCACCCTCCTTCATCTCGTTTCGCTCTCTTTCACCCTCCTTCGTCTCGTTTCGCTCTCTTTCACCCTCCTTCATCTCGTTTCGCTCTCTTCCACCCTCCGTCGTCTCGTTTCGCTCTCTTTCGCCCTCCTTCGTCTCGTTTCGCTCTCTCTCAACCTCCTTCGTCTCGTTTCACTCTCTTCCACCCACCTTCATCTTGTTTCGCTCTCTCTCACCGTCCTTCGTCTCGTTTCACTCTCTTTCACCCTCCTTCGTCTCGTTTCGCTCTCTTTCACCCTCCTTCGTCTCCTTTCGCTATCTCTCACCCTCCTTCGACTCGTTTCGCTCTCTTCCACCCTCCTTCGTCTCGTTTCGCACTCATTCACCCTCCTTCGTCTCGATTTTCTCTCTTTCACCCTCCTTCGTCTCGTTTCGCTCTCTCTCAACCTCCTTCGTCTCGTTTCGCTCTTTTTCACCCTCCTTCGTCTCGTTTCGCTCTCTTTGACCCACTTTCATCTCGTTTCGCTCTCTATCACAGTCCTTCATCTCGTTTCGCTCTCTTTCACCCTCCTTTGTCTCGTTTCGCTCTCTTTCACGCTCCTTCATCTCGTTTCGCTCTCTTTCAACCTCCTTCGTCTCGTTTAGCTCTCTTCCACCCTCCTTCGTCTCGTTTCGCCTTCTTTCACCCTCCTTCGTCTCGTTTCGCTCTCTTTCCTCCTCCTTCGTCTCGTTTCGTTCTCTTTAACCCTCCTTCGTCTCGTTTCGCTCTCTTTCACCTTCCTTTGCCTCGTTTCGCTCTCTTTCACCCTCCTTTGTCGCGTTTCGCTCTCTTTCACCCTTCTTCGTCTCGTTTCGCTCTCTTTCACCCTCCTTCGTCTCGTTTCGCTCTCTTTCACCCTCCTTCGTCTCGTTTAGCGCTCATTAACCCTCCTTCATCTCGTTTCACTCTTTTCCACCCTCCTTCGTCTCGCTTCGCTCTCTTTCACCGTCTTTCGTCTCGTTTCGCTCTCTTTCACCCTCCTTCGGCTCGTTTCGCTCTCTTTGACACTCCTTCGTCTCGTTTCGCTCTCTTTCACCCTCCTTCGGCTCGTTTCACTCTCTTCCACCCTCCTTCGTCTCGTTTCGCCCTCTTTCACCCTCCTTCGTCTCGTTTCGCTCTCTTTCACCCTCCTTCGTCTCGTTTCGCTCTCTTCCACCCTTCTCCGTCTCGTTTCGCGCTCTTTCACCCTCCTTCGGCTCGTTTCGCACTCTTTCATCCTCCTTTGTCTCGTTTCGCTCTTTTTCACTCTCCTTCGTCTCGTTTCGCTCTCTTCCACCCTCCTTCGTCTCGTTTCGCCCTCCTTCACCCTCCTTCGTCTCGTTTCGCTCTCTTTCACCATCCTTCGTCTCGTTTCGCTCTCTTTCACCCTCCTTCGTCTCGTTTCGCTATCTCTCACCCTCCTTCGTCTCGTTTCGCTCTCTTCCACCGTCCTTCGTCTCGTTTCGCTCTCTCTCACAATCCTTCGTCTCGTTTCGCTGTCTTCCTCCCTCCTTCGTCTCGTTTCGCCTTCCTTCACCCTCCTTCATCTCGTTTTGCCCTCTCTCACCCTTCTTCGTCTCGTTTCGCTCTCTTTCACCCTCCTTCGTCTCGTTTCGCTCTCTTTCACCCTCCTTCGTCTCGTTTCGCTCTCTTTCGCCCTCCTTCGTCTCATTTCGCTCTCTTCCACCCTCCTTCGTCTCGTTTCGCTCTCTTTCACCCTCCTTCGGCTCGTTTCGCTCTCTTTCACCCTCCTTCATCTCATTTCGCTCTCTTTCACCCTCCTTCGGCTCGTTTTGCTCTCTTTCACCCTCCTTCATCTCGTTTCGCTCTCTTTCCTACTCCTTCGTCGCGGTTCGCTGCCTTTCACCTTCCTTCGCCTCGTTTCACTCTCTTTCACCCGCCTTTGTCTCGTTTCGCCCTCTTTCACCCTCCTTCGTCTCGGTTCGCTCTCTTTCACCTTCCTTCGTCTCGTTTCGCTCTCTTTCACCCTCCTTCGTCTCGGTTCGCTCTCTTTCACCTTCCTTCGTCTCGTTTCGCTCTCTTTCTCCCTCCTTTGTCTCGATTCGCACTCTTTCACCCTCCTTCGGCTCGTTTTGCTCTCTTTCACCCTCCTTCATCTCGTTTCGCTCTCTTTCCTACTCCTTCGTCGCGGTTCGCTCTCTTTCACATTCCTTCGCCTCGTTTCACTCTCTTTCACCCGCCTTCGTCTCGTTTCGCCCTCTTTCACCCTCCTTCGTCTCGGTTCGCTCTCTTTCACCTTCCTTGGTCTCGTTTCGCTCTCTTTCACCCTCCTTTGTCTAGATTTGCACTCTTTCAACTTCCTTCGCCTCATTTCCCTCTCTTTCACCCTCCTTCATCTCGTTTTGCTCTCTTTCACCCTCCGTCGTCTCGTTTCGCTCTCTTTCGCCCTCCTTCGTCTCGTTTCGCTCTCTCTCAACCTCCTTCGTCTCGTTTCACTCTCTTCCACCCTCCTTCGTCTCGTTTCGCCACCTTTCACCCTCCTTCGTCTCGTTTCGCTATCTCTCACCCTCCTTCGTCTCGTTTCGCTCTCTTCCACCCTCCTTCGTCTCGTTTCGCCCTCTTTCACTCTCCTTCGTCTCGATTCGCTCTCTCTCACCCTCCTTCGTCTCGTTTCGCTGAATTCCTCCCTCCTTCGTCTCGTTTCGCCTTCCTTCACCCTCCTTCATCTCATTTTGCCCTCTCTCACCCTTCTTCGTTTCGTTTCGCTCTCTTTCACCCTCCTTCGTCTCCTTTCGCTCTCTTTCACCCTCCTTCGTCTCGTTTCGCTCTCTTTCGCCCTCCTTCGTCTCGTTTCGCTCTCTTCCACCCTCCTTCGTCTCATTTCGCTCTCTTTCACCCTCCTTCGGCTCGTTTCGCTCTCTTTCACCCTCCTTCATCTCGTTTCGTTCTCTTTCACCCTCCTTCGGCTCGTTTTGCTCTCTTTCACCCTCCTTCATCTCGTTTCGCTCTCTTTCCTACTCCTTCGTCGCGGTTCGCTCTCTTTCACCTTCCTTCGTCTCGTTTCGCTCTCTTTCACCCTCCTTTGTCTCGATTCGCACTCTTTCCCCTTCCTTCGCCTCGTTTCACTCTCTTTCACCCTCCTTCATCTCGTTTCGCCCTCTTTCACCCTCCTTCGTCTCGGTTCGCTCTCTTTCACCTTCCTTCGTCTCGTTTCGCTCTCTTTCACCCTCCTTTGTCTAGATTCGCACTCTTTCAACTTCCTTCGCCTCATTTCCCTCTATTTCACCCTCCTTCGTCTCGTTTCGCTCTCTTTCGCCCTCCTTCGTCTCGTTTCGCTCTCTTCCACCCTCCTTCGTCTCGTTTCGCTCTCTTTCACCCTCCTTCGGCTCGTTTCGCTCTCTTTCACCCTCCTTCATCTCATTTCGCTCTCTTTCACCCTCCTTCGGCTCGTTTTGCTCTCTTTCACCCTCCTTCATCTCGTTTCGCTCTCTTTCCTACTCCTTCGTCGCGGTTCGCTGCCTTTCACCTTCCTTCGCCTCGTTTCACTCTCTTTCACCCGCCTTTGTCTCGTTTCGCCCTCTTTCACCCTCCTTCGTCTCGGTTCGCTCTCTTTCACCTTCCTTCGTCTCGTTTCGCTCTCTTTCACCCTCCTTCGTCTCGGTTCGCTCTCTTTCACCTTCCTTCGTCTCGTTTCGCTCTCTTTCTCCCTCCTTTGTCTCGATTCGCACTCTTTCACCCTCCTACGGCTCGTTTTGCTCTCTTTCACCCTCCTTCATCTCGTTTCGCTCTCTTTCCTACTCCTTCGTCGCGGTTCGCTCTCTTTCACATTCCTTCGCCTCGTTTCACTCTCTTTCACCCGCCTTCGTCTCGTTTCGCCCTCTTTCACCCTCCTTCGTCTCGGTTCGCTCTCTTTCACCTTCCTTGGTCTCGTTTCGCTCTCTTTCACCCTCCTTTGTCTAGATTTGCACTCTTTCAACTTCCTTCGCCTCATTTCCCTCTCTTTCACCCTCCTTCATCTCGTTTTGCTCTCTTTCACCCTCCGTCGTCTCGTTTCGCTCTCTTTCGCCCTCCTTCGTCTCGTTTCGCTCTCTCTCAACCTCCTTCGTCTCGTTTCACTCTCTTCCACCCTCCTTCGTCTCGTTTCGCCACCTTTCACCCTCCTTCGTCTCGTTTCGCTATCTCTCACCCTCCTTCGTCTCGTTTCGCTCTCTTCCACCCTCCTTCGTCTCGTTTCGCCCTCTTTCACTCTCCTTCGTCTCGATTCGCTCTCTCTCACCCTCCTTCATCTCGTTTCGCTGTCTTCCTCCCTCCTTCGTCTCGTTTCGCCTTCCTTCACCCTCCTTCATCTCATTTTGCCCTCTCTCACCCTTCTTCGTCTCGTTTCGCTCTCTTTCACCCTCCTTTGTCTCCTTTCGCTCTCTTTCACCCTCCTTCGTCTCGTTTCGCTCTCTTTCGCCCTCCTTCGTCTCGTTTCGCTCTCTTCCACCCTCCTTCGTCTCATTTCGCTCTCTTTCACCCTCCTTCGGCTCGTTTCGCTCTCTTTCACCCTCCTTCATCTCGTTTCGTTCTCTTTCACCCTCCTTCGGCTCGTTTTGCTCTCTTTCACCCTCCTTCATCTCGTTTCGCTCTCTTTCCTACTCCTTCGTCGCGGTTCGCTCTCTTTCACCTTCCTTCGTCTCGTTTCGCTCTCTTTCACCCTCCTTTGTCTCGATTCGCACTCTTTCCCCTTCCTTCGCCTCGTTTCACTCTCTTTCACCCTCCTTCATCTCGTTTCGCCCTCTTTCACCCTCCTTCGTCTCGGTTCGCTCTCTTTCACCTTCCTTCGTCTCGTTTCGCTCTCTTTCACCCTCCTTTGTCTAGATTCGCACTCTTTCAACTTCCTTCGCCTCATTTCCCTCTATTTCACCCTCCTTCATCTCGTTTTGCTCTCTTTCACCCTCCTTCGTCTCGTTTCACTCTCTTTCACCCTCCTTCATCTCGTTTCGCTCTCTTTCACCCTCCTTCTGCTCGTTTTGCTCTCTTTCACCCTCCTTCATCTCGTTTCGCTCTCTTTCACTCTCCTTCGTCTCGTTTCGCTCTCTTCCACACTCCTTCGTCTCGTTTCGCCCTCTTTCAGCCTCCTTCATCTCGGTTCGCTCTATTTCACCTTCCTTCGTCTCGTTTCGCTCTCTTTCACCCTCCTTTGTCTAGATTCGCACTCTTTCAACTTCCTTCGCCTCATTTCCCTCTCTTTCACCCTCCTTCATCTCGTTTTGCTCTCTTTCACCCTCCGTCGTCTCGTTTCGCTCTCTTTCGCCCTCCTTCGTCTCGTTTCGTTCTCTCTCAACCTCCTTCGTCTCGTTTCACTCTCTTCCACCCTCCTTCGTCTCGTTTCGCCACCTTTCACCCTCCTTCGTCTCGTTTCGCTATCTCTCACCCTCCTTCGTCTCGTTTCGCTCTCTTCCACCCTCCTTCGTCTCGTTTCACTCTCTTCCACCCTCCTTCGTCTCGTTTCGCCACCTTTCACCCTCCTTCGTCTCGTTTCGCTATCTCTCACCCTCCTTCGTCTCGTTCCGCTCTCTTCCACCCTCCTTCGTCTCGTTTCGCCCTCTTTCACTCTCCTTCGTCTCGATTCGCTCTCTCTCACCCTCCTTCGTCTCGTTTCGCTGTCTTCCTCCCTCCTTCGTCTCGTTTCGCCTTCCTTCACCCTCCTTCATCTCGTTTTGCCCTCTCTCACCCTTCTTCGTCTCGTTTCGCTCTCTTTCACCCTCCTTCGTCTCCTTTCGCTCTCTTTCACCCTCCTTCGTCTCGTTTCGCTCTCTTTCGCCCTCCTTCGTCTCGTTTCGCTCTCTTCCACCCTCCTTCGTCTCATTTCGCTCTCTTTCACCCTCCTTCGGCTCGTTTCGCTCTCTTTCACCCTCCTTCGTCTCGTTTCGCTCTCTTTCACCCTCCTTCGGCTCGTTTTGCTCTCTTTCACCCTCCTTCATCTCGTTTCGCTCTCTTTCCTACTCCTTCGTCGCGGTTCGCTCTCTTTCACCTTCCTTCGTCTCGTTTCGCTCTCTTTCTCCCTCCTTTGTCTCGATTCGCACTCTTTCACCCTCCTTCGGCTCGTTTTGCTCTCTTTCACCCTCCTTCATCTCGTTTCGCTCTCTTTCCTACTCCTTCGTCGCGGTTCGCTCTCTTTCACCTTCCTTCGCCTCGTTTCACTCTCTTTCACCCGCCTTCGTCTCGTTTCGCCCTCTTTCACCCTCCTTCGTCTCGGTTCGCTCTCTTTCACCTTCCTTCGTCTCGTTTCGCTCTCTTTCACCCTCCTTTGTCTAGATTTGCACTCTTTCAACTTCCTTCGCCTCATTTCCCTCTCTTTCACCCTCCTTCATCTCGTTTTGCTCTCTTTCACCCTCCGTCGTCTCGTTTCGCTCTCTTTCGCTCTCCTTCGTCTCGTTTCGCTCTCTCTCAACCTCCTTCGTCTCGTTTCACTCTCTTCCACCCTCCTTCGTCTCGTTTCGCCACCATTCACCCTCCTTCGTCTCGTTTCGCTATCTCTCACCCTCCTTCGTCTCGTTTCGCTCTCTTCCACGTTCCTTCGTCTCGTTTCGCCCTCTTTCACTCTCCTTCGTCTCGATTCGCTCTCTCTCACCCTCCTTCGTCTCGTTTCGCTGTCTTCCTCCCTCCTTCGTCTCGTTTCGCCTTCCTTCACCCTCCTTCATCTCATTTTGCCCTCTCTCACCCTTCTTCGTCTCGTTTCGCTCTCTTTCACCCTCCTTCGTCTCCTTTCGCTCTCTTTCACCCTCCTTCGTCTCGTTTCGCTCTCTTTCGCCCTCCTTCGTCTCGTTTCGCTCTCTTCCACCCTCCTTCGTCTCATTTCGCTCTCTTTCACCCTCCTTCGGCTCGTTTCGCTCTCTTTCACCCTCCTTCATCTCGTTTCGTTCTCTTTCACCCTCCTTCGGCTCGTTTTGCTCTCTTTCACCCTCCTTCATCTCGTTTCGCTCTCTTTCCTACTCCTTCGTCGCGGTTCGCTCTCTTTCACCTTCCTTCGTCTCGGTTCGCTCTCTTTCACCCTCCTTTGTCTCGATTCGCACTCTTTCCCCTTCCTTCGCCTCGTTTCACTCTCTTTCACCCTCCTTCGTCTCGTTTCGCCCTCTTTCAACCTCCTTCGTCTCGGTTCGCTCTCTTTCACCTTCCTTCGTCTCGTTTCGCTCTCTTTCACCCTCCTTTGTCTAGATTCGCACTCTTTCAACTTCCTTCGCCTCATTTCCCTCTATTTCACCCTCCTTCATCTCGTTTTGCTCTCTTTCACCCTCCTTCGTCTCGTTTCACTCTCTTTCACCCTCCTTCATCTCGTTTCGCTCTCTTTCACCCTCCTTCTGCTCGTTTTGCTCTCTTTCACCCTCCTTCATCTCGTTTCGCTCTCTTTCACTCTCCTTCGTCTCGTTTCGCTCTCTTCCACACTCCTTCGTCTCGTTTCGCCCTCTTTCAGCCTCCTTCATCTCGGTTCGCTCTATTTCACCTTCCTTCGTCTCGTTTCGCTCTCTTTCACCCTCCTTTGTCTAGATTCGCACTCTTTCAACTTCCTTCGCCTCATTTCCCTCTCTTTCACCCTCCTTCATCTCGTTTTGCTCTCTTTCACCCTCCGTCGTCTCGTTTCGCTCTCTTTCGCCCTCCTTCGTCTCGTTTCGTTCTCTCTCAACCTCCTTCGTCTCGTTTCACTCTCTTCCACCCTCCTTCGTCTCGTTTCGCCACCTTTCACCCTCCTTCGTCTCGTTTCGCTATCTCTCACCCTCCTTCGTCTCGTTTCGCTCTCTTCCACCCTCCTTCGTCTCGTTTCGCCCTCTTTCACTCTCCTTCGTCTCGATTCGCTCTCTCTCACCCTCCTTCGTCTCGTTTCGCTGTCTTCCTCCCTCCTTTGTCTCGTTTCGCCTTCCTTCACCCTCCTTCATCTCATTTTGCCCTCTCTCACCCTTCTTCGTCTCGTTTCGCTCTCTTTCACCCTCCTTCGTCTCCTTTCGCTCTCTTTCACCCTCCTTCGTCTCGTTTCGCTCTCTTTCGCCCTCCTTCATCTCGTTTCGCTCTCTTCCACCCTCCTTCGTCTCATTTCGCTCTCTTTCACCCTCCTTCGGCTCGTTTCGCTCTCTTTCACCCTCCTTCATCTCGTTTCGCTCTCTTTCACCCTCCTTCGGCTCGTTTTGCTCTCTTTCACCCTCCTTCATCTCGTTTCGCTCTCTTTCCTACTCCTTCGTCGCGGTTCGCTCTCTTTCACCTTCCTTCGTCTCGTTTCGCTCTCTTTCACCCTCCTTTGTCTCGATTCGCACTCTTTCACCTTCCTTCGCCTCATTTCACTCTCTTTCACCCTCCTTTGTCTCGTTTCGCCCTCTTTCACCCTCCTTCGTCTCGGTTCGCTCTCTTTCACCTTCCTTCGTCTCGTTTCGCTCTCTTTCACCCTCCTTTGTCTAGATTCGCACTCTTTCAACTTCCTTCGCCTCATTTCCCTCTATTTCACCCTCCTTCATCTCGTTTTGCTCTCTTTCACCCTCCTTCGTCTCGTTTCACTCGCTTTCACCCTCCTTCATCTCGTTTCGCTCTCTTTCACCCTCCTTCTGCTCGTTTTGCTCTCTTTCACCCTCCTTCATCTCGTTTCGCTCTCTTTCACTCTCCTTCGTCTCGTTTCGCTCTCTTCCACACTCCTTCGTCTCGTTTCGCCCTCTTTCAGCCTCCTTCATCTTGGTTCGCTCTATTTCACCTTCCTTCGTCTCGTTTCGCTCTCTTTCACCCTCCTTTGTCTCGATTCGCACTCTTTCACCTTCCTTCGCCTCGTTTCACTCTCTTTCACCCTCCTTCATCTCGTTTCGCTCTCTTTCACCCTCCTTCGTCTCGTTTCGCTCTCTTTCACCCTCCTTCGTCTCGGTTCACTCTCTCTCACCCTCCTTTGTCTCGTTTCGCTGTCTTCCTCCCTCCTTCGTCTCGTTTCGCCTTCTTTCACCCTCCTTCGTCTCGTTTCGCTCTCTTTCCCCCTCCTTCGTCTCATTTTGTTCTCTTTCACCCTCCTTCGTATCGTTTCGCTCTCTTTCACCTTCCTTCGCCTCGTTTCGCTCTCTTTCACCCTCCTTTGTGTCGTTTCGATCTCTGTCACACTCCTTCATCTCGTTTAGCTCTCTTTCACCTTCCTTCGTCTCGTTTCGCTCTCTTTCACCCTCCTTCGTCTCGTTTCACTCTCTTTCACCCTCCTTCATCTCGTTTCACTCTCTTTCACCCTCCTTCGTCTCGTTTCGCTCTCTTCCATCCTCCGTCGTCTCGTTTCGCTCTCTTTCACCCTCCTTCGTCTCGTTTCGCTCTCTCTCAACCTCCTTCATCTCGTTTCACTCTCTTCCACCCTCCTTCGTCTCGTTTCGCCACCTTTCACCCTCCTTCGTCTCGTTTCGCTATCTCTCACCCTCCTTCGTCTCGTTTCGCTCTCTTCCACCCTCCTTCGTCTCGTTTCGCCCTCTTTCACTTTCCTTCGTCTCGATTCGCTCTCTTTCACCCTCCTTCGTCTCGTTTCGCTCTCTTTCAACCTCCTTCATCTCGTTTCGCTCTTTTTCACCCTCCTTCGTCTCGTTTCCCTCTCTTTGACCCACCTTCATCTTGTTTCGCTCTCTCTCACCGTCCTTCGTCTCGTTTCACTCTCTTTCACCCTCCTTTGTCTCGTTTCGCTCTCTTTCACCCTCCATCGTCTCGTTTCGCTCTCTTTCACCCTCCTTCGTCTCGTTTCTCTCTCTTTCACCCACCTTCGTCTCGTTTCGCTCTCTCTCACCCTCCTTCGTCTCGTTTCGCTCTCTTCCACCCTCCTTCGTCTCGTTTCGCCTTCTTTCACCCTCCTTCGTCTCGTTTCGCTCTCTTTCCCCCTCCTTCGTCTCGTTTCGTTCTCTTTAACCCTCCTTCGTCTAGTTTCACTCACTTTCACCTTCATTCGCCTCGTTTCGCTCTCTTTCACCCACCTTCGTCTCGTTTCGCTCTCTTTCACCCTCCTTCATCTCGTTTCGGTCTCTTCCACCCTCCGTCGTCTCGTTTCGCTCTCTTTCGCCCTCCTTCGTCTCGTTTCGCTCTCTTTCACCCTCCTTCAACTCGTTTCGCTCTCTTTCACCCTCCTTCGGCTCGTTTTGCTCTCTTTCACCCTCCTTCATCTCGTTTCGCTCTCTTTCCTACTCCTTCGTCGCGGTTCGCTCTCTTTCACCTTCCTTCGCCTCGTTTCACACTCTTTCACCCGCCTTCGTCTCGTTTCGCCCTCTTCCACCCTCCTTCGTCTCGGTTCGCTCTCTTTCACCTTCCTTCGTCTCGTTTCGCTCTCTTTCACCCTCCTTTGTCTCGATTCACACTCTTTCACCTTACTTCGCCTCGTTTCACTCTCTTTCACCCTCCTTTGTCTCGTTTTGCCCTCTTTAACCCTCCTTCGTCTCGGTTCGCTCTCTTTCACCTTCCTTCGTCTCGTTTCGCTCTCTTTCACCCTCCTTTGTCTAGATTCGCACTCTTTCACCTTCCTTCGCCTCGTTTCACACTGATTCACCCTCCTTCGTCTCGTTTCGCTTTCTTTCACCCTCCTTCGTCTCGTTTCGCTCTCTTTCTCCCTCCTTCATCTCGTATCGCTCTCTTTCACCCTCCTTCGGCTTGTTTTGCTCTCTTTCACCCTCCTTCATCTCGTTTCGCTCTCTTTCACCCTCCTTCGTCTCGTTTCGCTCTCTTTCACCCTCCTTTGTCTCGTTTCGATCTCTTTCACCCTCCGTCATCTCGTTTAGCTCTCTTTCACCTTCCTTCGTCTCGTTTCGCTCTCTTTCACCCTCCTTCGACTCGTTTCGCTCTCTTTCACACTCCTTCATCTCGTTTCGCTGTCTTCCTCCCTCCTTCGTCTCGTTTCGGCTTCTTTCACCCTCCTTCGTATCGTTTCGCTCTCTATCCCCCTCCTTCGTCTCGTTTCGTTCTCTTTCACCCTCCTTCGTCTCGTTTCGCTCTCTTTCACCTTCCTTCGCTTTGTTTCGCACTCTTTCACCCTCCTTTGTCTCGTTTCGCTCTCTTTCACCCTCCTTCGACTCGTTTCGCTCTCTTTCACCCTCCTTCATCTCGTTTCGCTGTCTTCCTCCCTCCTTCGTCTCGTTTTGCTCTCTTTCACCCTCCTTCGTATCGTTTCGCTCTCTTTCCCCCTCCTTCGTCTCGTTTCGTTCTCTTTCACCCTCCTTCGTCTCGTTTCGCTCTCTTTCACCTTCCTTCGCTTCGTTTCGCACTCTTTCACCCTCCTTTGTCTCGTTTCGCTCTCTTTCACCCTCCTTCATCTCGTTTAGCTCTCTTTCACCTTCCTTCGTCTCGTTTCGCTCTCTTTCACCCTCCTTCGTCTCGTTTCACTCTCTTTCACCCTCCTTCGTCTCGTTTAGCTCTCTTTCACCCTCCTTCGTCTCGTTTCACTCTCTTTCACCCTCCTTCGTCTCGTTTAGCTCTCTTTCACCCTCCTTCGTCTCGTTTCACTCTTTTTCACCCTCCTTCGTCTCGTTTCGTTCTCTTTCACCCTCCTTCGTCTCGTTTCGCTCTCTTTCACCTTCCTTCGCTTCGTTTCGCACTCTTTCACCCTCCTTTGTCTCGTTTCGCTCTCTTTCACCCTCCTTCATCTCGTTTAGCTCTCTTTCACCTTCCTTCGTCTCGTTTCGCTCTCTTTCACGCTCCTTCGTCTCGTTTCGCTCTCTTTCACCCTCCTTCGTCTCGTTTCACTCTCTTTCACCCTCCTTCATCTCGTTTCGCTCTCTTTCACCCTCCTTCTGCTCGTTTTGCTCTCTTTCACCCTCCTTCATCTCGTTTCGCTCTCTTTCACTCTCCTTCGTCTCGTTTCGCTCTCTTCCACACTCCTTCGTCTCGTTTCGCCCTCTTTCAGCCTCCTTCATCTCGGTTCGCTCTATTTCACCTTCCTTCGTCTCGTTTCGCTCTCTTTCACCCTCCTTTGTCTAGATTCGCACTCTTTCAACTTCCTTCGCCTCATTTCCCTCTCTTTCACCCTCCTTCATCTCGTTTTGCTCTCTTTCACCCTCCGTCGTCTCGTTTCGCTCTCTTTCGCCCTCCTTCGTCTCGTTTCGTTCTCTCTCAACCTCCTTCGTCTCGTTTCACTCTCTTCCACCCTCCTTCGTCTCGTTTCGCCACCTTTCACCCTCCTTCGTCTCGTTTCGCTATCTCTCACCCTCCTTCGTCTCGTTTCGCTCTCTTCCACCCTCCTTCGTCTCGTTTCGCCCTCTTTCACTCTCCTTCGTCTCGATTCGCTCTCTCTCACCCTCCTTCGTCTCGTTTCGCTGTCTTCCTCCCTCCTTTGTCTCGTTTCGCCTTCCTTCACCCTCCTTCATCTCATTTTGCCCTCTCTCACCCTTCTTCGTCTCGTTTCGCTCTCTTTCACCCTCCTTCGTCTCGTTTCGCTCTCTTTCACCCTCCTTCGTCTCGTTTCGCTCTCTTTCGCCCACCTTCGTCTCGTTTCGCTCTCTTCCACCCTCCTTCGTCTCATTTCGCTCTCTTTCACCCTCCTTCGGCTCGTTTCGCTCTCTTTCACCCTCCTTCGGCTCGTTTTGCTCTCTTTCACCCTCCTTCATCTCGTTTCGCTCTCTTTCCTACTCCTTCGTCGCGGTTCGCTCTCTTTCACCTTCCTTCGTCTCGTTTCGCTCTCTTTCACCCTCCTTTGTCTCGATTCGCACTCTTTCACCTTCCTTCGCCTCGTTTCACTCTCTTTCACCCTCCTTCGTCTCGTTTCGCCCTCTTTCACCCTCCTTCGTCTCGGTTCGCTCTCTTTCACCTTCCTTCGTCTCGTTTCGCTCTCTTTCACCCTCCTTTGTCTAGATTCGCACTCTTTCAACTTCCTTCGCCTCATTTCCCTCTATTTCACCCTTCTTCATCTCGTTTTGCTCTCTTTCACCCTCCTTCGTCTCGTTTCACTCTCTTTCACCCTCCTTCATCTCGTTTCGCTCTCTTTCACCCTCCTTCTGCTCGTTTTGCTCTCTTTCACCCTCCTTCATCTCGTTTCGCTCTCTTTCACTCTCCTTCGTCTCGTTTCGCTCTCTTCCACACTCCTTCGTCTCGTTTCGCCCTCTTTCAGCCTCCTTCATCTCGGTTCGCTCTATTTCACCTTCCTTCGTCTCGTTTCGCTCTCTTTCACCCTCCTTTGTCTCGATTCGCACTCTTTCACCTTCCTTCGCCTCGTTTCACTCTCTTTCACCCTCCTTCATCTCGTTTCGCTCTCTTTCACCCTCCTTCGTCTCGTTTCGCTCTCTTTCACCCTCCTTCGTCTCGGTTCACTCTCTCTCACCCTCCTTCGTCTCGTTTCGCTGTCTTCCTCCCTCCTTCGTCTCGTTTCGCCTTCTTTCACCCTCCTTCGTCTCGTTTCGCTCTCTTTCCCCCTCCTTCGTCTCATTTTGTTCTCTTTCACCCTCCTTCGTATCGTTTCGCTCTCTTTCACCTTCCTTCGCCTCGTTTCGCTCTCTTTCACCTTCCTTTGTCTCGTTTCGATCTCTGTCACACTCCTTCATCTCGTTTAGCTCTCTTTCACCTTCCTTCGTCTCGTTTCGCTCTCTTTCACCCTTCTTCGCCTCGTTTCGCTCTCTTTCACCCACCTTCGTCTCGTTTCGCTCTCTTTCACCCTCCTTCACCTCGTTTCGCTCTCTTCCACCCTCCGTCGTCTCGTATCGCTCTCTTTCACCCTCCTTCGTCTTGTTTCGCTCTCTCTCAACCTCCTTCATCTCGTTTCACTCTCTTCCACCCTCCTTCGTCTCGTTTCGCCACCTTTCACCCTCCTTCGTCTCGTTTCGCTATCTCTCACCCTCCTTCGTCTCGTTTCGCTCTCTTCCACCCTCCTTCGTCTCGTTTCGCCCTCTTTCACTTTCCTTCGTCTCGATTCGCTCTCTTTCACCCTCCTTCGTCTCGTTTCGCTCTCTTTCAACCTCCTTCATCTCGTTTCGCTCTTTTTCACCCTCCTTCGTCTCGTTTCCCTCTCTTTGACCCACCTTCATCTTGTTTCGCTCTCTCTCACCGTCCTTCGTCTCGTTTCACTCTCTTTCACCCTCCTTTGTCTCGTTTCGCTCTCTTTCACCCTCCATCGTCTCGTTTCGCTCTCTTTCACCCTCCTTCGTCTCGTTTCTCTCTCTTTCACCCACCTTCGTCTCGTTTCGCTCTCTCTCACCCTCCTTCGTCTCGTTTCGCTCTCTTCCACCCTCCTTCGTCTCGTTTCGCCTTCTTTCACCCTCCTTCGTCTCGTTTCGCTCTCTTTCCCCCTCCTTCGTCTCGTTTCGTTCTCTTTAACCCTCCTTCGTCTAGTTTCACTCACTTTCACCTTCATTCGCCTCGTTTCGCTCTCTTTCACCCACCTTCGTCTCGTTTCGCTCTCTTTCACCCTCCTTCATCTCGATTCGCTCTCTTCCACCCTCCGTCGTCTCGTTTCGCTCTCTTTCGCCCTCCTTCGTCTCGTTTCGCTCTCTTTCACCCTCCTTCATCTCGTTTCGCTCTCTTTCACCCTCCTTCGGCTCGTTTTGCTCTCTTTCACCCTCCTTCATCTCGTTTCGCTCTCTTTCCTACTCCTTCGTCGCGGTTCGCTCTCTTTCACCTTCCTTCGCCTCGTTTCACACTCTTTCACCCGCCTTCGTCTCGTTTCGCCCTCTTTCACCCTCCTTCGTCTCGGTTCGCTCTCTTTCACCTTCCTTCGTCTCGTTTCGCTCTCTTTCACCCTCCTTTGTCTCGATTCACACTCTTTCACCTTACTTCGCCTCGTTTCACTCTCTTTCACCCTCCTTTGTCTCGTTTCGCCCTCTTTAACCCTCCTTCGTCTCGGTTCGCTCTCTTTCACCTTCCTTCGTCTCGTTTCGCTCTCTTTCACCCTCCTTTGTCTAGATTCGCACTCTTTCACCTTCCTTCGCCTCGTTTCACACTGATTCACCCTCCTTCGTCTCGTTTCGCTTTCTTTCACCCTCCTTCGTCTCGTTTCGCTCTCTTTCTCCCTCCTTCATCTCGTATCGCTCTCTTTCACCCTCCTTCGGCTTGTTTTGCTCTCTTTCACCCTCCTTCATCTCGTTTCGCTCTCTTTCACCCTCCTTCGTCTCGTTTCGCTCTCTTTCATCCTCCTTTGTCTCGTTTCGATCTCTTTCACCCTCCGTCATCTCGTTTAGCTCTCTTTCACCTTCCTTCGTCTCGTTTCGCTCTCTTTCACCCTCCTTCGACTCGTTTCGCTCTCTTTCACACTCCTTCATCTCGTTTCGCTGTCTTCCTCCCTCCTTCGTCTCGTTTCGGCTTCTTTCACCCTCCTTCGTTTCGTTTCGCTCTCTATCCCCCTCCTTCGTCTCGTTTCGTTCTCTTTCACCCTCCTTCGTCTCGTTTCGCTCTCTTTCACCTTCCTTTGCTTTGTTTCGCACTCTTTCACCCTCCTTTGTCTCGCTTCGCTCTCTTTCACCCTCCTTTGTCTCGTTTCGATCTCTTTCACCCTCCGTCATCTCATTTAGCTCTCTTTCACCTTCCTTCGTCTCGTTTCGCTCTCTTTCACCCTCCTTCGACTCGTTTCGCTCTCTTTCACCCTCCTTCATCTCGTTTCGCTGTCTTCCTCCCTCCTTCGTCTCGTTTTGCTCTCTTTCACCCTCCTTCGTATCGTTTCGCTCTCTTTCCCACTCCTTCGTCTCGTTTCGTTCTCTTTCACCCTCCTTCGTCTCGTTTCGCTCTCTTTCACCTTCCTTCGCTTCGTTTCGCACTCTTTCACCCTCCTTTGTCTCGTTTCGCTCTCTTTCACCCTCCTGCATCTCGTTTAGCTCTCTTTCACCTTCCTTCGTCTCGTTTCGCTCTCTTTCACCCTCCTTCGTCTCGTTTCACTCTCTTTCACCCTCCTTCGTCTCGTTTAGCTCTCTTTCACCCTCCTTCGTCTCGTTTCACTCTTTTTCACCCTCCTTCGTCTCGTTTCGTTCTCTTTCACCCTCCTTCGTCTCGTTTCGCTCTCTTTCACCTTCCTTCGCTTCGTTTCGCACTCTTTCACCCTCCTTTGTCTCGTTTCGCTCTCTTTCTCCCTCCTTCATCTCGTTTAGCTCACTTTCACCTTCCTTCGTCTCGTTTCGCTCTCTTTCACCCTCCTTCGTCTCGTTTCGCTCTCTTTCACCCTCCTACGTCTCGTTTAGCTCTCTTTCACCCTCCTTCGTCTCGTTTCACACTTTTTCACCCTCCTTCGTCTCGTTTCGCTCTCTTTCACCCTCCTTCGTCTCGTTTCGCTCTCTTCCACCCTTCTTCGTCTCGTTTCGCGCTCTTTCACCCTCCTTCGGCTCGTTTCGCACTCTTTCACCCTCCTTTGTCTCGTTTCGCTCTCTTTCACTCTCCTTCGTCTCGTTTCGCTCTCTTCCACCCTCCTTCGTCTCGTTTCGCCCTCCTTCACCCTCCTTCGTCTCGTTTTGCTATCTTTCACCATCCTTCGTCTCGTTTCGCTCTCTTTCACCCTCCTTCGTCTCGTTTCGCTATCTCTCCCCCTCCTTCGTCTCGTTTCGCTCTCTTCCACCGTCCTTCATTTCGTTTCGCTCTCTCTCACCCTCCTTCGTCTCGTTTCGCTGTCTTCCTCCCTCCTTCATCTCGTTTCGCCTTCCTTCACCCTCCTTCATCTCGTTTTGCCCTCTCTCACCCTTCTTCGTCTCGTTTCGCTCTCTTTCACCCTCCTTCGTCTCCTTTCGCTAACTTTCACCCTCCTTCGTCTCGTTTCGCTCTCTTTCACCCTCCTTCGGCTCGTTTTGCTCTCTTTCACCCTCCTTCATCTCGTTTCGCTCTCTTTCCTACTCCTTCGTCGCGGTTCGCTCTCTTTCACCTTCCTTCGCCTCGTTTCACTCTCTTTCACCCGCCTTCGTCTCGTTTCGCCCTCTTTCACCCTCCTTTGTCTCGGTTCGCTCTCTTTCACCTTCTTTCGTCTCGTTTCGCTCTCTTTCACCCTCCTTTGTATGGATTCGCACTCTTTCAACTTCCTTCGCCTCATTTCCCTCTCTTTCACCCTCCTTCATCTCGTTTTGCTCTCTTTCACCCTCCGTCGTCTCGTTTCGCTCTCTTTCGCCCTCCTTCGTCTCGTTTCGCTCTCTCTCAACCTCCTTCGTCTCGTTTCACTCTCTTCCATCCTCCTTCGTCTTGTTTCGCCACCTTTCACCCTCCTTTGTCTTGTTTCGCTATCTCTCACCCTCCTTCGTCTCGTTTCGCTCTCTCTCACCCTCCTTCGTCTCGTTTCGCTGTCTTCCTCCCTCCTTCGTCTCGTTTCGCCTTCTTTCACCCTCCTTCGTCTCGTTTCGCTCTCTTTCCCCCTCCTTCGTCTCATTTTGTTCTCTTTCACCCTCCTTCGTCTCGTTTCGCTCTCTTTCACCTTCCTTCGCCTCGTTTCGCTTCTTTCACCCTCCTTTGTCTCGTTTCGATCTCTGTCACCCTCCTTCATCTCGTTTAGCTCTCGTTCACCTTCCTTCGTCTCGTTTCGCTCTCTTACACCCTCCTTCGTCTCGTTTCGCTCTCTTTCACCCTCCTTCAGCTCGTTTCGCTCTCTTTCACCCTCCTTCGTCTCGTTTCGCTCTCTTTCACCCTCATTCGTCTCGTTTCGCCCTCTTTCACTCTCCTTCGTCTCGATTCGCTCTCTTTCACCCTCCTTCGTCTCGTTTCGCTCTCTTTCAAACTCCTTCGTCTCGTTTCGCTCTTTTTCACCCTCCTTCGTCTCGTTTCCCTCTCTTTGACCCACCTTCATCTTGTTTCGCTCTCTCTCACCGTCCTTCGTCTCGTTTCACTCTCTTTCACCTTCCTTCGTCTTGTTTCGCTCTCTTTCACCCTCCTTCGTCTCGTTTCGCTCTCTTTCACCCTCCTTCGTCTCGTTCCGCTCTCTTTCTCCCTCCTTCGTCTCGTTTCGCTCTCTTTCACCCTCCTTCGTCTCGTTCCGCTCTCTTTCTCCCTCCTTCGTCTCGTTTCGCTCTCTTTCCCCCTCCTTCGTCTCGTTTCGTTCTCTTTAACCCTCCTTCGTCTAGTTTCACTCACTTTCACCTTCATTCGCCTCGTTTCGCTCTCTTTCACCCACCTTCGTCTCGTTTCGCTCTCTTTCACCCTCCTTCATCTCGTTTCGCTCTCTTCCACCCTCCGTCGTCTCGTTTCGCTCTCTTTCGCCCTCCTTCGTCTCGTTTCGCTCTCTCTCAACCTCCTTCGTCTCGTTTCACTCTCTTCCACCCTCCTTCGTCTCGTTTCGTCACCTTTCACCCTCCATCGTCTCGTTTCGCTATCTCTCACCCTCCTTCGTCTCGTTTCGCTCTCTTCCACCCTCCTTCGTCTCGTTTCGCCCTCTTTCACTCTCCTTCGTCTAGATTCGCTCTCTTTCACCCTCCTTCGTCTCGTTTCGCTGTCTTTCACCCTCCTTCGTCTCGTTTCGCTCTCTCTCACCCTCCTTCGTCTCGTTTCGCTGTCTTCCTCCCTCCTTCGTCTCGTTTCGCCTTCTTTCACCCTCCTTCGTCTCGTTTCGCTCTCTTTCCCCCTCCTTCGTCTCATTTTGTTCTCTTTCACCCTCCTTCGTCTCGTTTCGCTCTCTTTCACCTTCCTTCGCCTCGTTTCGCTCTCTTTCACCCTCCTTTGTCTCGTTTCGATCTCTGTCACCCTCCTTCATCTCGTTTAGCTCTCTTTCACCTTCCTTCGTCTCGTTTCGCTCTCTTACACCCTCCTTCGTCTCGTTTCGCTCTCTTTCACCCTCCTTCATCTCGTTTCGCTCTCTTTCACCCTCCTTTGTCTCGTTTCGATCTCTGTCACCCTCCTTCATCTCGGTTAGATCTCTTTCACCCTCCTTCGTCTCGTTTCGCTCTCTTCCACCCTCCGTCGTCTCGTTTCGCTCTCTTTCGCCCTCCTTCGTCTCGTTTCGCTCTCTCTCAACCTCCTTCGTCTCGTTTCACTCTCTTCCACCCTCCTTCGTCTCGTTTCGTCACCTTTCACCCTCCATCGTCTCGTTTCGCTATCTCTCACCCTCCTTCGTCTCGTTTCGCTCTCTTCCACCCTCCTTCGTCTCGTTTCGCCCTCTTTCACTCTCCTTCGTCTAGATTCGCTCTCTTTCACCCTCCTTCGTCTCGTTTCGCTGTCTTTCACCCTCCTTCGTCTCGTTTCGCTCTCTCTCACCCTCCTTCGTCTCGTTTCGCTGTCTTCCTCCCTCCTTCGTCTCGTTTCGCCTTCTTTCACCCTCCTTCGTCTCGTTTCGCTCTCTTTCCCCCTCCTTCGTCTCATTTTGTTCTCTTTCACCCTCCTTCGTCTCGTTTCGCTCTCTTTCACCTTCCTTCGCCTCGTTTCGCTCTCTTTCACCCTCCTTTGTCTCGTTTCGATCTCTGTCACCCTCCTTCATCTCGTTTAGCTCTCTTTCACCTTCCTTCGTCTCGTTTCGCTCTCTTACACCCTCCTTCGTCTCGTTTCGCTCTCTTTCACCCTCCTTCATCTCGTTTCGCTCTCTTTCACCCTCCTTCGTCTCGTTTCGCTCTCTTTCACCCTTCTTCGCCTCGTTTCGCTCTCTTTCACCCACCTTCGTCTCGTTTCGCTCTCTTTCACCCTCCTTCATCTCGTTTCGCTCTCTTCCACACTCCGTCATCTCGTTTCGCTCTCCTTCGCCCTCCTTCGTCTCGTTTCGCTCTCTCCCAACCTCCTTCGTCTCGTTTCACTCTCTTCCACCCTCCTTCGTCTCGTTTCGCCACCTTTCACCCTCCTTCGTCTCGTTTCGCTATCTCTCACCCTCCTTCGTCTCGTTTCGCTCTCTTCCACCCTCATTCGTCTCGTTTCGCCCTCTTTCACTCTCCTTCGTCTCGATTCGCTCTCTTTCACCCTCCTTCGTCTCGTTTCGCTCTCTTTCAACCTCCTTCGTCTCGTTTCGCTCTTTTTCACCCTCCTTCGTCTCGTTTCCCTCTCTTTGACCCACCTTCATCTTGTTTCGCTCTCTCTCACCGTCCTTCGTCTCGTTTCACTCTCTTTCACCTTCCTTCGTCTTGTTTAGCTCTCTTTCACCCTCCTTCGTCTCGTTCCGCTCTCTTTCTCCCTCCTTCGTCTCGTTTCGCTCTCTTCCACCCTCCGTCGTCTCGTTTCGCTCTCTTTCGCCCTCCTTCGTCTCGTTTCGCTCTCTTTCCGCCTCCTTCGTCTCGTTTCGTTCTCTTTAACCCTCCTTCGTCTAGTTTCGTCACCTTTCACCCTCCATCGTCTCGTTTCGCTATCTCTCACCCTCCTTCGTCTCGTTTCGCTCTCTTCCACCCTCCTTCGTCTCGTTTCGCCCTCTTTCACTCTCCTTCGTCTAGATTCGCTCTCTTTCACCCTCCTTCGTCTCGTTTCGCTGTCTTTCACCCTCCTTCGTCTCGTTTCGCTCTCTCTCACCCTCCTTCGTCTCGTTTCGCTGTCTTCCTCCCTCCTTCGTCTCGTTTCGCCTTCTTTCACCCTCCTTCGTCTCGTTTCGCTCTCTTTCCCCCTCCTTCGTCTCATTTTGTTCTCTTTCACCCTCCTTCGTCTCGTTTCGCTCTCTTTCACCTTCCTTCGCCTCGTTTCGCTCTCTTTCACCCTCCTTTGTCTCGTTTCGATCTCTGTCACCCTCCTTCATCTCGTTTAGCTCTCTTTCACCTTCCTTCGTCTCGTTTCGCTCTCTTACACCCTCCTTCGTCTCGTTTCGCTCTCTTTCACCCTCCTTCATCTCGTTTCGCTCTCTTTCACCCTCCTTCGTCTCGTTTCGCTCTCTTTCACCCTTCTTCGCCTCGTTTCGCTCTCTTTCACCCACCTTCGTCTCGTTTCGCTCTCTTTCACCCTCCTTCATCTCGTTTCGCTCTCTTCCACACTCCGTCATCTCGTTTCGCTCTCCTTCGCCCTCCTTCGTCTCGTTTCGCTCTCTCCCAACCTCCTTCGTCTCGTTTCACTCTCTTCCACCCTCCTTCGTCTCGTTTCGCCACCTTTCACCCTCCTTCGTCTCGTTTCGCTATCTCTCACCCTCCTTCGTCTCGTTTCGCTCTCTTCCACCCTCATTCGTCTCGTTTCGCCCTCTTTCACTCTCCTTCGTCTCGATTCGCTCTCTTTCACCCTCCTTCGTCTCGTTTCGCTCTCTTTCAACCTCCTTCGTCTCGTTTCGCTCTTTTTCACCCTCCTTCGTCTCGTTTCCCTCTCTTTGACCCACCTTCATCTTGTTTCGCTCTCTCTCACCGTCCTTCGTCTCGTTTCACTCTCTTTCACCTTCCTTCGTCTTGTTTAGCTCTCTTTCACCCTCCTTCGTCTCGTTCCGCTCTCTTTCTCCCTCCTTCGTCTCGTTTCGCTCTCTTTCACCCTCCTTCGTCTCGTTCCGCTCTCTTTCTCCCTCCTTCGTCTCGTTTCGCTCTCTTTCCCCCTCCTTCGTCTCGTTTCGTTCTCTTTAACCCTCCTTCGTCTAGTTTCACTCACTTTCACCTTCATTCGCCTCATTTCGCTCTCTTTCACCCACCTTCGTCTCGTTTCGCTCTCTTTCACCCTCCTTCATCTCGTTTCGCTCTCTTCCACCCTCCGTCGTCTCGTTTCGCTCTCTTTCGCCCTCCTTCGTCTCGTTTCACTCTCTTCCACCCTCCTTCGTCTCGTTTCGTCACCTTTCACCCTCCATCGTCTCGTTTCGCTATCTCTCACCCTCCTTCGTCTCGTTTCGCTCTCTTCCACCCTCCTTCATCTCGTTTCGCCCTCTTTCACTCTCCTTCGTCTCGATTCGCTCTCTTTCACCCTCCTTCGTCTCGTTTCGCTCACTTTCAACCTCCTTCGTCTCGTTTCGCTCTTTTTCACCCTCCTTCGTCTCGTTTCCCTCTCTTTGACCCACCTTCATCTTGTTTCGCTCTCTCTCACCGTCCTTCGTCTCGTTTCACTCTCTTTCACCCTCCTTCGTCTCGTTTCGCTCTCTTTCACCCTCCTTCGTCTCCTTTCGCTATCTCTCACCCTCCTTCGACTCGTTTCGCTCTCTTCCCCCCTCCTTCGTCTCGTTTCGGCTTCTTTCACCCTCCTTCGTATTGTTTCGCTCTCTTTCACCCTCCTTCGTCTCGTTTCGCTCTCTTTCACCTTCCTTCGCTTCGTTTCGCACTCTTTCACCCTCCTTTGTCTCGTTTCGCTCTCTTTCACCCTCCTTTGTCTCGTTTCGATCTCTTTCACCCTCCGTCATCTCGTTTAGCTCTCTTTCACCTTCCTTCGTCTCGTTTCGCTCTCTTTCACCCTCCTTCGACTCGTTTCGCTCTCTTTCACCCTCCTTCATCTCGTTTCGCTGTCTTCCTCCCTCCTTCGTCTCGTTTCGGCTTCTTTCACCCTCCTTCGTATCGTTTCGCTCTCTTTCCCCCTCCTTCGTCTCGTTTCGTTCTCTTTCACCCTCCTTCGTCTCGTTTCGCTCTCTTTCACCTTCCTTCGCTTCGTATCGCACTCTTTCACCCTCCTTTGTCTCGTTTCGCTCTCTTTCACCCTCCTTCATCTCGTTTAGCTCTCTTTCACCTTCCGTCGTCTCGTTTCGCTCTCTTTCACCCTCCTTCGTCTCGTTTCGCTCTCTTTCACCCTCCTTCGTCTCGTTTAGCTCTCTTTCACCCTCCTTCGTCTCGTTTCACTCTTTTTCACCCTCCTTCGTCTCGTTTCGTTCTCTTTCACCCTCCTTCGTCTCGTTTCGCTCTCTTTCACCTTCCTTCGCTTCGTTTCGCACTCTTTCACCCTCCTTTGTCTCGTTTCGCTCTCTTTCACCCTCCTTCATCTCGTTTAGCTGTCTTTCACCTTCCTTCGTCTCGTTTCGCTCTCTTTCACTCTCCTTCGTCTCGTTTCGCTCTCTTTCACCCTCCTTCGTCTCGTTTAGCTCTCTTTCACCCTCCTTCGTCTCGTTTCACTCTTTTTCACCCGCCTTCGTCTCGTTTCGCTCGCTTTCACCCTCCTTCGTCTCGTTTCGCTCTCTTTCACCCTCCTTCATCTCGTTTAGCTGTCTTTCACCTTCCTTCGTCTCGTTTCGCTCTCTTTCACTCTCCTTCGTCTCGTTTCGCATTCTTTCACCCTCCTTTGTCTCGTTTCGCTCTCTTTCACTCTCCTTCGTCTCGTTTCGCTCTCTTCCACCCTCCTTCGTCTCGTTTCACCCTCCTTCGTCTCGTTTCGCTCTCTTTCACCATCCTTCGTCTCGTTTCACTCCCTTTCACCCTCCTTCGTCTCGTTTCGCTATCTCTCACCCTCCTTCGTCTCGTTTCGCTCTCTTCCACCCTTCTTCGTCTCGTTTCGCTCTCTTTCACCCTCCTTCGTCTCCTTTCGCTCTCTTTCACCCTCCTTCGTCTCGTTTCGCTCTCTTTCGCCCTCCTTCGTCTCGTTTCGCTCTCTTCCACCCTCCTTCGTCTCGTTTCGCTCTCTTTCACCCTCCTTCGGCTCGTTTCGCTCTCTTTCACCCTCCTTCTTCTCGTTTTGCTCTCTTTCACCCTCCTTCGGCTCGTTTTGCTCTCTTTCACCCTCCTTCATCTCGTTTCGCTCTCTTTCCTACTCCTTCGTCGCGGTTCGCTCTCTTTCACCTTCCTTCGCCTCGTTTCACTCTCTTTCACCCGCCTTCGTCTCGTTTCGCCCTCTTTCACCCTCCTTCGTCTCGGTTCGCTCTCTTTCACCTTCCTTCGTCTCGTTTCGCTCTCTTTCACCTTCCTTTGTCTAGATTTGCACTCTTTCAACTTCCTTCGCCTCATTTCCCTCTCTTTCACCCTCCTTCATCTCGTTTTGCTCTCTTTCACCCTCCGTCGTCTCGTTTCGCTCTCTTTCGCCCTCCTTCGTCTCGTTTCGCTCTCTCTCAACCTCCTTCGTCTCGTTTCACTCTCTTCCATCCTCCTTTGTCTTGTATCGCCACCTTTCACCCTCCTTTGTCTCGTTTCGCTATCTCTTACCCTCCTTCGTCTCGTTTCGCTCTCTCCCACCCTCCTTCGTCTCGTTTCGCTGTCTTCCTCCCTCCTTCGTCTCGTTTCGCCTTCTTTCACCCTCCTTCGTCTCGTTTCGCTCTCTTTCCCCCTCCTTCGTCTCATTTTGTTCTCTTTCACCCTCCTTCGTCTCGTTTCGCTCTCTTTCACCCTCCTTCATCTCGTTTCGCTGTCTTCCTTCCTCCTTCGTCTCGTTTCGGCTTCTTTCACCCTCCTTCGTATCGTTTCGCTCTCTTTCCCCCTCCTTCGTCTCGTTTCGTTCTCTTTCACGCTCCTTCGTCTCGTTTCGCTCTCTTTCACCTTCCTTCGCTTCGTATCGCACTCTTTCACCCTCCTTTGTCTCGTTTCGCTCTCTTTCACCCTCCTTCATCTCATTTAGCTCTCTTTCACCTTCCTTCGTCTCGTTTCGCTCTCTTTCACCCTCCTTCATCTCGTTTCGCTGTCTTCCTCCCTCCTTCGTCTCGTTTCGGCTTCTTTCACCCTCCTTCGTATCGTTTCGCTCTCTTTCCCCCTCCTTCGTCTCGTTTCGTTCTCTTTCACCCTCCTTCGTCTCGTTTCGCTCTCTTTCACCTTCCTTCGCTTCGTATCGCACTCTTTCACCCTCCTTTGTCTCGTTTCGCTCTCTTTCACCCTCCTTCATCTCGTTTAGCTCTCTTTCACCTTTCTTCGACTCGTTTCGCTCTCTTTCACCCTCCTTCGTCTCGTTTCGCTCTCTTTCACCCTCCTTCGTCTCGTTTAGCTCTCTTTCACCCTACTTCGTCTCGTTTCACTCTTTTTCACCCTCCTTCGTCTCGTTTCGTTCTCTTTCACCCTCCTTCGTCTCGTTTCGCTCTCTTTCACCTTCCTTCGCTTCGTTTCGCACTCTTTCACCCTCCTTTGTCTCGTTTCGCTCTCTTTCACCCTCCTTCATCTCGTTTAGCTGTCTTTCACCTTCCTTCGTCTCGTTTCGCTCTCTTTCACCCTCCTTCGTCTCGTTTCGCTCTCTTTCACCCTCCTTCGTCTCGTTTAGCTCTCTTTCACCCTCCTTCGTCTCGTTTCACTCTTTTTCACCCGCCTTCGTCTCGTTTCGCTCTCTTTCACCCTCCTTCGTCTCGTTTCGCTCTCTTCCACCCTTCTTCGTCTCGTTTCGCGCTCTTTCACCCTCCTTCGGCTCGTTTCGCATTCTTTCACCCTCCTTTGTCTCGTTTCGCTCTCTTTCACTCTCCTTCGTCTCGTTTCGCTCTCTTCCACCCTCCTTCGTCTCGTTTCGCCCTCCTTCACCCTCCTTCGTCTCGTTTCGCTCTCTTTCACCATCCTTCGTCTCGTTTCGCTCTCTTTCACCCTCCTTCGTCTCGTTTCGCTATCTCTCACCCTCCTTCGTCTCGTTTCGCTCTCTTCCACCCTTCTTCGTCTCGTTTCGCTCTCTTTCACCCTCCTTCGTCTCCTTTCGCTCTCTTTCACCCTCCTTCGTCTCGTTTCGCTCTCTTTCGCCCTCCTTCGTCTCGTTTCGCTCTCTTCCACCCTCCTTCGTCTCGTTTCGCTCTCTTTCACCCTCCTTCGGCTCGTTTCGCTCTCTTTCACCCTCCTTCATCTCGTTTCGCTCTCTTTCACCCTCCTTCGGCTCGTTTTGCTCTCTTTCACCCTCCTTCATCTCGTTTCGCTCTCTTTCCTACTCCTTCGTCGCGGTTCGCTCTCTTTCACCTTCCTTCGCCTCGTTTCACTCTCTTTCACCCGCCTTCGTCTCGTTTCGCCCTCTTTCACCCTCCTTCGTCTCGGTTCGCTCTCTTTCACCTTCCTTCGTCTCGTTTCGCTCTCTTTCACCTTCCTTTGTCTAGATTCGCACTCTTTCAACTTCCTTCGCCTCATTTCCCTCTCTTTCACCCTCCTTCATCTCGTTTTGCTCTCTTTCACCCTCCGTCGTCTCGTTTCGCTCTCTTTCGCCCTCCTTCGTCTCGTTTCGCTCTCTCTCAACCTCCTTCGTCTCGTTTCACTCTCTTCCATCCTCCTTCGTCTTGTTTCGCCACCTTTCACCCTCCTTTGTCTCGTTTCGCTATCTCTCACCCTCCTTCGTCTCGTTTCGCTCTCTCTCACCCTCCTTCGTCTCGTTTCGCTGTCTTCCTCCCTCCTTCGTCTCGTTTCGCCTTCTTGCACCCTCCTTCGTCTCGTTTCGCTCTCTTTCCCCCTCCTTCGTCTCATTTTGTTCTCTTTCACCCTCCTTCGTCTCGTTTCGCTCTCTTTCACTCTCCTTCGTCTCGTTTCGCTCTCTTCCACACTCCTTCGTCTCGTTTCGCCCTCTTTCAGCCTCCTTCATCTCGGTTCGCTCTCTTTCACCCTCCTTCATCTCGTTTAGCTGTCTTTCACCTTCCTTCGTCTCGTTTCGCTCTCTTTCACTCTCCTTCGTCTCGTTTCGCATTCTTTCACCCTCCTTTGTCTCGTTTCGCTCTCTTTCACTCTCCTTCGTCTCGTTTCGCTCTCTTCCACCCTCCTTCGTCTCGTTTCACCCTCCTTCGTCTCGTTTCGCTCTCTTTCACCATCCTTCGTCTCGTTTCACTCCCTTTCACCCTCCTTCGTCTCGTTTCGCTATCTCTCACCCTCCTTCGTCTCGTTTCGCTCTCTTCCACCCTTCTTCGTCTCGTTTCGCTCTCTTTCACCCTCCTTCGTCTCCTTTCGCTCTCTTTCACCCTCCTTCGTCTCGTTTCGCTCTCTTTCGCCCTCCTTCGTCTCGTTTCGCTCTCTTCCACCCTCCTTCGTCTCGTTTCGCTCTCTTTCACCCTCCTTCGGCTCGTTTCGCTCTCTTTCACCCTCCTTCTTCTCGTTTTGCTCTCTTTCACCCTCCTTCGGCTCGTTTTGCTCTCTTTCACCCTCCTTCATCTCGTTTCGCTCTCTTTCCTACTCCTTCGTCGCGGTTCGCTCTCTTTCACCTTCCTTCGCCTCGTTTCACTCTCTTTCACCCGCCTTCGTCTCGTTTCGCCCTCTTTCACCCTCCTTCGTCTCGGTTCGCTCTCTTTCACCTTCCTTCGTCTCGTTTCGCTCTCTTTCACCTTCCTTTGTCTAGATTTGCACTCTTTCAACTTCCTTCGCCTCATTTCCCTCTCTTTCACCCTCCTTCATCTCGTTTTGCTCTCTTTCACCCTCCGTCGTCTCGTTTCGCTCTCTTTCGCCCTCCTTCGTCTCGTTTCGCTCTCTCTCAACCTCCTTCGTCTCGTTTCACTCTCTTCCATCCTCCTTTGTCTTGTATCGCCACCTTTCACCCTCCTTTGTCTCGTTTCGCTATCTCTTACCCTCCTTCGTCTCGTTTCGCTCTCTCCCACCCTCCTTCGTCTCGTTTCGCTGTCTTCCTCCCTCCTTCGTCTCGTTTCGCCTTCTTTCACCCTCCTTCGTCTCGTTTCGCTCTCTTTCCCCCTCCTTCGTCTCATTTTGTTCTCTTTCACCCTCCTTCGTCTCGTTTCGCTCTCTTTCACCCTCCTTCATCTCGTTTCGCTGTCTTCCTTCCTCCTTCGTCTCGTTTCGGCTTCTTTCACCCTCCTTCGTATCGTTTCGCTCTCTTTCCCCCTCCTTCGTCTCGTTTCGTTCTCTTTCACGCTCCTTCGTCTCGTTTCGCTCTCTTTCACCTTCCTTCGCTTCGTATCGCACTCTTTCACCCTCCTTTGTCTCGTTTCGCTCTCTTTCACCCTCCTTCATCTCATTTAGCTCTCTTTCACCTTCCTTCGTCTCGTTTCGCTCTCTTTCACCCTCCTTCATCTCGTTTCGCTGTCTTCCTCCCTCCTTCGTCTCGTTTCGGCTTCTTTCACCCTCCTTCGTATCGTTTCGCTCTCTTTCCCCCTCCTTCGTCTCGTTTCGTTCTCTTTCACCCTCCTTCGTCTCGTTTCGCTCTCTTTCACCTTCCTTCGCTTCGTATCGCACTCTTTCACCCTCCTTTGTCTCGTTTCGCTCTCTTTCACCCTCCTTCATCTCGTTTAGCTCTCTTTCACCTTCCTTCGACTCGTTTCGCTCTCTTTCACCCTCCTTCGTCTCGTTTCGCTCTCTTTCACCCTCCTTCGTCTCGTTTAGCTCTCTTTCACCCTACTTCGTCTCGTTTCACTCTTTTTCACCCTCCTTCGTCTCGTTTCGTTCTCTTTCACCCTCCTTCGTCTCGTTTCGCTCTCTTTCACCTTCCTTCGCTTCGTTTCGCACTCTTTCACCCTCCTTTGTCTCGTTTCGCTCTCTTTCACCCTCCTTCATCTCGTTTAGCTGTCTTTCACCTTCCTTCGTCTCGTTTCGCTCTCTTTCACCCTCCTTCGTCTCGTTTCGCTCTCTTTCACCCTCCTTCGTCTCGTTTAGCTCTCTTTCACCCTCCTTCGTCTCGTTTCACTCTTTTTCACCCGCCTTCGTCTCGTTTCGCTCTCTTTCACCCTCCTTCGTCTCGTTTCGCTCTCTTCCACCCTTCTTCGTCTCGTTTCGCGCTCTTTCACCCTCCTTCGGCTCGTTTCGCATTCTTTCACCCTCCTTTGTCTCGTTTCGCTCTCTTTCACTCTCCTTCGTCTCGTTTCGCTCTCTTCCACCCTCCTTCGTCTCGTTTCGCCCTCCTTCACCCTCCTTCGTCTCGTTTCGCTCTCTTTCACCATCCTTCGTCTCGTTTCGCTCTCTTTCACCCTCCTTCGTCTCGTTTCGCTATCTCTCACCCTCCTTCGTCTCGTTTCGCTCTCTTCCACCCTTCTTCGTCTCGTTTCGCTCTCTTTCACCCTCCTTCGTCTCCTTTCGCTCTCTTTCACCCTCCTTCGTCTCGTTTCGCTCTCTTTCGCCCTCCTTCGTCTCGTTTCGCTCTCTTCCACCCTCCTTCGTCTCGTTTCGCTCTCTTTCACCCTCCTTCGGCTCGTTTCGCTCTCTTTCACCCTCCTTCATCTCGTTTCGCTCTCTTTCACCCTCCTTCGGCTCGTTTTGCTCTCTTTCACCCTCCTTCATCTCGTTTCGCTCTCTTTCCTACTCCTTCGTCGCGGTTCGCTCTCTTTCACCTTCCTTCGCCTCGTTTCACTCTCTTTCACCCGCCTTCGTCTCGTTTCGCCCTCTTTCACCCTCCTTCGTCTCGGTTCGCTCTCTTTCACCTTCCTTCGTCTCGTTTCGCTCTCTTTCACCTTCCTTTGTCTAGATTCGCACTCTTTCAACTTCCTTCGCCTCATTTCCCTCTCTTTCACCCTCCTTCATCTCGTTTTGCTCTCTTTCACCCTCCGTCGTCTCGTTTCGCTCTCTTTCGCCCTCCTTCGTCTCGTTTCGCTCTCTCTCAACCTCCTTCGTCTCGTTTCACTCTCTTCCATCCTCCTTCGTCTTGTTTCGCCACCTTTCACCCTCCTTTGTCTCGTTTCGCTATCTCTCACCCTCCTTCGTCTCGTTTCGCTCTCTCTCACCCTCCTTCGTCTCGTTTCGCTGTCTTCCTCCCTCCTTCGTCTCGTTTCGCCTTCTTGCACCCTCCTTCGTCTCGTTTCGCTCTCTTTCCCCCTCCTTCGTCTCATTTTGTTCTCTTTCACCCTCCTTCGTCTCGTTTCGCTCTCTTTCACTCTCCTTCGTCTCGTTTCGCTCTCTTCCACACTCCTTCGTCTCGTTTCGCCCTCTTTCAGCCTCCTTCATCTCGGTTCGCTCTATTTCACCTTCCTTCGTCTCGTTTCGCTCTCTTTCACCCTCCTTTGTCTAGATTCGCACTCTTTCAACTTCCTTCGCCTCATTTCCCTCTCTTTCACCCTCCTTCATCTCGTTTTGCTCTCTTTCACCCTCCGTCGTCTCGTTTCGCTCTCTTTCGCCCTCCTTCGTCTCGTTTCGTTCTCTCTCAACCTCCTTCGTCTCGTTTCACTCTCTTCCACCCTCCTTCGTCTCGTTTCGCCACTTTTCACCCTCCTTTTCTCGTTTCGCTATCTCTCACCCTCCTTCGACTCGTTTCGCTCTCTTCCACCCTCCTTCGTCTCGTTTCGCCCTCTTTGACTCTCCTTCGTCTCGATTCGCTCTCTCTCACCCTCCTTCGTCTCGTTTCGCTGTCTTCCTCCCTCCATTGTCTCGTTTCGCCTTCCTTCACCCTCCTTCATCTCATTTTGCCCTCTCTCACCCTTCTTCGTCTCGTTTCGCTCTCTTTCACCCTCCTTCGTCTCCTTTCGCTCTCTTTCACCCTCCTTCGTCTCGTTTCGCTCTCTTTCGCCCTCCTTCGTCTCGTTTCGCTCTCTTCCACCCTCCTTCGTCTCATTTCGCTCTCTTTCACCCTCCTTCAGCTCGTTTCGCTCTCTTTCACCCTCCTTCGGCTCGTTTTGCTCTCTTTCACCCTCCTTCATCTCGTTTCGCTCTCTTTCCTACTCCTTCGTCGCGCTTCGCTCTCTTTCACCTTCCTTCGTCTCGTTTCGCTCTCTTTCACCCTCCTTTGTCTCGATTCGCACTCTTTCACCTTCCTTCGCCTCGTTTCACTCTCTTTCACCCTCCTTCGTCTCGTTTCGCCCTCTTTCACCCTCCTTCGTCTCGGTTCGCTCTCTTTCACCTTCCTTCGTCTCGTTTCGCTCTCTTTCACCCTCCTTTGTCTAGATTCGCACTCTTTCAACTTCCTTCGCCTCATTTCCCTCTATTTCACCCTCCTTCATCTCGTTTTGCTCTCTTTCACCCTCCTTCATCTCGTTTCACTCTCTTTCACCCTCCTTCATCTCGTTTCGCTCTCTTTCACCCTCCTTCTGCTCGTTTTGCTCTCTTTCACCCTCCTTCATCTCGTTTCGCTCTCTTTCACTCTCCTTCGTCTCGTTTCGCTCTCTTCCACACTCCTTCGTCTCGTTTCGCCCTCTTTCAGCCTCCTTCATCTCGGTTCGCTCTATTTCACCTTCCTTCGTCTCGTTTCGCTCTCTTTCACCCTCCTTTGTCTCGATTCGCACTCTTTCACCTTCCTTCGCCTCGTTTCACTCTCTTTCACCCTCCTTCATCTCGTTTCGCTCTCTTTCACCCTCCTTCGTCTCGTTTCGCTCTCTTTCACCCTCCTTCGTCTCGGTTCACTCTCTCTCACCCTCCTTCGTCTCGTTTCGCTGTCTTCCTCCCTCCTTCGTCTCGTTTCGCCTTCTTTCACCCTCCTTCGTCTCGTTTCGCTCTCTTTCCCCCTCCTTCGTCTCATTTTGTTCTCTTTCACCCTCCTTCGTATCGTTTCGCTCTCTTTCACCTTCCTTCGCCTCGTTTCGCTCTCTTTCACCCTCCTTTGTCTCGTTTCGATCTCTGTCACACTCCTTCATCTCGTTTAGCTCTCTTTCACCTTCCTTCATCTCGTTTCACTCTCTTTCACCCTCCTTCGTCTCGTTTCACTCTCTTTCACCCTCCTTCATCTCGTTTCACTCTCTTTCACCCTCCTTCGTCTCGTTTCGCTCTCTTTCACCCTTCTTCGCCTCGTTTCGCTCTCTTTCACCCACCTTCGTCTCGTTTCGCTCTCTTTCACCCTCCTTCACCTCGTTTCGCTCTCTTCCACCCTCCGTCGTCTCGTATCGCTCTCTTTCACCCTCCTTCGTCTCGTTTCGCTCTCTCTCAACCTCCTTCATCTCGTTTCACTCTCTTCCACCCTCCTTCGTCTCGTTTCGCCACCTTTCACCCTCCTTCGTCTCGTTTCGCTATCTCTCACCCTCCTTCGTCTCGTTTCGCTCTCTTCCACCCTCCTTCGTCTCGTTTCGCCCTCTTTCACTTTCCTTCGTCTCGATTCGCTCTCTTTCACCCTCCTTCGTCTCGTTTCGCTCTCTTTCACCCTCCTTCGGCTCGTTTTGCTCTCTTTCACCCTCCTTCATCTCGTTTCGCTCTCTTTCCTACTCCTTCGTCGCGGTTCGCTGCCTTTCACCTTCCTTCGCCTCGTTTCACTCTCTTTCACCCGCCTTTGTCTCGTTTTGCCCTCTTTCACCCTCCTTCGTCTCGGTTCGCACTCTTTCACCTTCCTTCGTCTCGTTTCGCTCTCTTTCACCCTCCTTCGTCTCGGTTCGCTCTCTTTCACCTTCCTTCGTCTCGTTTCGCTCTCTTTCTCCCTCCTTTGTCTCGATTCGCACTCTTTCACCCTCCTTCGGCTCGTTTTGCTCTCTTTCACCCTCCTTCATCTCGTTTCGCTCTCTTTCCTACTCCTTCGTCGCGGTTCGCTCTCTTTCACCTTCCTTCGCCTCGTTTCACTCTCTTTCACCCGCCTTCGTCTCGTTTCGCCCTCTTTCACCCTCCTTCGTCTCGGTTCGCTCTCTTTCACCTTCCTTCGTCTCGTTTCGCTCTCTTTCACCTTCCTTTGTCTAGATTCGCACTCTTTCAACTTCCTTCGCCTCATTTCCCTCTCTTTCACCCTCCTTCATCTCGTTTTGCTCTCTTTCACCCTCCGTCGTCTCGTTTCGCTCTCTTTCGCCCTCCTTCGTCTCGTTTCGCTCTCTCTCAACCTCCTTCGTCTCGTTTCACTCTCTTCCATCCTCCTTCGTCTTGTTTCGCCACCTTTCACCCTCCTTTGTCTCGTTTCGCTATCTCTCACCCTCCTTCGTCTCGTTTCGCTCTCTCTCACCCTCCTTCGTCTCGTTTCGCTGTCTTCCTCCCTCCTTCGTCTCGTTTCGCCTTCTTGCACCCTCCTTCGTCTCGTTTCGCTCTCTTTCCCCCTCCTTCGTCTCATTTTGTTCTCTTTCACCCTCCTTCGTCTCGTTTCGCTCTCTTTCACCTTCCTTCGCCTCGTTTCGCTCTCTTTCACCCTCCTTTGTCTCGTTTCGATCTCTGTCACCCTCCTTCATCTCGTGTAGCTCTCTTTCACCTTCCTTCGTCTCATTTCGCTCTCTTACACCCTCCTTCGTCTCGTTTCGCTCTCTTTCACCCTCCTTCATCTCGTTTCGCTCTCTTTCACCCTCCTTCGTCTCGTTTCACTCTCTTTCACCCTTCTTCGCCTCGTTTCGCTCTCTTTCACCCTCCTTCGTCTCGTTTCGTTCTCTTTCACCCTCCTTCGTCTCGTTTCGCTCTCTTTCACCTTCCTTCGCTTCGTTTCGCACTCTTTCACCCTCCTTTGTCTCGTTTCGCTCTCTTTCACCCTCCTTCATCTCGTTTAGCTGTCTTTCACCTTCCTTCGTCTCGTTTCGCTCTCTTTCACTCTCCTTCGTCTCGTTTCGCTCTCTTTCACCCTCCTTCGTCTCGTTTAGCTCTCTTTCACCCTCCTTCGTCTCGTTTCACTCTTTTTCACCCGCCTTCGTCTCGTTTCGCTCGCTTTCACCCTCCTTCGTCTCGTTTCGCTCTCTTTCACTCTCCTTCGCCTCGTTTCGCATTCTTTCACCCTCCTTTGTCTCGTTTCGCTCTCTTTCACTCTCCTTCGTCTCGTTTCGCTCTCTTCCACCCTCCTTCGTCTCGTTTCACCCTCCTTCGTCTCGTTTCGCTCTCTTTCACCATCCTTCGTCTCGTTTCGCTCCCTTTCACCCTCCTTCGTCTCGTTTCGCTATCTCTCACCCTCCTTCGTCTCGTTTCGCTCTCTTCCACCCTTCTTCGTCTCGTTTCGCTCTCTTTCACCCTCCTTCGTCTCCTTTCGCTCTCTTTCACCCTCCTTCGTCTCGTTTCGCTCTCTTTCGCCCTCCTTCGTCTCGTTTCGCTCTCTTCCACCCTCCTTCGTCTCGTTTCGCTCTCTTTCACCCTCCTTCGGCTCGTTTCGCTCTCTTTCACCCTCCTTCATCTCGTTTTGCTCTCTTTCACCCTCCTTCGGCTCGTTTTGCTCTCTTTCACCCTCCTTCATCTCGTTTCGCTCTCTTTCCTACTCCTTCGTCGCGGTTCGCTCTCTTTCACCTTCCTTCGCCTCGTTTCACACTCTTTCACCCGCCTTCGTCTCGTTTCGCCCTCTTTCACCCTCCTTCGTCTCGGTTCGCTCTCTTTCACCTTCCTTCGTCTCGTTTCGCTCTCTTTCACCTTCCTTTGTCTAGATTCGCACTCTTTCAACTTCCTTCGCCTCATTTCCCTCTCTTTCACCCTCCTTCATCTCGTTTTGCTCTCTTTCACCCTCCGTCGTCTCGTTTCGCTCTCTTTCGCCCTCCTTCGTCTCGTTTCGCTCTCTCTCAACCTCCTTCGTCTCGTTTCACTCTCTTCCATCCTCCTTTGTCTTGTATCGCCACCTTTCACCCTCCTTTGTCTCGTTTCGCTATCTCTCACCCTCCTTCGTCTCGTTTCGCTCTCTCTCACCCTCCTTCGTCTCGTTTCGCTGTCTTCCTCCCTCCTTCGTCTCGTTTCGCCTTCTTTCACCCTCCTTCGTCTCGTTTCGCTCTCTTTCCCCCTCCTTCGTCTCATTTTGTTCTCTTTCACCCTCCTTCGTCTCGTTTCGCTCTCTTTCACCCTCCTTCATCTCGTTTCGCTGTCTTCCTTCCTCCTTCGTCTCGTTTCGGCTTCTTTCACCCTCCTTCGTATCGTTTCGCTCTCTTTCCCCCTCCTTCGTCTCGTTTCGTTCTCTTTCACGCTCCTTCGTCTCGTTTCGCTCTCTTTCACCTTCCTTCGCTTCGTATCGCACTCTTTCACCCTCCTTTGTCTCGTTTCGCTCTCTTTCACCCTCCTTCATCTCGTTTAGCTTTCTTTCACCTTCCTTCGTCTCGTTTCGCTCTCTTTCACCCTCCTTCATCTCGTTTCGCTGTCTTCCTCCCTCCTTCGTCTCGTTTCGGCTTCTTTCACCCTCCTTCGTATCGTTTCGCTCTCTTTCCCCCTCCTTCGTCTCGTTTCGTTCTCTTTCACCCTCCTTCGTCTCGTTTCGCTCTCTTTCACCTTCCTTCGCTTCATATCGCACTCTTTCACCCTCCTTTGTCTCGTTTCGCTCTCTTTCACCCTCCTTCATCTCGTTTAGCTCTCTTTCACCTTCTTTCGACTCGTTTCGCTCTCTTTCACCCTCCTTCGTCTCGTTTCGCTCTCTTTCACCCTCCTTCGTCTCGTTTAGCTCTCTTTCACCCTCCTTCGTCTCGTTTCACTCTTTTTCACCCTCCTTCGTCTCGTTTCGTTCTCTTTCACCCTCCTTCGTCTCGTTTCGCTCTCTTTCACCTTCCTTCGCTTCGTTTCGCACTCTTTCACCCTCCTTTGTCTCGTTTCGCTCTCTTTCACCCTCCTTCATCTCGTTTAGCTGTCTTTCACCTTCCTTCGTCTCGTTTCGCTCTCTTTCACCCTCCTTCGTCTCGTTTCGCTCTCTTTCACCCTCCTTCGTCTCGTTTAGCTCTCTTTCACCCTCCTTCGTCTCGTTTCACTCTTTTTCACCCGCCTTCGTCTCGTTTCGCTCTCTTTCACCCTCCTTCGTCTCGTTTCGCTCTCTTCCACCCTTCTTCGTCTCGTTTCGCGCTCTTTCACCCTCCTTCGTCTCGTTTCGCTCTCTTTCACCCTCCTTCGTCTCGTTTAGCTCTCTTTCACCCTCCTTCGTCTCGTTTCACTCTTTTTCACCCGCCTTCGTCTCGTTTCGCTCTCTTTCACCCTCGTTCGTCTCGTTTCGCTCTCTTCCACCCTTCTTCGTCTCGTTTCGCGCTCTTTCACCCTCCTTCGGCTCGTTTCGCATTCTTTCACCCTCCTTTGTCTCGTTTCGCTCTCTTTCACTCTCCTTCGTCTCGTTTCGCTGTCTTCCACCCTCCTTCGTCTCGTTTCGCCCTCCTTCACCCTCCTTCGTCTCGTTTCGCTCTCTTTCACCATCCTTCGTCTCGTTTCGCTCTCTTTCACCCTCCTTCGTCTCGTTTCGCTATCTCTCACCCTCCTTCGTCTCGTTTCGCTCTCTTCCACCCTTCTTCGTCTCGTTTCGCTCTCTTTCACCCTCCTTCGTCTCCTTTCGCTCTCTTTCACCCTCCTTCGTCTCGTTTCGCTCTCTTTCGCCCTCCTTCGTCTCGTTTCGCTCTCTTCCACCCTCCTTCGTCTCGTTTCGCTCTCTTTCACCCTCCTTCGGCTCGTTTCGCTCTCTTTCACCCTCCTTCATCTCGTTTCGCTCTCTTTCACCCTCCTTCGGCTCGTTTTGCTCTCTTTCACCCTCCTTCATCTCGTTTCGCTCTCTTTCCTACTCCTTCGTCGCGGTTCGCTCTCTTTCACCTTCCTTCGCCTCGTTTCACTCTCTTTCACCCGCCTTCGTCTCGTTTCGCCCTCTTTCACCCTCCTTCGTCTCGGTTCGCTCTCTTTCACCTTCCTTCGTCTCGTTTCGCTCTCTTTCACCTTCCTTTGTCTAGATTCGCACTCTTTCAACTTCCTTCGCCTCATTTCCCTCTCTTTCACCCTCCTTCATCTCGTTTTGCTCTCTTTCACCCTCCGTCGTCTCGTTTCGCTCTCTTTCGCCCTCCTTCGTCTCGTTTCGCTCTCTCTCAACCTCCTTCGTCTCGTTTCACTCTCTTCCATCCTCCTTCGTCTTGTTTCGCCACCTTTCACCCTCCTTTGTCTCGTTTCGCTATCTCTCACCCTCCTTCGTCTCGTTTCGCTCTCTCTCACCCTCCTTCGTCTCGTTTCGCTGTCTTCCTCCCTCCTTCGTCTCGTTTCGCCTTCTTGCACCCTCCTTCGTCTCGTTTCGCTCTCTTTCCCCCTCCTTCGTCTCATTTTGTTCTCTTTCACCCTCCTTCGTCTCGTTTCGCTCTCTTTCACTCTCCTTCGTCTCGTTTCGCTCTCTTCCACACTCCTTCGTCTCGTTTCGCCCTCTTTCAGCCTCCTTCATCTCGGTTCGCTCTATTTCACCTTCCTTCGTCTCGTTTCGCTCTCTTTCACCCTCCTTCGGCTCGTTTCGCTCTCTTTCACCCTCCTTCATCTCGTTTCGCTCTCTTTCACCCTCCTTCGGCTCGTTTTGCTCTCTTTCACCCTCCTTCATCTCGTTTCGCTCTCTTTCCTACTCCTTCGTCGCGGTTCGCTCTCTTTCACCTTCCTTCGCCTCGTTTCACTCTCTTTCACCCGCCTTCGTCTCGTTTCGCCCTCTTTCACCCTCCTTCGTCTCGGTTCGCTCTCTTTCACCTTCCTTCGTCTCGTTTCGCTCTCTTTCACCTTCCTTTGTCTAGATTCGCACTCTTTCAACTTCCTTCGCCTCATTTCCCTCTCTTTCACCCTCCTTCATCTCGTTTTGCTCTCTTTCACCCTCCGTCGTCTCGTTTCGCTCTCTTTCGCCCTCCTTCGTCTCGTTTCGCTCTCTCTCAACCTCCTTCGTCTCGTTTCACTCTCTTCCATCCTCCTTCGTCTTGTTTCGCCACCTTTCACCCTCCTTTGTCTCGTTTCGCTATCTCTCACCCTCCTTCGTCTCGTTTCGCTCTCTCTCACCCTCCTTCGTCTCGTTTCGCTGTCTTCCTCCCTCCTTCGTCTCGTTTCGCCTTCTTGCACCCTCCTTCGTCTCGTTTCGCTCTCTTTCCCCCTCCTTCGTCTCATTTTGTTCTCTTTCACCCTCCTTCGTCTCGTTTCGCTCTCTTTCACCTTCCTTCGCCTCGTTTCGCTCTCTTTCACCCTCCTTTGTCTCGTTTCGATCTCTGTCACCCTCCTTCATCTCGTGTAGCTCTCTTTCACCTTCCTTCGTCTCATTTCGCTCTCTTACACCCTCCTTCGTCTCGTTTCGCTCTCTTTCACCCTCCTTCATCTCGTTTCGCTCTCTTTCACCCTCCTTCGTCTCGTTTCACTCTCTTTCACCCTTCTTCGCCTCGTTTCGCTCTCTTTCACCCACCTTCGTCTTGTTTCGCTCTCTTTCACCCTCCTTCTTCTCGTTTCGCTCTCTTCCACACTCCTTCGTCTCGTTTCACTCTCTTCCACCCTCCTTCGTCTCGTTTCATCACCTTTCACTCTCCATCGTCTCGTTTCGCTATCTCTCACCCTCCTTCGTCTCGTTTCGCTCTCTTTCACCCTCCTTCGTCTCGTTTCGCTCTCTTTCACCCTCCTTCGTCTCGTTTAGCTCTCTTTCACCCTCCTTCGTCTCGTTTCACTCTTTTTCACCCTCCTTCGTCTCGTTTCGTTCTCTTTCACCCTCCTTCGTCTCGTTTCGCTCTCTTTCACCTTCCTTCGCTTCGTTTCGCACTCTTTCACCCTTCTTTGTCTCGTTTCGCTCTCTTTCACCCTCCTTCATCTCGTTTAGCTGTCTTTCACCTTCCTTCGTCTCGTTTCGCTCTCTTTCACTCTCCTTCGTCTCGTTTCGCTCTCTTTCACCCTCCTTCGTCTCGTTTAGCTCTCTTTCACCCTTCTTCGTCTCGTTTCACTCTTTTTCACCCGCCTTCGTCTCGTTTCGCTCGCTTTCACCCTCCTTCGTCTCGTTTCGCTCTCTTTCACTCTCCTTCGCCTCGTTTCGCATTCTTTCACCCTCCTTTGTCTCGTTTCGCTCTCTTTCACTCTCCTTCGTCTCGTTTCGCTCTCTTCCACCCTCCTTCGTCTCGTTTCACCCTCCTTCGTCTCGTTTCGCTCTCTTTCACCATCCTTCGTCTCGTTTCGCTCCCTTTCACCCTCCTTCGTCTCGTTTCGCTATCTCTCACCCTCCTTCGTCTCGTTTCGCTCTCTTTCACCCTCCTTCATCTCGTTTAGCTGTCTTTCACCTTCCTTCGTCTCGTTTCGCTCTCTTTCACTCTCCTTCGTCTCGTTTCGCTCTATTTCACCTTCCTTCGTCTCGTTTCGCTCTCTTTCACCCTCCTTCGGCTCGTTTCGCTCTCTTTCACCCTCCTTCATCTCGTTTCGCTCTCTTTCACCCTCCTTCGGCTCGTTTTGCTCTCTTTCACCCTCCTTCATCTCGTTTCGCTCTCTTTCCTACTCCTTCGTCGCGGTTCGCTCTCTTTCACCTTCCTTCGCCTCGTTTCACTCTCTTTCACCCGCCTTCGTCTCGTTTCGCCCTCTTTCACCCTCCTTCGTCTCGGTTCGCTCTCTTTCACCTTCCTTCGTCTCGTTTCGCTCTCTTTCACCTTCCTTTGTCTAGATTCGCACTCTTTCAACTTCCTTCGCCTCATTTCCCTCTCTTTCACCCTCCTTCATCTCGTTTTGCTCTCTTTCACCCTCCGTCGTCTCGTTTCGCTCTCTTTCGCCCTCCTTCGTCTCGTTTCGCTCTCTCTCAACCTCCTTCGTCTCGTTTCACTCTCTTCCATCCTCCTTCGTCTTGTTTCGCCACCTTTCACCCTCCTTTGTCTCGTTTCGCTATCTCTCACCCTCCTTCGTCTCGTTTCGCTCTCTCTCACCCTCCTTCGTCTCGTTTCGCTGTCTTCCTCCCTCCTTCGTCTCGTTTCGCCTTCTTGCACCCTCCTTCGTCTCGTTTCGCTCTCTTTCCCCCTCCTTCGTCTCATTTTGTTCTCTTTCACCCTCCTTCGTCTCGTTTCGCTCTCTTTCACCTTCCTTCGCCTCGTTTCGCTCTCTTTCACCCTCCTTTGTCTCGTTTCGATCTCTGTCACCCTCCTTCATCTCGTGTAGCTCTCTTTCACCTTCCTTCGTCTCATTTCGCTCTCTTACACCCTCCTTCGTCTCGTTTCGCTCTCTTTCACCCTCCTTCATCTCGTTTCGCTCTCTTTCACCCTCCTTCGTCTCGTTTCACTCTCTTTCACCCTTCTTCGCCTCGTTTCGCTCTCTTTCACCCACCTTCGTCTTGTTTCGCTCTCTTTCACCCTCCTTCTTCTCGTTTCGCTCTCTTCCACACTCCTTCGTCTCGTTTCACTCTCTTCCACCCTCCTTCGTCTCGTTTCGTCACCTTTCACCCTCCATCGTCTCGTTTCGCTATCTCTCACCCTCCTTCGTCTCGTTTCGCTCTCTTTCACCCTCCTTCGTCTCGTTTCGCTCTCTTTCACCCTCCTTCGTCTCGTTTAGCTCTCTTTCACCCTCCTTCGTCTCGTTTCACTCTTTTTCACCCTCCTTCGTCTCGTTTCGTTCTCTTTCACCCTCCTTCGTCTCGTTTCGCTCTCTTTCACCTTCCTTCGCTTCGTTTCGCACTCTTTCACCCTCCTTTGTCTCGTTTCGCTCTCTTTCACCCTCCTTCATCTCGTTTAGCTGTCTTTCACCTTCCTTCGTCTCGTTTCGCTCTCTTTCACTCTCCTTCGTCTCGTTTCGCTCTCTTTCACCCTCCTTCGTCTCGTTTAGCTCTCTTTCACCCTCCTTCGTCTCGTTTCACTCTTTTTCACCCGCCTTCGTCTCGTTTCGCTCGCTTTCACCCTCCTTCGTCTCGTTTCGCTCTCTTTCACTCTCCTTCGCCTCGTTTCGCATTCTTTCACCCTCCTTTGTCTCGTTTCGCTCTCTTTCACTCTCCTTCGTCTCGTTTCGCTCTCTTCCACCCTCCTTCGTCTCGTTTCACCCTCCTTCGTCTCGTTTCGCTCTCTTTCACCATCCTTCGTCTCGTTTCGCTCCCTTTCACCCTCCTTCGTCTCGTTTCGCTATCTCTCACCCTCCTTCGTCTCGTTTCGCTCTCTTCCACCCTTCTTCGTCTCGTTTCGCTCTCTTTCACCCTCCTTCGTCTCCTTTCGCTCTCTTTCACCCTCCTTCGTCTCGTTTCGCTCTCTTTCGCCCTCCTTCGTCTCGTTTCGCTCTCTTCCACCCTCCTTCGTCTCGTTTCGCTCTCTTTCACCCTCCTTCGGCTCGTTTCGCTCTCTTTCACCCTCCTTCATCTCGTTTTGCTCTCTTTCACCCTCCTTCGGCTCGTTTTGCTCTCTTTCACCCTCCTTCATCTCGTTTCGCTCTCTTTCCTACTCCTTCGTCGCGGTTCGCTCTCTTTCACCTTCCTTCGCCTCGTTTCACTCTCTTTCACCCGCCTTCGTCTCGTTTCGCCCTCTTTCACCCTCCTTCGTCTCGGTTCGCTCTCTTTCACCTTCCTTCGTCTCGTTTCGCTCTCTTTCACCTTCCTTTGTCTAGATTCGCACTCTTTCAACTTCCTTCGCCTCATTTCCCTCTCTTTCACCCTCCTTCATCTCGTTTTGCTCTCTTTCACCCTCCGTCGTCTCGTTTCGCTCTCTTTCGCCCTCCTTCGTCTCGTTTCGCTCTCTCTCAACCTCCTTCGTCTCGTTTCACTCTCTTCCATCCTCCTTTGTCTTGTATCGCCACCTTTCACCCTCCTTTGTCTCGTTTCGCTATCTCTCACCCTCCTTCGTCTCGTTTCGCTCTCTCTCACCCTCCTTCGTCTCGTTTCGCTGTCTTCCTCCCTCCTTCGTCTCGTTTCGCCTTCTTTCACCCTCCTTCGTCTCGTTTCGCTCTCTTTCCCCCTCCTTCGTCTCATTTTGTTCTCTTTCACCCTCCTTCGTCTCGTTTCGCTCTCTTTCACCCTCCTTCATCTCGTTTCGCTGTCTTCCTTCCTCCTTCGTCTCGTTTCGGCTTCTTTCACCCTCCTTCGTATCGTTTCGCTCTCTTTCCCCCTCCTTCGTCTCGTTTTGTTCTCTTTCACGCTCCTTCGTCTCGTTTCGCTCTCTTTCACCTTCCTTCGCTTCGTATCGCACTCTTTCACCCTCCTTTGTCTCGTTTCGCTCTCTTTCACCCTCCTTCATCTCGTTTAGCTTTCTTTCACCTTCCTTCGTCTCGTTTCGCTCTCTTTCACCCTCCTTCATCTCGTTTCGCTGTCTTCCTCCCTCCTTCGTCTCGTTTCGGCTTCTTTCACCCTCCTTCGTATCGTTTCGCTCTCTTTCCCCCTCCTTCGTCTCGTTTCGTTCTCTTTCACCCTCCTTCGTCTCGTTTCGCTCTCTTTCACCTTCCTTCGCTTCATATCGCACTCTTTCACCCTCCTTTGTCTCGTTTCGCTCTCTTTCACCCTCCTTCATCTCGTTTAGCTCTCTTTCACCTTCCTTCGACTCGTTTCGCTCTCTTTCACCCTCCTTCGTCTCGTTTCGCTCTCTTTCACCCTCCTTCGTCTCGTTTAGCTCTCTTTCACCCTCCTTCGTCTCGTTTCACTCTTTTTCACCCTCCTTCGTCTCGTTTCGTTCTCTTTCACCCTCCTTCGTCTCGTTTCGCTCTCTTTCACCTTCCTTCGCTTCGTTTCGCACTCTTTCACCCTCCTTTGTCTCGTTTCGCTCTCTTTCACCCTCCTTCATCTCGTTTAGCTGTCTTTCACCTTCCTTCGTCTCGTTTCGCTCTCTTTCACCCTCCTTCGTCTCGTTTCGCTCTCTTTCACCCTCCTTCGTCTCGTTTAGCTCTCTTTCACCCTCCTTCGTCTCGTTTCACTCTTTTTCACCCGCCTTCGTCTCGTTTCGCTCTCTTTCACCCTCCTTCGTCTCGTTTCACTCTTTTTCACCCGCCTTCGTCTCGTTTCGCTCTCTTTCACCCTCGTTCGTCTCGTTTCGCTCTCTTCCACCCTTCTTCGTCTCGTTTCGCGCTCTTTCACCCTCCTTCGGCTCGTTTCGCATTCTTTCACCCTCCTTTGTCTCGTTTCGCTCTCTTTCACTCTCCTTCGTCTCGTTTCGCTCTCTTCCACCCTCCTTCGTCTCGTTTCGCCCTCCTTCACCCTCCTTCGTCTCGTTTCGCTCTCTTTCACCATCCTTCGTCTCGTTTCGCTCTCTTTCACCCTCCTTCGTCTCGTTTCGCTATCTCTCACCCTCCTTCGTCTCGTTTCGCTCTCTTCCACCCTTCTTCGTCTCGTTTCGCTCTCTTTCACCCTCCTTCGTCTCCTTTCGCTCTCTTTCACCCTCCTTCGTCTCGTTTCGCTCTCTTTCGCCCTCCTTCGTCTCGTTTCGCTCTCTTCCACCCTCCTTCGTCTCGTTTCGCTCTCTTTCACCCTCCTTCGGCTCGTTTCGCTCTCTTTCACCCTCCTTCATCTCGTTTCGCTCTCTTTCACCCTCCTTCGGCTCGTTTTGCTCTCTTTCACCCTCCTTCATCTCGTTTCGCTCTCTTTCCTACTCCTTCGTCGCGGTTCGCTCTCTTTCACCTTCCTTCGCCTCGTTTCACTCTCTTTCACCCGCCTTCGTCTCGTTTCGCCCTCTTTCACCCTCCTTCGTCTCGGTTCGCTCTCTTTCACCTTCCTTCGTCTCGTTTCGCTCTCTTTCACCTTCCTTTGTCTAGATTCGCACTCTTTCAACTTCCTTCGCCTCATTTCCCTCTCTTTCACCCTCCTTCATCTCGTTTTGCTCTCTTTCACCCTCCGTCGTCTCGTTTCGCTCTCTTTCGCCCTCCTTCGTCTCGTTTCGCTCTCTCTCAACCTCCTTCGTCTCGTTTCACTCTCTTCCATCCTCCTTTGTCTTGTATCGCCACCTTTCACCCTCCTTTGTCTCGTTTCGCTATCTCTCACCCTCCTTCGTCTCGTTTCGCTCTCTCTCACCCTCCTTCGTCTCGTTTCGCTGTCTTCCTCCCTCCTTCGTCTCGTTTCGCCTTCTTTCACCCTCCTTCGTCTCGTTTCGCTCTCTTTCCCCCTCCTTCGTCTCATTTTGTTCTCTTTCACCCTCCTTCGTCTCGTTTCGCTCTCTTTCACCCTCCTTCATCTCGTTTCGCTGTCTTCCTTCCTCCTTCGTCTCGTTTCGGCTTCTTTCACCCTCCTTCGTATCGTTTCGCTCTCTTTCCCCCTCCTTCGTCTCGTTTTGTTCTCTTTCACGCTCCTTCGTCTCGTTTCGCTCTCTTTCACCTTCCTTCGCTTCGTATCGCACTCTTTCACCCTCCTTTGTCTCGTTTCGCTCTCTTTCACCCTCCTTCATCTCGTTTAGCTTTCTTTCACCTTCCTTCGTCTCGTTTCGCTCTCTTTCACCCTCCTTCATCTCGTTTCGCTGTCTTCCTCCCTCCTTCGTCTCGTTTCGGCTTCTTTCACCCTCCTTCGTATCGTTTCGCTCTCTTTCCCCCTCCTTCGTCTCGTTTCGTTCTCTTTCACCCTCCTTCGTCTCGTTTCGCTCTCTTTCACCTTCCTTCGCTTCATATCGCACTCTTTCACCCTCCTTTGTCTCGTTTCGCTCTCTTTCACCCTCCTTCATCTCGTTTAGCTCTCTTTCACCTTCCTTCGACTCGTTTCGCTCTCTTTCACCCTCCTTCGTCTCGTTTCGCTCTCTTTCACCCTCCTTCGTCTCGTTTAGCTCTCTTTCACCCTCCTTCGTCTCGTTTCACTCTTTTTCACCCTCCTTCGTCTCGTTTCGTTCTCTTTCACCCTCCTTCGTCTCGTTTCGCTCTCTTTCACCTTCCTTCGCTTCGTTTCGCACTCTTTCACCCTCCTTTGTCTCGTTTCGCTCTCTTTCACCCTCCTTCATCTCGTTTAGCTGTCTTTCACCTTCCTTCGTCTCGTTTCGCTCTCTTTCACCCTCCTTCGTCTCGTTTCGCTCTCTTTCACCCTCCTTCGTCTCGTTTAGCTCTCTTTCACCCTCCTTCGTCTCGTTTCACTCTTTTTCACCCGCCTTCGTCTCGTTTCGCTCTCTTTCACCCTCCTTCGTCTCGTTTCGCTCTCTTCCACCCTTCTTCGTCTCGTTTCGCGCTCTTTCACCCTCCTTCGTCTCGTTTCGCTCTCTTTCACCCTCCTTCGTCTCGTTTAGCTCTCTTTCACCCTCCTTCGTCTCGTTTCACTCTTTTTCACCCGCCTTCGTCTCGTTTCGCTCTCTTTCACCCTCGTTCGTCTCGTTTCGCTCTCTTCCACCCTTCTTCGTCTCGTTTCGCGCTCTTTCACCCTCCTTCGGCTCGTTTCGCATTCTTTCACCCTCCTTTGTCTCGTTTCGCTCTCTTTCACTCTCCTTCGTCTCGTTTCGCTCTCTTCCACCCTCCTTCGTCTCGTTTCGCCCTCCTTCACCCTCCTTCGTCTCGTTTCGCTCTCTTTCACCATCCTTCGTCTCGTTTCGCTCTCTTTCACCCTCCTTCGTCTCGTTTCGCTATCTCTCACCCTCCTTCGTCTCGTTTCGCTCTCTTCCACCCTTCTTCGTCTCGTTTCGCTCTCTTTCACCCTCCTTCGTCTCCTTTCGCTCTCTTTCACCCTCCTTCGTCTCGTTTCGCTCTCTTTCGCCCTCCTTCGTCTCGTTTCGCTCTCTTCCACCCTCCTTCGTCTCGTTTCGCTCTCTTTCACCCTCCTTCGGCTCGTTTCGCTCTCTTTCACCCTCCTTCATCTCGTTTCGCTCTCTTTCACCCTCCTTCGGCTCGTTTTGCTCTCTTTCACCCTCCTTCATCTCGTTTCGCTCTCTTTCCTACTCCTTCGTCGCGGTTCGCTCTCTTTCACCTTCCTTCGCCTCGTTTCACTCTCTTTCACCCGCCTTCGTCTCGTTTCGCCCTCTTTCACCCTCCTTCGTCTCGGTTCGCTCTCTTTCACCTTCCTTCGTCTCGTTTCGCTCTCTTTCACCTTCCTTTGTCTAGATTCGCACTCTTTCAACTTCCTTCGCCTCATTTCCCTCTCTTTCACCCTCCTTCATCTCGTTTTGCTCTCTTTCACCCTCCGTCGTCTCGTTTCGCTCTCTTTCGCCCTCCTTCGTCTCGTTTCGCTCTCTCTCAACCTCCTTCGTCTCGTTTCACTCTCTTCCATCCTCCTTCGTCTTGTTTCGCCACCTTTCACCCTCCTTTGTCTCGTTTCGCTATCTCTCACCCTCCTTCGTCTCGTTTCGCTCTCTCTCACCCTCCTTCGTCTCGTTTCGCTGTCTTCCTCCCTCCTTCGTCTCGTTTCGCCTTCTTGCACCCTCCTTCGTCTCGTTTCGCTCTCTTTCCCCCTCCTTCGTCTCATTTTGTTCTCTTTCACCCTCCTTCGTCTCGTTTCGCTCTCTTTCACTCTCCTTCGTCTCGTTTCGCTCTCTTCCACACTCCTTCGTCTCGTTTCGCCCTCTTTCAGCCTCCTTCATCTCGGTTCGCTCTATTTCACCTTCCTTCGTCTCGTTTCGCTCTCTTTCACCCTCCTTTGTCTAGATTCGCACTCTTTCAACTTCCTTCGCCTCATTTCCCTCTCTTTCACCCTCCTTCATCTCGTTTTGCTCTCTTTCACCCTCCGTCGTCTCGTTTCGCTCTCTTTCGCCCTCCTTCGTCTCGTTTCGTTCTCTCTCAACCTCCTTCGTCTCGTTTCACTCTCTTCCACCCTCCTTCGTCTCGTTTCGCCACCTTTCACCCTCCTTTTCTCGTTTCGCTATCTCTCACCCTCCTTCGTCTCGTTTCGCTCTCTTCCACCCTCCTTCGTCTCGTTTCGCCCTCTTTCACTCTCCTTCGTCTCGATTCGCTCTCTCTCACCCTCCTTCGTCTCGTTTCGCTGTCTTCCTCCCTCCTTTGTCTCGTTTCGCCTTCCTTCACCCTCCTTCATCTCATTTTGCCCTCTCTCACCCTTCTTCGTCTCGTTTCGCTCTCTTTCACCCTCCTTCGTCTCCTTTCGCTCTCTTTCACCCTCCTTCGTCTCGATTCGCTCTCTTTCACCCTCCTTCGTCTCCTTTCGCTCTCTTTCACCCTCCTTCGGCTCGTTTTGCTCTCTTTCACCCTCCTTCATCTCGTTTCGCTCTCTTTCCTACTCCTTCGTCGCGGTTCGCTGCCTTTCACCTTCCTTCGCCTCGTTTCACTCTCTTTCACCCGCCTTTGTCTCGTTTCGCCCTCTTTCACCCTCCTTCGTCTCGGTTCGCTCTCTTTCACCTTCCTTCGTCTCGTTTCGCTCTCTTTCACCCTCCTTCGTCTCGGTTCGCTCTCTTTCACCTTCCTTCGTCTCGTTTCGCTCTCTTTCTCCCTCCTTTGTCTCGATTCGCACTCTTTCACCCTCCTTCGGCTCGTTTTGCTCTCTTTCACCCTCCTTCATCTCGTTTCGCTCTCTTTCCTACTCCTTCGTCGCGGTTCGCTCTCTTTCACCTTCCTTCGCCTCGTTTCACTCTCTTTCACCCGCCTTCGTCTCGTTTCGCCCTCTTTCACCCTCCTTCGTCTCGGTTCGCTCTCTTTCACCTTCCTTCGTCTCGTTTCGCTCTCTTTCACCTTCCTTTGTCTAGATTCGCACTCTTTCAACTTCCTTCGCCTCATTTCCCTCTCTTTCACCCTCCTTCATCTCGTTTTGCTCTCTTTCACCCTCCGTCGTCTCGTTTCGCTCTCTTTCGCCCTCCTTCGTCTCGTTTCGCTCTCTCTCAACCTCCTTCGTCTCGTTTCACTCTCTTCCATCCTCCTTCGTCTTGTTTCGCCACCTTTCACCCTCCTTTGTCTCGTTTCGCTATCTCTCACCCTCCTTCGTCTCGTTTCGCTCTCTCTCACCCTCCTTCGTCTCGTTTCGCTGTCTTCCTCCCTCCTTCGTCTCGTTTCGCCTTCTTGCACCCTCCTTCGTCTCGTTTCGCTCTCTTTCCCCCTCCTTCGTCTCATTTTGTTCTCTTTCACCCTCCTTCGTCTCGTTTCGCTCTCTTTCACCTTCCTTCGCCTCGTTTCGCTCTCTTTCACCCTCCTTTGTCTCGTTTCGATCTCTGTCACCCTCCTTCATCTCGTGTAGCTCTCTTTCACCTTCCTTCGTCTCATTTCGCTCTCTTACACCCTCCTTCGTCTCGTTTCGCTCTCTTTCACCCTCCTTCATCTCGTTTCGCTCTCTTTCACCCTCCTTCGTCTCGTTTCACTCTCTTTCACCCTTCTTCGCCTCGTTTCGCTCTCTTTCACCCACCTTCGTCTTGTTTCGCTCTCTTTCACCCTCCTTCTTCTCGTTTCGCTCTCTTCCACACTCCTTCGTCTCGTTTCACTCTCTTCCACCCTCCTTCGTCTCGTTTCGCCACCTTTCACCCTCCTTCGTCTCGTTTCGCTATCTCTCACCCTCCTTCGTCTCGTTTCGCTCTCTTCCACCCTCCTTCGTCTCGTTTCGCCCTCTTTCACTCTCCTTCGTCTCGATTCGCTCTCTTTCACCCTCCTTCGTCTCGTTTCGCTCTCTTTCAACCTCCTTCGTCTCGTTTCGCTCTTTTTCACCCTCCTTCGTCTCGTTTCCCTCTCTTTGACCCACCTTCATCTTGTTTCGCTCTCTCTCACCGTCCTTCGTCTCGTTTCACTCTCTTTCACCTTCCTTCGTCTTGTTTCGCTCTCTTTCACCCTCCTTCGTCTCGTTTCGCTCTCTTTCACCCTCCTTCGTCTCGTTCCGCTCTCTTTCTCCCTCCTTCGTCTCGTTTAGCTCTCTTTCACCCTCCTTCGTCTCGTTTCACTCTTTTTCACCCTCCTTCATCTCGTTTCGCTCTCTTTCACCCTCCTTCGTCTCGTTTCGCTCTCTTTCCCCCTCCTTCGTCTCGTTTCGTTCTCTTTAACCCTCCTTCGTCTAGTTTCACTCACTTTCACCTTCATTCGCCTCGTTTCGCTCTCTTTCACCCACCTTCGTCTCGTTTCGCTCTCTTTCACCCTCCTTTGTCTCGTTTCGCTGTCTTTCACTCTCCATCGTCTCGTTTCGCTCTCTTCCACCCTCCTTCGTCTCGTTTCACTCTTTTTCACCCTCCTTCATCTCGTTTCGCTCTCTTTCACCCTCCTTCGTCTCGTTTCGCTCTCTTTCCCCCTCCTTCGTCTCGTTTCGTTCTCTTTAACCCTCCTTCGTCTAGTTTCACTCACTTTCACCTTCAGATATTGAGACTCTGGTCAAAAAGAAGAAGGAGGCATATGACGTACATAAGCAACTGGGATCAAGTAGATCCCTTGAAGAGTATAGAGATTGTCGAAATAGAGTTAAGAGGGAAATCAGGAGGGCAAAAAGGGGACATGAAATTGCTTTGGCAAATAATGCAAGGGAGAATCCAAAGAGATTCTACAGATACATAAAGGGGAAAAGAGTAACTAGGGACAGAGTAGGGCCTCTTAAGGATCAACAAGGGCATTTATGTGCAGAGCCACAAGAGTTGGGTGAGATCCTGAATGAATATTTCTCATCGATATTCACGGTGGAGAAAGGCATGGATGTTAGGAAACTAAGGGAAATAAATAGTGATGTCTTGAGAAGTGTGCATATTACAGAGGAGGAGGTGCTGGAAGTCTTAAAGCGCATCAAGGTAGATAAATCCCCGGGACCTGATGAAATGTATCCCAGGATGTTGTGGGAGGCTAGGGAGGAAATTGCGGGTCCCCTAACCGAGATATTTGAATCATCGGCAGCCACAGGTGAGGTGCCTGAAGATTGGAGAGTGGCGAATGTTGTGCCCTTGTTTAAGAAGGGCAGCAGGGAAAAGCCTGGGAACTACAGACCGGTGAGCCTAACGTCTGTAGTAGGTAAGTTGCTAGAAGGTATTCTGAGAGACAGGATCTACAAGCATTTAGAGAGGCAAGGACTGATTCGGGGCAGTCAGCATGGCTTTGTGCGTGGAAAATCATGTCTCACAAATTTGATTGAGTTTTTTGAGGGAGTGACCAAGAAGGTAGATGAGGGTAGTGCAGTAGACGTTGTCTACATGGACTTTAGCAAAGCCTTTGACAAGGTACCGCATGGGAGGTTGTTGCAGAAGGTTAAAGCTCACGGGATCCAGGGTGAGGTTGCCAATTGGATTCAAAATTGGCTGGACGACAGAAGGCAGAGGGTGGTTGTAGAGGGTTGTTTTTCAAACTGGAGGCCTGTGACCAGTGGTGTGCCTCAGGGATCGGTGCTGGGTCCACTGTTATTTGTGATTTATATTAATGATTTGGATGAGAATTTAGGAGGCATGGTTAGTAAGTTTGCAGATGACACCAAGATTGGTGGCATAGTGGATAGTGAAGAAGGTTATCTAGGATTGCAACGGGATCTTGATCAATTAGGCCAGTGGGCCGACGAATGGCAGATGGAGTTTAATTTAGATAAATGTGAGGTGATGCATTTTGGCAGATCGAATCAGGCCAGGACCTACTCAGTTAATGGTATGGCATTGGGGAGAGTTATAGAACAAAGAGATCTAGGAGTACAGGTTCATAGCTCCTTGAAGGTGGAGTCGCAGGTGGACAGGGTGGTGAAGAAGGCATTCGGCATGCTTGGTTTCATTGGTCAGAACATTGAATATAGGAGTTGGGACGTCTTGTTGAAGTTGTACAAGACATTGGTACGGCCACACTTGGAATACTGTGTGCAGTTCTGGTCACCCTATTATAGAAAGGATATTATTAAACTAGAAAGAGTGCAGAAAAGATTTACTAGGATGTTGCCGGGACTTGATGGTTTGAGTTATAAGGAGAGGCTGGATAGACTGGGACTATTTTCCCTGGAGCGTAGGAGGCTTAGGGGTGATCTTATAGAGGTCTATAAAATAATGAGGGGCATAGATAAGGTAGATAGTCAACATCTTTTCCCAAAGGTAGGGGAGTCTAAAACTAGAGGGCATAGGTTTAAGGTGAGAGGGGAGAGATTCAGAAGGGCCCAGAGGGGCAATTTCTTCACTCAGAGGGTAGTGAGTGTCTGGAATGGGCTGCCAGAGGTAGTAGTAGAAGCGGGTACAATTGTGTCTTTCAAAAAGCATTTAGATGGTTACATGGGTAAGATGGGTATAGAGGGTTATGGGCCAAGTGCGGGCAACTGGGACTAGCTTAAATGGTAAAAAACTGGGCGGCATGGACTGGTTGGGCCGAAGGGCCTGTTTCCATGCTGTAAACTTCTATGATTCTATGATTCTATGATTCTATGATTCGCCTCGTTTCGCTCTCTTTCACCCTCCTTCGGCTCGTTTCGCATTCTTTCACCCTCCTTTGTCTCGTTTCGCTCTCTTTCACTCTCCTTCGTCTCGTTTCGCTCTCTTCCACCCTCCTTCGTCTCGTTTCGCCCTCCTTCACCCTCCTTCGTCTCGTTTCGCTCTCTTTCACCATCCTTCGTCTCGTTTCGCTGTCTTCCTCCCTCCTTCGTCTCGTTTCGCCTTCCTTCACCCTCCTTCATCTCGTTTTGCCCTCTCTCACCCTTCTTCGTCTCGTTTCGCTCTCTTTCACCCTCCTTCGTCTCCTTTCGCTCTCTTTCACCCTCCTTCGTCTCGTTTCGCTCTCTTACGCCCTCCTTCGTCTCGTTCCGCTCTCTTCCACCCTCCTTCGTCTCGTTTCGCTCTCTTTCACCCTCCTTCGGCTCGTTTCGCTCTCTTTCACCCTCCTTCATCTCGTTTCGCTCTCTTTCACCCTCCTTCATCTCGTTTCGCTCTCTTTCCTACTCCTTCGTCGCGGTTCGCTCTCTTTCACCTTCCTTCGCCTCGTTTCACTCTCTTTCACCCGCCTTCATCTCGTTTCGCCCTCTTTCACCCTCCTTCGTCTCGGTTCGCTCTCTTTCACCTTCCTTCGTCTCGTTTCGCTCTCTTTCACCCTCCTTTGTCTAGATTCGCACTCTTTCAACTTCCTTCGCCTCATTTCCCTCTCTTTCACCCTCCTTCATCTCGTTTTGCTCTCTTTCACCCTCCGTCGTCTCGTTTCGCTCTCTTTCGCCCTCCTTCGTCTCGTTTCGCTCTCTCTCAACCTCCTTCGTCTCGTTTCACTCTCTTCCATCCTCCTTCGTCTTGTTTCGCCACCTTTCACCCTCCTTTGTCTCGTTTCGCTATCTCTCACCCTCCTTCATCTCGTTTCGCTCTCTCTCACCCTCCTTCGTCTCGTTTCGCTGTCTTCCTCCCTCCTTCGTCTCGTTTCGCCTTCTTTCACCCTCCTTCGTCTCGTTTCGCTCTTTCCCCCTCCTTCGTCTCATTTTGTTCTCTTTCACCCTCCTTCGTCTCGTTTCGGTCTCTTTCACCTTCCTTCGCCTCGTTTCGCTCTCTTTCACCCTCCTTTGTCTCGTTTCGATCTCTGTCACCCTCCTTCATCTCGTTTAGCTCTCTTTCACCTTCCTTCGTCTCGTTTCGCTCTCTTACACCCTCCTTCGTCTCGTTTCGCTCTCTTTCACCCTCCTTCATCTCGTTTCGCTCTCTTTCACCCTCCTTCGTCACGTTTCGCTCTCTTTCACCCTTCTTCGCCTCGTTTCGCTCTCTTTCACCCACCTTCGTCTCGTTTCGCTCTCTTTCACCCTCCTTCATCTCGTTTCGCTCTCTTCCACACTCCGTCGTCTCGTTTCGCTCTCCGTCGCCCTGCTTCGTCTCGTTTCGCTCTCTCTCAACCTCCTTCGTCTCGTTTCACTCTCTTCCACCCTCCTTCGTCTCGTTTCGCCACCTTTCACCCTCCTTCGTCTCGTTTCGCTATCTCTCACCCTCCTTCGTCTCGTTTCGCACTCTTCCTCCCTCCTTCGTCTCGTTTCGCCCTCTTTCACTCTCCTTCGTCTCGATTCGCTCTCTTTCACCCTCCTTCGTCTCGTTTCGCTCTCTTTCACCCTCCTTCGTCTCGTTTCGCTCTCTTTCACCCTCCTTCATCTTGTTTCGCTCTCTTTCTCCCCCCTTCGTCTCGTTTAGCTCTCTTTCACCCTCCTTCGTCTCGTTTCACTCTTTTTCACCCTCCTTCATCTCGTTTCGCTCTCTTTCACCCTCCTTCGTTTCGTTTCGCTCTCTTTCCCCCTCCTTCGTCTCGTTTTGTTCTCTTTAAACCTCCTTCGTCTAGTTTCACTCACTTTCACCTTCATTCGCCTCGTTTTGCTCTCTTTCACCCACCTTCGTCTCGTTTCGCTCTCTTTCACCCTCCTTCATCTCGTTTCGCTCTCTTCCACCCTCCGTCGTCTCGTTTCGCTCTCTTTCGCCCTCCTTCGTCTCGTTTCGCTCTCTCTCAACCTCCTTCGTCTCGTTTCACTCTCTTCCACCCTCCTTCGTCTCGTTTCGTCACCTTTCACCCTCCTTCATCTCGTTTCGCTATCTCTCACCCTCCTTCATCTCGTTTCGCTCTCTTCCACCCTCCTTCGTCTCGTTTCGCCCTCTTTCACTCTCCTTCGTCTCGATTCGCTCTCTTTCACCCTCCTTCGTCTCGTTTCGCTCACTTTCAACCTACTTCGTCTCGTTTCGCTCTTTTTCACCCTCCTTCGTCTCGTTTCCATCTCTTTGACCCACCTTCATCTTGTTTCGCTCTCTCTCACCGTCCTTCGTCTCGTTTCACTCTCTTTCACACTCCTTCGTCTTTTTCCCTCTCTTTCACCCTCCTTCGTCTCCTTTCGCTATCTCTCACCCTCCTTCGACTCGTTTCGCTCTCTTCCACCCTCCTTCGCCTCGTTTCGCACTCTTTCACCCTCCTTCGTCTCGATTCGCTCTCTTTCACCCTCCTTCGTCTCGTTTCGGCTTCTTTCACCCTCCTTCGTATCGTTTCGCTCTCTTTCCCCCTCCTTCGTCTCGTTTCGTTCTCTTTCACCCTCCTTCGTCTCGTTTCGCTCTCTTTCACCTTCCTTCGCTTCGTTTCGCACTCTTTCACCCTCCTTTGTCTCGTTTCGCTCTCTTTCACCCTCCTTCATCTCGTTTAGCTCTCTTTCATCTTCCTTCGTCTCGTTTCGCTCTCTTTCACCCTCCTTCGTCTCGTTTCGCTCTCTTTCACCCTCCTTCGTCTCGTTTAGCTCTCTTTCACCCTCCTTCGTCTAGTTTCACTCTTTTTCACCCTCCTTCGTCTCGTTTCGCTCTCTCTCACCCTCCTTCGTCTCGTTTCGCTCTCTTCCACCCTTCTTCGTCTCGTTTCGCGCTCTTTCACCCTCCTTCGGCTCGTTTCGCACTCTTTCACCCTCCTTTGTCTCGTTTCGCTCTCTTTCACTCTCCTTCGTCTCGTTTCGCTCTCTTCCTCCCTCCTTCGTCTCGTTTCGCCCTCCTTCACCCTCCTTCGTCTCGTTTCGCTCTCTTTCACCATCCTTCGTCTCGTTTCGCTCTCTTTCACCCTCCTTCGTCTCGTTTCGCTATCTCTCACCCTCCTTCGTCTCGTTTCGCTCTCTTCCACCGTCCTTCGTCTCGTTTCGCTCTCTCTCACCCTCCTTCGTCTCGTTTCGCTGTCTTCCTCCCTCCTTCGTCTCGTTTCGCCTTCCTTCACCCTCCTTCATCTCGTTTTGCCCTCTCTCACCCTTCTTCGTCTCGTTTCGCTCTCTTTCACCCTCCTTCGTCTCCTTTCGCTCTCTTTCACCCTCCTTCATCTCGTTTCGCTCTCTTTCGCCCTCCTTCGTCTCGTTTCGCTCTCTTCCACCCTCCTTCGTCTCGTTTCGCTCTCTTTCACCCTCCTTCGGCTCGTTTCGCTCTCTTTCACCCTCCTTCATCTCGTTTCGCTCTCTTTCACCCTCCTTCGGCTCGTTTTGCTCTCTTTCACCCTCCTTCATCTCGTTTCGCTCTCTTTCCTACTCCTTCGTCGCGGTTCGCTCTCTTTCACCTTCCTTCGCATCGTTTCACTCTCTTTCACCCGCCTTCGTCTCGTTTCGCCCCCTTTCACCCTCCTTCGTCTCGGTTCGCTCTCTTTCACCTTCCTTCGTCTCGTTTCGCTCTCTTTCACCCTCCTTTGTCTAGATTCGCACTCTTTCAACTTCCTTCGCCTCTTTTCCCTCTCTTTCACCCTCCTTCATCTCGTTTCGCTCTCTTTCCCCCTCCTTCGTCTCATTTTGTTCTCTTCCACCCTCCGTCGTCTCGTTTCGCTCTCCTTCGCCCTCCTTCGTCTCGTTTCGCTCTCTCTCAACCTCCTTCGTCTCGTTTCACTCTCTTCCACCCTCCTTCGTCTCGTTTCGCCACCTTTCACCCTCCTTCGTCTCGTTTCGCTATCTCTCACCCTCCTTCGTCTCGTTTCGCTCTCTTCCACCCTCCTTCGTCTCGTTTCGCCCTCTTTCAGTCTCCTTCGTCTCGATTCGCTCTCTTTCACCCTCCTTCGTCTCGTTTCGCTCACTTTCAACCTCCTTCGTCTCGTTTCGCTCTTTTTCACCCTCCTTCGTCTCGTTTCCCTCTCTTTGACCCACCTTCATCTTGTTTCGCTCTCTCTCACCGTCCTTCGTCTCGTTTCACTCTCTTTCACTTTCCTTCGTCTCGTTTCGCTCTCTTTCACCCTCCTTCGTCTCGTTCCGCTCTCTTTCTCCCTCCTTCGTCTCGTTTAGCTCTCTTTCACCCTCCTTCGTCTCGTTTCACTCTTTTTCACCCTCCTTCATCTCGTTTCGCTCTCTTTCACCCTCCTTCGTCTCGTTTCGCTCTCTTTCCCCCTCCTTCGTCTCGTTTCGTTCTCTTTAACCCTCCTTCGTCTAGTTTCACTCACTTTCACCTTCATTCGCCTCGTTTCGCTCTCTTTCACCCACCTTCGTCTCGTTTCGCTCTCTTTCACCCTCCTTCATCTCGTTTCGCTCTCTTCCACCCTCCGTCGTCTCGTTTCGCTCTCTTTCGCCCTCCTTCGTCTCGTTTCGCTCTCTCTCAACCTCCTTCGTCTCGTTTCACTCTCTTCCACCCTCCTTCGTCTCATTTCGTCACCTTTCACCCTCCATCGTCTCGTTTCGCTATCTCTCACCCTCCTTCGTCTCGTTTCGCTCTCTTCCACCCTCCTTCGTCTCGTTTCGCCCTCTTTCACTCTCCTTCGTCTCGATTCGCTCTCTTTCACCCTCCTTCGTCTCGTTTCGCTCACTTTCAACCTCCTTCGTCTCGTTTCGCTCTTTTTCACCCTCCTTCGTCTCGTTTCCCTCTCTTTGACCCACCTTCATCTTGTTTTGCTCTCTCTCACCGTCCTTCGTCTCGTTTCACTCTCTTTCACCCTCCTTCGTCTCGTTTCGCTCTCTTTCACCCTCCTTCGTCTCCTTTCGCTATCTCACACCCTCCTTCGACTCGTTTCGCTCTCTTCCCCCCTCCTTCGTCTCGTTTCGGCTTCTTTCACCCACCTTCGTATCGTTTCGCTCTCTTTCCCCCTCCTTCATCTCGTTTCGTTCTCTTTCACCCTCCTTCGTCTCGTTTCGCTCGCTTTCACCTTCCTTCGCTTCGTTTCGCACTCTTTCACCCTCCTTTGTCTCGTTTCGCTCTCTTTCACCCTCCTTTGTCTCGTTTCGATCTCTTTCACCCTCCGTCATCTCGTTTAGCTCTCTTTCACCTTCCTTCGTCTCGTTTCGCTCTCTTTCACCCTCCTTCGACTCGTTTCGCTCTCTTTCACCCTCCTTCATCTCGTTTCGCTGTCTTCCTCCCTCCTTCGTCTCGTTTCGGCTTCTTTCACCCTCCTTCGTATCGTTTCGCTCTCTTTCCCCCTCCTTCGTCTCGTTTCGTTCTCTTTCACCCTCCTTCGTCTCGTTTCGCTCTCTTTCACCTTCCTTCGCTTCGTTTCGCACTCTTTCACCCTCCTTTGTCTCGTTTCGCTCTCTTTCACCCTCCTTCATCTCGTTTAGCTCTCTTTCACCTTCCTTCGTCTCGTTTCGCTCTCTTTCACCCTCCTTCGTCTCGTTTCGCTCTCTTTCACCCTCCTTCGTCTCGTTTAGCTCTCTTTCACCCTCCTTCGTCTCGTTTCACTCTTTTTCACCCTCCTTCGTCTCGTTTCGTTCTCTTTCACCCTCCTTCGTCTCGTTTCGCTCTCTTTCACCTTCCTTCGCTTCGTTTCGCACTCTTTCACCCTCCTTTGTCTCGTTTCGCTCTCTTTCACCCTCCTTCATCTCGTTTCGCTCTCTTTCACCTTCCTTCGCTTCGTTTCGCACTCTTTCACCCTCCTTTGTCTCGTTTCGCTCTCTTTCACCCTCCTTCATCTCGTTTAGCTGTCTTTCACCTTCCTTCGTCTCGTTTCGCTCTCTTCCACCCTCCTTCGTCTCGTTTCGCTCTCTTTCACCCTCCTTCGGCTCGTTTCGCTCTCTTTCACCCTCCTTCATCTCGTTTCGCTCTCTTTCACCCTCCTTCGGCTCGTTTTGCTCTCTTTCACCCTCCTTCATCTCGTTTCGGTCTCTTTCCTACTCCTTCGTCGCGGTTCGCTCTCTTTCACCTTCCTTCGCATCGTTTCACTCTCTTTCACCCGCCTTCGTCTCGTTTCGCCCCCTTTCACCCTCCTTCGTCTCGGTTCGCTCTCTTTCACCTTCCTTCGTCTCGTTTCGCTCTCTTTCACCCTCCTTTGTCTAGATTCGCACTCTTTCAACTTCCTTCGCCTCATTTCCCTCTCTTTCACCCTACTTCATCTCGTTTTGCTCTCTTTCACCCTCCGTCGTCTCGTTTCGCTCTCTTTCGCCCTCCTTCGTCTCGTTTCGCTCTCTCTCAACCTCCTTCGTCTCGTTTCACTCTCTTCCATCCTCCTTCGTCTTGTTTCGCCACCTTTCACCCTCCTTCGTCTCGTTTCGCTATCTCTCACCCTCCTTCGTCTCGTTTCGCTCTCTCTCACCCTCCTTCATCTCGTTTCGCTGTCTTCCTCCCTCCTTCGTCTCGTTTCGCTCTCTTTCACCCACCTTCGTCTCGTTTCGCTCTCTTTCACCCTCCTTCACCTCGTTTCGCTCTCTTCCACCCTCCGTCGTCTCGTATCACTCTCTTTCACCCTCCTTCGTCTTGTTTCGCTCTCTCTCAACCTCCTTCATCTCGTTTCACTCTCTTCCACCCTCCTTCGTCTCGTTTCGCCACCTTTCACCCTCCTTCGTCTCGTTTCGCTATCTCTCACCCTCCTTCGTCTCGTTTCGCTCTCTTCCACCCTCCTTCGTCTCGTTTCGCCCTCTTTCACTTTCCTTCGTCTCGATTCGCTCTCTTTCACCCTCCTTCGTCTCGTTTCGCTCTCTTTCAACCTCCTTCATCTCGTTTCGCTCTTTTTCACCCTCCTTCGTCTCGTTTCCCTCTCTTTGACCCACCTTCATCTTGTTTCGCTCTCTCTCACCGTCCTTCGTCTCGTTTCACTCTCTTTCACCCTCCTTTGTCTCGTTTCGCTCTCTTTCACCCTCCATCGTCTCGTTTTGCTCTCTTTCACCCTCCTTCGTCTCGTTTCTCTCTCTTTCACCCACCTTCGTCTCGTTTCGCTCTCTCTCACCCTCCTTCGTCTCGTTTCGCTCTCTTCCACCCTCCTTCGTCTCGTTTCGCCTTCTTTCACCCTCCTTCGTCTCGTTTCGCTCTCTTTCCCCCTCCTTCGTCTCGTTTAGTTCTCTTTAACCCTCCTTCGTCTAGTTTCACTCACTTTCACCTTCATTCGCCTCGTTTCGCTCTCTTTCACCCACCTTCGTCTCGTTTCGCTCTCTTTCACCCTCCTTCATCTCGTTTCGCTCTCTTCCACCCTCCGTCGTCTCGTTTCGCTCTCTTTCGCCCTCCTTCGTCTCGTTTCGCTCTCTTTCACCCTCCTTCATCTCGTTTCGCCTTCTTTCACCCTCCTTCGTCTCGTTTCGCTCTCTTTCCCCCTCCTTCGTCTCATTTTGTTCTCTTTCACCCTCCTTCGTATCGTTTCGCTCTCTTTCACCTTCCTTCGCCTCGTTTCGCTCTCTTTCACCCTCCTTTGTGTCGTTTCGATCTCTGTCACACTCCTTCATCTCGTTTAGCTCTCTTTCACCTTCCTTCGTCTCGTTTCGCTCTCTTTCACCCTCCTTCGTCTCGTTTCACTCTCTTTCACCCTCCTTCATCTCGTTTCACTCTCTTTCACCCTCCTTCGTCTCGTTTCGCTCTCTTCCACCCTCCGTCGTCTCGTTTCGCTCTCTTTCACCCTCCTTCGTCTCGTTTCGCTCTCTCTCAACCTCCTTCATCTCGTTTCACTCTCTTCCACCCTCCTTCGTCTTGTTTCGCCACCTTTCACCCTCCTTCGTCTCGTTTCGCTATCTCTCACCCTCCTTCGTCTCGTTTCGCTCTCTTCCACCCTCCTTCGTCTCGTTTCGCCCTCTTTCACTTTCCTTCGTCTCGATTCGCTCTCTTTCACCCTCCTTCGTCTCGTTTCGCTCTCTTTCAACCTCCTTCATCTCGTTTCGCTCTTTTTCACCCTCCTTCGTCTCGTTTCCCTCTCTTTGACCCACCTTCATCTTGTTTCGCTCTCTCTCACCGTCCTTCGTCTCGTTTCACTCTCTTTCACCCTCCTTTGTCTCGTTTCGCTCTCTTTCACCCTCCATCGTCTCGTTTCGCTCTCTTTCACCCTCCTTCGTCTCGTTTCTCTCTCTTTCACCCACCTTCGTCTCGTTTCACTCTCTCTCACCCTCCTTCGTCTCGTTTCGCTCTCTTCCACCCTCCTTCGTCTCGTTTCGCCTTCTTTCACCCTCCTTCGTCTCGTTTCGCTCTCTCTCAACCTCCTTCATCTCGTTTCACTCTCTTTCACCCTCCTTCGTATCGTTTCGCTCTCTTTCACCTTCCTTCGCCTCGTTTCGCTCTCTTTCACCCTCCTTGGTGTCGTTTCGATCTCTGTCACACTCCTTCATCTCGTTTAGCTCTCTTTCACCTTCCTTCGTCTCGTTTCGCTCTCTTTCACCCTCATTCGTCTCGTTTCACTCTCTTTCACCCTCCTTCATCTCGTTTCACTCGCTTTCACCCTCCTTCGTCTCGTTTCGCTCTCTTCCACCCTCCGTCGTCTCGTTTCGCTCTCTTTCACCCTCCTTCGTCTCGTTTCGCTCTCTCTCAACCTCCTTCATCTCGTTTCACTCGCTTTCACCCTCCTTCGTCTCGTTTCGCTCTCTTTCACCCTCCTTCGTCTCGTTTCGCTCTCTTCCACCCTCCGTCGTCTCGTTTCGCTCTCTTCCACCCTCCTTCGTCTCGTTTCGCCCTCTTTCACTTTCCTTCGTCTCGATTCGCTCTCTTTCACCCTCCTTCGTCTCGTTTCGCTCTCTTTCAACCTCCTTCATCTCGTTTCGCTCTTTTTCACCCTCCTTCGTCTCGTTTCCCTCTCTTTGACCCACCTTCATCTTGTTTCGCTCTCTCTCACCGTCCTTCGTCTCGTTTCACTCTCTTTCACCCTCCTTTGTCTCGTTTCGCTCTCTTTCACCCTCCATCGTCTCGTTTCGCTCTCTTTCACCCTCCTTCGTCTCGTTTCTCTCTCTTTCACCCACCTTCGTCTCGTTTCGCTCTCTCTCACCCTCCTTCGTCTCGTTTCGCTCTCTTCCACCCTCCTTCGTCTCGTTTCGCCTTCTTTCACCCTCCTTCGTCTCGTTTCGCTCTCTTTCCCCCTCCTTCGTCTCGTTTCGTTCTCTTTAACCCTCCTTCGTCTAGTTTCACTCACTTTCACCTTCATTCGCCTCGTTTCGCTCTCTTTCACCCACCTTCGTCTCGTTTCGCTCTCTTTCACCCTCCTTCATCTCGTTTCGCTCTCTTCCACCCTCCTTCGTCTCGTTTCGCTCTCTTTCGCCCTCCTTCGTCTCGTTTCACTCTTTTTCACCCTCCTTCGTCTCGTTTCGCTCTCTTTCACCCTCCTTCGTCTCGTTTCGCTCTCTTCCACCCTTCTTCGTCTCGTTTCGCGCTCTTTCACCCTCCTTCGGCTCGTTTCGCACTCTTTCACCCTCCTTTGTCTCGTTTCGCTCTCTTTCACTCTCCTTCGTCTCGTTTCGCTCTCTTCCACCCTCCTTCGTCTCGTTTCGCCCTCCTTCACCCTCCTTCGTCTCGTTTCGCTCTCTTTCACCATCCTTCGTCTCGTTTCGCTCTCTTTCACCCTCCTTCGTCTCGTTTCGCTATCTCTCACCCTCCTTCGTCTCGTTTCGCTCTCTTCCACCGTCCTTCATTTCGTTTCGCTCTCTCTCACCCTCCTTCGTCTCGTTTCGCTGTCTTCCTCCCTCCTTCATCTCGTTTCGCCTTCCTTCACCCTCCTTCATCTCGTTTTGCCCTCTCTCACCCTTCTTCGTCTCGTTTCGCTCTCTTTCACTTTCCTTCGTCTCCTTTCGTTATCTTTCACCCTCCTTCGTCTCGTTTCGCTCTCTTTCACCCTCCTTCGGCTCGTTTTGCTCTCTTTCACCCTCCTTCATCTCGTTTCGCTCTCTTTCCTACTCCTTCGTCGCGGTTCGCTCTCTTTCACCTTCCTTCGCCTCGTTTCACTCTCTTTCACCCGCCTTCGTCTCGTTTCGCCCTCTTTCACCCTCCTTTGTCTCGGTTCGCTCTCTTTCACCTTCTTTCGTCTCGTTTCGCTCTCTTTCAACCTCCTTTGTATGGATTCGCACTCTTTCAACTTCCTTCGCCTCATTTCCCTCTCTTTCACCCTCCTTCATCTCGTTTTGCTCTCTTTCACCCTCCGTCGTCTCGTTTCGCTCTCTTTCGCCCTCCTTCGTCTCGTTTCGCTCTCTCTCAACCTCCTTCGTCTCGTTTCACTCTCTTCCATCCTCCTTCGTCTTGTTTCGCCACCTTTCACCCTCCTTTGTCTTGTTTCGCTATCTCTCACCCTCCTTCGTCTCGTTTCGCTCTCTCTCACCCTCCTTCGTCTCGTTTCGCTGTCTTCCTCCCTCCTTCGTCTCGTTTCGCCTTCTTTCACCCTCCTTCGTCTCGTTTCGCTCTCTTTCCCCCTCCTTCGTCTCATTTTGTTCTCTTTCACCCTCCTTCGTCTCGTTTCGCTCTCTTTCACCTTCCTTCGCCTCGTTTCGCTTCTTTCACCCTCCTTTGTCTCGTTTCGATCTCTGTCACCCTCCTTCATCTCGTTTAGCTCTCGTTCACCTTCCTTCGTCTCGTTTCGCTCTCTTACACCCTCCTTCGTCTCGTTTCGCTCTCTTTCACCCTCCTTCGTCTCGTTTCCCTCTCTTTCACCCTCATTCGTCTCGTTTCGCCCTCTTTCACTCTCCTTCGTCTCGATTCGCTCTCTTTCACCCTCCTTCGTCTCGTTTCGCTCTCTTTCAACCTCCTTCGTCTCGTTTCGCTCTTTTTCACCCTCCTTCGTCTCGTTTCCCTCTCTTTGACCCACCTTCATCTTGTTTCGCTCTCTCTCACCGTCCTTCGTCTCGTTTCACTCCCTTTCACCTTCCTTCGTCTTGTTTCGCTCTCTTTCACCCTCCTTCGTCTCGTTTCGCTCTCTTTCACCCTCCTTCGTCTCGTTCCGCTCTCTTTCTCCCTCCTTCGTCTCGTTTCGCTCTCTTTCACCCTCCTTCGTCTCGTTCCGCTCTCTTTCTCCCTCCTTCGTCTCGTTTCGCTCTCTTTCCCCCTCCTTCGTCTCGTTTCGTTCTCTTTAACCCTCCTTCGTCTAGTTTCACTCACTTTCACCTTCATTCGCCTCGTTTCGCTCTCTTTCACCCACCTTCGTCTCGTTTCGCTCTCTTTCACCCTCCTTCATCTCGTTTCGCTCTCTTCCACCCTCCGTCGTCTCGTTTCGCTCTCTTTCGCCCTCCTTCGTCTCGTTTCGCTCTCTCTCAACCTCCTTCGTCTCGTTTCACTCTCTTCCACCCTCCTTCGTCTCGTTTCGTCACCTTTCACCCTCCATCGTCTCGTTTCGCTATCTCTCACCCTCCTTCGTCTCGTTTCGCTCTCTTCCACCCTCCTTCGTCTCGTTTCGCCCTCTTTCACTCTCCTTCGTCTAGATTCGCTCTCTTTCACCCTCCTTCGTCTCGTTTCGCTGTCTTTCACCCTCCTTCGTCTCGTTTCGCTCTCTCTCACCCTCCTTCGTCTCGTTTCGCTGTCTTCCTCCCTCCTTCGTCTCGTTTCGCCTTCTTTCACCCTCCTTCATCTCGTTTCGCTCTCTTTCCCCCTCCTTCGTCTCCTTTTGTTCTCTTTCACCCTCCTTCGTCTCGTTTCGCTCTCTTTCACCTTCCTTCGCCTCGTTTCGCTCTCTTTCACCCTCCTTTGTCTCGTTTCGATCTCTGTCACCCTCCTTCATCTCGTTTAGCTCTCTTTCACCTTCCTTCGTCTCGTTTCGCTCTCTTACACCCTCCTTCGTCTCGTTTCGCTCTCTTTCACCCTCCTTCATCTCGTTTCGCTCTCTTTCACCCTCCTTCGTCTCGTTTCGCTCTCTTTCACCCTTCTTCGCCTCGTTTCGCTCTCTTTCACCCACCTTCGTCTCGTTTCGCTCTCTTTCACCCTCCTTCATCTCGTTTCGCTCTCTTCCACACTCCGTCATCTCGTTTCGCTCTCCTTCGCTCTCCTTCGTCTCGTTTCGCTCTCTCCCAACCTCCTTCGTCTCGTTTCACTCTCTTCCACCCTCCTTCGTCTCGTTTCGCCACCTTTCACCCTCCTTCGTCTCGTTTCGCTATCTCTCACCCTCCTTCGTCTCGTTTCGCTCTCTTCCACCCTCATTCGTCTCGTTTCGCCCTCTTTCACTCTCCTTCGTCTCGATTCGCTCTCTTTCACCCTCCTTCGTCTCGTTTCGCTCTCTTTCAACCTCCTTCGTCTCGTTTCGCTCTTTTTCACCCTCCTTCGTCTCGTTTCCCTCTCTTTGACCCACCTTCATCTTGTTTCGCTCTCTCTCACCGTCCTTCGTCTAGTTTCACTCTCTTTCACCTTCCTTCGTCTTGTTTCGCTCTCTTTCACCCTCCTTCGTCTCGTTCCGCTCTCTTTCTCCCTCCTTCGTCTCGTTTCGCTCTCTTTCACCCTCCTTCGTCTCGTTCCGCTCTCTTTCTCCCTCCTTCGTCTCGTTTCGCTCTCTTTCCCCCTCCTTCGTCTCGTTTCGTTCTCTTTAACCCTCCTTCGTCTAGTTTCACTCACTTTCACCTTCATTCGCCTCATTTCGCTCTCTTTCACCCACCTTCGTCTCGTTTCGCTCTCTTTCACCCTCCTTCATCTCGTTTCGCTCTCTTCCACCCTCCGTCGTCTCGTTTCGCTCTCTTTCGCCCTCCTTCGTCTCGTTTCGCTCTCTCTCAACCTCCTTCGTCTCGTTTCACTCTCTTCCACCCTCCTTCGTCTCATTTCGTCACCTTTCACCCTCCATCGTCTCGTTTCGCTATCTCTCACCCTCCTTCGTCTCGTTTCGCTCTCTTCCACCCTCCTTCATCTCGTTTCGCCCTCTTTCACTCTCCTTCGTCTCGATTCGCTCTCTTTCACCCTCCTTCGTCTCGTTTCGCTCACTTTCAACCTCCTTCGTCTCGTTTCGCTCTTTTTCACCCTCCTTCGTCTCGTTTCCCTCTCTTTGACCCACCTTCATCTTGTTTCGCTCTCTCTCACCGTCCTTCGTCTCGTTTCACTCTCTTTCACCCTCCTTCGTCTCGTTTCGCTCTCTTTCACCCTCCTTCGTCTCCTTTCGCTATCTCTCACCCTCCTTCGACTCGTTTCGCTCTCTTCCCCCCTCCTTCGTCTCGTTTCGGCTTCTTTCACCCTCCTTCGTATTGTTTCGCTCTCTTTCCCCCTCCTTCGTCTCGTTTCGTTCTCTTTCACCCTCCTTCGTCTCGTTTCGCTCTCTTTCACCTTCCTTCGCTTCGTTTCGCACTCTTTCACCCTCCTTTGTCTCGTTTCGCTCTCTTTCACCCTCCTTTGTCTCGTTTCGATCTCTTTCACCCTCCGTCATCTCGTTTAGCTCTCTTTCACCTTCCTTCGTCTCGTTTCGCTCTCTTTCACCCTCCTTCGACTCGTTTCGCTCTCTTTCACCCTCCTTCATCTCGTTTCGCTGTCTTCCTCCCTCCTTCGTCTCGTTTCGGCTTCTTTCACCCTCCTTCGTATCGTTTCGCTCTCTTTCCCCCTCCTTCATCTCGTTTCGTTCTCTTTCACCCTCCTTCGTCTCGTTTCGCTCTCTTTCACCTTCCTTCGCTTCGTATCGCACTCTTTCACCCTCCTTTGTCTCGTTTCGCTCTCTTTCACCCTCCTTCATCTCGTTTAGCTCTCTTTCACCTTCCGTCGTCTCGTTTCGCTCTCTTTCACCCTCCTTCGTCTCGTTTCGCTCTCTTTCACCCTCCTTCGTCTCGTTTAGCTCTCTTTCACCCTCCTTCGTCTCGTTTCACTCTTTTTCACCCTCCTTCGTCTCGTTTCGTTCTCTTTCACCCTCCTTCGTCTCGTTTCGCTCTCTTTCACCTTCCTTCGCTTCGTTTCGCACTCTTTCACCCTCCTTTGTCTCGTTTCGCTCTCTTTCACCCTCCTTCATCTCGTTTAGCTGTCTTTCACCTTCCTTCGTCTCGTTTCGCTCTCTTTCACTCTCCTTCGTCTCGTTTCGCTCTCTTTCACCCTCCTTCGTCTCGTTTAGCTCTCTTTCACCCTCCTTCGTCTCGTTTCACTCTTTTTCACCCGCCTTCGTCTCGTTTCGCTCGCTTTCACCCTCCTTCGTCTCGTTTCGCTCTCTTTCACCCTCCTTCATCTCGTTTAGCTGTCTTTCACCTTCCTTCGTCTCGTTTCGCTCTCTTTCACCCTCCTTCGTCTCGTTTAGCTCTCTTTCACCCTCCTTCGTCTCGTTTCACTCTTTTTCACCCGCCTTCGTCTCGTTTCGCTCTCTTTCACCCTCCTTCGTCTCGTTTCGCTCTCTTTCACCCTCCTTCGTCTCGTTTAGCTCTCTTTCACCCTCCTTCGTCTCGTTTCACTCTTTTTCACCCTCCTTCGTCTCGTTTCGTTCTCTTTCACCCTCCTTCGTCTCGTTTCGCTCTCTTTCACCTTCCTTCGCTTCGTTTCGCACTCTTTCACCCTCCTTTGTCTCGTTTCGCTCTCTTTCACCCTCCTTCATCTCGTTTAGCTGTCTTTCACCTTCCTTCGTCTCGTTTCGCTCTCTTTCACTCTCCTTCGTCTCGTTTCGCTCTCTTTCACCCTCCTTCGTCTCGTTTAGCTCTCTTTCACCCTCCTTCGTCTCGTTTCACTCTTTTTCACCCGCCTTCGTCTCGTTTCGCTCGCTTTCACCCTCCTTCGTCTCGTTTCGCTCTCTTTCACCCTCCTTCATCTCGTTTAGCTGTCTTTCACCTTCCTTCGTCTCGTTTCGCTCTCTTTCACTCTCCTTCGTCTCGTTTCGCATTCTTTCACCCTCCTTTGTCTCGTTTCGCTCTCTTTCACTCTCCTTCGTCTCGTTTCGCTCTCTTCCACCCTCCTTCGTCTCGTTTCACCCTCCTTCGTCTCGTTTCGCTCTCTTTCACCATCCTTCGTCTCGTTTCGCTCCCTTTCACCCTCCTTCGTCTCGTTTCGCTATCTCTCACCCTCCTTCGTCTCGTTTCGCTCTCTTCCACCCTTCTTCGTCTCGTTTCGCTCTCTTTCACCCTCCTTCGTCTCCTTTCGCTCTCTTTCACCCTCCTTCGTCTCGTTTCGCTCTCTTTCGCCCTCCTTCGTCTCGTTTCGCTCTCTTCCACCCTCCTTCGTCTCGTTTCGCTCTCTTTCACCCTCCTTCGGCTCGTTTCGCTCTCTTTCACCCTCCTTCATCTCGTTTTGCTCTCTTTCACCCTCCTTCGGCTCGTTTTGCTCTCTTTCACCCTCCTTCATCTCGTTTCGCTCTCTTTCCTACTCCTTCGTCGCGGTTCGCTCTCTTTCACCTTCCTTCGTCTCGTTTCACTCTCTTTCACCCGCCTTCGTCTCGTTTCGCCCTCTTTCACCCTCCTTCGTCTCGGTTCGCTCTCTTTCACCTTCCTTCGTCTCGTTTCGCTCTCTTTCACCTTCCTTTGTCTAGATTCGCACTCTTTCAACTTCCTTCGCCTCATTTCCCTCTCTTTCACCCTCCTTCATCTCGTTTTGCTCTCTTTCACCCTCCGTCGTCTCGTTTCGCTCTCTCTCAACCTCCTTCGTCTCGTTTCACTCTCTTCCATCCTCCTTTGTCTTGTATCGCCACCTTTCACCCTCCTTTGTCTCGTTTCGCTATCTCTCACCCTCCTTCGTCTCGTTTCGCTCTCTCTCACCCTCCTTCGTCTCGTTTCGCTGTCTTCATCCCTCCTTCGTCTCGTTTCGCCTTCTTTCACCCTCCTTCGTCTCGTTTCGCTCTCTTTCCCCCTCCTTCGTCTCATTTTGTTCTCTTTCACCCTCCTTCGTCTCGTTTCGCTCTCTTTCACCCTCCTTCATCTCGTTTCGCTGTCTTCCTTCCTCCTTCGTCTCGTTTCGGCTTCTTTCACCCTCCTTCGTATCGTTTCGCTCTCTTTCCCCCTCCTTCGTCTCGTTTCGTTCTCTTTCACGCTCCTTCGTCTCGTTTCGCTCTCTTTCACCTTCCTTCGCTTCGTATCGCACTCTTTCACCCTCCTTTGTCTCGTTTCGCTCTCTTTCACCCTCCTTCATCTCGTTTAGCTCTCTTTCACCTTCCTTCGTCTCGTTTCGCTCTCTTTCACCCTCCTTCATCTCGTTTCGCTGTCTTCCTCCCTCCTTCGTCTCGTTTCGGCTTCTTTCACCCTCCTTCGTATCGTTTCGCTCTCTTTCCCCCTCCTTCGTCTCGTTTCGTTCTCTTTCACCCTCCTTCGTCTCGTTTCGCTCTCTTTCACCTTCCTTCGCTTCGTATCGCACTCTTTCACCCTCCTTTGTCTCGTTTCGCTCTCTTTCACCCTCCTTCATCTCGTTTAGCTCTCTTTCACCTTCCTTCGACTCGTTTCGCTCTCTTTCACCCTCCTTCGTCTCGTTTCGCTCTCTTTCACCCTCCTTCGTCTCGTTTAGCTCTCTTTCACCCTCCTTCGTCTCGTTTCACTCTTTTTCACCCTCCTTCGTCTCGTTTCGTTCTCTTTCACCCTCCTTCGTCTCGTTTCGCTCTCTTTCACCTTCCTTCGCTTCGTTTCGCACTCTTTCACCCTCCTTTGTCTCGTTTCGCTCTCTTTCACCCTCCTTCATCTCGTTTAGCTGTCTTTCACCTTCCTTCGTCTCGTTTCGCTCTCTTTCACCCTCCTTCGTCTCGTTTCGCTCTCTTTCACCCTCCTTCGTCTCGTTTAGCTCTCTTTCACCCTCCTTCGTCTCGTTTCACTCTTTTTCACCCGCCTTCGTCTCGTTTCGCTCTCTTTCACCCTCCTTCGTCTCGTTTCGCTCTCTTCCACCCTTCTTCGTCTCGTTTCGCGCTCTTTCACCCTCCTTCGGCTCGTTTCGCATTCTTTCACCCTCCTTTGTCTCGTTTCGCTCTCTTTCACTCTCCTTCGTCTCGTTTCGCTCTCTTCCACCCTCCTTCGTCTCGTTTCGCCCTCCTTCACCCTCCTTCGTCTCGTTTCGCTCTCTTTCACCATCCTTCGTCTCGTTTCGCTCTCTTTCACCCTCCTTCGTCTCGTTTCGCTATCTCTCACCCTCCTTCGTCTCGTTTCGCTCTCTTCCACCCTTCTTCGTCTCGTTTCGCTCTCTTTCACCCTCCTTCGTCTCCTTTCGCTCTCTTTCACCCTCCTTCGTCTCGTTTCGCTCTCTTTCGCCCTCCTTCGTCTCGTTTCGCTCTCTTCCACCCTCCTTCGTCTCGTTTCGCTCTCTTTCACCCTCCTTCGGCTCGTTTCGCTCTCTTTCACCCTCCTTCATCTCGTTTCGCTCTCTTTCACCCTCCTTCGGCTCGTTTTGCTCTCTTTCACCCTCCTTCATCTCGTTTCGCTCTCTTTCCTACTCCTTCGTCGCGGTTCGCTCTCTTTCACCTTCCTTCGCCTCGTTTCACTCTCTTTCACCCGCCTTCGTCTCGTTTCGCCCTCTTTCACCCTCCTTCGTCTCGGTTCGCTCTCTTTCACCTTCCTTCGTCTCGTTTCGCTCTCTTTCACCTTCCTTTGTCTAGATTCGCACTCTTTCAACTTCCTTCGCCTCATTTCCCTCTCTTTCACCCTCCTTCATCTCGTTTTGCTCTCTTTCACCCTCCGTCGTCTCGTTTCGCTCTCTTTCGCCCTCCTTCGTCTCGTTTCGCTCTCTCTCAACCTCCTTCGTCTCGTTTCACTCTCTTCCATCCTCCTTCGTCTTGTTTCGCCACCTTTCACCCTCCTTTGTCTCGTTTCGCTATCTCTCACCCTCCTTCGTCTCGTTTCGCTCTCTCTCACCCTCCTTCGTCTCGTTTCGCTGTCTTCCTCCCTCCTTCGTCTCGTTTCGCCTTCTTGCACCCTCCTTCGTCTCGTTTCGCTCTCTTTCCCCCTCCTTCGTCTCATTTTGTTCTCTTTCACCCTCCTTCGTCTCGTTTCGCTCTCTTTCACTCTCCTTCGTCTCGTTTCGCTCTCTTCCACACTCCTTCGTCTCGTTTCGCCCTCTTTCAGCCTCCTTCATCTCGGTTCGCTCTATTTCACCTTCCTTCGTCTCGTTTCGCTCTCTTTCACCCTCCTTTGTCTAGATTCGCACTCTTTCAACTTCCTTCGCCTCATTTCCCTCTCTTTCACCCTCCTTCATCTCGTTTTGCTCTCTTTCACCCTCCGTCGTCTCGTTTCGCACTCTTTCGCCCTCCTTCGTCTCGTTTCGTTCTCTCTCAACCTCCTTCGTCTCGTTTCACTCTCTTCCACCCTCCTTCGTCTCGTTTCGCCACCTTTCACCCTCCTTTTCTCGTTTCGCTATCTCTCACCCTCCTTCGTCTCGTTTCGCTCTCTTCCACCCTCCTTCGTCTCGTTTCGCCCTCTTTCACTCTCCTTCGTCTCGATTCGCTCTCTCTCACCCTCCTTCGTCTCGTTTCGCTGTCTTCCTCCCTCCTTTGTCTCGTTTCGCCTTCCTTCACCCTCCTTCATCTCATTTTGCCCTCTCTCACCCTTCTTCGTCTCGTTTCGCTCTCTTTCACCCTCCTTCGTCTCCTTTCGCTCTCTTTCACCCTCCTTCGTCTCGTTTCGCTCTCTTTCGCCCTCCTTCGTCTCGTTTCGCTCTCTTCCACCCTCCTTCGTCTCATTTCGCTCTCTTTCACCCTCCTTCGGCTCGTTTCGCTCTCTTTCACCCTCCTTCGGCTCGTTTTGCTCTCTTTCACCCTCCTTCATCTCGTTTCGCTCTCTTTCCTACTCCTTCGTCGCGGTTCGCTCTCTTTCACCTTCCTTCGTCTCGTTTCGCTCTCTTTCACCCTCCTTTGTCTCGATTCGCACTCTTTCACCTTCCTTCGCCTCGTTTCACTCTCTTTCACCCTCCTTCGTCTCGTTTCGCCCTCTTTCACCCTCCTTCGTCTCGGTTCGCTCTCTTTCACCTTCCTTCGTCTCGTTTCGCTCTCTTTCACCCTCCTTTGTCTAGATTCGCACTCTTTCAACTTCCTTCGCCTCATTTCCCTCTATTTCACCCTCCTTCATCTCGTTTTGCTCTCTTTCACCCTCCTTCGTCTCGTTTCGCTCTCTTTCACTCTCCTTCGTCTCGTTTCGCTCTCTTCCACACTCCTTCGTCTCGTTTCGCCCTCTTTCAGCCTCCTTCATCTCGGTTCGCTCTATTTCACCTTCCTTCGTCTCGTTTCGCTCTCTTTCACCCTCCTTTGTCTCGATTCGCACTCTTTCACCTTCCTTCGCCTCGTTTCACTCTCTTTCACCCTCCTTCATCTCGTTTCGCTCTCTTTCACCCTCCTTCGTCTCGTTTCGCTCTCTTTCACCCTCCTTCGTCTCGGTTCACTCTCTCTCACCCTCCTTCGTCTCGTTTCGCTGTCTTCCTCCCTCCTTCGTCTCGTTTCGCCTTCTTTCACCCTCCTTCGTCTCGTTTCGCTCTCTTTCCCCCTCCTTCGTCTCATTTTGTTCTCTTTCACCCTCCTTCGTATCGTTTCGCTCTCTTTCACCTTCCTTCGCCTCGTTTCGCTCTCTTTCACCCTCCTTTGTCTCGTTTCGATCTCTGTCACACTCCTTCATCTCGTTTAGCTCTCTTTCACCTTCCTTCGTCTCGTTTCGCTCTCTTTCACCCTCCTTCGTCTCGTTTCACTCTCTTTCACCCTCCTTCATCTCGTTTCACTCTCTTTCACCCTCCTTCGTCTCGTTTCGCTCTCTTTCACCCTTCTTCGCCTCGTTTCGCTCTCTTTCACCCACCTTCGTCTCGTTTCGCTCTCTTTCACCCTCCTTCACCTCGTTTCACTCTTATCCACCCTCCGTCGTCTCGTATCGCTCTCTTTCACCCTCCTTCGTCTCGTTTCGCTCTCTCTCAACCTCCTTCATCTCGTTTCACTCTCTTCCACCCTCCTTCGTCTCGTTTCGCCACCTTTCACCCTCCTTCGTCTCGTTTCGCTATCTCTCACCCTCCTTCGTCTCGTTTCGCTCTCTTCCACCCTCCTTCGTCTCGTTTCGCCCTCTTTCACTTTCCTTCGTCTCGATTCGCTCTCTTTCACCCTCCTTCGTCTCGTTTCGCTCTCTTTCACCCTCCTTCGGCTCGTTTTGCTCTCTTTCACCCTCCTTCATCTCGTTTCGCTCTCTTTCCTACTCCTTCGTCGCGGTTCGCTGCCTTTCACCTTCCTTCGCCTCGTTTCACTCTCTTTCACCCGCCTTTGTCTCGTTTCGCCCTCTTTCACCCTCCTTCGTCTCGGTTCGCTCTCTTTCACCTTCCTTCGTCTCGTTTCGCTCTCTTTCACCCTCCTTCGTCTCGGTTCGCTCTCTTTCACCTTCCTTCGTCTCGTTTCGCTCTCTTTCTCCCTCCTTTGTCTCGATTCGCACTCTTTCACCCTCCTTCGGCTCGTTTTGCTCTCTTTCACCCTCCTTCATCTCGTTTCGCTCTCTTTCCTACTCCTTCGTCGCGGTTCGCTCTCTTTCACCTTCCTTCGCCTCGTTTCACTCTCTTTCACCCGCCTTCGTCTCGTTTCGCCCTCTTTCACCCTCCTTCGTCTCGGTTCGCTCTCTTTCACCTTCCTTCGTCTCGTTTCGCTCTCTTTCACCTTCCTTTGTCTAGATTCGCACTCTTTCAACTTCCTTCGCCTCATTTCCCTCTCTTTCACCCTCCTTCATCTCGTTTTGCTCTCTTTCACCCTCCGTCGTCTCGTTTCGCTCTCTTTCGCCCTCCTTCGTCTCGTTTCGCTCTCTCTCAACCTCCTTCGTCTCGTTTCACTCTCTTCCATCCTCCTTCGTCTTGTTTCGCCACCTTTCACCCTCCTTTGTCTCGTTTCGCTATCTCTCACCCTCCTTCGTCTCGTTTCGCTCTCTCTCACCCTCCTTCGTCTCGTTTCGCTGTCTTCCTCCCTCCTTCGTCTCGTTTCGCCTTCTTGCACCCTCCTTCGTCTCGTTTCGCTCTCTTTCCCCCTCCTTCGTCTCATTTTGTTCTCTTTCACCCTCCTTCGTCTCGTTTCGCTCTCTTTCACCTTCCTTCGCCTCGTTTCGCTCTCTTTCACCCTCCTTTGTCTCGTTTCGATCTCTGTCACCCTCCTTCATCTCGTGTAGCTCTCTTTCACCTTCCTTCGTCTCATTTCGCTCTCTTACACCCTCCTTCGTCTCGTTTCGCTCTCTTTCACCCTCCTTCATCTCGTTTCGCTCTCTTTCACCCTCCTTCGTCTCGTTTCACTCTCTTTCACCCTTCTTCGCCTCGTTTCGCTCTCTTTCACCCACCTTCGTCTTGTTTCGCTCTCTTTCACCCTCCTTCTTCTCGTTTCGCTCTCTTCCACACTCCTTCGTCTCGTTTCACTCTCTTCCACCCTCCTTCGTCTCGTTTCGCCACCTTTCACCCTCCTTCGTCTCGTTTCGCTATCTCTCACCCTCCTTCGTCTCGTTTCGCTCTCTTCCACCCTCCTTCGTCTCGTTTCGCCCTCTTTCACTCTCCTTCGTCTCGATTCGCTCTCTTTCACCCTCCTTCGTCTCGTTTCGCTCTCTTTCAACCTCCTTCGTCTCGTTTCGCTCTTTTTCACCCTCCTTCGTCTCGTTTCCCTCTCTTTGACCCACCTTCATCTTGTTTCGCTCACTCTCACCGTCCTTCGTCTCGTTTCACTCTCTTTCACCTTCCTTCGTCTTGTTTCGCTCTCTTTCACCCTCCTTCGTCTCGTTTCGCTCTCTTTCACCCTCCTTCGTCTCGTTCCGCTCTCTTTCTCCCTCCTTCGTCTCGTTTAGCTCTCTTTCACCCTCCTTCGTCTCGTTTCACTCTTTTTCACCCTCCTTCATCTCGTTTCGCTCTCTTTCACCCTCCTTTGTCTCGTTTCGCTCTCTTTCCCCCTCCTTCGTCTCGTTTCGTTCTCTTTAACCCTCCTTCGTCTAGTTTCACTCACTTTCACCTTCATTCGCCTCGTTTCGCTCTCTTTCACCCACCTTCGTCTCGTTTCGCTCTCTTTCACCCTCCTTTGTCTCGTTTCGCTGTCTTTCACTCTCCATCGTCTCGTTTCGCTCTCTTCCACCCTCCTTCGTCTCGTTTCACTCTTTTTCACCCTCCTTCATCTCGTTTCGCTCTCTTTCACCCTCCTTCGTCTCGTTTCGCTCTCTTTCCCCCTCCTTCGTCTCGTTTCGTTCTCTTTAACCCTCCTTCGTCTAGTTTCACTCACTTTCACCTTCAGATATTGAGACTCTGGTCAAAAAGAAGAAGGAGGCATATGACGTACATAAGCAACTGGGATCAAGTAGATCCCTTGAAGAGTATAGAGATTGTCGAAATAGAGTTAAGAGGGAAATCAGGAGGGCAAAAAGGGGACATGAAATTGCTTTGGCAAATAATGCAAGGGAGAATCCAAAGAGATTCTACAGATACATAAAGGGGAAAAGAGTAACTAGGGACAGAGTAGGGCCTCTTAAGGATCAACAAGGGCATTTATGTGCAGAGCCACAAGAGTTGGGTGAGATCCTGAATGAATATTTCTCATCGATATTCACGGTGGAGAAAGGCATGGATGTTAGGAAACTAAGGGAAATAAATAGTGATGTCTTGAGAAGTGTGCATATTACAGAGGAGGAGGTGCTGGAAGTCTTAAAGCGCATCAAGGTAGATAAATCCCCGGGACCTGATGAAATGTATCCCAGGATGTTGTGGGAGGCTAGGGAGGAAATTGCGGGTCCCCTAACCGAGATATTTGAATCATCGGCAGCCACAGGTGAGGTGCCTGAAGATTGGAGAGTGGCGAATGTTGTGCCCTTGTTTAAGAAGGGCAGCAGGGAAAAGCCTGGGAACTACAGACCGGTGAGCCTAACGTCTGTAGTAGGTAAGTTGCTAGAAGGTATTCTGAGAGACAGGATCTACAAGCATTTAGAGAGGCAAGGACTGATTCGGGGCAGTCAGCATGGCTTTGTGCGTGGAAAATCATGTCTCACAAATTTGATTGAGTTTTTTGAGGGAGTGACCAAGAAGGTAGATGAGGGTAGTGCAGTAGACGTTGTCTACATGGACTTTAGCAAAGCCTTTGACAAGGTACCGCATGGGAGGTTGTTGCAGAAGGTTAAAGCTCACGGGATCCAGGGTGAGGTTGCCAATTGGATTCAAAATTGGCTGGACGACAGAAGGCAGAGGGTGGTTGTAGAGGGTTGTTTTTCAAACTGGAGGCCTGTGACCAGTGGTGTGCCTCAGGGATCGGTGCTGGGTCCACTGTTATTTGTGATTTATATTAATGATTTGGATGAGAATTTAGGAGGCATGGTTAGTAAGTTTGCAGATGACACCAAGATTGGTGGCATAGTGGATAGTGAAGAAGGTTATCTAGGATTGCAACGGGATCTTGATCAATTAGGCCAGTGGGCCGACGAATGGCAGATGGAGTTTAATTTAGATAAATGTGAGGTGATGCATTTTGGCAGATCGAATCAGGCCAGGACCTACTCAGTTAATGGTATGGCATTGGGGAGAGTTATAGAACAAAGAGATCTAGGAGTACAGGTTCATAGCTCCTTGAAGGTGGAGTCGCAGGTGGACAGGGTGGTGAAGAAGGCATTCGGCATGCTTGGTTTCATTGGTCAGAACATTGAATATAGGAGTTGGGACGTCTTGTTGAAGTTGTACAAGACATTGGTACGGCCACACTTGGAATACTGTGTGCAGTTCTGGTCACCCTATTATAGAAAGGATATTATTAAACTAGAAAGAGTGCAGAAAAGATTTACTAGGATGTTGCCGGGACTTGATGGTTTGAGTTATAAGGAGAGGCTGGATAGACTGGGACTTTTTTCCCTGGAGCGTAGGAGGCTTAGGGGTGATCTTATAGAGGTCTATAAAATAATGAGGGGCATAGATAAGGTAGATAGTCAACATCTTTTCCCAAAGGTAGGGGAGTCTAAAACTAGAGGGCATAGGTTTAAGGTGAGAGGGGAGAGATTCAGAAGGGCCCAGAGGGGCAATTTCTTCACTCAGAGGGTAGTGAGTGTCTGGAATGGGCTGCCAGAGGTAGTAGTAGAAGCGGGTACAATTGTGTCTTTCAAAAAGCATTTAGATGGTTACATGGGTAAGATGGGTATAGAGGGTTATGGGCCAAGTGCGGGCAACTGGGACTAGCTTAAATGGTAAAAAACTGGGCGGCATGGACTGGTTGGGCCGAAGGGCCTGTTTCCATGCTGTAAACTTCTATGATTCTATGATTCTATGATTCGCCTCGTTTCGCTCTCTTTCACCCTCCTTCGGCTCGTTTCGCATTCTTTCACCCTCCTTTGTCTCGTTTCGCTCTCTTTCACTCTCCTTCGTCTCGTTTCGCTCTCTTCCACCCTCCTTCGTCTCGTTTCGCCCTCCTTCACCCTCCTTCGTCTCGTTTCGCTCTCTTTCACCATCCTTCGTCTCGTTTCGCTGTCTTCCTCCCTCCTTCGTCTCGTTTCGCCTTCCTTCACCCTCCTTCATCTCGTTTTGCCCTCTCTCACCCTTCTTCGTCTCGTTTCGCTCTCTTTCACCCTCCTTCGTCTCCTTTCGCTCTCTTTCACCCTCCTTCGTCTCGTTTCGCTCTCTTTCGCCCTCCTTCGTCTCGTTTCGCTCTCTTCCACCCTCCTTCGTCTCGTTTCGCTCTCTTTCACCCTCTTTCGGCTCGTTTCGCTCTCTTTCACCCTCCTTCATCTCGTTTCGCTCTCTTTCACCCTCCTTCATCTCGTTTCGCTCTCTTTCCTACTCCTTCGTCGCGGTTCGCTCTCTTTCACCTTCCTTCGCCTCGTTTCACTCTCTTTCACCCGCCATCATCTCGTTTCGCCCTCTTTCACCCTCCTTCGTCTCGGTTCGCTCTCTTTCACCTTCCTTCGTCTCGTTTCGCTCTCTTTCACCCTCCTTTGTCTAGATTCGCACTCTTTCAACTTCCTTCGCCTCATTTCCCTCTCTTTCACCCTCCTTCATCTCGTTTTGCTCTCTTTCACCCTCCGTCGTCTCGTTTCGCTCTCTTTCGCCCTCCTTCGTCTCGTTTCGCTCTCTCTCAACCTCCTTCGTCTCGTTTCACTCTCTTCCATCCTCCTTCGTCTTGTTTCGCCACCTTTCACCCTCCTTTGTCTCGTTTCGCTATCTCTCACCCTCCTTCATCTCGTTTCGCTCTCTCTCACCCTCCTTCGTCTCGTTTCGCTGTCTTCCTCCCTCCTTCGTCTCGTTTCGCCTTCTTTCACCCTCCTTCGTCTCGTTTCGCTCTTTCCCCCTCCTTCGTCTCATTTTGTTCTCTTTCACCCTCCTTCGTCTCGTTTCGGTCTCTTTCACCTTCCTTCGCCTCGTTTCGCTCTCTTTCACCCTCCTTTGTCTCGTTTCGATCTCTGTCACCCTCCTTCATCTCGTTTAGCTCTCTTTCACCTTCCTTCGTCTCGTTTCGCTCTCTTACACCCTCCTTCGTCTCGTTTCGCTCTCTTTCACCCTCCTTCATCTCGTTTCGCTCTCTTTCACCCTCCTTCGTCACGTTTCGCTCTCTTTCACCCTTCTTCGCCTCGTTTCGCTCTCTTTCACCCACCTTCGTCTCGTTTCGCTCTCTTTCACCCTCCTTCATCTCGTTTCGCTCTCTTCCACACTCCGTCGTCTCGTTTCGCTCTCCGTCGCCCTGCTTCGTCTCGTTTCGCTCTCTCTCAACCTCCTTCGTCTCGTTTCACTCTCTTCCACCCTCCTTCGTCTCGTTTCGCCACCTTTCACCCTCCTTCGTCTCGTTTCGCTATCTCTCACCCTCCTTCGTCTCGTTTCGCACTCTTCCTCCCTCCTTCGTCTCGTTTCGCCCTCTTTCACTCTCCTTCGTCTCGATTCGCTCTCTTTCACCCTCCTTCGTCTCGTTTCGCTCTCTTTCACCCTCCTTCGTCTCGTTTCGCTCTCTTTCACCCTCCTCCATCTTGTTTCGCTCTCTTTCTCCCCCCTTCGTCTCGTTTAGCTCTCTTTCACCCTCCTTCGTCTCGTTTCACTCTTTTTCACCCTCCTTCATCTCGTTTCGCTCTCTTTCACCCTCCTTCGTCTCGTTTCGCTCTCTTTCCCCCTCCTTCGTCTCGTTTTGTTCTCTTTAAACCTCCTTCGTCTAGTTTCACTCACTTTCACCTTCATTCGCCTCGTTTTGCTCTCTTTCACCCACCTTCGTCTCGTTTCGCTCTCTTTCACCCTCCTTCATCTCGTTTCGCTCTCTTCCACCCTCCGTCGTCTCGTTTCGCTCTCTTTCGCCCTCCTTCGTCTCGTTTCGCTCTCTCTCAACCTCCTTCGTCTCGTTTCACTCTCTTCCACCCTCCTTCGTCTCGTTTCGTCACCTTTCACCCTCCTTCATCTCGTTTCGCTATCTCTCACCCTCCTTCATCTCGTTTCGCTCTCTTCCACCCTCCTTCGTCTCGTTTCGCCCTCTTTCACTCTCCTTCGTCTCGATTCGCTCTCTTTCACCCTCCTTCGTCTCGTTTCGCTCACTTTCAACCTACTTCGTCTCGTTTCGCTCTTTTTCACCCTCCTTCGTCTCGTTTCCATCTCTTTGACCCACCTTCATCTTGTTTCGCTCTCTCTCACCGTCCTTCGTCTCGTTTCACTCTCTTTCACACTCCTTCGTCTTTTTCCCTCTCTTTCACCCTCCTTCGTCTCCTTTCGCTATCTCTCACCCTCCTTCGACTCGTTTCGCTCTCTTCCACCCTCCTTCGTCTCGTTTCGCACTCTTTCACCCTCCTTCGTCTCGATTCGCTCTCTTTCACCCTCCTTCGTCTCGTTTCGGCTTCTTTCACCCTCCTTCGTATCGTTTCGCTCTCTTTCCCCCTCCTTCGTCTCGTTTCGTTCTCTTTCACCCTCCTTCGTCTCGTTTCGCTCTCTTTCACCTTCCTTCGCTTCGTTTCGCACTCTTTCACCCTCCTTCGTCTCGTTTCGCTCTCTTTCACCCTCCTTCATCTCGTTTCGCTCTCTTCCACACTCCGTCGTCTCGTTTCGCTCTCCGTCGCCCTGCTTCGTCTCGTTTCGCTCTCTCTCAACCTCCTTCGTCTCGTTTCACTCTCTTCCACCCTCCTTCGTCTCGTTTCGCCACCTTTCACCCTCCTTCGTCTCGTTTCGCTATCTCTCACCCTCCTTCGTCTCGTTTCGCACTCTTCCTCCCTCCTTCGTCTCGTTTCGCCCTCTTTCACTCTCCTTCGTCTCGATTCGCTCTCTTTCACCCTCCTTCGTCTCGTTTCGCTCTCTTTCACCCTCCTTCGTCTCGTTTCGCTCTCTTTCACCCTCCTCCATCTTGTTTCGCTCTCTTTCTCCCCCCTTCGTCTCGTTTAGCTCTCTTTCACCCTCCTTCGTCTCGTTTCACTCTTTTTCACCCTCCTTCATCTCGTTTCGCTCTCTTTCACCCTCCTTCGTCTCGTTTCGCTCTCTTTCCCCCTCCTTCGTCTCGTTTTGTTCTCTTTAAACCTCCTTCGTCTAGTTTCACTCACTTTCACCTTCATTCGCCTCGTTTTGCTCTCTTTCACCCACCTTCGTCTCGTTTCGCTCTCTTTCACCCTCCTTCATCTCGTTTCGCTCTCTTCCACCCTCCGTCGTCTCGTTTCGCTCTCTTTCGCCCTCCTTCGTCTCGTTTCGCTCTCTCTCAACCTCCTTCGTCTCGTTTCACTCTCTTCCACCCTCCTTCGTCTCGTTTCGTCACCTTTCACCCTCCTTCATCTCGTTTCGCTATCTCTCACCCTCCTTCATCTCGTTTCGCTCTCTTCCACCCTCCTTCGTCTCGTTTCGCCCTCTTTCACTCTCCTTCGTCTCGATTCGCTCTCTTTCACCCTCCTTCGTCTCGTTTCGCTCACTTTCAACCTACTTCGTCTCGTTTCGCTCTTTTTCACCCTCCTTCGTCTCGTTTCCATCTCTTTGACCCACCTTCATCTTGTTTCGCTCTCTCTCACCGTCCTTCGTCTCGTTTCACTCTCTTTCACACTCCTTCGTCTTTTTCCCTCTCTTTCACCCTCCTTCGTCTCCTTTCGCTATCTCTCACCCTCCTTCGACTCGTTTCGCTCTCTTCCACCCTCCTTCGTCTCCTTTCGCACTCTTTCACCCTCCTTCGTCTCGATTCGCTCTCTTTCACCCTCCTTCGTCTCGTTTCGGCTTCTTTCACCCTCCTTCGTATCGTTTCGCTCTCTTTCCCCCTCCTTCGTCTCGTTTCGTTCTCTTTCACCCTCCTTCGTCTCGTTTCGCTCTCTTTCACCTTCCTTCGCTTCGTTTCGCACTCTTTCACCCTCCTTTGTCTCGTTTCGCTCTCTTTCACCCTCCTTCATCTCGTTTAGCTCTCTTTCATCTTCCTTCGTCTCGTTTCGCTCTCTTTCACCCTCCTTCGTCTCGTTTCGCTCTCTTTCACCCTCCTTCGTCTCGTTTAGCTCTCTTTCACCCTCCTTCGTCTAGTTTCACTCTTTTTCACCCTCCTTCGTCTCGTTTCGCTCTCTTTCACCCTCCTTCGTCTCGTTTCGCTCTCTTCCACCCTTCTTCGTCTCGTTTCGCGCTCTTTCACCCTCCTTCGGCTCGTTTCGCACTCTTTCACCCTCCTTTGTCTCGTTTCGCTCTCTTTCACTCTCCTTCGTCTCGTTTCGCTCTCTTCCACCCTCCTTCGTCTCGTTTCGCCCTCCTTCACCCTCCTTCGTCTCGTTTCGCTCTCTTTCACCATCCTTCGTCTCGTTTCGCTCTCTTTCACCCTCCTTCGTCTCGTTTCGCTATCTCTCACCCTCCTTCGTCTCGTTTCGCTGTCTTCCACCGTCCTTCGTCTCGTTTCGCTCTCTCTCACCCTCCTTCGTCTCGTTTCGCTGTCTTCCTCCCTCCTTCGTCTCGTTTCGCCTTCCTTCACCCTCCTTCATCTCGTTTTGCCCTCTCTCACCCTTCTTCGTCTCGTTTCGCTCTCTTTCACCCTCCTTCGTCTCCTTTCGCTCTCTTTCACCCTCCTTCGTCTCGTTTCGCTCTCTTTCGCCCTCCTTCGTCTCGTTTCGCTCTCTTCCACCCTCCTTCGTCTCGTTTCGCTCTCTTTCACCCTCCTTCGGCTCTTTTCGCTCTCTTTCACCCTCCTTCATCTCGTTTCGCTCTCTTTCACCCTCCTTCGGCTCGTTTTGCTCTCTTTCACCCTCCTTCATCTCGTTTCGCTCTCTTTCCTACTCCTTCGTCGCGGTTCGCTCTCTTTCACCTTCCTTCGCATCGTTTCACTCTCTTTCACCCGCCTTCGTCTCGTTTCGCCCCCTTTCACCCTCCTTCGTCTCGGTTCGCTCTCTTTCACCTTCCTTCGTCTCGTTTCGCTCTCTTTCACCCTCCTTTGTCTAGATTCGCACTCTTTTAACTTCCTTCGCCTCTTTTCCCTCTCTTTCACCCTCCTTCATCTCGTTTCGCTCTCTTTCCCCCTCCTTCGTCTCATTTTGTTCTCTTTCACCCTCCTTCGTCTCGTTTCGCTCTCTTTCACCTTCCTTCGCCTCGTTTCGCTCTCTTTCACCCTCCTTTGTCTCGTTTCGATCTCTGTCACACTCCTTCATCTCGTTTAGCTCTCTTTCACCTTCCTTCGTCTCGTTTCGCTCTCTTTCACCCTCCTTCGTCTCGTTTCGCTCTCTTTCACCCTCCTTCATCTCGTTTCGCTCTCTTTCACCCTCCTTCGTCTCGTTTCGCTCTCTTTCACCCTTCTTCGCCTCGTTTCGCACTCTTTCACCCACCTTCGTCTCGTTTCGCTCTCTTTCACCCTCCTTCATCTCGTTTCGCTCTCTTCCACCCTCCGTCGTCTCGTTTCGCTCTCCTTCGCCCTCCTTCGTCTCGTTTCGCTCTCTCTCAACCTCCTTCGTCTCGTTTCACTCTCTTCCACCCTCCTTCGTCTCGTTTCGCCACCTTTCACCCTCCTTCGTCTCGTTTCGCTATCTCTCACCCTCCTTCGTCTCGTTTCGCTCTCTTTCACCCTCCTTCATCTCGTTTCGCTCTCTTCCACCCTCCGTCGTCTCGTTTCGCTCTCCTTCGCCCTCCTTCGTCTCGTTTCGCTCTCTCTCAACCTCCTTCGTCTCGTTTCACTCTCTTCCACCCTCCTTCGTCTCTTTTCGCCACCTTTCACCCTCCTTCGTCTCGTTTCGCTATCTCTCACCCTCCTTCGTCTCGTTTCGCTCTCTTCCACCCTCCTTCGTCTCGTTTCGCCCTCTTTCAGTCTCCTTCGTCTCGATTCGCTCTCTTTCACCCTCCTTCGTCTCGTTTCGCTCACTTTCAACCTCCTTCGTCTCGTTTCGCTCTTTTTCACCCTCCTTCGTCTCGTTTCCCTCTCTTTGACCCACCTTCATCTTGTTTCGCTCTCTCTCACCGTCCTTCGTCTCGTTTCACTCTCTTTCACTTTCCTTCGTCTCGTTTCGCTCTCTTTCACCCTCCTTCGTCTCGTTCCGCTCTCTTTCTCCCTCCTTCGTCTCGTTTAGCTCTCTTTCACCCTCCTTCGTCTCGTTTCACTCTTTTTCACCCTCCTTCATCTCGTTTCGCTCTCTTTCACCCTCCTTCGTCTCGTTTCGCTCTCTTTCCCCCTCCTTCGTCTCGTTTCGTTCTCTTTAACCCTCCTTCGTCTAGTTTCACTCACTTTCACCTTCATTCGCCTCGTTTCGCTCTCTTTCACCCACCTTCGTCTCGTTTCGCTCTCTTTCACCCTCCTTCATCTCGTTTCGCTCTCTTCCACCCTCCGTCGTCTCGTTTCGCTCTCTTTCGCCCTCCTTCGTCTCGTTTCGCTCTATCTCAACCTCCTTCGTCTCGTTTCACTCTCTTCCACCCTCCTTCGTCTCGTTTCGTCACCTTTCACCCTCCATCGTCTCGTTTCGCTATCTCTCACCCTCCTTCATCTCGTTTCCCTCTCTTTGACCCACCTTCATCTTGTTTTGCTCTCTCTCACCGTCCTTCGTCTCGTTTCACTCTCTTTCACCCTCCTTCGTCTCGTTTCGCTCTCTTTCACCCTCCTTCGTCTCCTTTCGCTATCTCTCACCCTCCTTCGACTCGTTTCGCTCTCTTCCCCCCTCCTTCGTCTCGTTTCGGCTTCTTTCACCCTCCTTCGTATCGTTTCGCTCTCTTTCCCCCTCCTTCATCTCGTTTCGTTCTCTTTCACCCTCCTTCGTCTCGTTTCGCTCGCTTTCACCTTCCTTCGCTTCGTTTCGCACTCTTTCACCCTCCTTTGTCTCGTTTCGCTCTCTTTCACCCTCCTTTGTCTCGTTTCGATCTCTTTCACCCTCCGTCATCTCGTTTAGCTCTCTTTCACCTTCCTTCGTCTCGTTTCGCTCGCTTTCACCTTCCTTCGCTTCGTTTCGCACTCTTTCACCCTCCTTTGTCTCGTTTCGCTCTCTTTCACCCTCCTTTGTCTCGTTTCGATCTCTTTCACCCTCCGTCATCTCGTTTAGCTCTCTTTCACCTTCCTTCGTCTCGTTTCGCTCTCTTTCACCCTCCTTCGACTCGTTTCGCTCTCTTTCACCCTCCTTCATCTCGTTTCGCTGTCTTCCTCCCTCCTTCGTCTCGTTTCGGCTTCTTTCACCCTCCTTCGTATCGTTTCGCTCTCTTTCCCCCTCCTTCGTCTCGTTTTGTTCTCTTTCACCCTCCTTCGTCTCGTTTCGCTCTCTTTCACCTTCCTTCGCTTCGTTTCGCACTCTTTCACCCTCCTTTGTCTCGTTTCGCTCTCTTTCACCCTCCTTCATCTCGTTTAGCTCTCTTTCACCTTCCTTCGTCTCGTTTCGCTCTCTTTCACCCTCCTTCGTCTCGTTTCGCTCTCTTTCACCCTCCTTCGTCTCGTTTAGCTCTCTTTCACCCTCCTTCGTCTCGTTTCACTCTTTTTCACCCTCCTTCGTCTCGTTTCGTTCTCTTTCACCCTCCTTCGTCTCGTTTCGCTCTCTTTCACCTTCCTTCGCTTCGTTTCGCACTCTTTCACCCTCCTTTGTCTCGTTTCGCTCTCTTTCACCCTCCTTCATCTCGTTTCGCTCTCTTTCACCTTCCTTCGCTTCGTTTCGCACTCTTTCACCCTCCTTTGTCTCGTTTCGCTCTCTTTCACCCTCCTTCATCTCGTTTAGCTGTCTTTCACCTTCCTTCGTCTCGTTTCGCTCTCTTCCACCCTCCTTCGTCTCGTTTCGCTCTCTTTCACCCTCCTTCGGCTCGTTTCGCTCTCTTTCACCCTCCTTCATCTCGTTTCGCTCTCTTTCACCCTCCTTCGGCTCGTTTTGCTCTCTTTCACCCTCCTTCATCTCGTTTCGCTCTCTTTCCTACTCCTTCGTCGCGGTTCGCTCTCTTTCACCTTCCTTCGCATCGTTTCACTCTCTTTCACCCGCCTTCGTCTCGTTTCGCCCCCTTTCACCCTCCTTCGTCTCGGTTCGCTCTCTTTCACCTTCCTTCGTCTCGTTTCGCTCTCTTTCACCCTCCTTTGTCTAGATTCGCACTCTTTCAACTTCCTTCGCCTCATTTCAATCTCTTTCACCCTACTTCATCTCGTTTTGCTCTCTTTCACCCTCCGTCGTCTCGTTTCGCTCTCTTTCGCCCTCCTTCGTCTCGTTTCGCTCTCTCAACCTCCTTCGTCTCGTTTCACTCTCTTCCATCCTCCTTCGTCTTGTTTCGCCACCTTTCACCCTCCTTCATCTCGTTTCGCTGTCTTCCTCCCTCCTTCGTCTCGTTTTGCCTTCTTTCACCCTCCTTCGTCTCGTTTCGCTCTCTTTCCCCCTCCTTCGTCTCATTTTGTTCTCTTTCACCCTCCTTCGTCTCGTTTCGCTCTCTTTCACCTTCCTTCGCCTCGTTTCGCTCTCTTTCACCCTCCTTTGTCTCGTTTCGATCTCTGTCACCCTCCTTCATCTCGTTTAGCTCTCTTTCACCTTCCTTCGTCTCGTTTCGCTCTCTTTCACCCTCCTTCGTCTCGTTTCGCTCTCTTTCACCCTCCTTCATCTCGTTTCGCTCTCTTTCACCCTCCTTCGTCTCGTTTCGCTCTCTTTCACCATTCTTCGCCTCGTTTTACACTCTTTCACCCACCTTCGTCTCGTTTCGCTCTCTTTCACCCTCCTTCATCTCGTTTCGCTCTCTTCCACCCTCCGTCGTCTCGTTTCGCTCTCCTTCGCCCTCCTTCGTCTCGTTTCGCTCTCTCTCAACCTCGTTCGTCTCGTTTCACTCTCTTCCACCCTCCTTCGTCTCGTTTCGGCACCTTTCACCCTCCTTCGTCTCGTTTCGCTATCTCTCACCCTCCTTCGTCTCGTTTCGCTCTCTTTCACACTCCTTCATCTCGTTTCGCTCTCTTCCACCCTCCGTCGTCTCGTTTCGCTCTCCTTCGCCCTCCTTCGTCTCGTTTCGCTCTCTCTCAACCTCCTTCGTCTCGTTTCACTCTCTTCCACCCTCCTTCGTCTCGTTTCGCCACCTTTCACCCTCCTTCGTCTCGTTTCGCTATCTCTCACCCTCCTTCGTCTCGTTTCGCTCTCTTCCACCCTCCTTCGTCTCGTTTCGCCCTCTTTCAGTCTCCTTCGTCTCGATTCGCTCTCTTTCACCCTCCTTCGTCTCGTTTCGCTCACTTTCAACCTCCTTCGTCTCGTTTCGCTCTTTTTCACCCTCCTTCGTCTCGTTTCCCTCTCTTTGACCCACCTTCATCTTGTTTCGCTCTCTCTCACCGTCCTTCGTCTCGTTTCACTCTCTTTCAACTTCCTTCGTCTTGTTTCGTTCTCTTTCACCCTCCTTCGTCTCGTTTCGCTCTCTTTCACCCTCCTTCGTCTCGTTCCGCTCTCTTTCTCCCTCCTTCGTCTCGTTTAGCTCTCTTTCACCCTCCTTCGTCTCGTTTCACTCTTTTTCACCCTCCTTCATCTCGTTTCGCTCTCTTTCACCCTCCTTCGTCTCGTTTCGCTCTCTTTCCCCCTCCTTCGTCTCGTTTCGTTCTCTTTAACCCTCCATCGTCTAGTTTCACTCATTTTCACCTTCATTCGCCTCGTTTCGCTCTCTTTCACCCACCTTCGTCTCGTTTCGCTCTCTTTCACCCTCCTTCATCTCGTTTCGCTCTCTTCCACCCTCCGTCGTCTCGTTTCGCTCTCTTTCGCCCTCCTTCGTCTCGTTTCGCTCTCTCTCAACCTCCTTCGTCTCGTTTCACTCTCTTCCACCCTCCTTCGTCTCGTTTCGTCACCTTTCACCCTCCATCGTCTCGTTTCGCTATCTCTCACCCTCCTTCGTCTCGTTTCGCTCTCTTCCACCCTCCTTCGTCTCGTTTCGCCCTCTTTCACTCTCCTTCGTCTCGTTTCGCTCACTTTCAACCTCCTTCGTCTCGTTTCGCTCTTTTTCACCCTTCTTCGTCTCGTTTCCCTCTCTTTGACCCACCTTCATCTTGTTTCGCTCTCTCTCACCGTCCTTCGTCTCGTTTCACTCTCTTTCACCCTCCTTCGTCTCGTTTCGCTCTCTTTCACCCTCCATCGTCTCATTTCGCTATCTCTCACCCTCCTTCGACTCGTTTCGCTCTCTTCCCCCCTCCTTCGTCTCGTTTCGGCTTCTTTCACCCTCCTTCGTATCGTTTCGCTCTCTTTCCCCCTCCGTCATCTCGTTTAGCTCTCTTTCACCTTCCTTCGTCTCGTTTCGCTCTCTTTCACCCTCCTTCGACTCGTTTCGCTCTCTTTCACCCTCCTTCATCTCGTTTCGCTGTCTTCCTCCCTCCTTCGTCTCGTTTCGGCTTCTTTCACCCTCCTTCGTATCGTTTCGCTCTCTTTCCCCCTCCTTCGTCTCGTTTCGTTCTCTTTCACCCTCCTTCGTCTCGTTTCGCTCTCTTTCACCTTCCTTCGCTTCGTTTCGCACTCTTTCACCCTCCTTTGTCTCGGTTCGCTCTCTTTCACCCTCCTTCATCTCGTTTAGCTCTCTTTCACCTTCCTTCGTCTCGTTTCGCTCTCTTTCACCCTCCTTCGTCTCGTTTCGCTCTCTTTCACCCTCCTTCGTCTCGTTTAGCTCTCTTTCACCCTCCTTCGTCTCGTTTCACTCTTTTTCACCCTCCTTCGTCTCGTTTCGTTCTCTTTCACCCTCCTTCTCCTCGTTTCGCTCTCTTTCACCTTCCTTCGCTTCGTTTCGCACTCTTTCACCCTCCTTTGTCTCGTTTCGCTCTCTTTCACCCTCCTTCATCTCGTTTCGCTCTCTTTCACCTTCCTTCGCTTCGTTTCGCACTCTTTCACCCTCCTTTGTCTCGTTTCGCTCTCTTTCACCCTCCTTCATCTCGTTTAGCTGTCTTTCACCTTCCTTCGTCTCGTTTCGCTCTCTTCCACCCTTCTTCGTCTCGTTTCGCGCTCTTTCACCCTCCTTCGCCTCGTTTCGCATTCTTTCACCCTCCTTTGTCTCGTTTCGCTCTCTTTCACCTTCCTTCGTCTCGTTTCGCTCTCTTTCACCCTCCTTCGACTCGTTTCGCTCTCTTTCACCCTCCTTCATCTCGTTTCGCTGTCTTCCTCCCTCCTTCGTCTCGTTTCGGCTTCTTTCACCCTCCTTCGTATCGTTTCGCTCTCTTTCCCCCTCCTTCGTCTCGTTTCGTTCTCTTTCACCCTCCTTCGTCTCGTTTCGCTCTCTTTCACCTTCCTTCGCTTCGTTTCGCACTCTTTCACCCTCCTTTGTCTCGTTTCGCTCTCTTTCACCCTCCTTCATCTCGTTTAGCTCTCTTTCACCTTCCTTCGTCTCGTTTCGCTCTCTTTCACCCTCCTTCGTCTCGTTTCGCTCTCTTTCACCCTCCTTCGTCTCGTTTAGCTCTCTTTCACCCTCCTTCGTCTCGTTTCACTCTTTTTCACCCTCCTTCGTCTCGTTTCGTTCTCTTTCACCCTCCTTCTCCTCGTTTCGCTCTCTTTCACCTTCCTTCGCTTCGTTTCGCACTCTTTCACCCTCCTTTGTCTCGTTTCGCTCTCTTTCACCCTCCTTCATCTCGTTTCGCTCTCTTTCACCTTCCTTCGCTTCGTTTCGCACTCTTTCACCCTCCTTTGTCTCGTTTCGCTCTCTTTCACCCTCCTTCATCTCGTTTAGCTGTCTTTCACCTTCCTTCGTCTCGTTTCGCTCTCTTCCACCCTTCTTCGTCTCGTTTCGCGCTCTTTCACCCTCCTTCGCCTCGTTTCGCATTCTTTCACCCTCCTTTGTCTCGTTTCGCTCTCTTTCACTCTCCTTCGTCTCGTTTCGCTCTCTTCCACCCTCCTTCGTCTCGTTTCGCCCTCCTTCACCCTCCTTCGTCTCGTTTCGCTCTCTTTCACCATCCTTCGTCTCGTTTCGCTCTCTTTCACCCTCCTTCGTCTCGTTTCGCTAACTCTCACCCTCCTTCGTCTCGTTTCGCTCTCTTCCACCGTCCTTCGTCTCGTTTCGCTCTCTCTCACCCTCCTTCGTCTCGTTTCGCTGTCTTCCTCCCTCCTTCGTCTCGTTTCGCCTTCCTTCACACTCCTTCATCTCGTTTTGCCCTCTCTCACCCTTCTTCGTCTCGTTTCGCTCTCTTTCACCCTCCTTCGTCTCCTTTCGCTCTCTTTCCCCCTCCTTCGTCTCGTTTCGCTCTCTTTCGCCCTCCTTCGTCTCGTTTCGCTCTCTTCCACCCTCCTTCGTCTCGTTTCGCTCTCTTTCACCCTCCTTCGGCTCGTTTCGCTCTCTTTCACCCTCCTTCATCTCGTTTCGCTCTCTTTCACCCTCCTTCGGCTCGTTTTGCTCTCTTTCACCCTCCTTCATCTCGTTTCGCTCTCTTTCCTACTCCTTCATCGCGGTTCGCTCTCTTTCACCTTCCTTCGCCTCGTTTCACTCTCTTTCACCCGCCTTCGTCTCGTTTCGCCCTCTTTCACCCTCCTTCGTCTCGGTTCGCTCTCTTTCACCTTCCTTCGTCTCGTTTCGCTCTCTTTCACCCTCCTTCATCTCGTTTAGCTCTCTTTCACCTTCCTTCGTCTCGTTTCGCTCTCTTTCACCCTCCTTCGTCTCGTTTCGCTCTCTTTCACCCTCCTTCGTCTCGTTTAGCTCTCTTTCACCCTCCTTCGTCTCGTTTCACTCTTTTTCACCCTCCTTCGTCTCGTTTCGTTCTCTTTCACCCTCCTTCTCCTCGTTTCGCTCTCTTTCACCTTCCTTCGCTTCGTTTCGCACTCTTTCACCCTCCTTTGTCTCGTTTCGCTCTCTTTCACCCTCCTTCATCTCGTTTCGCTCTCTTTCACCTTCCTTCGCTTCGTTTCGCACTCTTTCACCCTCCTTTGTCTCGTTTCGCTCTCTTTCACCCTCCTTCATCTCGTTTAGCTGTCTTTCACCTTCCTTCGTCTCGTTTCGCTCTCTTCCACCCTTCTTCGTCTCGTTTCGCGCTCTTTCACCCTCCTTCGCCTCGTTTCGCATTCTTTCACCCTCCTTTGTCTCGTTTCGCTCTCTTTCACTCTCCTTCGTCTCGTTTCGCTCTCTTCCACCCTCCTTCGTCTCGTTTCGCCCTCCTTCACCCTCCTTCGTCTCGTTTCGCTCTCTTTCACCATCCTTCGTCTCGTTTCGCTCTCTTTCACCCTCCTTCGTCTCGTTTCGCTAACTCTCACCCTCCTTCGTCTCGTTTCGCTCTCTTCCACCGTCCTTCGTCTCGTTTCGCTCTCTCTCACCCTCCTTCGTCTCGTTTCGCTGTCTTCCTCCCTCCTTCGTCTCGTTTCGCCTTCCTTCACACTCCTTCATCTCGTTTTGCCCTCTCTCACCCTTCTTCGTCTCGTTTCGCTCTCTTTCACCCTCCTTCGTCTCCTTTCGCTCTCTTTCCCCCTCCTTCGTCTCGTTTCGCTCTCTTTCGCCCTCCTTCGTCTCGTTTCGCTCTCTTCCACCCTCCTTCGTCTCGTTTCGCTCTCTTTCACCCTCCTTCGGCTCGTTTCGCTCTCTTTCACCCTCCTTCATCTCGTTTCGCTCTCTTTCACCCTCCTTCGGCTCGTTTTGCTCTCTTTCACCCTCCTTCATCTCGTTTCGCTCTCTTTCCTACTCCTTCATCGCGGTTCGCTCTCTTTCACCTTCCTTCGCCTCGTTTCACTCTCTTTCACCCGCCTTCGTCTCGTTTCGCCCTCTTTCACCCTCCTTCGTCTCGGTTCGCTCTCTTTCACCTTCCTTCGTCTCGTTTCGCTCTCTTTCACCCTCCTTTATCTAGATTCGCACTCTTTCAACTTCCTTCGCCTCATTTCCCTCTCTTTCACCCTCCTTCATCTCGTTTTGCTCTCTTTCACCCTCCGTCGTCTCGTTTCGCTCTCTTTCGCCCTCCTTCGTCTCGTTTCGCTCTCTCTCAACCTCCTTCGTCTCGTTTCACTCTATTCCATCCTCCTTCGTCTTGTTTCGCCACCTTTCACCCTCCTTTGTCTCGTTTCGCTATCTCTCACCCTCCTTCGTCTCGTTTCGCTCTCTCTCACCCTCCTTCGTCTCGTTTCGCTGTCTTCCTCCCTCCTTCGTCTCGTTTCGCCTTCTTTCACCCTCCTTCGTCTCGTTTCGCTCTCTTTCCCCCTCCTTCGTCTCATTTTGTTCTCTTTCACCCTCCTTCGTCTCGTTTCGCTCTCTTTCACCTTCCTTCGCCTCGTTTCGCTCTCTTTCACCCTCCTTTGTCTCGTTTCGATCTCTGTCACCCTCCTTCATCTCGTTTAGCTCTCTTTCACCTTCCTTCGTCTCATTTCGCTCTCTTACACCCTCCTTCGTCTCGTTTCGCTCTCTTTCACCCTCCTTCATCTCGTTTCGCTCTCTTTCACCCTCCTTCGTCTCGTTTCGCTATCTTTCACCCTTCTTCGCCTCGTTTCGCTCTCTTTCACCCACCTTCGTCTTGTTTCGCTCTCCTTCGCCCTCCTTCGTCTCGTTTCGCTCTCTTCCACACTCCGTCGTCTCGTTTCGCTCTCCTTCGCCCTCCTTCGTCTCGTTTCGCTCTCTCTCAACCTCCTTCGTCTCGTTTCACTCTCTTCCACCCTCCTTCGTCTCGTTTCGCCACCTTTCACCCTCCTTCGTCTCGTTTCGCTATCTCTCACCCTCCTTCGTCTCGTTTCGCTCTCTTCCACCCTCCTTCGTCTCGTTTCGCCCTCTTTCACCCTCCTTCGTCTCGTTTCGCTCTCTTTCAACCTCCTTCGTCTCGTTTCGCTCTTTTTCACCCTCCTTCGTCTCGTTTCCCTCTCTTTGACCCACCTTCATCTTGTTTCGCTCTCTCTCACCGTCCTTCGTCTCGTTTCACTCTCTTTCACCTTCCTTCGTCTTGTTTCGCTCTCTTTCACCCTCCTTCGTCTCGTTTCGCTCTCTTTCACCCTCCTTCGTCTCGTTCCGCGCTCTTTCTCCCTCCTTCGTCTCGTTTAGCTCTCTTTCACCCTCCTTCGTCTCGTTTCACTCTTTTTCACCCTCCTTCATCTCGTTTCGCTCTCTTTCACCCTCCTTCGTCTCGTTTCGCTCTCTTTCCCCCTCCTTCGTCTCGTTTCGTTCTCTTTAACCCTCCTTCGTCTAGTTTCACTCACTTTCACCTTCATTCGCCTCGTTTCGCTCTCTTTCACCCACCTTCGTCTCGTTTCGCTCTCTTTCACCCTCCTTTGTCTCGTTTCGCTCTCTTTCACTCTCCTTCGTCTCGTTTCGCTCTCTTCCACCCTCCTTCGTCTCGTTTCACTCTTTTTCACCCTCCTTCATCTCGTTTCGCTCTCTTTCACCCTCCTTCGTCTCGTTTCGCTCTCTTTCCCCCTCCTTCGTCTCGTTTCGTTCTCTTTAACCCTCCTTCGTCTAGTTTCACTCACTTTCACCTTCATCCGCCTCGTTTCGCTCTGATTCATCCTCCTTCGGTTCGTTTCGCATTCTTTCACCCTCCTTTGTCTCGTTTCGCTCTCTTTCACTCTCCTTCGTCTCGTTTCGCTCTCTTCCACCCTCCTTCGTCTCGTTTCGCCCTCCTTCACCCTCCTTCGTCTCGTTTCGCTCTCTTTCACCATCCTTCGTCTCGTTTCGCTGTCTTCCTCCCTCCTTCGTCTCGTTTCGCCTTCCTTCACCCTCCTTCATCTCGTTTTGCCCTCTCTCACCCTTCTTCGTCTCGTTTCGCTCTCTTTCACCCTGCTTCAGCTCCTTTCGCTCTCTTTCACCCTCCTTCGTCTCGTTTCGCTCTCTTTCGCCCTCCTTCGTCTCGTTTCGCTCTCTTCCACCCTCCTTCGTCTCGTTTCGCGCTCTTTCACCCTCCTTCGGCTCGTTTCGCTCTCTTTCACCCTCCTTCATCTCGTTTCGCTCTCTTTCACCCTCCTTCGGCTCGTTTTGCTCTCTTTCACCCTCCTTCATCTCGTTTCGCTCTCTTTCCTACTCCTTCGTCGCGGTTCGCTCTCTTTCACCTTCCTTCGCCTCGTTTCACTCTCTTTCACCCGCCTTCGTCTCGTTTCGCCCTCTTTCACCCTCCTTCGTCTCGGTTCGCTCTCTTTCACCTTCCTTCGTCTCGTTTCGCTCTCTTTCACCCTCCTTTGTCTAGATTCGCACTCTTTCAACTTCCTTCGCCTCATTTCCCTCTCTTTCACCCTCCTTCATCTCGTTTTGCTCTCTTTCACCCTCCGTCGTCTCGTTTCGCTCTCTTTCGCCCTCCTTCGTCTCGTTTCGCTCTCTCTCAACCTCCTTCGTCTCGTTTCACTCTCTTCCATCCTCCTTCGTCTTGTTTCGCCACCTTTCACCCTCCTTTGTCTCATTTCGCTATCTCTCACCCTCCTTCATCTCGTTTCGCTCTCTCTCACCCTCCTTCGTCTCGTTTCGCTGTCTTCCTCCCTCCTTCGTCTCGTTTCGCCTTCTTTCACCCTCCTTCGTCTCGTTTCGCTCTCTTTCCCCCTCCTTCGTCTCATTTTGTTCTCTTTCACCCTCCTTCGTCTCGTTTCGCTCTCTTTCACCTTCCTTCGCCTCGTTTCGCTCTCTTTCACCCTCCTTTGCCTCGTTTCGATCTCTGTCACCCTCCTTCATCTCGTTTAGCTCTCTTTCACCTTCCTTCGTCTCATTTCGCTCTCTTACACACTCCTTCGTCTCGTTTCGCTCTCTTTCACCCTCCTTCATCTCGTTTTGCTTTCTTTCACCCTCCGTCGTCTCGTTTCGCTCTCTTTCGCCCTCCTTCGTCTCGTTTCGCTCCCTCTCAACCTCCTTCGTCTCGTTTCACTCTCTTCCATCCTCCTTCGTCTTGTTTCGCCACCTTTCACCCTCCTTCGTCTCGTTTCGCTATCTCTCACCCACCTTCGTCTCGTTTCGCTCTCTTTCACCCTCCTTCATCTCGTTTCGCTCTCTTCCACCCTCCGTCGTCTCGTTTCGCTCTCTTTCGCCCTCCTTCGTCTCGTTTCGCTCTCTCTCAACCTCCTTCGTCTCGTTTCACTATCTTCCACCCTCCTTCGTCTCGTTTCGTCACCTTTCACCCTCCATCGTCTCGTTTCGCTATCTCTCACCCTCCTTCGTCTCGTTTCGCTCTCTTCCACCCTCCTTCGTCTCGTTTCGCCCTCTTTCACTCTCCTTCGTCTCGATTCGCTCTCTTTAACCCTCCTTCGTCTCGTTTCGCTCACTTTCAACCTCCTTCGTCTCGTTTCGCTCTTTTTCACCCTCCTTCGTCTCGTTTCCCTCTCTTTGACCCACCTTCATCTTGTTTCGCTCTCTCTCACCGTCCTTCGTCTCGTTTCACTCTCTTTCACCCTCCTTCGTCTCGTTTCGCTCTCTTTCACCCTCCTTCGTCTCCTTTCGCTATCTCTCACCCTCCTTCGACTCGTTTCGCTCTCTTCCCCCCTCCTTCGTCTCGTTTCGGCTTCTTTCACCCTCCTTCGTATCGTTTCGCTCTCTTTCCCCCTCCTTCGTCTCGTTTCGTTCTCTTTCACCCTCCTTCGTCTCGTTTCGCTCTCTTTCACCTTCCTTCGCTTCGTTTCGCACTCTTTCACCCTCCTTTGTCTCGTTTCGCTCTCTTTCACCCTTCTTTGTCTCGTTTCGATCTCTTTCACCCTCCGTCATCTCGTTTAGCTCTCTTTCACCTTCCTTCGTCTCGTTTCGCTCTCTTTCACCCTCCTTCGACTCGTTTCGCTCTCTTTCACCCTCCTTCATCTCGTTTCGCTGTCTTCCTCCCTCCTTCGTCTCGTTTCGGCTTCTTTCACCCTCCTTCGTATCGTTTCGCTCTCTTTCCCCCTCCTTCGTCTCGTTTCGTTCTCTTTCACCCTCCTTTGTCTCGTTTCGCTCTCTTTCACCCTCCTTCATCTCGTTTAGCTCTCTTTCACCTTCCTTCGTCTCGTTTCGCTCTCTTTCACCCTCCTTCGTCTCGTTTAGCTCTCTTTCACCCTCCTTCGTCTCGTTTCACTCTTTTTCACCCTCCTTCGTCTCGTTTCGCTCTCTTTCACCCTCCTTCGTATCGTTTCGCTCTCTTCCACCCTTCTTCGTCTCGTTTCGCGCTCTTTCACCCTCCTTCGCCTCGTTTCGCATTCTTTCACCCTCCTTTGTCTCGTTTCGCTCTCTTTCACTCTCCTTCGTCTCGTTTCGCTCTCTTCCACCCTCCTTCGTCTCGTTTCGCCCTCCTTCACCCTCCTTCGTCTCGTTTCGCTCTCTTTCACTCTCCTTCGTCTCGTTTCGCCTTCCTTCACACTCCTTCATCTCGTTTTGCCCTCTCTCACCCTTCTTCGTCTCGTTTCGCTCTCTTTCACCCTCCTTCGTCTCCTTTCGCTCTCTTTCCCCCTCCTTCGTCTCGTTTCGCTCTCTTTCGCCCTCCTTCGTCTCGTTTCACTCTCTTCCACCCTCCTTCGTCTCGTTTCGCTCTCTTTCACCCTCCTTCGGCTCGTTTCGCTCTCTTTCACCTTCCTTCATCTCGTTTCGCTCTCTTTCACCCTCCTTCGGCTCGTTTTGCTCTCTTTCACCCTCCTTCATCTCGTTTCGCTCTCTTTCCTACTCCTTCATCGCGGTTCGCTCTCTTTCACCTTCCTTCGCCTCGTTTCACTCTCTTTCACCCGCCTTCGTCTCGTTTCGCCCTCTTTCACCCTCCTTCGTCTCGGTTCGCTCTCTTTCACCTTCCGTCGTCTCGTTTCGCTCTCTTTCGCCCTCCTTCGTCTCGTTTCGCTCTCTCTCAACCTCCTTCGTCTCGTTTCACTCTCTTCCATCCTCCTTCGTCTTGTTTCGCCACCTTTCACCCTCCTTTGTCTCGTTTCGCTATCTCTCACCCTCCTTCATCTCGTTTCGCTCTCTCTCACCCTCCTTCGTCTCGTTTCGCTGTCTTCCTCCCTCCTTCGTCTCGTTTCGCCTTCTTTCACCCTCCTTCGTCTTGTTTCGCTCTCTTTCCCCCTCCTTCGTCTCATTTTGTTCTCTTTCACCCTCCTTCGTCTCGTTTCGCTCTCTTTCACCTTCCTTCGCCTCGTTTCGCTCTCTTTCACCCTCCTTTGCCTCGTTTCGATCTCTGTCACCCTCCTTCATCTCGTTTAGCTCTCTTTCACCTTCCTTCGTCTCGTTTCGCTCTCTTACACCCTCCTTCGTCTCGTTTCGCTCTCTTTCACCCTCCTTCATCTCGTTTTGCTCTCTTTCACCCTCCGTCGTCTCGTTTCGCTCTCTTTCACCCTCCTTCGTCTCGTTTCGCTCTCTCTCAACCTCCTTCGTCTCGTTTCACTCTCTTCCATCCTCCTTCGTCTTGTTTCGCCACCTTTCACCATCCTTTGTCTCGTTTCGCTATCTCTCACCCTCCTTCATCTCGTTTCGCTCTCTCTCACCCTCCTTCGTCTTGTTTCGCTGTCTTCCTCCCTCCTTCGTCTCGATTCGCTCTCTTTCCCCCTCCTTCGTCTCATTTCGTTCTCTTTCACCCTCCTTCGTCTCGTTTCGCTCTCTTTCACCTTCCTTCGCCTCGTTTCGCTCTCTTTCACCCTCCTTTGTCTCGTTTCGATCTCTGTCACCCTCCTTCATCTCGTTTAGCTCTCTTTCACCTTCCTTCGTCTCGTTTCGCACTCTTACACCCTCCTTCATCTCGTTTCGCTCTCTTTCACCCACCTTCGTCTCGTTTCGCTCTCTTTCACCCTATTTCATCTCGTTTCGCTCTCTTCCACCCTCCGTCGTCTCGTTTCGCTCTCTTTCGCCCTCCTTCGTCTCGTTTCGCTCTCTCTCAACCTCCTTCGTCTCGTTTCACTCTCTTCCACCCTCCTTCGTCTCGTTTCGTCACCTTTCACCCTCCATCGTCTCGTTTCGCTATCTCTCACCCTCCTTCGTCTCGTTTCGCTCTCTTCCACCCTCCTTCGTCTCGTTTCGCCCTCTTTCACTCTCCTTCGTCTCGATTCGCTATCTTTCACCCTCCTTCGTCTCGTTTCGCTCACTTTCAACCTCCTTCATCTCGTTTCGCTCTTTTTCACCCTCCTTCGTCTCGTTTCCCTCTCTTTGACCCACCTTCATCTTGTTTCGCTCTCTCTCACCGTCCTTCGTCTCGTTTCACTCTCTTTCACCCTCCTTCGTCTCGTTTCGCTCTCTTTCACCCTCCTTCGTCTCCTTTCGCTATCTCTCACCCTCCTTCGACTCGTTTCGCTCTCTTCCCCCCTCCTTCGTCTCGTTTCGGCTTCTTTCACCCTCCTTCGTATCGTTTCGCTCTCTTTCCCCCTCCTTCGTCTCGTTTCGTTCTCTTTCACCCTCCTTCGTCTCGTTTCGCTCTCTTTCACCTTCCTTCGCTTCGTTTCGCACTCTTTCACCCTCCTTTGTCTCGTTTCGCTCTCTTTCACCCTTCTTTGTCTCGTTTCGATCTCTTTCACCCTCCGTCATCTCGTTTAGCTCTCTTTCACCTTCCTTCGTCTCGTTTCGCTCTCTTTCACCCTCCTTCGACTCGTTTCGCTCTCTTTCACCCTCCTTCATCTCGTTTCGCTGTCTTCCTCCCTCCTTCGTCTCGTTTCGGCTTCTTTCACCCTCCTTCGTATCGTTTCGCTCTCTTTCCCCCTCCTTCGTCTCGTTTCGTTCTCTTTCACCCTCCTTTGTCTCGTTTCGCTCTCTTTCACCCTCCTTCATCTCGTTTAGCTCTCTTTCACCTTCCTTCGTCTCGTTTCGCTCTCTTTCACCCTCCTTCGTCTCGTTTAGCTCTCTTTCACCCTCCTTCGTCTCGTTTCAGTCTTTTTCACCCTCCTTCGTCTCGTTTCGCTCTCTTTCACCCTCCTTCGTATCGTTTCGCTCTCTTCCACCCTTCTTCGTCTCGTTTCGCGCTCTTTCACCCTCCTTCGCCTCGTTTCGCATTCTTTCACCCTCCTTTGTCTCGTTTCGCTCTCTTTCACTCTCCTTCGTCTCGTTTCGCTCTCTTCCACCCTCCTTCGTCTCGTTTCGCCCTCCTTCACCCTCCTTCGTCTCGTTTCGCTCTCTTTCACCATCCTTCGTCTCGTTTCGCTCTCTTTCACCCTCCTTCGTCTCGTTTCGCTATCTCTCACCCTCCTTCGTCTCGTTTCGCTCTCTTCCACCGTCCTTCGTCTCGTTTCGCTCTCTCTCACCCTCCTTCGTCTCGTTTCGCTGTCTTCCTCCCTCCTTCGTCTCGTTTCGCCTTCCTTCACACTCCTTCATCTCGTTTTGCCCTCTCTCACCCTTCTTCGTCTCGTTTCGCTCTCTTTCACCCTCCTTCGTCTCCTTTCGCTCTCTTTCCCCCTCCTTCGTCTCGTTTCGCTCTCTTTCGCCCTCCTTCGTCTCGTTTCGCTCTCTTCCACCCTCCTTCGTCTCGTTTCGCTCTCTTTCACCCTCCTTCGGCTCGTTTCGCTCTCTTTCACCTTCCTTCATCTCGTTTCGCTCTCTTTCACACTCCTTCGGCTCGTTTTGCTCTCTTTCACCCTCCTTCATCTCGTTTCGCTCTCTTTCCTACTCCTTCATCGCGGTTCGCTCTCTTTCACCTTCCTTCGCCTCGTTTCACTCTCTTTCACCCGCCTTCGTCTCGTTTCGCCCTCTTTCACCCTCCTTCGTCTCGGTTCGCTCTCTTTCACCTTCCTTCGTCTCGTTTCGCTCTCTTTCACCCTCCTTTGTCTAGATTCGCACTCTTTCAACTTCCTTCGCCTCATTTCCCTCTCTTTCACCCTCCTTCATCTCGTTTTGCTCTCTTTCACCCTCCGTCGTCTCGTTTCGCTCTCTTTCGCCCTCCTTCGTCTCGTTTCGCTCTCTCTCAACCTCCTTCGTCTCGTTTCACTCTCTTCCATCCTCCTTCGTCTTGTTTCGCCACCTTTCACCCTCCTTTGTCTCGTTGCGCTATCTCTCACCCTCCTTCGTCTCGTTTCGCTCTCTCTCACCCTCCTTCGTCTCGTTTCGCTGTCTTCCTCCCTCCTTCGTCTCGTTTCGCCTTCTTTCACCCTCCTTCGTCTCGTTTCGCTCTCTTTCCCCCTCCTTCGTCTCATTTTGTTCTCTTTCACCCTCCTTCGTCTCGTTTCGCTCTCTTTCACCTTCCTTCGCCTCGTTTCGCTCTCTTTCACCCTCCTTTGTCTCGTTTCGATCTCTGTCACCCTCCTTCATCTCGTTTAGCTCTCTTTCACCTTCCTTCGTCTCGTTTCGCTCTCTTACACCCTCCTTCGTCTCGTTTCGCTCTCTTTCACCCTCCTTCATCTCGTTTTGCTCTCTTTCACCCTCCGTCGTCTCGTTTCGCTCTCTTTCACCCTCCTTCGTCTCGTTTCGCTCTCTCTCAACCTCCTTCGTCTCGTTTCACTCTCTTCCATCCTCCTTCGTCTTGTTTCGCCACCTTTCACCATCCTTTGTCTCGTTTCGCTATCTCTCACCCTCCTTCATCTCGTTTCGCTCTCTCTCACCCTCCTTCGTCTTGTTTCGCTGTCTTCCTCCCTCCTTCGTCTCGATTCGCTCTCTTTCCCCCTCCTTCGTCTCATTTCGTTCTCTTTCACCCTCCTTCGTCTCGTTTCGCTCTCTTTCACCTTCCTTCGCCTCGTTTCGCTCTCTTTCACCCTCCTTTGTCTCGTTTCGATCTCTGTCACCCTCCTTCATCTCGTTTAGCTCTCTTTCACCTTCCTTCGTCTCGTTTCGCACTCTTACACCCTCCTTCATCTCGTTTCGCTCTCTTTCACCCACCTTCGTCTCGTTTCGCTCTCTTTCACCCTCCTTCATCTCGTTTCGCTCTCTTCCACCCTCCGTCGTCTCGTTTCGCTCTCTTTCGCCCTCCTTCGTCTCGTTTCGCTCTCTCTCAACCTCCTTCGTCTCGTTTCACTCTCTTCCACCCTCCTTCGTCTCGTTTCGTCACCTTTCACCCTCCATCGTCTCGTTTCGCTATCTCTCACCCTCCTTCGTCTCGTTTCGCTCTCTTCCACCCTCCTTCGTCTCGTTTCGCCCTCTTTCACTCTCCTTCGTCTCGATTCGCTCTCTTTCACCCTCCTTCGTCTCGTTTCGCTCACTTTCAACCTCCTTCGTCTCGTTTCGCTCTTTTTCACCCTCCTTCGTCTCGTTTCCCTCTCTTTGACCCACCTTCATCTTGTTTCGCTCTCTCTCACCGTCCTTCGTCTCGTTTCACTCTCTTTCACCCTCCTTCGTCTCGTTTCGCTCTCTTTCACCCTCCTTCGTCTCCTTTCGCTATCTCTCACCCTCCTTCGACTCGTTTCGCTCTCTTCCCCCCTCCTTCGTCTCGTTTCGGCTTCTTTCACCCTCCTTCGTATCGTTTCGCTCTCTTTCCCCCTCCTTCGTCTCGTTTCGTTCTCTTTCACCCTCCTTCGTCTCGTTTCGCTCTCTTTCACCTTCCTTCGCTTCGTTTCGCACTCTTTCACCCTCCTTTGTCTCGTTTCGCTCTCTTTCACCCTCCTTCGTCTCCTTTCGCTATCTCTCACCCTCCTTCGACTCGTTTCGCTCTCTTTCAACCTCCTTCGTCTCGTTTCGCTCTTTTTCACCCTCCTTCGTCTCGTTTCCCTCTCTTTGACCCACCTTCATCTTGTTTCGCTCTCTCTCACCGTCCTTCGCCTCGTTTCACTCTCTTTCACCTTCCTTCGTCTTGTTTCGCTCTCTTTCACCCTCCTTCGTCTCGTTTCGCTCTCTTTCACCCTCCTTCGTCTCGTTCCGCTCTCTTTCTCCCTCCTTCGTCTCGTTTAGCTCTCTTTCACCCTCCTTCGTCTCGTTTCACTCTTTTTCACCCTCCTTCATCTCGTTTCGCTCTCTTTCACCCTCCTTCGTCTCGTTTCGCTCTCTTTCCCCCTCCTTCGTCTCGTTTCGTTCTCTTTAACCCTCCTTCGTCTAGTTTCACTCACTTTCACCTTCATTCGCCTCGTTTCTCTCTCTTTCACCCACCTTCGTCTCGTTTCGCTCTCTTTCACCCTCCTTTGTCTCGTTTCGCTCTCTTTCACTCTCCTTCGTCTCGTTTCGCTCTCTTCCACCCTCCTTCGTCTCGTTTCACTCTTTTTCACCCTCCTTCATCTCGTTTCGCTCTCTTTCACCCTCCTTCTTCTCGTTTCGCTCTCTTTCCCCCTCCTTCGTCTCGTTTCGTTCTCTTTAACCCTCCTTCGTCTAGTTTCACTCACTTTCACCTTCATCCGCCTCGTTTCGCTCTCTTTCACCCTCCTTCGGCTCGTTTCGCATTCTTTCACCCTCCTTTGTCTCGTTTCGCTCTCTTTCACTCTCCTTCGTCTCGTTTCGCTCTCTTCCACCCTCCTTCGTCTCGTTTCGCCCTCCTTCACCCTCCTTCGTCTCGTTTCGCTCTCTTTCACCATCCTTCGTCTCGTTTCGCTGTCTTCCTCCCTCCTTCGTCTCGTTTCGCCTTCCTTCACCCTCCTTCATCTCGTTTTGCCCTCTCTCACCCTTCTTCGTCTCGTTTCGCTCTCTTTCACCCTCCTTCGTCTCCTTTCGCTCTCTTTCACCCTCCTTCGTCTCGTTTCGCTCTCTTTCGCCCTCCTTCGTCTCGTTTCGCTCTCTTCCACCCTCCTTCGTCTCGTTTCGCTCTCTTTCACCCTCCTTCGGCTCGTTTCGCTCTCTTTCACCCTCCTTCATCTCGTTTCGCTCTCTTTCACCCTCCTTCGGCTCGTTTTGCTCTCTTTCACCCTCCTTCATCTCGTTTCGCTCTCTTTCCTACTCCTTCGTCGCGGTTCGCTCTCTTTCACCTTCCTTCGCCTCGTTTCACTCTCTTTCACCCGCCTTCGTCTCGTTTCGCCCTCTTTCACCCTCCTTCGTCTCGGTTCGCTCTCTTTCACCTTCCTTCGTCTCGTTTCGCTCTCTTTCACCCTCCTTTGTCTAGATTCGCACTCTTTCAACTTCCTTCGCCTCATTTCCCTCTCTTTCAACCTCCTTCATCTCGTTTTGCTCTCTTTCACCCTCCGTCGTCTTGTTTCGCTCTCTTTCGCCCTCCTTCGTCTCGTTTCGCTCTCTCTCAACCTCCTTCGTCTCGTTTCACTCTCTTCCATCCTCCTTCGTCTTGTTTCGCCACCTTTCACCCTCCTTTGTCTCGTTTCGCTATCTCTCACCCTCCTTCATCTCGTTTCGCTCTCTCTCACCCTCCTTCGTCTCGTTTCGCTGTCTTCCTCCCTCCTTCGTCTCGTTTCGCCTTCTTTCATCCTCCTTCGTCTCGTTTCGCTCTCTTTCCCCCTCCTTCGTCTCATTTTGTTCTCTTTCACCCTCCTTCGTCTCGTTTCGCTCTCTTTCACCTTCCTTCGCCTCGTTTCGCTCTCTTTCACCCTCCTTTGTCTCGTTTCGATCTCTGTCACCCTCCTTCATCTCGTTTAGCTCTCTTTCACCCTCCTTCATCTCGTTTCGCTCTCTTTCCCCCTCCTTCGTCTCATTTTGTTCTCTTTCACCCTCCTTCGTCTCGTTTCGCTCTCTTTCACCTTCCTTCGCCTCGTTTCGCTCTCTTTCACCTTCCTTCGTCTCGTTTCGCTCTCTTACACCCTCCTTCGTCTCGTTTCGCTCTCTTTCACCCTCCTTCATCTCGTTTCGCTCTCTTTCACCCTCCTTCGTCTCGTTTCGCTCTCTTTCACCCTTCTTCGCCTCGTTTCGCTCTCTTTCACCCACCTTCGTCTCGTTTCGCTCTCTTTCACCCTCCTTCATCTCGTTTCGCTCTCTTCCACACTCCGTCGTCTCGTTTCGCTCTCCGTCGCCCTGCTTCGTCTCGTTTCGCTCTCTCTCAACCTCCTTCGTCTCGTTTCACTCTCTTCCATCCTCCTTCGTCTTGTTTCGCCACCTTTCACCATCCTTTGTCTCGTTTCGCTATCTCTCACCCTCCTTCATCTCGTTTCGCTCTCTCTCACCCTCCTTCGTCTTGTTTCGCTGTCTTCCTCCCTCCTTCGTCTCGATTCGCTCTCTTTCCCCCTCCTTCGTCTCATTTCGTTCTCTTTCACCCTCCTTCGTCTCGTTTCGCTCTCTTTCACCTTCCTTCGCCTCGTTTCGCTCTCTTTCACCCTCCTTTGTCTCGTTTCGATCTCTGTCACCCTCCTTCATCTCGTTTAGCTCTCTTTCACCTTCCTTCGTCTCGTTTCGCACTCTTACACCCTCCTTCATCTCGTTTCGCTCTCTTTCACCCACCTTCGTCTCGTTTCGCTCTCTTTCACCCTCCTTCATCTCGTTTCGCTCTCTTCCACCCTCCGTCGTCTCGTTTCGCTCTCTTTCGCCCTCCTTCGTCTCGTTTCGCTCTCTCTCAACCTCCTTCGTCTCGTTTCACTCTCTTCCACCCTCCTTCGTCTCGTTTCGTCACCTTTCACCCTCCATCGTCTCGTTTCGCTATCTCTCACCCTCCTTCGTCTCGTTTCGCTCTCTTCCACCCTCCTTCGTCTCGTTTCGCCCTCTTTCACTCTCCTTCGTCTCGATTCGCTCTCTTTCACCCTCCTTCATCTCGTTTCGCTCACTTTCAACCTCCTTCGTCTCGTTTCGCTCTTTTTCACCCTCCTTCGTCTCGTTTCCCTCTCTTTGACCCACCTTCATCTTGTTTCGCTCTCTCTCACCGTCCTTCGTCTCGTTTCACTCTCTTTCACCCTCCTTCGTCTCGTTTCGCTCTCTTTCACCCTCCTTCGTCTCCTTTCGCTATCTCTCACCCTCCTTCGACTCGTTTCGCTCTCTTCCCCCCTCCTTCGTCTCGTTTCGGCTTCTTTCACCCTCCTTCGTATCGTTTCGCTCTCTTTCCCCCTCCTTCGTCTCGTTTCGTTCTCTTTCACCCTCCTTCGTCTCGTTTCGCTCTCTTTCACCTTCCTTCGCTTCGTTTCGCACTCTTTCACCCTCCTTTGTCTCGTTTCGCTCTCTTTCACCCTCCTTCGTCTCCTTTCGCTATCTCTCACCCTCCTTCGACTCGTTTCGCTCTCTTTCAACCTCCTTCGTCTCGTTTCGCTCTTTTTCACCCTCCTTCGTCTCGTTTCCCTCTCTTTGACCCACCTTCATCTTGTTTCGCTCTCTCTCACCGTCCTTCGCCTCGTTTCACTCTCTTTCACCTTCCTTCGTCTTGTTTCGCTCTCTTTCACCCTCCTTCGTCTCGTTTCGCTCTCTTTCACCCTCCTTCGTCTCGTTCCGCTCTCTTTCTCCCTCCTTCGTCTCGTTTAGCTCTCTTTCACCCTCCTTCGTCTCGTTTCACTCTTTTTCACCCTCCTTCATCTCGTTTCGCTCTCTTTCACCCTCCTTCGTCTCGTTTCGCTCTCTTTCCCCCTCCTTCGTCTCGTTTCGTTCTCTTTAACCCTCCTTCGTCTAGTTTCACTCACTTTCACCTTCATTCGCCTCGTTTCGCTCTCTTTCACCCACCTTCGTCTCGTTTCGCTCTCTTTCACCCTCCTTTGTCTCGTTTCGCTCTCTTTCACTCTCCTTCGTCTCGTTTCGCTCTCTTCCACCCTCCTTCGTCTCGTTTCACTCTTTTTCACCCTCCTTCATCTCGTTTCGCTCTCTTTCACCCTCCTTCTTCTCGTTTCGCTCTCTTTCCCCCTCCTTCGTCTCGTTTCGTTCTCTTTAACCCTCCTTCGTCTAGTTTCACTCACTTTCACCTTCATCCGCCTCGTTTCGCTCTCTTTCACCCTCCTTCGGCTCGTTTCGCATTCTTTCACCCTCCTTTGTCTCGTTTCGCTCTCTTTCACTCTCCTTCGTCTCGTTTCGCTCTCTTCCACCCTCCTTCGTCTCGTTTCGCCCTCCTTCACCCTCCTTCGTCTCGTTTCGCTCTCTTTCACCATCCTTCGTCTCGTTTCGCTGTCTTCCTCCCTCCTTCGTCTCGTTTCGCCTTCCTTCACCCTCCTTCATCTCGTTTTGCCCTCTCTCACCCTTCTTCGTCTCGTTTCGCTCTCTTTCACCCTCCTTCGTCTCCTTTCGCTCTCTTTCACCCTCCTTCGTCTCGTTTCGCTCTCTTTCGCCCTCCTTCGTCTCGTTTCGCTCTCTTCCACCCTCCTTCGTCTCGTTTCGCTCTCTTTCACCCTCCTTCGGCTCGTTTCGCTCTCTTTCACCCTCCTTCATCTCGTTTCGCTCTCTTTCACCCTCCTTCGGCTCGTTTTGCTCTCTTTCACCCTCCTTCATCTCGTTTCGCTCTCTTTCCTACTCCTTCGTCGCGGTTCGCTCTCTTTCACCTTCCTTCGCCTCGTTTCACTCTCTTTCACCCGCCTTCGTCTCGTTTCGCCCTCTTTCACCCTCCTTCGTCTCGGTTCGCTCTCTTTCACCTTCCTTCGTCTCGTTTCGCTCTCTTTCACCCTCCTTTGTCTAGATTCGCACTCTTTCAACTTCCTTCGCCTCATTTCCCTCTCTTTCAACCTCCTTCATCTCGTTTTGCTCTCTTTCACCCTCCGTCGTCTTGTTTCGCTCTCTTTCGCCCTCCTTCGTCTCGTTTCGCTCTCTCTCAACCTCCTTCGTCTCGTTTCACTCTCTTCCATCCTCCTTCGTCTTGTTTCGCCACCTTTCACCCTCCTTTGTCTCGTTTCGCTATCTCTCACCCTCCTTCATCTCGTTTCGCTCTCTCTCACCCTCCTTCGTCTCGTTTCGCTGTCTTCCTCCCTCCTTCGTCTCGTTTCGCCTTCTTTCATCCTCCTTCGTCTCGTTTCGCTCTCTTTCCCCCTCCTTCGTCTCATTTTGTTCTCTTTCACCCTCCTTCGTCTCGTTTCGCTCTCTTTCACCTTCCTTCGCCTCGTTTCGCTCTCTTTCACCCTCCTTTGTCTCGTTTCGATCTCTGTCACCCTCCTTCATCTCGTTTAGCTCTCTTTCACCCTCCTTCATCTCGTTTCGCTCTCTTTCCCCCTCCTTCGTCTCATTTTGTTCTCTTTCACCCTCCTTCGTCTCGTTTCGCTCTCTTTCACCTTCCTTCGCCTCGTTTCGCTCTCTTTCACCTTCCTTCGTCTCGTTTCGCTCTCTTACACCCTCCTTCGTCTCGTTTCGCTCTCTTTCACCCTCCTTCATCTCGTTTCGCTCTCTTTCACCCTCCTTCGTCTCGTTTCGCTCTCTTTCACCCTTCTTCGCCTCGTTTCGCTCTCTTTCACCCACCTTCGTCTCGTTTCGCTCTCTTTCACCCTCCTTCATCTCGTTTCGCTCTCTTCCACACTCCGTCGTCTCGTTTCGCTCTCCGTCGCCCTGCTTCGTCTCGTTTCGCTCTCTCTCAACCTCCTTCGTCTCGTTTCACTCTCTCCCACCCTCCTTCGTCTCGTTTCGCCACCTTTCACCCTCCTTCGTCTCGTTTCGCTATCTCTCACCCTCCTTCGTCTCGTTTCGCTCTCTTCCACCCTCCTTCGTCTCGTTTCGCCCTCTTTCACTCTCCTTTGTCTCGATTCGCTCTCTTTCACCCTCCTTCGTCTCGTTTCGCTCTCTTTCAACCTCCTTCGTCTCGTTTCGCTCTTTTTCACCCTCCTTCGTCTCGTTTCCCTCTCTTTGACCCACCTTCATCTTGTTTCGCTCTCTCTCACCGTCCTTCATCTCGTTTCACTCTCTTTCACCTTCCTTCGTCTTGTTTCGCTCTCTTTCACCCTCCTTCGTCTCATTTCGCTCTCTTTCACCCTCCTTCGTCTCGTTCCGCTCTCTTTCTCCCTCCTTCGTCTCGTTTAGCTCTCTTTCACCCTCCTTCGTCTCGTTTCACTCTTTTTCACCCTCCTTCATCTCGTTTCGCTCTCTTTCACCCTCCTTCGTCTCATTTCGCTCTCTTTCCCCCTCCTTCGTCTCGTTTCGTTCTCTTTAACCCTCCTTCGTCTAGTTTCACTCACTTTCACCTTCATTCGCCTCGTTTTGCTCTCTTTCACCCACCTTCGTCTCGTTTCGCTCTCTTTCACCCTCCTTCATCTCGTTTCGCTCTCTTCCACCCTCCGTCGTCTCGTTTCGCTCTCTTTCGCCCTCCTTCGTCTCGTTTCGCTCTCTCTGAACCTCCTTCGTCTCGTTTCACTCTCTTCCACCCTCCTTCGTCTCGTTTCGTCACCTTTCACCCTCCTTCGTCTCGTTTTGCTATCTCTCACCCTCCTTCGTCTCGTTTCGCTCTCTTCCACCCTCCTTCGTCTCGTTTCGCCCTCTTTCACTCTCCTTCGTCTCGATTCGCTCTCTTTCACCCTCCTTCGTCTCGTTTCGCTCACTTTCAACCTACTTCGTCTCGTTTCGCTCTTTTTCACCCTCCTTCGTCTCGTTTCCCTCTCTTTGACCCACCTTCATCTTGTTTCGCTCTCTCTCACCGTCCTTCGTCTCGTTTCACTCTCTTTCACACTCCTTCGTCTCGTTTCCCCCTCTTTCACCCTCCTTCGTCTCCTTTCGCTATCTCTCACCCTCCTTCGACTCGTTTCGCTCTCTTCCACCCTCCTTCGTCTCGTTTCGCACTCTTTCACCCTCCTTCGTCTCGATTCGCTCTCTTTCACCCTCCTTCGTCTCGTTTTGCTCTCTTCCAACCTCCTTCGTCTCGTTTCGCTCTCTTTCACCCTCCTTTGTCTCGTTTCGATCTCTTTCACCCTCCGTCATCTCGTTTAGCTCTCTTTCACCTTCCTTCGTCTCGTTTCGCTCTCTTTCACCCTCCTTCGACTCGTTTCGCTCTCTTTCACCCTGCTTCATCTCGTTTCGCTGTCTTCCTCCCTCCTTCGTCTCGTTTCGGCTTCTTTCACCCTCCTTCGTATCGTTTCGCTCTCTTTCCCCCTCCTTCGTCTCGTTTCGTTCTCTTTCACCCTCCTTCGTCTCGTTTCGCTCTCTTTCACCTTCCTTCGCTTCGTTTCGCACTCTTTCACCCTCCTTTGTCTCGTTTCGCTCTCTTTCACCCTCCTTCATCTCGTTTAGCTCTCTTTCATCTTCCTTCGTCTCGTTTCGCTCTCTTTCACCCTCCTTCGTCTCGTTTCGCTCTCTTTGCCCCTCCTTCGTCTCGTTTAGCTCTCTTTCACCCTCCTTCGTCTCGTTTCACTCTTTTTCACCCTCCTTCGTCTCGTGTCGCTCTCTTTCACCCTCCTTCGTCTCGTTTCGCTCTCTTCCACCCTTCTTCGTCTCGTTTCGCGCTCTTTCACCCTCCTTCGGCTCGTTTCGCACTTTTTCACCCTCCTTTGTCTCGTTTCGCTCTCCTTCACCCTCCTTCGTCTCGTTTCGCTCTCTTTCACCATCCTTCGTCTCGTTTCGCTCTCTTTCACCCTCCTTCATCTCGTTTCGCTATCTCTCACCCTCCTTCGTCTCGTTTCGCTCTCTTCCACCGTCCTTCGTCTCGTTTCGCTCTCTCTCACCCTCCTTCGTCTCGTTTCGCTGTCTTCCTCCCTCCTTCGTCTCGTTTCGCCTTCCTTCACCCTCCTTCATCTCGTTTTGCCCTCTCTCACCCTTCTTCGTCTCGTTTCGCTCTCTTTCACCCTCCTTCGTCTCCTTTCGCTCTCTTTCACCCTGCTTTGTCTCGTATCGCTCTCTTTCGCCCTCCTTCGTCTCGTTTCGCTCTCTTTCACCCTCCGTCATCTCGTTTAGCTCTCTTTCACCTTCCTTCGTCTCGTTTCGCTCTCTTTCACCCTCCTTCGACTCGTTTCGCTCTCTTTCACCCTGCTTCATCTCGTTTCGCTGTCTTCCTCCCTCCTTCGTCTCGTTTCGGCTTCTTTCACCCTCCTTCGTATCGTTTCGCTCTCTTTCCCCCTCCTTCGTCTCGTTTCGTTCTCTTTCACCCTCCTTCGTCTCGTTTCGCTCTCTTTCACCTTCCTTCGCTTCGTTTCGCACTCTTTCACCCTCCTTTGTCTCGTTTCGCTCTCTTTCACCCTCCTTCATCTCGTTTAGCTCTCTTTCATCTTCCTTCGTCTCGTTTCGCTCTCTTTCACCCTCCTTCGTCTCGCTTCGCTCTCTTTGCCCCTCCTTCGTCTCGTTTAGCTCTCTTTCACCCTCCTTCGTCTCGTTTCACTCTTTTTCACCCTCCTTCGTCTCGTGTCGCTCTCTTTCACCCTCCTTCGTCTCGTTTCGCTCTCTTCCACCCTTCTTCGTCTCGTTTCGCGCTCTTTCACCCTCCTTCGGCTCGTTTCGCACTTTTTCACCCTCCTTTGTCTCGTTTCGCTCTCCTTCACCCTCCTTCGTCTCGTTTCGCTCTCTTTCACCATCCTTCGTCTCGTTTCGCTCTCTTTCACCCTCCTTCGTCTCGTTTCGCTATCTCTCACCCTCCTTCGTCTCGTTTCGCTCTCTTCCACCGTCCTTCGTCTCGTTTCGCTCTCTCTCACCCTCCTTCGTCTCGTTTCGCTGTCTTCCTCCCTCCTTCGTCTCGTTTCGCCTTCCTTCACCCTCCTTCATCTCGTTTTGCCCTCTCTCACCCTTCTTCGTCTCGTTTTGCTCTCTTTCACCCTCCTTCGTCTCCTTTCGCTCTCTTTCACCCTCCTTCGTCTCGTTTCGCTCTCTTTCGCCCTCCTTCGTCTCGTTTCGCTCTCTTCCACCCTCCTTCGTCTCGTTTCGCTCTCTTTCACCCTCCTTCGGCTCGTTTCGCTCTCTTTCACCCTCCTTCATCTCGTTTCGCTCTCTTTCACCCTCCTTCGGCTCGTTTTGCTCTCTTTCACCCTCCTTCATCTCGTTTCGCTCTCTTTCCTACTCCTTCGTCGCGGTTCGCTCTCTTTCACCTTCCTTCGCCTCGTTTCACTCTCTTTCACCCGCCTTCGTCTCGTTTCGCCCCCTTTCACCCTCCTTCATCTCGGTTCGCTCTCTTTCACCCTCCGTCGTCTCGTTTCGCTCTCTTTCGCCCTCCTTCGTCTCGTTTCGCTCTCTCTCAACCTCCTTCGTCTCGTTTCACTCTCTTCCATCCTCCTTCGTCTTGTTTCGCCACCTTTCACCCTCCTTCGTCTCGTTTCGCTATCTCTCACCCTCCTTCGTCTCGTTTCGCTCTCTCTCACCCTCCTTCATCTCGTTTCGCTGTCTTCCTCCCTCCTTCGTCTCGTTTCGCCTTCTTTCACCCTCCTTCGTCTCGTTTCGCTCTCTTTCCCCCTCCTTCGTCTCATTTTGTTCTCTTTCACCCTCCTTCGTCTCGTTTCGCTCTCTTTCACCTTCCTTCGCCTCGTTTCGCTCTCTTTCACCCTCCTTTGTCTCGTTTCGATCTCTGTCACCCTCCTTCATCTCGTTTAGCTCTCTTTCACCTTCCTTCGTCTCGTTTCGCTCTCTTTCACCCTCCTTCGTCTCGTTTCGCTCTCTTTCACCCTCCTTCATCTCGTTTCGCTCTCTTTCACCCTCCTTCGTCTCGTTTCACTCTCTTCCATCCTCCTTCGTCTTGTTTCGCCACCTTTCACCCTCCTTCGTCTCGTTTCGCTATCTCTCACCCTCCTTCGTCTCGTTTCGCTCTCTCTCACCCTCCTTCATCTCGTTTCGCTGTCTTCCTCCCTCCTTCATCTCGTTTCGCCTTCTTTCACCCTCCTTCGTCTCGTTTCGCTCTCTTTCCCCCTCCTTCGTCTCATTTTGTTCTCTTTCCCCTCCTTCGTCTCATTTTGTTCTCTTTCACCCTCCTTCGTCTCGTTTCGCTCTCTTTCACCTTCCTTCGCCTCGTTTCGCTCTCTTTCACCCTCCTTTGTCTCGTTTCGATCTCTGTCACCCTCCTTCATCTCGTTTAGCTCTCTTTCACCTTCCTTCGTCTCATTTCGCTCTCTTACACCCTCCTTCGTCTCGTTTCGCTCTCTTTCACCCTCCTTCATCTCGTTTCGTTCTCTTTCACCCTCCTTCGTCTCTTTTCGCTCTCTTTCACCCTTCTTCGCCTCGTTTCGCTCTCTTTCACCCACCTTCGTCTTGTTTCGCTCTCTTTCACCCTCCTTCATCTCGTTTCGCTCTCTTCCACACTCCGTCGTCTCGTTTCGCTCTCCTTCGCCCTCCTTCGTCTCGTTTCGCTCTCTCTCAACCTCCTTCGTCTCGTTTCACTCTCTTCCACCCTCCTTCGTCTCGTTTCGCCACCTTTCACCCTCCTTCGTCTCGTTTCGCTATCTCTCACCCTCCTTCGTCTCGTTTCGCTCTCTTCCACCCTCCTTCGTCTCGTTTCGCCCTCTTTCAACCTCCTTCGTCTCGTTTCGTTCTTTTTCATCCTCCTTCGTCTCGTTTCCCTCTCTTTGACCCACCTTCATCTTGTTTCGCTCTCTCTCACCGTCCTTCGTCTCGTTTCACTCTCTTTCACCTTCCTTCGTCTTGTTTCGCTCTCTTTCACCCTCCTTCGTCTCGTTTCGCTCTCTTTCACACTCCTTCGTCTCGTTCCGCTCTCTTTCTCCCTCCTTCATCTCGTTTAGCTCTCTTTCACCCTCCTTCGTCTCGTTTCACTCTTTTTCACCCTCCTTCATCTCGTTTCGCTCTCTTTCACCCTCCTTCGTCTCGTTTCGCTCTCTTTCCCCCTCCTTCGTCTCGTTTCGTTCTCTTTAACCCTCCTTCGTCTAGTTTCACTCACTTTCACCTTCATTCGCCTCGTTTCGCTCTCTTTCACCCACCTTCGTCTCGTTTCGCTCTCTTTCACCCTCCTTTGTCTCGTTTCGCTCTCTTTCACTCTCCTTCGTCTCGTTTCGCTCTCTTCCACCCTCCTTCGTCTCGTTTCACTCTTTTTCACCCTCCTTCATCTCGTTTCGCTCTCTTTCACCCTCCTTCTTCTCGTTTCGCTCTCTTTCACCCTCCTTCGTCTCGTTTCGCTCTCTTTCACCCTCCTTCATCTCGTTTCGCTCTCTTTCACCCTCCTTCGTCTCGTTTCACTCTCTTCCATCCTCCTTCGTCTTGTTTCGCCACCTTTCACCCTCCTTCGTCTCGTTTCGCTATCTCTCACCCTCCTTCGTCTCGTTTCGCTCTCTCTCACCCTCCTTCATCTCGTTTCGCTGTCTTCCTCCCTCCTTCATCTCGTTTCGCCTTCTTTCACCCTCCTTCGTCTCGTTTCGCTCTCTTTCCCCCTCCTTCGTCTCATTTTGTTCTCTTTCCCCTCCTTCGTCTCATTTTGTTCTCTTTCACCCTCCTTCGTCTCGTTTCGCTCTCTTTCACCTTCCTTCGCCTCGTTTCGCTCTCTTTCACCCTCCTTTGTCTCGTTTCGATCTCTGTCACCCTCCTTCATCTCGTTTAGCTCTCTTTCACCTTCCTTCGTCTCATTTCGCTCTCTTACACCCTCCTTCGTCTCGTTTCGCTCTCTTTCACCCTCCTTCATCTCGTTTCGTTCTCTTTCACCCTCCTTCGTCTCGTTTCGCTCTCTTTCACCCTTCTTCGCCTCGTTTCGCTCTCTTTCACCCACCTTCGTCTTGTTTCGCTCTCTTTCACCCTCCTTCATCTCGTTTCGCTCTCTTCCACACTCCGTCGTCTCGTTTCGCTCTCCTTCGCCCTCCTTCGTCTCGTTTCGCTCTCTCTCAACCTCCTTCGTCTCGTTTCACTCTCTTCCACCCTCCTTCGTCTCGTTTCGCCACCTTTCACCCTCCTTCGTCTCGTTTCGCTATCTCTCACCCTCCTTCGTCTCGTTTCGCTCTCTTCCACCCTCCTTCGTCTCGTTTCGCCCTCTTTCAACCTCCTTCGTCTCGTTTCGTTCTTTTTCATCCTCCTTCGTCTCGTTTCCCTCTCTTTGACCCACCTTCATCTTGTTTCGCTCTCTCTCACCGTCCTTCGTCTCGTTTCACTCTCTTTCACCTTCCTTCGTCTTGTTTCGCTCTCTTTCACCCTCCTTCGTCTCGTTTCGCTCTCTTTCACACTCCTTCGTCTCGTTCCGCTCTCTTTCTCCCTCCTTCATCTCGTTTAGCTCTCTTTCACCCTCCTTCGTCTCGTTTCACTCTTTTTCACCCTCCTTCATCTCGTTTCGCTCTCTTTCACCCTCCTTCGTCTCGTTTCGCTCTCTTTCCCCCTCCTTCGTCTCGTTTCGTTCTCTTTAACCCTCCTTCGTCTAGTTTCACTCACTTTCACCTTCATTCGCCTCGTTTCGCTCTCTTTCACCCACCTTCGTCTCGTTTCGCTCTCTTTCACCCTCCTTTGTCTCGTTTCGCTCTCTTTCACTCTCCTTCGTCTCGTTTCGCTCTCTTCCACCCTCCTTCGTCTCGTTTCACTCTTTTTCACCCTCCTTCATCTCGTTTCGCTCTCTTTCACCCTCCTTCTTCTCGTTTCGCTCTCTTACCCCCTCCTTCGTCTCGTTTCGTTCTCTTTAACCCTCCTTCGTCTAGTTTCACTCACTTTCACCTTCATCCGCCTCGTTTCGCTCTCTTTCACCCTCCTTCGGCTCGTTTCGCATTCTTTCATACTCCTTTGTCTCGTTTCGCTCTCTTTCACTCTCCTTCGTCTCGTTTCGCTCTCTTCCACCCTCCTTCGTCTCGTTTCGCCCTCCTTCACCCTCCTTCGTCTCGTTTCGCTCTCTTTCACCATCCTTCGTCTCGTTTCGCTGTCTTCCTCCCTCCTTCGTCTCGTTTCGCCTTCCTTCACCCTCCTTCATCTCGTTTTGCCCTCTCTCACCCTTCTTCGTCTCGTTTCGCTCTCTTTCACCCTCCTTCGTCTCCTTTCGCTCTCTTTCACCCTCCTTCGTCTCGTTTCGCTCTCTTTCGCCCTCCTTCGTCTCGTTTCGCTCTCTTCCACCCTCCTTCGTCTCGTTTCGCTCTCTTTCACCCTCCTTCGGCTCGTTTCGCTCTCTTTCACCCTCCTTCATCTCGTTTCGCTCTCTTTCACCCTCCTTCTGCTCGTTTTGCTCTCTTTCACCCTCCTTCATCTCGTTTCGCTCTCTTTCCTACTCCTTCGTCGCGGTTCGCTCTCTTTCACCTTCCTTCGCCTCGTTTCACTCTCTTTCACCCGCCTTCGTCTCGTTTCGCCCTCTTTCACCCTCCTTCGTCTCGGTTCGCTCTCTTTCACCTTCCTTCGTCTCGTTTCGCTCTCTTTCACCCTCCTTTGTCTAGATTCGCACTCTTTCAACTTCCTTCGCCTCATTTCCCTCTCTTTCAACCTCCTTCATCTCGTTTTGCTCTCTTTCACCCTCCGTCGTCTTGTTTCGCTCTCTTTCGCCCTCCTTCGTCTCGTTTCGCTCTCTCTCAACCTCCTTCGTCTCGTTTCACTCTCTTCCATCCTCCTTCGTCTTGTTTCGCCACCTTTCACCCTCCTTTGTCTCGTTTCGCTATCTCTCACCCTCCTTCATCTCGTTTCGCTCTCTCTCACCCTCCTTCGTCTCGTTTCGCTGTCTTCCTCCCTCCTTCGTCTCGTTTCGCCTTCTTTCACCCTCCTTCGTCTCGTTTCGCTCTCTTTCCCCCTCCTTCGTCTCATTTTGTTCTCTTTCACCCTCCTTCGTCTCGTTTCGCTCTCTTTCACCTTCCTTCGCCTCGTTTCGCTCTCTTTCACCCTCCTTTGTCTCGTTTCGATCTCTGTCACCCTCCTTCATCTCGTTTAGCTCTCTTTCACCTTCCTTCGTCTCGTTTCGCTCTCTTACACCCTCCTTCGTCTCGTTTCGCTCTCTTTCACCCTCCTTCATCTCGTTTCGCTCTCTTTCACCCTCCTTCGTCTCGTTTCGCTCTCTTTCACCCTTCTTCGCCTCGTTTCGCTCTCTTTCACCCACCTTCGTCTCGTTTCGCTCTCTTTCACCCTCCTTCATCTCGTTTCGCTCTCTTCCACACTCCGTCGTCTCGTTTCGCTCTCCGTCGCCCTGCTTCGTCTCGTTTCGCTCTCTCTCAACCTCCTTCGTCTCGTTTCACTCTCTTCCACCCTCCTTCGTCTCGTTTCGCCACCTTTCACCCTCCTTCGTCTCGTTTCGCTATCTCTCACCCTCCTTCGTCTCGTTTCGCTCTCTTCCACCCTCCTTCGTCTCGTTTCGCCCTCTTTCACTCTCCTTTGTCTCGATTCGCTCTCTTTCACCCTCCTTCGTCTCGTTTCGCTCTCTTTCAACCTCCTTCGTCTCGTTTCGCTCTTTTTCACCCTCCTTCGTCTCGTTTCCCTCTCTTTGACCCACCTTCATCTTGTTTCGCTCTCTCTCACCGTCCTTCATCTCGTTTCACTCTCTTTCACCTTCCTTCGTCTAGTTTCGCTCTCTTTCACCCTCCTTCGTCTCGTTTCGCTCTCTTTCACCCTCCTTCGTCTCGTTCCGCTCTCTTTCTCCCTCCTTCGTCTCGTTTAGCTCTCTTTCACCCTCCTTCGTCTCGTTTCACTCTTTTTCACCCTCCTTCATCTCGTTTCGCTCTCTTTCACCCTCCTTCGTCTCATTTCGCTCTCTTTCCCCCTCCTTCGTCTCGTTTCGTTCTCTTTAACCCTCCTTCATCTAGTTTCACTCACTTTCACCTTCATTCGCCTCGTTTTGCTCTCTTTCACCCACCTTCGTCTCGTTTCGCTCTCTTTCACCCTCCTTCATCTCGTTTCGCTCTCTTCCACCCTCCGTCGTCTCGTTTCGCTCTCTTTCGCCCTCCTTCGTCTCGTTTCGCTCTCTCTCAACCTCCTTCGTCTCGTTTCACTCTCTTCCACCCTCCTTCGTCTCGTTTCGTCACCTTTCACCCTCCTTCGTCTCGTTTCGCTATCTCTCACCCTCCTTCGTCTCGTTTCGCTCTCTTCCACCCTCCTTCGTCTCGTTTCGCCCTCTTTCACTCTCCTTCGTCTCGATTCGCTCTCTTTCACCCTCCTTCGTCTCGTTCCGCTCACTTTCAACCTACTTCGTCTCGTTTCGCTCTTTTTCACCCTCCTTCGTCTCGTTTCCCTCTCTTTGACCCACCTTCATCTTGTTTCGCTCTCTCTCACCGTCCTTCGTCTCGTTTCACTCTCTTTCACACTCCTTCGTCTCGTTTCCCCCTCTTTCACCCTCCTTCGTCTCCTTTCGCTATCTCTCACCCTCCTTCGACTCGTTTCGCTCTCTTCCACCCTCCTTCGTCTCGTTTCGCACTCTTTCACCCTCCTTCGTCTCGATTCGCTCTCTTTCACCCTCCTTCGTCTCGTTTTGCTCTCTTCCAACCTCCTTCGTCTCGTTTCGCTCTCTTTCACCCTCCTTTGTCTCGTTTCGATCTCTTTCACCCTCCGTCATCTCGTTTAGCTCTCTTTCACCTTCCTTCGTCTCGTTTCTCTCTCTTTCACCCTCCTTCGACTCGTTTCGCTCTCTTTCACCCTGCTTCATCTCGTTTCGCTGTCTTCCTCCCTCCTTCGTCTCGTTTCGGCTTCTTTCACCCTCCTTCGTATCGTTTCGCTCTCTTTCCCCCTCCTTCGTCTCGTTTCGTTCTCTTTCACCCTCCTTCGTCTCGTTTCGCTCTCTTTCACCTTCCTTCGCTTCGTTTCGCACTCTTTCACCCTCCTTTGTCTCGTTTCGCTCTCTTTCACCCTCCTTCGTCTCGTTTCACTCTTTTTCACCCTCCTTCATCTCGTTTCGCTCTCTTTCACCCTCCTTCTTCTCGTTTCGCTCTCTTTCCCCCTCCTTCGTCTCGTTTCGTTCTCTTTAACCCTCCTTCGTCTAGTTTCACTCACTTTCACCTTCATCCGCCTCGTTTCGCTCTCTTTCACCCTCCTTCGGCTCGTTTCGCATTCTTTCATACTCCTTTGTCTCGTTTCGCTCTCTTTCACTCTCCTTCGTCTCGTTTCGCTCTCTTCCACCCTCCTTCGTCTCGTTTCGCCCTCCTTCACCCTCCTTCGTCTCGTTTCGCTCTCTTTCACCATCCTTCGTCTCGTTTCGCTGTCTTCCTCCCTCCTTCGTCTCGTTTCGCCTTCCTTCACCCTCCTTCATCTCGTTTTGCCCTCTCTCACCCTTCTTCGTCTCGTTTCGCTCTCTTTCACCCTCCTTCGTCTCCTTTTGCTCTCTTTCACCCTCCTTCGTCTCGTTTCGCTCTCTTTCGCCCTCCTTCGTCTCGTTTCGCTCTCTTCCACCCTCCTTCGTCTCGTTTCGCTCTCTTTCACCCTCCTTCGGCTCGTTTCGCTCTCTTTCACCCTCCTTCATCTCGTTTCGCTCTCTTTCACCCTCCTTCTGCTCGTTTTGCTCTCTTTCACCCTCCTTCATCTCGTTTCGCTCTCTTTCCTACTCCTTCGTCGCGGTTCGCTCTCTTTCACCTTCCTTCGCCTCGTTTCACTCTCTTTCACCCGCCTTCGTCTCGTTTCGCCCTCTTTCACCCTCCTTCGTCTCGGTTCGCTCTCTTTCACCTTCCTTCGTCTCGTTTCGCTCTCTTTCACCCTCCTTTGTCTAGATTCGCACTCTTTCAACTTCCTTCGCCTCATTTCCCTCTCTTTCAACCTCCTTCATCTCGTTTTGCTCTCTTTCACCCTCCGTCGTCTTGTTTCGCTCTCTTTCGCCCTCCTTCGTCTCGTTTCGCTCTCTCTCAACCTCCTTCGTCTCGTTTCACTCTCTTCCATCCTCCTTCGTCTTGTTTCGCCACCTTTCACCCTCCTTTGTCTCGTTTCGCTATCTCTCACCCTCCTTCATCTCGTTTCGCTCTCTCTCACCCTCCTTCGTCTCGTTTCGCTGTCTTCCTCCCTCCTTCGTCTCGTTTCGCCTTCTTTCATCCTCCTTCGTCTCGTTTCGCTCTCTTTCCCCCTCCTTCGTCTCATTTTGTTCTCTTTCACCCTCCTTCGTCTCGTTTCGCTCTCTTTCACCTTCCTTCGCCTCGTTTCGCTCTCTTTCACCCTCCTTTGTCTCGTTTCGCTATCTCTCACCCTCCTTCATCTCGTTTCGCTCTCTCTCACCCTCCTTCGTCTCGTTTCGCTGTCTTCCTCCCTCCTTCGTCTCGTTTCGCCTTCTTTCACCCTCCTTCGTCTCGTTTCGCTCTCTTTCCCCCTCCTTCGTCTCATTTTGTTCTCTTTCACCCTCCTTCGTCTCGTTTCGCTCTCTTTCACCTTCCTTCGCCTCGTTTCGCTCTCTTTCACCCTCCTTTGTCTCGTTTCGATCTCTGTCACCCTCCTTCATCTCGTTTAGCTCTCTTTCACCTTCCTTCGTCTCGTTTCGCTCTCTTACACCCTCCTTCGTCTCGTTTCGCTCTCTTTCACCCTCCTTCATCTCGTTTCGCTCTCTTTCACCCTCCTTCGTCTCGTTTCCCTCTCTTTCACCCTTCTTCGCCTCGTTTCGCTCTCTTTCACCCACCTTCGTCTCGTTTCGCTCTCTTTCACCCTCCTTCATCTCGTTTCGCTCTCTTCCACACTCCGTCGTCTCGTTTCGCTCTCCGTCGCCCTGCTTCGTCTCGTTTCGCTCTCTCTCAACCTCCTTCGTCTCGTTTCACTCTCTTCCACCCTCCTTCGTCTCGTTTCGCCACCTTTCACCCTCCTTCGTCTCGTTTCGCTATCTCTCACCCTCCTTCGTCTCGTTTCGCTCTCTTCCACCCTCCTTCGTCTCGTTTCGACCTCTTTCACTCTCCTTTGACTCGATTCGCTCTCTTTCACCCTCCTTCGTCTCGTTTCGCTCTCTTTCAACCTCCTTCGTCTCGTTTCGCTCTTTTTCACCCTCCTTCGTCTCGTTTCCCTCTCTTTGACCCACCTTCATCTTGTTTCGCTCTCTCTCACCGTCCTTCATCTCGTTTCACTCTCTTTCACCTTCCTTCGTCTTGTTTCGCTCTCTTTCACCCTCCTTCGTCTCGTTTCGCTCTCTTTCACCCTCCTTCGTCTCGTTCCGCTCTCTTTCTCCCTCCTTCGTCTCGTTTAGCTCTCTTTCACCCTCCTTCGTCTCGTTTCACTCTTTTTCACCCTCCTTCATCTCGTTTCGCTCTCTTTCACCCTCCTTCGTCTCATTTCGCTCTCTTTCCCCCTCCTTCGTCTCGTTTCGTTCTCTTTAACCCTCCTTCATCTAGTTTCACTCACTTTCACCTTCATTCGCCTCGTTTTGCTCTCTTTCACCCACCTTCGTCTCGTTTCGCTCTCTTTCACCCTCCTTCATCTCGTTTCGCTCTCTTCCACCCTCCGTCGTCTCGTTTCGCTCTCTTTCGCCCTCCTTCGTCTCGTTTCGCTCTCTCTCAACCTCCTTCGTCTCGTTTCACTCTCTTCCACCCTCCTTCGTCTCGTTTCGTCACCTTTCACCCTCCTTCGTCTCGTTTCGCTATCTCTCACCCTCCTTCGTCTCGTTTCGCTCTCTTCCACCCTCCTTCGTCTCGTTTCGCCCTCTTTCACTCTCCTTCGTCTCGATTCGCTCTCTTTCACCCTCCTTCGTCTCGTTCCGCTCACTTTCAACCTACTTCGTCTCGTTTCGCTCTTTTTCACCCTCCTTCGTCTCGTTTCCCTCTCTTTGACCCACCTTCATCTTGTTTCGCTCTCTCTCACCGTCCTTCATCTCGTTTCATTCTCTTTCACACTCCTTCGTCTCGTTTCCCCCTCTTTCACCCTCCTTCGTCTCCTTTCGCTATCTCTCACCCTCCTTCGACTCGTTTCGCTCTCTTCCACCCTCCTTCGTCTCGTTTCGCACTCTTTCACCCTCCTTCGTCTCGATTCGCTCTCTTTCACCCTCCTTCGTCTCGTTTTGCTCTCTTCCAACCTCCTTCGTCTCGTTTCGCTCTCTTTCACCCTCCTTTGTCTCGTTTCGATCTCTTTCACCCTCCGTCATCTCGTTTAGCTCTCTTTCACCTTCCTTCGTCTCGTTTCGCTCTCTTTCACCCTCCTTCGACTCGTTTCGCTCTCTTTCACCCTGCTTCATCTCGTTTCGCTGTCTTCCTCCCTCCTTCGTCTCGTTTCGGCTTCTTTCACCCTCCTTCGTATCGTTTCGCTCTCTTTCCCTCTCCTTCGTCTCGTTTCGTTCTCTTTCACCCTCCTTCGTCTCGTTTCGCTCTCTTTCACCTTCCTTCGCTTCGTTTCGCACTCTTTCACCCTCCTTTGTCTCGTTTCGCTCTCTTTCACCCTCCTTCATCTCGTTTAGCTCTCTTTCATCTTCCTTCGTCTCGTTTCGCTCTCTTTCACCCTCCTTCGTCTCGTTTCGCTCTCTTTGCCCCTCCTTCGTCTTGTTTAGCTCTCTTTCACCCTCCTTCGTCTCGTTTCACTCTTTTTCACCCTCCTTCGTCTCGTGTCGCTCTCTTTCACCCTCCTTCGTCTCGTTTCGCTCTCTTCCACCCTTCTTCGTCTCGTTTCGCGCTCTTTCACCCTTCTTCGGCTCGTTTCGCACTTTTTCACCCTCCTTTGTCTCGTTTCGCTCTCCTTCACCCTCCTTCGTCTCGTTTCGCTCTCTTTCACCATCCTTCGTCTCGTTTCGCTCTCTTTCACCCTCCTTCGTCTCGTTTCGCTATCTCTCACCCTCCTTCGTCTCGTTTCGTTCTCTTCCACCGTCCTTCGTCTCGTTTCGCTCTCTCTCACCCTCCTTCGTCTCGTTTCGCTGTCTTCCTCCCTCCTTCGTCTCGTTTCGCCTTCCTTCACCCTCCTTCATCTCGTTTTGCCCTCTCTCACCCTTCTTCGTCTCGTTTCGCTCTCTTTCACCCTCCTTCGTCTCCTTTCGCTCTCTTTCACCCTCCTTCGTCTCGTTTCGCTCTCTTTCGCCCTCCTTCGTCTCGTTTCGCTCTCTTCCACCCTCCTTCGTCTCGTTTCGCTCTCTTTCACCCTCCTTCGGCTCGTTTCGCTCTCTTTCACCCTCCTTCATCTCGTTTCGCTCTCTTTCACCCTCCTTCGGCTCGTTTTGCTCTCTTTCACCCTCCTTCATCTCGTTTCGCTCTCTTTCCTACTCCTTCGTCGCGGTTCGCTCTCTTTCACCTTCCTTCGCCTCGTTTCACTCTCTTTCACCCGCCTTCGTCTCGTTTCGCCCCCTTTCACCCTCCTTCATCTCGGTTCGCTCTCTTTCACCCTCCGTCGTCTCGTTTCGCTCTCTTTCGCCCTCCTTCGTCTCGTTTCGCTCTCTCTCAACCTCCTTCGTCTCGTTTCACTCTCTTCCATCCTCCTTCGTCTTGTTTCGCCACCTTTCACCCTCCTTCGTCTCGTTTCGCTATCTCTCACCCTCCTTCGTCTCGTTTCGCTCTCTCTCACCCTCCTTCATCTCGTTTCGCTGTCTTCCTCCCTCCTTCGTCTCGTTTCGCCTTCTTTCACCCTCCTTCGTCTCGTTTCGCTCTCTTTCCCCCTCCTTCGTCTCATTTTGTTCTCTTTCACCCTCCTTCGTCTCGTTTCGCTCTCTTCCACCCTCCTTCGTCTCGTTTCGCCCTCTTTCACTCTCCTTCGTCTCGATTCGCTCTCTTTCACCCTCCTTCGTCTCATTTCGCTCTCTTTCCACCTCCTTCGTCTCGTTTCGCTCTTTTTCACCCTCCTTCGTCTCGTTTCCCTCTCTTTGACCCACCTTCATCTTGTTTCGCTCTCTCTCACCATCCTTCGTCTCGTTTCACTCTCTTTCACCTTCCTTCGTCTTGTTTCGCTCTCTTTCACCCTCCTTCGTCTCGTTTCGCTCTCTTTCACCCTCCTTCGTCTCGTTCCGCTCTCTTTCTCCCTCCTTCGTCTCGTTTAGCTCTCTTTCACAATCCTTCGTCTCGTTTCACTCTTTTTCACCCTCTTTCATCTCGTTTCGCTCGCTTTTACCCTCCTTCGTCTCGTTTCGCTCTCTTTCCCCCTCCTTCGCCTCGTTTCGCTCTCTTTCACCCACCTTCGTCTCGTTTCGCTCTCTTTCACCCTCCTTCATCTCGTTTCGCTCTCTTCCACCCTCCGTCTTCTCGTTTCGCTCTCTCTCAACCTCCTTCGTCTCGTTTCACTCTCTTCCACCCTCCTTCGTCTCGTTTCGTCACCTTTCACCCTCCTTCATCTCGTTTCGCTATCTCTCACCCTCCTTCGTCTCGTTTCTCTCTCTTCCACCCTCCTTCGTCTCGTTTCGCCCTCTTTCACTCTCCTTCGTCTCGATTCGCTCTCTTTCACCCTCCTTCGTCTCGTTTCGCTCTCTTTCAACCTCCTTCGTCTCGTTTCACTCTTTTTCACCCTCCTTTGTCTCGTTTCCCTCTCTTTGACCCACCTTCATCTTGTTTCGCTCTCTCTCACCGTCCTTCGTCTCGTTTCACTCTCTTTCACCCTCCTTCGTCTCGTTTCGCTCTCTTTCACCCTCCTTCGTCTTCTTTTGCTATCTCTCACCCTCCTTCGACTCGTTTCGCTCTCTTCCACCCTCCTTCGTCTCGTTTCGCACTCTTTCACTCTCCTTCGTCTCGATTCGCTCTCTTTCACCCTCCTTCGTCTCGTTTCGCTCTCTTTCAGCCTCCTTCCTCTCGTTTCGCTCTTTTTCACCCTCCTTCGTCTCGTTTCGCTCTCTTTGACCCACCTTCATCTCGTTTTGCTCTCTATCACAGTCCTTCGTCTCGTTTCGCTCTCCTTCACCCTCCTTTGTCTCGTTTCGCTCTCTTTCACGCTCCTTCATCTCGTTTCGCTCTCTTTCAACCTCCTTCGTCTCGTTTCGCTCTCTTCCACCCTCCTTCGTCTCGTTTCGACTTCTTTCACCCTCCTTTGTCTCGTTTCGCTCTCTTTCCTCCTCCTTCGTCTCGTTTCGTTCTCTTTAACCCTCCTTCGTCTCGTTTCGCTCTCTTTCACCTTCCTTTGCCTCGTTTCGCTCTCTTTCACCCTCCTTTGTCACGTTTCGCTCTCTTTCACCCTCCTTCGTCTCGTTTCGCTCTCTTTCACCCTCCTTCGTCTCGTTTCGCTCACTTTCACCCTCCTTCGTCTCGTTTAGCGCTCATTAACCCTCCTTCATCTCGTTTCACTCTTTTACACCCTCCTTCGTCTCGTTTCGCTCTCTTTCACCGTCCTTCGTCTCGTTTCGCTCTCTTTCACCCTCCTTCGGCTCGTTTCGCTCTCTTTGACACTCCTTCGTCTCGTTTCGCTCTCTTTCACCCTCCTTCGTCTCGTTTCACTCTCTTTCACCCTTCTTCGTCTCGTTTCTCTCTCTTTCAACCTCCTTCGTCTCGTTTCACTCTTTTTCACCCTCCTTCGTCTCGTTTCACACTCTTTCACCCTCCTTCGTCTCGGTTCGCTCTCTTTCACCCTCCTTTGTCTCGATTCACACTCTTTCACCTTACTTCGCCTCGTTTCACTCTATTTCACCCTCCTTTGTCTCGTTTCGCCCTCTTTAACCCTCCTTCGTCTCGGTTCGCTCTCTTTCACCTTCCTTCGTCTCGTTTCGCTCTCTTTCACCCTCCTTTGTCTAGATTCGCACTCTTTCACCTTCCTTCGCCTCGTTTCACACTGTTTCACCCTCCTTCGTCTCGTTTCGCTCTCTTTCACCCTCCTTCGTCTCGTTTCGCTCTCTTTCTCCCTCCTTCATCTCGTTTCGCTCTCTTTCACCCTCCTTCGGCTTGTTTTGCTCTCTTTCACCCTCCTTCATCTCGTTTCGCCCTCCTTCACCCTCCTTCGTCTCTTTTCGCTCTCTTTCACCATCCTTCGTCTCGTTTCGCTCTCTTCCACCCTCCTTCGTCTTGTTTCGCTATCTCTCACCCTCCTTCGTCTCGTCTCGCTCTCTTCCACCGTCCTTCGTCTCGTTTCGCTCTCTCTCACCCTCCTTCGTCTCGTTTCGTGTCTTCCTCCCTCCTTCGTCTCGTTTCGCCTTCTTTCACCCTCCTTCGTCTCGTTTCGCTCTCTTTCCTCCTCCTTCGTCTCGTTTCGTTCTCTTTAACCCTCCTTCATCTCGTTTCGCTCTCTTTCACCCTCCTTCGTCTCGTTTCGCTCTCTTTCACCCTTCTTCGTCTCGTTTCGCTCTCTTTCAACCTCCTTCGTCTCGTTTCGCTCTTTTTCACCCTCCTTCGTCTCGTTTCGCACTCTTTCACCCTCCTTCGTCTCGTTTCGCTCACATTGACCCACCTTCATCTCGTTTCGTTCTCTTTCACCCTCCTTCTTCTCGTTTCGCTCTCTTTCACCCTCCTTCGGCTCGTTTCGCACTCTTTCACCCTCCTTTATCTCGTTTCGCTCTCTTTCACCCTCGTTCATCTCGTTTCGCTCTCTTCCACCATCCTTCGTCTCGTTTCGCTCGCTTTCGCCCTCCTTCGGCTCGTTCCGCACTCTTTCACCCTCCTTCATCTCATTTCGCTCTCCTTCGCACTCCATCGTCTTGTTTCGCTCTCTTTCACCCTCCTTCGTTTTGTTTCGTTATCTCTCACCCTCCTTCGTCTCGTTTTGCTCTCTTCCACCCTCCTTTGTCTCGTTTCGCTCTCTCTCACCCTCCTTCATCTCGTTTCGCTCTCTTCCTCCCTCCTTCGGCTCGTTTCGCTCTCTTTCACCCTCCTTTATCTCGTTTCGCTCTCTTTCACCCTCGTTCATCTCGTTTCGCTCTCTTCCACCATCCTTCATCTCGTTTCGCTCGCTTTCGCCCTCCTTCGGCTCGTTCCGCACTCTTTCACCCTCCTTCGTCTCGTTTCGCTCTCTTTCACCTTCCTTCATCTCATTTCGCTCTCTTTCGCACTCCATCGTCTTGTTTCGCTCTCTTTCACCCTCCTTCGTTTCGTTTCGTTATCTCTCACCCTCCTTCGTCTCGTTTTGCTCTCTTCCACCCTCCTTTGTCTCGTTTCGCTCTCTCTCACCCTCCTTCATCTCGTTTCGCTCTCTTCCTCCCTCGTTCGTCTCGTTTCGCCTTATTTCACCCTCCTTCGTCTCGTTTTGCTCTCTTTCCCCCTCCTTCATCTCGTTTCGTTCTCTTTCACCCTCCTTCATCTCGTTTCGCTCTCTTTCACCTTCCTTCGCCTGGTTTCGCTCTCTTTCACCCTCCTTTGTCTCGTTTCGCTCTCTTTCACTCTCCTTCGTCTCGTTTAGCTCTCTTTCACCTTCCTTCATCTCGTTTCGCTCACTTTCACCCTCCTTCGTCTCGTTTCGCTCTCTTTCACCCTCCTTCGTCTCGTTTCGCTCTCTTTCACCCTCCTTCGTCTCGTTTAGCTCTCTTTCACCCTCCTTTGTCTCGTTTCGCTCTCTTTCACGCTCCTTCATCTCGTTTCGCTCTCTTTCAACCTCCTTCGTCTCGTTTCGCTCTCTTCCACCCTCCTTCGTCTCGTTTCGCCTTCTTTCACCCTCCTTTGTCTCGTTTCGCTCTCTTTCCTCCTCCTTCGTCTCGTTTCGTTCTCTTTAACCCTCCTTCGTCTCGTTTCGCTCTCTTTCACCTTCCTTTGCCTCGTTTCGCTCTCTTTCACCCTCCTTTGTCACGTTTCGCTCTCTTTCACCCTCCTTCGTCTCGTTTCGCTCTCTTTCACCCTCCTTCGTCTCGTTTCGCTCTCTTTCACCCTCCTTCGTCTCGTTTAGCGCTCATTAACCCTCCTTCATCTCGTTTCACTCTTTTACACCCTCCTTCGTCTCGTTTCGCTCTCTTTCACCGTCCTTCGTCTCGTTTCGCTCTCTTTCACCCTCCTTCGGCTCGTTTCGCTCTCTTTGACACTCCTTCGTCTCGTTTCGCTCTCTTTCACCCTCCTTCGTCTCGTTTCACTCTCTTTCACCCTTCTTCGTCTCGTTTCTCTCTCTTTCAACCTCCTTCGTCTCGTTTCACTCTTTTTCACCCTCCTTCGTCTCGTTTCGCACTCTTTCACCCTCCTTCGTCTCGGTTCGCTCTCTTTCACCCTCCTTTGTCTCGATTCACACTCTTTCACCTTACTTCGCCTCGTTTCACTCTATTTCACCCTCCTTTGTCTCGTTTCGCCCTCTTTAACCCTCCTTCGTCTCGGTTCGCTCTCTTTCACCTTCCTTCGTCTCGTTTCGCTCTCTTTCACCCTCCTTTGTCTAGATTCGCACTCTTTCACCTTCCTTCGCCTCGTTTCACACTGTTTCACCCTCCTTCGTCTCGTTTCGCTCTCTTTCACCCTCCTTCGTCTCGTTTCGCTCTCTTTCTCCCTCCTTCATCTCGTTTCGCTCTCTTTCACCCTCCTTCGGCTTGTTTTGCTCTCTTTCACCCTCCTTCATCTCGTTTCGCCCTCCTTCACCCTCCTTCGTCTCTTTTCGCTCTCTTTCACCATCCTTCGTCTCGTTTCGCTCTCTTTCACCCTCCTTCGTCTCGTTTCGCTATCTCTGACCCTCCTTCGTCTCGTCTCGCTCTCTTCCACCGTCCTTCGTCTCGTTTCGCTCTCTCTCACCCTCCTTCGTCTCGTTTCGCTGTCTTCCTCCCTCCTTCGTCTCGTTTCGCCTTCTTTCACCCTCCTTCGTCTCGTTTCGCTCTCTTTCCTCCTCCTTCGTCTCGTTTCGTTCTCTTTAACCCTCCTTCATCTCGTTTCGCTCTCTTTCACCCTCCTTCGTCTCGTTTCGCTCTCTTTCACCCTTCTTCGTCTCGTTTCGCTCTCTTTCAACCTCCTTCGTCTCGTTTCGCTCTTTTTCACCCTCCTTCGTCTCGTTTCGCACTCTTTCACCCTCCTTCGTCTCGTTTCGCTCACATTGACCCACCTTCATCTCGTTTCGTTCTCTTTCACCCTCCTTCTTCTCGTTTCGCTCTCTTTCACCCTCCTTCGGCTCGTTTCGCACTCTTTCACCCTCCTTTATCTCGTTTCGCTCTCTTTCACCCTCGTTCATCTCGTTTCGCTCTCTTCCACCATCCTTCGTCTCGTTTCGCTCGCTTTCGCCCTCCTTCGGCTTGTTCCGCACTCTTTCACCCTCCTTCGTCTCGTTTCGCTCTCTTTCACCTTCCTTCATCTCATTTCGCTCTCTTTCGCACTCCATCGTCTTGTTTCGCTCTCTTTCACCCTCCTTCGTTTCGTTTCGTTATCTCTCACCCTCCTTCGTCTCGTTTTGCTCTCTTCCACCCTCCTTTGTCTCGTTTCGCTCTCTCTCACCCTCCTTCATCTCGTTTCGCTCTCTTCCTCCCTCCTTCGGCTCGTTTCGCTCTCTTTCACCCTCCTTTATCTCGTTTCGCTCTCTTTCACCCTCGTTCATCTCGTTTCGCTCTCTTCCACCATCCTTCGTCTCCTTTCGCTCGCTTTCGCCCTCCTTCGGCTCGTTCCGCACTCTTTCACCCTCCTTCGTCTCGTTTCGCTCTCTTTCACCTTCCTTCATCTCATTTCGCTCTCTTTCGCACTCCATCGTCTTGTTTCGCTCTCTTTCACCCTCCTTCGTTTCGTTTCGTTATCTCTCACCCTCCTTCGTCTCGTTTTGCTCTCTTCCACCCTCCTTTGTCTCGTTTCGCTCTCTCTCACCCTCCTTCATCTCGTTTCGCTCTCTTCCTCCCTCGTTCGTCTCGTTTCGCCTTATTTCACCCTCCTTCGTCTCGTTTTGCTCTCTTTCCCCCTCCTTCATCTCGTTTCGTTCTCTTTCACCCTCCTTCATCTCGTTTCGCTCTCTTTCACCTTCCTTCGCCTGGTTTCGCTCTCTTTCACCCTCCTTTGTCTCGTTTCGCTCTCTTTCACTCTCCTTCGTCTCGTTTAGCTCTCTTTCACCTTCCTTCATCTCGTTTCGCTCACTTTCACCCTCCTTCGTCTCGTTTCGCTCTCTTTCACCCTCCTTCGTCTCGTTTAGCTCTCTTTCACCCTCCTTCATCTCGTTTCGCTCTCTTTCACCCTCCTTCGTCTCGTTTCGCTCTCTTCCACCCTCCTTCGTCTCGTTTCGCACTCTTTCACCCTCCTTCGGCTCGTTTCGCTCTCTTTGACCCTCCTTCGTCACGTTTTGTTCTCTTTCACCCTCATTCGTCTTGTTTCGCTCTCTTTCACCCTTCTTTGTCTCGTTTCTCCGTCTTTCACAATCATTCGTCTCGTTTCGCTCTCTTTCACACTCCTTCGTCTCGTTTCGTTCTCTTTCACCCTCCTTCTTCTCGTTTCGCTCTCTTTCACCCTCCTTTGGCTCGTTTCGCTCTCTTTCACCCTCCTTTATCTCGTTTCGCTCTCTTTCACCCTCGTTCATCTCATTTCGCTCTCTTCCACCCTCCTTCGTCTCGTTTCGCCCCCTTTCACCCTCCTTCGTCTCGATTCGCTCTCTTTCACGCACCTTCGTCTCGTTTCGCTCTCTTTCTACCTCCTTCATCTCGTTTCGCTCTTTTTCACCCTCCTTCGTCTCGTTTCGCTCACTTTGTCCCACCTTCATCTCGTTTCGTTCTCTTTCACCCTCCATCGGCTCGTTTCGCTCTCTTTCACCCTCGTTCATCTAGTTTCGCTCTCTTCCACCCTCCTTCGTCTCGTTTCGCCCCCTTTCACCCTCCTTCGTCTCGATTCGCTCTCTTTCACCCACCTTCGTCTCGTTTCGCTCTCTTTCTACCTCCTTCATCTCGTTTCGCTCTTTTTCACCCTCCTTCGTCTCGTTTCGCTCACTTTGACCCACCTTCATCTCGTTTCGATCTCTTTCACCGTCCTTCGTCTCGTTTCGTTCTCTTTCACCCTCCTTTGTCTCGTTTCGCTCTCTTTCACCCTCCATCGTCTCGTTTCGCTCTCTTTCACCCTCCTTCGTCTCGTTTCGCTCTCTTTCCCCCTCCTTCGTCTCGTTTCGTTCTCTTTAACCCTCCTTCGTCTAGTTTCACTCACTTTCACCTTCATTTGCCTCGTTTCGCTCTCATTCACCCTCCTTTGTCTCGTTTCACTCTTTTTCACCCTCCTTCGTCTCTTTTCGCTCTCTTTCACCCTTCTTCGCCTCGTTTCGCTCTCTTTCACCCACCTTCGTCTCGTTTCGCTCTCTTTCACCCTCCTTCATCTCGTTTCGCTCTCTTCCACCCTCCGTCGTCTCGTTTCGCTCTCTTTCGCCCTCCTTCGTCTCGTTTCGCTCTCTCTCACCGTCCTTCGTCTCGTTTCACTCTCTTCCACTCTCCTTCGTCTCGTTTCGCTCTCTTTCACCCTCCTTCGTCTCCTTTCGCTATCTCTCACCCTCCTTCGACTCGTTTCGCTCTCTTCCACCCTCCTTCGTCTCGTTTCGCACTCTTTCACCCTCCTTCGTCTCGATTCGCTCTCTTTCACCCTCCTTCGTCTCGTTTCGCTCTCTTTCAACCTCCTTCGTCTCATTTCGCTCTTTTTCACCCTCCTTCGTCTCGTTTCGCTCTCTTTGACCCACCTTCATCTCGTTTCGCTCTCTATTTCAGTCCTTCGTCTCGTTTCGCTCTCTTTCACCCTCCTTTGTCTCGTTTCGCTCTCTTTCACGCTCCTTCATCTAGTTTCGCTCTCTTTCAACCTCCTTCATCTCGTTTCGCTCTCTTCCACCCTCCTTCGTCTCGTTGCGCCTTCTTTCACCCTCCTTCGTCTCGTTTCGCTCTCTTTCCTCCTCCTTCGTCTCGTTTCGTTCTCTTAAACCCTCCTTCGTCTCGTTTCGCTCTCTTTCACCTTCCTTTGCCTCGTTTCGCTCTCTTTCACCCTCCTTTGTCGCGTTTCGCTCTCTTTCACCCTCCTTCGTCTCGTTTCGCTCTCTTTCACCCTCCTTCGTCTCGTTTCGCTCTCTTTCACCCTCCTTCGTCTCGTTTAGCGCTCATTAACCCTCCTTCATCTCGTTTCACTCTTTTCCACCCTCCTTCGTCTCGTTTCGCTCTCTTTCACCGTCCTTCGTCTCGATTCGCTCTCTTTCACCCTCCTTCGGCTCGTTTCGCTCTCTTTGACACTCCTTCGTCTCGTTTCGCTCTCTTTCACCCTCCTTCGGCTCGTTTCGCTCTCTTCCACCCTCCTTCGTCTCGTTTCGCCCTCTTTCACCCTCCTTCGTCTCGTTTCGCTCTCTTTCACCCTTCTTCGTCTCGTTTCGCTCTCTTTCAACCTCCTTCGTCTCGTTTCGCTCTTTTTCACCCTCCTTCGTCTCGTTTCGCACTCTTTCACCCTCCTTCGTCTCGGTTCGCTCTCTTTCACCTTCCTTCGTCTCGTTTCGCTCTCTTTCACCCTCCTTTGTCTCGATTCACACTCTTTCACCTTTCTTCGCCTCGTTTCACTCTCTTTCACCCTCTTTTGTCTCGTTTCGCCCTCTTTAACCCTCCTTCGTCTCTGTTCGCTCTCTTTCACCTTCCTTCGTCTCGTTTCGCTCTCTTTCACCCTCCTTTGTCTAGATTCGCACTCTTTCACCTTCCTTCGCCTCGTTTCACACTGTTTCACCCTCCTTCGTCTCGTTTCGCTCTCTTTCACCCTCCTTCGTCTCGTTTCGCTCTCTTTCTCCCTCGTTCATCTCGTTTCGCTCTCTTTCACCCTCCTTCGTCTCGTTTCGCTCTCTTTCACCCTCCTTTGTCTCGTTTCGATCTCTTTCACCCTCCGTCATCTCGTTTAGCTCTCTTTCACCTTCCTTCGTCTCGTTTCGCTCTCTTTCACCTTCCTTCGTCTCGTTTCGCTCTCTTTCACCCTCCTTTGACTAGATTCGCACTCTTTCACCTTCCTTCGCCTCGTTTCACACTGTTTCACCCTCCTTCGTCTCGTTTCGCTCTCTTTCACCCTCCTTCGTCTCGTTTCGCTCTCTTTCACCCTCCTTCGTCTCGTTTCGCTCTCTTTGACACTCCTTCGTCTAGTTTCGCTCTCTTTCACCCTCCTTCGTCTCGTTTCACTCTCTTTCACCCTTCTTCGTCTCGTTTCTCTCTCTTTCACCCTCATTCGTCTCGTTTAGCGCTCATTGACCCTCCTTCATCTCGTTTCACTCTTTTCCACCCTCCTTCGTCGCGTTTCGCTCTCTTTCACCGTCCTTCGTCTCGTTTCGCTCTCTTTCACCCTCCTTCGGCTCGTTTCGCTCTCTTTGACACTGCTTCGTCTCGTTTCGCTCTCTTTCACCCTCCTTCGGCTCGTTTCGCTCTCTTCCACCCTCCTTCGTCTCGTTTCGCCCTCTTTCACCCTCCTTTATCTCGTTTCGCTCTCTTCCACCCTCCGTTGTCTCGTTTCGCTCTCTTTCGCCCTCCTTCGTCTCGTTTCGCTCTCTCTCAACCTCCTTCGTCTCGTTTCACTCTCTTCCACCCTCCTTCGTCTCGTTTCGCCACCTTTCACCCTCCTTCGTCTCGTTTCGCTATCTCTCACCCTCCTTCGTCTCGTTTCGCTCTCTTCAACCCTCCTTCGTCTCGTTTCGCCCTCTTTCACTCTCCTTCGTCTCGATTCGCTCTCTTTCACCCTCCTTCGTCTCTTTTCGCTCTCTTTCAACCTCCTTCGTCTCGTTTCGCTCTTTTTCACCCTCCTTCGTCTCGTTTCCCTCTCTTTGACCCACCTTCATCTTGTTTCACTCTCTCTCACCGTCCTTCGTCTCGTTTCACTCTCTTTCACCCTCCTTCGTCTCGTTTCGCTCTCTTTCACCCTCCTTCGTCTCCTTTCGCTATCTCTCACCCTCCTTCGACTCGTTTCGCTCTCTTCCACCCTCCTTCGTCTCGTTTCGCACTCTTTCACCCTCCTTCGTCTCGATTCGCTCTCTTTCACCCTCCTTTGTCTCGTTTCGCTCTCTTTCAACCTCCTTCGTCTCGTTTCGCTCTTTTTCACCCTCCTTCGTCTCGTTTCGCTCTCTTTGACCCACCTTCATCTCGTTTCGCTCTCTATTATAGTCCTTCGTCTCGTTTCGCTCTCTTTCACCCTCCTTTGTCTCGTTTCGCTCTCTTTCACGCTCCTTCATCTCGTTTCGCTCTCTTTCAACCTCCTTCGTCTCGTTTCGCTCTCTTCCACCCTCCTTCGTCTCGTTTCGCCTTCTTTCACCCTCCTTCGTCTCGTTTCGCTCTCTTTCCTCCTCCTTCGTCTCGTTTCGTTCTCTTTAACCCTCCTTCGTCTCGTTTCGCTCTCTTTCACCTTCCTTTGCCTCGTTTCGCTCTCTTTCACCCTCCTTTGTCGCGTTTCGCTCTCTTTCACCCTCCTTCGTCTCGTTTCGCTCTCTTTCACCCTCCTTCGTCTCGTTTCGCTCTCTTTTACCCTCCTTCGTCTCGTTTAGCGCTCATTAACCCTCCTTCATCTCGTTTCACTCTTTTCCACCCTCCTTCGTCTCGTTTCGCTCTCTTTCACCGTCCTTCGTCTCGTTTCGCTCTCTTTCACCCTCCTTCGGCTCGTTTCGCTCTCTTTGACACTCCTTCGGTTCGTTTCGCTCTCTTTCACCCTCCTTCGGCTCGTTTCGCTCTCTTCCATCCTCCTTCGTCTCGTTTCGCCCTCTTTCACCCTCCTTCGTCTCGTTTCGCTCTCTTTCACCCTTCTTCGTCTCGTTTCGCTCTCTTTCAACCTCCTTCGTCTCGTTTCGCTCTTTTTCACCCTCCTTCATCTCGTTTCGCACTCTTTCACCCTCCTTCGTCTCGGTTCGCTCTCTTTCACCTTCCTTCGTCTCGTTTCGCTCTCTTTCACCCTCCTTTGTCTCGATTCACACTCTTTCACCTTTCTTCGCCTCGTTTCACTCTCTTTCACCCTCCTTTGTCTCGTTTCGCCCTCTTTAACCCTCCTTCGTCTCTGTTCGCTCTCTTTCACCTTCCTTCGTCTCGTTTCGCTCTCTTTCACCCTCCTTTGTCTAGATTCGCACTCTTTCACCTTCCTTCGCCTCGTTTCACACTGTTTCACCCTCCTTCGTCTCGTTTCGCTCTCTTTCATCCTCCTTCGTCTCGTTTCGCTCTCTTTCTCCCTCGTTCATCTCGTTTCGCTCTCTTTCACCCTCCTTCGTCTCGTTTCGCTCTCTTTCACCCTCCTTTGTCTCGTTTCGATCTCTTTCACCCTCCGTCATCTCGTTTAGCTCTCTTTCACCTTCCTTCGTCTCGGTTCGCTCTCTTTCACCTTCCTTCGTCTCGTTTCGCTCTCTTTCACCCTCCTTTGACTAGATTCGCACTCTTTCACCTTCCTTCGCCTCGTTTCACACTGTTTCACCCTCCTTCGTCTCGTTTCGCTCTCTTTCACCCTCCTTCGTCTCGTTTCGCTCTCTTTCACCCTCCTTCGTCTCGTTTCGCTCTCTTTCACCCTCCTTCGTCTCGTTTAGCGCTCATTAACCCTCCTTCATTTCGTTTCACTCTTTTCCACCCTCCTTCGTCTCGTTTCGCTCTCTTTCACCGTCCTTCGTCTCGTTTCGCTCTCTTTCACCCTCCTTCGGCTCGTTTCGCTCTCTTTGACACTGCTTCGTCTCGTTTCGCTCTCTTTCACCCTCCTTCGGCTCGTTTCGCTCTCTTCCACCCTCCTTCGTCTCGTTTCGCCCTCTTTCACCCTCCTTCGTCTCGTTTCGCTCTCTTTCACCCTTCTTCGTCTCGTTTCGCTCTCTTTCAACCTCCTTCGTCTCGTTTCGCTCTTTTTCACCCTCCTTCGTCTCGTTTCGCACTCTTTCACCCTCCTTCGTCTCGGTTCGCTCTCTTTCACCTTCCTTCATCTCGTTTCGCTCTCTTTCACCCTCCTTTGTCTCGATTCACACTCTTTCACCTTACTTCACCTCGTTTCACTCTCTTTCACCCTCCTTTGTCTCGTTTCGCTATCTCTCACCATCCTTCGACTCGTTTCGCTCTCTTCCACCCTCCTTCGTCTCGTTTCGTTCTCTTTCACCCTCCTTCGTCTCGTTTCGCTCTCTTTCACCCTTCTTCGTCTCGTTTCGTTCTCTTTCAACCTCCTTCGTCTCGTTTCGCTCTTTTTCACCCTCCTTCGTCTCGTTTCGCACTCTTTCACCCTCCTTCGTCTCGGTTCGCTCTCTTTCACCTTCCTTCATCTCGTTTCGCTCTCTTTCACCCTCCTTTGTCTCGATTCACACTCTTTCACCTTTCTTCGCCTCGTTTCACTCTCTTTCACTTTCCTTCGCCTCGTTTCACACTGTTTCACCCTCCTTCGTCTCGTTTCGCTCTCTTTCACCCTCCTTCGTCTCGTTTCGCTCTCTTTCTCCCTCGTTCATCTCGTTTCGCTCTCTTTCACCCTCCTTCGTCTCGTTTCGCTCTCTTTCACCCTCCTTTGTCTCGTTTCGATCTCTTTCACCCTCCATCATCTCGTTTAGCTCTCTTTCACCTTCCTTCGTCTCGGTTCGCTCTCTTTCACCTTCCTTCGTCTCGTTTCGTTCTCTTTCACCCTCCTTTGACTAGATTCGCACTCTTTCACCTTCCTTCGCCTCGTTTCACACTGTTTCACCCTCCTTTGTCTCGTTTCGCCCTCTTTAACCCTCCTTCGTCTCTGTTCGCTCTCTTTCACCTTCCTTCGTCTCGTTTCGCTCTCTTTCACCCTCCTTTGTCTAGATTCGCACTCTTTCACTTTCCTTCGCCTCGTTTCACACTGTTTCACCCTCCTTCGTCTCGTTTCGCTCTCTTTCACCCTCCTTCGTCTCGTTTCGCTCTCTTTCTCCCTCGTTCATCTCGTTTCGCTCTCTTTCACCCTCCTTCGTCTCGTTGCGCTCTCTTTCACCCTCCTTTGTCTCGTTTCGATCTCTTTCACCCTCCATCATCTCGTTTAGCTCTCTTTCACCTTCCTTCGTCTCGGTTCGCTCTCTTTCACCTTCCTTCGTCTCGTTTCGCTCTCTTTCACCCTCCTTTGACTAGATTCGCACTCTTTCACCTTCCTTCGCCTCGTTTCACACTGTTTCACCCTCCTTCGTCTCGTTTCGCTCTCTTTCACCCTCCTTCGTCTCGTTTCGCTCTCTTTCACCCTCCTTCGTCTCGTTTAGCGCTCATTAACCCTCCTTCATCTCGTTTCACTCTTTTCCACCCTCCTTCGTCTCGTGTCGCTCTCTTTCACCGTCCTTCGTCTCGTTTCGCTCTCTTTCACCCTCCTTCGGCTCGTTTCGCTCTCTTTGACACTGCTTCGGCTCGTTTCGCTCTCTGCCACCCTCCTTCGTCTCGTTTCGCCCTCTTTCACCCTCCTTCGTCTCGTTTCGCTCTCTTTCACCCTTCTTCGTCTCGTTTCGCTCTCTTTCAACCTCCTTCGTCTCGTTTCGCTCTTTTTCACCCTCCTTCGTCTCGTTTCGAAATCTTTCACCCTCCTTCGTCTCGGTTCGCTCTCTTTCACCTTCCTTCGTCTCGTTTCGCTCTCTTTCACCCTCCTTTGTCTCGATTCACACTCTTTCACCATTCTTCACCTTGTTTCACTCTCTTTCACCCTCCTTTGTCTCGTTTCGCCCTCTTTAACCCTCCTTCGTCTCGGTTCGCTCTCTTTCACCTTCCTTCGTCTCGTTTCGCTCTCTTTCACCCTCCTTCGTCTCCTTTCGCTATCTCTCACCCTCCTTCGACTCGTTTCACTCTCTTCCAACCTCCTTCGTCTCGTTTCGTTCTCTTTCACCCTCCTTTGTCTCGTTTCGCTCTCTTTCACCCTCCATCGTCTCGTTTCGCTCTCTTTCACCCTCCTTCGTCTCGTTTCGCTCTCTTTCACCCACCTTCGTTTCGTTTCGCTCTCTCTCACCCTCCTTCGTCTCGTTTCGCTCTCTTCCACCCTCCTTCGTCTCGTTTCGCCTTCTTTCACCCTCCTTCGTCTCGTTTCGCTCTCTTTCACCCTCCTTCGTCTCGTTTCGCTCTCTTTCACCCTCCTTCGTCTCGTTTAGCGCTCATTAACCCTCCTTCATCTCGTTTCACTCTTTTCCACCCTCCTTCGTCTCGTGTCGCTCTCTTTCACCGTCCTTCGTCTCGTTTCGCTCTCTTTCACCCTCCTTCGGCTCGTTTCGCTCTCTTTGACACTGCTTCGTCTCGTTTCGCTCAATTTCACCCTCCTTCGGCTCGTTTCGCTCTCTTCCACCCTCCTTCGTCTCGTTTCGCCCTCTTTCACCCTCCTTCGTCTCGTTTCGCTCTCTTTCACCCTTCTTCGTCTCGTTTCGCTCTCTTTCAACCTCCTTCGTCTCGTTTCGCTCTTTTTCACCCTCCTTCGTCTCGTTTCGCACTCTTTCACCCTCCTTCGTCTCGGTTCGCTCTCTTTCACCTTCCTTCGTCTCGTTTCGCTCTCTTTCACCCTCCTTTGTCTCGATTCACACTCTTTCACCTTACTTCACCTCGTTTCACTCTCTTTCACCCTCCTTTGTCTCGTTTCGCCCTCTTTAACCCTCCTTCGTCTCGGTTCGCTCTCTTTCACCTTCCTTCGTCTCGTTTCGCTCTCTTTCACCCTCCTTCGTCTCCTTTCGCTATCTCTCACCCTCCTTCGACTCGTTTCGCTCTCTTCCACCCTCCTTCGTCTCGTTTCGTTCTCTTTCACCCTCCTTTGTCTCGTTTCGCTCTCTTTCACCCTCCATCGTCTCGTTTCGCTCTCTTTCACCCTCCTTCGTCTCGTTTCGCTCTCTTTCACCCACCTTCGTTTCGTTTCGCTCTCTCTCACCCTCCTTCGTCTCGTTTCGCTCTCTTCCACCCTCCTTCGTCTCGTTTCGCCTTCTTTCACCCTCCTTCGTCTCGTTTCGCTCTCTTTCCCCCTCCTTTGTCTCGTTTCGTTCTCTTTAACCCTCCTTCGTCTAGTTTCACTCACTTTCACCTTCATTCGCCTCGTTTCGCTCTCATTCACGCTCCTTTGTCTCGTTTCACTCTTTTTCACCCTCCTTCGTCTCTTTTCGCTCTCTTTCACCCTTCTTCGCCTCGTTTCGCTCTCTTTCACCCACCTTCGTCTCGTTTCGCTCTCTTTCACCCTCCTTCATCTCGTTTCGCTCTCTTCCACCCTCCGTCGCCTCGTTTCGCTCTCTTTCGCCCTCCTTCGTCTCGTTTCGCTCTCTCTCAACCTCCTTCGTCTCATTTCACTCTCTTCCACCCTCCTTCGTCTCGTTTCGCCACCTTTCACCCTCCTTCGTCTCGTTTCGCTATCTCTCACCCTCCATTGTCTCGTTTCGCTCTCTTCAACCCTCCATCGTCTCGTTTCGCCCTTTTTCACTCTCCTTCGTCTCGATTCGCTCTCTTTCACCCTCCTTCGTCTCGTTTCGCTCTCTTTCAACCTCCTTCGTCTCGTTTCGCTCTTTTTCACCCTCCTTCGTCTCGTTTCCCTCTCTTTGACCCACCTTCATCTTGTTTCGCTCTCTCTCACTGTCCTTCGTCTCGTTTCACTCTCTTTCACCCTCCTTCGTCTCGTTTCGCTCTCTTTCACCCTCCTTCGTCTCCTTTCGCTATCTCTCACCCTCCTTCGACTCGTTTCGCTCTCTTCCACCCTGCTTCGTCTCGTTTCGCACTCTTTCACCCTCCTTCGTCTCGATTCGCTCTCTTTCACCCTCCTTCGTCTCGTTTCGCTCTCTTTCAACCTCCTTTGTCTCGTTTCGCTCTTTTTCACCCTCCTTCGTCTCGTTTCGCTCTCTTTGACCCACCTTCATCTCGTTTCGCTCTCTATCACTGTCCTTCGTCTCGTTTCGCTCTCTTTCACCCTCCTTTGTCTCGTTTCGCTCTCTTTCACGCTCCTTCATCTCGTTTCGCTCTCTTTCAACCTCCTTCGTCTCGTTTCGCTCTCTTCCACCCTCCTTCGTCTCGTTTCGCCTTCTTTCACCCTACTTCGTCTCGTTTCGCTCTCTTTCCTCCTCCTTCGTCTCGTTTCGTTCTCTTTAACCCTCCTTCGTCTCGTTTCGCTCTCTTTCACCTTCCTTTGCCTCGTTTCGCTCTCTTTCAAACCTCCTTTGTCGCGTTTCGCTCTCTTTCACCCTCCTTCGTCTCGTTTCGCTCTCTTTCACACTCCTTCGTCTCGTTTCGCTCTCTTTCACCCTCCTTCGTCTTGTTTAGCGCTCATTAACCCTCCTTCATCTCGTTTCACTCTTTTCCACCCTCCTTCGTCTCGTTTCGCTCTCTTTGACACTCCTTCGTCTCGTTTCGCTCTCTTTCACCCTCCTTCGGCTCGTTTCGCTCTCTTCCACCCTCCTTCGTCTCGTTTCGCCCTCTTTCACCCTCCTTCGTCTCGTTTCGCTCTCTTTCACCCTTCTTCGTCTCGTTTCGCTCTCTTTCAACCTCCTTCGTCTCGTTTCGCTCTTTTTCACCCTCCTTCGTCTCGTTTCGCACTCTTTCACCCTCCTTCGTCTTGGTTCGCTCTCTTTCACCTTCCTTCGTCTCGTTTCGCTCTCTTTCACCCTCCTTTGTCTCGATTCACACTCTTTCACCTTACTTCGCCTCGATTGATCTCTTTCACCCTCCTTTGTCTCGTTTCGCCCTCTTTAACCCTCCTTCATCTCGGTTCGCTCTCTTTCACCTTCCTTCGTCTCGTTTCGCTCTCTTTCACCCTCCTTCGTCTCGTTTCGCTCCCTTTCTCCCTCCTTCATCTCGTTTCGCTCTCTTTCACCCTCCTTCGTCTCGTTTCGCTCTCTTTCACCCTCCTTTGTCTCGTTTCGATCTCTTTCACCCTCCGTCATCTCGTTTAGCTCTCTTTCACCTTCCTTCGTCTCGGTTCGCTCTCTTTCACCTTCCTTCATCTCGTTTCGCTCTCTTTCACCCTCCTTTGTCTAGATTCGCACTCTTTCACCTTCCTTCGCCTCGTTTCACACTGTTTCACCCTCCTTCGTCTCGTTTTGCTCTCTTTCACCCTCCTTCGTCTCGTTTCACTCTCTTTCACCCTCCTTCGTCTCGTTTCGCTCTCTTTCACCCTCCTTCGTCTTGTTTAGCGCTCATTAACCCTCCTTCATTTCGTTTCACTCTTTTCCACCCTCCTTCGTCTCGTTTCGCTCTCTTTCACCGTCCTTCGTCTCGTTTCGCTCTCTTTCACCCTCCTTCGGCTCGTTTCGCTCTCTTTGACACTCCTTCGTCTCGTTTCGCTCTCTTTCACCCTCCTTCGGCTCGTTTCGCTCTCTTCCACCCTCCTTCGTCTCGTTTTGCCCTCTTTCACCCTCCTTCGTCTTGTTTCGCTCTCTTTCACCCTTCTTCGTCTCGTTTCGCTCTCTTTCAACCTCCTTCGTCTCGTTTCGCTCTTTTTCACCCTCCTTCGTCTCGTTTCGCACTCTTTCACCCTCCTTCGTCTCGGTTCGCTCTCTTTCACCTTCCTTCGTCTCGTTTCGCTCTCTTTCACCCTCCTTTGTCTCGATTCACACTCTTTCACCTTACTTCGCCTCGTTTCACTCTCTTTCACCCTCCTTTGTCTCGTTTCGCCCTCTTTAACCCTCCTTCGTCTCGGTTCGCTCTCTTTCACCTTCCTTCGTCTCGTTTCGCTCTCTTTCACCCTCCTTCGTCTCCTTTCGCTATCTCTCACCCTCCTTCGACTCGTTGCGCTCTCTTCCACCCTCCTTCGTCTCGTTTCGCACTCTTTCACCCTCCTTCGTCTCGATTCGCTCTCTTTCACCCTCCTTTGTCTCGTTTCGCTCTCTTTCAACCTCCTTCGTCTCGTTTCGCTCTTTTTCACCCTCCTTCGTCTCGTTTCGCTCTCTTTGACCCACCTTCATCTCGTTTCGCTCTCTATTATAGTCCTTCGTCTCGTTTCGCTCTCTTTCACCCTCCTTTGTCTCGTTTCGCTCTCTTTCACGCTCCTTCATCTCGTTTCGCTCTCTTTCAACCTCCTTCGTCTCGTTTCGCTCTCTTCCACCCTCCTTCGTCTCGTTTCGCCTTCTTTCACCCTCCTTCGTCTCGTTTCGCTCTCTTTCCTCCTCCTTCGTCTCGTTTCGTTCTCTTTAACCCTCCTTCGACTCGTTTCGCTCTCTTTCACCTTCCTTTGCCTCGTTTCGCTCTCTTTCACCCTCCTTTGTCGCGTTTCGCTCTCTTTCACCCTCCTTCGTCTCGTTTCGCTCTCTTTCACCCTCCTTCGTCTCGTTTCGCTCTCTTTTACCCTCCTTCGTCTCGTTTAGCGCTCATTAACCCTCCTTCATCTCGTTTCACTCTTTTCCACCCTCCTTCGTCTCGTTTCGCTCTCTTTCACCGTCCTTCGTCTCGTTTCGCTCTCTTTCACCCTCCTTCGGCTCGTTTCGCTCTCTTTGACACTCCTTCATCTCGTTTCGCTCTCTTTCACCCTCCTTCGGCTCGTTTCGCTCTCTTCCACCCTCCTTCGTCTCGTTTCGCCCTCTTTCACCCTCCTTCGTCTCGTTTCGCTCTCTTTCACCCTTCTTCGTCTCGTTTCGCTCTCTTTCAACCTCCTTCGTCTCGTTTCGCTCTTTTTCACCCTCCTTCGTCTCGTTTCGCACTCTTTCACCCTCCTTCGTCTCGGTTCGCTCTCTTTCACCTTCCTTCGTCTCGTTTCGCTCTCTTTCACCCTCCTTTGTCTCGATTCACACTCTTTCACCTTTCTTCGCCTCGTTTCACTCTCTTTCACCCTCCTTTGTCTCGTTTCGCCCTCTTTAACCCTCCTTCGTCTCTGTTCGCTCTCTTTCACCTTCCTTCGTCTCGTTTCGCTCTCTTTCACCCTCCTTTGTCTAGATTCGCACTCTTTCACCCTCCTTCGTCTCGTTTCGCTCTCTTTCATCCTCCTTCGTCTCGTTTCGCTCTCTTTCTCCCTCGTTCATCTCGTTTCGCTCTCTTTCACCCTCCTTCGTCTCGTTTCGCTCTCTTTCACCCTCCTTTGTCTCGTTTCGATCTCTTTCACCCTCCGTCATCTCGTTTAGCTCTCTTTCACCTTCCTTCGTCTCGGTTCGCTCTCTTTCACCTTCCTTCGTCTCGTTTCGCTCTCTTTCACCCTCCTTTGACTAGATTCGCACTCTTTCACCTTCCTTCGCCTCGTTTCACACTGTTTCACCCTCCTTCGTCTCGTTTCGCTCTCTTTCACCCTCCTTCGTCTCGTTTCGCTCTCTTTCACCCTCCTTCGTCTCGTTTCGCTCTCTTTCACCCTCCTTCGTCTCGTTTAGCGCTCATTAACCCTCCTTCATTTCGTTTCACTCTTTTCCACCCTCCTTCGTCTCGTTTCGCTCTCTTTCACCGTCCTTCGTCTCGTTTTGCTCTCTTTCACCCTCCTTCGGCTCGTTTCGCTCTCTTTGACACTGCTTCGTCTCGTTTCGCTCTCTTTCACCCTCCTTCGGCTCGTTTCGCTCTCTTCCACCCTCCTTCGTCTCGTTTCGCCCTCTTTCACCCTCCTTCGTCTCGTTTCGCTCTCTTTCACCCTTCTTCGTCTCGTTTCGCTCTCTTTCAACCTCCTTCGTCTCGTTTCGCTCTTTTTCACCCTCCTTCGTCTCGTTTCGCACTCTTTCACCCTCCTTCGTCTCGGTTCGCTCTCTTTCACCTTCCTTCGTCTCGTTTCGCTCTCTTTCACCCTCCTTTGTCTCGATTCACACTCTTTCACCTTACTTCACCTCGTTTCACTCTCTTTCACCCTCCTTTGTCTCGTTTCGCTATCTCTCACCATCCTTCGACTCGTTTCGCTCTCTTCCACCCTCCTTCGTCTCGTTTCGTTCTCTTTCACCCTCCTTCGTCTCGTTTCGCTCTCTTTCACCCTTCTTCGTCTCGTTTCGTTCTCTTTCAACCTCCTTCGTCTCGTTTCGCTCTTTTTCACCCTCCTTCGTCTCGATTCACACTCTTTCACCTTTCTTCGCCTCGTTTCACTCTCTTTCACCCTCCTTTGTCTCGTTTCGCCCTCTTTAACCCTCCTTCGTCTCTGTTCGCTCTCTTTCACCTTCCTTCGTCTCGTTTCCCTCTCTTTCACCCTCCTTTGTCTAGATTCGCACTCTTTCACTTTCCTTCGCCTCGTTTCACACTGTTTCACCCTCCTTCGTCTCGTTTCGCTCTCTTTCACCCTCCTTCGTCTCGTTTCGCTCTCTTTCTCCCTCGTTCATCTCGTTTCGCTCTCTTTCACCCTCCTTCGTCTCGTTGCGCTCTCTTTCACCCTCCTTTGTCTCGTTTCGATCTCTTTCACCCTCCATCATCTCGTTTAGCTCTCTTTCACCTTCCTTCGTCTCGGTTCGCTCTCTTTCACCTTCCTTCGTCTCGTTTCGCTCTCTTTCACCCTCCTTTGACTAGATTCGCACTCTTTCACCTTCCTTCGCCTCGTTTCACACTGTTTCACCCTCCTTCGTCTCGTTTCGCTCTCTTTCACCCTCCTTCGTCTCGTTTCGCTCTCTTTCACCCTCCTTCGTCTCGTTTAGCGCTCATTAACCCTCCTTCATCTCGTTTCACTCTTTTCCACCCTCCTTCGTCTCGTGTCGCTCTCTTTCACCGTCCTTCGTCTCGTTTCGCTCTCTTTCACCCTCCTTCGGCTCGTTTCGCTCTCTTTGACACTGCTTCGGCTCGTTTCGCTCTCTGCCACCCTCCTTCGTCTCGTTTCGCCCTCTTTCACCCTCCTTCGTCTCGTTTCGCTCTCTTTCACCCTTCTTCATCTCGTTTCGCTCTCTTTCAACCTCCTTCGTCTCGTTTCGCTCTTTTTCACCCTCCTTCGTCTCGTTTCGAAATCTTTCACCCTCCTTCGTCTCGGTTCGCTCTCTTTCACCTTCCTTCGTCTCGTTTCGCTCTCTTTCACCCTCCTTTGTCTCGATTCACACTCTTTCACCTTACTTCACCTCGTTTCACTCTCTTTCACCCTCCTTTGTCTCGTTTCGCCCTCTTTAACCCTCCTTCGTCTCGGTTCGCTCTCTTTCACCTTCCTTTGTCTCGTTTCGCTCTCTTTCACCCTCCTTCGTCTCCTTTCGCTATCTCTCACCCTCCTTCGACTCGTTTCGCTCTCTTCCAACCTCCTTCGTCTCGTTTCGTTCTCTTTCACCCTCCTTTGTCTCGTTTCGCTCTCTTTCACCCTCCATCGTCTCGTTTCGCTCTCTTTCACCCTCCTTCGTCTCGTTTCGCTCTCTTTCACCCACCTTCGTTTCGTTTCGCTCTCTCTCACTCTCCTTCGTCTCGTTTCGCTCTCTTCCACCCTCCTTCGTCTCGTTTCGCCTTCTTTCACCCTCCTTCGTCTCGTTTCGCTCTCTTTCACCCTCCTTCGTCTCGTTTCGCTCTCTTTCACCCTCCTTCGTCTCGTTTAGCGCTCATTAACCCTCCTTCATCTCGTTTCACTCTTTTCCACCCTCCTTCGTCTCGTGTCGCTCTCTTTCACCGTCCTTCGTCTCGTTTCGCTCTCTTTCACCCTCCTTCGGCTCGTTTCGCTCTCTTTGACACTGCTTCGTCTCGTTTCGCTCAATTTCACCCTCCTTCGGCTCGTTTCGCTCTCTTCCACCCTCCTTCGTCTCGTTTCGCCCTCTTTCACCCTCCTTCGTCTCGTTTCGCTCTCTTTCACCCTTCTTCGTCTCGTTTCGCTCTCTTTCAACCTCCTTCGTCTCGTTTCGCTCTTTTTCACCCTCCTTCGTCTCGTTTCGCACTCTTTCACCCTCCTTCGTCTCGGTTCGCTCTCTTTCACCTTCCTTCGTCTCGTTTCGCTCTCTTTCACCCTCCTTTGTCTCGATTCACACTCTTTCACCTTACTTCACCTCGTTTCACTCTCTTTCACCCTCCTTTGTCTCGTTTCGCCCTCTTTAACCCTCCTTCGTCTCGGTTCGCTCTCTTTCACCTTCCTTCGTCTCGTTTCGCTCTCTTTCACCCTCCTTCGTCTCCTTTCGCTATCTCTCACCCTCCTTCGACTCGTTTCGCTCTCTTCCACCCTCCTTCGTCTCGTTTCGTTCTCTTTCACCCTCCTTTGTCTCGTTTCGCTCTCTTTCACCCTCCATCGTCTCGTTTCGCTCTCTTTCACCCTCCTTCGTCTCGTTTCGCTCTCTTTCACCCACCTTCGTTTCGTTTCGCTCTCTCTCACCCTCCTTCGTCTCGTTTCGCTCTCTTCCACCCTCCTTCGTCTCGTTTCGCCTTCTTTCACCCTCGTTCGTCTCGTTTCGCTCTCTTTCCCCCTCCTTTGTCTCGTTTCGTTCTCTTTAACCCTCCTTCGTCTAGTTTCACTCACTTTCACCTTCATTCGCCTCGTTTCGCTCTCATTCACGCTCCTTTGTCTCGTTTCACTCTTTTTCACCCTCCTTCGTCTCTTTTCGCTCTCTTTCACCCTTCTTCGCCTCGTTTCGCTCTCTTTCACCCACCTTCGTCTCGTTTCGCTCTCTTTCACCCTCCTTCATCTCGTTTCGCTCTCTTCCACCCTCCGTCGCCTCGTTTCGCTCTCTTTCGCCCTCCTTCGTCTCGTTTCGCTCTCTCTCAACCTCCTTCGTCTCATTTCACTCTCTTCCACCCTCCTTCGTCTCGTTTCGCCACCTTTCACCCTCCTTCGTCTCGTTTCGCTATCTCTCACCCTCCATTGTCTCGTTTCGCTCTCTTCAACCCTCCTTCGTCTCGTTTCGCCCTTTTTCACTCTCCTTCGTCTCGATTCGCTCTCTTTCACCCTCCTTCGTCTCGTTTCGCTCTCTTTCAACCTCCTTCGTCTCGTTTCGCTCTTTTTCACCCTCCTTCGTCTCGTTTCCCGCTCTTTGACCCACCTTCATCTTGTTTCGCTCTCTCTCACTGTCCTTCGTCTCGTTTCACTCTCTTTCACCCTCCTTCGTCTCGTTTCGCTCTCTTTCACCCTCCTTCGTCTCCTTTCGCTATCTCTCACCCTCCTTCGACTCGTTTCGCTCTCTTCCACCCTCCTTCGTCTCGTTTCGCACTCTTTCACCCTCCTTCGTCTCGATTCGCTCTCTTTCACCCTCCTTCGTCTCGTTTCGCTCTCTTTCAACCTCCTTTGTCTCGTTTCGCTCTTTTTCACCCTCCTTCGTCTCGTTTCGCTCTCTTTGACCCACCTTCATCTCGTTTCGCTCTCTATCACTGTCCTTCGTCTCGTTTCGCTCTCTTTCACCCTCCTTTGTCTCGTTTCGCTCTCTTTCACGCTCCTTCATCTCGTTTCGCTCTCTTTCAACCTCCTTCGTCTCGTTTCGCTCTCTTCCACCCTCCTTCGTCTCGTTTCGCCTTCTTTCACCCTACTTCGTCTCGTTTCGCTCTCTTTCCTCCTCCTTCGTCTCGTTTCGTTCTCTTTAACCCTCCTTCGTCTCGTTTCGCTCTCTTTCACCTTCCTTTGCCTCGTTTCGCTCTCTTTCAAACCTCCTTTGTCGCGTTTCGCTCTCTTTCACCCTCCTTCGTCTCGTTTCGCTCTCTTTCACCCTCCTTCGTCTCGTTTCGCTCTCTTTCACCCTCCTTCGTCTCGTTTAGCGCTCATTAACCCTCCTTCATCTCGTTTCACTCTTTTCCACCCTCCTTCGTCTCGTTTCGCTCTCTTTCACCGTCCTTCATCTCGTTTCGCTCTCTTTCACCCTCCTTCGGCTCGTTTCGCTCTCTTTGACACTCCTTCGTCTCGTTTCGCTCTCTTTCACCCTCCTTCGGCTCGTTTCGCTCTCTTCCACCCTCCTTCGTCTCGTTTCGCCCTCTTTCACCCTCCTTCGTCTCGTTTCGCTCTCTTTCACCCTTCTTCGTCTCGTTTCGCTCTCTTTCAACCTCCTTCGTCTCGTTTCGCTCTTTTTCACCCTCCTTCGTCTCGTTTCGCACTCTTTCACCCTCCTTCGTCTTGGTTCGCTCTCTTTCACCTTCCTTCGTCTCGTTTCGCTCTCTTTCACCCTCCTTTGTCTCGATTCACACTCTTTCACCTTACTTCGCCTCGTTTGATCTCTTTCACCCTCCTTTGTCTCGTTTCGCCCTCTTTAACCCTCCTTCGTCTCGGTTCGCTCTCTTTCACCTTCCTTCGTCTCGTTTCGCTCTCTTTCACCCTCCTTCGTCTCGTTTCGCTCCCTTTCTCCCTCCTTCATCTCGTTTCGCTCTCTTTCACCCTCCTTCGTCTCGTTTCGCTCTCTTTCACCCTCCTTTGTCTCGTTTCGATCTCTTTCACCCTCCGTCATCTCGTTTAGCTCTCTTTCACCTTCCTTCGTCTCGGTTCGCTCTCTTTCACCTTCCTTCATCTCGTTTCGCTCTCTTTCACCCTCCTTTGTCTAGATTCGCACTCTTTCACCTTCCTTCGCCTCGTTTCACACTGTTTCACCCTCCTTCGTCTCGTTTTGCTCTCTTTCACCCTCCTTCGTCTCGTTTCACTCTCTTTCACCCTCCTTCGTCTCGTTTCGCTCTCTTTCACCCTCCTTCGTCTCGTTTAGCGCTCATTAACCCTCCTTCATTTCGTTTCACTCTTTTCCACCCTCCTTCGTCTCGTTTCGCTCTCTTTCACCGTCCTTCGTCTCGTTTCGCTCTCTTTCACCCTCCTTCGGCTCGTTTCGCTCTCTTTGACACTCCTTCGTCTCGTTTCGCTCTCTTTCACCCTCCTTCGGCTCATTTCGCTCTCTTCCACCCTCCTTCGTCTCGTTTTGCCCTCTTTCACCCTCCTTCGTCTCGTTTCGCTCTCTTTCACCCTTCTTCGTCTCGTTTCGCTCTCTTTCAACCTCCTTCGTCTCTTTTCGCTCTTTTTCACCCTCCTTCGTCTCGTTTCGCACTCTTTCACCCTCCTTCGTCTCGGTTCGCTCTCTTTCACCTTCCTTCGTCTCGTTTCGCTCTCTTTCACCCTCCTTTGTCTCGATTCACACTCTTTCACCTTACTTCGCCTCGTTTCCCTCTCTTTCACCCTCCTTTGTCTCGTTTCGCCCTCTTTAACCCTCCTTCGTCTCGGTTCGCTCTCTTTCACCTTCCTTCGTCTCGTTTCGCTCTCTTTCACCCTCCTTCGTCTCCTTTCGCTATCTCTCACCCTCCTTCGACTCGTTGCGCTCTCTTCCACCCTCCTTCGTCTCGTTTCGCACTCTTTCACCCTCCTTCATCTCGATTTGCTCTGTTTCACCCTCCTTCGTCTCGTTTCGCTCTCTTTCAACCTCCTTCGTCTCGTTTCGCTCTTTTTCACCCTCCTTCGTCTCATTTCGCTCTCTTTGACCCACCTTCATCTCGTTTCGCTCTCTATCACCGTCCTTCGTCTCGTTTCGCTCTCTTTCACCCTCCTTCGGCTCGTTTCGCTCTCTTTGACACTCCTTCGTCTCGTTTCGCTCTCTTTCACCCTCCTTCGGCTCGTTTCGCTCTCTTCCACCCTCCTTCGTCTCGTTTCGCCCTCTTTCACCCTCCTTCGTCTCGTTTCGCTCTCTTTCACCCTTCTTCGTCTCGTTTAGCTCTCTTTCAACCTCCTTCGTCTCGTTTCGCTCTTTTTCACCCTCCTTCGTCTCGTTTCGCACTCTTTCACCCTCCTTCGTCTCGGTTCGCTCTCTTTCACCTTCCTTCGTCTCGTTTCGCTCTCTTTCACCCTCCTTTGTCTCGATTCACACTCTTTCACCTTACTTCGCCTCGTTTCACTCTCTTTCACCCTCCTTTGTCTCGTTTCGCCCTCTTTAACCCTCCTTCGTCTCGGTTCGCTCTCTTTCACCTTCCTTCGTCTCGTTTCGCTCTCTTTCACCCTCCTTTGTCTAGATTCGCACTGTTTCACCTTCCTTCGCCTCGTTTCACACTGTTTCACCCTCCTTCGTCTCGTTTCGCTCTCTTTCACCCTCCTTCGTCTCGCTTCGCTCCCTTTCTCCCTCCTTCATCTTGTTTCGCTCTCTTTCACCCTCCTTCGTCTCGTTTCGCTCTCTTTCACCCTCCTTTGTCTCATTTCGATCTCTTTCACCCTCCGTCATCTCGTTTAGCTCTCTTTCACCTTCCTTCGTCTCGGTTCGCTCTCTTTCACCTTCCTTCGTCTCGTTTCGCTCTCTTTCACCCTCCTTTGTCTAGATTCGCACTCTTTCACCTTCCTTCGCCTCGTTTCACACTGTTTCACCCTCCTTCATCTCGTTTCGCTCTCTTTCACCCTCCTTCGTCTCGTTTCGCTCTCTTTCACCCTCCTTCGTCTCGTTTCGCTCTCTTTCACCCTCCTTCGTCTCGTTTAGCGCTCATTAACCCTCCTTCATCTCGTTTCACTCTTTTCCACCCTCCTTCGTCTCGTTTCGCTCTCTTTCACCGTCCTTCGTCTCGTTTCGCTCTCTTTCACCCTCCTTCGGCTCGTTTCGCTCTCTTTGACACTCCTTCGTCTCGTTTCGCTCTCTTTCACCCTCCTTCGGCTCGTTTCGCTCTCTTCCACCCTCCTTCGTCTCGTTTTGCCCTCTTTCACCCTCCTTCGTCTCGTTTCGCTCTCTTTCACCCTTCTTCGTCTCGTTTCGCTCTCTTTCAACCTCCTTCGTCTCGTTTCGCTCTTTTTCACCCTCCTTCGTCTCGTTTCGCACTCTTTCACCCTCCTTCGTCTCGGTTCGCTCTCTTTCACCTTCCTTCGTCTCGTTTTGCTCTCTTTCACCCTCCTTTGTCTCGATTCACACTCTTTCACCTTACTTCGCCTCGTTTCGCTCTCTTTCAACCTCCTTCGTCTCGTTTCGCTCTCTTCCACCCTCCTTCGTCTCGTTTCGCCTTCTTTCACCCTACTTCGTCTCGTTTCGCTCTCTTTCCTCCTCCTTCGTCTCGTTTCGTTCTCTTTAACCCTCCTTCGTCTCGTTTCGCTCTCTTTCACCTTCCTTTGCCTCGTTTCGCTCTCTTTCAAACCTCCTTTGTCGCGTTTCGCTCTCTTTCACCCTCCTTCGTCTCGTTTCGCTCTCTTTCACCCTCCTTCGTCTCGTTTCGCTCTCTTTCACCCTCCTTCGTCTCGTTTAGCGCTCATTAACCCTCCTTAATCTCGTTTCACTCTTTTCCACCCTCCTTCGTCTCGCTTCGCTCTCTTTCACCGTCCTTCGTCTCGTTTCGCTCTCTTTCACCCTCCTTCGGCTCGTTTCGCTCTCTTTGACACTCCTTCGTCTCGTTTCGCTCTCTTTCACCCTCCTTCGGCTCGTTTCGCTCTCTTCCACCCTCCTTCGTCTCGTTTCGCCCTCTTTCACCCTCCTTCGTCTCGTTTCGCTCTCTTTCACCCTTCTTCGTCTCGTTTCGCTCTCTTTCAACCTCCTTCGTCTCGTTTCGCTCTTTTTCACCCTCCTTCGTCTCGTTTCGCACTCTTTCACCCTCCTTCGTCTTGGTTCGCTCTCTTTCACCTTCCTTCGTCTCGTTTCGCTCTCTTTCACCCTCCTTTGTCTCGATTCACACTCTTTCACCTTACTTCGCCTCGTTTGATCTCTTTCACCCTCCTTTGTCTCGTTTCGCCCTCTTTAACCCTCCTTCGTCTCGGTTCACTCTCTTTCACCTTCCTTCGTCTCGTTTCGCTCTCTTTCACCCTCCTTTATCTAGATTCGCACTCTTTCACCTTCCTTCGCCTCGTTTCACACTGTTTCACCCTCCTTCGTCTCGTTTCGCTCTCTTTCACCCTCCTTCGTCTCGTTTCGCTCCCTTTCTCCCTCCTTCATCTCGTTTCGCTCTCTTTCACCCTCCTTCGTCTCGTTTCGCTCTCTTTCACCCTCCTTTGTCTCGTTTCGATCTCTTTCACCTTCCTTCGTCTCGTTTCGCTCTCTTTCACCCTCCTTTGTCTAGATTCGCACTCTTTCACCTTCCTTCGCCTCGTTTCACACTGTTTCACCCTCCTTCGTCTCGTTTCGCTCTCTTTCACCCTCCTTCGTCTCGTTTCACTCTCTTTCACCCTCCTTCGTCTCGTTTCGCTCTCTTTCACCCTCCTTCGTCTCGTTTAGCGCTCATTAACCCTCCTTCATTTCGTTTCACTCTTTTCCACCCTCCTTCGTCTCGTTTCGCTCTCTTTCACCGTCCTTCGTCTCGTTTCGCTCTCTTTCACCCTCCTTCGGCTCATTTCGCTCTCTTTGACACTCCTTCGTCTCGTTTCGCTCTCTTTCACCCTCCTTCGGCTCGTTTCGCTCTCTTCCACCCTCCTTCGTCTCGTTTTGCCCTCTTTCACCCTCCTTCGTCTCGTTTCGCTCTCTTTCACCCTTCTTCGTCTCGTTTCGCTCTCTTTCAACCTCCTTCGTCTCGTTTCGCTCTTTTTCACCCTCCTTCGTCTCGTTTCGCACTCTTTCACCCTCCTTCGTCTCGGTTCGCTCTCTTTCACCTTCCTTCGTCTCGTTTCGCTCTCTTTCACCCTCCTTTGTCTCGATTCACACTCTTTCACCTTACTTCGCCTCGTTTCACTCTCTTTCACCCTCCTTTGTCTCGTTTCACCCTCTTTAACCCTCCTTCGTCTCGGTTCGCTCTCTTTCACCTTCCTTCGTCTCGTTTCGCTCTCTTTCACCCTCCTTCGTCTCCTTTCGCTATCTCTCACCCTCCTTCGACTCGTTGCGCTCTATTCCACCCTCCTTCGTCTCGTTTCGCACTCTGTCACCCTCCTTCATCTCGATTTGCTCTCTTTCACCCTCCTTCGTCTCGTTTCGCTCTCTTTCAACCTCCTTCGACTCGTTTCGCTCTTTTTCACCCTCCTTCGTCTCGTTTCGCTCTCTTTGACCCACCTTCATCTCGTTTCGCTCTCTATCACCGTCCTTCGTCTCGTTTCGCTCTCTTTCACCCTCCTTCGGCTCGTTTCGCTCTCTTTGACACTCCTTCGTCTCGTTTCGCTCTCTTTCACCCTCCTTCGGCTCGTTTCGCTCTCTTCCACCCTCCTTCGTCTCGTTTCGCCCTCTTTCACCCTCCTTCGTCTCGTTTCGCTCTCTTTCACCCTTCTTCGTCTCGTTTCGCTCTCTTTCAACCTCCTTCGTCTCGTTTCGCTCTTTTTCACCCTCCTTCGTCTCGTTTCGCACTCTTTCACCCTCCTTCGTCTCGGTTCGCTCTCTTTCACCTTCCTTCGTCTCGTTTCGCTCTCTTTCACCCTCCTTTGTCTCGATTCACACTCTTTCACCTTACTTCGCCTCGTTTCACTCTCTTTCACCCTCCTTTGTCTCGTTTCGCCCTCTTTAACCCTCCTTCGTCTCGGTTCGCCCTCTTTCACCTTCCTTCGTCTCGTTTCGCTCTCTTTCACCCTCCTTTGTCTAGATTCGCACTCTTTCACCTTCCTTCGCCTCGTTTCACACTGTTTCACCCTCCTTCGTCTCGTTTCGCTCTCTTTCACCCTCCTTCGTCTCGTTTCGCTCCCTTTCTCCCTCCTTCATCTCGTTTCGCTCTCTTTCATCCTCCTTCGTCTCGTTTCGCTCTCTTTCACCCTCCTTTGTCTCGTTTCGATCTCTTTCACCCTCCGTCATCTCGTTTAGCTCTCTTTCACCTTCCTTCGTCTCGGTTCGCTCTCTTTCACCTTCCTTCGTCTCGTTTCGCTCTCTTTCACCCTCCTTCGTCTCGTTTCGCTCTCTTTCACCCTCCTTCGTCTCGTTTCGTTCTCTTTCACCCTCCTTCGTCTCGTTTAGCGCTCATTAACCCTCCTTCATCTCGTTTCACTCTTTTCCGCCCTCCTTCGTCTCGTTTCGCTCTCTTTCACCGTCCTTCGTCTCGTTTCGCTCTCTTTCACCCTCCTTCGGCTCGTTTCGCTCTCTTTGACACTCCTTCGTCTCGTTTCGCTCTCTTTCACCCTCCTTCGGCTCGTTTCGCTCTCTTCCACCCTCCTTCGTCTCGTTTCGCACTCTTTCACCCTCCTTCATCTCGATTTGCTCTCTTTCACCCTCCTTCGTCTCGTTTCGCTCTCTTTCAACCTCCTTCGTCTCGTTTCGCTCTTTTTCACCCTCCTTCGTCTCGTTTCGCTCTCTTTGACCCACCTTCATCTCGTTTCGCTCTCTATCACCGTCCTCCGTCTCGTTTCGCTCTCTTTCACCCTCCTTCGGCTCGTTTCGCTCTGTTTGACACTCCTTCGTCTCGTTTCGCTCTCTTTCACCCTCCTTCGGCTCGTTTCGCTCTCTTCCACCCTCCTTCGTCTCGTTTCGCCCTCTTTCACCCTCCTTCGTCTCGTTTCGCTCTCTTTCACCCTTCTTCGTCTCGTTTCGCTCTCTTTCAACCTCCTTCGTCTCGTTTCGCTCTTTTTCACCCTCCTTCGTCTCGTTTCGCACTCTTTCACCCTCCTTCGTCTCGGTTCGCTCTCTTTCACCTTCCTTCGTCTCGTTTCGCTCTCTTTCACCCTCCTTTGTCTCGATTCACACTCTTTCACCTTACTTCGCCTCGTTTCTCTCTCTTTCACCCTCCTTTGTCTCGTTTCGCCCTCTTTAACCCTCCTTCGTCTCGGTTCGCTCTCTTTCACCTTCCTTCGTCTCGTTTCGCTCTCTTTCAACCTCCTTCGTCTCGTTTCGCTCTTTTTCACCCTCCTTCGTGTCGTTTCGCTCTCTTTGACCCACCTTCATCTCGTTTCGCTCTCTATCACCGTCCTTCGTCTCGTTTCGCTCTCTTTCACCCTCCTTCGGCTCGTTTCGCTCTCTTTGACACTCCTTCGTCTCGTTTCGCTCTCTTTCACCCTCCTTCGGCTCGTTTCGCTCTCTTCCACCCTCCTTCGTCTCGTTTCGCCCTCTTTCACCCTCCTTCGTCTCGTTTCGCTCTCTTTCACCCTTCTTCGTCTCGTTTCGCTCTCTTTCAACCTCCTTCGTCTCGTTTCGCTCTTTTTCACCCTCCTTCGTCTCGTTTCGCACTCTTTCACCCTCCTTCGTCTCGGTTCGCTCTCTTTCACCTTCCTTCGTCTCGTTTCGCTCTCTTTCACCCTCCTTTGTCTCGATTCACACTCTTTCACCTTACTTCGCCTCGTTTCACTCTCTTTCACCCTCCTTTGTCTCATTTCGCCCTCTTTAACCCTCCTTCGTCTCGGTTCGCTCTCTTTCACCTTCCTTCGTCTCGTTTCGCTCTCTTTCACCCTCCTTTGTCTAGATTCGCACTCTTTCACCTTCCTTCGCCTCGTTTCACACTGATTCACCCTCCTTCGTCTCGTTTCGCTCTCTTTCACCCTCCTTCGTCTCGTTTCGCTCCCTTTCTCCCTCCTTCATCTCGTTTCGCTCTCTTTCATCCTCCTTCGTCTCGTTTCGCTCTCTTTCACCCTCCTTTGTCTCGTTTCGATCTCTTTCACCCTCCGTCATCTCGTTTAGCTCTCTTTCACCTTCCTTCGTCTCGGTTCGCTCTCTTTCACCTTCCTTCGTCTCGTTTCGCTCTCTTTCACCCTCCTTTGTCTAGATTCGCACTCTTTCACCTTCCTTCGCCTCGTTTCACACTGTTTCACCCTCCTTCGTCTCGTTTCGCTCTCTTTCACCCTCCTTCGTCTCGTTTCGCTCTCTTTCACCCTCCTTCGTCTCGTTTCGCTCTCTTTCACCCTCCTTCGTCTCGTTTAGCGCTCATTAACCCTCCTTCATCTCGTTTCACTCTTTTCCGCCCTCCTTCGTCTCGTTTCGCTCTCTTTCACCGTCCTTCATCTCGTTTCGCTCTCTTTCACCCTCCTTCGGCTCGTTTCGCTCTCTTTGACACTCCTTCGTCTCGTTTCGCTCTCTTTCACCCTCCTTCGGCTCGTTTCGCTCTCTTCCACCCTCCTTTGTCTCGTTTCGCACTCTTTCACCCTCCTTCATCTCGATTTGCTCTCTTTCACCCTCCTTCGTCTCGTTTCGCTCTCTTTCAACCTCCTTCGTCTCGTTTCGCTCTTTTTCACCCTCCTTCGTCTCGTTTCGCTCTCTTTGACCCACCTTCATCTCGTTTCGCTCTCTATCACCGTCCTTCGTCTCGTTTCGCTCTCTTTCACCCTCCTTCGGCTCGTTTCGCTCTCTTTGACACTCCTTCGTCTCGTTTCGCTCTCTTTCACCCTCCTTCGGCTCGTTTCGCTCTCTTCCACCCTCCTTCGTCTCGTTTCGCCCTCTTTCACCCTCCTTCGTCTCGTTTCGCTCTCTTTCACCCTTCTTCGTCTCGTTTCGCTCTCTTTCAACCTCCTTCGTCTCGTTTCGCTCTTTTTCACCCTCCTTCGTCTCGTTTCGCACTCTTTCACCCTCCTTCGTCTCGGTTCGCTCTCTTTCACCTTCCTTCGTCTCGTTTCGCTCTCTTTCACCCTCCTTTGTCTCGATTCACACTCTTTCACCTTACTTCGCCTCGTTTCACTCTCTTTCACCCTCCTTTGTCTCGTTTCGCCCTCTTTAACCCTCCTTCGTCTCGGTTCGCTCTCTTTCACCTTCCTTCGTCTCGTTTCGCTCTCTTTCACCCTCCTTTGTCTAGATTCGCACTCTTTCACCTTCCTTCGCCTCGTTTCACACTGTTTCACCCTCCTTCGTCTCGTTTCGCTCTCTTTCACCCTCCTTCGTCTCGTTTCGCTCCCTTTCTCCCTCCTTCATCTCGTTTCGCTCTCTTTCATCCTCCTTCGTCTCGTTTCGCTCTCTTTCACCCTCCTTTGTCTCGTTTCGATCTCTTTCACCCTCCGTCATCTCGTTTAGCTCTCTTTCACCTTCCTTCGTCTCGGTTCGCTCTCTTTCACCTTCCTTCGTCTCGTTTCGCTCTCTTTCACCCTCTTTTGTCTAGATTCGCACTCTTTCACCTTCCTTCGCCTCGTTTCACACTGTTTCACCCTCCTTCGTCTCGTTTCGCTCTCTTTCACCCTCCTTCGTCTCGTTTCGCTCTCTTTCACCCTCCTTCGTCTCGTTTCGCTCTCTTTCACCCTCCTTCGTCTCGTTTAGCGCTCATTAACCCTCCTTCATCTCGTTTCACTCTTTTCCGCCCTCCTTCGTCTCGTTTCGCTCTCTTTCACCGTCCTTCGTCTCGTTTCGCTCTCTTTCACCCTCCTTCGGCTCGTTTCGCTCTCTTTGACACTCCTTCGTCTCGTTTCGCTCTCTTTCACCCTCCTTCGGCTCGTTTCGCTCTCTTCCACCCTCCTTCGTCTCGTTTTGCCCTCTTTCACCCTCCTTCGTCTCGTTTCGCTCTCTTTCACCCTTCTTCGTCTCGTTTCGCTCTCTTTCAACCTCCTTCGTCTCGTTTCGCCCTCTTTAACCCTCCTTCGTCTCGGTTCGCTCTCTTTCACCTTCCTTCGTCTCGTTTCGCTCTCTTTCACCCTCCTTCGTCTCCTTTCGCTATCTCTCACCCTCCTTCGACTCGTTGCGCTCTCTTCCACCCTCCTTCGTCTCGTTTCGCACTCTTTCACCCTCCTTCATCTCGATTTGCTCTCTTTCACCCTCCTTTGTCTCGATTCACACTCTTTCACCTTACTTCGCCTCGTTTGATCTCTTTCACCCTCCTTTGTCTCGTTTCGCCCTCTTTAACCCTCCTTCGTCTCGGTTCACTCTCTTTCACCTTCCTTCGTCTCGTTTCGCTCTCTTTCACCCTCCTTTATCTAGATTCGCACTCTTTCACCTTCCTTCGCCTCGTTTCACACTGTTTCACCCTCCTTCGTCTCGTTTCGCTCTCTTTCACCCTCCTTCGTCTCGTTTCGCTCCCTTTCTCCCTCCTTCATCTCGTTTCGCTCTCTTTCACCCTCCTTCGTCTCGTTTCGCTCTCTTTCACCCTCCTTTGTCTCGTTTCGATCTCTTTCACCTTCCTTCGTCTCGTTTCGCTCTCTTTCACCCTCCTTTGTCTAGATTCGCACTCTTTCACCTTCCTTCGCCTCGTTTCACACTGTTTCACCCTCCTTCGTCTCGTTTCGCTCTCTTTCACCCTCCTTCGTCTCGTTTCACTCTCTTTCACCCTCCTTCGTCTCGTTTCGCTCTCTTTCACCCTCCTTCGTCTCGTTTAGCGCTCATTAACCCTCCTTCATTTCGTTTCACTCTTTTCCACCCTCCTTCGTCTCGTTTCGCTCTCTTTCACCGTCCTTCGTCTCGTTTCGCTCTCTTTCACCCTCCTTCGGCTCATTTCGCTCTCTTTGACACTCCTTCGTCTCGTTTCGCTCTCTTTCACCCTCCTTCGGCTCGTTTCGCTCTCTTCCACCCTCCTTCGTCTCGTTTTGCCCTCTTTCACCCTCCTTCGTCTCGTTTCGCTCTCTTTCACCCTTCTTCGTCTCGTTTCGCTCTCTTTCAACCTCCTTCGTCTCGTTTCGCTCTTTTTCACCCTCCTTCGTCTCGTTTCGCACTCTTTCACCCTCCTTCGTCTCGGTTCGCTCTCTTTCACCTTCCTTCGTCTCGTTTCGCTCTCTTTCACCCTCCTTTGTCTCGATTCACACTCTTTCACCTTACTTCGCCTCGTTTCACTCTCTTTCACCCTCCTTTGTCTCGTTTCACCCTCTTTAACCCTCCTTCGTCTCGGTTCGCTCTCTTTCACCTTCCTTCGTCTCGTTTCGCTCTCTTTCACCCTCCTTCGTCTCCTTTCGCTATCTCTCACCCTCCTTCGACTCGTTGCGCTCTATTCCACCCTCCTTCGTCTCGTTTCGCACTCTGTCACCCTCCTTCATCTCGATTTGCTCTCTTTCACCCTCCTTCGTCTCGTTTCGCTCTCTTTCAACCTCCTTCGACTCGTTTCGCTCTTTTTCACCCTCCTTCGTCTCGTTTCGCTCTCTTTGACCCACCTTCATCTCGTTTCGCTCTCTATCACCGTCCTTCGTCTCGTTTCGCTCTCTTTCACCCTCCTTCGGCTCGTTTCGCTCTCTTTGACACTCCTTCGTCTCGTTTCGCTCTCTTTCACCCTCCTTCGGCTCGTTTCGCTCTCTTCCACCCTCCTTCGTCTCGTTTCGCCCTCTTTCACCCTCCTTCGTCTCGTTTCGCTCTCTTTCACCCTTCTTCGTCTCGTTTCGCTCTCTTTCAACCTCCTTCGTCTCGTTTCGCTCTTTTTCACCCTCCTTCGTCTCGTTTCGCACTCTTTCACCCTCCTTCGTCTCGGTTCGCTCTCTTTCACCTTCCTTCGTCTCGTTTCGCTCTCTTTCACCCTCCTTTGTCTCGATTCACACTCTTTCACCTTACTTCGCCTCGTTTCACTCTCTTTCACCCTCCTTTGTCTCGTTTCGCCCTCTTTAACCCTCCTTCGTCTCGGTTCGCCCTCTTTCACCTTCCTTCGTCTCGTTTCGCTCTCTTTCACCCTCCTTTGTCTAGATTCGCACTCTTTCACCTTCCTTCGCCTCGTTTCACACTGTTTCACCCTCCTTCGTCTCGTTTCGCTCTCTTTCACCCTCCTTCGTCTCGTTTCGCTCCCTTTCTCCCTCCTTCATCTCGTTTCGCTCTCTTTCATCCTCCTTCGTCTCGTTTCGCTCTCTTTCACCCTCCTTTGTCTCGTTTCGATCTCTTTCACCCTCCGTCATCTCGTTTAGCTCTCTTTCACCTTCCTTCGTCTCGGTTCGCTCTCTTTCACCTTCCTTCGTCTCGTTTCGCTCTCTTTCACCCTCCTTCGTCTCGTTTCGCTCTCTTTCACCCTCCTTCGTCTCGTTTCGTTCTCTTTCACCCTCCTTCGTCTCGTTTAGCGCTCATTAACCCTCCTTCATCTCGTTTCACTCTTTTCCGCCCTCCTTCGTCTCGTTTCGCTCTCTTTCACCGTCCTTCGTCTCGTTTCGCTCTCTTTCACCCTCCTTCGGCTCGTTTCGCTCTCTTTGACACTCCTTCGTCTCGTTTCGCTCTCTTTCACCCTCCTTCGGCTCGTTTCGCTCTCTTCCACCCTCCTTCGTCTCGTTTCGCACTCTTTCACCCTCCTTCATCTCGATTTGCTCTCTTTCACCCTCCTTCGTCTCGTTTCGCTCTCTTTCAACCTCCTTCGTCTCGTTTCGCTCTTTTTCACCCTCCTTCGTCTCGTTTCGCTCTCTTTGACCCACCTTCATCTCGTTTCGCTCTCTATCACCGTCCTCCGTCTCGTTTCGCTCTCTTTCACCCTCCTTCGGCTCGTTTCGCTCTGTTTGACACTCCTTCGTCTCGTTTCGCTCTCTTTCACCCTCCTTCGGCTCGTTTCGCTCTCTTCCACCCTCCTTCGTCTCGTTTCGCCCTCTTTCACCCTCCTTCGTCTCGTTTCGCTCTCTTTCACCCTTCTTCGTCTCGTTTCGCTCTCTTTCAACCTCCTTCGTCTCGTTTCGCTCTTTTTCACCCTCCTTCGTCTCGTTTCGCACTCTTTCACCCTCCTTCGTCTCGGTTCGCTCTCTTTCACCTTCCTTCGTCTCGTTTCGCTCTCTTTCACCCTCCTTTGTCTCGATTCACACTCTTTCACCTTACTTCGCCTCGTTTCTCTCTCTTTCACCCTCCTTTGTCTCGTTTCGCCCTCTTTAACCCTCCTTCGTCTCGGTTCGCTCTCTTTCACCTTCCTTCGTCTCGTTTCGCTCTCTTTCAACCTCCTTCGTCTCGTTTCGCTCTTTTTCACCCTCCTTCGTGTCGTTTCGCTCTCTTTGACCCACCTTCATCTCGTTTCGCTCTCTATCACCGTCCTTCGTCTCGTTTCGCTCTCTTTCACCCTCCTTCGGCTCGTTTCGCTCTCTTTGACACTCCTTCGTCTCGTTTCGCTCTCTTTCACCCTCCTTCGGCTCGTTTCGCTCTCTTCCACCCTCCTTCGTCTCGTTTCGCCCTCTTTCACCCTCCTTCGTCTCGTTTCGCTCTCTTTCACCCTTCTTCGTCTCGTTTCGCTCTCTTTCAACCTCCTTCGTCTCGTTTCGCTCTTTTTCACCCTCCTTCGTCTCGTTTCGCACTCTTTCACCCTCCTTCGTCTCGGTTCGCTCTCTTTCACCTTCCTTCGTCTCGTTTCGCTCTCTTTCACCCTCCTTTGTCTCGATTCACACTCTTTCACCTTACTTCGCCTCGTTTCACTCTCTTTCACCCTCCTTTGTCTCATTTCGCCCTCTTTAACCCTCCTTCGTCTCGGTTCGCTCTCTTTCACCTTCCTTCGTCTCGTTTCGCTCTCTTTCACCCTCCTTTGTCTAGATTCGCACTCTTTCACCTTCCTTCGCCTCGTTTCACACTGATTCACCCTCCTTCGTCTCGTTTCGCTCTCTTTCACCCTCCTTCGTCTCGTTTCGCTCCCTTTCTCCCTCCTTCATCTCGTTTCGCTCTCTTTCATCCTCCTTCGTCTCGTTTCGCTCTCTTTCACCCTCCTTTGTCTCGTTTCGATCTCTTTCACCCTCCGTCATCTCGTTTAGCTCTCTTTCACCTTCCTTCGTCTCGGTTCGCTCTCTTTCACCTTCCTTCGTCTCGTTTCGCTCTCTTTCACCCTCCTTTGTCTAGATTCGCACTCTTTCACCTTCCTTCGCCTCGTTTCACACTGTTTCACCCTCCTTCGTCTCGTTTCGCTCTCTTTCACCCTCCTTCGTCTCGTTTCGCTCTCTTTCACCCTCCTTCGTCTCGTTTCGCTCTCTTTCACCCTCCTTCGTCTCGTTTAGCGCTCATTAACCCTCCTTCATCTCGTTTCACTCTTTTCCGCCCTCCTTCGTCTCGTTTCGCTCTCTTTCACCGTCCTTCATCTCGTTTCGCTCTCTTTCACCCTCCTTCGGCTCGTTTCGCTCTCTTTGACACTCCTTCGTCTCGTTTCGCTCTCTTTCACCCTCCTTCGGCTCGTTTCGCTCTCTTCCACCCTCCTTTGTCTCGTTTCGCACTCTTTCACCCTCCTTCATCTCGATTTGCTCTCTTTCACCCTCCTTCGTCTCGTTTCGCTCTCTTTCAACCTCCTTCGTCTCGTTTCGCTCTTTTTCACCCTCCTTCGTCTCGTTTCGCTCTCTTTGACCCACCTTCATCTCGTTTCGCTCTCTATCACCGTCCTTCGTCTCGTTTCGCTCTCTTTCACCCTCCTTCGGCTCGTTTCGCTCTCTTTGACACTCCTTCGTCTCGTTTCGCTCTCTTTCACCCTCCTTCGGCTCGTTTCGCTCTCTTCCACCCTCCTTCGTCTCGTTTCGCCCTCTTTCACCCTCCTTCGTCTCGTTTCGCTCTCTTTCACCCTTCTTCGTCTCGTTTCGCTCTCTTTCAACCTCCTTCGTCTCGTTTCGCTCTTTTTCACCCTCCTTCGTCTCGTTTCGCACTCTTTCACCCTCCTTCGTCTCGGTTCGCTCTCTTTCACCTTCCTTCGTCTCGTTTCGCTCTCTTTCACCCTCCTTTGTCTCGATTCACACTCTTTCACCTTACTTCGCCTCGTTTCACTCTCTTTCACCCTCCTTTGTCTCGTTTCGCCCTCTTTAACCCTCCTTCGTCTCGGTTCGCTCTCTTTCACCTTCCTTCGTCTCGTTTCGCTCTCTTTCACCCTCCTTTGTCTAGATTCGCACTCTTTCACCTTCCTTCGCCTCGTTTCACACTGTTTCACCCTCCTTCGTCTCGTTTCGCTCTCTTTCACCCTCCTTCGTCTCGTTTCGCTCCCTTTCTCCCTCCTTCATCTCGTTTCGCTCTCTTTCATCCTCCTTCGTCTCGTTTCGCTCTCTTTCACCCTCCTTTGTCTCGTTTCGATCTCTTTCACCCTCCGTCATCTCGTTTAGCTCTCTTTCACCTTCCTTCGTCTCGGTTCGCTCTCTTTCACCTTCCTTCGTCTCGTTTCGCTCTCTTTCACCCTCTTTTGTCTAGATTCGCACTCTTTCACCTTCCTTCGCCTCGTTTCACACTGTTTCACCCTCCTTCGTCTCGTTTCGCTCTCTTTCACCCTCCTTCGTCTCGTTTCGCTCTCTTTCACCCTCCTTCGTCTCGTTTCGCTCTCTTTCACCCTCCTTCGTCTCGTTTAGCGCTCATTAACCCTCCTTCATCTCGTTTCACTCTTTTCCGCCCTCCTTCGTCTCGTTTCGCTCTCTTTCACCGTCCTTCGTCTCGTTTCGCTCTCTTTCACCCTCCTTCGGCTCGTTTCGCTCTCTTTGACACTCCTTCGTCTCGTTTCGCTCTCTTTCACCCTCCTTCGGCTCGTTTCGCTCTCTTCCACCCTCCTTCGTCTCGTTTTGCCCTCTTTCACCCTCCTTCGTCTCGTTTCGCTCTCTTTCACCCTTCTTCGTCTCGTTTCGCTCTCTTTCAACCTCCTTCGTCTCGTTTCGCCCTCTTTAACCCTCCTTCGTCTCGGTTCGCTCTCTTTCACCTTCCTTCGTCTCGTTTCGCTCTCTTTCACCCTCCTTCGTCTCCTTTCGCTATCTCTCACCCTCCTTCGACTCGTTGCGCTCTCTTCCACCCTCCTTCGTCTCGTTTCGCACTCTTTCACCCTCCTTCATCTCGATTTGCTCTCTTTCACCCTCCTTCGTCTCGTTTCGCTCTCTTTCACCCTCCTTCGGCTTGTTTTGCTCTCTTTCACCCTCCTTCATCTCGTTTCGCCCTCCTTCACCCTCCTTCATCTCGTTTCGCTCTCTATCACAGTCCTTCGTCTCGTTTCGCTCTCTTTCACCCTCCTTTGTCTCGTTTCGCTCTCTTTCACGCTCCTTCATCTCGTTTCGCTCTCTTCCTCCTCCTTCGTCTCGTTTCGTTCACTTTAACCCTCCTTCGTCTCGTTTCGCTCTCTTTCACCTTCCTTTGCCTCATTTCGCTCTCTTTCACCCTCCTTTGTCGCGTTTCGCTCTCTTTCACCCTCCTTCGTCTCGTTTCGCTCTCTTTCACCCTCCTTCGTCTCGTTTCGCTCTCTTTCACCCTCCTTCGTCTCGTTTAGCGCTCATTAACCCTCCTTCATCTCGTTTCACTCTTTTCCACCCTCCTTCGTCTCGTTTCGCTCTCTTTCACCGTCCTTCGTCTCGTTTCGCTCTCTTTCACCCTCCTTTGTCTAGATTCGCACTCTTTCACCTTCCTTCGCCTCGTTTCACACTGTTTCACTCTCCTTCGTCTCGTTTCGCTCTCTTTCACCCTCCTTCGTCTCGTTTCGCTCTCTTTCTCCCTCCTTCATCTCGTTTCGCTCTCTTTGACACTCCTTCATCTCGTTTCGCTCTCTTTCACCCTCCTTCGGCTCGTTTCGCTCTCTTCCACACTCCTTCGTCTCGTTTCGCCCTCTTTCACCCTCCTTCGTCTCGTTTCGCTCTCTTTCACCATTCTTCGTCTCGTTTCGCTCTCTATCAACCTCCTTCGTCTCGTTTCGCTCTCTTTCACCCTCCTTCGGCTCGTTTCGCTCTCTTCCACCCTCCTTCGTCTCGTTTCGCCCTCTTTCACCCTCCTTCGTCTCGTTTCGCTCTCTTTCACCCTTCTTCATCTCGTTTCGCTCTCTATCAACCTCCTTCGTCTCGTTTCGCTCTTTTTCACCCTCCTTCGTCTCGTTTCGCACTCTTTCACCCTCCTTCGTCTCGGTTCGCTCTCTTTCACCTTCCTTCGTCTCGTTTCGCTCTCTTTCACCCTCCTTTGTCTCGATTCACACTCTTTCACCTTAGTTCGCCTCGTTTCACTCTCTTTCACCTTCCTTCGTCTCGTTTCGCTCTCTTTCACCCTCCTTTGTCTAGATTCGCACTCTTTCACCTTCCTTCGCCTCGTTTCACACTGTTTCACACTCCTTCGTCTCGTTTCGCTCTCTTTCACCCTCCTTCATCTCGTTTCGCTGTCTTCCTCCCTCCTTCGTCTCGTTTCGCTCTCTTTCACCTTCCTTCGCTTCGTTTCGCACTCTTTCACCCTCCTTTGTCTCGTTTCGCTCTCTTTCACCCTCCTTCGTCTCATTTAGCTCTCTTTCACCCTCCTTCGTCTCGTTTCACTCTTTTTCACCCTCCTTCGTCTCCTTTCGCTCTCTTTCACCCTCCCTCGTCTCGTTTCGCTCTCTTCCACCCTTCTTCGTCTCGTTTCGCGCTCTTTCACCCTCCTTCGGCTCGTTTCGCACTCTTTCACCCTCCTTTGTCTCGTTTCGCTCTCTTTCACTCTCCTTCGTCTCGTTTCCCTCTCTTCCACCCTCCTTCGTCTCGTTTCGCCCTCCTTCACCCTCCTTCGTCTCGTTTCGCTCTCTTTCACCATCCTTCGTCTCGTTTCGCTCTCTTTCACCCTCCTTCGTCTCGTTTCGCTATCTCTCACCCTCCTTCGTCTCGTTTCGCTGTCTTCCTCCCTCCTTCGTCTCGTTTTGCCTTCCTTCACCCTCCTTCATCTCGTTGTGCCCTCTCTCACCCTTCTTCGTCTCGTTTCGCTCTCTTTCACCCTCCTTCGTCTCCTTTCGCTCTCTTTCACCCTCCTTCGTCTCGTTTCGCTCTCTTTCGCCCTCCTTCGTCTCGTTTCGCTCTCTTCCACCCTCCTTCGTCTCGTTTCGCTCTCTTTCACCCTCCTTCGGCTCGTTTCGCTCTCTTTCACCCTCCTTCATCTAGTTTCGCTCTCTTTCACCCTCCTTCGGCTCGTTTTGCTCTCTTTCACCCTCCTTCATCTCGTTTCGCTCTCTTTCCTACTCCTTCGTCGCGGTTCGCTCTCTTTCACCTTCCTTCTCCTCGTTTCACTCTCTTTCACCCGCCTTCGTCTCGTTTCGCCCTCTTTCACCCTCCTTCGTCTCGGTTCGCTCTCTTTCACCTTCCTTCGTCTCGTTTCGCTCTCTTTCACCCTCCTTTGTCTAGATTCGCACTCTTTCAACTTCCTTCGCCTCATTTCCATCTCTTTCACCCTCCTTCATCTCGTTTTGCTCTCTTTCACCCTCCTTCGTCTCGTTTCACTCTCTTTCACACTCCTTCATCTCGTTTCGCTCTCTTTAACCCTCCTTCTGCTCTTTTTGCTCTCTTTCACCCTCCTTCATCTCGTTTTGGTCTGTTTCACACTCCATCTCGTTTCGCTCTCTTCCACACTCCTTCGTCTCGTTTCGCCCTCTTTCAGCCTCCTTCATCTCGGTTCGCTCTCTTTCACCTTCCTTTGTCTCGTTTCGCTCTCTTTCACCCTCCTTTGTGTCGATTCGCACTCTTTCACCTTCCTTCGCCTCGTTTCACTCTCTTTCACCCTCCTTCATCTCGTTTCGCTCTCTTACACCCTCCTTCGTCTCGGTTCACTCTCCTTCACCCTCCTTCGTCTCGTTTCGCTCTCCCTCACCCTCCTTCCTCTCGTTTCGCTCTCTTCCACGCTCCTTCGTTTCGTTTCAGCCTCTTTAACCCTCCTTTGTCTCGTTTCGCTCTCTTTCACCCTCCTTCATTTCGTTTCGCTCTCTTTGACCCTCCTTCGTCTCGTTTCGCCCTCCTTCACCCTCCTTCGTCTCGTTTCGCTCTCTCTCACCCTCCTTCGTCTCGTTTCGCTGTCTTCCTCCGTCCTTCGTCTCGTTTCGCCTTCTTTCACCCTCCTTCGTCTCGATTCGCTCTCTTTCCCCCTCCTTCGTCTCATTTTGTTTTCTTTCAGCCTCCTTCGTCTCGTTTCGCTCTCTTTCACCTTCCTTCGCCTCGTTTCGCTCTCTTTCACCCTCCTTTGTCTCGTTTCGATCTCTTTCACCCTCCTTCATCTCGTTTAGCTCTCTTTCACCTTCCTTCATCTCGTTTCGCTCTCTTTCACCCTCCTTCGTCTCGTTTCGCTCTCTTTCACCCTCCTTAATCTCGTTTCGCTCTCTTTCACCCTCCTTCGTCTTGTTTAGCTCTCTTTCACCCTCCTTCGTCTCGTTTCACTCTTTTTCACCCTCCTTCGTCTCGTTTCGCTCTCTTTCACCCTCCTTCGTCTCGTTTCGCTCTCTTTCACCCTCCTTCATCTCGTTTCGCTCTCTTTCACCCTCCTTCGTCTTGTTTAGCTCTCTTTCACACTCCTTCGTCTCGTTTCACTCTTTTTCACCCTCCTTCGTCTCGTTTCGCTCTCTTTCACCCTCCTTCCTCTCGTTTCGCTCTCTTCCACCCTCCTTCGTCTCGTTTCAGCCTCTTTAACCCTCCTTTGTCTCGTTTCGCTCTCTTTCACCCTCCTTCATTTCGTTTCGCTCTCTTTGACCCTCCTTCGTCTCGTTTCGCCCTCCTTCACCCTCCTTCGTCTCGTTTCGCTCTCTCTCACCCTCCTTCGTCTCGTTTCGCTGTCTTCCTCCGTCCTTCGTCTCGTTTCGCCTTCTTTCACCCTCCTTCGTCTCGATTCGCTCTCTTTCCCCCTCCTTCGTCTCTTTTTGTTCTCTTTCGCCCTCCTTCGTCTCGTTTCGCTCTCTTTCACCTTCCTTCGCCTCGTTTCGCTCTCTTTCACCCTCCTTTGTCTCGTTTCGATCTCTTTCACCCTCCTTCATCTCGTTTAGCTCTCTTTCACCTTCCTTCATCTCGTTTCGCTCTCTTTCACCCTCCTTCGTCTCGTTTCGCTCTCTTTCACCCTCCTTCATCTCGTTTCGCTCTCTTTCACCCTCCTTCGTCTTGTTTAGCTCTCTTTCACCCTCCTTCGTCTCGTATCGCTCTCTTCCACCCTCCTTCGTTTCGGTTTGCTCTCTTTCACCTTCCTTCGTGTCGTTTCGCTCTCTTTCACCCTCCTTCATCTCGTTTCGCTCTCTTTGACCCTCCTTTGCCTCGTTTCGCTCTCTATCACCCTCCTTCGTCTCGTTTCGCTCTCTTTCACCCTCCTTCGGCTCGTTTCGCTCTCTTTCACCCTCCTTCATCTAGTTTCGCTCTCTTTCACCCTCCTTCGGCTCGTTTTGCTCTCTTTCACCCTCCTTCATCTCGTTTCGCTCTCTTTCCTACTCCTTCGTCGCGGTTCGCTCTCTTTCACCTTCCTTCTCCTCGTTTCACTCTCTTTCACCCGCCTTCGTCTCGTTTCGCCCTCTTTCACCCTCCTTCGTCTCGGTTCGCTCTCTTTCACCTTCCTTCGTCTCGTTTCGCTCTCTTTCACCCTCCTTTGTCTAGATTCGCACTCTTTCAACTTCCTTCGCCTCATTTCCATCTCTTTCACCCTCCTTCATCTCGTTTTGCTCTCTTTCACCCTCCTTCGTCTCGTTTCACTCTCTTTCACACTCCTTCATCTCGTTTCGCTCTCTTTAACCCTCCTTCTGCTCTTTTTGCTCTCTTTCACCCTCCTTCATCTCGTTTTGGTCTGTTTCACACTCCATCTCGTTTCGCTCTCTTCCACACTCCTTCGTCTCGTTTCGCCCTCTTTCAGCCTCCTTCATCTCGGTTCGCTCTCTTTCACCTTCCTTTGTCTCGTTTCGCTCTCTTTCACCCTCCTTTGTGTCGATTCGCACTCTTTCACCTTCCTTCGCCTCGTTTCACTCTCTTTCACCCTCCTTCATCTCGTTTCGCTCTCTTACACCCTCCTTCGTCTCGGTTCACTCTCCTTCACCCTCCTTCGTCTCGTTTCGCTCTCCCTCACCCTCCTTCCTCTCGTTTCGCTCTCTTCCACGCTCCTTCGTTTCGTTTCAGCCTCTTTAACCCTCCTTTGTCTCGTTTCGCTCTCTTTCACCCTCCTTCATTTCGTTTCGCTCTCTTTGACCCTCCTTCGTCTCGTTTCGCCCTCCTTCACCCTCCTTCGTCTCGTTTCGCTCTCTCTCACCCTCCTTCGTCTCGTTTCGCTGTCTTCCTCCGTCCTTCGTCTCGTTTCGCCTTCTTTCACCCTCCTTCGTCTCGATTCGCTCTCTTTCCCCCTCCTTCGTCTCATTTTGTTTTCTTTCAGCCTCCTTCGTCTCGTTTCGCTCTCTTTCACCTTCCTTCGCCTCGTTTCGCTCTCTTTCACCCTCCTTTGTCTCGTTTCGATCTCTTTCACCCTCCTTCATCTCGTTTAGCTCTCTTTCACCTTCCTTCATCTCGTTTCGCTCTCTTTCACCCTCCTTCGTCTCGTTTCGCTCTCTTTCACCCTCCTTAATCTCGTTTCGCTCTCTTTCACCCTCCTTCGTCTTGTTTAGCTCTCTTTCACCCTCCTTCGTCTCGTTTCACTCTTTTTCACCCTCCTTCGTCTCGTTTCGCTCTCTTTCACCCTCCTTCGTCTCGTTTCGCTCTCTTTCACCCTCCTTCATCTCGTTTCGCTCTCTTTCACCCTCCTTCGTCTTGTTTAGCTCTCTTTCACACTCCTTCGTCTCGTTTCACTCTTTTTCACCCTCCTTCGTCTCGTTTCGCTCTCTTTCACCCTCCTTCCTCTCGTTTCGCTCTCTTCCACCCTCCTTCGTCTCGTTTCAGCCTCTTTAACCCTCCTTTGTCTCGTTTCGCTCTCTTTCACCCTCCTTCATTTCGTTTCGCTCTCTTTGACCCTCCTTCGTCTCGTTTCGCCCTCCTTCACCCTCCTTCGTCTCGTTTCGCTCTCTCTCACCCTCCTTCGTCTCGTTTCGCTGTCTTCCTCCGTCCTTCGTCTCGTTTCGCCTTCTTTCACCCTCCTTCGTCTCGATTCGCTCTCTTTCCCCCTCCTTCGTCTCTTTTTGTTCTCTTTCGCCCTCCTTCGTCTCGTTTCGCTCTCTTTCACCTTCCTTCGCCTCGTTTCGCTCTCTTTCACCCTCCTTTGTCTCGTTTCGATCTCTTTCACCCTCCTTCATCTCGTTTAGCTCTCTTTCACCTTCCTTCATCTCGTTTCGCTCTCTTTCACCCTCCTTCGTCTCGTTTCGCTCTCTTTCACCCTCCTTCATCTCGTTTCGCTCTCTTTCACCCTCCTTCGTCTTGTTTAGCTCTCTTTCACCCTCCTTCGTCTCGTATCGCTCTCTTCCACCCTCCTTCGTTTCGGTTTGCTCTCTTTCACCTTCCTTCGTGTCGTTTCGCTCTCTTTCACCCTCCTTCATCTCGTTTCGCTCTCTTTGACCCTCCTTTGCCTCGTTTCGCTCTCTATCACCCTCCTTCGTCTCTTTTCACTCTCTTTCACCCTCCTTCGTCTCTTTTCACTCTCTTTCACCCTCCTTCGTCTCGTTTCGCTCTCTTCCACCCTCCTTCGTCTCGTTTCGCCTTCCTTCACCCTCCTTCATCTCGTTTCGCTCTCTTTCGCCCTCCTTCGTCTCGTTTCGCTCTCTTCCACCCTCCTTCGTCTCGTTTCGCTCTCTTTCACCCTCCTTCGGCTCGTTTCGCTCTCTTTCACCCTCCTTCATCTAGTTTCGCTCTCTTTCACCCTCCTTCGGCTCGTTTTGCTCTCTTTCACCCTCCTTCATCTCGTTTCGCTCTCTTTCCTACTCCTTCGTCGCGGTTCGCTCTCTTTCACCTTCCTTCTCCTCGTTTCACTCTCTTTCACCCGCCTTCGTCTCGTTTCGCCCTCTTTCACCCTCCTTCGTCTCGGTTCGCTCTCTTTCACCTTCCTTCGTCTCGTTTCGCTCTCTTTCACCCTCCTTTGTCTAGATTCGCACTCTTTCAACTTCCTTCGCCTCATTTCCATCTCTTTCACCCTCCTTCATCTCGTTTTGCTCTCTTTCACCCTCCTTCGTCTCGTTTCACTCTCTTTCACACTCCTTCATCTCGTTTCGCTCTCTTTAACCCTCCTTCTGCTCTTTTTGCTCTCTTTCACCCTCCTTCATCTCGTTTTGGTCTGTTTCACACTCCATCTCGTTTCGCTCTCTTCCACACTCCTTCGTCTCGTTTCGCCCTCTTTCAGCCTCCTTCATCTCGGTTCGCTCTCTTTCACCTTCCTTTGTCTCGTTTCGCTCTCTTTCACCCTCCTTTGTGTCGATTCGCACTCTTTCACCTTCCTTCGCCTCGTTTCACTCTCTTTCACCCTCCTTCATCTCGTTTCGCTCTCTTACACCCTCCTTCGTCTCGGTTCACTCTCCTTCACCCTCCTTCGTCTCGTTTCGCTCTCCCTCACCCTCCTTCCTCTCGTTTCGCTCTCTTCCACGCTCCTTCGTTTCGTTTCAGCCTCTTTAACCCTCCTTTGTCTCGTTTCGCTCTCTTTCACCCTCCTTCATTTCGTTTCGCTCTCTTTGACCCTCCTTCGTCTCGTTTCGCCCTCCTTCACCCTCCTTCGTCTCGTTTCGCTCTCTCTCACCCTCCTTCGTCTCGTTTCGCTGTCTTCCTCCGTCCTTCGTCTCGTTTCGCCTTCTTTCACCCTCCTTCGTCTCGATTCGCTCTCTTTCCCCCTCCTTCGTCTCATTTTGTTTTCTTTCAGCCTCCTTCGTCTCGTTTCGCTCTCTTTCACCTTCCTTCGCCTCGTTTCGCTCTCTTTCACCCTCCTTTGTCTCGTTTCGATCTCTTTCACCCTCCTTCATCTCGTTTAGCTCTCTTTCACCTTCCTTCATCTCGTTTCGCTCTCTTTCACCCTCCTTCGTCTCGTTTCGCTCTCTTTCACCCTCCTTAATCTCGTTTCGCTCTCTTTCACCCTCCTTCGTCTTGTTTAGCTCTCTTTCACCCTCCTTCGTCTCGTTTCACTCTTTTTCACCCTCCTTCGTCTCGTTTCGCTCTCTTTCACCCTCCTTCGTCTCGTTTCGCTCTCTTTCACCCTCCTTCATCTCGTTTCGCTCTCTTTCACCCTCCTTCGTCTTGTTTAGCTCTCTTTCACACTCCTTCGTCTCGTTTCACTCTTTTTCACCCTCCTTCGTCTCGTTTCGCTCTCTTTCACCCTCCTTCCTCTCGTTTCGCTCTCTTCCACCCTCCTTCGTCTCGTTTCAGCCTCTTTAACCCTCCTTTGTCTCGTTTCGCTCTCTTTCACCCTCCTTCATTTCGTTTCGCTCTCTTTGACCCTCCTTCGTCTCGTTTCGCCCTCCTTCACCCTCCTTCGTCTCGTTTCGCTCTCTCTCACCCTCCTTCGTCTCGTTTCGCTGTCTTCCTCCGTCCTTCGTCTCGTTTCGCCTTCTTTCACCCTCCTTCGTCTCGATTCGCTCTCTTTCCCCCTCCTTCGTCTCTTTTTGTTCTCTTTCGCCCTCCTTCGTCTCGTTTCGCTCTCTTTCACCTTCCTTCGCCTCGTTTCGCTCTCTTTCACCCTCCTTTGTCTCGTTTCGATCTCTTTCACCCTCCTTCATCTCGTTTAGCTCTCTTTCACCTTCCTTCATCTCGTTTCGCTCTCTTTCACCCTCCTTCGTCTCGTTTCGCTCTCTTTCACCCTCCTTCATCTCGTTTCGCTCTCTTTCACCCTCCTTCGTCTTGTTTAGCTCTCTTTCACCCTCCTTCGTCTCGTATCGCTCTCTTCCACCCTCCTTCGTTTCGGTTTGCTCTCTTTCACCTTCCTTCGTGTCGTTTCGCTCTCTTTCACCCTCCTTCATCTCGTTTCGCTCTCTTTGACCCTCCTTTGCCTCGTTTCGCTCTCTATCACCCTCCTTCGTCTCTTTTCACTCTCTTTCACCCTCCTTCGTCTCTTTTCACTCTCTTTCACCCTCCTTCGTCTCGTTTCGCTCTCTTCCACCCTCCTTCGTCTCGTTTCGCCTTCCTTCACCCTCCTTCATCTCGTTTCGCTCTCTTTCACCCTCCTTCGTCTCATTTCGCTCTCTTTCACACTCCTTCGTCTCGTTTCGCTATCTCTCACACTCCATCGTCTCGTTTCGCTCTCTTCCACACTCCTTCGTCTGGTTTCGCTCTCTCTCACCCTTCTTCGTCTCGTTTCGCTGTCTTCCTCCCTCCTTCGTCTCGTTTCGGCTTCTTTCACCCTCCTTCGTATCGTTTCGCTCTCTTTCCCCCTCCTTCGTCTCGTTTCGTTCTCTTTCACCCTCCTTCGTCTCGTTTCGCTCTCTTTCACCTTCCTTCGCTTCGTTTCGCACTCTTTCACCCTCCTTTGTCTCGTTTCACTCTCTTTCACCCTCCTTCATCTCGTTTAGCTCTGTTTCACCTTCCTTCGTCTCGTTTCGCTCTCTTTCACCCTCCTTCGTCTCGTTTCGCTTTCTTTCACCCTCCTTCGTCTCGTTTAGCTCTCTTTCACCCTCCTTCATCTCGTTTAGCTCTCTTTCACCTTCCTTCGTCTCGTTTCGCTCTCTTCCTCCCTCCTTCGTCTCGTTTCGGCTTCTTTCACTCTCCTTCGTCTCGTTTCGCTCTCTTTCACCCTCCTTCGTCTCCTTTCGCTATCTCTCACCCTCCTTCGACTCGTTGCGCTCTCTTCCACCCTCCTTCGTCTCGTTTCGCACTCTTTCACCCTCCTTCATCTCGATTTGCTCTCTTTCACCCTCCTTCGTCTCGTTTCGCTCTCTTTCAACCTCCTTCGTCTCGTTTCGCTCTTTTTCACCCTCCTTCGTCTCGTTTCGCTCTCTTTGACCCACCTTCATCTCGTTTCGCTCTCTATCACCGTCCTTCGTCTCGTTTCGCTCTCTTTCACCCTCCTTCGGCTCGTTTCGCTCTCTTTGACACTCCTTCGTCTCGTTTCGCTCTCTTTCACCCTCCTTCGGCTCGTTTCGCTCTCTTCCACCCTCCTTCGTCTCGTTTCGCCCTCTTTCACCCTCCTTCGTCTCGTTTCGCTCTCTTTCACCCTTCTTCGTCTCGTTTCGCTCTCTTTCAACCTCCTTCGTCTCGTTTCGCTCTTTTTCACCCTCCTTCGTCTCGTTTCGCACTCTTTCACCCTCCTTCGTCTCGGGTCGCTCTCTTTCACCTTCCTTCGTCTCGTTTCGCTCTCTTTCACCCTCCTTTGTCTCGATTCACACTCTTTCACCTTACTTCGCCTCGTTTCACTCTCTTTCACCCTCCTTTGTCTCGTTTCGCCCTCTTTAACCCTCCTTCGTCTCGGTTCGTTCTCTTCCACCCTCCTTCGTCTCGTTTCGCCCTCTTTCACCCTCCTTCGTCTCGTTTCGCTCTCTTTCACCCTTCTTCGTCTCGTTTCGCTCTCTTTCAACCTCCTTCGTCTCGTTTCGCTCTTTTTCACCCTCCTTCGTCTCGTTTCGCACTCTTTCACCCCCCTTCGTCTCGGTTCGCTCTCTTTCACCTTCCTTCGTCTCGTTTCGCTCTCTTTCACCCTCCTTTGTCTAGATTCGCACTCTTTCACCTTCCTTCGCCTCGTTTCACACTGTTTCACCCTCCTTCGTCTCGTTTCGCTCTCTTTCACCCTCCTTCGTCTCGTTTCGCTCCCTTTCTCCCTCCTTCGTCTCGTTTCGCTCTCTTTCACCCTCCTTTGTCTCGTTTCGATCTCTTTCACCCTCCGTCATCTCGTTTAGCTCTCTTTCACCTTCCTTCGTCTCGGTTCGCTCTCTTTCACCTTCCTTCGTCTCGTTTCGCTCTCTTTCACCCTCCTTTGTCTAGATTCGCACTCTTTCACCTTCCTTCGCCTCGTTTCACACTGTTTCACCCTCCTTCGTCTCGTTTCGCTCTCTTTCACCCTCCTTCGTCTCGTTTCGCTCTCTTTCACCCTCCTTCGTCTCGTTTCGCTCTCTTTCACCCTCCTACGTCTCGTTTAGCGCTCATTAACCCTCCTTCATCTCGTTTCACTCTTTTCCACCCTCCTTCGTCTCGTTTCGCTCTCTTTCACCGTCCTTCGTCTCGTTTCGCTCTCTTTCACCCTCCTTCGGCTCGTTTCGCTCTCTTTGACACTCCTTCATCTCGTTTCGCTCTCTTTCACCCTCCTTCGGCTCGTTTCGCTCTCTTCCACTCTCCTTCGTCTCGTTTTGCCCTCTTTCACCCTCCTTCGTCTCGTTTCGCTCTCTTTCACCCTCCTTCGTCTCGGTTCGCTCTCTTTCACCTTCCTTCGTCTCGTTTCGCTCTCTTTCACCCTCCTTTGTCTAGATTCGCACTCTTTCACCTTCCTTCGCCTCGTTTCACACTGTTTCACCCTCCTTCGTTTCGTTTCGCTCTCTTTCACCCTCCTTCGTCTCGTTTCGCTCCCTTTCTCCCTCCTTCGTCTCGTTTCGCTCTCTTTCACCCTCCTTTGTCTCGTTTCGATCTCTTTCACCCTCCGTCATCTCGTTTAGCTCTCTTTCACCTTCCTTCGTCTCGGTTCGCTCTCTTTCACCTTCCTTCGTCTCGTTTCGCTCTCTTTCACCCTCCTTTGTCTAGATTCGCACTCTTTCACCTTCCTTCGCCTCGTTTCACACTGTTTCACCCTCCTTCGTCTCGTTTCGCTCTCTTTCACCCTCCTTCGTCTCGTTTCGCTCTCTTTCACCCTCCTTCGTCTCGTTTCGCTCTCTTTCACCCTCCTTCGTCTCGTTTAGCGCTCATTAACCCTCCTTCATCTCGTTTCACTCTTTTCCACCCTCCTTCGTCTCGTTTCGCTCTCTTTCACCGTCCTTCGTCTCGTTTCGCTCTCTTTCACCCTCCTTCGGCTCGTTTCGCTCTCTTTGACACTCCTTCGTCTCGTTTCGCTCTCTTTCACCCTCCTTCGGCTCGTTTCGCTCTCTTCCACCCTCCTTCGTCTCGTTTTGCCCTCTTTCACCCTCCTTCGTCTCGTTTCGCTCTCTTTCACCCTTCTTCGTCTCGTTTCGCTCTCTTTCAACCTCCTTCGTCTCGTTTCGCTCTTTTTCACCCTCCTTCGTCTCGTTTCGCACTCTTTCACCCTCCTTCGTCTCGGTTCGCTCTCTTTCACCTTCCTTCGTCTCGTTTTGCTCTCTTTCACCCTCCTTTGTCTCGATTCACACTCTTTCACCTTACTTCGCCTCGTTTCACTCTCTTTCACCCTCCTTTGTCTCGTTTCGCCCTCTTTAACCCTCCTTCGTCTCGGTTCGCTCTCTTTCACCTTCCTTCGTCTCGTTTCGCTCTCTTTCACCCTCCTTCGTCTCCTTTCGCTATCTCTCACCCTCCTTCGACTCATTGCGCTCTCTTCCACCCTCCTTCGTCTCGTTTCGCACTCTTTCACCCTCCTTCATCTCGATTTGCTCTCTTTCACCCTCCTTCGTCTCGTTTCGCTCTCTTTCAACCTCCTTCGTCTCGTTTCGCTCTTTTTCACCCTCCTTCGTCTCGTTTCGCTCTCTTTGACCCACCTTCATCTCGTTTCGCTCTCTATCACAGTCCTTCGTCTCGTTTCGCTCTCTTTCACCCTCCTTTGTCTCGTTTCGCTCTCTTTCACGCTCCTTCATCTCGTTTCGCTCTCTTTCCTCCTCCTTTGTCTCGTTTCGTTCACTTTAACCCTCCTTCGTCTCGTTTCGCTCTCTTTCACCTTCCTTTGCCTCATTTCGCTCTCTTTCACCCTCCTTTGTCGCGTTTCGCTCTCTTTCACCCTCCTTCGTCTCGTTTCGCTCTCTTTCACCCTCCTTCGTCTCGTTTCGCTCTCTTTCACCCTCCTTCGTCTCGTTTAGCGCTCATTAACCCTCCTTCATCTCGTTTCACTCTTTTCCACCCTCCTTCGTCTCGTTTCGCTCTCTTTCACCGTCCTTCGTCTCGTTTCGCTCTCTTTCACCCTCCTTTGTCTAGATTCGCACTCTTTCACCTTCCTTCGCCTCGTTTCACACTGTTTCACTCTGCTTCGTCTCGTTTCGCTCTCTTTCACCCTCCTTCGTCTCGTTTCGCTCTCTTTCTCCCTCCTTCATCTCGTTTCGCTCTCTTTGACACTCCTTCGTCTCGTTTCGCTCTCTTTCACCCTCCTTCGGCTCGTTTCGCTCTCTTCCACCCTCCTTCGTCTCGTTTCGCTCTCTTTCACCTTCCTTCGCTTCGTTTCGCACTCTTTCACCCTCCTTTGTCTCGTTTCACTCTCTTTCACCCTCCTTCATCTCGTTTAGCTCTGTTTCACCTTCCTTCGTCTCGTTTCGCTCTCTTTCACCCTCCTTCGTCTCGTTTCGCTTTCTTTCACCCTCCTTCGTCTCGTTTAGCTCTCTTTCACCCTCCTTCATCTCGTTTAGCTCTCTTTCACCTTCCTTCGTCTCGTTTCGCTCTCTTCCTCCCTCCTTCGTCTCGTTTCGGCTTCTTTCACTCTCCTTCGTCTCGTTTCGCTCTCTTTCACCCTCCTTCGTCTCCTTTCGCTATCTCTCACCCTCCTTCGACTCGTTGCGCTCTCTTCCACCCTCCTTCGTCTCGTTTCGCACTCTTTCACCCTCCTTCATCTCGATTTGCTCTCTTTCACCCTCCTTCGTCTCGTTTCGCTCTCTTTCAACCTCCTTCGTCTCGTTTCGCTCTTTTTCACCCTCCTTCGTCTCGTTTCGCTCTCTTTGACCCACCTTCATCTCGTTTCGCTCTCTATCACCGTCCTTCGTCTCGTTTCGCTCTCTTTCACCCTCCTTCGGCTCGTTTCGCTCTCTTTGACACTCCTTCGTCTCGTTTCGCTCTCTTTCACCCTCCTTCGGCTCGTTTCGCTCTCTTCCACCCTCCTTCGTCTCGTTTCGCCCTCTTTCACCCTCCTTCGTCTCGTTTCGCTCTCTTTCACCCTTCTTCGTCTCGTTTCGCTCTCTTTCAACCTCCTTCGTCTCGTTTCGCTCTTTTTCACCCTCCTTCGTCTCGTTTCGCACTCTTTCACCCTCCTTCGTCTCGGGTCGCTCTCTTTCACCTTCCTTCGTCTCGTTTCGCTCTCTTTCACCCTCCTTTGTCTCGATTCACACTCTTTCACCTTACTTCGCCTCGTTTCACTCTCTTTCACCCTCCTTTGTCTCGTTTCGCCCTCTTTAACCCTCCTTCGTCTCGGTTCGTTCTCTTCCACCCTCCTTCGTCTCGTTTCGCCCTCTTTCACCCTCCTTCGTCTCGTTTCGCTCTCTTTCACCCTTCTTCGTCTCGTTTCGCTCTCTTTCAACCTCCTTCGTCTCGTTTCGCTCTTTTTCACCCTCCTTCGTCTCGTTTCGCACTCTTTCACCCCCCTTCGTCTCGGTTCGCTCTCTTTCACCTTCCTTCGTCTCGTTTCGCTCTCTTTCACCCTCCTTTGTCTAGATTCGCACTCTTTCACCTTCCTTCGCCTCGTTTCACACTGTTTCACCCTCCTTCGTCTCGGTTCGCTCTCTTTCACCCTCCTTCGTCTCGTTTCGCTCCCTTTCTCCCTCCTTCGTCTCGTTTCGCTCTCTTTCACCCTCCTTTGTCTCGTTTCGATCTCTTTCACCCTCCGTCATCTCGTTTAGCTCTCTTTCACCTTCCTTCGTCTCGGTTCGCTCTCTTTCACCTTCCTTCGTCTCGTTTCGCTCTCTTTCACCCTCCTTTGTCTAGATTCGCACTCTTTCACCTTCCTTCGCCTCGTTTCACACTGTTTCACCCTCCTTCGTCTCGTTTCGCTCTCTTTCACCCTCCTTCGTCTCGTTTCGCTCTCTTTCACCCTCCTTCGTCTCGTTTCGCTCTCTTTCACCCTCCTACGTCTCGTTTAGCGCTCATTAACCCTCCTTCATCTCGTTTCACTCTTTTCCACCCTCCTTCGTCTCGTTTCGCTCTCTTTCACCGTCCTTCGTCTCGTTTCGCTCTCTTTCACCCTCCTTCGGCTCGTTTCGCTCTCTTTGACACTCCTTCATCTCGTTTCGCTCTCTTTCACCCTCCTTCGGCTCGTTTCGCTCTCTTCCACCCTCCTTCGTCTCGTTTTGCCCTCTTTCACCCTCCTTCGTCTCGTTTCGCTCTCTTTCACCCTCCTTCGTCTCGGTTCGCTCTCTTTCACCTTCCTTCGTCTCGTTTCGCTCTCTTTCACCCTCCTTTGTCTAGATTCGCACTCTTTCACCTTCCTTCGCCTCGTTTCACACTGTTTCACCCTCCTTCGTTTCGTTTCGCTCTCTTTCACCCTCCTTCGTCTCGTTTCGCTCCCTTTCTCCCTCCTTCGTCTCGTTTCGCTCTCTTTCACCCTCCTTTGTCTCGTTTCGATCTCTTTCACCCTCCGTCATCTCGTTTAGCTCTCTTTCACCTTCCTTCGTCTCGGTTCGCTCTCTTTCACCTTCCTTCGTCTCGTTTCGCTCTCTTTCACCCTCCTTTGTCTAGATTCGCACTCTTTCACCTTCCTTCGCCTCGTTTCACACTGTTTCACCCTCCTTCGTCTCGTTTCGCTCTCTTTCACCCTCCTTCGTCTCGTTTCGCTCTCTTTCACCCTCCTTCGTCTCGTTTCGCTCTCTTTCACCCTCCTTCGTCTCGTTTAGCGCTCATTAACCCTCCTTCATCTCGTTTCACACTTTTCCACCCTCCTTCGTCTCGTTTCGCTCTCTTTCACCGTCCTTCGTCTCGTTTCGCTCTCTTTCACCCTCCTTCGGCTCGTTTCGCTCTCTTTGACACTCCTTCGTCTCGTTTCGCTCTCTTTCACCCTCCTTCGGCTCGTTTCGCTCTCTTCCACCCTCCTTCGTCTCGTTTTGCCCTCTTTCACCCTCCTTCGTCTCGTTTCGCTCTCTTTCACCCTTCTTCGTCTCGTTTCGCTCTCTTTCAACCTCCTTCGTCTCGTTTCGCTCTTTTTCACCCTCCTTCGTCTCGTTTCGCACTCTTTCACCCTCCTTCGTCTCGGTTCGCTCTCTTTCACCTTCCTTCGTCTCGTTTTGCTCTCTTTCACCCTCCTTTGTCTCGATTCACACTCTTTCACCTTACTTCGCCTCGTTTCACTCTCTTTCACCCTCCTTTGTCTCGTTTCGCCCTCTTTAACCCTCCTTCGTCTCGGTTCGCTCTCTTTCACCTTCCTTCGTCTCGTTTCGCTCTCTTTCACCCTCCTTCGTCTCCTTTCGCTATCTCTCACCCTCCTTCGACTCATTGCGCTCTCTTCCACCCTCCTTCGTCTCGTTTCGCACTCTTTCACCCTCCTTCATCTCGATTTGCTCTCTTTCACCCTCCTTCGTCTCGTTTCGCTCTCTTTCAACCTCCTTCGTCTCGTTTCGCTCTTTTTCACCCTCCTTCGTCTCGTTTCGCTCTCTTTGACCCACCTTCATCTCGTTTCGCTCTCTATCACAGTCCTTCGTCTCGTTTCGCTCTCTTTCACCCTCCTTTGTCTCGTTTCGCTCTCTTTCACGCTCCTTCATCTCGTTTCGCTCTCTTTCCTCCTCCTTTGTCTCGTTTCGTTCACTTTAACCCTCCTTCGTCTCGTTTCGCTCTCTTTCACCTTCCTTTGCCTCATTTCGCTCTCTTTCACCCTCCTTTGTCGCGTTTCGCTCTCTTTCACCCTCCTTCGTCTCGTTTCGCTCTCTTTCACCCTCCTTCGTCTCGTTTCGCTCTCTTTCACCCTCCTTCGTCTCGTTTAGCGCTCATTAACCCTCCTTCATCTCGTTTCACTCTTTTCCACCCTCCTTCGTCTCGTTTCGCTCTCTTTCACCGTCCTTCGTCTCGTTTCGCTCTCTTTCACCCTCCTTTGTCTAGATTCGCACTCTTTCACCTTCCTTCGCCTCGTTTCACACTGTTTCACTCTCCTTCGTCTCGTTTCGCTCTCTTTCACCCTCCTTCGTCTCGTTTCGCTCTCTTTCTCCCTCCTTCATCTCGTTTCGCTCTCTTTGACACTCCTTCGTCTCGTTTCGCTCTCTTTCACCCTCCTTCGGCTCGTTTCGCTCTCTTCCACCCTCCTTCGTCTCGTTTCGCCCTCTTTCACCCTCCTTCGTCTCGTTTCGCTCTCTTTCACCCTTCTTCGTCTCGTTTCGCTCTCTATCAACCTCCTTCGTCTCGTTTCGCTCTTTTTCACCCTCCTTCGTCTCGTTTCGCACTCTTTCACCCTCCTTCGTCTCGGTTCGCTCTCTTTCACCTTCCTTCGTCTCGTTTCGCTCTCTTTCACCCTCCTTTGTCTCGATTCACACTCTTTCACCTTACTTCGCCTCGTTTCACTCTCTTTCACCCTCCTTTGTCTCGTTTCGCCCTCTTTAACCCTCCTTCGTCTCGGTTCGCTCTCTTTCACCTTCCTTCGTCTCGTTTCGCTCTCTTTCACCCTCCTTTGTCTAGATTCGCACTCTTTCACCTTCCTTCGCCTCGTTTCACACTGTTTCACACTCCTTCGTCTCGTTTCGCTCTCTTTCATCCTCCTTCATCTCGTTTCGCTGTCTTCCTCCCTCCTTCGTCTCGTTTCGCTCTCTTTCACCTTCCTTCGCTTCGTTTCGCACTCTTTCACCCTCCTTTGTCTCGTTTCGCTCTCTTTCACCCTCCTTCGTCTCATTTAGCTCTCTTTCACCCTCCTTCGTCTCGTTTCACTCTTTTTCACCCTCCTTCGTCTCCTTTCGCTCTCTTTCACCCTCCTTCGTCTAGTTTCGCTCTCTTCCACCCTTCTTCGTCTCGTTTCGCGCTCTTTCACCCTCCTTCGGCTCGTTTCGCACTCTTTCACCCTCCTTTGTCTCGTTTCGCTCTCTTTCACTCTCCTTCGTCTCGTTTCCCTCTCTTCCACCCTCCTTCGTCTCGTTTCGCCCTCCTTCACCCTCCTTCGTCTCGTTTCGCTCTCTTTCACCATCCTTCGTCTCGTTTCGCTCTCTTTCACCCTCCTTCGTCTCGTTTCGCTATCTCTCACCCTCCTTCGTCTCGTTTCGCTGTCTTCCTCCCTCCTTCGTCTCGTTTTGCCTTCCTTCACCCTCCTTCATCTCGATGTGCCCTCTCTCACCCTTCTTCGTCTCGTTTCGCTCTCTTTCACCCTCCTTCGTCTCCTTTCGCTCTCTTTCACCCTCCTTCGTCTCGTTTCGCTCTCTTTCGCCCTGCTTCGTCTCGTTTCGCTCTCTTACACCCTCCTTCGTCTCGTTTCGCTCTCTTTCACCCTCCTTCGGCTCGTTTCGCTCTCTTTCACCCTCCTTCAGCTCGTTTCGCTCTCTTTCACCCTCCTTCGGCTCGTTTTGCTCTCTTTCACCCTCCTTCATCTCGTTTCGCTCTCTTTCCTACTCCTTCGTCGCGGTTCGCTCTCTTTCACCTTCCTTCGCCTCGTTTCACTCTCTTTCACCCGCCTTCGTCTCGTTTCGCCCTCTTTCACCCTCCTTCGTCTTGGTTCGCTCTCTTTCACCTTCCTTCGTCTCGTTTCGCTCTCTTTCACCCTCCTTTGTCTAGATTCGCACTCTTTCAACTTCCTTCGCCTCATTTCCATCTCTTTCACCCTCCTTCATCTCGTTTTGCTCTCTTTCACCCTCCTTCGTCTCGTTTCACTCTCTTTCACACTCCTTCATCTCGTTTCGCTCTCTTTAACCCTCCTTCTGCTCGTTTTGCTCTCTTTCACCCTCCTTCATCTCGTTTTGGTCTGTTTCACACTCCTTCATCTCGTTTCGCTCTCTTCCACACTCCTTCGTCTCGTTTCGCCCTCTTTCAGCCTCCTTCATCTCGGTTCGCTCTCTTTCACCTTCCTTTGTCTCGTTTGGCTCTCTTTCACCCTCCTTTGTCTCGATTCGCACTCTTTCACCTTCCTTCGCCTCGTTTCACTCTCTTTCACCCTCCTTCATCTCGTTTCGCTCTCTTTCACCCTCCTTTGTCTAGATTCGCACTCTTTCACCTTCCTTCGCCTCGTTTCACACTGTTTCACCCTCCTTCGTCTCGTTTCGCTCTCTTTCACCCTCCTTCGTCTCGTTTCGCTCTCTTTCACCCTCCTTCGTCTCGTTTCGCTCTCTTTCACCCTCCTTCGTCTCGTTTAGCGCTCATTAACCCTCCTTCATCTCGTTTCACTCTTTTCCACCCTCCTTCGTCTCGTTTCGCTCTCTTTCACCGTCCTTCGTCTCGTTTCGCTCTCTTTCACCCTCCTTCGGCTCGTTTCGCTCTCTTTGACACTCCTTCGTCTCGTTTCGCTCTCTTTCACCCTCCTTCGGCTCGTTTCGCTCTCTTCCACCCTCCTTCGTCTCGTTTTGCCCTCTTTCACCCTCCTTCGTCTCGTTTCGCTCTCTTTCACCCTTCTTCGTCTCGTTTCGCTCTCTTTCAACCTCCTTCGTCTCGTTTCGCTCTTTTTCACCCTCCTTCGTCTCGTTTCGCACTCTTTCACCCTCCTTCGTCTCGGTTCGCTCTCTTTCACCTTCCTTCGTCTCGTTTTGCTCTCTTTCACCCTCCTTTGTCTCGATTCACACTCTTTCACCTTACTTCGCCTCGTTTCACTCTCTTTCACCCTCCTTTGTCTCGTTTCGCCCTCTTTAACCCTCCTTCGTCTCGGTTCGCTCTCTTTCACCTTCCTTCGTCTCGTTTCGCTCTCTTTCACCCTCCTTCGTCTCCTTTCGCTATCTCTCACCCTCCTTCGACTCATTGCGCTCTCTTCCACCCTCCTTCGTCTCGTTTCGCACTCTTTCACCCTCCTTCATCTCGATTTGCTCTCTTTCACCCTCCTTCGTCTCGTTTCGCTCTCTTTCAACCTCCTTCGTCTCGTTTCGCTCTTTTTCACCCTCCTTCGTCTCGTTTCGCTCTCTTGACCCACCTTCATCTCGTTTCGCTCTCTATCACAGTCCTTCGTCTCGTTTCGCTCTCTTTCACCCTCCTTTGTCTCGTTTCGCTCTCTTTCACGCTCCTTCATCTCGTTTCGCTCTCTTTCCTCCTCCTTCGTCTCGTTTCGTTCACTTTAACCCTCCTTCGTCTCGTTTCGCTCTCTTTCACCTTCCTTTGCCTCATTTCGCTCTCTTTCACCCTCCTTTGTCGCGTTTCGCTCTCTTTCACCCTCCTTCGTCTCGTTTCGCTCTCATTCACCCTCCTTCGTCTCGTTTCGCTCTCTTTCACCCTCCTTCGTCTCGTTTAGCGCTCATTAACCCTCCTTCATCTCGTTTCACTCTTTTCCACCCTCCTTCGTCTCGTTTCGCTCTCTTTCACCGTCCTTCGTCTCGTTTCGCTCTCTTTCACCCTCCTTTGTCTAGATTCGCACTCTTTCACCTTCCTTCGCCTCGTTTCACACTGTTTCACTCTCCTTCGTCTCGTTTCGCTCTCTTTCACCCTCCTTCGTCTCGTTTCGCTCTCTTTCTCCCTCCTTCATCTCGTTTCGCTCTCTTTGACACTCCTTCGTCTCGTTTCGCTCTCTTTCACCCTCCTTCGGCTCGTTTCGCTCTCTTCCACCCTCCTTCGTCTCGTTTCGCCCTCTTTCACCCTCCTTCGTCTCGTTTCGCTCTCTTTCACCCTTCTTCGTCTCGTTTCGCTCTCTATCAACCTCCTTCGTCTCGTTTCGCTCTTTTTCACCCTCCTTCGTCTCGTTTCGCACTCTTTCACCCTCCTTCGTCTCGGTTCGCTCTCTTTCACCTTCCTTCGTCTCGTTTCGCTCTCTTTCACCCTCCTTTGTCTCGATTCACACTCTTTCACCTTACTTCGCCTCGTTTCACTCTCTTTCACCCTCCTTTGTCTCGTTTCGCCCTCTTTAACCCTCCTTCGTCTCGGTTCGCTCTCTTTCACCTTCCTTCGTCTCGTTTCGCTCTCTTTCACCCTCCTTTGTCTAGATTCGCACTCTTTCACCTTCCTTCGCCTCGTTTCACACTGTTTCACACTCCTTCGTCTCGTTTCGCTCTCTTTCATCCTCCTTCATCTCGTTTCGCTGTCTTCCTCCCTCCTTCGTCTCGTTTCGCTCTCTTTCACCTTCCTTCGCTTCGTTTCGCACTCTTTCACCCTCCTTTGTCTCGTTTCGCTCTCTTTCACCCTCCTTCGTCTCATTTAGATCTCTTTCACCCTCCTTCGTCTCGTTTCACTCTTTTTCACCCTCCTTCGTCTCCTTTCGCTCTCTTTCACCCTCCTTCGTCTAGTTTCGCTCTCTTCCACCCTTCTTCGTCTCGTTTCGCGCTCTTTCACCCTCCTTCGGCTCGTTTCGCACTCTTTCACCCTCCTTTGTCTCGTTTCGCTCTCTTTCACTCTCCTTCGTCTCGTTTCCCTCTCTTCCACCCTCCTTCGTCTCGTTTCGCCCTCCTTCACCCTCCTTCGTCTCGTTTCGCTCTCTTTCACCATCCTTCGTCTCGTTTCGCTCTCTTTCACCCTCCTTCGTCTCGTTTCGCTATCTCTCACCCTCCTTCGTCTCGTTTCGCTGTCTTCCTCCCTCCTTCGTCTCGTTTTGCCTTCCTTCACCCTCCTTCATCTCGTTGTGCCCTCTCTCACCCTTCTTCGTCTCGTTTCGCTCTCTTTCACCCTCCTTCGTCTCCTTTCGCTCTCTTTCACCCTCCTTCGTCTCGTTTCGCTCTCTTTCGCCCTGCTTCGTCTCGTTTCGCTCTCTTACACCCTCCTTCGTCTCGTTTCGCTCTCTTTCACCCTCCTTCGGCTCGTTTCGCTCTCTTTCACCCTCCTTCAGCTCGTTTCGCTCTCTTTCACCCTCCTTCGGCTCGTTTTGCTCTCTTTCACCCTCCTTCATCTCGTTTCGCTCTCTTTCCTACTCCTTCGTCGCGGTTCGCTCTCTTTCACCTTCCTTCGCCTCGTTTCACTCTCTTTCACCCGCCTTCGTCTCGTTTCGCCCTCTTTCACCCTCCTTCGTCTTGGTTCGCTCTCTTTCACCTTCCTTCGTCTCGTTTCGCTCTCTTTCACCCTCCTTTGTCTAGATTCGCACTCTTTCAACTTCCTTCGCCTCATTTCCATCTCTTTCACCCTCCTTCATCTCGTTTTGCTCTCTTTCACCCTCCTTCGTCTCGTTTCACTCTCTTTCACACTCCTTCATCTCGTTTCGCTCTCTTTAACCCTCCTTCTGCTCGTTTTGCTCTCTTTCACCCTCCTTCATCTCGTTTTGGTCTGTTTCACACTCCTTCATCTCGTTTCGCTCTCTTCCACACTCCTTCGTCTCGTTTCGCCCTCTTTCAGCCTCCTTCATCTCGGTTCGCTCTCTTTCACCTTCCTTTGTCTCGTTTGGCTCTCTTTCACCCTCCTTTGTCTCGATTCGCACTCTTTCACCTTCCTTCGCCTCGTTTCACTCTCTTTCACCCTCCTTCATCTCGTTTCGCTCTCTTTCACCCTCTTTCGTCTCGTTTCGCTCTCTTACACCCTCCTTCGTCTCGTTTCGCTCTCCCTCACCCTCCTTCCTCTCGTTTCGCTCTCTTCCACGCTCCTTCGTTTCGTTTCAGCCTCTTTAACCCTCCTTTGTCTCGTTTCGCTCTCTTTCACCCTCCTTCATTTCGTTTCGCTCTCTTTGACCCTCCTTCGTCTCGTTTCGCCCTCCTTCACCCTCCTTCGTCTCGTTTCGCTCTCTCTCACCCTCCTTGGTCTCGTTTCGCTGTCTTCCTCCGTCCTTCGTCTCGTTTCGCCTTCTTTCACCCTCCTTCGTCTCGATTCGCTCTCTTTCCCCCTCCTTCGTCTCATTTTGTTTTCCTTCACCCTCCTTCGTCTCGTTTCGCTCTCTTTCACCTTCCTTCGCCTCGTTTCGCTCTCTTTCACCCTCCTTTGTCTCGTTTCGATCTCTTTCACCCTCCTTCATCTCGTTTAGCTCTCTTTCACCTTCCTTCGTCTCGTTTCGTTCTCTTTCACCCTCCTTCGTCTCGTTTCGCTCTCTTTCACCCTCCTTCATCTCGTTTCGCTCTCTTTCACCCTCCTTCGTCTTGTTTAGCTCTCTTTCACCCTCCTTCGTCTCGTTTCACTCTTTTTCACCCTCCTTCGTCTCGTTTCGCTCTCTTTCACCCTCCTTCGTCTCGTTTCGCTCTCTTTCACCCTCCTTCATCTCGTTTCGCTCTCTTTCACCCTCCTTCGTCTTGTTTAGCTCTCTGTTACACTCCTTCGTCTCGTTTCACTCTTTTTCACCCTCCTTCGTCTCGTTTCGATCTCTTTCACCCTCCTTCCTCTCGTTTCGCTCTCTTCCACCCTCCTTCGTCTCGTTTCAGCCTCTTTAACCCTCCTTTGTCTCGTTTCGCTCTCTTTCACCCTCCTTCATTTCGTTTCGCTCTCTTTGACCCTCCTTCGTCTCGTTTCGCCCTCCTTCACCCTCCTTCGTCTCGTTTCGCTCTCTCTCACCCTCCTTCGTCTCGTTTCGCTGTCTTCCTCCGTCCTTCGTCTCGTTTCGCCTTCTTTCACCCTCCTTCGTCTCGATTCGCTCTCTTTCCCCCTCCTTCGTCTCATTTTGTTCTCTTTCACCCTCCTTCGTCTCGTTTCGCTCTCTTTCACCTTCCTTCGCCTCGTTTCGCTCTCTTTCACCCTCCTTTGTCTCGTTTCGATCTCTTTCACCCTCCTTCATCTCGTTTAGCTCTCTTTCACCTTCCTTCGTCTCGTTTCGCTCTCTTTCACCCTCCTTCGTCTCGTTTCGCTCTCTTTCACCCTCCTTCATCTCGTTTCGCTCTCTTTCACCCTCCTTCGTCTTGTTTAGCTCTCTTTCACCCTCCTTCGTCTCGTATCGCTCTCTTCCACCCTCCTTCGTTTCGGTTTGCTCTCTTTCACCTTCCTTCGTGTCGTTTCGCTCTCTTTCACCCTCCTTCATCTCGTTTCGCTCTCTTTGACCCTCCTTCGCCTCGTTTCGCTCTCTATCACCCTCCTTCGTCTCTTTTCACTCTCTTTCACCCTCCTTCGTCTCTTTTCCCTCTCTTTCACCCTCCTTCGTCTCGTTTCGCTCTCTTCCACCCTCCTTCGTCTCGTTTCGCCTTCCTTCACCCTCCTTCATCTCGTTTGGCTCTCTTTCACCCTCCTTCGTCTCATTTCGCTCTCTTTCACACTCCTTCGTCTCGTTTCGCTATCTCTCACACTCCTTCGTCTCGTTTCGCTCTCTTCCACACTCCTTCGTCTGGTTTCGCTCTCTCTCACCCTTCTTCGTCTCGTTTCGCTGTCTTCCTCCCTCCTTCGTCTCGTTTCGGCTTCTTTCACCCTCCTTCGTATCGTTTCGCTCTCTTTCCCCCTCCTTCGTCTCGTTTCGTTCTCTTTCACCCTCCTTCGTCTCGTTTCGCTCTCTTTCACCTTCCTTCGCTTCGTTTTGCACTCTTTCACCCTCCTTTGTCTCGTTTCACTCTCTTTCACCCTCCTTCATCTCGTTTAGCTCTCTTTCACCTTCCTTCGTCTCGTTTCGCTCTCTTTCACCCTCCTTCGTCTCGTTTCGCTTTCTTTCACCCTCCTTCGTCTCGTTTAGCTCTCTTTCACCCTCCTTCATCTCGTTTAGCTCTCTTTCACCTTCCTTCGTCTCGTTTCGCTCTCTTCCTCCCTCCTTCGTCTCGTTTCGGCTTCTTTCACTCTCCTTCGTCTCGTTTCGCTCTCTTTCACCATCCTTCGTCTCGTTTCGCTCTCTTTCACCCTCCTTCGTCTCATTTCGCTATCTCTCACCCTCCTTCATCTCGTTTCGCTCTCTTTCACCCTCCTTCGACTCGTTTCGCTCTCTTTCCCCCTCCTTCATCTCGTTTCGTTCTCTTTCACCCTCCTTCGTCTCGTTTCGCTCTCTTTCACCTTCCTTCGCTTCGTTTCGCACTCTTTCACCCTCCTTTGTCTCGTTTCGCTCTCTTTCACCCTCCTTCATCTCGTTTAGCTCTCTTTCACCTTCCTTCGTCTCGTTTCGCTCTCTTTCACCCTCCTTCGTCTCGTTTCGCTCTCTTTCACCCTCCTTTGTCTCGTTTAGCTCTCTTTCACCCTCCTTCGTCTCGTTTCACTCTTTTTCACCCTCCTTCGTCTCGTTTCGCTCTCTTTCACCCTCCTTCGTCTCGTTTCGCTCTCTTCCACCCTTCTTCGTCTCGTTTCGCGCTCTTTCACCCTCCTTCGGCTCGTTTCGCACTCTTTCACCCGCCTTTGTCTCGTTTCGCTCTCTTTCACTCTCCTTCGTCTCGTTTCGCTCTCTTCCACCCTCCTTCGTCTCGTATGGCCCTCCTTCACCCTCCTTCGTCTCGTTTCGCTCTCTTTCACCATCCTTCTTCTCGTTTCGCTCTCTTTCACCCTCCTTCGTCTCGTTTCGCTATCTCTCACTCTCCGTCGTCTCGTTTCGCTCTCTTTCGCCCTCCTTCGTCTCGTTTCGCTCTCTCTCAACCTCCTTCGTCTCGTTTCACTCTCTTCCACCCTCCTTCGTCTCGTTTCGCCACCTTTCACCCTCCTTCGTCTCGTTTCGCTATCTCTCACCCTCCTTCATCTCGTTTCGCTCTCTTCCACCGTCCTTCGTCTCGTTTCGCTCTCTCTCACCCTCCTTCGTCTCGTTTCGCTGTCTTCCTCCCTCTTTCGTCTCGTTTCGCCTTCCTTCACCCTCCTTCATCTCGTTGTGCCCTCTCTCACCCTTCTTCGTCTCGTTTCGCTCTCTTTCACCCTCCTTCGTCTCCTTTCGCTCTCTTTCACCCTCCTTCGTCTCGTTTCGCTCTCTTTCGCCCTCCTTCGTCTCGTTTCGCTCTCTTCCACCCTCCTTCGTCTCGTTTCGCTCTCTTTCACCCTCCTTCGGCTCGTTTCGCTCTCTTTCACCCTCCTTCATCTCGTTTCGCTCTGTTTCACCCTCCTTCGGCTCGTTTTGCTCTCTTTCACCCTCCTTCATCTCGTTTCGCTCTCTTTCCTACTCCTTCGTCGCGGTTCGCTCTCTTTCACCTTCCTTCGCCTCGTTTCACTCTCTTTCACCCGCCTTCGTCTCGTTTCGCCCTCTTTCACCCTACTTCGTCTCGGTTCGCTCTCTTTCACCTTCCTTCGTCTCGTTTCGCTCTCTTTCACCCTCCTTTGTCTCGATTCACACTCTTTCACCTTACTTCGCCTCGGTTCACTCTCTTTCACCCTCCTTTGTCTCGTTTCGCCCTCTTTAACCCTCCTTCGTCTCGGTTCGCTCTCTTTCACCTTCCTTCGTCTCGTTTCGCTCTCTTTCACCCTCCTTCGTCTCCTTTCGCTATCTCTCACCCTCCTTCGACTCGTTGCGCTCTCTTCCACCCTCCTTCGTCTCGTTTCGCACTCTTTCACCCTCCTTCATCTCGATTCGCTCTCTTTCACCCTCCTTCGTCTCGTTTCGCTCTCTTTCAACCTCCTTCGTCTCGTTTCGCTCTTTTTCACCCTCCTTCGTCTCGTTTCGCTCTCTTTGACCCACCTTCATCTCGTTTCGCTCTCTATCACAGTCCTTCGTCTCGTTTCGCTCTCTTTCACCCTCCTTTGTCTCGTTTCGCTCTCTTTCACGCTCCTTCATCTCGTTTCGCTCTCTTTCCTCCTCCTTCGTCTCGTTTCGTTCTCTTTAACCCTCGTTCGTCTCGTTTCGCTCTCTTTCACCTTTCTTTGCCTCATTTCGCTCTCTTTCACCCTCCTTTGTCGCGTTTCGCTCTCTTTCACCCTCCTTCGTCTCGTTTCGCTCTCTTTCACCCTCCTTCGTCTCGTTTCGCTCTCTTTCACCCTCCTTCGTCTCGTTTAGCGCTCATTAACCCTCCTTCATCTCGTTTCACTCTTTTCCACCCTCCTTCGTCTCGTTTCGCTCTCTTTCACCGTCCTTCGTCTCGTTTCGCTCTCTTTCACCCTCCTTTGTCTAGATTCGCACTCTTTCACCTTCCTTCGCCTCGTTTCACACTGTTTCACCCTCCTTCGTCTCGTTTCGCTCTCTTCCACCCTCCTTCGTCTCGTTTCGCTCTCTTTCACCCTCCTTCGGCTCGTTTCGCTCTCTTTCACACTCCTTCATCTCGTTTCGCTCTCTTTCACCCTCCTTCGGCTCGTTTCGCTCTCTTCCACTCTCCTTCGTCTCGTTTCGCCCTCTTTCACCCTCCTTCGTCTCGTTTCGCTCTCTTTCACCCTCCTTCATCTCGTTTCGCTGTCTTCCTCCCTCCTTCATCTCGTTTCGGCTTCTTTCACCCTCCTTTGTATCGTTTAGCTCTCTTTCCCCCTCCTTCGTCTCGTTTCGTTCTCTTTCACCCTCCTTCGTCTCGTTTCGCTCTCTTTCACCTTCCTTCGCTTCGTTTCGCACTCTTTCACCCTCCTTTGTCTCGTTTCGCTCTCTTTCACCCTCCTTCGTCTCGTTTAGCTCTCTTTCACCCTCCTTCGTCTCGTTTCACACTTTTTCACCCTCCTTCGTCTCCTTTCGCTCTCTTTCACCCTCCTTCGTCTCGTTTCGCTCCCTTCCACCCTTCTTCGTCTCGTTTCGCGCTCTTTCACCCTCCTTCGGCTCGTTTCGCACTCTTTCACCCTCCTTCGTCTCGTTTCCCTCTCTTCCACCCTCCTTCGTCTCGTTTCGCCCTCCTTCACCCTCCTTCGTCTCGTTTCGCTCTCTTTCACCATCCTTCGTCTCGTTTCGCTCTCTTTCACCCTCCTTCGTCTCGTTTCGCTATCTCTCACCCTCCTTCGTCTCGTTTCGCTCTCTTCCACCGTCCTTCATCTCGTTTCGCTATCTCTCACCCTCCTTCGTCTCGTTTCGCTGTCTTCCTCCCTCCTTCGTCTCGTTTCGCCTTCCTTCACCCTCCTTCATCTCGTTGTGCCCTCTCTCACCCTTCTTCGTCTCGTTTCGCTCTCTTTCACCCTCCTTCGTCTCCTTTCGCTCTCTTTCACCCTCCTTCGTCTCGTTTCGCTCTCTTTCGCCCTCCTTCGTCTCGTTTCGCTCTCTTCCACCCTCCGTCGTCTCGTTTCGCTCTCTTTCACCCTCCTTCGGCTCGTTTCGCTCTCTTTCACACTCCTTCATCTCGTTTCGCTCTCTTTCACCCTCCTTCGGCTCGTTTTGCTCTCTTTCACCCTCCTTCATCTCGTTTCGCTCTCTTTCCTACTCCTTCGTCGCGGTTCGCTCTCTTTCACCTTCCTTCGCCTCGTTTCACTCTCTTTCACCCGCCTTCGTCTCGTTTCGCCCTCTTTCACCCTCCTTCGTCTCGGTTCGCTCTCTTTCACCTTCCTTCGTCTCGTTTCGCTCTCTTTCACCCTCCTTTGTCTAGATTCGCACTCTTTCAACTTCCTTCGCCTCATTTCCATCTCTTTCACCCTCCTTCATCTCGTTTTGCTCTCTTTCACCCTCCTTCGTCTCGTTTCACTCTCTTTCACACTCCTTCATCTCGTTTCGCTCTCTTTAACCCTCCTTCTGCTCGTTTTGCTCTCTTTCACCCTCCTTCATCTCGTTTTGGTCTCTTTCACACTCCTTCGTCTCGTTTCGCTCTCTTCCACACTCCTTCGTCTCGTTTCGCCCTCTTTCAGCCTCCTTCATCTCGGTTCGCTCTCTTTCACCTTCCTTTGTTTCGTTTCGCTCTCTTTCACCCTCCTTTGTCTCGATTCGCACTCTTTCACCTTCCTTCGCCTCGTTTCACTCTCTTTCACCCTCCTTCATCTCGTTTCGCTCTCTTTCACCCTCTTTCGTCTCGTTTCGCTCTCTTACACCCTCCTTCGTCTCGGTTCACTCTCCTTCACCCTCCTTCGTCTCGTTTCGCTCTCCCTCACTCTCCTTCCTCTCGTTTCGCTCTCTTCCACGCTCCTTCGTCTCGTTTCAGCCTCTTTAACCCTCCTTTGTCTCGTTTCGCTCTCTTTCACCCTCCTTCATTTCGTTTCGCTCTCTTTGACCCTCCTTCGTCTCGTTTCGCCCTCCTTCACCCTCCTTCGTCTCGTTTCGCTCTCTCTCACCCTCCTTCGTCTCGTTTCGCTGTCTTCCTCCGTCCTTCGTCTCGTTTCGCCTTCTTTCACCCTCCTTCGTCTCGATTCGCTCTCTTTCCCCCTCCTTCGTCTCATTTTGTTTTCTTTCACCCTCCTTCGTCTCGTTTCGCTCTCTTTCACCTTCCTTCGCCTCGTTTCGCTCTCTTTCACCCTCCTTTGTCTCGTTTCGATCTCTTTCACCCTCCTTCATCTCGTTTAGCTCTCTTTCACCTTCCTTCGTCTCGTTTCGCTCTCTTTCACCCTCCTTCGTCTCGTTTCGCTCTCTTTCACCCTCCTTCATCTCGTTTCGCTCTCTTTCACCCTCCTTCGTCTTGTTTAGCTCTCTTTCACCCTCCTTCGTCTCGTTTCACTCTTTTTCACCCTCCTTCGTCTCGTTTCGCTCTCTTTCACCCTCCTTCGTCTCGTTTCGCTCTCTTTCACCCTCCTTCATCTCGTTTCGCTCTCTTTCACTCTCTTTCGTCTTGTTTAGCTCTCTTTCACACTCCTTCGTCTCGTTTCACTCTTTTTCACCCTCCTTCGTCTCGTTTCGCTCTCTTTCACCCTCCTTCCTCTCGTTTCGCTCTCTTCCACGCTCCTTCGTCTCGTTTCAGCCTCTTTAACCCTCCTTTGTCTCGTTTCGCTCTCTTTCACCCTCCTTCATTTCGTTTCGCTCTCTTTGACCCTCCTTCGTCTCGTTTCGCCCTCCTTCACCCTCCTTCGTCTCGTTTCGCTCTCTCTCACCCTCCTTCGTCTCGTTTCGCTGTCTTCCTCCGTCCTTCGTCTCGTTTCGCCTTCTTTCACCCTCCTTCGTCTCGATTCGCTCTCTTTCCCCCTCCTTCGTCTCATTTTGTTCTCTTTCACCCTCCTTCGTCTCGTTTCGCTCTCTTTCACCTTCCTTCGCCTCGTTTCGCTCTCTTTCACCCTCCTTTGTCTCGTTTCGATCTCTTTCACCCTCCTTCATCTCGTTTAGCTCTCTTTCACCTTCCTTCGTCTCGTTTCGCTCTCTTTCACCCTCCTTCATCTCGTTTCGCTCTCTTTCACCCTCCTTCATCTCGTTTTGCTCTCTTTCACCCTCCTTCGTCTTGTTTAGCTCTCTTTCACCCTCCTTCGTCTCGTTTCACTCTTTTCCACCCTCCTTCGTCTCGTTTCGCTCTCTTTCACCCTTCTTCGTCTCGTTTCGCTCTCTTTCACCCTCCTTCGTCTCGGTTCGCTCTCTTTCACCTTCCTTCGTCTCGTTTCGCTCTCTTTCACCCTCCTTTGTCTAGATTCGCACTCTTTCAGCTTCCTTCGCCTCATTTCCATCTCTTTCACCCTCCTTCATCTCGTTTTGCTCTCTTTCACCCTCCTTCGTCTCGTTTCACTCTCTTTCACACTCCTTCATCTCGTTTCGCTCTCTTTAACCCTCCTTCTGCTCGTTTTGCTCTCTTTCACCCTCCTTCATCTCGTTTTGGTCTCTTTCACACTCCTTCGTCTCGTTTCGCTCTCTTCCACACTCCTTCGTCTCGTTTCGCCCTCTTTCAGCCTCCTTCATCTCGGTTCGCTCTCTTTCACCTTCCTTTGTCTCGTTTCGCTCTCTTTCACCCTCCTTTGTCTCGATTCGCACTCTTTCACCTTCCTTCGCCTCGTTTCACTCTCTTTCACCCTCCTTCATCTCGGTTCACTCTCCTTCACCCTCCTTCGTCTCGTTTCGCTCTCCCTCACCCTCCTTCCTCTCGTTTCGCTCTCTTCCACGCTCCTTCGTCTCGTTTCAGCCTCTTTAACCCTCCTTTGTCTCGTTTCGCTCTCTTTCACCCTCCTTCATTTCGTTTCGCTCTCTTTGACCCTCCTTCATCTCGTTTCGCCCTCCTTCACCCTCCTTCGTCTCGTTTCGCTCTCTCTCACCCTCCTTCGTCTCGTTTCGCTGTCTTCCTCCGTCCTTCGTCTCGTTTCGCCTTCTTTCACCCTCCTTCATCTCGATTCGCTCTCTTTCCCCCTCCTTCGTCTCATTTTGTTTTCTTTCACCCTCCTTCGTCTCGTTTAGCTCTCTTTCACCTTCCTTCACCTCGTTTCGCTCTCTTTCACCCTCCTTCGTCTTGTTTAGCTCTCTTTCACCCTCCTTCGTCTCGTTTCACTCTTTTTCACCCTCCTTCGTCTCGTTTCGCTCTCTTTCACCCTCCTTCGTCTCGTTTCGCTCTCTTTCACCCTCCTTCATCTCGTTTCGCTCTCTTTCACCCTCTTTCGTCTTGTTTAGCTTTCTTTCACACTCCTTCGTCTCGTTTCGCCCTCTTTCACCCTCCTTCGTCTCGGTTCGCTCTCTTTCACCTTCCTTCGTCTCCCTTTCGCTCTCTTTCACCCTCCTTTGTCTCGATTCACACTCTTTCACCTTACTTCGCCTCGTTTCACTCTCTTTCACCCTCCTTTGTCTCGTTTCGCCCTCTTTAACCCTCCTTCGTCTCGGTTCGCTCTCTTTCACATTCCTTTGTCTCGTTTCGCTCTCTTTCACCCTCGTTCGTCTCCTTTCGCTATCTCTCACCCTCCTTCGACTCGTTGCGCTCTCTTCCACCCTCCTTCGTCTCGTTTCGCACTCTTTCACCCTCCTTCATCTCGATTCGCTCTCTTTCACCCTCCTTCGTCTCGTTTCGCTCTCTTTCAACCTCCTTCGTCTCGTTTCGCTCTTTTTCACCCTCCTTCGTCTCGTTTCGCTCTCTTTGACCCACCTTCATCTCGTTTCGCTCTCTATCACAGTCCTTCGTCTCGTTTCGCTCTCTTTCACCCTCCTTTGTCTCGTTTCGCTCTCTTTCACGCTCCTTCATCTCGTTTCGCTCTCTTTCCTCCTCCTTCGTCTCGTTTCGTTCTCTTTAACCCTCCTTCGTCTCGTTTCGCTCTCTTTCACCTTCCTTTGCCTCATTTCGCTCTCTTTCACCCTCCTTTGTCGCGTTTCGCTCTCTTTCACCCTCCTTCGTCTCGTTTCGCTCTCTTTCACCCTCCTTCGTCTCGTTTCGCTCTCTTTCACCCTCCTTCGTCTCGTTTAGCGCTCATTAACCCTCCTTCATCTCGTTTCACTCTTTTCCACCCTCCTTCGTCTCGTTTCGCTCTCTTTCACCGTCCTTCGTCTCGTTTCGCTCTCTTTCACCCTCCTTTGTCTAGATTCGCACTCTTTCACCTTTCTTCGCCTCGTTTCACACTGTTTCACCCTCCTTCGTCTCGTTTCGCTCTCTTTCACCCTCCTTCGTCTCGTTTCGCTCTCTTTCTCCCTCCTTCATCTCGTTTCGCTCTCTTTGACACTCCTTCGTCTCGTTTCGCTCTCTTTCACCCTCCTTCGGCTCGTTTCGCTCTCTTCCACCCTCCTTCGTCTCGTTTCGCCCTCTTTCACCCTCCTTCGTCTCGTTTCGCTCTCTTTCACCCTTCGTCGTCTCGTTTCGCTCTCTATCAACCTCCTTCGTCTCGTTTCGCTCTTTTTCACCCTCCTTCGTCTCGTTTTGCACTCTTTCACCCTCCTTCGTCACGGTTCGCTCTCTTTCACCTTCCTTCGTCTCGTTTCGCTCTCTTTCACCCTCCTTTGTCTCGATTCACACTCTTTCACCTTACTTCGCCTCGTTTCACTCTCTTTCACCCTCCTTTGTCTCGTTTCGCCCTCTTTAACCCTCCTTCGTCTCGGTTCGCTCTCTTTCACCTTCCTTCGTCTCGTTTCGCTCTCTTTCACCCTCCTTTGTCAAGATTCGCACTCTTTCACCTTCCTTCGCCTCGTTTCACACTGTTTCACACTCCTTCGTCTCGTTTCGCTCTCTTTCACCCTCCTTCATCTCGTTTCGCTGTCTTCCTCCCTCCTTCGTCTCGTTTCGGCTTCTTTCACCCTCCTTTGTATCGTTTCGCTCTCTTTCCCCCTCCTTCGTCTCGTTTCGTTCTTTTTCACCCTCCTTCGTCTCGTTTCGCTCTCTTTCACCCTCCTTCGTCTCGTTTCGCTCTCTTTCACCCTCCTTCATCTCGTTTCGCTCTCTTTCACCCTCTTTCGTCTTGTTTAGCTTTCTTTCACACTCCTTCGTCTCGTTTCGCCCTCTTTCACCCTCCTTCGTCTCGGTTCGCTCTCTTTCACCTTCCTTCGTCTCGTTTCGCTCTCTTTCACCCTCCTTTGTCTCGATTCACTCTCTTTCACCTTACTTCGCCTCGTTTCACTCTCTTTCACCCTCCTTTGTCTCGTTTCGCCCTCTTTAACCCTCCTTCGTCTCGGTTCGCTCTCTTTCACATTCCTTTGTCTCGTTTCGCTCTCTTTCACCCTCGTTCGTCTCCTTTCGCTATCTCTCACCCTCCTTCGACTCGTTGCGCTCTCTTCCACCCTCCTTCGTCTCGTTTCGCACTCTTTCACCCTCCTTCATCTCGATTCGCTCTCTTTCACCCTCCTTCGTCTCGTTTCGCTCTCTTTCAACCTCCTTCGTCTCGTTTCGCTCTTTTTCACCCTCCTTCGTCTCGTTTCGCTCTCTTTGACCCACCTTCATCTCGTTTCGCTCTCTATCACAGTCCTTCGTCTCGTTTCGCTCTCTTTCACCCTCCTTTGTCTCGTTTCGCTCTCTTTCACGCTCCTTCATCTCGTTTCGCTCGCTTTCCTCCTCCTTCGTCTCGTTTCGTTCTCTTTAACCCTCCTTCGTCTCGTTTCGCTCTCTTTCACCTTCCTTTGCCTCATTTCGCTCTCTTTCACCCTCCTTTATCGCGTTTCGCTCTCTTTCACCCTCCTTCGTCTCGTTTCGCTCTCTTTCACCCTCCTTCGTCTCGTTTCGCTCTCTTTCACCCTCCTTCGTCTCGTTTAGCGCTCATTAACCCTCCTTCATCTCGTTTCACTCTTTTCCACCCTCCTTCGTCTCGTTTCGCTCTCTTTCACCGTCCTTCGTCTCGTTTCGCTCTCTTTCACCCTCCTTTGTCTAGATTCGCACTCTTTCACCTTTCTTCGCCTCGTTTCACACTGTTTCACCCTCCTTCGTCTCGTTTCACTCTCTTTCACCCTCCTTCGTCTCGTTTCGCTCTCTTTCTCCCTCCTTCATCTCGTTTCGCTCTCTTTGACACTCCTTCGTCTCGTTTCGCTCTCTTTCACCCTCCTTCGGCTCGTTTCGCTCTCTTCCACCCTCCTTCGTCTCGTTTCGCCCTCTTTCACCCTCCTTCGTCTCGTTTCGCTCTCTTTCACCCTTCTTCGTCTCGTTTCGCTCTCTATCAACCTCCTTCGTCTCGTTTCGCTCTTTTTCACCCTCCTTCGTCTCGTTTTGCACTCTTTCACCCTCCTTTGTCACGGTTCGCTCTCTTTCACCTTCCTTCGTCTCGTTTCGCTCTCTTTCACCCTCCTTTGTCTCGATTCACACTCTTTCACCTTACTTCGCCTCGTTTCACTCTCTTTCACCCTCCTTTGTCTCGTTTCGCCCTCTTTAACCCTCCTTCGTCTCGGTTCGCTCTCTTTCACCTTCCTTCGTCTCGTTTCGCTCTCTTTCACCCTCCTTTGTCTAGATTCGCACTCTTTCACCTTCCTTCGCCTCGTTTCACACTGTTTCACACTCCTTCGTCTCGTTTCGCTCTCTTTCACCCTCCTTCATCTCGTTTCGCTGTCTTCCTCCCTCCTTCGTCTCGTTTCGGCTTCTTTCACCCTCCTTTGTATCGTTTCGCTCTCTTTCCCCCTCCTTCGTCTCGTTTCGTTCTCTTTCACCCTCCTTCGTCTCGTTTCGCTCTCTTTCACCTTCCTTCGCTTCGTTTCGCACTCTTTCACCCTCCTTTGTCTCGTTTCGCTCTCTTTCACCCTCCTTCGTCTCGTTTAGCTCTCTTTCACCCTCCTTCGTCCCGTTTCACTCTTTTTCACCCTCCTTCGTCTCCTTTCGCTCTCTTTCACACTCCTTCGTCTCGTTTCGCTCTCTTCCACCCTTCTTCGTCTCGTTTCGCGCTCTTTCACCCTCCTTCGGCTCGTTTCGCACTCTTTCACCCTCCTTTGTCTCGTTTCGCTCTCTTTCAGTCTCCTTCGTCTCGTTTCCCTCTCTTCCACCCTCCTTCGTCTCGTTTCGCCCTCCTTCACCCTCCTTCGTCTCGTTTCGCTCTCTTTCACCATCCTTCGTCTCGTTTCGCTCTCTTTCACCCTCCTTCGTCTCGTTTCGCTATCTCTCACCCTCCTTCGTCTCGTTTCGCTCTCTTCCACCGTCCTTCGTCTCGTTTCGCTACTTCTCACCCTCCTTCGTCTCGTTTCGCTGTCTTCCTCCCTCCTTCGTCTCGTTTCGCCTTCCTTCACCCTCCTTCATCTCGTTGTGCCCTCTCTCACCCTTCTTCGTCTCGTTTCGCTCTCTTTCACCCTCCTTCGTCTCCTTTCGCTCTCTTTCACCCTCCTTCGTCTCGTTTCGCTCTCTTTCGCCCTCCTTTGTCTAGATTCGCACTCTTTCACCTTCCTTCGCCTCGTTTCACACTGTTTCACACTCCTTCGTCTCGTTTCGCTCTCTTTCACCCTCCTTCATCTCGTTTCGCTGTCTTCCTCCCTCCTTCGTCTCGTTTCGGCTTCTTTCACCCTCCTTTGTATCGTTTCGCTCTCTTTCCCCCTCCTTCGTCTCGTTTCGTTCTCTTTCACCCTCCTTCGTCTCGTTTCGCTCTCTTTCACCTTCCTTCGCTTCGTTTCGCACTCTTTCACCCTCCTTTGTCTCGTTTCGCTCTCTTTCACCCTCCTTCGTCTCGTTTAGCTCTCTTTCACCCTCCTTCGTCCCGTTTCACTCTTTTTCACCCTCCTTCGTCTCCTTTCGCTCTCTTTCACACTCCTTCGTCTCGTTTCGCTCTCTTCCACCCTTCTTCGTCTCGTTTCGCGCTCTTTCACCCTCCTTCGGCTCGTTTCGCACTCTTTCACCCTCCTTTGTCTCGTTTCGCTCTCTTTCAGTCTCCTTCGTCTCGTTTCCCTCTCTTCCACCCTCCTTCGTCTCGTTTCGCCCTCCTTCACCCTCCTTCGTCTCGTTTCGCTCTCTTTCACCATCCTTCGTCTCGTTTCGCTCTCTTTCACCCTCCTTCGTCTCGTTTCGCTACTTCTCACCCTCCTTCGTCTCGTTTCGCTGTCTTCCTCCCTCCTTCGTCTCGTTTCGCCTTCCTTCACCCTCCTTCATCTCGTTGTGCCCTCTCTCACCCTTCTTCGTCTCGTTTCGCTCTCTTTCACCCTCCTTCGTCTCCTTTCGCTCTCTTTCACCCTCCTTCGTCTCGTTTCGCTCTCTTTCGCCCTCCTTCGTCTCGTTTCGCTCTCTTCCACCCTCCTTCGTCTCGTTTCGCTCTCTTTCACCCTCCTTCGGCTCGTTTCGCTCTCTTTCACACTCCTTCATCTCGTTTCGCTCTCTTTCACCCTCCTTCGGCTCGTTTTGCTCTCTTTCACCCTCCTTCATCTCGTTTCGCTCTCTTTCCTACTCCTTCGTCGCGGTTCGCTCTCTTTCACCTTCCTTCGCCTCGTTTCACTCTCTTTCACCCGCCTTTGTCTCGTTTCGCTCTCTTTCACCCTCCTTCATTTCGTTTCGCTCTCTTTGACCCTCCTTCATCTCGTTTCGCCCTCCTTCACCCTCCTTCGTCTCGTTTCGCTCTCTCTCACCCTCCTTCGTCTCGTTTCGCTGTCTTCCTCCGTCCTTCGTCTCGTTTCGCCTTCTTTCACCCTCCTTCGTCTCGATTCGCTCTCTTTCCCCCTCCTTCGTCTCATTTTGTTTTCTTTCACCCTCCTTCGTCTCGTTTCGCTCTCTTTCACCTTCCTTTGCCTCGTTTCGCTCTCTTTCACCCTCCTTCGTCTTGTTTAGCTCTCTTTCACCCTCCTTCGTCTCGTTTCACTCTTTTTCACCCTCCTTCGTCTCGTTTCGCTCTCTTTCACCCTCCTTCGTCTCGTTTCGCTCTCTTTCACCCTCCTTCATCTCGTTTCGCTCTCTTTCACCCTCTTTCGTCTTGTTTAGCTTTCTTTCACACTCCTTCGTCTCGTTTCACTCTTTTTCACCCTCCTTCGTCTCGTTTCGCTCTCTTTCACCCTCCTTCGGCTCGTTTTGCTCTCTTTCACCCTCCTTCATCTCGTTTCACTCTCTTTCCTACTCCTTCGTCGCGGTTCTCTCTCTTTCACCTTCCTTCGCCTCGTTTCACTCTCTTTCACCCGCCTTCGTCTCGTTTCGCCCTCTTTCACCCTCCTTCGTCTCGGTTCGCTCTCTTTCACCTTCCTTCGTCTCGTTTCGCTCTCTTTCACCCTCCTTTGTCTCGATTCACACTCTTTCACCTTACTTCGCCTCGTTTCACTCTCTTTCACCCTCCTTTGTCTCGTTTCGCCCTCTTTAACCCTCCTTCGTCTCGGTTCGCTCTCTTTCACCTTCCTTCGTCTCGTTTCGCTCTCTTTCACCCTCCTTCGTCTCCTTTCGCTATCTCTCACCCTCCTTCGACTCGTTGCGCTCTCTTCCACCCTCCTTCGTCTCGTTTCGCACTCTTTCACCCTCCTTCATCTCGATTCGCTCTCTTTCACCCTCCTTCGTCTCGTTTCGCTCTCTTTCAACCTCCTTCGTCTCGTTTCGCTCTTTTTCACCCTCCTTCGTCTCGTTTCGCTCTCTTTGACCCACCTTCATCTCGTTTCGCTCTCTATCACAGTCCTTCGTCTCGTTTCGCTCTCTTTCACCCTCCTTTGTCTAGTTTCGCTCTCTTTCACGCTCCTTCATCTCGTTTCGCTCTCTTTCCTCCTCCTTCGTCTCGTTTCGTTCTCTTTAACCCTCCTTCGTCTCGTTTCGCTCTCTTTCACCTTCCTTTGCCTCATTTCGCTCTCTTTCACCCTCCTTTGTCGCATTTCGCTCTCTTTCACCCTCCTTCATCTCGTTTCGCTCTCTTTCACCCTCCTTCGTCTCGTTTCGCTCTCTTTCACCCTCCTTCGTCTCGTTTAGCGCTCATTAACCCTCCTTCATCTCGTTTCACTCTTTTCCACCCTCCTTCGTCTCGTTTCGCTCTCTTTCACCGTCCTTCGTCTCGTTTCGCTCTCTTTCACCCTCCTTTGTCTAGATTCGCACTCTTTCACCTTCCTTCGCCTCGTTTCACACTGTTTCACCCTCCTTCGTCTCGTTTCGCTCTCTTTCAACCTCCTTCGTCTCGTTTCGCTCTCTTTCTCCCTCCTTCATCTCCTTTCGCTCTCTTTGACACTCCTTCGTCTCGTTTCGCTCTCTTTCACCCTCCTTCGGCTCGTTTCGCTCTCTTCCACCCTCCTTCGACTCGTTTCGCCCTCTTTCACCCTCCTTCGTCTCGTTTCGCTCTCTTTCACCCTTCTTCGTCTCGTTTCGCTCTCTATCAACCTCCTTCGTCTCGTTTCGCTCTTTTTCACCCTCCTTCGTCTCGTTTCGCACTCTTTCACCCTCCTTCGTCACGGTTCGCTCTCTTTCACCTTCCTTCGTCTCGTTTCGCTCTCTTTCACCCTCCTTTGTCTCGATTCACACTCTTTCACCTTACTTCGCCTCGTTTCACTCTCTTTCACCCTCCTTTGTCTCGTTTCGCCCTCTTTAACCCTCCTTCGTCTCGGTTCGCTCTCTTTCACCTTCCTTCGTCTCGTTTCGCTCTCTTTCACCCTCCTTTGTCTAGATTCGCACTCTTTCACCTTCCTTCGCCTCGTTTCACACTGTTTCACACTCCTTCGTCTCGTTTCGCTCTCTTTCACCCTCCTTCATCTCGTTTCGCTGTCTTCCTCCCTCCTTCGTCTCGTTTCGGCTTCTTTCACCCTCCTTTGTATCGTTTCGCTCTCTTTCCCCCTCCTTCGTCTCGTTTCGTTCTCTTTCACCCTCCTTCGTCTCGTTTCGCTCTCTTTCACCTTCCTTCGCTTCGTTTCGCACTCTTTCACCCTCCTTTGTCTCGTTTCGCTCTCTTTCACCCTCCTTCGTCTCGTTTAGCTCTCTTTCACCCTCCTTCGTCTCGTTTCACTCTTTTTCACCCTCCTTCGTCTCCTTTCGCTCTCTTTCACCCTCCGGCGTCTCGTTTCGCTCTCTTCCACCCTTCTTCGTCTCGTTTCGCGCTCTTTCACCCTCCTTCGGCTCGTTTCGCACTCTTTCACCCTCCTTTGTCTCGTTTCGCTCTCTTTCAGTCTCCTTCGTCTCGTTTCCCTCTCTTCCACCCTCCTTCGTCTCGTTTCGCCCTCCTTCACCCTCCTTCGTCTCGTTTCGCTCTCTTTCACCATCCTTCGTCTCGTTTCGCTCTCTTTCACCCTCCTTCGTCTCGTTTCGCTATCTCTCACCCTCCTTCGTCTCGTTTCGCTCGCTTCCACCGTCCTTCGTCTCGTTTCGCTACTTCTCACCCTCCTTCGTCTCGTTTCGCTGTCTTCCTCCCTCCTTCGTCTCGTTTCGCCTTCCTTCACCCTCCTTCATCTCGTTGTGCCCTCTCTCACCCTTCTTCGTCTCGTTTCGCTCTCTTTCATCCTCCTTCGTCTCCTTTCGCTCTCTTTCACCCTCCTTCGTCTCGTTTCGCTCTCTTTCGCCCTCCTTCGTCTCGTTTCGCTCTCTTCCACCCTCCTTCGTCTCGTTTCGCTCTCTTTCACCCTCCTTCGGCTCGTTTCGCTCTCTTTCACACTCCTTCATCTCGTTTCGCTCTCTTTCACCCTCCTTCGGCTCGTTTTGCTCTCTTTCACCCTCCTTCATCTCGTTTCGCTCTCTTTCCTACTCCTTCGTCGCGGTTCGCTCTCTTTCACCTTCCTTCGCCTCGTTTCACTCTCTTTCACCCGCCTTTGTCTCGTTTCGCCCTCTTTCACCCTCCTTCGTCTCGGTTCGCTCTCTTTCACCTTCCTTCGTCTCGTTTCGCTCTCTTTCACCCTCCTTTGTCTAGATTCGCACTCTTTCAACTTCCTTCGCCTCATTTCCATCTCTTTCACCCTCCTTCATCTCGTTTTGCTCTCTTTCACCCTCCTTCGGCTCGTTTCACTCTCTTTCACACTCCTTCATCTCGTTTCGCTCTCTTTAACCCTCCTTCTGCTCGTTTTGCTCTCTTTCACCCTCCTTCATCTCGTTTTGGTCTCTTTCACACCCGTTCGTCTCGTTTCGCTCTCTTCCACACTCCTTCGTCTCGTTTCGCCCTCTTTCAGCCTCCTTCATCTCGGTTCGCTCTCTTTCACCTTCCTTTGTCTCGTTTCGCTCTCTTTCACCCTCCTTTGTCTCGATTCGCACTCTTTCACCTTCCTTCGCCTCGTTTCACTCTCTTTCACCCTCCTTCATCTCGTTTCGCTCTCTTTCACCCTCTTTCGTCTCGTTTCGCTCTCTTACACCCTCCTTCGTCTCGGTTCACTCTCCTTCACCCTCCTTCGTCTCGTTTCGCTCTCCCTCACTCTCCTTCCTCTCGTTTCGCTCTCTTCCACGCTCCTTCGTCTCGTTTCAGCCTCTTTAACCCTCCTTTGTCTCGTTTCGCTCTCTTTCACCCTCCTTCATTTCGTTTCGCTCTCTTTGACCCTCCTTCGTCTCGTTTCGCCCTCCTTCACCCTCCTTCGTCTCGTTTCGCTCTCTCTCACCCTCCTTCGTCTCGTTTCGCTGTCTTCCTCCGTCCTTCGTCTCGTTTCGCCTTCTTTCACCCTCCTTCGTCTCGATTCGCTCTCTTTCCCCCTCCTTCGTCTCATTTTGTTTTCTTTCACCCTCCTTCGTCTCGTTTCGCTCTTTTTCACCTTCCTTCGCCTCGTTTCGCTCTCTATCACCCTCCTTTGTCTCGTTTCGATCTCTTTCACCCTCCTTCATCTCGTTTAGCTCTCTTTCACCTTCCTTCGTCTCGTTTCGCTCTCTTTCACCCTCCTTCATCTCGTTTCGCTCTCTTTCACCCTCCTTCATCTCGTTTCGCTCTCTTTCACCCTCCTTCGTCTTGTTTAGCTCTCTTTCACCCTCCTTCGTCTCGTTTCGCTCTCTTTCACCCTCCTTCGTCTCGTTTCGCTCTCTTTCACCCTCCTTCATCTCGTTTCGCTCTCTTTCACACTCTTTCGTCTTGTTTAGCTCTCTTTCACACTCCTTCGTCTCGTTTCACTCTTTTTCACCCTCCTTCGTCTCGTTTCGCTCTCTTTCACCCTCCTTCCTCTCGTTTCGCTCTCTTCCACGCTCCTTTGTCTCGTTTCAGCCTCTTTAACCCTCCTTTGTCTCGTTTCGCTCTCTTTCACCCTCCTTCATTTCGTTTCGCTCTCTTTGACCCTCCTTCGTCTCGTTTCGCCCTCCTTCACCCTCCTTCGTCTCGTTTCGCTCTCTCTCACCCTCCTTCGTCTCGTTTCGCTGTCTTCCTCCGTCCTTCGTCTCGTTTCGCCTTCTTTCACCCTCCTTCGTCTCGATTCGCTCTCTTTCCCCCTCCTTCGTCTCATTTTGTTCTCTTTCACCCTCCTTCGTCTCGTTTCGCTCTCTTTCACCTTCCTTCGCCTCGTTTCGCTCTCTTTCACCCTCCTTTGTCTCGTTTCGATCTCTTTCACCCTCCTTCATCTCGTTTAGCTCTCTTTCACCTTCCTTCGTCTCGTTTCGCTCTCTTTCACCCTCCTTCATCTCGTTTCGCTCTCTTTCACCCTCCTTCATCTCGTTTTGCTCTCTTTCACCCTCCTTCGTCTTGTTTAGCTCTCTTTCACCCTCCTTCGTCTCGTTTCACTCTGTTCCACCCTCCTTCGTCTCGTTTCGCTCTCTTTCACCCTTCTTCGTCTCGTTTCGCTCTCTTTCACCCTCCTTCGTCTCGGTTCGCTCTCTTTCACCTTCCTTCGCCTCGTTTCGCTCTCTTTCACCCTCCTTTGTCTAGATTCGCACTCTTTCAACTTCCTTCGCCTCATTTCCATCTCTTTCACCCTCCTTCATCTCGTTTTGCTCTCTTTCACCCTCCTTCGTCTCGTTTCACTCTCTTTCACACTCCTTCATCTCGTTTCGCTCTCTTTAACCCTCCTTCTGCTCGTTTTGCTCTCTTTCACCCTCCTTCATCTCGTTTTGGTCTCTTTCACACTCCTTCGTCTCGTTTCGCTCTCTTCCACACTCCTTCGTCTCGTTTCGCCCTCTTTCAGCCTCCTTCATCTCGGTTCGCTCTCTTTCACCTTCCTTTGTCTCGTTTCGCTCTCTTTCACCCTCCTTTGTCTCGATTCGCACTCTTTCACCTTCCTTCGCCTCGTTTCACTCTCTTTCACCCTCCTTCATCTCGTTTCGCTCTCTTTCACCCTCTTTCGTCTCGTTTCGCTCTCTTACACCCTCCTTCGTCTCGGTTCACTCTCCTTCACCCTCCTTCGTCTCGTTTCGCTCTCCCTCACCCTCCTTCCTCTCGTTTCGCTCTCTTCCACGCTCCTTCGTCTCGTTTCAGCCTCTTTAACCCTCCTTTGTCTCATTTCGCTCTCTTTCACCCTCCTTCATTTCGTTTCGCTCTCTTTGACCCTCCTTCGTCTCGTTTCGGCCTCCTTCACCCTCCTTCGTCTCGTTTCGCTCTCTCTCACCCTCCTTCGTCTCGTTTCGCTGTCTTCCTCCGTCCTTCGTCTCGTTTCGCCTTCTTTCACCCTCCTTCGTCTCGATTCGCTCTCTTTCCCCCTCCTTCGTCTCATTTTGTTTTCTTTCACCCTACTTCGTCTCGTTTCGCTCTCTTTCACCTTCCTCCGCCTCGTTTCGCTCTCTTTCACCCTCCTTCGTCTTGTTTAGCTCTCTTTCACCCTCCTTCGTCTCGTTTCACTCTTTTTCACCCTCCTTCGTCTCGTTTCGCTCTCTTTCACCCTCCTTCGTCTCGTTTCGCTCTCTTTCACCCTCCTTCATCTCGTTTCGCTCTCTTTCACCCTCTTTCGTCTTGTTTAGCTTTCTTTCACACTCCTTCGTCTCGTTTCACTCTTTTTCAGCCTCCTTCGTCTCGTTTCGCTCTCTTTCACCCTCCTTCCTCTCGTTTCGCTCTCTTCCACGCTCCCTCGTCTCGTTTCAGCCTCTTTAACCCTCCTTTGTCTCGTTTCGCTCTCTTTCACCCTCCTTCATTTCGTTTCGCTCTCTTTGACCCTCCTTCGTCTCGTTTCGTCCTCCTTCACACTCCTTCGTCTCGTTTCGCTCTCTCTCACCCTCCTTCGTCTCGTTTCGCTGTCTTCCTCCGTCCTTCTTCTCGTTTCGCCTTCTTTCACCCTCCTTCGTCTCGATTCGCTCTCTTTCCCCCTCCTTCGTCTCATTTTGTTCTCTTTCACCCTCCTTCGTCTCGTTTCGCTCTCTTTCACCTTCCTTCGCCTCGTTTCGCTCTCTTTCACCCTCCTTTGTCTCGTTTCTATCTCTTTCACCCTCCTTCATCTCGTTTAGCTCTCTTTCACCTTCCTTCGTCTCGTTTCGCTCTCTTTCACCCTCCTTCATCTCGTTTCGCTCTCTCACCCTCCTTCATCTCGTTTTGCTCTCTTTCACCCTCCTTCGTCTTGTTTAGCTCTCTTTCACCCTCCTTCGTCTCGTTTCACTCTTTTCCACCCTCCTTCGTCTCGTTTCGCTCTCTTTCACCCTTCTTCGTCTCGTTTCGCTCTCTTTCACCCTCCTTCGTCTCGTATCGCTCTCTTCCACCCTCCTTCGTTTCGGTTTGCTCTCTTTCACCTTCCTTCGTGTCGTTTCGCTCTCTTTCACCCTCCTTCATCTCGTTTCGCTCTCTTTGACCCTCCTTCGCCTCGTTTCGCTCTCTATCACCCTCCTTCGTCTCTTTTCACTCTCTTTCACCCTCCTTCGTCTCTTTTCACTCTCTTTCACCCTCCTTCATCTCGTTTCGCTCTCTTCCACCCTCCTTCGTCTCGTTTCGCATTCCTTCACCCTCCTTCATCTCGTTTCGCTCTCTTTCACCCTCCTTCGTCTCATTTCGCTCTCTTTCACACTCCTTCGTCTCGTTTCGCTATCTCTCACACTCCTTCGTCTCGTTTCGCTCTCTTCCACACTCCTTCGTCTGGTTTCGCTCTCTCTCACCCTTCTTCGTCTCGTTTCGCTGTCTTCCTCCCTCCTTCGTCTCGTTTCGGCTTCTTTCACCCTCCTTCGTATCGTTTCGCTCTCTTTCCCCCTCCTTCGTCTCGTTTCGTTCTCTTTCACCCTCCTTCGTCTCGTTTCGCTCTCTTTCACCCTCCTTCGTCTCGTTTCGCTTTCTTTCACCCTCCTTCGTCTCGTTTAGCTCTCTTTCACCCTCCTTCGTCTCGTTTCACTCTTTTTCACCCTCCTTCGTCTCGTTTCGCTCTCTTTCACCCTCCTTCGTCTCGTTTCGCTCTCTTCCACCCTTCTTCGTCTCGTTTCGCGCTCTTTCACCCTCCTTCGGCTCGTTTTGCACTCTTTCACCCTCCTTTGTCTCGTTTCGCTCTCTTTCACTCTCCTTCGTCTCGTTTCGCTCTCTTCCACCCTCCTTCGTCTCGTTTCGCCCTCCTTCACCTTCCTTCGTCTCGTTTCGCTCTCTTTCACCATCCTTCGTCTCGTTTTGCTATCTTTCACCCTCCTTCGTCTCGTTTCGCTATCTCTCACCCTCCTTCATCTCGTTTCGCTCTCTTTCACCCTCCTTCATCTCGTTTTGCTCTCTTTCAACCTCCTTCGTCTTGTTTAGCTCTCTTTCACCCTCCTTCGTCTCGTTTCACTCTTTTCCACCCTCCTTCGTCTCGTTTCGCTCTCTTTCACCCTTCTTCGTCTCGTTTCGCTCTCTTTCACCCTCCTTCGTCTCGGTTCGCTCTCTTTCACCTTCCTTCGTCTCGTTTCGCTCTCTTTCACCCTCCTTAGTCTAGATTTGCACTCTTTCAACTTCCTTCGCCTCATTTCCATCTCTTTCACCCTCCTTCATCTCGTTTTGCTCTCTTTCACCCTCCTTCGTCTCGTTTCACTCTCTTTCACACTCCTTCATCTCGTTTCGCTCTCTTTAACCCTCCTTCTGCTCGTTTTGCTCTCTTTCACCCTCCTTCATTTCGTTTTGGTCTCTTTCACACTCCTTCGTCTCGTTTCGCCCTCTTTCAGCCTCCTTCATCTCGGTTCGCTCTCTTTCACCTTCCTTTGTCTCGTTTCGCTCTCTTTCACCCTCCTTTGTCTCGATTCGCACTCTTTCACCTTCCTTCGCCTCGTTTCACTCTCTTTCACCCTCCTTCATCTCGTTTCGCTCTCTTTCACCCTCTTTCGTCTCGTTTCGCTCTCTTACACCCTCCTTCGTCTCGGTTCACTCTCCTTCACCCTCCTTCGTCTCGTTTCGCTCTCCCTCACCCTCCTTCCTCTCGTTTCCCTCTCTTCCATGCTCCTTCGTCTCGTTTCAGCCTCTTTAACCCTCCTTTGTCTCGTTTCGCTCTCTTTCACCCTCCTTCATTTCGTTTCGCTCTCTTTGACCCTCCTTCGTCTCGTTTCGCCCTCCTTCACCCTCCTTCGTCTCGTTTCGCTCTCTCTCACCCTCCTTCGTCTCGTTTCGCTGTCTTCCTCCGTCCTTCGTCTCGTTTCGCCTTCTTTCACCCTCCTTCGTCTCGATTCGCTCTCTTTCCCCCTCCTTCGTCTCATTTTGTTTTCTTTCACCCTCCTTCGTCTCGTTTCGCTCTCTTTCACCTTCCTTCGCCTCGTTTCGCTCTCTTTCACCCTCCTTCGTCTTGTTTAGCTCTCTTTCACCCTCCTTCGTCTCGTTTCACTCTTTTTCACCCTCCTTCGTCTCGTTTCGCTCTCTTTCACCCTCCTTCGTCTCGTTTCGCTCTCTTTCACCCTCCTTCATCTCGTTTCGCTCTCTTTCACCCTCTTTCGTCTTGTTTAGCTCTCTTTCACACTCCTTCGTCTCGTTTCACTCTTTTTCACCCTCCTTCGTCTCGTTTCGCTCTCTTTCACCCTCCTTCCTCTCGTTTCGCTCTCTTCCACGCTCCTTCGTCTCGTTTCAGCCTCTTTAACCCTCCTTTGTCTCGTTTCGCTCTCTTTCACCCTCCTTCATTTCGTTTCGCTCTCTTTGACCCTCCTTCGTCTCGTTTCGCCCTCCTTCACCCTCCTTCGTCTCGTTTCGCTCTCTCTCACCCTCCTTCGTCTCGTTTCGCTGTCTTCCTCCGTCCTTCGTCTCGTTTCGCCTTCTTTCACCCTCCTTCGTCTCGATTCGCTCTCTTTCCCCCTCCTTCGTCTCATTTTGTTCTCTTTCACCCTCCTTCGTCTCGTTTCGCTCTCTTTCACCCTCCTTCATCTCGTTTCGCTCTCTTTCACCCTCCTTCATCTCGTTTTGCTCTCTTTCACCCTCCTTCGTCTTGTTTAGCTCTCTTTCACCCTCCTTCGTCTCGTTTCACTCTTTTCCACCCTCCTTCGTCTCGTTTCGCTCTCTTTCACCCTTCTTCGTCTCGTTTCGCTCTCTTTCACCCTCCTTCGTCTCGGTTCGCTCTCTTTCACCTTCCTTCGTCTCGTTTCGCTCTCTTTCACCCTCCTTTGTCTAGATTTGCACTCTTTCAACTTCCTTCGCCTCATTTCCATCTCTTTCACCCTCCTTCATCTCGTTTTGCTCTCTTTCACCCTCCTTCGTCTCGTTTCACTCTCTTTCACACTCCTTCATCTCGTTTCGCTCTCTTTAACCCTCCTTCTGCTCGTTTTGCTCTCTTTCACCCTCCTTCATCTCGTTTTGGTCTCTTTCACACTCCTTCGTCTCGTTTCGCCCTCTTTCAGCCTCCTTCATCTCGGTTCGCTCTCTTTCACCTTCCTTTGTCTCGTTTCGCTCTCTTTCACCCTCCTTTGTCTCGATTCGCACTCTTTCACCTTCCTTCGCCTCGTTTCACTCTCTTTCACCCTCCTTCATCTCGTTTCGCTCTCTTTCACCCTCTTTCGTCTCGTTTCGCTCTCTTACACCCTCCTTCGTCTCGGTTCACTCTCCTTCACCCTCCTTCGTCTCGTTTCGCTCTCCCTCACCCTCCTTCCTCTCGTTTCCCTCTCTTCCATGCTCCTTCGTCTCGTTTCAGCCTCTTTAACCCTCCTTTGTCTCATTTCGCTCTCTTTCACCCTCCTTCATTTCGTTTCGCTCTCTTTGACCCTCCTTCGTCTCGTTTCGCCCTCCTTCACCCTCCTTCGTCTCGTTTCGCTCTCTCTCACCCTCCTTCGTCTCGTTTCGCTGTCTTCCTCCGTCCTTCGTCTCGTTTCGCCTTCTTTCACCCTCCTTCGTCTCGATTCGCTCTCTTTCCCCCTCCTTCGTCTCATTTTGTTTTCTTTCACCCTCCTTCGTCTCGTTTCGCTCTCTTTCACCTTCCTTCGCCTCGTTTCGCTCTCTTTCACCCTCCTTCGTCTTGTTTAGCTCTCTTTCACCCTCCTTCGTCTCGTTTCACTCTTTTTCACCCTCCTTCGTCTCGTTTCGCTCTCCTTCACCCTCCTTCGTCTCGTTTCGCTCTCTTTCACCCTCCTTCATCTCGTTTCGCTCTCTTTCACCCTCTTTCGTCTTGTTTAGCTCTCTTTCACACTCCTTCGTCTCGTTTCACTCTTTTTCACCCTCCTTCGTCTCGTTTCGCTCTCTTTCACCCTCCTTCCTCTCGTTTCGCTCTCTTCCACGCTCCTTCGTCTCGTTTCAGCCTCTTTAACCCTCCTTTGTCTCGTTTCGCTCTCTTTCACCCTCCTTCATTTCGTTTCGCTCTCTTTGACCCTCCTTCGTCTCGTTTCGCCCTCCTTCACCCTCCTTCGTCTCGTTTCGCTCTCTCTCACCCTCCTTCGTCTCGTTTCGCTGTCTTCCTCCGTCCTTCGTCTCGTTTCGCCTTCTTTCACCCTCCTTCGTCTCGATTCGCTCTCTTTCCCCCTCCTTCGTCTCATTTTGTTCTCTTTCACCCTCCTTCGTCTCGTTTCGCTCTCTTTCACCCTCCTTCATCTCGTTTCGCTCTCTTTCACCCTCCTTCATCTCGTTTTGCTCTCTTTCACCCTCCTTCGTCTTGTTTAGCTCTCTTTCACCCTCCTTCGTCTCGTTTCACTCTTTTCCACCCTCCTTCGTCTCGTTTCGCTCTCTTTCACCCTTCTTCGTCTCGTTTCGCTCTCTTTCACCCTCCTTCGTCTCGGTTCGCTCTCTTTCACCTTCCTTCGTCTCGTTTCGCTCTCTTTCACCCTCCTTTGTCTAGATTTGCACTCTTTCAACTTCCTTCGCCTCATTTCCATCTCTTTCACCCTCCTTCATCTCGTTTTGCTCTCTTTCACCCTCCTTCGTCTCGTTTCACTCTCTTTCACACTCCTTCATCTCGTTTCGCTCTCTTTAACCCTCCTTTGTCTCGTTTCGCTCTCTTTCACCCTCCTTCATTTCGTTTCGCTCTCTTTGACCCTCCTTCGTCTCGTTTCGCCCTCCTTCACCCTCCTTCGTCTCGTTTCGCTCTCTCTCACCCTCCTTCGTCTCGTTTCGCTGTCTTCCTCCGTCCTTCGTCTCGTTTCGCCTTCTTTCACCCTCCTTCGTCTCGATTCGCTCTCTTTCCCCCTCCTTCGTCTCATTTTGTTCTCTTTCACCCTCCTTCGTCTCGTTTCGCTCTCTTTCACCTTCCTTCGCCTCGTTTCGCTCTCTTTCACCCTCCTTTGTCTCGTTTCGATCTCTTTCACCCTCCTTCATCTCGTTTAGCTCTCTTTCACCTTCCTTCGTCTCGTTTCGCTCTCTTTCACCCTCCTTCATCTCGTTTCGCTCTCTTTCACCCTCCTTCATCTCGTTTTGCTCTCTTTCACCCTCCTTCGTCTTGTTTAGCTCTCTTTCACCCTCCTTCGTCTCGTTTCACTCTTTTCCACCCTCCTTCGTCTCGTTTCGCTCTCTTTCACCCTTATTCGTCTCGTTTCGCTCTCTTTCACCCTCCTTCGTCTCGTATCGCTCTCTTCCACCCTCCTTCGTTTCGGTTTGCTCTCTTTCACCTTCCTTCGTGTCGTTTCGCTCTCTTTCACCCTCCTTCGTCTCGTTTCACTCTTTTCCACCCTCCTTCGTCTCGTTTCGCTCTCTTTCACCCTTCTTCGTCTCGTTTCGCTCTCTTTCACCCTCCTTCGTCTCGGTTCGCTCTCTTTCACCTTCCTTCGTCTCGTTTCGCTCTCTTTCACCCTCCTTTGTCTAGATTTGCACTCTTTCAACTTCCTTCGCCTCATTTCCATCTCTTTCACACTCCTTCATCTCGTTTTGCTCTCTTTCACCCTCCTTCGTCTCGTTTCACTCTCTTTCACACTCCTTCATCTCGTTTCGCTCTCTTTAACCCTCCTTCTGCTCGTTTTGCTCTCTTTCACCCTCCTTCATTTCGTTTTGGTCTCTTTCACACTCCTTCGTCTCGTTTCGCCCTCTTTCAGCCTCCTTCATCTCGGTTCGCTCTCTTTCACCTTCCTTTGTCTCGTTTCGCTCTCTTTCACCCTCCTTTGTCTCGATTCGCACTCTTTCACCTTCCTTCGCCTCGTTTCACTCTCTTTCACCCTCCTTCATCTCGTTTCGCTCTCTTTCACCCTCTTTCGTCTCGTTTCGCTCTCTTACACCCTCCTTCGTCTCGGTTCACTCTCCTTCACCCTCCTTCGTCTCGTTTCGCTCTCCCTCACCCTCCTTCCTCTCGTTTCCCTCTCTTCCATGCTCCTTCGTCTCGTTTCAGCCTCTTTAACCCTCCTTTGTCTCGTTTCGCTCTCTTTCACCCTCCTTCATTTCGTTTCGCTCTCTTTGACCCTCCTTCGTCTCGTTTCGCCCTCCTTCACCCTCCTTCGTCTCGTTTCGCTCTCTCTCACCCTCCTTCGTCTCGTTTCGCTGTCTTCCTCCGTCCTTCGTCTCGTTTCGCCTTCTTTCACCCTCCTTCGTCTCGATTCGCTCTCTTTCCCCCTCCTTCGTCTCATTTTGTTTTCTTTCACCCTCCTTCGTCTCGTTTCGCTCTCTTTCACCTTCCTTCGCCTCGTTTCGCTCTCTTTCACCCTCCTTCGTCTTGTTTAGCTCTCTTTCACCCTCCTTCGTCTCGTTTCACTCTTTTTCACCCTCCTTCGTCTCGTTTCGCTCTCTTTCACCCTCCTTCGTCTCGTTTCGCTCTCTTTCACCCTCCTTCATCTCGTTTCGCTCTCTTTCACCCTCTTTCGTCTTGTTTAGCTCTCTTTCACACTCCTTCGTCTCGTTTCACTCTTTTTCACCCTCCTTCGTCTCGTTTCGCTCTCTTTCACCCTCCTTCCTCTCGTTTCGCTCTCTTCCACGCTCCTTCGTCTCGTTTCAGCCTCTTTAACCCTCCTTTGTCTCGTTTCGCTCTCTTTCACCCTCCTTCATTTCGTTTCGCTCTCTTTGACCCTCCTTCGTCTCGTTTCGCCCTCCTTCACCCTCCTTCGTCTCGTTTCGCTCTCTCTCACCCTCCTTCGTCTCGTTTCGCTGTCTTCCTCCGTCCTTCGTCTCGTTTCGCCTTCTTTCACCCTCCTTCGTCTCGATTCGCTCTCTTTCCCCCTCCTTCGTCTCATTTTGTTCTCTTTCACCCTCCTTCGTCTCGTTTCGCTCTCTTTCACCCTCCTTCATCTCGTTTCGCTCTCTTTCACCCTCCTTCATCTCGTTTTGCTCTCTTTCACCCTCCTTCGTCTTGTTTAGCTCTCTTTCACCCTCCTTCGTCTCGTTTCACTCTTTTCCACCCTCCTTCGTCTCGTTTCGCTCTCTTTCACCCTTCTTCGTCTCGTTTCGCTCTCTTTCACCCTCCTTCGTCTCGGTTCGCTCTCTTTCACCTTCCTTCGTCTCGTTTCGCTCTCTTTCACCCTCCTTTGTCTAGATTTGCACTCTTTCAACTTCCTTCGCCTCATTTCCATCTCTTTCACCCTCCTTCATCTCGTTTTGCTCTCTTTCACCCTCCTTCGTCTCGTTTCACTCTCTTTCACACTCCTTCATCTCGTTTCGCTCTCTTTAACCCTCCTTCTGCTCGTTTTGCTCTCTTTCACCCTCCTTCATCTCGTTTTGGTCTCTTTCACACTCCTTCGTCTCGTTTCGCCCTCTTTCAGCCTCCTTCATCTCGGTTCGCTCTCTTTCACCTTCCTTTGTCTCGTTTCGCTCTCTTTCACCCTCCTTTGTCTCGATTCGCACTCTTTCACCTTCCTTCGCCTCGTTTCACTCTCTTTCACCCTCCTTCATCTCGTTTCGCTCTCTTTCACCCTCTTTCGTCTCGTTTCGCTCTCTTACACCCTCCTTCGTCTCGGTTCACTCTCCTTCACCCTCCTTCGTCTCGTTTCGCTCTCCCTCACCCTCCTTCCTCTCGTTTCCCTCTCTTCCATGCTCTTTCGTCTCGTTTCAGCCTCTTTAACCCTCCTTTGTCTCGTTTCGCTCTCTTTCACCCTCCTTCATTTCGTTTCGCTCTCTTTGACCCTCCTTCGTCTCGTTTCGCCCTCCTTCACCCTCCTTCGTCTCGTTTCGCTCTCTCTCACCCTCCTTCGTCTCGTTTCGCTGTCTTCCTCCGTCCTTCGTCTCGTTTCGCCTTCTTTCACCCTCCTTCGTCTCGATTCGCTCTCTTTCCCCCTCCTTCGTCTCATTTTGTTTTCTTTCACCCTCCTTCGTCTCGTTTCGCTCTCTTTCACCTTCCTTCGCCTCGTTTCGCTCTCTTTCACCCTCCTTCGTCTTGTTTAGCTCTCTTTCACCCTCCTTCGTCTCGTTTCACTCTTTTTCACCCTCCTTCGTCTCGTTTCGCTCTCTTTCACCCTCCTTCGTCTCGTTTCGCTCTCTTTCACCCTCCTTCATCTCGTTTCGCTCTCTTTCACCCTCTTTCGTCTTGTTTAGCTCTCTTTCACACTCCTTCGTCTCGTTTCACTCTTTTTCACCCTCCTTCGTCTCGTTTCGCTCTCTTTCACCCTCCTTCCTCTCGTTTCGCTCTCTTCCACGCTCCTTCGTCTCGTTTCAGCCTCTTTAACCCTCCTTTGTCTCGTTTCGCTCTCTTTCACCCTCCTTCATTTCGTTTCGCTCTCTTTGACCCTCCTTCGTCTCGTTTCGCCCTCCTTCACCCTCCTTCGTCTCGTTTCGCTCTCTCTCACCCTCCTTCGTCTCGTTTCGCTGTCTTCCTCCGTCCTTCGTCTCGTTTCGCCTTCTTTCACCCTCCTTCGTCTCGATTCGCTCTCTTTCCCCCTCCTTCGTCTCATTTTGTTCTCTTTCACCCTCCTTCGTCTCGTTTCGCTCTCTTTCACCTTCCTTCGCCTCGTTTCGCTCTCTTTCACCCTCCTTTGTCTCGTTTCGATCTCTTTCACCCTCCTTCATCTCGTTTAGCTCTCTTTCACCTTCCTTCGTCTCGTTTCGCTCTCTTTCACCCTCCTTCATCTCGTTTCGCTCTCTTTCACCCTCCTTCATCTCGTTTTGCTCTCTTTCACCCTCCTTCGTCTTGTTTAGCTCTCTTTCACCCTCCTTCGTCTCGTTTCACTCTTTTCCACCCTCCTTCGTCTCGTTTCGCTCTCTTTCACCCTTATTCGTCTCGTTTCGCTCTCTTTCACCCTCCTTCGTCTCGTATCGCTCTCTTCCACCCTCCTTCGTTTCGGTTTGCTCTCTTTCACCTTCCTTCGTGTCGTTTCGCTCTCTTTCACCCTCCTTCGTCTCGTTTCACTCTTTTCCACCCTCCTTCGTCTCGTTTCGCTCTCTTTCACCCTTCTTCGTCTCGTTTCGCTCTCTTTCACCCTCCTTCGTCTCGGTTCGCTCTCTTTCACCTTCCTTCGTCTCGTTTCGCTCTCTTTCACCCTCCTTTGTCTAGATTTGCACTCTTTCAACTTCCTTCGCCTCATTTCCATCTCTTTCACCCTCCTTCATCTCGTTTTGCTCTCTTTCACCCTCCTTCGTCTCGTTTCACTCTCTTTCACACTCCTTCATCTCGTTTCGCTCTCTTTAACCCTCCTTCTGCTCGTTTTGCTCTCTTTCACCCTCCTTCATTTCGTTTTGGTCTCTTTCACACTCCTTCGTCTCGTTTCGCCCTCTTTCAGCCTCCTTCATCTCGGTTCGCTCTCTTTCACCTTCCTTTGTCTCGTTTCGCTCTCTTTCACCCTCCTTTGTCTCGATTCGCACTCTTTCACCTTCCTTCGCCTCGTTTCACTCTCTTTCACCCTCCTTCATCTCGTTTCGCTCTCTTTCACCCTCTTTCGTCTCGTTTCGCTCTCTTACACCCTCCTTCGTCTCGGTTCACTCTCCTTCACCCTCCTTCGTCTCGTTTCGCTCTCCCTCACCCTCCTTCCTCTCGTTTCCCTCTCTTCCATGCTCCTTCGTCTCGTTTCAGCCTCTTTAACCCTCCTTTGTCTCGTTTCGCTCTCTTTCACCCTCCTTCATTTCGTTTCGCTCTCTTTGACCCTCCTTCGTCTCGTTTCGCCCTCCTTCACCCTCCTTCGTCTCGTTTCGCTCTCTCTCACCCTCCTTCGTCTCGTTTCGCTGTCTTCCTCCGTCCTTCGTCTCGTTTCGCCTTCTTTCACCCTCCTTCGTCTCGATTCGCTCTCTTTCCCCCTCCTTCGTCTCATTTTGTTTTCTTTCACCCTCCTTCGTCTCGTTTCGCTCTCTTTCACCTTCCTTCGCCTCGTTTCGCTCTCTTTCACCCTCCTTCGTCTTGTTTAGCTCTCTTTCACCCTCCTTCGTCTCGTTTCACTCTTTTTCACCCTCCTTCATCTCGTTTCGCTCTCTTTCACCCTCCTTCGTCTCGTTTCGCTCTCTTTCACCCTCCTTCATCTCGTTTCGCTCTCTTTCACCCTCTTTCGTCTTGTTTAGCTCTCTTTCACACTCCTTCGTCTCGTTTCACTCTTTTTCACCCTCCTTCGTCTCGTTTCGCTCTCTTTCACCCTCCTTCCTCTCGTTTCGCTCTCTTCCACGCTCCTTCGTCTCGTTTCAGCCTCTTTAACCCTCCTTTGTCTCGTTTCGCTCTCTTTCACCCTCCTTCATTTCGTTTCGCTCTCTTTGACCCTCCTTCGTCTCGTTTCGCCCTCCTTCACCCTCCTTCGTCTCGTTTCGCTCTCTCTCACCCTCCTTCGTCTCGTTTCGCTGTCTTCCTCCGTCCTTCGTCTCGTTTCGCCTTCTTTCACCCTCCTTCGTCTCGATTCGCTCTCTTTCCCCCTCCTTCGTCTCATTTTGTTCTCTTTCACCCTCCTTCGTCTCGTTTCGCTCTCTTTCACCCTCCTTCATCTCGTTTTGCTCTCTTTCACCCTCCTTCATCTCGTTTTGCTCTCTTTCACCCTCCTTCGTCTTGTTTAGCTCTCTTTCACCCTCCTTCGTCTCGTTTCACTCTTTTCCACCCTCCTTCGTCTCGTTTCGCTCTCTTTCACCCTTCTTCGTCTCGTTTCGCTCTCTTTCACCCTCCTTCGTCTCGGTTCGCTCTCTTTCACCTTCCTTCGTCTCGTTTCGCTCTCTTTCACCCTCCTTTGTCTAGATTTGCACTCTTTCAACTTCCTTCGCCTCATTTCCATCTCTTTCACCCTCCTTCATCTCGTTTTGCTCTCTTTCACCCTCCTTCGTCTCGTTTCACTCTCTTTCACACTCCTTCATCTCGTTTCGCTCTCTTTAACCCTCCTTCATCTCATTTTGGTCTCTTTCACACTCCTTCGTCTCGTTTCGCTCTCTTCCACACTCCTTCGTCTCGTTTCGCCCTCTTTCAGCCTCCTTCATCTCGGTTCGCTCTCTTTCACCTTCCTTTGTCTCGTTTCGCTCTCTTTCACCCTCCTTTGTCTCGATTCGCACTCTTTCACCTTCCTTCGCCTCGTTTCACTCTCTTTCACCCTCCTTCATCTCGTTTCGCTCTCTTTCACCCTCTTTCGTCTCGTTTCGCTCTCTTACACCCTCCTTCGTCTCGGTTCACTCTCCTTCACCCTCCTTCGTCTCGTTTCGCTCTCCCTCACCCTCCTTCCTCTCGTTTCGCTCTCTTCCACGCTCCTTCGTCTCGTTTCAGCCTCTTTAACCCTCCTTTGTCTCGTTTCGCTCTCTTTCACCCTCCTTCATTTCGTTTCGCTCTCTTTGACCCTCCTTCGTCTCGTTTCGGCCTCCTTCACCCTCCTTCGTCTCGTTTCGCTCTCTCTCACCCTCCTTCGTCTCGTTTCGCTGTCTTCCTCCGTCCTTCGTCTCGTTTCGCCTTCTTTCACCCTCCTTCGTCTCGATTCGCTCTCTTTCCCCCTCCTTCGTCTCATTTTGTTTTCTTTCACCCTACTTCGTCTCGTTTCGCTCTCTTTCACCTTCCTCCGCCTCGTTTCGCTCTCTTTCACCCTCCTTCGTCTTGTTTAGCTCTCTTTCACCCTCCTTCGTCTCGTTTCACTCTTTTTCACCCTCCTTCGTCTCGTTTCGCTCTCTTTCACCCTCCTTCGTCTCGTTTCGCTCTCTTTCACCCTCCTTCATCTCGTTTCGCTATCTTTCACCCTCTTTCGTCTTGTTTAGCTTTCTTTCACACTCCTTCGTCTCGTTTCACTCTTTTTCAGCCTCCTTCGTCTCGTTTCGCTCTCTTTCACCCTCCTTCCTCTCGTTTCGCTCTCTTCCACGCTCCCTCGTCTCGTTTCAGCCTCTTTAACCCTCCTTTGTCTCGTTTCGCTCTCTTTCACCCTCCTTCATTTCGTTTCGCTCTCTTTGACCCTCCTTCGTCTCGTTTCGTCCTCCTTCACCCTCCTTCGTCTCGTTTCGCTCTCTCTCACCCTCCTTCGTCTCGTTTCGCTGTCTTCCTCCGTCCTTCTTCTCGTTTCGCCTTCTTTCACCCTCCTTCGTCTCGATTCGCTCTCTTTCCCCCTCCTTCGTCTCATTTTGTTCTCTTTCACCCTCCTTCGTCTCGTTTCGCTCTCTTTCACCTTCCTTCGCCTCGTTTCGCTCTCTTTCACCCTCCTTTGTCTCGTTTCTATCTCTTTCACCCTCCTTCATCTCGTTTAGCTCTCTTTCACCTTCCTTCGTCTCGTTTCGCTCTCTTTCACCCTCCTTCATCTCGTTTCGCTCTCTCACCCTCCTTCATCTCGTTTTGCTCTCTTTCACCCTCCTTCGTCTTGTTTAGCTCTCTTTCACCCTCCTTCGTCTCGTTTCACTCTTTTCCACCCTCCTTCGTCTCGTTTCGCTCTCTTTCACCCTTCTTCGTCTCGTTTCGCTCTCTTTCACCCTCCTTCGTCTCGTATCGCTCTCTTCCACCCTCCTTCGTTTCGGTTTGCTCTCTTTCACCTTCCTTCGTGTCGTTTCGCTCTCTTTCACCCTCCTTCATCTCGTTTCGCTCTCTTTGACCCTCCTTCGCCTCGTTTCGCTCTCTATCACCCTCCTTCGTCTCTTTTCACTCTCTTTCACCCTCCTTCGTCTCTTTTCACTCTCTTTCACCCTCCTTCATCTCGTTTCGCTCTCTTCCACCCTCCTTCGTCTCGTTTCGCATTCCTTCACCCTCCTTCATCTCGTTTCGCTCTCTTTCACCCTCCTTCGTCTCATTTCGCTCTCTTTCACACTCCTTCGTCTCGTTTCGCTATCTCTCACACTCCTTCGTCTCGTTTCGCTCTCTTCCACACTCCTTCGTCTGGTTTCGCTCTCTCTCACCCTTCTTCGTCTCGTTTCGCTGTCTTCCTCCCTCCTTCGTCTCGTTTCGGCTTCTTTCACCCTCCTTCGTATCGTTTCGCTCTCTTTCCCCCTCCTTCGTCTCGTTTCGTTCTCTTTCACCCTCCTTCGTCTCGTTTCGCTCTCTTTCACCTTCCTTCGCTTCGTTTCGCACTCTTTCACCCTCCTTTGTCTCGTTTCACTCTCTTTCACCCTCCTTCATCTCGTTTAGCTCTCTTTCACCTTCCTTCGTCTCGTTTCGCTCTCTTTCACCCTCCTTTGTCTCGTTTCGCTTTCTTTCACCCTCCTTCGTCTCGTTTAGCTCTCTTTCACCCTCCTTCGTCTCGTTTCACTCTTTTTCACCCTCCTTCGTCTCGTTTCGCTCTCTTTCACCCTCCTTCGTCTCGTTTCGCTCTCTTCCACCCTTCTTCGTCTCGTTTCGCGCTCTTTCACCCTCCTTCGGCTCGTTTTGCACTCTTTCACCCTCCTTTGTCTCGTTTCGCTCTCTTTCACTCTCCTTCGTCTCGTTTCGCTCTCTTCCACCCTCCTTCGTCTCGTTTCGCCCTCCTTCACCTTCCTTCGTCTCGTTTCGCTCTCTTTCACCATCCTTCGTCTCGTTTTGCTATCTTTCACCCTCCTTCGTCTCGTTTCGCTATCTCTCACCCTCCTTCATCTCGTTTCGCTCTCTTTCACCCTCCTTCATCTCGTTTTGCTCTCTTTCACCCTCCTTCGTCTTGTTTAGCTCTCTTTCACCCTCCTTCGTCTCGTTTCACTCTTTTCCACCCTCCTTCGTCTCGTTTCGCTCTCTTTCACCCTTCTTCGTCTCGTTTCGCTCTCTTTCACCCTCCTTCGTCTCGGTTCGCTCTCTTTCACCTTCCTTCGTCTCGTTTCGCTCTCTTTCACCCTCCTTTGTCTAGATTTGCACTCTTTCAACTTCCTTCGCCTCATTTCCATCTCTTTCACCCTCCTTCATCTCGTTTTGCTCTCTTTCACCCTCCTTCGTCTCGTTTCACTCTCTTTCACACTCCTTCATCTCGTTTCGCTCTCTTTAACCCTCCTTCTGCTCGTTTTGCTCTCTTTCACCCTCCTTCATTTCGTTTTGGTCTCTTTCACACTCCTTCGTCTCGTTTCGCCCTCTTTCAGCCTCCTTCATCTCGGTTCGCTCTCTTTCACCTTCCTTTGTCTCGTTTCGCTCTCTTTCACCCTCCTTTGTCTCGATTCGCACTCTTTCACCTTCCTTCGCCTCGTTTCACTCTCTTTCACCCTCCTTCATCTCGTTTCGCTCTCTTTCACCCTCTTTCGTCTCGTTTCGCTCTCTTACACCCTCCTTCGTCTCGGTTCACTCTCCTTCACCCTCCTTCGTCTCGTTTCGCTCTCCCTCACCCTCCTTCCTCTCGTTTCCCTCTCTTCCATGCTCCTTCGTCTCGTTTCAGCCTCTTTAACCCTCCTTTGTCTCGTTTCGCTCTCTTTCACCCTCCTTCATTTCGTTTCGCTCTCTTTGACCCTCCTTCGTCTCGTTTCGCCCTCCTTCACCCTCCTTCGTCTCGTTTCGCTCTCTCTCACCCTCCTTCGTCTCGTTTCGCTGTCTTCCTCCGTCCTTCGTCTCGTTTCGCCTTCTTTCACCCTCCTTCGTCTCGATTCGCTCTCTTTCCCCCTCCTTCGTCTCATTTTGTTTTCTTTCACCCTCCTTCGTCTCGTTTCGCTCTCTTTCACCTTCCTTCGCCTCGTTTCGCTCTCTTTCACCCTCCTTCGTCTTGTTTAGCTCTCTTTCACCCTCCTTCGTCTCGTTTCACTCTTTTTCACCCTCCTTCGTCTCGTTTCGCTCTCTTTCACCCTCCTTCGTCTCGTTTCGCTCTCTTTCACCCTCCTTCATCTCGTTTCGCTCTCTTTCACCCTCTTTCGTCTTGTTTAGCTCTCTTTCACACTCCTTCGTCTCGTTTCACTCTTTTTCACCCTCCTTCGTCTCGTTTCGCTCTCTTTCACCCTCCTTCCTCTCGTTTCGCTCTCTTCCACGCTCCTTCGTCTCGTTTCAGCCTCTTTAACCCTCCTTTGACTCGTTTCGCTCTCTTTCACCCTCCTTCATTTCGTTTCGCTCTCTTTGACCCTCCTTCATCTCGTTTCGCCCTCCTTCACCCTCCTTCGTCTCGTTTCGCTCTCTCTCACCCTCCTTCGTCTCGTTTCGCTGTCTTCCTCCGTCCTTCGTCTCGTTTCGCCTTCTTTCACCCTCCTTCGTCTCGATTCGCTCTCTTTCCCCCTCCTTCGTCTCATTTTGTTCTCTTTCACCCTCCTTCGTCTCGTTTCGCTCTCTTTCACCCTCCTTCATCTCGTTTCGCTCTCTTTCACCCTCCTTCATCTCGTTTTGCTCTCTTTCACCCTCCTTCGTCTTGTTTAGCTCTCTTTCACCCTCCTTCGTCTCGTTTCACTCTTTTCCACCCTCCTTCGTCTCGTTTCGCTCTCTTTCACCCTTCTTCGTCTCGTTTCGCTCTCTTTCACCCTCCTTCGTCTCGGTTCGCTCTCTTTCACCTTCCTTCGTCTCGTTTCGCTCTCTTTCACCCTCCTTTGTCTAGATTTGCACTCTTTCAACTTCCTTCGCCTCATTTCCATCTCTTTCACCCTCCTTCATCTCGTTTTGCTCTCTTTCACCCTCCTTCGTCTCGTTTCACTCTCTTTCACACTCCTTCATCTCGTTTCGCTCTCTTTAACCCTCCTTCATCTCGTTTTGGTCTCTTTCACACTCCTTCGTCTCGTTTCGCTCTCTTCCACACTCCTTCGTCTCGTTTCGCCCTCTTTCAGCCTCCTTCATCTCGGTTCGCTCTCTTTCACCTTCCTTTGTCTCGTTTCGCTCTCTTTCACCCTCCTTTGTCTCGATTCGCACTCTTTCACCTTCCTTCGCCTCGTTTCACTCTCTTTCACCCTCCTTCATCTCGTTTCGCTCTCTTTCACCCTCTTTCGTCTCGTTTCGCTCTCTTACACCCTCCTTCGTCTCGGTTCACTCTCCTTCACCCTCCTTCGTCTCGTTTCGCTCTCCCTCACCCTCCTTCCTCTCGTTTCGCTCTCTTCCACGCTCCTTCGTCTCGTTTCAGCCTCTTTAACCCTCCTTTGTCTCGTTTCGCTCTCTTTCACCCTCCTTCATTTCGTTTCGCTCTCTTTGACCCTCCTTCGTCTCGTTTCGGCCTCCTTCACCCTCCTTCGTCTCGTTTCGCTCTCTCTCACCCTCCTTCGTCTCGTTTCGCTGTCTTCCTCCGTCCTTCGTCTCGTTTCGCCTTCTTTCACCCTCCTTCGTCTCGATTCGCTCTCTTTCCCCCTCCTTCGTCTCATTTTGTTTTCTTTCACCCTACTTCGTCTCGTTTCGCTCTCTTTCACCTTCCTCCGCCTCGTTTCGCTCTCTTTCACCCTCCTTCGTCTTGTTTAGCTCTCTTTCACCCTCCTTCGTCTCGTTTCACTCTTTTTCACCCTCCTTCGTCTCGTTTCGCTCTCTTTCACCCTCCTTCGTCTCGTTTCGCTCTCTTTCACCCTCCTTCATCTCGTTTCGCTATCTTTCACCCTCTTTCGTCTTGTTTAGCTTTCTTTCACACTCCTTCGTCTCGTTTCACTCTTTTTCAGCCTCCTTCGTCTCGTTTCGCTCTCTTTCACCCTCCTTCCTCTCGTTTCGCTCTCTTCCACGCTCCCTCGTCTCGTTTCAGCCTCTTTAACCCTCCTTTGTCTCGTTTCGCTCTCTTTCACCCTCCTTCATTTCGTTTCGCTCTCTTTGACCCTCCTTCGTCTCGTTTCGCTCTCTTTCACCTTCCTTCGCCTCGTTTCGCTCTCTTTCACCCTCCTTTGTCTCGTTTCTATCTCTTTCACCCTCCTTCATCTCGTTTAGCTCTCTTTCACCTTCCTTCGTCTCGTTTCGCTCTCTTTCACCCTCCTTCATCTCGTTTCGCTCTCTCACCCTCCTTCATCTCGTTTTGCTCTCTTTCACCCTCCTTCGTCTTGTTTAGCTCTCTTTCACCCTCCTTCGTCTCGTTTCACTCTTTTCCACCCTCCTTCGTCTCGTTTCGCTCTCTTTCACCCTTCTTCGTCTCGTTTCGCTCTCTTTCACCCTCCTTCGTCTCGTATCGCTCTCTTCCACCCTCCTTCGTTTCGGTTTGCTCTCTTTCACCTTCCTTCGTGTCGTTTCGCTCTCTTTCACCCTCCTTCATCTCGTTTCGCTCTCTTTGACCCTCCTTCGCCTCGTTTCGCTCTCTATCACCCTCCTTCGTCTCTTTTCACTCTCTTTCACCCTCCTTCGTCTCTTTTCACTCTCTTTCACCCTCCTTCATCTCGTTTCGCTCTCTTCCACCCTCCTTCGTCTCGTTTCGCATTCCTTCACCCTCCTTCATCTCGTTTCGCTCTCTTTCACCCTCCTTCGTCTCATTTCGCTCTCTTTCACACTCCTTCGTCTCGTTTCGCTATCTCTCACACTCCTTCGTCTCGTTTCGCTCTCTTCCACACTCCTTCGTCTGGTTTCGCTCTCTCTCACCCTTCTTCGTCTCGTTTCGCTGTCTTCCTCCCTCCTTCGTCTCGTTTCGGCTTCTTTCACCCTCCTTCGTATCGTTTCGCTCTCTTTCCCCCTCCTTCGTCTCGTTTCGTTCTCTTTCACCCTCCTTCGTCTCGTTTCGCTCTCTTTCACCTTCCTTCGCTTCGTTTCGCACTCTTTCACCCTCCTTTGTCTCGTTTCACTCTCTTTCACCCTCCTTCATCTCGTTTAGCTCTCTTTCACCTTCCTTCGTCTCGTTTCGCTCTCTTTCACCCTCCTTCGTCTCGTTTCGCTTTCTTTCACCCTCCTTCGTCTCGTTTAGCTCTCTTTCACCCTCCTTCGTCTCGTTTCACTCTTTTTCACCCTCCTTCGTCTCGTTTCGCTCTCTTTCACCCTCCTTCGTCTCGTTTCGCTCTCTTCCACCCTTCTTCGTCTCGTTTCGCGCTCTTTCACCCTCCTTCGGCTCGTTTTGCACTCTTTCACCCTCCTTTGTCTCGTTTCGCTCTCTTTCACTCTCCTTCGTCTCGTTTCGCTCTCTTCCACCCTCCTTCGTCTCGTTTCGCCCTCCTTCACCTTCCTTCGTCTCGTTTCGCTCTCTTTCACCATCCTTCGTCTCGTTTTGCTATCTTTCACCCTCCTTCGTCTCGTTTCGCTATCTCTCACCCTCCTTCATCTCGTTTCGCTCTCTTTCACCCTCCTTCATCTCGTTTTGCTCTCTTTCACCCTCCTTCGTCTTGTTTAGCTCTCTTTCACCCTCCTTCGTCTCGTTTCACTCTTTTCCACCCTCCTTCGTCTCGTTTCGCTCTCTTTCACCCTTCTTCGTCTCGTTTCGCTCTCTTTCACCCTCCTTCGTCTCGGTTCGCTCTCTTTCACCTTCCTTCGTCTCGTTTCGCTCTCTTTCACCCTCCTTTGTCTAGATTTGCACTCTTTCAACTTCCTTCGCCTCATTTCCATCTCTTTCACCCTCCTTCATCTCGTTTTGCTCTCTTTCACCCTCCTTCGTCTCGTTTCACTCTCTTTCACACTCCTTCATCTCGTTTCGCTCTCTTTAACCCTCCTTCTGCTCGTTTTGCTCTCTTTCACCCTCCTTCATTTCGTTTTGGTCTCTTTCACACTCCTTCGTCTCGTTTCGCCCTCTTTCAGCCTCCTTCATCTCGGTTCGCTCTCTTTCACCTTCCTTTGTCTCGTTTCGCTCTCTTTCACCCTCCTTTGTCTCGATTCGCACTCTTTCACCTTCCTTCGCCTCGTTTCACTCTCTTTCACCCTCCTTCATCTCGTTTCGCTCTCTTTCACCCTCTTTCGTCTCGTTTCGCTCTCTTACACCCTCCTTCGTCTCGGTTCACTCTCCTTCACCCTCCTTCGTCTCGTTTCGCTCTCCCTCACCCTCCTTCCTCTCGTTTCCCTCTCTTCCATGCTCCTTCGTCTCGTTTCAGCCTCTTTAACCCTCCTTTGTCTCGTTTCGCTCTCTTTCACCCTCCTTCATTTCGTTTCGCTCTCTTTGACCCTCCTTCGTCTCGTTTCGCCCTCCTTCACCCTCCTTCGTCTCGTTTCGCTCTCTCTCACCCTCCTTCGTCTCGTTTCGCTGTCTTCCTCCGTCCTTCGTCTCGTTTCGCCTTCTTTCACCCTCCTTCGTCTCGATTCGCTCTCTTTCCCCCTCCTTCGTCTCATTTTGTTTTCTTTCACCCTCCTTCGTCTCGTTTCGCTCTCTTTCACCTTCCTTCGCCTCGTTTCGCTCTCTTTCACCCTCCTTCGTCTTGTTTAGCTCTCTTTCACCCTCCTTCGTCTCGTTTCACTCTTTTTCACCCTCCTTCGTCTCGTTTCGCTCTCTTTCACCCTCCTTCGTCTCGTTTCGCTCTCTTTCACCCTCCTTCATCTCGTTTCGCTCTCTTTCACCCTCTTTCGTCTTGTTTAGCTCTCTTTCACACTCCTTCGTCTTGTTTCACTCTTTTTCACCCTCCTTCGTCTCGTTTCGCTCTCTTTCACCCTCCTTCCTCTCGTTTCGCTCTCTTCCACGCTCCTTCGTCTCGTTTCAGCCTCTTTAACCCTCCTTTGTCTCGTTTCGCTCTCTTTCACCCTCCTTCATTTCGTTTCGCTCTCTTTGACCCTCCTTCGCCTCGTTTCGCCCTCCTTCACCCTCCTTCGTCTCGTTTCGCTCTCTCTCACCCTCCTTCGTCTCGTTTCGCTGTCTTCCTCCGTCCTTCGTCTCGTTTCGCCTTCTTTCACCCTCCTTCGTCTCGATTCGCTCTCTTTCCCCCTCCTTCGTCTCATTTTGTTCTCTTTCACCCTCCTTCGTCTCGTTTCGCTCTCTTTCACCCTCCTTCATCTCGTTTCGCTCTCTTTCACCCTCCTTCATCTCGTTTTGCTCTCTTTCACCCTCCTTCGTCTTGTTTAGCTCTCTTTCACCCTCCTTCGTCTCGTTTCACTCTTTTCCACCCTCCTTCGTCTCGTTTCGCTCTCTTTCACCCTTCTTCGTCTCGTTTCGCTCTCTTTCACCCTCCTTCGTCTCGGTTCGCTCTCTTTCACCTTCCTTCGTCTCGTTTCGCTCTCTTTCACCCTCCTTTGTCTAGATTTGCACTCTTTCAACTTCCTTCGCCTCATTTCCATCTCTTTCACCCTCCTTCATCTCGTTTTGCTCTCTTTCACCCTCCTTCGTCTCGTTTCACTCTCTTTCACACTCCTTCATCTCGTTTCGCTCTCTTTAACCCTCCTTTGTCTCGTTTCGCTCTCTTTCACCCTCCTTCATTTCGTTTCGCTCTCTTTGACCCTCCTTCGTCTCGTTTCGCCCTCCTTCACCCTCCTTCGTCTCGTTTCGCTCTCTCTCACCCTCCTTCGTCTCGTTTCGCTGTCTTCCTCCGTCCTTCGTCTCGTTTCGCCTTCTTTCACCCTCCTTCGTCTCGATTCGCTCTCTTTCCCCCTCCTTCGTCTCATTTTGTTCTCTTTCACCCTCCTTCGTCTCGTTTCGCTCTCTTTCACCTTCCTTCGCCTCGTTTCGCTCTCTTTCACCCTCCTTTGTCTCGTTTCGATCTCTTTCACCCTCCTTCATCTCGTTTAGCTCTCTTTCACCTTCCTTCGTCTCGTTTCGCTCTCTTTCACCCTCCTTCATCTCGTTTCGCTCTCTTTCACCCTCCTTCATCTCGTTTTGCTCTCTTTCACCCTCCTTCGTCTTGTTTAGCTCTCTTTCACCCTCCTTCGTCTCGTTTCACTCTTTTCCACCCTCCTTCGTCTCGTTTCGCTCTCTTTCACCCTTATTCGTCTCGTTTCGCTCTCTTTCACCCTCCTTCGTCTCGTATCGCTCTCTTCCACCCTCCTTCGTTTCGGTTTGCTCTCTTTCACCTTCCTTCGTGTCGTTTCGCTCTCTTTCACCCTCCTTCGTCTCGTTTCACTCTTTTCCACCCTCCTTCGTCTCGTTTCGCTCTCTTTCACCCTTCTTCGTCTCGTTTCGCTCTCTTTCACCCTCCTTCGTCTCGGTTCGCTCTCTTTCACCTTCCTTCGTCTCGTTTCGCTCTCTTTCACCCTCCTTTGTCTAGATTTGCACTCTTTCAACTTCCTTCGCCTCATTTCCATCTCTTTCACCCTCCTTCATCTCGTTTCGCTCTCTTTAACCCTCCTTCTGCTCGTTTTGCTCTCTTTCACCCTCCTTCATTTCGTTTTGGTCTCTTTCACACTCCTTCGTCTCGTTTCGCCCTCTTTCAGCCTCCTTCATCTCGGTTCGCTCTCTTTCACCTTCCTTTGTCTCGTTTCGCTCTCTTTCACCCTCCTTTGTCTCGATTCGCACTCTTTCACCTTCCTTCGCCTCGTTTCACTCTCTTTCACCCTCCTTCATCTCGTTTCGCTCTCTTTCACCCTCTTTCGTCTCGTTTCGCTCTCTTACACCCTCCTTCGTCTCGGTTCACTCTCCTTCACCCTCCTTCGTCTCGTTTCGCTCTCCCTCACCCTCCTTCCTCTCGTTTCCCTCTCTTCCATGCTCCTTCGTCTCGTTTCAGCCTCTTTAACCCTCCTTTGTCTCGTTTCGCTCTCTTTCACCCTCCTTCATTTCGTTTCGCTCTCTTTGACCCTCCTTCGTCTCGTTTCGCCCTCCTTCACCCTCCTTCGTCTCGTTTCGCTCTCTCTCACCCTCCTTCGTCTCGTTTCGCTGTCTTCCTCCGTCCTTCGTCTCGTTTCGCCTTCTTTCACCCTCCTTCGTCTCGATTCGCTCTCTTTCCCCCTCCTTCGTCTCATTTTGTTTTCTTTCACCCTCCTTCGTCTCGTTTCGCTCTCTTTCACCTTCCTTCGCCTCGTTTCGCTCTCTTTCACCCTCCTTCGTCTTGTTTAGCTCTCTTTCACCCTCCTTCGTCTCGTTTCACTCTTTTTCACCCTCCTTCGTCTCGTTTCGCTCTCTTTCACCCTCCTTCGTCTCGTTTCGCTCTCTTTCACCCTCCTTCATCTCGTTTCGCTCTCTTTCACCCTCTTTCGTCTTGTTTAGCTCTCTTTCACACTCCTTCGTCTCGTTTCACTCTTTTTCACCCTCCTTCGTCTCGTTTCGCTCTCTTTCACCCTCCTTCCTCTCGTTTCGCTCTCTTCCACGCTCCTTCGTCTCGTTTCAGCCTCTTTAACCCTCCTTTGTCTCGTTTCGCTCTCTTTCACCCTCCTTCATTTCGTTTCGCTCTCTTTGACCCTCCTTCGTCTCGTTTCGCCCTCCTTCACCCTCCTTCGTCTCGTTTCGCTCTCTCTCACCCTCCTTCGTCTCGTTTCGCTGTCTTCCTCCGTCCTTCGTCTCGTTTCGCCTTCTTTCACCCTCCTTCGTCTCGATTCGCTCTCTTTCCCCCTCCTTCGTCTCATTTTGTTCTCTTTCACCCTCCTTCGTCTCGTTTCGCTCTCTTTCACCCTCCTTCATCTCGTTTCGCTCTCTTTCACCCTCCTTCATCTCGTTTTGCTCTCTTTCACCCTCCTTCGTCTTGTTTAGCTCTCTTTCACCCTCCTTCGTCTCGTTTCACTCTTTTCCACCCTCCTTCGTCTCGTTTCGCTCTCTTTCACCCTTCTTCGTCTCGTTTCGCTCTCTTTCACCCTCCTTCGTCTCGGTTCGCTCTCTTTCACCTTCCTTCGTCTCGTTTCGCTCTCTTTCACCCTCCTTTGTCTAGATTTGCACTCTTTCAACTTCCTTCGCCTCATTTCCATCTCTTTCACCCTCCTTCATCTCGTTTTGCTCTCTTTCACCCTCCTTCGTCTCGTTTCACTCTCTTTCACACTCCTTCATCTCGTTTCGCTCTCTTTAACCCTCCTTCTGCTCGTTTTGCTCTCTTTCACCCTCCTTCATCTCGTTTTGGTCTCTTTCACACTCCTTCGTCTCGTTTCGCCCTCTTTCAGCCTCCTTCATCTCGGTTCGCTCTCTTTCACCTTCCTTTGTCTCGTTTCGCTCTCTTTCACCCTCCTTTGTCTCGATTCGCACTCTTTCACCTTCCTTCGCCTCGTTTCGCTCTCTTTCACCCTCCTTCATCTCGTTTCGCTCTCTTTCACCCTCTTTCGTCTTGTTTAGCTCTCTTTCACACTCCTTCGTCTCGTTTCACTCTTTTTCACCCTCCTTCGTCTCGTTTCGCTCTCTTTCACCCTCCTTCCTCTCGTTTCGCTCTCTTCCACGCTCCTTCGTCTCGTTTCAGCCTCTTTAACCCTCCTTTGTCTCGTTTCGCTCTCTTTCACCCTCCTTCATTTCGTTTCGCTCTCTTTGACCCTCCTTCGTCTCGTTTCGCCCTCCTTCACCCTCCTTCGTCTCGTTTCGCTCTCTCTCACCCTCCTTCGTCTCGTTTCGCTGTCTTCCTCCGTCCTTCGTCTCGTTTCGCCTTCTTTCACCCTCCTTCGTCTCGATTCGCTCTCTTTCCCCCTCCTTCGTCTCATTTTGTTCTCTTTCACCCTCCTTCGTCTCGTTTCGCTCTCTTTCACCTTCCTTCGCCTCGTTTCGCTCTCTTTCACCCTCCTTTGTCTCGTTTCGATCTCTTTCACCCTCCTTCATCTCGTTTAGCTCTCTTTCACCTTCCTTCGTCTCGTTTCGCTCTCTTTCACCCTCCTTCATCTCGTTTCGCTCTCTTTCACCCTCCTTCATCTCGTTTTGCTCTCTTTCACCCTCCTTCGTCTTGTTTAGCTCTCTTTCACCCTCCTTCGTCTCGTTTCACTCTTTTCCACCCTCCTTCGTCTCGTTTCGCTCTCTTTCACCCTTATTCGTCTCGTTTCGCTCTCTTTCACCCTCCTTCGTCTCGTATCGCTCTCTTCCACCCTCCTTCGTTTCGGTTTGCTCTCTTTCACCTTCCTTCGTGTCGTTTCGCTCTCTTTCACCCTCCTTCATCTCGTTTCGCTCTCTTTGACCCTCCTTCGCCTCGTTTCGCTCTCTATCACCCTCCTTCGTCTCTTTTCACTCTCAATCACCCTCCTTCGTCTCTTTTCACTCTCTTTCACCCTCCTTCGTCTCGTTTCGCTCTCTTCCACCCTCCTTCGTCTCGTTTCACCTTCCTTCACCCTCCTTCATCTCGTTTCGCTCTCTTTCACCCTCCTTCGTCTCATTTCGCTCTCTTTCACACTCCTTCGTCTCGTTTCGCTATCTCTCACACTCCTTCGTCTCGTTTCGCTCTCTTCCACACTCCTTCGTCTGGTTTCGCTCTCTCTCACCCTTCTTCGTCTCGTTTCGCTGTCTTCCTCCCTCCTTCGTCTCGTTTCGGCTTCTTTCACCCTCCTTCGTATCGTTTCGCTCTCTTTCCCCCTCCTTCGTCTCGTTTCGTTCTCTTTCACCCTCCTTCGTCTCGTTTTGCTCTCTTTCACCTTCCTTCGCTTCGCTTCGCACTCTTTCACCCTCCTTTGTCTCGTTTCACTCTCTTTCACCCTCCTTCATCTCGTTTAACTCTCTTTCACCTTCCTTCGTCTCGTTTCGCTCTCTTTCACCCTCCTTCATCTCGTTTCGCTTTCTTTCACCCTCCTTCGTCTCGTTTAGCTCTCTTTCACCCTCCTTCGTCTCGTTTCACTCTTTTTCACCCTCCTTCGTCTCGTTTCGCTCTCTTTCACCCTCCTTCGTCTCGTTTCGCTCTCTTCCACCCTTCTTCGTCTCGTTTCGCGCTCTTTCACCCTCCTTCGGCTCGTTTTGCACTCTTTCACCCTCCTTTGTCTCGTTTCGCTCTCGTTCACTCTCCTTCGTCTCGTTTCGCTCTCTTCCACCCTCCTTCGTCTCGTTTCGCCCTCCTTCACCTTCCTTCGTCTCGTTTCGCTCTCTTTCACCATCCTTCGTCTCGTTTTGCTCTCTTTCACCCTCCTTCGTCTCGTTTCGCTATCTCTCACCCTCCTTCGTCTCGTTTCGCTCTCTTTCACCCTCCTTCGACTCGTTTCGCTCTCTTTCCCCCTCCTTCGTCTCGTTTCGTTCTCTTTCACCCTCCTTCGTCTCGTTTCGCTCTCTTTCACCTTCCTTCGCTTCGTTTCGCACTCTTTCACCCTCCTTTGTCTCGTTTCGCTCTCTTTCACCCTCCTTCATCTCGTTTAGCTCTCTTTCACCTTCCTTCGTCTCGTTTCGCTCTCTTTCACCCTCCTTCATCTCGTTTAGCGCTCTTTCACCTTCCTTCGTCTCGTTTCGCTCTCTTTCACCCTCCTTCGTCTCGTTTCGCTTTCTTTCACCCTCCTTCGTCTCGTTTAGCTCTCTTTCACCCTCCTTCGTCTCGTTTCACTCTTTTTCACCCTCCTTCGTCTCGTTTCACTCTCTTTCACCCTCCTTCGTCTCGTTTCGCTCTCTTCCACCCTTCTTCGTCTCGTTTCGCGCTCTTTCACCCTCCTTCGGCTCGTTTTGCACTCTTTCACCCTCCTTTGTCTCGTTTCGCTCTCTTTCACTCTCCTTCGTCTCGTTTCGCTCTCTTCCACCCTCCTTAGTCTCGTTTCGCCCTCCTTCACCCTCCTTCGTCTCGTTTCGCTCTCTTTCACCATCCTTCGTCTCGTTTTGCTCTCTTTCACCCTCCTTCGACTCGTTTCGCTATCTCTCACCCTCCTTCGTCTCGTTTCGCTCTCTTTCACCCTCCTTCGACTCGTTTCGCTCTCTTTCCCCCTCCTTCGTCTCGTTTCGTTCTCTTTCACCCTCCTTCGTCTCGTTTCGCTCTCTTTCACCTTCCTTCGCTTCGTTTCGCACTCTTTCACCCTCCTTTGTCTCGTTTCGCTCTCTTTCACCCTCCTTCATCTCGTTTAGCTCTCTTTCACCTTCCTTCGTCTCGTTTCGCTCTCTTTCACCCTCCTTCGTCTCGTTTCGCTCTCTTTCACCCTCCTTCGTCTCGTTTAGCTCTCTTTCACCCTCCTTCGTCTCGTTTCACTCTTTTTCACCCTTCTTCGTCTCGTATGGCCCTCCTTCACCCTCCTTCGTCTCGTTTCGCTCTCTTTCACCATCCTTCGTCTCGTTTCGCTCTCTTTCACCCTCCTTCGTCTCGTTTCGCTATCTCTCACCCTCCGTCGTCTCGTTTCGCTCTCTTTCGCCCTCCTTCGTCTCGTTTCGCTCTCTCTCAACCTCCTTCGTCTCGTTTCACTCTCTTCCACCCTCCTTCGTCTCGTTTCGCCACCTTTCACCCTCCTTCGACTGGTTTCGCTATCTCTCACCCTCCTTCGTCTCGTTTCGCTCTCTTCCACCGTCCTTCGTCTCGTTTCGCTCTCTCTCACCCTCCTTCGTCTCGTTTCGCTGTCTTCCTCCCTCTTTCGTCTCGTTTCGCCTTCCTTCACCCTCCTTCATCTCGTTGTGCCCTCTCTCACCCTTCTTCGTCTCGTTTCGCTCTCTTTCACCCTCCTTCGTCTCCTTTCGCTCTCTTTCACCCTCCTTCGTCTCGTTTCGCTCTCTTTCGCCCTCCTTCGTCTCGTTTCGCTCTCTTCCACCCTCCTTCGTCTCGTTTCGCTCTCTTTCACCCTCCTTCGGCTCGTTTCGCTCTCTTTCACCCTCCTTCATCTCGTTTAGCTCTCTTTCACCTTCCTTCGTCTCGTTTCGCTCTCTTTCACCCTCCTTCATCTCGTTTCGCTCTCTTTCACCCTCCTTCATCTCGTTTTGCTCTCTTTCACCCTCCTTCGTCTTGTATAGCTCTCTTTCACCCTCCTTCGTCTCGTTTCACTCTTTTCCACCCTCCTTCGTCTCGTTTCGCTCTCTTTCACCCTTCTTCGTCTCGTTTCGCTCTCTTTCACCCTCCTTCGTCTCGTATCGCTCTCTTCCACCCTCCTTCGTTTCGGTTTGCTCTCTTTCACCTTCCTTCGTGTCGTTTCGCTCTCTATCACCCTCCTTCGTCTGTTTTCACTCTCTTTCACCCTCCTTCGTCTCTTTTCACTCTCTTTCACCCTCCTTTGTCTCGTTTCGCTCTCTTCCACCCTCCTTCGTCTCGTTTCGCCTTCCTTCACCCTCCTTCATCTCGTTTCGCTCTCTTTCACCCTCCTTCGTCTCATTTCGCTCTCTTTCACACTCCTTCGTCTCGTTTCGCTATCTCTCACACTCCTTCGTCTCGTTTCGCTCTCTTCCACACTCCTTCGTCTGGTTTCGCTCTCTCTCACCCTTCTTCGTCTCGTTTCGCTGTCTTCCTCCCTCCTTCGTCTCGTTTCGGCTTCTTTCACCCTCCTTCGTATCGTTTCGCTCTCTTTCCCCCTCATTCGTCTCGTTTCGTTCTCTTTCACCCTCCTTCGTCTCGTTTCGCTCTCTTTCACCTTCCTTCGCTTCGTTTCGCACTCTTTCACCCTCCCTTGTCTCGTTTCACTCTCTTTCACCCTCCTTCATCTCGTTTAGCTCTCTTTCACCTTCCTTCGTCTCGTTTCGCTCTCTTTCACCCTCCTTCGTCTCGTTTCGCTCTCTTTCACCCTCCTTCGTCTCGTTTAGCTCTCTTTCACCCTCCTTCGTCTCGTTTCACTCTTTTTCACCCTCCTTCGTCTCGTTTCGCTCTCTTTCACCCTCCTTCGTCTCGTTTCGCTCTCTTCCACCCTTCTTCGTCTCGTTTCGCGCTCTTTCACCCTCCTTCGGCTCGTTTTGCACTCTTTCACCCTCCTTTGTCTCGTTTCGCTCTCTTTCACTCTCCTTCGTCTCGTTTCGCTCTCTTCCACCCTCCTTCGTCTCGTTTCGCCCTCCTTCACCCTCCTTCGTCTCGTTTCGCTCTCTTTCACCATCCTTCGTCTCGTTTTGCTCTCTTTCACCCTCCTTCGTCTCGTTTCGCTATCTCTCACCCTCCTTCGTCTCGTTTCGCTCTCTTCCACCCTCCTTCGACTCGTTTCGTTCTCTTTCCCCCTCCTTCGACTCGTTTCGCTATCTCTCACCCTCCTTCGTCTCGTTTCGCTCTCTTTCACCCTCCTTCGACTCGTTTCGCTCTCTTTCCCCCTCCTTCGTCTCGTTTTGTTCTCTTTCACCCTCCTTCGTCTCGTTTCGCTCTCTTTCACCTTCCTTCGCTTCGTTTCGCACTCTTTCACCCTCCTTTGTCTCGTTTCGCTCTCTTTCACCCTCCTTCATCTCGTTTAGCTCTCTTTCACCTTCCTTCGTCTCGTTTCGCTCTCTTTCACCCTCCTTCGTCTCGTTTCGCTCTCTTTCACCCTCCTTCGTCTCGTTTAGCTCTCTTTCACCCTCCTTCGTCTCGTTTCACTCTTTTTCACCCTTCTTCGTCTCGTATGGCCCTCCTTCACCCTCCTTCGTCTCGTTTCGCTCTCTTTCACCATCCTTCGTCTCGTTTCGCTCTCTTTCACCCTCCTTCGTCTCGTTTCGCTATCTCTCACCCTCCGTCGTCTCGTTTCGCTCTCTTTCGCCCTCCTTCGTCTCGTTTCGCTCTCTCTCAACCTCCTTCGTCTTGTTTCACTCTCTTCCACCCTCCTTCGTCTCGTTTCGCCACCTTTCACCCTCCTTCGACTGGTTTCGCTATCTCTCACCCTCCTTCGTCTCGTTTCGCTCTCTTCCACCGTCCTTCGTCTCGTTTCGCTCTCTCTCACCCTCCTTCGTCTCGTTTCGCTGTCTTCCTCCCTCTTTCGTCTCGTTTCGCCTTCCTTCACCCTCCTTCATCTCGTTGTGCCCTCTCTCACCCTTCTTCGTCTCGTTTCGCTCTCTTTCACCCTCCTTCGTCTCCTTTCGCTCTCTTTCACCCTCCTTCGTCTCGTTTCGCTCTCTTTCGCCCTCCTTCGTCTCGTTTCGCTCTCTTCCACCCTCCTTCGTCTCGTTTCGCTCTCTTTCACCCTCCTTCGGCTCGTTTCGCTCTCTTTCACCCTCCTTCATCTCGTTTAGCTCTCTTTCACCTTCCTTCGTCTCGTTTCGCTCTCTTTCACCCTCCTTCATCTCGTTTCGCTCTCTTTCACCCTCCTTCATCTCGTTTTGCTCTCTTTCACCCTCCTTCGTCTTGTATAGCTCTCTTTCACCCTCCTTCGTCTCGTTTCACTCTTTTCCACCCTCCTTCGTCTCGTTTCGCTCTCTTTCACCCTTCTTCGTCTCGTTTCGCTCTCTTTCACCCTCCTTCGTCTCGTATCGCTCTCTTCCACCCTCCTTCGTTTCGGTTTGCTCTCTTTCACCTTCCTTCGTGTCGTTTCGCTCTCTATCACCCTCCTTCGTCTGTTTTCACTCTCTTTCACCCTCCTTCGTCTCTTTTCACTCTCTTTCACCCTCCTTTGTCTCGTTTCGCTCTCTTCCACCCTCCTTCGTCTCGTTTCGCCTTCCTTCACCCTCCTTCATCTCGTTTCGCTCTCTTTCACCCTCCTTCGTCTCATTTCGCTCTCTTTCACACTCCTTCGTCTCGTTTCGCTATCTCTCACACTCCTTCGTCTCGTTTCGCTCTCTTCCACACTCCTTCGTCTGGTTTCGCTCTCTCTCACCCTTCTTCGTCTCGTTTCGCTGTCTTCCTCCCTCCTTCGTCTCGTTTCGGCTTCTTTCACCCTCCTTCGTATCGTTTCGCTCTCTTTCCCCCTCATTCGTCTCGTTTCGTTCTCTTTCACCCTCCTTCGTCTCGTTTCGCTCTCTTTCACCTTCCTTCGCTTCGTTTCGCACTCTTTCACCCTCCCTTGTCTCGTTTCACTCTCTTTCACCCTCCTTCATCTCGTTTAGCTCTCTTTCACCTTCCTTCGTCTCGTTTCGCTCTCTTTCACCCTCCTTCGTCTCGTTTCGCTCTCTTTCACCCTCCTTCGTCTCGTTTAGCTCTCTTTCACCCTCCTTCGTCTCGTTTCACTCTTTTTCACCCTCCTTCGTCTCGTTTCGCTCTCTTTCACCCTCCTTCGTCTCGTTTCGCTCTCTTCCACCCTTCTTCGTCTCGTTTCGCGCTCTTTCACCCTCCTTCGGCTCGTTTTGCACTCTTTCACCCTCCTTTGTCTCGTTTCGCTCTCTTTCACTCTCCTTCGTCTCGTTTCGCTCTCTTCCACCCTCCTTCGTCTCGTTTCGCCCTCCTTCACCCTCCTTCGTCTCGTTTCGCTCTCTTTCACCATCCTTCGTCTCGTTTTGCTCTCTTTCACCCTCCTTCGTCTCGTTTCGCTATCTCTCACCCTCCTTCGTCTCGTTTCGCTCTCTTTCACCCTCCTTCGACTCGTTTCGTTCTCTTTCCCCCTCCTTCGTCTCGTTTCGTTCTCTTTCACCCTCCTTCGTCTCGTTTCGCTCTCTTTCACCTTCCTTCGCTTCGTTTCGCACTCTTTCACCCTCCTTTGTCTCGTTTCGCTCTCTTTCACCCTCCTTCATCTCGTTTAGCTCTCTTTCACCTTCCTTCGTCTCGTTTCGCTCTCTTTCACCCTCCTTCGTCTCGTTTCGCTCTCTTTCACCCTCCTTCGTCTCGTTTAGCTCTCTTTCACCCTCCTTCGTCTCGTTTCACTCTTTTTCACCCTCCTTCGTCTCGTTTCGCTCTCTTTCACCCTCCGTCGTCTCGTTTCGCTCTCTTTCACCCTTCTTCGTCTCGTTTCGCTCTCTTTCACCCTCCGTCGTCTCGTTTCGCTGTCTTCCTCCCTCTTTCGTCTCGTTTCGCCTTCCTTCACCCTCCTTCATCTCGTTGTGCCCTCACTCACCCTTCTTCGTCTCGTTTCGCTCTCTTTCACCCTCCTTCGTCTCCTTTCGCTCTCTTTCACACTCCTTCATCTCGTTTCGCTCTCTTTCGCCCTCCTTCGTCTCGTTTCGCTCTCTTCCACCCTCCTTCGTCTCGTTTCGCTCTCTTTCACCCTCCTTCGGCTCGTTTCGCTCTCTTTCACCCTCCTTCATCTCGTTTCGCTCTCTTTCACCTTCCTTCGTCTCGTTTCGCTCTCTTTCACCCTCCTTCATCTCGTTTCGCTGTCTTTGACGCTCCTTCGCCTCGTTTCGCTCTCTATCACCCTCCTTCGCCTGTTTTCACTCTCTTTCACCCTCCTTCGTCTCTTTTCACTCTCTTTCACCCTCCTTCGTCTCGTTTCGCTCTCTTCCACCCTCCTTCGTCTTGTTTCGCCTTCCTTCACCCTCCTTCATCTCGTTTCGCTCTCTTTCACCCTCCTTCGTCTCATTTCGCTCTCTTTCACACTCCTTCGTCTCGTTTCGCTATCTCTCACACTCCTTCGTCTCGTTTCGCTCTCTTCCACACTCCTTCGTCTGGTTTCGCTCTCTCTCACCCTTCTTCGTCTCGTTTCGCTGTCTTCCTCCCTCCTTCGTCTCGTTTCGGCTTCTTTCACCCTCCTTCGTATCGTTTCGCTCTCTTTCCCCCTCCTTCGTCTCGTTTCGTTCTCTTTCACCCTCCTTCGTCTCGTTTCGCTCTCTTTCACCTTCCTTCGCTTCGTTTCGCACTCTTTCACCCTCCTTTGTCTCGTTTCACTCTCTTTCACCTTCATCTCGTTTAGCTCTCTTTCACCTTCCTTCGTCTCGTTTCGCTCTCTTTCACCCTCCTTCGTCTCGTTTCGCTTTCTTTCACCCTCCTTCGTCTCGTTTAGCTCTTTTTCACACTCCTTCGTCTCGTTTCACTCTTTTTCACCCTCCTTCGTCTCGTTTCGCTCTCTTTCACCCTCCTTCGTCTCGTTTCGCTCTCTTCCACCCTTCTTCGTCTCGTTTCGCGCTCTTTCACCCTCCTTCGGCTCGTTTTGCACTCTTTCACCCTCCTTTGTCTCGTTTCGCTCTCTTTCACTCTCCTTCGTCTCGTTTCGCTCTCTTCCACCCTCCTTCGTCTCGTTTCGCCCTCCTTCACCCTCCTTCGTCTCGTTTCGCTCTCTTTCACCATCCTTCGTCTCGTTTTGCTCTCTTTCACCCTCCTTCGTCTCGTTTCGCTATCTCTCACCCTCCTTCGTCTCGTTTCGCTCTCTTTCACCCTCCTTCGACTCGTTTCGCTCTCTTTCCCCCTCCGTCTCGTTTCGTTCTCTTTCACCCTCCTTCGTCTCGTTTCGCTCTCTTACACCTTCCTTCGCTTCGTTTCGCACTCTTTCACCCTCCTTTGTCTCGTTTCGCTCTCTTTCACCCTCCTTCATCTCGTTTAGCTCTCTTTCACCTTCCTTCGTCTCGTTTCGCTCTCTTTCACCCTCCTTCGTCTCGTTTCGCTCTCTTTCACCCTCCTTCGTCTCGTTTAGCTCTCTTTCACCCTCCTTCGTCTCGTTTCACTCTTTTTCACCCTCCTTCGTCTCGTTTCGCTCTCTTTCACCCTCCTTCGTCTCGTTTCGCTCTCTTCCACCCTTCTTCGTCTCGTTTCGCTCTCTTTCACCATCCTTCGTCTCGTTTCGCTCTCTTTCACCCTCCTTCGTCTCGTTTCGCTATCTCTCACCCTCCGTCGTCTCATTTCGCTCTCTTTCGCCCTCCTTCGTCTCGTTTCGCTCCCTCTCAACCTCCTTCGTCTCGTTTCACTCTCTTCCACCCTCCTTCGTCTCGTTTCGCCACCTTTCACCCTCCTTCGTCTGGTTTCGCTATCTCTCACCCTCCTTCATCTCGTTTCGCTCTCTTCCAACGTCCTTCGTCTCGTTTCGCTCTCTCTCACCCTCCTTCGTCTCGTTTCGCTGTCTTCCTCCCTCTTTCGTCTCGTTTAGCCTTCCTTCACCCTCCTTCATCTCGTTGTGCCCTCTCTCACCCTTCTTTGTCTAGTTTCGCTCTCTTTCACCCTCCTTCGTCTCCTTTCGCTCTCTTTCACCCTCCTTTATCTCGTTTCGCTCTCTTTCGCCCTCCTTCGTCTCGTTTCGCTCTCTTCCACCCTCCTTCGTCTCGTTTCGCTCTCTTTCACCCTCCTTCGGCTCGTTACTCTCTCTTTCACCCTCCTTCATCTCGTTTCGCTCTCTTTCACCCTCCTTCGGCTCGTTTTGCTCTCTTTCACCCTCCTTCATCTCGTTTCGCTCTCTTTCTTACTCCTTCGTCGCGGTTCGCTCTCTTTCACCTTCCTTCGCCTCGTTTCACTCTCTTTCACCCGCCTTCGTCTCGTTTCGCTCTCTTTCACCCTCCTTCGTCTCGGTTCGCTCTCTTTCACCTTCCTTCGTCTCGTTTTGCTCTCTTTCACCCTCCTTTGTCTAGATTCGCACTCTTTCAACTTCCTTCGCCTCATTTCCATCTCTTTCACACTCCTTCATCTTGTTTTGCTCTCTTTCACCCTCCTTCGTCTCGTTTCACTCTCTTTCACACTCCTTCATCTCGTTTCGCTCTCTTTAACCCTCCTTCTGCTCGTTTTGCTCTCTTTCACCCTCCTTCATCTCGTTTTGGTCTCTTTCACACTCCTTCGTCTCGTTTCGCTCTCTTCCACACTCCTTCGTCTCGTTTCGCCCTCTTTCAGCCTCCTTCATCTCGGTTCGCTCTCTTTCACCTTCATTTGTCACGTTTCGCTCTCTTTCACCCTCCTTTGTCTCGATTCGCACTCTTTCAAATTCCTTCGCCTCGTTTCACTCTCTTTCACCCTCCTTCATCTCGTTTCGCTCTCTTTCACCCTCTTTCGTCTCGTTTCGCTCTCTTACACCCTCCTTCGTCTCGGTTCACTCTCCTTCACTCTCCTTCGTCTCGTTTCGCTCTCCCTCACCCTCCTTCCTCTCGTTTCGCTCTCTTTCCCCCTCCTTCGTCTCATTTTGTTCTCTTTCACCCTCCTTCGTCTCGTTTCGCTCTCTTTCACCTTCCTTCGCCTCGTTTCGCTCTCTTTCACCCTCCTTCGTCTTGTTTAGCTCTCTTTCACCCTCCTTCGTCTCGTTTCACTCTTTTTCACCCTCCTTCGTCTCGTTTCGCTCTCTTTCACCCTCCTTCGTCTCGTTTCGCTCTCTTTCACCCTCCTTCATCTCGTATCGCTCTCTTCCACCCTCCTTCGTTTCGGTTTGCTCTCTTTCACCTTCCTTCGTGTCGTTTCGCTCTCTTTCACCCTCCTTCATCTCGTTTCGCTCTCTTTGACCCTCCTTCGCCTCGTTTCGCTCTCTATCACCCTCCTTCGTCTCTTTTCACTCTCTTTCACCCTCCTTCGTCTCTTTTCACTCTCTTTCACCCTCCTTCGTCTCGTTTCGCTCTCTTCCACCCTCCTTCGTCTCGTTTCGCCTTCCTTCACCCTCCTTCATCTCGTTTCGCTCTCTTTCACCCTCCTTCGTCTCATTTCGCTCTCTTTCACACTCCTTCGTCTCGTTTCGCTATCTCTCACACTCCTTCGTCTCGTTTCGCTCTCTTCCACACTCCTTCGTCTGGTTTCGCTCTCTCTCACCCTTCTTCGTCTCGTTTCGCTGTCTTCTTCCCTCCTTCGTCTCGTTTCGGCTTCTTTCACCCTCCTTCGTATCGTTTCGCTCTCTTTCCCCCTCCTTCGTCTCGTTTCGTTCTCTTTCACCCTCCTTCGTCTCGTTTCGCTCTCTTTCACCTTCCTTCGCTTCGTTTCGCACTCTTTCACCCTCCTTTGTCTCGTTTCACTCTCTTTCACCCTCCTTCATCTCGTTTAGCTCTCTTTCACCTTCCTTCGTCTGGTTTCGCTCTCTTTCACCCTCCTTTGTCTCGTTTCGCTCTCTTTCACCCTCCTTCGTCTCGTTTAGCTCTCTTTCACCCTCCTTCGTCTCGTTTCACTCTTTTTCACCCTCCTTCGTCTCGTTTCGCTCTCTTTCACCCTCCTTCGTCTCGTTTCGCTCTCTTCCACCCTTCTTCGTCTCGTTTTGCGCTCTTTTACCCTCCTTCGGCTCGTTTCGCACTCTTTCACCCTCCTTTGTCTCGTTTCGCTCTCTTTCACTCTCCTTCGTCTCGTTTCGCTCTCTTCCACCCTCCTTCGTCTCGTTTCGCCCTCCTTCACCCTCCTTCGTCTCCTTTCGCTCTCTTTCACCATCCTTCGTCTCGTTTCGCTCTCTTTCACCCTCCTTCGTCTCGTTTCGCTATCTCTCACCCTCCTTCGTCTCGTTTCGCTCTCTTCCACCGTCCTTCGTCTCGTTTCGCTCTCTCTCACCCTCCTTCATCTCGTTTCGCTCTCTTCCTCCCTCCTTCGTCTCGTTTCGCCTTCCTTCACACTCCTTCATCTCGTTTTGCCCTCTCTCACCCTTCTTCGTCTCGTTTCGCTCTCTTTCACCCTCCTTCGTCTCGTTTCGCTCTGTTTCGCCCTCCTTCGTCTCGTTTCGCTCTCTTCCACCCTCCTTCGTCTCGTTTCGATCTCTTTCTCCCTCCTTCATCTCGTTTCGCTCTCTTTCACCCTCCTTCGGCTCGTTTTGCTCTCTTTCACCCTCCTTCATCTCGTTTCGCTCTCTTTCATCCTCCTTCATCGCAGTTCGCCCTCTTTCACCTTCCTTCGTCTCGATTCGCTCTCTTTCACACTCCTTTGTCTCGATTCGCCCTCTTTAACCTTCCTTCGCCTCGTTTCACTCTCTTTCACCCTTCTTCGTCTCGTTTCGCTGTCTTCCTCCCTCCTTCGTCTCGTTTCGGCTTCTTTCACCCTCCTTCGTATCGTTTCGCTCTCTTTCCCCCTCCTTCGTCTCGTTTCGTTCTCTTTCACCCTCCTTCGTCTCGTTTCGCTCTCTTTCACCTTCCTTCGCTTCGTTTCGCACTCTTTCACCCTCCTTTGTCTCGTTTCACTCTCTTTCACCCTCCTTCATCTCGTTTAGCTCTCTTTCACCTTCCTTCGTCTGGTTTCGCTCTCTTTCACCCTCCTTTGTCTCGTTTCGCTCTCTTTCACCCTCCTTCGTCTCGTTTAGCTCTCTTTCACCCTCCTTCGTCTCGTTTCACTCTTTTTCACCCTCCTTCGTCTCGTTTCGCTCTCTTTCACCCTCCTTCGTCTCGTTTCGCTCTCTTCCACCCTTCTTCGTCTCGTTTTGCGCTCTTTTACCCTCCTTCGGCTCGTTTCGCACTCTTTCACCCTCCTTTGTCTCGTTTCGCTCTCTTTCACTCTCCTTCGTCTCGTTTCGCTCTCTTCCACCCTCCTTCGTCTCGTTTCGCCCTCCTTCACCCTCCTTCGTCTCCTTTCGCTCTCTTTCACCATCCTTCGTCTCGTTTCGCTCTCTTTCACCCTCCTTCGTCTCGTTTCGCTATCTCTCACCCTCCTTCGTCTCGTTTCGCTCTCTTCCACCGTCCTTCGTCTCGTTTCGCTCTCTCTCACCCTCCTTCGTCTCGTTTCGCTCTCTTCCTCCCTCCTTCGTCTCGTTTCGCCTTCCTTCACACTCCTTCATCTCGTTTTGCCCTCTCTCACCCTTCTTCGTCTCGTTTCGCTCTCTTTCACCCTCCTTCGTCTCGTTTCGCTCTGTTTCGCCCTCCTTCGTCTCGTTTCGCTCTCTTCCACCCTCCTTCGTCTCGTTTCGATCTCTTTCTCCCTCCTTCATCTCGTTTCGCTCTCTTTCACCCTCCTTCGGCTCGTTTTGCTCTCTTTCACCCTCCTTCATCTCGTTTCGCTCTCTTTCATCCTCCTTCATCGCAGTTCGCCCTCTTTCACCTTCCTTCGTCTCGATTCGCTCTCTTTCACACTCCTTTGTCTCGATTCGCCCTCTTTAACCTTCCTTCGCCTCGTTTCACTCTCTTTCACCCTCCTTCGTCTCGTTTCGTTCTCTTTCACCCTCCTTCGTCTCGTTTCGCTCTCTTTCACCTTCCTTCGCTTCGTTTCGCACTCTTTCACCCTCCTTTGTCTCGTTTCACTCTCTTTCACCCTCCTTCATCTCGTTTAGCTCTCTTTCACCTTCCTTCGTCTGGTTTCGCTCTCTTTCACCCTCCTTTGTCTCGTTTCGCTCTCTTTCACCCTCCTTCGTCTCGTTTAGCTCTCTTTCACCCTCCTTCGTCTCGTTTCACTCTTTTTCACCCTCCTTCGTCTCGTTTCGCTCTCTTTCACCCTCCTTCGTCTCGTTTCCCTCTCTTCCACCCTTCTTCGTCTCGTTTTGCGCTCTTTCACCCTCCTTCGGCTCGTTTCGCACTCTTTCACCCTCCTTTGTCTTGTTTCGCTCTCTTTCACTCTCCTTCGTCTCGTTTCGCTCTCTTCCACCCTCCTTCGTCTCGTTTCGCCCTCCTTCACCCTCCTTCGTCTCGTTTCGCTCTCTTTCACCATCCTTCGTCTCGTTTCGCTCTCTTTCACCCTCCTTCGTCTCGTTTCGCTATCTCTCACCCTCCTTCGTCTCGTTTCGCTCTCTTCCACCGTCCTTCGTCTCGTTTCGCTCTCTCTCACCCTCCTTCGTCTCGTTTCGCTGTCTTCCTCCCTCCTTCGTCTCGTTTCGCCTTCCTTCACACTCCTTCATCTCGTTTTGCCCTCTCTCACTCTTCTTCGTCTCGTTTCGCTCTCTTTCACCCTCCTTCGTCTCCTTTCGCTCTCTTTCACCCTCCTTCGTCTCGTTTCGCTCTGTTTCGCCCTCCTTCGTCTCGTTTCGCTCTCTTCCACCATCCTTCATCTCGTTTCGATCTCTTTCACCCTCCTTCGGCTCGTTTCGCTCTCTTTCTACCTCCTTCCTCTCGTTTCGCTCTCTTTCACACTCCTTCGGCTCGTTTTGCTCTCTTTCACCCTCCTTCATCTCGTTTCGCTCTCTTTCATCCTCCTTCATCGCGGTTCGCTCTCTTTCACCTTCCTTCGTCTCGTTTCGCTCTCTTTCACACTCCTTTGTCTCGATTCGCACTCTTTAACCTTCCTTCGCCTCATTTCACTCTCTTTCACCCTCCTTCGTCTCGGTTCGCTCTCTTTCACCTTCCTTCGTCTCGTTTCGCTCTCTTTCACCCTCCTTTGTCTAGATTCGCACTCTTTCAACTTCCTTCGCCTCATTTCCCTCTCATTCACCCTCCTTCATCTCTTTTCGCTCTCTTTCACCCTCCTTCATCTCGTTTCACTCTCTTTCACCCTCCTTCATCTCGTTTCGCTCTCTTTCACCCTCCTTCTGCTCGTTTAGCTCTCTTTCACCCTCCTTCATCTCGTTTCGCTCTCTTTAACCCTCCTTCGTCTCGTTTCGCTCTCTTCCACCCTCCTTCGTCTCGTTTCGCCCTCTTTCACCCTCCTTCATCTCGGTTCGCTCTCTTTCACCTTCCTTCGTCTCGTTTCGCTCTCTTTCACCCTCCTTTGTCTCGATTCGCACTCTTTCACCTTCCTTCGCCTCGTTTCACTCTCTTTCACTCTCCTTCATCTCGTTTCGCTCTCTTTCACCCTCCTTCCTCTCGTTTCGCTCTCTTTCACCCTCCTTCATCTCGGTTCACTCTCCTTCACCCTCCTTCGTCTCGTTTCGCTCTCCCTCACCCTCCTTCCTCTCGTTTCGCTCTCTTCCACGCTCCTTCGTCTCGTTTCAGCCTCTTTCACCCTCCTTTGTCTCGTTTCGCTCTCTTTCACCCTCCTTCATTTCGTTTCGCTCTCTTTGACCCTCCTTCGTCTCGTTTCGCCCTCCTTCACCCTCCTTCGTCTCGTTTCGCTCTCTCTCACCCTCCTTCGTCTTGTTTCGCTGTCTTCCTCCCTCCTTCGTCTCGTTTCGCCTTCTTTCACCCTCCTTCGTCTCGTTTCGCTCTCTTTCCCCCTCCTTCGTCTCATTTTGTTCTCTTTCACCCTCCTTCATCTCGTTTCGCTCTCTTTCACCTTCCTTCGTCTCGTTTCGCTCTCTTTCACCTTCCTTCGTCTCGTTTCGCTCTCTTTCACCCTCCTTCATCTCGTTTCGCTCTCTTTCACCCTCCTTCGTCTCGTTTCGCTCTCTTTCACCCTCCTTCGTCTCGTTTCATTCTTTTTCACCCTTCTTCGCCTCGTTTTGCTCTCTTTCACCCTCCTTCGTCTCGTTTCGCTCACTTTCACCCTCCTTCGTCTCATATCGCTCTCTTCCACCCTCCTTCGTTTCGGTTCGCTCTCTTTCACCTTCCTTCGTGTCGTTTCGCTCTCTTTCACCCTCCTTCATCTCGTTTCGCTCTCTTTGACCCTCCTTCGCCTCGTTTCGCTCTCTATCACCCTCCTTCGTCTCTTTTCACTCTCTTTCACCCTCCTTCGTCTCTTTTCACTCTCTTTCACCCTCCTTCGTCTCGTTTCGCTCTCTTCCACCCTCCTTCGTCTCATTTCGCCTTCCTTCACCCTCCTTCATCTCGTTTCGCTCTCTTTCACCCTCCTTCGTCTCATTTCGCTCTCTTTCACACTCCTTAGTCTCGTTTCGCTATCTCTCACACTCCTTCGTCTCGTTTCGCTCTCTTCCACACTCCTTCGTCTGGTTTCGCTCTCTCTCACCCTCCTTCGTCTCGTTTCGGCTTCTTTCACCCTCCTTCGTATCGTTTCGCTCTCTTTCCCCCTCCTTCGTCTCGTTTCGCTCTCTTTCACCCTCCTTCATCTCGTTTCGCTCTCTTTCACCCACCTTCGCTTCGTTTCGCACACTTTCACCCTCCTTTGTCTCGTTTCACTCTCTTTCAACCTCCTTCATCTCGTTTAGCTCTCTTTCACCTTCCTTCGTCTCGTTTCGCTCTCTTTCACCCTCCTTCGTCTCGTTTCGCTCTCTTTCACCCTCCTTCGTCTCGTTTAGCTCTCTTTCACACTCCTTCGTCTCGTTTCACTCTTTTTCACCCTCCTTCGTCTCGTTTCGCTCTCTTGCACCCTCCTTCGTCTCGTTTCGCTCTCTTCCACCCTTCTTCGTCTCGTTTCGCGCTGTTTCACCCTCCTTCGGCTCGTTTCGCACTCTTTCACCCTCCTTTGTCTCGTTTCGCTCTCTTTCACTCTCCTTCGTCTCGTTTCGCTCTCTTCCACCCTCCTTCATCTCGTTTCGCCCTCGATCACCCTCCTTCGTCTCGTTTCGCTCTCTTTCACCATCCTTTGTCTCGTTTCGCTCTCTTTCACCCTCCTTCGTCTCGTTTCGCTATCTCTCACCCTCCTTCGTCTCGTTTCGCTCTCTTCCACCGTCCTTCGTCTCGTTTCGCTCTCTCTCACCCTCCTTCGTCTCGTTTCACTCTTTTTCACCCTCCTTCGTCTCGTTTCGCTCTCTTTCACCCTCCTTCGTCTCGTTTCGCTCTCTTTCACCCTCCTTCGTCTCGTATCGCTCTCTTACACCCTCCTTCGTTTCGGTTCGCTCTCTTTCACCTTCCTTCGTGTCGTTTCGCTCTCTTTCACCCTCCTTCATCTCGTTTCGCTCTCTTTGACCCTCCTTCGCCTCGTTTCGCTCTCTATCACCCTCCTTCGTCTCTTTTCACTCTCTTTCACCCTCCTTCTTCTCTTTTCACTCTCTTTCACCCTCCTTCGTCTCGTTTCGCTCTCTTCCACCCTCCTTCGTCTCGTTTCGCCTTCCTTCACCCTCCTTCATCTCGTTTCGCTCTCTTTCACCCTCCTTCGTCTCATTTCGCTCTCTTTCACACTCCTTCGTCTCGTTTCGCTATCTCTCACACTCCTTCATCTCGTTTCGCTCCCTTCCACACTCCTTCGTCTGGTTTCGCTCTCTCTCACCCTTCTTCGTCTCGTTTCGCTGTCTTCCTCCCTCCTTCGTCTCGTTTCGGCTTCTTTCACCCTCCTTCGTATCGTTTCGCTCTCTTTCCCCCTCCTTCGTCTCGTTTCGTTCTCTTTCACCCTCCTTCGTCTCGTTTCGCTCTCTTTGACCTTCCTTCGCTTCGTTTCGCACTCTTTCACCCTCCTTTGTCTCGTTTCACTCTCTTTCACCCTCCTTCATCTCGTTTTGCTCTCTTTCACCTTCCTTCGTCTCGTTTCGCTCTCTTTCACCCTCCTTCGTCTCGTTTCGCTCTCTTTCACCCTCCTTCGTCTCGTTTAGCTCTCTTTCACCCTCCTTCGTCTCGTTTCACTCTTTTTCACCCTCCTTTGTCTCGTTTCGCTCTCTTTCACCCTCCTTCGTCTCGTTTCGCTCTCTTCCACCCTTCTTCGTCTCGTTTCGTGCTCTTTCACCCTCCTTCGGCTCGTTTCGCACTCTTTCACCCTCCTTTGTCTCGTTTCGCTCTCTTTCACTCTCCTTCGTCTCGTTTCGCTCTCTTCCACCCTCCTTCGTCTCGTTTCGCCCTCCTTCACCCCCCTTCGTCTCGTTTCGCCCTCTTTCACCATCCTTCGTCTCGTTTCGCTCTCTTTCACCCTCCTTCGTCTCGTTTCGATATCTCTCACCCTCCTTCGTCTCGTTTCGCTCTCTTCCACCGTCCTTCGTCTCGTTTCGCTCTCTCTCACCCTCCTTCGTCTCGTTTCGCTGTCTTCCTCCCTCCTTCGTCTCGTTTCGCCTTCCTTCTCCCTCCTTCATCTCGTTTTGCCCTCTCTCACCCTTCTTCGTCTCGTTTCGCTCTCTTTCACCCTCCTTCGTCTCCTTTCGCTCTCTTTCACCCTCCTTCGTCTCGTTTCGCTCTCTTTCGCTCTCCTTCGTCTCGTTTCGCTCTCTTCCACCCTCCTTCGTCTCGTTTCGCTCTCTTTCACTCTCCTTCGTCTCGTTTCGCTCTCTTCCACCCTCCTTCGTCTCGTTTCGCCCTCCTTCACCCCCCTTCGTCTCGTTTCGCCCTCTTTCACCATCCTTCGTCTCGTTTCGCTCTCTTTCACCCTCCTTCGTCTCGTTTCGATATCTCTCACCCTCCTTCGTCTCGTTTCGCTCTCTTCCACCGTCCTTCGTCTCGTTTCGCTCTCTCTCACCCTCCTTCGTCTCGTTTCGCTGTCTTCCTCCCTCCTTCGTCTCGTTTCGCCTTCCTTCTCCCTCCTTCATCTCGTTTTGCCCTCTCTCACCCTTCTTCGTCTCGTTTCGCTCTCTTTCACCCTCCTTCGTCTCCTTTCGCTCTCTTTCACCCTCCTTCGTCTCGTTTCGCTCTCTTTCGCTCTCCTTCGTCTCGTTTCGCTCTCTTCCACCCTCCTTCGTCTCGTTTCGCTCTCTTTCACCCTCCTTCGGCTCGTTTCGCTCTCTTTCTCCCTCCTTCATCTCGTTTCGCTCTCTTTCACCCTCCTTCGTCTCCTTTCGCTCTCTTTCACCCTCCTTCGTCTCGTTTCGCTCTGTTTCGCCCTCCTTCGTCTCGTTTCGCTCTCTTCCACCATCCTTCATCTCGTTTCGATCTCTTTCACCCTCCTTCGGCTCGTTTCGCTCTCTTTCTACCTCCTTCCTCTCGTTTCGCTCTCTTTCACACTCCTTCGGCTCGTTTTGCTCTCTTTCACCCTCCTTCATCTCGTTTCGCTCTCTTTCATCCTCCTTCATCGCGGTTCGCTCTCTTTCACCTTCCTTCGTCTCGTTTCGCTCTCTTTCACACTCCTTTGTCTCGATTCGCACTCTTTAACCTTCCTTCGCCTCGTTTCACTCTCTTTCACCCTCCTTCGTCTCGGTTCGCTCTCTTTCACCTTCCTTCGTCTCGTTTCGCTCTCTTTCACCCTCCTTTGTCTAGATTCGCACTCTTTCAACTTCCTTCGCCTCATTTCCCTCTCATTCACCCTCCTTCATCTCTTTTCGCTCTCTTTCACCCTCCTTCATCTCGTTTCACTCTCTTTCACCCTCCTTCATCTCGTTTCGCTCTCTTTCACCCTCCTTCTGCTCGTTTAGCTCTCTTTCACCCTCCTTCATCTCGTTTCGCTCTCTTTAACCCTCCTTCGTCTCGTTTCGCTCTCTTCCACCCTCCTTCGTCTCGTTTCGCCCTCTTTCACCCTCCTTCATCTCGGTTCGCTCTCTTTCACCTTCCTTCGTCTCGTTTCGCTCTCTTTCACCCTCCTTTGTCTCGATTCGCACTCTTTCACCTTCCTTCGCCTCGTTTCACTCTCTTTCACTCTCCTTCATCTCGTTTCGCTCTCTTTCACCCTCCTTCCTCTCGTTTCGCTCTCTTTCACCCTCCTTCATCTCGGTTCACTCTCCTTCACCCTCCTTCGTCTCGTTTCGCTCTCCCTCACCCTCCTTCCTCTCGTTTCGCTCTCTTCCACGCTCCTTCGTCTCGTTTCAGCCTCTTTCACCCTCCTTTGTCTCGTTTCGCTCTCTTTCACCCTCCTTCATTTCGTTTCGCTCTCTTTGACCCTCCTTCGTCTCGTTTCGCCCTCCTTCACCCTCCTTCGTCTCGTTTCGCTCTCTCTCACCCTCCTTCGTCTTGTTTCGCTGTCTTCCTCCCTCCTTCGTCTCGTTTCGCCTTCTTTCACCCTCCTTCGTCTCGTTTCGCTCTCTTTCCCCCTCCTTCGTCTCATTTTGTTCTCTTTCACCCTCCTTCATCTCGTTTCGCTCTCTTTCACCTTCCTTCGTCTCGTTTCGCTCTCTTTCACCTTCCTTCGTCTCGTTTCGCTCTCTTTCACCCTCCTTCATCTCGTTTCGCTCTCTTTCACCCTCCTTCGTCTCGTTTCGCTCTCTTTCACCCTCCTTCGTCTCGTTTCATTCTTTTTCACCCTTCTTCGCCTCGTTTTGCTCTCTTTCACCCTCCTTCGTCTCGTTTCGCTCACTTTCACCCTCCTTCGTCTCATATCGCTCTCTTCCACCCTCCTTCGTTTCGGTTCGCTCTCTTTCACCTTCCTTCGTGTCGTTTCGCTCTCTTTCACCCTCCTTCATCTCGTTTCGCTCTCTTTGACCCTCCTTCGCCTCGTTTCGCTCTCTATCACCCTCCTTCGTCTCTTTTCACTCTCTTTCACCCTCCTTCGTCTCTTTTCACTCTCTTTCACCCTCCTTCGTCTCGTTTCGCTCTCTTCCACCCTCCTTCGTCTCATTTCGCCTTCCTTCACCCTCCTTCATCTCGTTTCGCTCTCTTTCACCCTCCTTCGTCTCATTTCGCTCTCTTTCACACTCCTTAGTCTCGTTTCGCTATCTCTCACACTCCTTCGTCTCGTTTCGCTCTCTTCCACACTCCTTCGTCTGGTTTCGCTCTCTCTCACCCTCCTTCGTCTCGTTTCGGCTTCTTTCACCCTCCTTCGTATCGTTTCGCTCTCTTTCCCCCTCCTTCGTCTCGTTTCGCTCTCTTTCACCCTCCTTCATCTCGTTTCGCTCTCTTTCACCCACCTTCGCTTCGTTTCGCACACTTTCACCCTCCTTTGTCTCGTTTCACTCTCTTTCAACCTCCTTCATCTCGTTTAGCTCTCTTTCACCTTCCTTCGTCTCGTTTCGCTCTCTTTCACCCTCCTTCGTCTCGTTTCGCTCTCTTTCACCCTCCTTCGTCTCGTTTAGCTCTCTTTCACACTCCTTCGTCTCGTTTCACTCTTTTTCACCCTCCTTCGTCTCGTTTCGCTCTCTTGCACCCTCCTTCGTCTCGTTTCGCTCTCTTCCACCCTTCTTCGTCTCGTTTCGCGCTCTTTCACCCTCCTTCGGCTCGTTTCGCACTCTTTCACCCTCCTTTGTCTCGTTTCGCTCTCTTTCACTCTCCTTCGTCTCGTTTCGCTCTCTTCCACCCTCCTTCATCTCGTTTCGCCCTCGATCACCCTCCTTCGTCTCGTTTCGCTCTCTTTCACCATCCTTTGTCTCGTTTCGCTCTCTTTCACCCTCCTTCGTCTCGTTTCGCTATCTCTCACCCTCCTTCGTCTCGTTTCGCTCTCTTCCACCGTCCTTCGTCTCGTTTCGCTCTCTCTCACCCTCCTTCGTCTCGTTTCACTCTTTTTCACCCTCCTTCGTCTCGTTTCGCTCTCTTTCACCCTCCTTCGTCTCGTTTCGCTCTCTTTCACCCTCCTTCGTCTCGTATCGCTCTCTTACACCCTCCTTCGTTTCGGTTCGCTCTCTTTCACCTTCCTTCGTGTCGTTTCGCTCTCTTTCACCCTCCTTCATCTCGTTTCGCTCTCTTTGACCCTCCTTCGCCTCGTTTCGCTCTCTATCACCCTCCTTCGTCTCTTTTCACTCTCTTTCAGCCTCCTTCTTCTCTTTTCACTCTCTTTCACCCTCCTTCGTCTCGTTTCGCTCTCTTCCACCCTCCTTCGTCTCGTTTCGCCTTCCTTCACCCTCCTTCATCTCGTTTCGCTCTCTTTCACCCTCCTTCGTCTCATTTCGCTCTCTTTCACACTCCTTCGTCTCGTTTCGCTATCTCTCACACTCCTTCATCTCGTTTCGCTCCCTTCCACACTCCTTCGTCTGGTTTCGCTCTCTCTCACCCTTCTTCGTCTCGTTTCGCTGTCTTCCTCCCTCCTTCGTCTCGTTTCGGCTTCTTTCACCCTCCTTCGTATCGTTTCGCTCTCTTTCCCCCTCCTTCGTCTCGTTTCGTTGTCTTTCACCCTCCTTCGTCTCGTTTCGCTCTCTTTGACCTTCCTTCGCTTCGTTTCGCACTCTTTCACCCTCCTTTGTCTCGTTTCACTCTCTTTCACCCTCCTTCATCTCGTTTTGCTCTCTTTCACCTTCCTTCGTCTCGTTTCGCTCTCTTTCACCCTCCTTCGTCTCGTTTCGCTCTCTTTCACCCTCCTTCGTCTCGTTTAGCTCTCTTTCACCCTCCTTCGTCTCGTTTCACTCTTTTTCACCCTCCTTTGTCTCGTTTCGCTCTCTTTCACCCTCCTTCGTCTCGTTTCGCTCTCTTCCACCCTTCTTCGTCTCGTTTCGTGCTCTTTCACCCTCCTTCGGCTCGTTTCGCACTCTTTCACCCTCCTTTGTCTCGTTTCGCTCTCTTTCACTCTCCTTCGTCTCGTTTCGCTCTCTTCCACCCTCCTTCGTCTCGTTTCGCCCTCCTTCACCCCCCTTCGTCTCGTTTCGCCCTCTTTCACCATCCTTCGTCTCGTTTCGCTCTCTTTCACCCTCCTTCGTCTCGTTTCGATATCTCTCACCCTCCTTCGTCTCGTTTCGCTCTCTTCCACCGTCCTTCGTCTCGTTTCGCTCTCTCTCACCCTCCTTCGTCTCGTTTCGCTGTCTTCCTCCCTCCTTCGTCTCGTTTCGCCTTCCTTCTCCCTCCTTCATCTCGTTTTGCCCTCTCTCACCCTTCTTCGTCTCGTTTCGCTCTCTTTCACCCTCCTTCGTCTCCTTTCGCTCTCTTTCACCCTCCTTCGTCTCGTTTCGCTCTCTTTCGCTCTCCTTCGTCTCGTTTCGCTCTCTTCCACCCTCCTTCGTCTCGTTTCGCTCTCTTTCACCCTCCTTCGGCTCGTTTCGCTCTCTTTCTCCCTCCTTCATCTCGTTTCGCTCTCTTTCACCCTCCTTCGGCTCGTTTTGCTCTCTTTCACCCTCCTTCATCTCGTTTCGCTCTCTTTCATCCTCCTTCGTCGCGGTTCGCTCTCTTTCACCTTCCTTCGTCTCGTTTCGCTCTCTTTCACCCTCCTTTGTCTCGATTCGCACTCTTTCACCTTCCTTCGCCTCGTTTCACTCTCTTTCACCCTCCTTTGTCTGGTTTCGCCCTCTTTCACCCTCCTTCGTCTCGGTTCGCTCTCTTTCACCTTCCTTCGTCTCGTTTCGCTCTCTTTCACCCTCCTTTGTCTAGATTCGCACCCTTTCAACTTCCTTCGCCTCATTTCCCTCTCTTAAACCCTCCTTCATCTCGTTTCGCTCTCTTTCACCCTCCTTCGTCTCGTTTCACTCTCTTTCGCCCTCCTTCATCTCGTTTTGCTCTCTTTCACCCTCCTTCGTCTCGTTTCACTCTCTTTCACCCTCCTTCATCTCGTTTCGCTCTCTTTCACCCTCCTTCGTCTCGTTTCGCTCCCTTCCACCCTCCTTCGTCTCGTTTCGCCCTCTTTCACCCTCCTTCATCTCGGTTCGCTCTCTTTCACCTTCCTTCGTCTCGTTTCGCTCTCTTTCACCCTCCTTTGTCTCGATTCGCACTCTTTCACCTTCCTTCGCCTCGTTTCACTCTCTTTCACTCTCCTTCATCTCGTTTCGCTCTCTTTCACCCTCCTTCCTCTCGTTTCGCTCTCTTTCACCCTCCTTCGTCTCGGTTCACTCTCCTTCACCCTCCTTCGTCTCGTTTCGCTCTCCCTCACCCTCCTTCCTCTCGTTTCGCTCTCTTCCACGCTCCTTAGTCTCGTTTCAGCCTCTTTCACCCTCCTTTGTCTCGTTTCGCTCTCTTTCACCCTCCTTCATCTCGTTTCGCTCTCTTTCACCCTCCTTCGTCTCGTATCACTCTCTTCCACCCTCCTTCGTTTCGGTTCGCTCTCTTTCACCTTCCTTCGTGTCGTTTCGCTCTCTTTCACCCTCCTTCATCTCGTTTCGCTCTCTTTGACCCTCCTTCGCCTCGTTTCGCTCTCTATCACCCTCCTTCGTCTCTTTTCACTCTCTTTCACCCTCCTTCATCTCTTTTCACTCTCTTTCTCCCTCCTTCGTCTCGTTTCGCTCTCTTCCACCCTCCTTCGTCTCATTTCGCCTTCCTTCACCCTCCTTCATCTCGTTTCGCTCTCTTTCACCCTCCTTCGTCTCATTTCGCTCTCTTTCACACTCCTTAGTCTTGTTTCGCTATCTCTCACACTCCTTCGTCTCGTTTCGTTCTCTTTCACACTCCTTCGTCTGGTTTCGCTCTCTCTCACCCTTCTTCGTCTCGTTTCGCTGTCTTCCTCCCTCCTTCGTCTCGTTTCGGCTTCTTTCACCCTCCTTCGTATCGTTTCGCTCTCTTTCCCCCTCCTTCGTCTCGTTTCGTTCTCTTTCACCCTCCTTCGTCTCGTTTCGCTCCATTTCACCTTCCTTCGCTTCGTTTCGCACACTTTCACCCTCCTTTGTCTCGTTTCACTCTCTTTCACCCTTCTTCATCTCGTTTAGCTCTCTTTCACCTTCCTTCGTCTCGTTTCGCTCTCTTTCACCCTCCTTCGTCTCGTTTCGCTTTCTTTCACCCTCCTTTGTCTCGTTTCACTCTCTTTCACCCTTCTTCATCTCGTTTAGCTCTCTTTCACCTTCCTTCGTCTCGTTTCGCTCTCTTTCACCCTCCTTCGTCTCGTTTCGCTTTCTTTCACCCTCCTTCGTCTCGTTTCGTTCTCTTTCACCCTCCTTCGTCTCGTTTCGCTCTCTTTGACCTTCCTTCGCTTCGTTTCGCACTCTTTCACCCTCCTTTGTCTCGTTTCACTCTCTTTCACCCTCCTTCATCTCGTTTTGCTCTCTTTCACCTTCCTTCGTCTCGTTTCGCTCTCTTTCACCCTCCTTCGTCTCGTTTCGCTCTCTTTCACCCTCCTTCGTCTCGTTTAGCTCTCTTTCACCCTCCTTCGTCTCGTTTCACTCTTTTTCACCCTCCTTCGTCTCGTTTCGCTCTCTTTCACCCTCCTTCGTCTCGTTTCGCTCTCTTCCACCCTTCTTCGTCTCGTTTCGCGCTCTTTCACCCTCCTTCGGCTCGTTTTGCACTCTTTCACCCTCCTTTGTCTCGTTTCGCTCTCTTTCACTCTCCTTCGTCTCGTTTCGCTCTCTTCCACCCTCCTTCGTCTCGTTTCGCCCTCCTTCACCCTCCTTCGTCTCGTTTCGCTCTCTTTCACCATCCTTCGTCTCGTTTCGCTCTCTTTCACCCTCCTTCGTCTCGTTTCGCTATCTCTCACCCTCCTTCGTCTCGTTTCGCTCTCTTCCACCGCCCTTCATCCCGTTTCGCTCTCTCTCACCCTCCTTCGTCTCGTTTCGCTGTCTTCCTCCCTCCTTCGTCTCGATTCGCCTTCCTTCACCCTCCTTCATCTAGTTTTGCCCTCTCTCACCCTTCTTCGTCTCGTTTCGCTCTCTTTCACCCTCCTTCGTCTCCTTTCGCTCTCTTTCACCCTCCTTCGTCTCCTTTCGCTCTCTTTCGCCCTCCTTCGTCTCGTTTCGCTCTCTTCCACCCTCCTTCGTCTCGTTTCGCTCTCTTTCACCCTCCTTCGGCTCGTTTCGCTCTCTTTGACCCTCCTTCATCTCGTTTCGCTCTCTTTCACCCTCCTTCGTCTCGATTCGCTCTCTTTCACCTTCCTTCGTCTCGTTTCGCTCTCTTTCACCCTCCTTTGTCTAGATTCGCACTCTTTCAACTTCCTTCGCCTCATTTCCCTCTCTTTCACCCTCCTTCATCTCATTTCGCTCTCTTTCACCCTCCTTCGTCTCGTTTCACTCTCTTTCACCCTCCTTCGTCTCATTTCGCCTTCCTTCACCCTCCTTCATCTCGTTTCGCTCTCTTTCACCCTCCTTCGTCTCATTTCGCTCTCTTTCACACTCCTTAGTCTCGTTTCGCTGTCTCTCACACTCCTTCGTCTCGTTTCGCTCTCTTCCACACTCCTTCGTCTGGTTTCGCTCTCTCTCACCCTTCTTCGTCTCGTTTCGCTGTCTTCCTCCCTCCTTCGTCTCGTTTCGGCTTCTTTCACCCTCCTTCGTATCGTTTCGCTCTCTTTCCCCCTCCTTCGTCTCGTTTCGTTCTCTTTCACCCTCCTTCGTCTCGTTTCGCTCCATTTCACCTTCCTTCGCTTCGTTTCGCACACTTTCACCCTCCTTTGTCTCGTTTCACTCTCTTTCACCCTTCTTCATCTCGTTTAGCTCTCTTTCACCTTCCTTCGTCTCGTTTCGCTCTCTTTCACCCTCCTTCGTCTCGTTTCGCTCTCTTTCACCCTCCTTCGTCTCGTTTAGCTCTCTTTCACCCTCCTTCGTCTCGTTTCACTCTGTTTCACCCTCCTTCGTCTCGTTTCGCTCTCTTTCACCCTCCTTCGTGTCGTTTCGCTCTCTTCCACCCTTCTTCGTCTCGTTTCGCGCTCTTTCACCCTTCTTCGTCTCGTTTCAGCCTCTTTCACCCTCCTTCGTCTCGTTTCCCCCTCCTTCACCCTCCTTCGTCTCGTTTCGCTCTCTCTCTCACCCTCCTTCGTCTCGTTTCGCTGTCTTCCTCCCTCCTTTGTCTCGTTTCGATCTCTTTCACCCTCCTTCATCTCGTTTAGCTCTCTTTCACCTTCCTTCGTCTCGTTTCGCTCTCTTTCACCCTCCTTCGTCTCGTTTCGCTCTCTTTCACACTCCTTCATCTCGTTTCGCTCTCTTTCACCCTCCTTCGTCTCGTTTAGCTCTCTTTCACCCTCCTTCGTCTCGTATCGCTCTCTTCCACCCTCCTTCGTTTCGGTTCGCTCTCTTTCACCTTCCTTCGTCTCGTTTCGCTCTCTTTCACCCTCCTTCGTCTCGTTTCGCTCTCTTTCACCCTCCTTCGTCTCGTATCGCTCTCTTCCACCCTCCTTCGTTTCGGTTCGCTCTCTTTCACCTTCCTTCGTCTCGTTTCGCTCTCTTTCACCCTCCTTTATCTCGAATCGCAATCTTTCACCTTCCTTCGTCTCGTTTCACTCTCTTTCACCCTTCTTCGTCTCGTTTCGCTCTCTTTCATCCTCCTTCGTCTCGTTTCGCTCTCTTTCACCCTCCTTCGTCTCGTTTCACTCTCTTTCACCCTCCTTCATCTCGTTTCGCTCTCCCTCACCCTCCTTACTCTCGTTTCGCTCTCTTCCACCCTCCTTCGTCTCGTTTCAGCCTCTTTCACCCTCCTTTGTCTCGTTTCGCTCTCTTTCACCCTCCTTCTGCTCGTTTAGCTCTCTTTCTCACTCCTTCATCTCGTTTCGCTCTCTTTCACCCTCCTTCGTCTCGTATCGCTCTCTTCCACCCTCCTTCGTTTCGGTTCGCTCTCTTTCACCTTCCTTCGTCTCGTTTCGCTCTCTTTCACCCTCCTTTATCTCGATTCGCAATCTTTCACCTTCCTTCGTCTCGTTTCACTCTCTTTCACCCTCCTTCGTCTCGTTTCGCTCTCTTTCACTCTCCTTCATCTCGTTTCGCTCTCTTTCACCCTCCTTCCTCTCGTTTCGCTCTCTTTCACCCTCCTTCGTCTCGGTTCACTCTCCTTCACCCTCCTTCGTCTCGTTTCGCTCTCCCTCACCCTCCTTCCTCTCGTTTCGCTCTCTTCCACGCTCCTTAGTCTCGTTTCAGCCTCTTTCACCCTCCTTTGTCTCGTTTCGCTCTCTTTCACCCTCCTTCATCTCGTTTCGCTCTCTTTCACCCTCCTTCGTCTCGTATCACTCTCTTCCACCCTCCTTCGTTTCGGTTCGCTCTCTTTCACCTTCCTTCGTGTCGTTTCGCTCTCTTTCACCCTCCTTCATCTCGTTTCGCTCTCTTTGACCCTCCTTCGCCTCGTTTCGCTCTCTATCACCCTCCTTCGTCTCTTTTCACTCTCTTTCACCCTCCTTCATCTCTTTTCACTCTCTTTCACCCTCCTTCGTCTCGTTTCGCTCTCTTCCACCCTCCTTCGTCTCATTTCGCCTTCCTTCACCCTCCTTCATCTCGTTTCGCTCTCTTTCACCCTCCTTCGTCTCATTTCGCTCTCTTTCACACTCCTTAGTCTTGTTTCGCTATCTCTCACACTCCTTCGTCTCGTTTCGCTCTCTTCCACACTCCTTCGTCTGGTTTCGCTCTCTCTCACCCTTCTTCGTCTCGTTTCGCTGTCTTCCTCCCTCCTTCGTCTCGTTTCGGCTTCTTTCACCCTCCTTCGTATCGTTTCGCTCTCTTTCCCCCTCCTTCGTCTCGTTTCGTTCTCTTTCACCCTCCTTCGTCTCGTTTCGCTCCATTTCACCTTCCTTCGCTTCGTTTCGCACACTTTCACCCTCCTTTGTCTCGTTTCACTCTCTTTCACCCTTCTTCATCTCGTTTAGCTCTCTTTCACCTTCCTTCGTCTCGTTTCGCTCTCTTTCACCCTCCTTCGTCTCGTTTCGCTTTCTTTCACCCTCCTTTGTCTCGTTTCACTCTCTTTCACCCTTCTTCATCTCGTTTAGCTCTCTTTCACCTTCCTTCGTCTCGTTTCGCTCTCTTTCACCCTCCTTCGTCTCGTTTCGCTTTCTTTCACCCTCCTTCGTCTCGTTTAGCTCTCTTTCACCCTCCTTCGTCTCGTTTCACTCTTTTTCACCCTCCTTCGTCTCGTTTCGCTCTCTTTCACCCTCCTTCGTCTCGTTTCGCTCTCTTCCACCCTTCTTCGTCTCGTTTCGCGCTCTTTCACCCTCCTTCGGCTCGTTTTGCACTCTTTCACCCTCCTTTGTCTCGTTTCGCTCTCTTTCACTCTCCTTCGTCTCGTTTCACTCTCTTCCACCCTCCTTCGTCTCGTTTCGCCCTCCTTCACCCTCCTTCGTCTCGTTTCGCTCTCTTTCACCATCCTTCGTCTCGTTTCGCTCTCTTTCACCCTCCTTCGTCTCGTTTCGCTATCTCTCACCCTCCTTCGTCTCGTTTCGCTCTCTTCCACCGCCCTTCATCCCGTTTCGCTCTCTCTCACCCTCCTTCGTCTCGTTTCGCTGTCTTCCTCCCTCCTTCGTCTCGATTCGCCTTCCTTCACCCTCCTTCATCTAGTTTTGCCCTCTCTCACCCTTCTTCGTCTCGTTTCGCTCTCTTTCACCCTCCTTCGTCTCCTTTCGCTCTCTTTCACCCTCCTTCGTCTCCTTTCGCTCTCTTTCGCCCTCCTTCGTCTCGTTTCGCTCTCTTCCACCCTCCTTCGTCTCGTTTCGCTCTCTTTCACCCTCCTTCGGCTCGTTTCGCTCTCTTTGACCCTCCTTCATCTCGTTTCGCTCTCTTTCACCCTCCTTCGTCTCGATTCGCTCTCTTTCACCTTCCTTCGTCTCGTTTCGCTCTCTTTCACCCTCCTTTGTCTAGATTCGCACTCTTTCAACTTCCTTCGCCTCATTTCCCTCTCTTTCACCCTCCTTCATCTCATTTCGCTCTCTTTCACCCTCCTTCGTCTCGTTTCACTCTCTTTCACCCTCCTTCGTCTCATTTCGCCTTCCTTCACCCTCCTTCATCTCGTTTCGCTCTCTTTCACCCTCCTTCGTCTCATGTCGCTCTCTTTCACACTCCTTAGTCTCGTTTCGCTATCTCTCACACTCCTTCGTCTCGTTTCGCTCTCTTCCACACTCCTTCGTCTGGTTTCGCTCTCTCTCACCCTTCTTCGTCTCGTTTCGCTGTCTTCCTCCCTCCTTCGTCTCGTTTCGGCTTCTTTCACCCTCCTTCGTATCGTTTCGCTCTCTTTCCCCCTCCTTCGTCTCGTTTCGTTCTCTTTCACCCTCCTTCGTCTCGTTTCGCTCCATTTCACCTTCCTTCGCTTCGTTTCGCACACTTTCACCCTCCTTTGTCTCGTTTCACTCTCTTTCACCCTTCTTCATCTCGTTTAGCTCTCTTTCACCTTCCTTCGTCTCGTTTCGCTCTCTTTCACCCTCCTTCGTCTCGTTTCGCTCTCTTTCACCCTCCTTCGTCTCGTTTAGCTCTCTTTCACCCTCCTTCGTCTCGTTTCACTCTGTTTCACCCTCCTTCGTCTCGTTTCGTTCTCTTTCACCCTCCTTCGTGTCGTTTCGCTCTCTTCCACCCTTCTTCGTCTCGTTTCGCGCTCTTTCACCCTTCTTCGTCTCGTTTCAGCCTCTTTCACCCTCCTTCGTCTCGTTTCCCCCTCCTTCACCCTCCTTCGTCTCGTTTCGCTCTCTCTCACCCTCCTTCGTCTCGTTTCGCTGTCTTCCTCCCTCCTTTGTCTCGTTTCGATCTCTTTCACCCTCCTTCATCTCGTTTAGCTCTCTTTCACCTTCCTTCGTCTCGTTTCGCTCTCTTTCACCCTCCTTCGTCTCGTTTCGCTCTCTTTCACACTCCTTCATCTCGTTTCGCTCTCTTTCACCCTCCTTCGTCTCGTTTAGCTCTCTTTCACCCTCCTTCGTCTCGTATCGCTCTCTTCCACCCTCCTTCGTTTCGGTTCGCTCTCTTTCACCTTCCTTCGTCTCGTTTCGCTCTCTTTCACCCTCCTTCGTCTCGTTTCGCTCTCTTTCACCCTCCTTCGTCTCGTATCGCTCTCTTCCACCCTCCTTCGTTTCGGTTCGCTCTCTTTCACCTTCCTTCGTCTCGTTTCGCTCTCTTTCACCCTCCTTTATCTCGATTCGCAATCTTTCACCTTCCTTCGTCTCGTTTCACTCTCTTTCACCCTCCTTCGTCTCGTTTCGCTCTCTTTCACCCTCCTTCGTCTCGTTTCACTCTCTTTCACCCTCCTTCGTCTCATTTCGTTCTCTTCCACCCTCCTTCGTCTCGTTTCGCCCTCCTTCACCCTTCTTCGTCTCGTTTCGCTCTCTTTCACCCTCCTTCGTCTCGTTTCGCTCTCTTTCACCCTCCTTCATTTCGTTTCGCTCTCTTTGACCCTCCTTCGTCTCGTTTCACCCTCCTTCACCCTCCTTCGTCTCGTTTCGCTCTCTCTCACCCTCCTTCGTCTCGTTTCGCTGTCTTCCTCCCTCCTTCGTCTCGTTTCGCCTTCTTTCACCCTCCTTCGTCTCGTTTCACTCTCTTTCCCCCTCCTTCGTCTCATTTTGTTCTCTTTCACCCTCCTTCGTCTCGTTTCGCTCTCTTTCAGCTTCCTTCGTCTCGTTTCGCTCTCTTTCACACTCCTTCATCTCGTTTCGCTCTCTTTCACCCTCCTTCGTCTCGTTTAGCTCTCTTTCACCCTCCTTCGTCTCGTTTCACACCTTTTCACCCTCCTTCGTCTCGTTTCGCTCTCTTTCACCCTCCTTCGTCTCGTTTCGCTCTCTTTCAGCCTCCTTCGTCTCGTATCGCTCTCTTCCACGCTCCTTCATTTCGGTTCGATTTCTTTCACCTTCCTTCGTCTCGTTTCGCTCTCTTTCACCCTCCTTCATTTCGTTTCGCTATCTTTGACCCTCCTTCGTCTCGTTTCACCCTCCTTCACCCTCCTTCGTCTCGTTTCGCTCTCTCTCACCCTCCTTCGTCTCGTTTCGCTGTCTTCCTCCCTCCTTCGTCTCGTTTCGCCTTCTTTCACCCTCCTTCGTCTCGTTTCGCTCTCTTTCCCCCTCCTTCGTCTCATTTTGTTCTCTTTCACCCTCCTTCGTCTCGTTTCGCTCTCTTTCAGCTTCCTTCGCCTCGTTTCGCTCTCTTTCACCCTCCTTTGTCTCGTTTCGATCTCTTTCACCCTCCTTCATCTCGTTTAGCTCTCTTTCACCTTCCTTCGTCTCGTTTCGCTCTCTTTCACCCTCCTTCGTCTCGTTTCGCTCTCTTTCACACTCCTTCATCTAGTTTCGCACTTTTTCACCCTCCTTCGTCTCGTTTCGCTCTCTTTCACCCTCCTTCGTCTCGTTTAGCTCTCTTTCACCCTCCTTCGTCTCGTATCGCTCTCTTCCACCCTCCTTCGTTTCGGTTCGCTCTCTTTCACCTTCCTTCGTCTCGTTTCGCTCTCTTTCACCCTCCTTCGTCTCGTTTCGCTCTCTTTCACCCTCCTTCGTCTCGTATCGCTCTCTTCCACCCTCCTTCGTTTCGGTTCGCTCTCTTTCACCTTCCTTCGTCTCGTTTCGCTCTCTTTCACCCTCCTTTATCTCGATTCGCAATCTTTCACCTTCCTTCGTCTCGTTTCACTCTCTTTCACCCTCCTTCGTCTCGTTTCGCTCTCTTTCACCCTCCTTCGTCTCGTTTCACTCTCTTTCACCCTCCTTCGTCTCATTTCGTTCTCTTCCACCCTCCTTCGTCTCGTTTCGCCCTCCTTCACCCTTCTTCGTCTCGTTTCGCTCTCTTTCACCCTCCTTCGTCTCGTTTCGCTCTCTTTCACCCTCCTTCATTTCGTTTCGCTCTCTTTGACCCTCCTTCGTCTCGTTTCACCCTCCTTCACCCTCCTTCGTCTCGTTTCGCTCTCTCTCACCCTCCTTCGTCTCGTTTCGCTGTCTTCCTCCCTCCTTCGTCTCGTTTCGCCTTCTTTCACCCTCCTTCGTCTCGTTTCACTCTCTTTCCCCCTCCTTCGTCTCATTTTGTTCTCTTTCACCCTCCTTCGTCTCGTTTCGCTCTCTTTCAGCTTCCTTCGTCTCGTTTCGCTCTCTTTCACACTCCTTCATCTCGTTTCGCTCTCTTTCACCCTCCTTCGTCTCGTTTAGCTCTCTTTCACCCTCCTTCGTCTCGTTTCACACCTTTTCACCCTCCTTCGTCTCGTTTCGCTCTCTTTCACCCTCCTTCGTCTCGTTTCGCTCTCTTTCAGCCTCCTTCGTCTCGTATCGCTCTCTTCCACGCTCCTTCATTTCGGTTCGATTTCTTTCACCTTCCTTCGTCTCGTTTCGCTCTCTTTCACCCTCCTTCATTTCGTTTCGCTATCTTTGACCCTCCTTCGTCTCGTTTCACCCTCCTTCACCCTCCTTCGTCTCGTTTCGCTCTCTCTCACCCTCCTTCGTCTCGTTTCGCTGTCTTCCTCCCTCCTTCGTCTCGTTTCGCCTTCTTTCACCCTCCTTCGTCTCGTTTCGCTCTCTTTCCCCCTCCTTCGTCTCATTTTGTTCTCTTTCACCCTCCTTCGTCTCGTTTCGCTCTCTTTCAGCTTCCTTCGCCTCGTTTCGCTCTCTTTCACCCTCCTTTGTCTCGTTTTGATCTCTTTCACCCTCCTTCATCTCGTTTAGCTCTCTTTCACCTTCCTTCGTCTCGTTTCGCTCTCTTTCACCCTCCTTCGTCTCGTTTCGCTCTCTTTCACACTCCTTCATCTAGTTTCGCACTTTTTCACCCTCCTTCGTCTCGTTTCGCTCTCTTTCACCCTCCTTCGTCTCGTTTCGCTCTCTTTCAGCCTCCTTCGTCTCGTATCGCTCTCTTCCACGCTCCTTCATTTCGGATCGATTTCTTTCACCTTCCTTCGTCTCGTTTCGCTCTCTTTCACCCTCCTTTATCTCGATTCGCAATCTTTCACCTACCTTCGTCTCGTTTCACTCTCTTTCACCCTCCTTCGTCTCGTTTCGCTCTCTTTCACCCTCCTTCGTCTCGTTTCGCTCTCTTTCACCCTCCTTCGTCTCATTTCACTCTCTTTCACCCTCCTTCATCTCGTTTCGCTCTCCCTCACCCTCCTTCCTCTCGTTTCGCTCTCTTCCACCCTCCTTCGTCTCGTTTCAGCCTCTTTCACCCTCCTTTGTCTCGTTTCAGCCTCTTTCACCCTCCTTCGTCTCGTTTCCCCCTCCTTCACCCTCCTTAGTCTCGTTTCGCTCTCTCTCACCCTCCTTCGTCTCGTTTCGCTGTCTTCCTCCCTCCTTTGTCTCGTTTCGATCTCTTTCACCCTCCTTCATCTCGTTTAGCTCTCTTTCACCTTCCTTCGTCTCGTTTCGCTCTCTTTCACCCTCCTTCGTCTCGTTTCGCTCTCTTTCACACTCCTTCATCTCGTTTCGCTCTCTTTCACCCTCCTTCGTCTCGTTTAGCTCTCTTTCACCCTCCTTTGTCTCGTTTCACTCTTTTTCACCCTCCTTCGTCTCGTTTCGCTCTCTTTCACCCTCCTTCGTCTCGTTTCGCTCTCTTTCACCCTCCTTCGTCTCGTATCGCTCTCTTCCACCCTCCTTCGTTTCGGTTCGCTCTCTTTCACCTTCCTTCGTCTCGTTTCGCTCTCTTTCACCCTCCTTTATCTCGATTCGCAATCTTTCACCTTCCTTCGTCTCGTTTCACTCTCTTTCACCTTTCTTCGTCTCGTTTCGCTCTCTTTCATCCTCCTTCGTCTCGTTTCGCTCTCTTTCACCCTCCTTGTCTCGTTTCACTCTCTTTCACCCTCCTTCATCTCGTTTCGCTCTCCCTCACCCTCCTTACTCTCGTTTCGCTCTCTTCCAACCTCCTTCGTCTCGTTTCAGCCTCTTTCACCCTCCTTTGTCTCGTTTCGCTCTCTTTCACCCTCCTTCTGCTCGTTTAGCTCTCTTTCACACTCCTTCATCTCGTTTCGCTCTCTTTCACCCTCCTTCGTCTCGTATCGCTCTCTTCCACCCTCCTTCGTTTCGGTTCGCTCTCTTTCACCTTCCTTCGTCTCGTTTCGCTCTCTTTCACCCTCCTTTATCTCGATTCGCAATCTTTCACCTTCCTTCGTCTCGTTTCACTCTCTTTCACCCTCCTTGGTCTCGTTTCTCTCTCTTTCACCCTCCTTCGTCTCGTTTCACTCTCTTTCACCCTCCTTCGTCTCGTTTCGCTCTCTTCCACCCTCCTTCGTCTCGTTTCGCCCTCCTTCACCCTTCTTCGTCTCGTTTCGCTCTCTTTCACCCTCCTTCGTCTCGTTTCGCTCTCTTTCACCCTCCTTCATTTCGTTTCGCTCTCTTTGACCCTCCTTCGTCTCGTTTCACCCTCCTTCACCATCCTTCGTCTCGTTTCGCTCTCTCTCACCCTCCTTCGTCTCGTTTCGCTGTCTTCCTCCCTCCTTCGTCTCGTTTCGCCTTCTTTCACCCTCCTTCGTCTCGTTTCGCTCTCTTTCCCCCTCCTTCGTCTCATTTTGTTCTCTTTCACCCTCCTTCGTCTCGTTTCGCTCTCTTTCAGCTTCCTTCGCCTCGTTTCGCTCTCTTTCACCCTCCTTTGTCTCGTTTCGATCTCTTTCACCCTCCTTCATCTCGTTTAGCTCTCTTTCACCTTCCTTCGTCTCGTTTCGCTCTCTTTCACCCTCCTTCGTCTCGTTTCGCTCTCTTTCACACTCCTTCATCTCGTTTCGCTCTCTTTCACCCTCCTTCGTCTCGTTTAGCTCTCTTTCACCCTCCTTCGTCTCGTTTCACACCTTTGCACCCTCCTTCGTCTCGTTTCGCTCTCTTTCACCGTCCTTCGTCTCGTTTCACCCTCCTTCACCCTCCTTCGTCTCGTTTCGCTCTCTCTCACCCTCCTTCGTCTCGTTTCGCTGTCTTCCTCCCTCCTTCGTCTCGTTTCGCCTTCTTTCACCCTCCTTCGTCTCGTTTCGCTCTCTTTCCCCCTCCTTCGTCTCATTTTGTTCTCTTTCACCCTCCTTCGTCTCGTTTCGCTCTCTTTCAGCTTCCTTCGCCTCGTTTCGCACTCTTTCACCCTCCTTTGTCTCGTTTCGATCTGATTCACCCTCCTTCATCTCGTTTAGCTCTCTTTCACCTTCCTTCGTCTCGTTTCGCTCTCTTTCACCCTCCTTCGTCTCGTTTCGCTCTCTTTCACACTCCTTCATCTCGTTTCGCTCTCATGCACCCTCCTTCGTCTCGTTTAGCTCTCTTTCACCCTCCTTCGTCTCGTTTCACACTTTTTCACCCTCCTTCGTCTCGTTTCGCTCTCTTTCACCCTCCTTCGTCTCGTTTCGCTCTCTTTCAGCCTCCTTCGTCTCGTATCGCTCTCTTCCACGCTCCTTCATTTCGGATCGATTTCTTTCACCTTCCTTCGTCTCGTTTCACTCTCTTTCACCCTCCTTCGTCTCGTTTCGCTCTCTTTCACCCTCCTTCGTCCTCGTTTCGCTCTCTTTCACCCTCCTTCGTCTCATTTCACTCTCTTTCACCCTGCTTCATCTCGTTTCGCTCTCCCTCACCCTCCTTCCTCTCGTTTCGCTCTCTTCCACCCTCCTTTGTCTCGTTTCAGCCTCTTTCACCCTCCTTTGTCTCGTTTCGCTCTCTTTCACCCTCCTTCATCTCGTTTCGCTCTCTTTGACCCTCCTTCGCCTTGTTTCGCTCTCTTTCACCCTCCTTCGTCTCTTTTCACTCTCTTTCACCCTCCTTCGTCTCGTTTCGCTCTCTTCCACCCTCCTTCGTCTCGTTTCACTCTTTTTCACCCTCCGTCGTCTCGTTTCGCTCTCTTTCACCCTCCTTCGTCTCGTTTCGCTATCTTTCACCCCCCTTCGTCTCGTATCGCTCTCTTCCACGCTCCTTCATTTCGGATCGATTTCTTTCACCTTCCTTCGTCTCGTTTCACTCTCTTTCACCCTCCTTTATCTCGATTCGCAATCTTTCACCTTCCTTCGTCTCGTTTCACTCTCTTTCACCCTCCTTCGTCTCGTTTCGCTCTCTTTCACCCTCCTTCGTCTCGTTTCGCTCTCTTTCACCCTCCTTCGTCTCATTTCACTCTCTTTCACCCTCCTTCATCTCGTTTCGCTCTCCCTCACCCTCCTTCCTCTTGTTTCGCTCTCTGCCACCCTCCTTCGTCTCGTTTCACTCTCTTTCACCCTCCTTCGTCTCGTTTCGCTCTCTTCCACCCTCCTTCGTCTCGTATCGCCCTCCTTCACCCTTCTTCGTCTCGTTTCGCTCTCTTTCACCCTCCTTCGTCTCGTTTCGCTCTCTTTCACCCTCCTTCATTTCGTTTCGCTCTCTTTGACCCTCCTTCGTCTCGTTTCACCCTCCTTCACCATCCTTCGTCTCGTTTCGCTCTCTCTCACCCTCCTTCGTCTCGTTTCGCTGTCTTCCTCCCTCCTTCGTCTCGTTTCGCCTTCTTTCACCCTCCTTCGTCTCGTTTCGCTCTCTTTCCCCCTCCTTCGTCTCATTTTGTTCTCTTTCACCCTCCTTCGTCTCGTTTCGCTCTCTTTCAGCTTCCTTCGCCTCGTTTCGCTCTCTTTCACCCTCCTTTGTCTCGTTTCGATCTCTTTCACCCTCCTTCATCTCGTTTAGCTCTCTTTCACCTTCCTTCGTCTCGTTTCGCTCTCTTTCACCCTCCTTCGTCTCGTTTCGCTCTCTTTCACACTCCTTCATCTCGTTTCGCTCTCTTTCACCCTCCTTCGTCTCGTTTAGCTCTCTTTCACCCTCCTTCGTCTCGTTTCACACCTTTGCACCCTCCTTCGTCTCGTTTCGCTCTCTTTCACCGTCCTTCGTCTCGTTTCGCTCTCTTTCAGCCTCCTTCGTCTCGTATCGCTCTCTTCCACGCTCCTTCATTTCGGTTCGATTTCTTTCACCTTCCTTCGTCTCGTTTCGCTCTCTTTCACCCTCCTTCATTTCGTTTCGCTCTCTTTGACCCTCCTTCGTCTCGTTTCACCCTCCTTCACCCTCCTTCGTCTCGTTTCGCTCTCTCTCACCCTCCTTCGTCTCGTTTCGCTGTCTTCCTCCCTCCTTCGTCTCGTTTCGCCTTCTTTCACCCTCCTTCGTCTCGTTTCGCTCTCTTTCCCCCTCCTTCGTCTCATTTTGTTCTCTTTCACCCTCCTTCGTCTCGTTTCGCTCTCTTTCAGCTTCCTTCGCCTCGTTTCGCTCTCTTTCACCCTCCTTTGTCTCGTTTCGATCTCTTTCACCCTCCTTCATCTCGTTTAGCTCTCTTTCACCTTCCTTCGTCTCGTTTCGATCTCTTTCACCCTCCTTCATCTCGTTTCGCTCTCTTTCACCCTCCTTCGTCTCGTTTAGCTCTCTTTCACCCTCCTTCGTCTCGTTTCACACTTTTTCACCCTCCTTCGTCTCGTTTCGCTCTCTTTCACCCTCCTTCGTCTCGTTTCGCTCTCTTTCAGCCTCCTTCGTCTCGTATCGCTCTCTTCCACGCTCCTTCATTTCGGATCGATTTCTTTCACCTTCCTTCGTCTCGTTTCACTCTCTTTCACCCTCCTTCGCCTCGTTTCGCTCTCTTTCACCCTCCTTCGTCCTCGTTTCGCTCTCTTTAACCCTCCTTCGTCTCATTTCACTCTCTTTCACCCTGCTTCATCTCGTTTCGCTCTCCCTCACCCTCCTTCCTCTCGTTTCGCTCTCTTCCACCCTCCTTTGTCTCGTTTCAGCCTCTTTCACCCTCCTTTGTCTCGTTTCGCTCTCTTTCACCCTCCTTCATCTCGTTTCGCTATCTTTGACCCTCCTTCGCCTTGTTTCGCTCTCTTTCACCCTCCTTCGTCTCTTTTCACTCTCTTTCACCCTCCTTCGTCTCGTTTCGCTCTCTTCCACCCTCCTTCGTCTCGTTTCACTCTTTTTCACCCTCCTTCGTCTCGTTTCGCTCTCTTTCACACTCCTTCGTCTCGTTTCGCTATCTTTCACCCCCCTTCGTCTCGTATCGCTCTCTTCCACCCTCCTTCATTTCGGATCGATTTCTTTCACCTTCCTTCGTCTCGTTTCACTCTCTTTCACCCTCCTTTATCTCGATTCGCAATCTTTCACCTTCCTTCGTCTCGTTTCACTCTCTTTCACCCTCCTTCATCTCGTTTCGCTCTCTTTCACCCTCCTTCGTCTCGTTTCGCTCTCTTTCACCCTCCTTCGTCTCATTTCACTCTCTTTCACCCTCCTTCATCTCGTTTCGCTCTCCCTCACCCTCCTTCCTCTTGTTTCGCTCTCTTCCACCCTCCTTCGTCTCGTTTCAGCCACTTTCACCCTCCTTTGTCTCGTTTCAGCCTCTTTCACCCTCCTTCGTCTCGTTTCCCCCTCCTTCACCCTCCTTAGTCTCGTTTCGCTCTCTCTCACCCTCCTTCGTCTCGTTTCGCTGTCTTCCTCCCTCCTTTGTCTCGTTTCGATCTCTTTCACCCTCCTTCATCTCGTTTAGCTCTCTTTCACCTTCCTTCGTCTCGTTTCGCTCTCTTTCACCCTCCTTCGTCTCGTTTCGCTCTCTTTCACACTCCTTCATCTCGTTTCGCTCTCTTTCACCCTCCTTCGTCTCGTTTAGCTCTCTTTCACCCTCCTTTGTCTCGTTTCACTCTTTTTCACCCTCCTTCGTCTCGTTTCGCTCTCTTTCACCCTCCTTCGTCTCGTTTCGCTCTCTTTCACCCTCCTTCGTCTCGTATCGCTCTCTTCCACCCTCCTTCGTTTCGGTTCGCTCTCTTTCACCTTCCTTCGTCTCGTTTCGCTCTCTTTCACCCTCCTTTATCTCGATTCGCAATCTTTCACCTTCCTTCGTCTCGTTTCACTCTCTTTCACCCTTCTTCGTCTCGTTTCGCTCTCTTTCATCCTCCTTCGTCTCGTTTCGCTCTCTTTCACCCTCCTTCGTCTCGTTTCACTCTCTTTCACCCTCCTTCATCTCGTTTCGCTCTCCCTCACCCTCCTTACTCTCGTTTCGCTCTCTTCCACCCTCCTTCGTCTCGTTTCAGCCTCTTTCACCCTCCTTTGTCTCGTTTCGCTCTCTTTCACCCTCCTTCTGCTCGTTTAGCTCTCTTTCACACTCCTTCATCTCGTTTCGCTCTCTTTCACCCTCCTTCGTCTCGTATCGCTCTCTTCCACCCTCCTTCGTTTCGGTTCGCTCTCTTTCACCTTCCTTCATCTCGTTTCGCTCTCTTTCACCCTCCTTTATCTCGATTCGCTCTCTTTCACCTTCCTTCGTCTCGTTTCGCTCTCTTTCACCCTCCTTCGTCTCGTTTCACTCTCTTTCACCCTCCTTCGTCTCGTTTCGCTCTCTTCCACCCTCCTTCGTCTCGTTTTGCCCTCCTTCACCCTTCTTCGTCTCGTTTCGCTCTCTTTCACCCTCCTTCGTCTCGTTTCGCTCTCTTTCACCCTCCTTCATTTTGTTTCGCTCTCTTTGACCCTCCTTCGTCTCGTTTCACCCTCCATCACCATCCTTCGTCTCGTTTCGCTCTCTCTCACCCTCCTTCGTCTCGTTTCGCTCTCTTTCCCCCTCCTTCGTCTCATTTTGTTCTCTTTCACCCTCCTTCGTCTCGTTTCGCTCTCTTTCAGCTTCCTTCGCCTCGTTTCGCTCTCTTTCACCCTCCTTTGTCTCGTTTCGATCTCTTTCACCCTCCTTCATCTCGTTTAGCTCTCTTTCACCTTCCTTCGTCTCGTTTCGCTCTCTTTCACCCTCCTTCGTCTCGTTTCGCTCTCTTTCACACTCCTTCATCTCGTTTCGCTCTCTTTCACCCTCCTTCGTCTCGTTTAGCTCTCTTTCACCCTCCTTCGTCTCGTTTCACACCTTTGCACCCTCCTTCGTCTCGTTTCGCTCTCTTTCACCGTCCTTCGTCTCGTTTCGCTCTCTTTCAGCCTCCTTCGTCTCGTATCGCTCTCTTCCACGCTCCTTCATTTCGGTTCGATTTCTTTCACCTTCCTTCGTCTCGTTTCGCTCTCTTTCACCCTCCTTCATTTCGTTTCGCTCTCTTTGACCCTCCTTTGTCTCGTTTCACCCTCCTTCACCCTCCTTCGTCTCGTTTCGCCTTCTTTCACCCTCCTTCGTCTCGTTTCGCTCTCTTTCCCCCTCCTTCGTCTCATTTTGTTCTCTTTCACCCTCCTTCGTCTCGTTTCGCTCTCTTTCAGCTTCCTTCGCCTCGTTTCGCTCTCTTTCACCCTCCTTCGTCTCGTTTCGCTCTCTTTCACACTCCTTCATCTCGTTTCGCTCTCTTTCACCCTCCTTCGTCTCGTTTAGCTCTCTTTCACCCTCCTTCGTCTCGTTTCACACCTTTGCACCCTCCTTCGTCTTGTTTCGCTCTCTTTCACCGTCCTTCGTCTCGTTTCGCTCTCTTTCAGCCTCCTTCGTCTCGTATCGCTCTCTTCCACGCTCCTTCATTTCGCTTCGATTTCTTTCACCTTCCTTCGTCTCGTTTCGCTCTCTTTCACCCTCCTTCATTTCGTTTCGCTCTCTTTGACCCTCCTTCGTCTCGTTTCACCCTCCTTCACCCTCCTTCGTCTCGTTTCGCTCTCTCTCACCCTCCTTCGTCTCGTTTCGCTGTCTTCCTCCCTCCTTCGTCTCGTTTCGCCTTCTTTCACCCTCCTTCGTCTCGTTTCGCTCTCTTTCATCCTCCTTCGTCGCGGTTCGCTCTCTTTCACCTTCCTTCGTCTCGTTTCGCTCTCTTTCACCCTCCTTTGTCTCGATTCGCACTCTTTCACCTTCCTTCGCCTCGTTTCACTCTCTTTCACCCTCCTTTGTCTGGTTTCGCCCTCTTTCACCCTCCTTCGTCTCGGTTCGCTCTCTTTCACCTTCCTTCGTCTCGTTTCGCTCTCTTTCACCCTCCTTTGTCTAGATTCGCACCCTTTCAACTTCCTTCGCCTCATTTCCCTCTCTTTCACCCTCCTTCATCTCGTTTCGCTCTCTTTCACCCTCCTTCGTCTCGTTTCACTCTCTTTCGCCCTCCTTCATCTCGTTTTGCTCTCTTTCACCCTCCTTCATCTCGTTTCACTCTCTTTCACCCTCCTTCATCTCGTTTCGCTCTCTTTCACCCTCCTTCGTCTCGTTTCGCTCCCTTCCACCCTCCTTCGTCTCGTTTCGCCCTCTTTCACCCTCCTTCATCTCGGTTCGCTCTCTTTCACCTTCCTTCGTCTCGTTTCGCTCTCTTTCACCCTCCTTTGTCTCGATTCGCACTCTTTCACCTTCCTTCGCCTCGTTTCACTCTCTTTCACTCTCCTTCATCTCGTTTCGCTCTCTTTCACCCTCCTTCCTCTCGTTTCGCTCTCTTTCACCCTCCTTCGTCTCGGTTCACTCTCCTTCACCCTCCTTCGTCTCGTTTCGCTCTCCCTCACCCTCCTTCCTCTCGTTTCGCTCTCTTCCACGCTCCTTCGTCTCGTTTCAGCCTCTTTCACCCTCCTTTGTCTCGTTTCGCTCTCTTTCACCCTCCTTCATCTCGTTTCGCTCTCTTTCACCCTCCTTCGTCTCGTATCACTCTCTTCCACCCTCCTTCGTTTCGGTTCGCTCTCTTTCACCTTCCTTCGTGTCGTTTCGCTCTCTTTCACCCTCCTTCATCTCGTTTCGCTCTCTTTGACCCTCCTTCGCCTCGTTTCGCTCTCTATCACCCTCCTTCGTCTCTTTTCACTCTCTTTCACCCTCCTTCATCTCTTTTCACTCTCTTTCACCCTCCTTCATCTCGTTTCGCTCTCTTCCACCCTCCTTCGTCTCATTTCGCCTTCCTTCACCCTCCTTCATCTCGTTTCGCTCTCTTTCACCCTCCTTCGTCTCATTTCGCTCTCTTTCACACTCCTTAGTCTTGTTTCGCTATCTCTCACACTCCTTCGTCTCGTTTCGCTCTCTTCCACACTCCTTCGTCTGGTTTCGCTCTCTCTCACCCTTCTTCGTCTCGTTTCGCTGTCTTCCTCCCTCCTTCGTCTCCTTTCGGCTTCTTTCACCCTCCTTCGTATCGTTTCGCTCTCTTTCCCCCTCCTTCGTCTCGTTTCGTTCTCTTTCACCCTCCTTCGTCTCGTTTCGCTCCATTTCACCTTCCTTCGCTTCGTTTCGCACACTTTCACCCTCCTTTGTCTCGTTTCACTCTCTTTCACCCTTCTTCATCTCGTTTAGCTCTCTTTCACCTTCCTTCGTCTCGTTTCGCTCTCTTTCACCCTCCTTCGTCTCGTTTCGCTTTCTTTCACCCTCCTTTGTCTCGTTTCACTCTCTTTCACCCTTCTTCATCTCGTTTAGCTCTCTTTCACCTTCCTTCGTCTCGTTTCGCTCTCTTTCACCCTCCTTCGTCTCATTTCGCTTTCTTTCACCCTCCTTCGTCTCGTTTAGCTCTCTTTCACCCTCCTTCGTCTCGTTTCACTCTTTTTCACCCTCCTTCGTCTCGTTTCGCTCTCTTTCACCCTCCTTCGTCTCGTTTCGCTCTCTTCCACCCTTCTTCGTCTCGTTTCGCGCTCTTTCACCCTCCTTCGGCTCGTTTTGCACTCTTTCACCCTCCTTTGTCTCGTTTCGCTCTCTTTCACTCTCCTTTGTCTCGTTTCGCTCTCTTCCACCCTCCTTCGTCTCGTTTCGCCCTCCTTCACCCTCCTTCGTCTCGTTTCGCTCTCTTTCACCATCCTTCGTCTCGTTTCGCTCTCTTTCACCCTCCTTCGTCTCGTTTCGCTATCTCTCACCCTCCTTCGTCTCGTTTCGCTCTCTTCCACCGCCCTTCATCCCGTTTCGCTCTCTCTCACCCTCCTTCGTCTCGTTTCGCTGTCTTCCTCCCTCCTTCGTCTCGATTCGCCTTCCTTCACCCTCCTTCATCTAGTTTTGCCCTCTCTCACCCTTCTTCGTCTCGTTTCGCTCTCTTTCACCCTCCTTCGTCTCCTTTCGCTCTCTTTCACCCTCCTTCGTCTCCTTTCGCTCTCTTTCGCCCTCCTTCGTCTCGTTTCGCTCTCTTCCACCCTCCTTCGTCTCGTTTCGCTCTCTTTCACCCTCCTTCGGCTCGTTTCGCTCTCTTTGACCCTCCTTCATCTCGTTTCGCTCTCTTTCACCCTCCTTCGTCTCGATTCGCTCTCTTTCACCTTCCTTCGTCTCGTTTCGCTCTCTTTCACCCTCCTTTGTCTAGATTCGCACTCTTTCAACTTCCTTCGCCTCATTTCCCTCTCTTTCACCCTCCTTCATCTCATTTCGCTCTCTTTCACCCTCCTTCGTCTCGTTTCACTCTCTTTCACCCTCCTTCGTCTCATTTCGCCTTCCTTCACCCTCCTTCGTCTCGTTTCGCTCTCTTCCACACTCCTTCGTCTGGTTTCGCTCTCTCTCACCCTTCTTCGTCTCGTTTCGCTGTCTTCCTCCCTCCTTCGTCTCGTTTCGGCTTCTTTCACCCTCCTTCGTATCGTTTCGCTCTCTTTCCCCCTCCTTCGTCTCGTTTTGTTCTCTTTCACCCTCCTTCGTCTCGTTTCGCTCCATTTCACCTTCCTTCGCTTCGTTTCGCACACTTTCACCCTCCTTTGTCTCGTTTCACTCTCTTTCACCCTTCTTCATCTCGTTTAGCTCTCTTTCACCTTCCTTCGTCTCGTTTCGCTCTCTTTCACCCTCCTTCGTCTCGCTTCGCTCTCTTTCACCCTCCTTCGTCTCGTTTAGCTCTCTTTCACCCTCCTTCATCTCTTTTCTCTCTTTTTCACCCTCCTTCATCTCGTTTCGCTCTCTTTCACCCTCCTTCGTCTCGTTTCGCTCTCTTCCACCCTTCTTCGTCTCGTTTCGCGCTCTTTCACCCTTCTTCGTCTCGTTTCAGCCTCTTTCACCCTCCTTCGTCTCGTTTCCCCCTCCTTCACCCTCCTTCGTCTCGTTTCGCTCTCTCTCACCCTCCTTCGTCTCGTTTCGCTGTCTTCCTCCCTCCTTTGTCTCGTTTCGATCTCTTTCACCCTCCTTCATCTCGTTTAGCTCTCTTTCACCTTCCTTCGTCTCGTTTCGCTCTCTTTCACCCTCCTTCGTCTCGTTTCGCTCTCTTTCACACTCCTTCATCTCGTTTCGCTCTCTTTCACCCTCCTTCGTCTCGTTTAGCTCTCTTTCACCCTCCTTCGTCTCGTATCGCTCTCTTCCACCCTCCTTCGTTTCGGTTCGCTCTCTTTCACCTTCCTTCGTCTCGTTTCGCTCTCTTTCACCCTCCTTCGTCTCGTTTCGCTCTCTTTCACCCTCCTTCGTCTCGTATCGCTCTCTTCCACCCTCCTTCGTTTCGGTTCGCTCTCTTTCACCTTCCTTCGTCTCGTTTCGCTCTCTTTCACCCTCCTTTATCTCGATTCGCAATCTTTCACCTTCCTTCGTCTCGTTTCACTCTCTTTCACCCTTCTTCGTCTCGTTTCGCTCTCTTTCATCCTCCTTCGTCTCGTTTCGCTCTCTTTCACCCTCCTTCGTCTCGTTTCACTCTCTTTCACCCTCCTTCATCTCGTTTCGCTCTCCCTCACCCTCCTTACTCTCGTTTCGCTCTCTTCCACCCTCCTTCGTCTCGTTTCAGCCTCTTTCACCCTCCTTTGTCTCGTTCGCTCTCTTTCACCCTCCTTCTGCTCGTTTAGCTCTCTTTCTCACACCTTCATCTCGTTTCGCTCTCTTTCACCCTCCTTCGTCTCGTATCGCTCTCTTCCACCCTCCTTCGTTTCGGTTCGCTCTCTTTCACCTTCCTTCGTCTCGTTTCGCTCTCTTTCACCCTCCTTTATCTCGATTCGCAAACTTTCACCTTCCTTCGTCTCGTTTCACTCTCTTTCACCCTCCTTCGTCTCGTTTCGCTCTCTTTCACCCTCCTTCGTCTCGTTTCACTCTCTTTCACCCTCCTTCGTCTCGTTTCGTTCTCTTCCACCCTCCTTCGTCTCGTTTCGCCCTCCTTCACCCTTCTTCGTCTCGTTTCGCTCTCTTTCACCCTCCTTCGTCTCGTTTCGCTCTCTTTCACCCTCCTTCATTTCGTTTCGCTCTCTTTGACCCTCCTTCGTCTCGTTTCACCCTCCTTCACCCTCCTTCGTCTCGTTTCGCTCTCTCTCACCCTCCTTCGTCTCGTTTCGCTGTCTTCCTCCCTCCTTCGTCTCGTTTCGCCTTCTTTCACCCTCCTTCGTCTCGTTTCGCTCTCTTTCCCCCTCCTTCGTCTCATTTTGTTCTCTTTCACCCTCCTTCGTCTCGTTTCGCTCTCTTTCAGCTTCCTTCGCCTCGTTTCGCTCTCTTTCACCCTCCTTTGTCTCGTTTCGATCTCTTTCACCCTCCTTCATCTCGTTTAGCTCTCTTTCACCTTCCTTCGTCTCGTTTCGCTCTCTTTCACCCTCCTTCGTCTCGTTTCGCTCTCTTTCACACTCCTTCATCTCGTTTCGCTCTCTTTCACCCTCCTTCGTCTCGTTTAGCTCTCTTTCACCCTCCTTCGTCTCGTTTCACACCTTTTCACCCTCCTTCGTCTCGTTTCGCTCTCTTTCACCCTCCTTCGTCTCGTTTCGCTCTCTTTCAGCCTCCTTCGTCTCGTATCGCTCTCTTCCACGCTCCTTCATTTCGGTTCGATTTCTTTCACCTTCCTTCGTCTCGTTTCGCTCTCTTTCACCCTCCTTCATTTCGTTTCGCTCTCTTTGACCCTCCTTCGCCTCGTTTCACCCTCCTTCACCCTCCTTCGTCTCGTTTCACTCTCTCTCACCCTCCTTCGTCTCGTTTCGCTGTCTTCCTCCCTCCTTCGTCTCGTTTCGCCTTCTTTCACCCTCCTTCGTCTCGTTTCGCTCTCTTTCCCCCTCCTTCGTCTCATTTTGTTCTCTTTCACCCTCCTTCGTCTCGTTTCGCTCTCTTTCAGCTTCCTTCGCCTCGTTTCGCTCTCTTTCACCCTCCTTTGTCTCGTTTCGATCTCTTTCACCCTCCTTCATCTCGTTTAGCTCTCTTTCACCTTCCTTCGTCTCGTTTCGCTCTCTTTCACCCTCCTTCGTCTCGTTTCGCTCTCTTTCACACTCCTTCATCTAGTTTCGCTCTCTTTCACCCTCCTTCGTCTCGTTTAGCTCTCTTTCACCCTCCTTCGTCTCGTTTCACACTTTTTCACCCTCCTTCGTCTCGTTTCGCTCTCTTTCACCCTCCTTCGTCTCGTTTCGCTCTCTTTCAGCCTCCTTCGTCTCGTATCGCTCTCTTCCACGCTCCTTCATTTCGGATCGATTTCTTTCACCTTCCTTCGTCTCGTTTCGCTCTCTTTCACCCTCCTTTATCTCGATTCGCAATCTTTCACCTAACTTCGTCTCGTTTCACTCTCTTTCACCCTCCTTCGTCTCGTTTCGCTCTCTTTCACCCTCCTTCGTCTCGTTTCGCTCTCTTTCACCCTCCTTCGTCTCATTTCACTCTCTTTCACCCTCCTTCATCTCGTTTCGCTCTCCCTCACCCTCCTTCCTCTCGTTTCGCTCTCTTCCACCCTCCTTCGTCTCGTTTCAGCCTCTTTCACCCTCCTTTGTCTCGTTTCAGCCTCTTTCACCCTCCTTCGTCTCGTTTCTCCCTCCTTCACCCTCCTTAGTCTCGTTTCGCTCTCTCTCACCCTCCTTCGTCTCGTTTCGCTGTCTTCCTCCCTCCTTTGTCTCGTTTCGATCTCTTTCACCCTCCTTCATCTCGTTTAGCTCTCTTTCACCTTCCTTCGTCTTGTTTCGCTCTCTTTCACCCTCCTTCGTCTCGTTTCGCTCTCTTTCACACTCCTTCATCTCGTTTCGCTCTCTTTCACCCTCCTTCGTCTCGTTTAGCTCTCTTTCACCCTCCTTTGTCTCGTTTCACTCTTTTTCACCCTCCTTCGTCTCGTTTCGCTCTCTTTCACCCTCCTTCGTCTCGTTTCGCTCTCTTTCACCCTCCTTCGTCTCGTATCGCTCTCTTCCACCCTCCTTCGTTTCGGTTCGCTCTCTTTCACCTTCCTTCGTCTCGTTTCGCTCTCTTTCACCCTCCTTTATCTCGATTCGCAATCTTTCACCTTCCTTCGTCTCGTTTCACTCTCTTTCACCCTTCTTCGTCTCGTTTCGCTCTCTTTCATCCTCCTTCGTCTCGTTTCGCTCTCTTTCACCCTCCTTGTCTCGTTTCACTCTCTTCCAACCTCCTTCGTCTCGTTTCAGCCTCTTTCACCCTCCTTTGTCTCGTTTCGCTCTCTTTCACCCTCCTTCTGCTCGTTTAGCTCTCTTTCACACTCCTTCATCTCGTTTCGCTCTCTTTCACCCTCCTTCGTCTCGTATCGCTCTCTTCCACCCTCCTTCGTTTCGGTTCGCTCTCTTTCACCTTCCTTCGTCTCGTTTCGCTCTCTTTCACCCTCCTTTATCTCGATTCGCAATCTTTCACCTTCCTTCGTCTCGTTTCACTCTCTTTCACCCTCCTTCGTCTCGTTTCGCTCTCTTTCACCCTCCTTCGTCTCGTTTCACTCTCTTTCACCCTCCTTCGTCCCGTTTCGCTCTCTTCCACCCTCCTTCGTCTCGTTTCGCCCTCCTTCACCCTTCTTCGTCTCGTTTCGCTCTCTTTCACCCTCCTTCGTCTCGTTTCGCTCTCTTTCACCCTCCTTCATTTCGTTTCGCTCTCTTTGACCCTCCTTCGTCTCGTTTCACCCTCCTTCACCATCCTTCGTCTCGTTTCGCTCTCTCTCACCCTCCTTCGTCTCGTTTCGCTGTCTTCCTCCCTCCTTCGTCTCGTTTCGCCTTCTTTCACCCTCCTTCGTCTCGTTTCGCTCTCTTTCCCCCTCCTTCGTCTCATTTTGTTCTCTTTCACCCTCCTTCGTCTCGTTTCGCTCTCTTTCAGCTTCCTTCGCCTCGTTTCGCTCTCTTTCACCCTCCTTTGTCTCGTTTCGATCTCTTTCACCCTCCTTCATCTCGTTTAGCTCTCTTTCACCTTCCTTCGTCTCGTTTCGCTCTCTTTCACCCTCCTTCGTCTCGTTTCGCTCTCTTTCACACTCCTTCATCTCGTTTCGCTCTCTTTCACCCTCCTTCGTCTCGTTTAGCTCTCTTTCACCCTCCTTCGTCTCGTTTCACACCTTTGCACCCTCCTTCGTCTCGTTTCGCTCTCTTTCACCGTCCTTCGTCTCGTTTCACCCTCCTTCACCCTCCTTCGTCTCGTTTCGCTCTCTCTCACCCTCCTTCGTCTCGTTTCGCTGTCTTCCTCCCTCCTTCGTCTCGTTTCGCCTTCTTTCACCCTCCTTCGTCTCGTTTCGCTCTCTTTCCCCCTCCTTCGTCTCATTTTGTTCTCTTTCACCCTCCTTCGTCTCGTTTCGCTCTCTTTCAGCTTCCTTCGCCTCGTTTCACTCTCTTTCACCCTGCTTTGTCTCGTTTCGATCTCTTTCACCCTCCTTCATCTCGTTTAGCTCTCTTTCACCTTCCTTCGTCTCGTTTCGCTCTCGTTCACCCTCCTTCGTCTCGTTTCGCTCTCTTTCACACTCCTTCATCTCGTTTCGCTCTCATGCACCCTCCTTCGTCTCGTTTAGCTCTCTTTCACCCTCCTTCGTCTCGTTTCACACTTTTTCACCCTCCTTCGTCTCGTTTCGCTCTCTTTCACCCTCCTTCGTCTCGTTTCGCTCTCTTTCAGCCTCCTTCGTCTCGTATCGCTCTCTTCCACGCTCCTTCATTTCGGATCGATTTCTTTCACCTTCCTTCGTCTCGTTTCACTCTCTTTCACCCTCCTTCGTCTCGTTTCGCTCTCTTTCACCCTGCTTCGTCCTCGTTTCGCTCTCTTTCACCCTCCTTCGTCTCATTTCACTCTCTTTCACCCTGCTTCATCTCGTTTCGCTCTCCCTCACCCTCCTTCCTCTCGTTTCGCTCTCTTCCACCCTTCTTTGTCTCGTTTCAGCCTCTTTCACCCTCCTTTGTCTCGTTTCGCTCTCTTTCACCCTCCTTCATCTCGTTTCGCTCTCTTTGACCCTCCTTCACCTTGTTTCGCTCTCTTTCACCCTCCTTCGTCTCTTTTCACTCTCTTTCACCCTCCTTCGTCTCGTTTCGCTCTCTTCCACCCTCCTTCGTCTCGTTTCACTCTTTTTCACCCTCCTTCGTCTCGTTTCACTCTCTTTCACCCTCCTTCGTCTCGTTTCGCTCTCTTTCACCCTGCTTCGTCCTCGTTTCGCTCTCTTTCACCCTCCTTCGTCTCATTTCACTCTCTTTCACCCTGCTTCATCTCGTTTCGCTCTCCCTCACCCTCCTTCCTCTCGTTTCGCTCTCTTCCACCCTTCTTTGTCTCGTTTCAGCCTCTTTCACCCTCCTTTGTCTCGTTTCGCTCTCTTTCACCCTCCTTCATCTCGTTTCGCTCTCTTTGACCCTCCTTCACCTTGTTTCGCTCTCTTTCACCCTCCTTCGTCTCTTTTCACTCTCTTTCACCCTCCTTCGTCTCGTTTCGCTCTCTTCCACCCTCCTTCGTCTCGTTTCACTCTTTTTCACCCTCCTTCGTCTCGTTTCGCTCTCTTTCACCCTCCTTCGTCTCGTTTCGCTATCTTTCACCCCCCTTCGTCTCGTATCGCTCTCTTCCACGCTCCTTCATTTCGGATCGATTTCTTTCACCTTCCTTCGTCTCGTTTCACCCTCTTTCACCCTCCTTTATCTCGATTCGCAATCTTTCACCTTCCTTCGTCTCGTTTCACTCTCTTTCACCCTCCTTCGTCTCGTTTCGCTCTCTTTCACCCTCCTTCGTCTCGTTTCGCTCTCTTTCACCCTCCTTCGTCTCATTTCACTCTCTTTCACCCTCCTTCATCTCGTTTCGCTCTCCCTCACCCTCCTTCCTCTTGTTTCGCTCTCTGCCACCCTCCTTCGTCTCGTTTCACTCTCTTTCACCCTCCTTCGTCTCGTTTCGCTCTCTTCCACCCTCCTTCGTCTCGTTTCGCCCTCCTTCACCCTTCTTCGTCTCGTTTCGCTCTCTTTCACCCTCCTTCGTCTCGTTTCGCTCTCTTTCACCCTCCTTCATTTCGTTTCGCTCTCTTTGACCCTCCTTCGTCTCGTTTCACCCTCCTTCACCATCCTTCGTCTCGTTTCGCTCTCTCTCACCCTCCTTCGTCTCGTTTCGCTGTCTTCCTCCCTCCTTCGTCTCGTTTCGCCTTCTTTCACCCTCCTTCGTCTCGTTTCGCTCTCTTTCCCCCTCCTTCGTCTCATTTTGTTCTCTTTCACCCTCCTTCGTCTCGTTTCGCTCTCTTTCAGCTTCCTTCGCCTCGTTTCGCTCTCTTTCACCCTCCTTTGTCTCGTTTCGATCTCTTTCACCCTCCTTCATCTCGTTTAGCTCTCTTTCACCTTCCTTCGTCTCGTTTCGCTCTCTTTCACCCTCCTTCGTCTCGTTTCGCTCTCTTTCACAATCCTTCATCTCGTTTCGCTCTCTTTCACCCTCCTTCGTCTCGTTTAGCTCTCTTTCACCCTCCTTCGTCTCGTTTCACACCTTTGCACCCTCCTTCGTCTCGTTTCGCTCTCTTTCACCGTCCTTCGTCTCGTTTCGCTCTCTTTCAGCCTCCTTCGTCTCGTATCGCTCTCTTCCACGCTCCTTCATTTCGGTTCGATTTCTTTCACCTTCCTTCGTCTCGTTTCGCTCTCTTTCACCCTCCTTCATTTCGTTTCGCTCTCTTTGACCCTCCTTCGTCTCGTTTCACCCTCCTTCACCCTCCTTCGTCTCGTTTCGCTCTCTCTCACCCTCCTTCGTCTCGTTTCGCTGTCTTCCTCCCTCCTTCGTCTCGTTTCGCCTTCTTTCACCCTCCTTCGTCTCGTTTCGCTCTCTTTCCCCCTCCTTCGTCTCATTTTGTTCTCTTTCACCCTCCTTCGTCTCGTTTCGCTCTCTTTCAGCTTCCTTCGCCTCGTTTCGCTCTCTTTCACCCTCCTTTGTCTCGTTTCGATCTTTTTCACCCTCCTTCATCTCGTTTAGCTCTCTTTCACCTTCCTTCGTCTCGTTTCGCTCTCTTTCACCCTCCTTCGTCTCGTTTCGCTCTCTTTCACACTCCTTCATCTCGTTTCGCTCTCTTTCACCCTCCTTCGTCTCGTTTAGCTCTCTTTCACCCTCCTTCGTCTCGTTTCACACTTTTTCACCCTCCTTCGTCTCGTTTCGCTCTCTTTCACCCTCCTTCGTCTCGTTTCGCTCTCTTTCAGCCTCCTTCGTCTCGTATCGCTCTCTTCCACGCTCCTTCATTTCGGATCGATTTCTTTCACCTTCCTTCGTCTCGTTTCACTCTCTTTCACCCTCCTTCGTCTCGTTTCGCTCTCTTTCACCCTCCTTCGTCTCGTTTCGCTCTCTTTCACCCTCCTTCGTCTCATTTCACTCTCTTTCACCCTGCTTCATCTCGTTTCGCTCTCCCTCACCCTCCTTCCTCTCGTTTCGCTCTCTTCCACCCTCCTTTGTCTCTTTTCAGCCTCTTTCACCCTCCTTTGTCTCGTTTCGCTCTCTTTCACCCTCCTTCATCTCGTTTCGCTCTCTTTGACCCTCCTTCGCCTTGTTTCGCTCTCTTTCACCCTCCTTCGTCTCTTTTCACTCTCTTTCACCCTCCTTCGTCTCGTTTCGCTCTCTTCTACCCTCCTTCGTCTCGTTTCACTCTTTTTCACCCTCCTTCGTCTCGTTTCGCTCTCTTTCACCCTCCTTCGTCTCGTTTCGCTCTCTTTCACCCCCCTTCGTCTCGTATCGCTCTTTTCCACCCTCCTTCGTTTCGGTTCGCTCTCTTTCACCTTCCTTCGTCTCGTTTCGCTCTCTTTCACCCTCCTTTGTCTCGATTCGTACTCTTTCACCTTCCTTCGCCTCGTTTCACTCTCTTTCACCCTCCTTCGTCTCGTTTTGCTCTCTTTCACCCTCCTTCGTCTCGTTTCGCTCTCTTTCACCATCCTTCTTCTCGTTTCACTCTCTTTCACCCTCCTTCATCTCGTTTCGCTCTCCGTCACCCTCCTTCCTCTCGTTTCGCTCTCTTCCACCCTCCTTCGTCTCGTTTCAGCCTCTTTCACCCTCCTTTGTCTCGTTTCGCTCTCTTTCACCCTCCTTCATCTCGTTTCGCTCTCTTTGACCCTCCTTCACCTCGTTTCACTCTCTTTCACCCTCCTTCGTCTCTTTTCACTCTCTTTCACCCTCCTTCGTCTCTTTTCACTCTCTTTCACACTCCTTCATCTCGTTTCGCTCTCTTTCACCCTCCTTCGTCTCGTTTAGCTCTCTTTCACCCTCCTTCGTCTAGTTTCACACCTTTGCACCCTCCTTCGTCTCGTTTCGCTCTCTTTCACCCTCCTTCGTCTCGTTTCGCTCTCTTTCAGCCTCCTTCGTCTCGTATCGCTCTCTTCCACGCTCCTTCATTTCGGTTCGATTTCTTTCACCTTCCTTCGTCTCGTTTCACTCTCTTTCACCCTCCTTTATCTCGATTCGCAATCTTTCACCTTCCTTCGTCTCGTTTCACTCTCTTTCACCCTCCTTCGTCTCGTTTCGCTCTCTTCCACCCTCCTTCGTCTCGTTTCGCCCTCCTTCACCCTTCTTCGTCTCGTTTCGCTCTCTTTCACCCTCCTTCGTCTCGTTTCGCTCTCTTTCACCATCCTTCATTTCGTTTCGCTCTCTTTGACCCTCCTTCGTCTCGTTTCACCCTCCTTCACCATCCTTCGTCTCGTTTCGCTCTCTCTCACCCTCCTTCGTCTCGTTTCGCTGTCTTCCTCCCTCCTTCGTCTCGTTTCGCCTTCTTTCACCCTCCTTCGTCTCGTTTCGCTCTCTTTCCCCCTCCTTCGTCTCATTTTGTTCTCTTTCACCCTCCTTCGTCTCGTTTCGCTCTCTTTCAGCTTCCTTCGCCTCGTTTCGCTCTCTTTCACCCTCCTTTGTCTCGTTTCGATCTCTTTCACCCTCCTTCATCTCGTTTAGCTCTCTTTCACCTTCCTTCGTCTCGTTTCGCTCTCTTTCACCCTCCTTCGTCTCGTTTCGCTCTCTTTCACACTCCTTCATCTCGTTTCGCTCTCTTTCACCCTCCTTCGTCTCGTTTAGCTCTCTTTCACCCTCCTTCGTCTCGTTTCACACCTTTGCACCCTCGTTCGTCTCGTTTCGCTCTCTTTCACCGTCCTTCGTCTCGTTTCGCTCTCTTTCAGCCTCCTTCGTCTCGTATCGCTCTCTTCCACGCTCCTTCATTTCGGTTCGATTTCTTTCACCTTCCTTCGTCTCGTTTCGCTCTCTTTCACCCTCCTTCATTTCGATTCGGTCTCTTTGACCCTCCTTCGTCTCGTTTCACCCTCCTTCACCCTCCTTCGTCTCGTTTCGCTCTTTCTCACCCTCCTTCGTCTCGTTTCGCTGTCTTCCTCCCTCCTTCGTCTCGTTTCGCCTTCTTTCACCCTCCTTCGTCTCGTTTCGCTCTCTTTCCCCCTCCTTCGTCTCATTTTGTTCTCTTTCACCCTCCTTCGTCTCGTTTCGCTCTCTTTCAGCTTCCTTCGCCTCGTTTCGCTCTCTTTCACCCTCCTTTGTCTCGTTTCGATCTCTTTCACCCTCCTTCATCTCGTTTAGCTCTCTTTCACCTTCCTTCGTCTCGTTTCGCTCTCTTTCACCCTCCTTCGTCTCGTTTCGCTCTCTTTCACACTCCTTCATCTCGTTTCGCTCTCTTTCACCCTCCTTCGTCTCGTTTAGCTCTCTTTCACCCTCCTTCGTCTCGTTTCACACTTTTTCACCCTCCTTCGTCTCGTTTCGCTCTCTTTCACCCTCCTTCGTCTCGTTTCGCTCTCTTTCAGCCTCCTTCATCTCGTATCGCTCTCTTCCACGCTCCTTCATTTCGGATCGATTTCTTTCACCTTCCTTCGTCTCGTTTCACTCTCTTTCACCCTCCTTCGCCTCGTTTCGCTCTCTTTCACCCTCCTTCGTCCTCGTTTCGCTCTCTTTCACCCTACTTCGTCTCATTTCACTCTCTTTCACCCTGCTTCATCTCGTTTCGCTCTCCCTCACCCTCCTTCCTCTCGTTTCGCTCTCTTCCACCCTCCTTTGTCTCGTTTCAGCCTCTTTCACCCTCCTTTGTCTCGTTTCGCTCTCTTTCACCCTCCTTCATCTCGTTTCGCTCTCTTTGACCCTCCTTCGCCTTGTTTCGCTCTCTTTCACCCTCCTTCGTCTCTTTTCACTCTCTTTCACCCTCCTTCGTCTCGTTTCGCTCTCTTCCACCCTCCTTCGTCTCGTTTCACTCTTTTTCACCCTCCTTCGTCTCGTTTCGCTCTCTTTCACCCTCCTTCGTCTCGTTTCGCTATCTTTCACCCCCCTTCGTCTCGTATCGCTCTCTTCCACGCTCCTTCATTTCGGATCGATTTCTTTCACCTTCCTTCGTCTCGTTTCACTCTCTTTCACCCTCCTTTATCTCGATTCGCAATCTTTCACCTTCCTTCGTCTCGTTTCACTCTCTTTCACCCTCCTTCATCTCGTTTCGCTCTCTTTCACCCTCCTTCGTCTCGTTTCGCTCTCTTTCACCCTCCTTCGTCTCATTTCACTCTCTTTCACCCTCCTTCATCTCGTTTCGCTCTCCCTCACCCTCCTTCCTCTTGTTTCGCTCTCTTCCACCCTCCTTCGTCTCGTTTCAGCCTCTTTCACCCTCCTTTGTCTCGTTTCAGCCTCTTTCACCCTCCTTCGTCTCGTTTCCCCCTCCTTCACCCTCCTTAGTCTCGTTTCGCTCTCTCTCACCCTCCTTCGTCTCGTTTCGCTGTCTTCCTCCCTCCTTTGTCTCGTTTCGATCTCTTTCACCCTCCTTCATCTCGTTTAGCTCTCTTTCACCTTCCTTCGTCTCGTTTCGCTCTCTTTCACCCTCCTTCGTCTCGTTTCGCTCTCTTTCACACTCCTTCATCTCGTTTCGCTCTCTTTCACCCTCCTTCGTCTCGTTTAGCTCTCTTTCACCCTCCTTTGTCTCGTTTCACTCTTTTTCACCCTCCTTCGTCTCGTTTCGCTCTCTTTCACCCTCCTTCGTCTCGTTTCGCTCTCTTTCACCCTCCTTCGTCTCGTATCGCTCTCTTCCACCCTCCTTCGTTTCGGTTCGCTCTCTTTCACCTTCCTTCGTCTCGTTTCGCTCTCTTTCACCCTCCTTTATCTCGATTCGCAATCTTTCACCTTCCTTCGTCTCGTTTCACTCTCTTTCACCCTTCTTCGTCTCGTTTCGCTCTCTTTCATCCTCCTTCGTCTCGTTTCGCTCTCTTTCACCCTCCTTCGTCTCGTTTCACTCTCTTTCACCCTCCTTCATCTCGTTTCGCTCTCCCTCACCCTCCTTACTCTCGTTTCGCTCTCTTCCACCCTCCTTCGTCTCGTTTCAGCCTCTTTCACCCTCCTTTGTCTCGTTTCGCTCTCTTTCACCCTCCTTCTGCTCGTTTAGCTCTCTTTCACACTCCTTCATCTCGTTTCGCTCTCTTTCACCCTCCTTCGTCTCGTATCGCTCTCTTCCACCCTCCTTCGTTTCGGTTCGCTCTCTTTCACCTTCCTTCGTCTCGTTTCGCTCTCTTTCACCCTCCTTTATCTCGATTCGCAATCTTTCACCTTCCTTCGTCTCGTTTCACTCTCTTTCACCCTCCTTCGTCTCGTTTCGCTCTCTTTCACCCTCCTTCGTCTCGTTTCACTCTCTTTCACCCTCCTTCGTCTCGTTTCGCTCTCTTCCACCCTCCTTCGTCTCGTTTTGCCCTCCTTCACCCTTCTTCGTCTCGTTTCGCTCTCTTTCACCCTCCTTCGTCTCGTTTCTCTCTCTTTCACCCTCCTTCATTTTGTTTCGCTCTCTTTGACCCTCCTTCGTCTCGTTTCACCCTCCATCACCATCCTTCGTCTCGTTTCGCTCTCTCTCACCCTCCTTCGTCTCGTTTCGCTGTCTTCCTCCCTCCTTCGTCTCGTTTCGCCTTCTTTCACCCTCCTTCGTCTCGTTTCGCTCTCTTTCCCCCTCCTTCGTCTCATTTTGTTCTCTTTCACCCTCCTTCGTCTCGTTTCGCTCTCTTTCAGCTTCCTTCGCCTCGTTTCGCTCTCTTTCACCCTCCTTTGTCTCGTTTCGATCTCTTTCACCCTCCTTCATCTCGTTTAGCTCTCTTTCACCTTCCTTCGTCTCGTTTCGCTCTCTTTCACCCTCCTTCGTCTCGTTTCACTCTCTTTCACACTCCTTCATCTCGTTTCGCTCTCTTTCACCCTCCTTCGTCTCGTTTAGCTCTCTTTCACCCTCCTTCGTCTCGTTTCACACCTTTGCACCCTCCTTCGTCTCGTTTCGCTCTCTTTCACCGTCCTTCGTCTCGTTTCGCTCTCTTTCAGCCTCCTTCGCCTCGTATCGCTCTCTTCCACGCTCCTTCATTTCGGTTCGATTTCTTTCACCTTCCTTCGTCTCGTTTCGCTCTCTTTCACCCTCCTTCATTTCGTTTCGCTCTCTTTGATCCTCCTTTGTCTCGTTTCACCCTCCTTCACCCTCCTTCGTCTCGTTTCGCCTTCTTTCACCCTCCTTCGTCTCGTTTCGCTCTCTTTCCCCCTCCTTCGTCTCATTTTGTTCTCTTTCACCCTCCTTCGTCTCGTTTCGCTCTCTTTCAGCTTCCTTCGCCTCGTTTCGCTCTCTTTCACCCTCCTTTGTCTCGTTTCGATCTCTTTCACCCTCCTTCATCTCGTTTAGCTCTCTTTCACCTTCCTTCGTCTCGTTTCGCTCTCTTTCACCCTCCTTCGTCTCGTTTCGCTCTCTTTCACACTCCTTCATCTCGTTTCGCTCTCTTTCACCCTCCTTCGTCTCGTTTAGCTCTCTTTCACCCTCCTTCGTCTCGTTTCACACTTTTTCACCCTCCTTCGTCTCGTTTCGCTCTCTTTCACCCTCCTTCGTCTCGTTTCGCTCTCTTTCAGCCTCCTTCGTCTCGTATCGCTCTCTTCCACGCTCCTTCATTTCGGATCGATTTCTTTCACCTTCCTTCGTCTCGTTTCACTCTCTTTCACCCTCCTTCGTCTCGTTTCGCTCTCTTTCACCCTCCTTCGTCTCGTTTCGCTCTCTTTCACCCTCCTTCGTCTCATTTCACTCTCTTTCACCCTGCTTCATCTCGTTTCGCTCTCCCTCACCCTCCTTCCTCTCGTTTCGCTCTCTTCCACCCTCCTTTGTCTCGTTTCAGCCTCTTTCACCCTCCTTTGTCTCGTTTCGCTCTCTTTCACCCTCCTTCATCTCGTTTCGCTCTCTTTGACCCTCCTTCGCCTTGTTTCGCTCTCTTTCACCCTCCTTCGTCTCTTTTCACTCTCTTTCACCCTCCTTCGTCTCGTTTCGCTCTCTTCTACCCTCCTTCGTCTCGTTTCACTCTTTTTCACCCTCCTTCGTCTCGTTTCGCTCTCTTTCACCCTCCTTCGTCTCGTTTCGCTCTCTTTCACCCCCCTTCGTCTCGTATCGCTCTTTTCCACCCTCCTTCGTTTCGGTTCGCTCTCTTTCACCTTCCTTCGTCTCGTTTCGCTCTCTTTCACCCTCCTTTGTCTCGATTCGTACTCTTTCACCTTCCTTCGCCTCGTTTCACTCTCTTTCACCCTCCTTCGTCTCGTTTTGCTCTCTTTCACCCTCCTTCGTCTCGTTTCGCTCTCTTTCACCATCCTTCTTCTCGTTTCACTCTCTTTCACCCTCCTTCATCTCGTTTCGCTCTCCGTCACCCTCCTTCCTCTCGTTTCGCTCTCTTCCACCCTCCTTCGTCTAGTTTCAGCCTCTTTCACCCTCCTTTGTCTCGTTTCGCTCTCTTTCACCCTCCTTCATCTCGTTTCGCTCTCTTTGACCCTCCTTCGCCTCGTTTCACTCTCTTTCACCCTCCTTCGTCTCTTTTCACTCTCTTTCACCCTCCTTCGTCTCTTTTCACTCTCTTTCACACTCCTTCATCTCGTTTCGCTCTCTTTCACCCTCCTTCGTCTCGTTTAGCTCTCTTTCACCCTCCTTCGTCTAGTTTCACACCTTTGCACCCTCCTTCGTCTCGTTTCGCTCTCTTTCACCCTCCTTCGTCTCGTTTCGCTCTCTTTCAGCCTCCTTCGTCTCGTATCGCTCTCTTCCACGCTCCTTCATTTCGGTTCGATTTCTTTCACCTTCCTTCGTCTCGTTTCGCTCTCTTTCACCCTCCTTCATTTCGTTTCGCTCTCTTTGACCCTCCTTCGTCTCGTTTCACCCTCCTTCACCCTCCTTCGTCTCGTTTCGCTCTCTCTCACCCTCCTTCGTCTCGTTTCGCTGTCTTCCTCCCTCCTTCGTCTCGTTTCGCCTTCTTTCACCCTCCTTCGTCTCGTTTCGCTCTCTTTCCCCCTCCTTCGTCTCATTTTGTTCTCTTTCACCCTCCTTCGTCTCGTTTCGCTCTCTTTCAGCTTCCTTCGCCTCGTTTCGCTCTCTTTCACCCTCCTTTGTCTCGTTTCGATCTCTTTCACCATCCTTCATCTCGTTTAGCTCTCTTTCACCTTCCTTCGTCTCGTTTCGCTCTCTTTCACCCTCCTTCGTCTCGTTTCGCTCTCTTTCACACTCCTTCATCTCGTTTCGCTCTCTTTCACCCTCCTTCGTCTCGTTTAGCTCTCTTTCACCCTCCTTCGTCTCGTTTCACACTTTTTCACCCTCCTTCGTCTCGTTTCGCTCTCTTTCACCCTCCTTCGTCTCGTTTCGCTCTCTTTCAGCCTCCTTCGTCTCGTATCGCTCTCTTCCACGCTCCTTCATTTCGGATCGATTTCTTTCACCTTCCTTCGTCTCGTTTCACTCTCTTTCACCCTCCTTCGTCTCGTTTCGCTCTCTTTCACCCTCCTTCGTCTCGTTTCGCTCTCTTTCACCCTCCTTCGTCTCATTTCACTCTCTTTCACCCTGCTTCATCTCGTTTCGCTCTCCCTCACCCTCCTTCCTCTCGTTTCGCTCTCTTCCACCCTCCTTTGTCTCGTTTCAGCCTCTTTCACCCTCCTTTGTCTCGTTTCGCTCTCTTTCACCCTCCTTCATCTCGTTTCGCTCTCTTTGACCCTCCTTCGCCTTGTTTCGCTCTCTTTCACCCTCCTTCGTCTCTTTTCACTCTCTTTCACCCTCCTTCGTCTCGTTTCGCTCTCTTCCACCCTCCTTCGTCTCGTTTCACTCTTTTTCACCCTCCTTCGTCTCGTTTCGCTCTCTTTCACCCTCCTTCGTCTCGTTTCGCTCTCTTTCACCCCCCTTCGTCTCGTATCGCTCTTTTCCACCCTCCTTCGTTTCGGTTCGCTCTCTTTCACCTTCCTTCGTCTCGTTTCGCTCTCTTTCACCCTCCTTTGTCTCGATTCGTACTCTTTCACCTTCCTTCGCCTCGTTTCACTCTCTTTCACCCTCCTTCGTCTCGTTTTGCTCTCTTTCACCCTCCTTCGTCTCGTTTCGCTCTCTTTCACCATCCTTCTTCTCGTTTCACTCTCTTTCACCCTCCTTCATCTCGTTTCGCTCTCCGTCACCCTCCTTCCTCTCGTTTCGCTCTCTTCCACCCTCCTTCGTCTCGTTTCAGCCTCTTTCACCCTCCTTTGTCTCGTTTCGCTCTCTTTCACCCTCCTTCGTTTCGGTTCGCTCTCTTTCACCTTCCTTCGCCTCGTTTCACTCTCTTTCACCCTCCTTCGTCTCGTTTTGCTCTCTTTCACCCTCCTTCGTCTCGTTTCGCTCTCTTTCACCATCCTTCTTCTCGTTTCACTCTCTTTCACCCTCCTTCATCTCGTTTCGCTCTCCGTCACCCTCCTTCCTCTCGTTTCGCTCTCTTCCACCCTCCTTCGTCTCGTTTCAGCCTCTTTCACCCTCCTTTGTCTCGTTTCGCTCTCTTTCACCCTCCTTCATCTCGTTTCGCTCTCTTTGACCCTCCTTCGCCTCGTTTCACTCTCTTTCACCCTCCTTCGTCTCTTTTCACTCTCTTTCACCCTCCTTCGTCTCTTTTCACTCTCTTTCACCCTACTTCGTCTCGTTTCGCTCTCTTCCACCCTCCTTCGTCTCGTTTCGCCTTCCTTCACCCTCCTTCATCTCGTTTCGCTCTCTTTCTCCCTCCTTCGTCTCATTTCGCTCTTTTTCACCCTCCTTCTTCTCGTTTCGCTATCTCTCACACTCCTTCGTCTCGTTTCGCTCTCTTCCACCCTCCTTCGTCTGGTTTCGCTCTCTCTCACCCTCCTTCGTCTCGTTTCGCTGCCTTCCTCCCTCCTTCGTCTCGTTTCGGCTTCTTTCACCCTCTTTCGTATCGTTTTGCTCTCTTTCCCCCTCCTTCGTCTTGTTTCGTTCTATTTCACCCTCCTTCGTCTCGTTTCGCTCTCTTTCACCTTCCTTCGCTTCGTTTCGCACTCTTTCACCCTCCTTTGTCTCGTTTCGCCCTCTTTCACCCTTCTTCGTCTCGGTTCGCTCTCTTTCACCTTCCTTCGTCTCGTTTCGCTCTCTTTCACCCTCCTTTGTCTAGATTCGCACTCTTTCAACTTCCTTCGCCTCATTTCCCTCTCTTTCACCCTCCTTCGTCTCGTTTCGCTCTCTTCCACCCTCCTTCGTCTCGTTTCGCCCTCTTTCACCCTCCTTTGTCTCGAATCGCACACTTTCTCCTTCCTTCGCCTCGTTTCACTCTCTTTCACCCTCCTTCATCTCGTTTCGCTCTCTTTCATTCTCCTTCCTCTCGTTTCGCTCTCTTTCACCCTCCTTCATCTCGGTTCACTCTCCTTCACCCTCCTTCCTCTCGTTTCGCTCTCCCTCACCCTCCTTCCTCTCGTTTCGCTCTCTTCCACGCTCCTTCGTCTCGTTTCAGCCTCTTTCACCCTCCTTTGTCTCGTTTCGCTCTCTTTCACCCTCCTTCATTTCGCTTCGCTCTCTTTGACCCTCCTTCGTCTCGTTTCGTCCTCCTTCACCCTCCTTCGTCTCGTTTCGCTCTCTCTCACCCTCCTTCGTCTCGTTTCCCTGTCTTCCTCCCTCCTTCGTCTCGTTTCGCCTTCTTTCACCCTCCTTCGTCTCGTTTCGCTCTCTTTCCCCCTCCTTCGTCTCATATTGTTCTCTTTCACCCTCCTTCGTCTCGTTTCGCTCTCTTTCACCTTCCTTCGCCTCGTTTCGCTCTCTTTCACCCTCCTTTGTCTCGTTTCGATCTCTTTCACCCTCCTTCATCTCGTTTAGCTCTCTTTCACCTTCCTTCGTCTCGTTTCGCTCTCTTTCACCCTCCTTCGTCTCGTTTCGCTCTCTTTCACATCCTTCATCTCGTTTCGCTCTCTTTCACCCTCCTTCGTCTCGTTTAGCTCTCTTTCACCCTCATTTGTCTCGTTTCACTCTTTTTCACCCTCCTTCGTCTCGTTTCGCTCTCTTTCACCCTCCTTCGTCTCGTTTCGCTCTCTTTCACCCTCCTTCGTCTCGTATCGCTCTCTTCCACCCTCCTTCGTTTCGGTTCGCTCTCTTTCACCTTCCTTCGTCTCGTTTCGCTCTCTTTCACCCTCCTTCGTCTCGTTTCGCTCTATTTCACCCTCCGTCATTTCGTTTCGCTCTCTTTGACCCTCCTTCGTCTCGTTTCACCCTCCTTCACCATCCTTCGTCTCGTTTCGCTGTCTTCCTCCCTCTATCGTCTCGTTTCGCCTTCTTTCACCCTCCTTCATCTCGTTTCGCTCTCTTTCCCCCTCCTTCGTCTCATTTTGTTCTCTTTCACCCTCCTTCGTCTCGTTTCGCTCTCTTTCAGCTTCCTTCGCCTCGTTTCGCTCTCTTTCACCCTCCTTTGTCTCGTTTCGATCTCTTTCACCCTCCTTCATCTCGTTTAGCTCTCTTTCACCTTCCTTCGTCTCGTTTCGCTCTCTTTCACCCTCCTTCGTCTCGTTTCGCTCTCTTTCACACTCCTTCATCTCGTTTCGCTCTCTTTCACCCTCCTTCGTCTCGTTTAGCACTCTTTCACCCTCCGTCGTCTCGTTTCACACCTTTGCACCCTCCTTCGTCTCGTTTCGCTCTCTTTCACCGTCCTTCGTCTCGTTTCGCTCTCTTTCAGCCTCCTTCGTCTCGTATCGCTCTCTTCCACGCTCCTTCATTTCGGTTCGATTTCTTTCACCTTCCTTCGTCTCGTTTCGCTCTCTTTCACCCTCCTTCATTTCGTTTCGCTCTCTTTGACCCTCCTTTGTCTCGTTTCACCCTCCTTCACCCTCCTTCGTCTCGTTTCGCTCTCTCTCACCCTCCTTCGTCTCGTTTCGCTGTCTTCCTCCCTCCTTCGTCTCGTTTCGCCTTCTTTCACCCTCCTTCGTCTCGTTTCGCTCTCTTTCCCCCTCCTTCGTCTCATTTTGTTCTCTTTCACCCTCCTTCGTCTCGTTTCGCTCTCTTTCAGCTTCCTTCGCCTCGTTTCGCTCTCTTTCACCCTCCTTTGTCTCGTTTCGATCTCTTTCACCCTCCTTCATCTCGTTTAGCTCTCTTTCACCTTCCTTCGTCTCGTTTCGCTCTCTTTCACCCTCCTTCGTCTCGTTTCGCTCTCTTTCACACTCCTTCATCTCGTTTCGCTCTCTTTCACCCTCCTTCGTCTCGTTTATCTCTCTTTCACCCTCCTTCGTCTCGTTTCACACTTTTTCACCCTCCTTCGTCTCGTTTCGCTCTCTTTCACCCTCCTTCGTCTCGTTTCGCTCTCTTTCAGCCTCCTTCGTCTCGTATCGCTCTCTTCCACGCTCCTTCATTTCGGATCGATTTCTTTCACCTTCCTTCGTCTCGTTTCACTCTCTTTCACCCTCCTTCGTCTCGTTTCGCTCTCTTTCACCCTCCTTCGTCTCGTTTCGCTCTCTTTCACCCTCCTTCGTCTCATTTCACTCTCTTTCACCCTGCTTCATCTCGTTTCGCTCTCCCTCACCCTCCTTCCTCTCGTTTCGCTCTCTTCCACCCTCCTTTGTCTCGTTTCAGCCTCTTTCACCCTCCTTTGTCTCGTTTCGCTCTCTTTCACCCTCCTTCATCTCGTTTCGCTCTCTTTGACCCTCCTTCGCCTTGTTTCGCTCTCTTTCACCCTCCTTCGTCTCTTTTCACTCTCTTTCACCCTCCTTCGTCTCGTTTCGCTCTCTTCCACCCTCCTTCGTCTCGTTTCACTCTTTTTCACCCTCCTTCGTCTCGTTTCGCTCTCTTTCACCCTCCTTCGTCTCGTTTCGCTCTCTTTCACCCCCCTTCGTCTCGTATCGCTCTTTTCCACCCTCCTTCGTTTCGGTTCGCTCTCTTTCACCTTCCTTCGTCTCGTTTCGCTCTCTTTCACCCTCCTTTGTCTCGATTCGTACTCTTTCACCTTCCTTCGCCTCGTTTCACTCTCTTTCACCCTCCTTCCTCTCGTTTCGCTCTCTTCCACCCTCCTTCGTCTCGTTTCAGCCTCTTTCACCCTCCTTTGTCTCGTTTCGCTCTCTTTCACCCTCCTTCATCTCGTTTCGCTCTCTTTGACCCTCCTTCGCCTCGATTCACTCTCTTTCACCCTCCTTCGTCTCTTTTCACTCTCTTTCACCCTCCTTCGTCTCTTTTCACTCTCTTTCACACTCCTTCATCTCGTTTCGCTCTCTTTCACCCTCCTTCGTCTCGTTTAGTTCTCTTTCACCCTCCTTCATCTCGTTTCGCTCTCTTTCTCCCTCCTTCGTCTCATTTCGCTCTTTTTCACCCTCCTTCTTCTCGTTTCGCTATCTCTCACACTCCTTCGTCTCGTTTCGCTCTCTTCCACCCTCCTTCGTCTGGTTTCGCTCTCTCTCACCCTCCTTCGTCTCCTTTCGCTGCCTTCCTCCCTCCTTCGTCTCGTTTCGGCTTCTTTCACCCTCCTTCGTCTCGTTTCGCTCTCTTCCACCCTCCTTCGTCTGGTTTCGCTCTCTCTCACCCTCCTTCGTCTCGTTTCGCTGCCTTCCTCCCTCCTTCGTCTCGTTTCGGCTTCTTTCACCCTCCTTCGTATCGTTTTGCTCTCTTTCCCCCTCCTTCGTCTTGTTTCGCACTCTTTCACCCTCCTTTGTCTCGTTTCGCCCTCTTTCACCCTTCTTCGTCTCGGTTCGCTCTCTTTCACCTTCCTTCGTCTCGTTTCGCTCTCTTTCACCCTCCTTTGTCTAGATTCGCACTCTTTCAACTTCCTTCGCCTCATTTCCCTCTCTTTCACCCTCCTTCGTCTCGTTTCGCTCTCTTCCACCCTCCTTCGTCTCGTTTCGCCCTCTTTCACCCTCCTTTGTCTCGAATCGCACACATTCTCCTTCCTTCGCCTCGTTTCACTCTCTTTCACCCTCCTTCATCTCGTTTCGCTCTCTTTCATTCTCCTTCCTCTCGTTTCGCTCTCTTTCACCCTCCTTCATCTCGGTTCACTCTCCTTCACCCTCCTTCCTCTCGTTTCGCTCTCCCTCACCCTCCTTCCTTTCGTTTCGCTCTCTTCCACGCTCCTTCGTCTCGTTTCAGCCTCTTTCACCCTCCTTTGTCTCGTTTCGCTCTCTTTCACCCTCCTTCATTTCGCTTCGCTCTCTTTGACCCTCCTTCGTCTCGTTTCGTCCTCCTTCACCCTCCTTCGTCTCGTTTCGCTCTCTCTCACCCTCCTTCGTCTCGTTTCCCTGTCTTCCTCCCTCCTTCATCTCGTTTCGCCTTCTTTCACCCTCCTTCGTCTCGTTTCGCTCTCTTTCCCCCTCCTTCGTCTCATATTGTTCTCTTTCACCCTCCTTCGTCTCGTTTCGCTCTCTTTCACCTTCCTTCGCCTCGTTTCGCTCTCTTTCACCCTCCTTTGTCTCGTTTCGATCTCTTTCACCCTCCTTCATCTCGTTTAGCTCTCTTTCACCTTCCTTCGTCTCGTTTCGCTCTCTTTCACCCTCCTTCGTCTCGTTTCGCTCTCTTTCACATCCTTCATCTCGTTTCGCTCTCTTTCACCCTCCTTCGTCTCGTTTAGCTCTCTTTCACCCTCATTTGTCTCGTTTCACTGTCTTCCTCCCTCCTTCGTCTCGTTTCGCCTTCTTTCACCCTCCTTCGTCTCGTTTCGCTCTCTTTCCCCCTCCTTCGTCTCATATTGTTCTCTTTCACCCTCCTTCGTCTCGTTTCGCTCTCTTTCACCTTCCTTCGCCTCGTTTCGCTCTCTTTCACCCTCCTTTGTCTCGTTTCGATCTCTTTCACCCTCCTTCATCTCGTTTAGCTCTCTTTCACCTTCCTTCGTCTCGTTTCGCTCTCTTTCACCCTCCTTCGTCTCGTTTCGCTCTCTTTCACCCTCCTTCGTCTCGTATCGCTCTCTTCCACCCTCCTTCGTTTCGGTTCGCTCTCTTTCACCTTCCTTCGTCTCGTTTCGCTCTCTTTCACCCTCCTTTATCTCGATTCGCAATCTTTCACCTTCCTTCGTCTCGTTTCACTCTCTTTCACCCTTCTTCGTCTCGTTTCGCTCTCTTTCACCCTCCTTCGTCTCGTTTCGCTCTCTTTCACCCTCCTTCGTCTCGTTTCCCCCTCCTTCACCCTCCTTCGTCTCGTTTCGCTCTCTCTCACCCTCCTTCGTCTCGTTTCGCTCTCCTTCACCCTCCTTCCTCTCGTTTCGCTCTCCCTCACCCTCCTTCCTCTCGTTTCGCTCTCTTCCACGCTCCTTCGTCTCGTTTCAGCCTCTTTCACCCTCCTTTGTCTCGTTTCGCTCTCTTTCACCCTCCTTCATTTCGCTTCGCTCTCTTTGACCCTCCTTCGTCTCGTTTCGTCTTCCTTCACCCTCCTTCGTCTCGTTTCGCTCTCTCTCACCCTCCTTCATCTCGTTTCCCTGTCTTCCTCCCTCCTTCGTCTCGTTTCGCCTTCTTTCACCCTCCTTCGTCTCGTTTCGCTCTCTTTCCCCCTCCTTCGTCTCATATTGTTCTCTTTCACCCTCCTTCGACTCGTTTCGCTCTCTTTCACCTTCCTTCGCCTCGTTTCGCTCTCTTTCACCCTCCTTTGTCTCGTTTCGATCTCTTTCACCCTCCTTCATCTCGTTTAGCTCTCTTTCACCTTCCTTCGTCTCGTTTCGCTCTTTTTCACCCTCCTTCGTCTCGTTTCGCTCTCTTTCACACTCCTTCATCTCGTTTCGCTCTCTTTCACCCTCCTTCGTCTCGTTTAGCTCTCTTTCACCCTCATTTGTCTCGTTTCACTCTTTTTCACCCTCCTTCGTCTCGTTTCGCTCTCGTTCACCCTCCTTCGTCTCGTTTCGCTCTCTTTCACCCTCCTTCGTCTCGTTTCGCTCTCTTTCACCCTCCTTCGTCTCGTTTCAGCCTCTTTCACCCTCCTTCGTCTCGTTTCCCCCTCCTTCACCCTCCTTCGTCTCGTTTCGCTCTCTCTCACCCTCCTTCGTCTCGTTTCGCTGTCTTCCTCCCTCCTTCGTCTCGTTTCGCCTTCTTTCACCCTCCTTCGTCTCGTTTCGCTCTCTTTCCCCCTCCTTCGTCTCATATTGTTCTCTTTCACCCTCCTTCGTCTCGCTTCGCTCTCTTTCACCTTCCTTCGCCTCGTTTCGCTCTCTTTCACCCTCCTTTGTCTCGTTTCGATCTCTTTCACCCTCCTTCATCTCGTTTAGCTCTCTTTCACCTTCCTTCGTCTCGTTTCGCTCTCTTTCAGCCTCCTTCGTCTCGTTTCGCTCTCTTTCACACTCCTTCATCTCGTTTCGCTCTCTTTCACCCTCCTTCGTCTCGTTTAGCTCTCTTTCACCCTCCTTTGTCTCGTTTCACTCTTTTTCACCCTCCTTCGTCTCGTTTCGCTCTCTTTCACCCTCCTTCGTCTCGTTTCGCTCTCTTTCACCCTCCTTCGTCTCGTATCGCTCTCTTCCACCCTCCTTCGTTTCGGTTCGCTCTCTTTCACCTTCCTTCGTCTCGTTTCGCTCTCTTTCACCCTCCTTTATCTCGATTCGCAATCTTTCACCTTCCTTCGTCTCGTTTCACTCTCTTTCACCCTTCTTCGTCTCGTTTCGCTCTCTTTCACCCTCCTTCGTCTCGTTTCGCTCTCTTTCACCCTCCTTCGTCTCGTTTCACTCTCTTTCACCCTCCTTCATCTCGTTTCGCTCTCCCTCACCCTCCTTCCTCTCGTTTCGCTCTCTTCCACCCTCCTTCGTCTCGTTTCAGCCTCTTTCACCCTCCTTTGTCTCGTTTCGCTCTCTTTCACCCTCCTTCTTCTCGTTTAGCTCTCTTTCACCCTCCTTCATCTCGGTTCGCTCTCTTTCACCTTCCTTCGTCTCGTTTCGCTCTCTTTCACCCTCCTTTGTCTCGATTCGCACTCTTTCACCTTCCTTCGCCTCGTTTCACTCTCTTTCACCCTTCTTCGTCTCGTTTCGCTCTCTTTCACCCTCCTTCGTCTCGTTTCGCTCTCTTTCACCCTCCTTCGTCTCGTTTCACTCTCTTTCACCCTCCTTCATCTCGTTTCGCTCTCCCTCACCCTCCTTCCTCTCGTTTCGCTCTCTTCCACCCTCCTTCGTCTCGTTTCAGCCTCTTTCACCCTCCTTTGTCTCGTTTCGCTCTCTTTCACCCTCCTTCTGCTCGTTTAGCTCTCTTTCACCCTCCTTCATCTCGGTTCGCTCTCTTTCACCTTCCTTCGTCTCGTTTCGCTCTCTTTCACCCTCCTTTGTCTCGATTCGCTCTCTTTCACCTTCCTTCGCCTCGTTTCACTCTCTTTCACTCTCCTTCATCTCGTTTCGCTCTCTTTCACCCTCCTTCCTCTCGTTTCGCTCTCTTTCACCCTCCTTCGTCTCGGTTCACTCTCCTTCACCCTCCTTCGTCTCGTTTCGCTCTCCCTCACCCTCCTTCCTCTCGTTTCGCTCTCTTCCACGCTCCTTCGTCTCGTTTCGGCCTCTTTCACCCTCCTTTGTCTCGTTTCGCTCTCTTTCACCCTCCTTCATTTCGTTTCGCTCTCTTTGACCCTCCTTCGTCTCGTTTCGCCCTCCTTCACCCTCCTTCGTCTCGTTTCGCTCTCTCTCACCCTCCTTCCTCTCGTTTCGCTGTGTTCCTCCCTCCTTCGTCTCGTTTCGCCTTCTTTCACCCTCCTTCGTCTCGTTTCGCTCTCTTTCCCCCTCCTTCGTCTCATTTTGTTCTCTTTCACCCTCCTTCATCTCGTTTCGCTCTCTTTCACCTTCCATCGTCTCGTTTCGCTCTCTTTCACCCTCCTTCGTCTCGTTTCGCTCTCTTTCACCCTCCTTCATCTCGTTTCGCTCTCTTTCACCCTCCTTCGTCTCGTTTAGCTCTCTTTCACCCTCCGTCTCGTCTCATTCTTTTTCACCCTCCTTCGTCTCGTTTCGCTCTCTTTCACCCTCCTTCGTCTCGTTTCGCTCTCTTTCACCCTCCTTCGTCTCGTATCGCTCTCTTCCACCCTCCTTCGTTTCGGTTCGCTCTCTTTCACCTTCCTTTGTGTTGTTTCGCTCTCTTTCACCCTCCTTCATCTCGTTTCGCTCTCTTTGACCCTCCTTCGCCTCGTTTCGCTCTCTATCACCCTCCTTCGTCTCTTTTCACTCTCTTTCACCCTCCTTCGTCTCTTTTCACTCTCTTTCACCCTCCTTCGTCTCGTTTCGCTCTCTTCCACCCTCCTTCGTCTCGTTTCGCCTTCCTTCACCCTCCTTCATCTCGTTTCGCTCTCTTTCACCCTCCTTCGTCTCATTTCGCTCTCTTTCACACTCCTTAGTTTCGTTTCGCTATCTCTCACACTCCTTCGTCTCGTTTCGATCTTGTCCACACTCCTTCGTCTGGTTTCGCTCTCTCTCACCCTTCTTCGTCTCGTTTCGCTGTCTTCCTCCCTCCTTCGTCTCGTTTCGGCTTCTTTCACCCTCCTTCGTATCGTTTCGCTCTCTTTCCCCCTCCTTCGTCTCGTTTCGTTCTCTTTCACCCTCCTTCGTCTCGTTTCGCTCTCTTTCACCTTCCTTCGCTTCGTTTCGCACACTTTCACCCTCCTTTGTCTCGTTTCACTCTCTTTCACCCTCCTTCATCTCGTTTAGCTCTCTTTCACCTTCCTTCGTCTCGTTTCGCTCTCTTTCACCCTCCTTCGCTTCGTTTCGCACTCTTTCACCCTCCTTTGTCTCGTTTCGCCCTCTTTCACCCTTCTTCGTCTCGGTTCGCTCTCTTTCACCTTCCTTCATCTCGTTTCGCTCTCTTTCATTCTCCTTCCTCTCGTTTCGCTCTCTTTCACCCTCCTACATCTCGGTTCACTCTCCTTCACCCTCCTTCCTCTCGTTTCGCTCTCCCTCACCCTCCTTCCTCTCGTTTCGCTCTCTTCCACGCTCCTTCGTCTCGTTTCAGCCTCTTTCACCCTCCTTCTTCTCGTTTAGCTCTCTTTCACCCTCATTTGTCTCGTTTCACTCTTTTTCACCCTCCTTCGTCTCGTTTCGCTCTCTTTCACCCTCCTTCGTCTCGTTTCGCTCTCTTTCACCCTCCTTCGTCTCGTATCGCTCTCTTCCACCCTCCTTCGTTTCGGTTCGCTCTCTTTCACCTTCCTTCGTCTCGTTTCGCTCTCTTTCACCCTCCTTCGTCTCGTTTCGCTCTCTTTCACCCTCCGTCATTTCGTTTCGCTCTCTTTGACCCTCCTTCGTCTCGTTTCACCCTCCTTCACCATCCTTCGTCTCGTTTCGCTCTCTCTCACCCTCCTTCGTCTCGTTTCGCTGTCTTCCTCCCTCCATCGTCTCGTTTCGCCTTCTTTCACCCTCCTTCGTCTCGTTTCGCTCTCTTTCCCCCTCCTTCGTCTCATTTTGTTCTCTTTCACCCTCCTTCGTCTCGTTTCGCTCTCTTTCAGCTTCCTTCGCCTCGTTTCGCTCTCTTTCACCCTCCTTTGTCTCGTTTCGATCTCTTTCACCCTCCTTCATCTCGTTTAGCTCTCTTTCACCTTCCTTCGTCTCGTTTCGCTCTCTTTCACCCTCCTTCGTCTCGTTTCGCTCTCTTTCACACTCCTTCATCTCGTTTCGCTCTCTTTCACCCTCCTTCGTCTCGTTTAGCACTCTTTCACCCTCCGTCGTCTCGTTTCACACCTTTGCACCCTCCTTCGTCTCGTTTCGCTCTCTTTCACCGTCCTTCGTCTCGTTTCGCTCTCTTTCAGCCTCCTTCGTCTCGTATCGCTCTCTTCCACGCTCCTTCATTTCGGTTTGATTTCTTTCACCTTCCTTCGTCTCGTTTCGCTCTCTTTCACCCTCCTTCATTTCGTTTCGCTCTCTTTGACCCTCCTTTGTCTCGTTTCACCCTCCTTCACCCTCCTTCGTCTCGTTTTGCTCTCTCTCACCCTCCTTCGTCTCGTTTCGCTGTCTTCCTCCCTCCTTCGTCTCGTTTCGCCTTCTTTCACCCTCCTTCGTCTCGTTTCGCTCTCTTTCCCCCTCCTTCGTCTCATTTTGTTCTCTTTCACCCTCCTTCGTCTCGTTTCGCTCTCTTTCAGCTTCCTTCGCCTCGTTTCGCTCTCTTTCACCCTCCTTTGTCTCGTTTCGATCTCTTTCACCCTCCTTCATCTCGTTTAGCTCTCTTTCACCTTCCTTCGTCTCGTTTCGCTCTCTTTCACCCTCCTTCGTCTCGTTTCGCTCTCTTTCACACTCCTTCATCTCGTTTCGCTCTCTTTCACCCTCCTTCGTCTCGTTTAGCTCTCTTTCACCCTCCTTCGTCTCGTTTCACACTTTTTCACCCTCCTTCGTCTCGTTTCGCTCTCTTTCACCCTCCTTCGTCTCGTTTCGCTCTCTTTCAGCCTCCTTCGTCTCGTATCGCTCTCTTCCACGCTCCTTCATTTCGGATCGATTTCTTTCACCTTCCTTCGTCTCGTTTCACTCTCTTTCACCCTCCTTCGTCTCGTTTCGCTCTCTTTCACCCTCCTTCGTCTCGTTTCGCTCTCTTTCACCCTCCTTCGTCTCATTTCACTCTCTTTCACCCTGCTTCATCTCGTTTCGCTCTCCCTCACCCTCCTTCCTCTCGTTTCGCTCTCTTCCACCCTCCTTTGTCTCGTTTCAGCCTCTTTCACCCTCCTTTGTCTCGTTTCGCTCTCTTTCACCCTCCTTCATCTCGTTTCGCTCTCTTTGACCCTCCTTCGCCTTGTTTCGCTCTCTTTCACCCTCCTTCGTCTCTTTTCACTCTCTTTCACCCTCCTTCGTCTCGTTTCGCTCGCTTCCACCCTCCTTCGTCTCGTTTCACTCTTTTTCACCCTCCTTCGTCTCGTTTCGCTCTCTTTCACCCTCCTTCGTCTCGTTTCGCTCTCTTTCACCCCCCTTCGTCTCGTATCGCTCTTTTCCACCCTCCTTCGTTTCGGTTCGCTCTCTTTCACCTTCCTTCGTCTCGTTTCGCTCTCTTTCACCCTCCTTTGTCTCGATTCGTACTCTTTCACCTTCCTTCGCCTCGTTTCACTCTCTTTCACCCTCCTTCGTCTCGTTTTGCTCTCTTTCACCCTCCTTCGTCTCGTTTCGCTCTCTTTCACCATCCTTCTTCTCGTTTCACTCTCTTTCACCCTCCTTCATCTCGTTTCGCTCTCCGTCACCCTCCTTCCTCTCGTTTCGCTCTCTTCCACCCTCCTTCGTCTCGTTTCAGCCTCTTTCACCCTCCTTTGTCTCGTTTCGCTCTCTTTCACCCTCCTTCATCTCGTTTCGCTCTCTTTGACACTCCTTCGCCTCGATTCACTCTCTTTCACCCTCCTTCATCTCTTTTCACTCTCTTTCACCCTCCTTCGTCTCTTTTCACTCTCTTTCACACTCCTTCATCTCGTTTCGCTCTCTTTCACCCTCCTTCGTCTCGTTTAGCTCTCTTTCACCCTCCTTCATCTCGTTTCGCTCTCTTTCTCCCTCCTTCGTCTCATTTCGCTCTTTTTCACCCTCCTTCTTCTCGTTTCGCTATCTCTCACACTCCTTCGTCTCGTTTCGCTCTCTTCCACCCTCCTTCGTCTGGTTTCGCACTCTCTCACCCTCCTTCGTCTCGATTCGCTGCCTTCCTCCCTCCTTCGTCTCGTTTCGGCTTCTTTCACCCTCCTTCGTCTCGTTTCGCTCTCTTCCACCCTCCTTCGTCTGGTTTCGCTCTCTCTCACCCTCCTTCGTCTCGTTTCGCTGCCTTCCTCCCTCCTTCGTCTCGTTTCGGCTTCTTTCACCCTCCTTCGTATCGTTTTGCTCTCTTTCCCCCTCCTTCGTCTTGTTTCGCACTCTTTCACCCTCCTTTGTCTCGTTTCGCCCTCTTTCACCCTTCTTCGTCTCGGTTCGCTCTCTTTCACCTTCCTTCGTCTCGTTTCGCTCTCTTTCACCCTCCTTTGTCTAGATTCGCACTCTTTCAACTTCCTTCGCCTCATTTCCCTCTCTTTCACCCTCCTTCGTCTCGATTCGCTCTCTTCCACCCTCCTTCGTCTCGTTTCGCCCTCTTTCACCCTCCTTTGTCTCGAATCGCACACATTCTCCTTCCTTCGCCTCGTTTCACTCTCTTTCACCCTCCTTCATCTCGTTTCGCTCTCTTTCATTCTCCTTCCTCTCGTTTCGCTCTCTTTCACCCTCCTTCATCTCGGTTCACTCTCATTCACCCTCCTTCCTCTCGTTTCGCTCTCCCTCACCCTCCTTCCTTTCGTTTCGCTCTCTTCCACGCTCCTTCGTCTCGTTTCAGCCTCTTTCACCCTCCTTTGTCTCGTTTCGCTCTCTTTCACCCTCCTTCATTTCGCTTCGCTCTCTTTGACCCTCCTTCGTCTCGTTTCGTCCTCCTTCACCCTCCTTCGTCTCGTTTCGCTCTCTCTCACCCTCCTTCGTCTCGTTTCCCTGTCTTCCTCCCTCCTTCGTCTCGTTTCGCCTTCTTTCACCCTCCTTCGTCTCGTTTCGCTCTCTTTCCCCCTCCTTCGTCTCATATTGTTCTCTTTCACCCTCCTTCGTCTCGTTTCGCTCTCTTTCACCTTCCTTCGCCTCGTTTCGCTCTCTTTCACCCTCCTTTGTCTCGTTTCGATCTCTTTCACCCTCCTTCATCTCGTTTAGCTCTCTTTCACCTTCCTTCGTCTCGTTTCGCTCTCTTTCACCCTCCTTCGTCTCGTTTCGCTCTCTTTCACATCCTTCATCTCGTTTCGCTCTCTTTCACCCTCCTTCGTCTCGTTTAGCTCTCTTTCACCCTCATTTGTCTCGTTTCACTCTTTTTCACCCTCCTTCGTCTCGTTTCGCTCTCTTTCACCCTCCTTCGTCTCGTTTCGCTCTCTTTCACCCTCCTTCGTCTCGTATCGCTCTCTTCCACCCTCCTTCGTTTCGGTTCGCTCTCTTTCACCTTCCTTCGTCTCGTTTCGCTCTCTTTCACCCTCCTTTATCTCGATTCGCAATCTTTCACCTTCCTTCGTCTCGTTTCACTCTCTTTCACCCTTCTTCGTCTCGTTTCGCTCTCTTTCACCCTCCTTCGTCTCGTTTCGCTCTCTTTCACCCTCCTTCGTCTCGTTTCCCCCTCCTTCACCCTCCTTCGTCTCGTTTCGCTCTCTCTCACCCTCCTTCGTCTCGTTTCGCTCTCCTTCACCCTCCTTCCTCTCGTTTCGCTCTCCCTCACCCTCCTTCCTCTCGTTTCGCTCTCTTCCACGCTCCTTCGTCTCGTTTCAGCCTCTTTCACCCTCCTTTGTCTCGTTTCGCTCTCTTTCACCCTCCTTCATTTCGCTTCGCTCTCTTTGACCCTCCTTCGTCTCGTTTCGTCCTCCTTCACCCTCCTTCGTCTCGTTTCGCTCTCTCTCACCCTCCTTCATCTCGTTTCCCTGTCTTCCTCCCTCCTTCGTCTCGTTTCGCCTTCTTTCACCCTCCTTCGTCTCGTTTCGCTCTCTTTCCCCCTCCTTCGTCTCATATTGTTCTCTTTCACCCTCCTTCGACTCGTTTCGCTCTCTTTCACCTTCCTTCGCCTCGTTTCGCTCTCTTTCACCCTCCTTTGTCTCGTTTCGATCTCTTTCACCCTCCTTCATCTCGTTTAGCTCTCTTTCACCTTCCTTCGTCTCGTTTCGCTCTTTTTCACCCTCCTTCGTCTCGTTTCGCTCTCTTTCACACTCCTTCATCTCGTTTCGCTCTCTTTCACCCTCCTTCGTCTCGTTTAGCTCTCTTTCACCCTCATTTGTCTCGTTTCACTCTTTTTCACCCTCCTTTGTCTCGTTTCGCTCTCTTTCACCCTCCTTCGTCTCGTTTCGCTCTCTTTCACCCTCCTTCGTCTCGTTTCGCTCTCTTTCACCCTCCTTCGTCTCGTTTCAGCCTCTTTCACCCTCCTTCGTCTCGTTTCCCCCTCCTTCACCCTCCTTCGTCTCGTTTCGCTCTCTCTCACCCTCCTTCGTCTCGTTTCGCTGTCTTCCTCCCTCCTTCGTCTCGTTTCGCCTTCTTTCACCCTCCTTCGTCTCGTTTCGCTCTCTTCCACCCTCCTTCGTTTCGGTTCGCTCTCTTTCACCTTCCTTCGTCTCGTTTCGCTCTCTTTCACCCTCCTTTATCTCGATTCGCAATCTTTCACCTTCCTTCGTCTCGTTTCGCTCTCTTTCACCCTTCTTCGTCTCGTTTCGCTCTCTTTCACCCTCCTTCGTCTCGTTTCGCTCTCTTTCACCCTCCTTCGTCTCGTTTCACTCTCTTTCACCCTCCTTCATCTCGTTTCGCTCTCCCTCACCCTCCTTCCTCTCGTTTCGCTCTCTTCCACCCTCCTTCGTCTCGTTTCAGCCTCTTTCACCCTCCTTTGTCTCGTTTCGCTCTCTTTCACCCTCCTTCTGCTCGTTTCGCTCTCTTTCACACTCCTTCATCTCGTTTCGCTCTCTTTCACCCTCCTTCGTCTCGTTTAGCTCTCTTTCACCCTCCTTTGTCTCGTTTCACTCTTTTTCACCCTCCTTCGTCTCGTTTCGCTCTCTTTCACCCTCCTTCGTCTCGTTTCGCTCTCTTTCACCCTCCTTCGTCTCGTATCGCTCTCTTCCACCCTCCTTCGTTTCGGTTCGCTCTCTTTCACCTTCCTTCGTCTCGTTTCGCTCTCTTTCACCCTCCTTTATCTCGATTCGCAATCTTTCACCTTCCTTCGTCTCGTTTCACTCTCTTTCACCCTTCTTCGTCTCGTTTCGCTCTCTTTCACCCTCCTTCGTCTCGTTTCGCTCTCTTTCACCCTCCTTCGTCTCGTTTCACTCTCTTTCACCCTCCTTCATCTCGTTTCGCTCTCCCTCACCCTCCTTCCTCTCGTTTCGCTCTCTTCCACCCTCCTTCGTCTCGTTTCAGCCTCTTTCACCCTCCTTTGTCTCGTTTCGCTCTCTTTCACCCTCCTTCTGCTCGTTTAGCTCTCTTTCACCCTCCTTCATCTCGTTTCGCTCTCTTTCACCCTCCTTCGTCTCGTTTCGCTCTCTTCCACCCTCCTTCGTCTCGTTTCGCCCTCTTTCACCCTCCTTCATCTCGGTTCGCTCTCTTTCACCTTCCTTCGTCTCGTTTCGCTCTCTTTCACCCTCCTTTGTCTCGATTCGCACTCTTTCACCTTCCTTCGCCTCGTTTCACTCTCTTTCACTCTCCTTCATCTCGTTTCGCTCTCTTTCACCCTCCTTCCTCTCGTTTCGCTCTCTTTCACCCTCCTTCGTCTCGGTTCACTCTCCTTCACCCTCCTTCCTCTCGTTTCGCTCTCCCTCACCCTCCTTCCTCTCGTTTCGCTCTCTTCCACGCTCCTTCGTCTCGTTTCGGCCTCTTTCACCCTCCTTTGTCTCGTTTCGCTCTCTTTCACCCTCCTTCATTTCGTTTCGCTCTCTTTGACCCTCCTTCGTCTCGTTTCGCCCTCCTTCACCCTCCTTCGTCTCGTTTCGCTCTCTCTCACCCTCCTTCCTCTCGTTTCGCTGTGTTCCTCCCTCCTTCGTCTCGTTTCGCCTTCTTTCACCCTCCTTCGTCTCGTTTCGCTCTCTTTCCCCCTCCTTCGTCTCATTTTGTTCTCTTTCACCCTCCTTCATCTCGTTTCGCTCTCTTTCACCTTCCATCGTCTCGTTTCGCTCTCTTTCACCCTCCTTCGTCTCGTTTCGCTCTCTTTCACCCTCCTTCATCTCGTTTCGCTCTCTTTCACCCTCCTTCGTCTCGTTTAGCTCTCTTTCACCCTCCGTCTCGTTTCATTCTTTTTCACCCTCCTTCGTCTCGTTTCGCTCTCTTTCACCCTCCTTCGTCTCGTTTCGCTCTCTTTCACCCTCCTTCGTCTCGTATCGCTCTCTTCCACCCTCCTTCGTTTCGGTTCGCTCTCTTTCACCTTCCTTTGTGTTGTTTCGCTCTCTTTCACCCTCCTTCATCTCGTTTCGCTCTCTTTGACCTCCTTCGCCTCGTTTCGCTCTCTATCACCCTCCTTCGTCTCTTTTCACTCTCTTTCACCCTCCTTCGTCTCTTTTCACTCTCTTTCACCCTCCTTCGTCTCGTTTCGCTCTCTTCCTCCCTCCTTCGTCTCGTTTCGGCTTCTTTCACCCTCCTTCGTATCGTTTCGCTCTCTTTCCCCCTCCTTCGTCTCGTTTCGTTCTCTTTCACCCTCCTTCGTCTCGTTTCGCTCTCTTTCACCTTCCTTCGCTTCGTTTCGCACACTTTCACCCTCCTTTGTCTCGTTTCACTCTCTTTCACCCTCCTTCATCTCGTTTAGCTCTCTTTCACCTTCCTTCGTCTCGTTTCGCTCTCTTTCACCCTCCTTCGTCTCGTTTCGCTCTCTTTCACCCTCCTTCGTCTCGTTTAGCTCTCTTTCACCCTCCTTCGTCTCGTTTCACTCTTTTTCACCCTCCTTCATCTCGTTTCGCTCTCTTTCACCCTCCTTCGTCTCGTTTCGCTCTCTTCCACCCTTCTTCGTCTCGTTTCGCGCTCTTTCACCCTCCTTCGTCTCGTTTCGCTCTTTTCCACCCTCCTTCGTCTCGTTTCGCTCTCTTTCACCCTCCTTCGGCTCGTTTCGCTCTCTTTCACCCTCCTTCATCTCGTTTCGCTCTCTTTCACCCTCCTTCGGCTCGTTTTGCTCTCTTTCACCCTCCTTCATCTCGTTTCGCTCTCTTTCATCCTCCTTGGTCGCGGTTCGCTCTCTTTCACCTTCCTTCGTCTCGTTTCGCTCTCTTTCACCCTCCTTTGTCTCGATTCGCACTCTTTCACCTTCCTTCGCCTCGTCTCACTCTCTTTCACCCTCCTTCGTCTCGTTTCGCCCTCTTTCACCCTCCTTCGTCTCGGTTCGCTCTCTTTCACCTTCCTTCATCTCGTTTCGCTCTCTTTCACCCTCCTTTGTCTAGATTCGCACTCTTTCAACTTCCTTCGCCTCATTTCCCTCTCTTTCACCCTCCTTCATCTCGTTTCGCTCTCTTTCACCCTCCTTCGTCTCGTTTCACTCTCTTTCGCCCTCCTTCATCTCGTTTCGCTCTCTTTCACCCTCCTTCTGCTCGTTTAGCTCTCTTTCACCCTCCTTCATCTCGTTTCGCTCTCTTTCACCCTCCTTCATCTCGTTTCGCTCTCTTCCACCCTGCTTCGTCTCGTTTCGCCCTCTTTCACCCTCCTTCATCTCGGTTCGCTCTCTTTCACCTTCCTTCGTCTCGTTTCGCTCTCTTTCACCCTCCTTTGTCTCGATTCGCACTCTTTCACCTTACTTCGCCTCGTTTCACTCTCTTTCACTCTCCTTCATCTCGTTTTGCTCTCTTTCACCCTCCTTCGTCTCGTTTCGCTCTCTCTCACCCTCCTTCGTCTCGTTTCCCTGTCTTCCTCCCTCCTTCGTCTCGTTTCGCCTTCTTTCACCCTCCTTCGTCTCGTTTCGCTCTCTTTCCCCCTCCTTCGTCTCATATTGTTCTCTTTCACCCTCCTTCGTCTCGTTTCGCTCTCTTTCACCTTCCTTCGCCTCGTTTCGCTCTCTTTCACCCTCCTTTGTCTCGTTTCGATCTCTTTCACCCTCCTTCATCTCGTTTAGCTCTCTTTCACCTTCCTTCGTCTCGTTTCGCTCTCTTTCACCCTCCTTCGTCTCGTTTCGCTCTCTTTCACATCCTTCATCTCGTTTCGCTCTCTTTCACCCTCCTTCGTCTCGTTTAGCTCTCTTTCACCCTCATTTGTCTCGTTTCACTCTTTTTCACCCTCCTTCGTCTCGTTTCGCTCTCTTTCACCCTCCTTCGTCTCGTTTCGCTCTCTTTCACCCTCCTTCGTCTCGTATCGCTCTCTTCCACCCTCCTTCGTTTCGGTTCGCTCTCTTTCACCTTCCTTCGTCTCGTTTCGCTCTCTTTCACCCTCCTTTATCTCGATTCGCAATCTTTCACCTTCCTTCGTCTCGTTTCACTCTCTTTCACCCTTCTTCGTCTCGTTTCGCTCTCTTTCACCCTCCTTCGTCTCGTTTCGCTCTCTTTCACCCTCCTTCGTCTCGTTTCCCCCTCCTTCACCCTCCTTCGTCTCGTTTCGCTCTCTCTCACCCTCCTTCGTCTCGTTTCGCTCTCCTTCACCCTCCTTCCTCTCGTTTCGCTCTCCCTCACCCTCCTTCCTCTCGTTTCGCTCTCTTCCACGCTCCTTCGTCTCGTTTCAGCCTCTTTCACCCTCCTTTGTCTCGTTTCGCTCTCTTTCACCCTCCTTCATTTCGCTTCGCTCTCTTTGACCCTCCTTCGTCTCGTTTCGTCCTCCTTCACCCTCCTTCGTCTCGTTTCGCTCTCTCTCACCCTCCTTCATCTCGTTTCCCTGTCTTCCTCCCTCCTTCGTCTCGTTTCGCCTTCTTTCACCCTCCTTCGTCTCGTTTCGCTCTCTTTCCCCCTCCTTCGTCTCATATTGTTCTCTTTCACCCTCCTTCGACTCGTTTCGCTCTCTTTCACCTTCCTTCGCCTCGTTTCGCTCTCTTTCACCCTCCTTTGTCTCGTTTCGATCTCTTTCACCCTCCTTCATCTCGTTTAGCTCTCTTTCACCTTCCTTCGTCTCGTTTCGCTCTTTTTCACCCTCCTTCGTCTCGTTTCGCTCTCTTTCACACTCCTTCATCTCGTTTCGCTCTCTTTCACCCTCCTTCGTCTCGTTTAGCTCTCTTTCACCCTCATTTGTCTCGTTTCACTCTTTTTCACCCTCCTTTGTCTCGTTTCGCTCTCTTTCACCCTCCTTCGTCTCGTTTCGCTCTCTTTCACCCTCCTTCGTCTCGTTTCGCTCTCTTTCACCCTCCTTCGTCTCGTTTCAGCCTCTTTCACCCTCCTTCGTCTCGTTTCCCCCTCCTTCACCCTCCTTCGTCTCGTTTCGCTCTCTCTCACCCTCCTTCGTCTCGTTTCGCTGTCTTCCTCCCTCCTTCGTCTCGTTTCGCCTTCTTTCACCCTCCTTCGTCTCGTTTCGCTCTCTTTCCCCCTCCTTCGTCTCATATTGTTCTCTTTCACCCTCCTTCGTCTCGCTTCGCTCTCTTTCACCTTCCTTCGCCTCGTTTCACTCTCTTTCACCCTCCTTTGTCTCGTTTCGATCTCTTTCACCCTCCTTCATCTCGTTTAGCTCTCTTTCACCTTCCTTCGTCTCGTTTCGCTCTCTTTCAGCCTCCTTCGTCTCGTTTCGCTCTCTTTCACACTCCTTCATCTCGTTTCGCTCTCTTTCACCCTCCTTCGTCTCGTTTAGCTCTCTTTCACCCTCCTTTGTCTCGTTTCACTCTTTTTCACCCTCCTTCGTCTCGTTTCGCTCTCTTTCACCCTCCTTCGTCTCGTTTCGCTCTCTTTCACCCTCCTTCGTCTCGTATCGCTCTCTTCCACCCTCCTTCGTTTCGGTTCGCTCTCTTTCACCTTCCTTCGTCTCGTTTCGCTCTCTTTCACCCTCCTTTATCTCGATTCGCAATCTTTCACCTTCCTTCGTCTCGTTTCGCTCTCTTTCACCCTTCTTCGTCTCGTTTCGCTCTCTTTCACCCTCCTTCGTCTCGTTTCGCTCTCTTTCACCCTCCTTCGTCTCGTTTCACTCTCTTTCACCCTCCTTCATCTCGTTTCGCTCTCCCTCACCCTCCTTCCTCTCGTTTCGCTCTCTTCCACCCTCCTTCGTCTCGTTTCAGCCTCTTTCACCCTCCTTTGTCTCGTTTCGCTCTCTTTCACCCTCCTTCTGCTCGTTTCGCTCTCTTTCACACTCCTTCATCTCGTTTCGCTCTCTTTCACCCTCCTTCGTCTCGTTTAGCTCTCTTTCACCCTCCTTTGTCTCGTTTCACTCTTTTTCACCCTCCTTCGTCTCGTTTCGCTCTCTTTCACCCTCCTTCGTCTCGTTTCGCTCTCTTTCACCCTCCTTCGTCTCGTATCGCTCTCTTCCACCCTCCTTCGTTTCGGTTCGCTCTCTTTCACCTTCCTTCGTCTCGTTTCGCTCTCTTTCACCCTCCTTTATCTCGATTCGCAATCTTTCACCTTCCTTCGTCTCGTTTCACTCTCTTTCACCCTTCTTCGTCTCGTTTCGCTCTCTTTCACCCTCCTTCGTCTCGTTTCGCTCTCTTTCACCCTCCTTCGTCTCGTTTCACTCTCTTTCACCCTCCTTCATCTCGTTTCGCTCTCCCTCACCCTCCTTCCTCTCGTTTCGCTCTCTTCCACCCTCCTTCGTCTCGTTTCAGCCTCTTTCACCCTCCTTTGTCTCGTTTCGCTCTCTTTCACCCTCCTTCTGCTCGTTTAGCTCTCTTTCACCCTCCTTCATCTCGTTTCGCTCTCTTTCACCCTTCTTCGTCTCGTTTCGCTCTCTTCCACCCTCCTTCGTCTCGTTTCGCCCTCTTTCACCCTCCTTCATCTCGGTTCGCTCTCTTTCACCTTCCTTCGTCTCGTTTCGCTCTCTTTCACCCTCCTTTGTCTCGATTCGCACTCTTTCACCTTCCTTCGCCTCGTTTCACTCTCTTTCACTCTCCTTCATCTCGTTTCGCTCTCTTTCACCCTCCTTCCTCTCGTTTCGCTCTCTTTCACCCTCCTTCGTCTCGGTTCACTCTCCTTCACCCTCCTTCCTCTCGTTTCGCTCTCCCTCACCCTCCTTCCTCTCGTTTCGCTCTCTTCCACGCTCCTTCGTCTCGTTTCGGCCTCTTTCACCCTCCTTTGTCTCGTTTCGCTCTCTTTCACCCTCCTTCATTTCGTTTCGCTCTCTTTGACCCTCCTTCGTCTCGTTTCGCCCTCCTTCACCCTCCTTCGTCTCGTTTCGCTCTCTCTCACCCTCCTTCCTCTCGTTTCGCTGTGTTCCTCCCTCCTTCGTCTCGTTTCGCCTTCTTTCACCCTCCTTCGTCTCGTTTCGCTCTCTTTCCCCCTCCTTCGTCTCATTTTGTTCTCTTTCACCCTCCTTCATCTCGTTTCGCTCTCTTTCACCTTCCATCGTCTCGTTTCGCTCTCTTTCACCCTCCTTCGTCTCGTTTCGCTCTCTTTCACCCTCCTTCATCTCGTTTCGCTCTCTTTCACCCTCCTTCGTCTCGTTTAGCTCTCTTTCACCCTCCGTCTCGTTTCATTCTTTTTCACCCTCCTTCGTCTCGTTTCGCTCTCTTTCACCCTCCTTCGTCTCGTTTCGCTCTCTTTCACCCTCCTTCGTCTCGTATCGCTCTCTTCCACCCTCCTTCGTTTCGGTTCGCTCTCTTTCACCTTCCTTTGTGTTGTTTCGCTCTCTTTCACCCTCCTTCATCTCGTTTCGCTCTCTTTGACCTCCTTCGCCTCGTTTCGCTCTCTATCACCCTCCTTCGTCTCTTTTCACTCTCTTTCACCCTCCTTCGTCTCTTTTCACTCTCTTTCACCCTCCTTCGTCTCGTTTCGCTCTCTTCCTCCCTCCTTCGTCTCGTTTCGGCTTCTTTCACCCTCCTTCGTATCGTTTCGCTCTCTTTCCCCCTCCTTCGTCTCGTTTCGTTCTCTTTCACCCTCCTTCGTCTCGTTTCGCTCTCTTTCACCTTCCTTCGCTTCGTTTCGCACACTTTCACCCTCCTTTGTCTCGTTTCACTCTCTTTCACCCTCCTTCATCTCGTTTAGCTCTCTTTCACCTTCCTTCGTCTCGTTTCGCTCTCTTTCACCCTCCTTCGTCTCGTTTCGCTCTCTTTCACCCTCCTTCGTCTCGTTTAGCTCTCTTTCACCCTCCTTCGTCTCGTTTCACTCTTTTTCACCCTCCTTCATCTCGTTTCGCTCTCTTTCACCCTCCTTCGTCTCGTTTCGCTCTCTTCCACCCTTCTTCGTCTCGTTTCGCGCTCTTTCACCCTCCTTCGTCTCGTTTCGCTCTTTTCCACCCTCCTTCGTCTCGTTTCGCTCTCTTTCACCCTCCTTCGGCTCGTTTCGCTCTCTTTCACCCTCCTTCATCTCGTTTCGCTCTCTTTCACCCTCCTTCGGCTCGTTTTGCTCTCTTTCACCCTCCTTCATCTCGTTTCGCTCTCTTTCATCCTCCTTGGTCGCGGTTCGCTCTCTTTCACCTTCCTTCGTCTCGTTTCGCTCTCTTTCACCCTCCTTTGTCTCGATTCGCACTCTTTCACCTTCCTTCGCCTCGTCTCACTCTCTTTCACCCTCCTTCGTCTCGTTTCGCCCTCTTTCACCCTCCTTCGTCTCGGTTCGCTCTCTTTCACCTTCCTTCATCTCGTTTCGCTCTCTTTCACCCTCCTTTGTCTAGATTCGCACTCTTTCAACTTCCTTCGCCTCATTTCCCTCTCTTTCACCCTCCTTCATCTCGTTTCGCTCTCTTTCACCCTCCTTCGTCTCGTTTCACTCTCTTTCGCCCTCCTTCATCTCGTTTCGCTCTCTTTCACCCTCCTTCTGCTCGTTTAGCTCTCTTTCACCCTCCTTCATCTCGTTTCGCTCTCTTTCACCCTCCTTCATCTCGTTTCGCTCTCTTCCACCCTGCTTCGTCTCGTTTCGCCCTCTTTCACCCTCCTTCATCTCGGTTCGCTCTCTTTCACCTTCCTTCGTCTCGTTTCGCTCTCTTTCACCCTCCTTTGTCTCGATTCGCACTCTTTCACCTTACTTCGCCTCGTTTCACTCTCTTTCACTCTCCTTCATCTCGTTTTGCTCTCTTTCACCCTCCTTCCTCTCGTTTCGCTCTCTTTCACCCTCCTTCGTCCCGGTTCACTCTCCTTCACCCTCCTTCGTCTCGTTTCGCTCTCTTTCACCCTCCTTCGTCTCGTTTCAGCCTCTTTCAACCTCCTTCGTCTCGTTTCCCATTCCTTCACCCTCCTTCGTCTCGTTTCGCTCTCTCTCACCCTCCTTCGTCTCGTTTCGCTGTCTTCCTCCCTCCTTCGTCTCGTTTCGCCTTCTTTCACCCTCCTTCGTCTCGTTTCGCTCTCTTTCCCCCTCCTTCGTCTCATATTGTTCTCTTTCACCCTCCTTCGTCTCGCTTCGCTCTCGTTCACCTTCCTTCGCCTCATTTCGCTCTCTTTCACCCTCCTTTGTCTCGTTTCGATCTCTTTCACCCTCCTTCATCTCGTTTAGCTCTCTTTCACCTTCCTTCGTCTCGTTTCGCTCTCTTTCAGCCTCCTTCGTCTCGTTTCGCTCTCTTTCACACTCCTTCATCTCGTTTCGCTCTCTTTCACCCTCCTTCGTCTCGTTTAGCTCTCTTTCACCCTCCTTTGTCTCGTTTCACTCTTTTTCACCCTCCTTCGTCTCGTTTCGCTCTCTTTCACCCTCCTTCGGCTCGTTTTGCTCTCTTTCACCCTCCTTCATCTCGTTTCGCTCTCTTTCATCCTCCTTGGTCGCGGTTCGCTCTCTTTCACCTTCCTTCGTCTCGTTTCGCTCTCTTTCACCCTCCTTTGTCTCGATTCGCACTCTTTCACCTTCCTTCGCCTCGTCTCACTCTCTTTCACCCTCCTTCGTCTCGTTTCGCCCTCTTTCACCCTCCTTCGTCTCGGTTCGCTCTCTTTCACCTTCCTTCATCTCGTTTCGCTCTCTTTCACCCTCCTTTGTCTAGATTCGCACTCTTTCAACTTCCTTCGCCTCATTTCCCTCTCTTTCACCCTCCTTCATCTCGTTTCGCTCTCTTTCACCCTCCTTCGTCTCGTTTCACTCTCTTTCGCCCTCCTTCATCTCGTTTCGCTCTCTTTCACCCTCCTTCTGCTCGTTTAGCTCTCTTTCACCCTCCTTCATCTCGTTTCGCTCTCTTTCACCCTCCTTCATCTCGTTTCGCTCTCTTCCACCCTGCTTCGTCTCGTTTCGCCCTCTTTCACCCTCCTTCATCTCGGTTCGCTCTCTTTCACCTTCCTTCGTCTCGTTTCGCTCTCTTTCACCCTCCTTTGTCTCGATTCGCACTCTTTCACCTTACTTCGCCTCGTTTCACTCTCTTTCACTCTCCTTCATCTCGTTTTGCTCTCTTTCACCCTCCTTCCTCTCGTTTCGCTCTCTTTCACCCTCCTTCGTCCCGGTTCACTCTCCTTCACCCTCCTTCGTCTCGTTTCGCTCTCTTTCACCCTCCTTCGTCTCGTTTCAGCCTCTTTCAACCTCCTTCGTCTCGTTTCCCCCTCCTTCACCCTCCTTCGTCTCGTTTCGCTCTCTCTCACCCTCCTTCGTCTCGTTTCGCTGTCTTCCTCCCTCCTTCGTCTCGTTTCGCCTTCTTTCACCCTCCTTCGTCTCGTTTCGCTCTCTTTCCCCCTCCTTCGTCTCATATTGTTCTCTTTCACCCTCCTTCGTCTCGCTTCGCTCTCGTTCACCTTCCTTCGCCTCGTTTCGCTCTCTTTCACCCTCCTTTGTCTCGTTTCGATCTCTTTCACCCTCCTTCATCTCGTTTAGCTCTCTTTCACCTTCCTTCGTCTCGTTTCGCTCTCTTTCAGCCTCCTTCGTCTCGTTTCGCTCTCTTTCACACTCCTTCATCTCGTTTCGCTCTCTTTCACCCTCCTTCGTCTCGTTTAGCTCTCTTTCACCCTCCTTTGTCTCGTTTCACTCTTTTTCACCCTCCTTCGTCTCGTTTCGCTCTCTTTCACCCTCCTTCGTCTCGTTTCGCTCTCTTTCACCCTCCTTCGTCTCGTATCGCTCTCTTCCACCCTCCTTCGTTTCGGTTCGCTCTCTTTCACCTTCCTTCGTCTCGTTTCGCTCTCTTTCACCCTCCTTTATCTCGATTCGCAATCTTTCACCTTCCTTCGTCTCGTTTCACTCTCTTTCACCCTTCTTCGTCTCGTTTCGCTCTCTTTCACCCTCCTTCGTCTCGTTTCGCTCTCTTTCACCCTCCTTCATCTCGTTTCACTCTCTTTCACCCTCCTTCATCTCGTTTCGCTCTCCCTCACCCTCCTTCCTCTCGTTTCGCTCTCTTCCACCCTCCTTCGTCTCGTTTCAGCCTCTTTCACCCTCCTTTGTCTCGTTTCGCTCTCTTTCACCCTCCTTCTGCTCGTTTAGCTCTCTTTCACCCTCCTTCATCTCGTTTCGCTCTCTTTCACCCTCCTTCGTCTCGTTTCGCTCTCTTCCACCCTCCTTCGTCTCGTTTCGCCCTCTTTCACCCTCCTTCATCTCGGTTCGCTCTCTTTCACCTTCCTTCGTCTCGTTTCGCTCTCTTTCACCCTCCTTTGTCTCGATTCGCACTCTTTCACCTTCCTTCGCCTCGTTTCACTCTCTTTCACTCTCCTTCATCTCGTTTCGCTCTCTTTCACCCTCCTTCCTCTCGTTTCGCTCTCTTTCACCCTCCTTCGTCTCGGTTCACTCTCCTTCACCCTCCTTCGTCTCGTTTCGCTCTCCCTCACCCTCCTTCCTCTCGTTTTGCTCTCTTCCACGCTCCTTCGTCTCGTTTCAGCCTCTTTCACCCTCCTTTGTCTCGTTTCGCTCTCATTCACCCTCCTTCATTTCGTTTCGCTCTCTTTGACCCTCCTTCGTCTCGTTTCGCCCTCCTTCACCCTCCTTCGTCTCGTTTCGCTCTCTCTCACCCTCCTTCGTCTCGTTTCGCTGTGTTCCTCCCTCCTTCGTCTCGTTTCGCCTTCTTTCACCCTCCTTCGTCTCGTTTCGCTCTCTTTCCCCCTCCTTCGTCTCATTTTGTTCTCTTTCACCCTCCTTCATCTCGTTTCGCTCTCTTTCACCTTCCATCGTCTCGTTTCGCTCTCTTTCACCCTCCTTCGTCTCGTTTCGCTCTCTTTCACCCTCCTTCATCTCGTTTCGCTCTCTTTCACCCTCCTTCGTCTCGTTTAGCTCTCTTTCACCCTCCGTCTCGTTTCATTCTTTTTCACCCTCCTTCGTCTTGTTTCGCTCTCTTTCACCCTCCTTCGTCTCGTTTCGCTCTCTTTCACCCTCCTTCGTCTCGTATCGCTCTCTTCCAACCTCCTTCGTTTCGGTTCGCTCTCTTTCACCTTCCTTTGTGTTGTTTCGCTCTCTTTCACCCTCCTTCATCTCGTTTCGCTCTCTTTGACCCTCCTTCGCCTCGTTTCGCTCTCTATCACCCTCCTTCGTCTCTTTTCACTCTCTTTCACCCTCCTTCGTCTCTTTTCACTCTCTTTCCCCCTCCTTCGTCTCGTTTCGTTCTCTTTCACCCTCCTTCGTCTCGTTTCGCTCTCTTTCACCTTCCTTCGCTTCGTTTCGCACACTTTCACCCTCCTTTGTCTCGTTTCACTCTCTTTCACCCTCCTTCATCTCGTTTAGCTCTCTTTCACCTTCCTTCGTCTCGTTTCGCTCTCTTTCACCCTCCTTCGTCTCGTTTCGCTCTCTTTCACCCTCCTTCGTCTCGTTTAGCTCTCTTTCACCCTCCTTCGTCTCGTTTCACTCTTTTTCACCCTCCTTCATCTCGTTTCGCTCTGTTTCACCCTCCTTCGTCTCGTTTCGCTCTCTTCCACCCTTCTTCGTCTCGTTTCGCGCTCTTTCACCCTCCTTCGTCTCGTTTCGCTCTTTTCCACCCTCCTTCGTCTCGTTTCGCTCTCTTTCACCCTCCTTCGGCTCGTTTCGCTCTCTTTCACCCTCCTTCATCTCGTTTCGCTCTCTTTCACCCTCCTTCGGCTCGTTTTGCTCTCTTTCACCCTCCTTCATCTCGTTTCGCTCTCTTTCATCCTCCTTGGTCGCGGTTCGCTCTCTTTCACCTTCCTTCGTCTCGTTTCGCTCTCTTTCACCCTCCTTTGTCTCGATTCGCACTCTTTCACCTTCCTTCGCCTCGTCTCACTCTCTTTCACCCTCCTTCGTCTCGTTTCGCCCTCTTTCACCCTCCTTCGTCTCGGTTCGCTCTCTTTCACCTTCCTTCATCTCGTTTCGCTCTCTTTCACCCTCCTTTGTCTAGATTCGCACTCTTTCAACTTCCTTCGCCTCATTTCCCTCTCTTTCACCCTCCTTCATCTCGTTTCGCTCTCTTTCACCCTCCTTCGTCTCGTTTCACTCTCTTTCGCCCTCCTTCATCTCGTTTCGCTCTCTTTCACCCTCCTTCTGCTCGTTTAGCTCTCTTTCACCCTCCTTCATCTCGTTTCGCTCTCTTTCACCCTCCTTCATCTCGTTTCGCTCTCTTCCACCCTGCTTCGTCTCGTTTCGCCCTCTTTCACCCTCCTTTGTCTCGATTCGCACTCTTTCACCTTACTTCGCCTCGTTTCACTCTCTTTCACTCTCCTTCATCTCGTTTTGCTCTCTTTCACCCTCCTTCCTCTCGTTTCGCTCTCTTTCACCCTCCTTCGTCCCGGTTCACTCTCCTTCACCCTCCTTCGTCTCGTTTCGCTCTCTTTCACCCTCCTTCGTCTCGTTTCAGCCTCTTTCAACCTCCTTCGTCTCGTTTCCCCCTCCTTCACCCTCCTTCGTCTCGTTTCGCTCTCTCTCACCCTCCTTCGTCTCGTTTCGCTGTCTTCCTCCCTCCTTCGTCTCGTTTCGCCTTCTTTCACCCTCCTTCGTCTAGTTTCGCTCTCTTTCCCCCTCCTTCGTCTCATATTGTTCTCTTTCACCCTCCTTCGTCTCGCTTCGCTCTCGTTCACCTTCCTTCGCCTCGTTTCGCTCTCTTTCACCCTCCTTTGTCTCGTTTCGATCTCTTTCACCCTCCTTCATCTCGTTTAGCTCTCTTTCACCTTCCTTCGTCTCGTTTCGCTCTCTTTCAGCCTCCTTCGTCTCGTTTCGCTCTCTTTCACACTCCTTCATCTCGTTTCGCTCTCTTTCACCCTCCTTCGTCTCGTTTAGCTCTCTTTCACCCTCCTTTGTCTCGTTTCGCTCTTTTTCACCCTCCTTCGTCTCGTTTCGCTCTCTTTCACCCTCCTTCGTCTCGTTTCGCTCTCTTTCACCCTCCTTCGTCTCGTATCGCTCTCTTCCACCCTCCTTCGTTTCGGTTCGCTCTCTTTCACCTTCCTTCGTCTCGTTTCGCTCTCTTTCACCCTCCTTTATCTCGATTCGCAATCTTTCACCTTCCTTCGTCTCGTTTCACTCTCTTTCACCCTTCTTCGTCTCGTTTCGCTCTCTTTCACCCTCCTTCGTCTCGTTTCGCTCTCTTTCACCCTCCTTCATCTCGTTTCACTCTCTTTCACCCTCCTTCATCTCGTTTCGCTCTCCCTCACCCTCCTTCCTCTCGTTTCGCTCTCTTCCACCCTCCTTCGTCTCGTTTCAGCCTCTTTCACCCTCCTTTGTCTCGTTTCGCTCTCTTTCACCCTCCTTCTGCTCGTTTAGCTCTCTTTCACCCTCCTTCATCTCGTTTCGCTCTCTTTCACCCTCCTTTGTCTCGATTCGCACTCTTTCACCTTCCTTCGCCTCGTTTCACTCTCTTTCACTCTCCTTCATCTCGTTTCGCTCTCTTTCACCCTCCTTCCTCTCGTTTCGCTCTCTTTCACCCTCCTTCGTCTCGGTTCACTCTCCTTCACCCTCCTTCGTCTCGTTTCGCTCTCCCTCACCCTCCTTCCTCTCGTTTTGCTCTCTTCCACGCTCCTTCGTCTCGTTTCAGCCTCTTTCACCCTCCTTTGTCTCGTTTCGCTCTCATTCACCCTCCTTCATTTCGTTTCGCTCTCTTTGACCCTCCTTCGTCTCGTTTCGCCCTCCTTCACCCTCCTTCGTCTCGTTTCGCTCTCTCTCACCCTCCTTCGTCTCGTTTCGCTGTGTTCCTCCCTCCTTCGTCTCGTTTCGCCTTCTTTCACCCTCCTTCGTCTCGTTTCGCTCTCTTTCCCCCTCCTTCGTCTCATTTTGTTCTCTTTCACCCTCCTTCATCTCGTTTCGCTCTCTTTCACCTTCCTTCGTCTCGTTTCGCTCTCTTTCACCCTCCTTCGTCTCGTTTCGCTCTCTTTCACCCTCCTTCATCTCGTTTCGCTCTCTTTCACCCTCCTTCGTCTCGTTTAGCTCTCTTTCACCCTCCGTCTCGTTTCATTCTTTTTCACCCTCCTTCGTCTCGTTTCGCTCTCTTTCACCCTCCTTCGTCTCGTTTCGCTCTCTTTCACACTCCTTCGTCTCGTATTGCTCTCTTCCACCCTCCTTCGTTTCGGTTCGGTCTCTTTCACCTTCCTTTGTGTCGTTTCGCTCTCTTTCACCCTCCTTCATCTCGTTTCGCTCTCTTTGACCCTCCTTCGCCTCGTTTCGCTCTCTATCACCCTCCTTCGTCTCTTTTCACTCTCTTTCACCCTCCTTCGTCTCTTTTCACTCTCTTTCACCCTCCTTCGTCTCGTTTCGCTCTCTTCCACCCTCCTTCGTCTCGTTTCGCCTTCCTTCACCCTCCTTCATCTCGTTTCGCTCTCTTTCACCCTCCTTCATCTCATTTCGCTCTCTTTCACACTCCTTAGTCTCGTTTCGCTATCTCTCACACTCCTTCGTCTCGTTTCGCTCTTTTCCACACTCCTTCGTCTGGTTTCGCTCTCTCTCACCCTTCTTCGTCTCGTTTCGCTGTCTTCCTCCCTCCTTCGTCTCGTTTCGGCTTCTTTCACCCTCCTTCGTATCGTTTCGCTCTCTTTCCCCCTCCTTCGTCTCGTTTCGTTCTCTTTCACCCTCCTTCGTCTCGTTTCGCTCTCTTTCACCTTCCTTCGCTTCGTTTCACTCTCTTTCACCCTCCTTCGTCTCTTTTCACTCTCTTTCACCCTCCTTCGTCTCGTTTCGTTCTCTTTCACCCTCCTTCGTCTCGTTTCGCTCTCTTTCACCTTCCTTCGCTTCGTTTCGCACACTTTCACCCTCCTTTGTCTCGTTTCACTCTCTTTCACCCTCCTTCATCTCGTTTAGCTCTCTTTCACCTTCCTTCGTCTCGTTTCGCTCTCTTTCACCCTCCTTCGTCTCGTTTCGCTCTCTTTCACCCTCCTTCGTCTCGTTTAGCTCTCTTTCACCCTCCTTCGTCTCGTTTCACTCTTTTTCACCCTCCTTCATCTCGTTTCGCTCTCTTTCACCCTCCTTCGTCTCATTTCGCTCTCTTCCACCCTTCTTCGTCTCGTTTCGCGCTCTTTCACCCTCCTTTGGCTCGTTTCGCTCTCTTCCACCGTCCTTCGTCTCGTTTTGCTCTCTCTCACCCTCCTTCGTCTCGTTTCGCTCTCTTCCTCCCTCCTTCGTCTCGTTTCGCCTTCCTTCACCCTCCTTCATCTCGTTTTGCCCTCTCTCACCCTTCTTCATCTCGTTTCACTCTTTTTCACCCTCCTTCGTCTCGTTTCGCTCTCTTTCACCCTCCTTCGTCTCGTTTCGCTCTCTTTCACCCTCCTTCGTCTCGTATCGCTCTCTTCCACCCTCCTTCGTTTCGGTTCGCTCTCTTTCACCTTCCTTCGTCTCGTTTCGCTCTCTTTCACCCTCCTTTATCTCGATTCGCAATCTTTCACCTTCCTTCGTCTCGTTTCACTCTCTTTCACCCTTCTTCGTCTCGTTTCGCTCTCTTTCACCCTCCTTCGTCTCGTTTCGCTCTCTTTCACCCTCCTTCGTCTCGTTTCACTCTCTTTCACCCTCCTTCATCTCGTTTCGCTCTCCCTCACCCTCCTTCCTCTCGTTTCGCTCTCTTCCACCCTCCTTCGTCTCGTTTCAGCCTCTTTCACCCTCCTTTGTCTCGTTTCGCTCTCTTTCACCCTCCTTCTGCTCGTTTAGCTCTCTTTCACCCTCCTTCATCTCGTTTCGCTCTCTTTCACCCTCCTTCGTCTCGTTTCGCTCTCTTCCACCCTCCTTCGTCTCGTTTCGCCCTCTTTCACCCTCCTTCATCTCGGTTCGCTCTCTTTCACCTTCCTTCGTCTCGTTTCGCTCTCTTTCACCCTCCTTTGTCTCGATTCGCACTCTTTCACCTTCCTTCGCCTCGTTTCACTCTCTTTCACTCTCCTTCATCTCGTTTCGCTCTCTTTCACCCTCCTTCCTCTCGTTTCGCTCTCTTTCACCCTCCTTCGTCTCGGTTCACTCTCCTTCACCCTCCTTCGTCTCGTTTCGCTCTCCCTCACCCTCCTTCCTCTCGTTTCGCTCTCTTCCACGCTCCTTCGTCTCGTTTCAGCCTCTTTCACCCTCCTTTGTCTCGTTTCGCTCTCTTTCACCCTCCTTCATTTCGTTTCGCTCTCTTTGACCCTCCTTCGTCTCGTTTCGCCCTCCTTCACCCTCCTTCGTCTCGTTTCGCTCTCTCTCACCCTCCTTCCTCTCGTTTCGCTGTGTTCCTCCCTCCTTCGTCTCGTTTCGCCTTCTTTCACCCTCCTTCGTCTCGTTTCGCTCTCTTTCCCCCTCCTTCGTCTCATTTTGTTCTCTTTCACCCTCCTTCATCTCGTTTCGCTCTCTTTCACCTTCCATCGTCTCGTTTCGCTCTCTTTCACCCTCCTTCGTCTCGTTTCGCTCTCTTTCACCCTCCTTCATCTCGTTTCGCTCTCTTTCACCCTCATTCGTCTCGTTTAGCTCTCTTTCACCCTCCGTCTCGTTTCATTCTTTTTCACCCTCCTTCGTCTCGTTTCGCTCTCTTTCACCCTCCTTCGTCTCGTTTCGCTCTCTTTCACCCTCCTTCGTCTCGTATCGCTCTCTTCCACCCTCCTTCGTTTCGGTTCGCTCTCTTTCACCTTCCTTTGTGTCGTTTCGCTCTCTTTCACCCTCCTTCATCTCGTTTCGCTCTCTTTGACCCTCCTTCGCCTCGTTTCGCTCTCTATCACCCTCCTTCGTCTCTTTTCACTCTCTTTCACCCTCCTTCGTCTCTTTTCACTCTCTTTCACCCTCCTTCGTCTCGTTTCGCTCTCTTCCACCCTCCTTCGTCTCGTTTCACCTTCCTTCACCCTCCTTCATCTCGTTTCGCTCTCTTTCACCCTCCTTCGTCTCATTTCGCTCTCTTTCACACTCCTTAGTCTCGTTTCGCTATCTCTCACACTCCTTCGTCTCGTTTCGATCTTGTCCACACTCCTTCGTCTGGTTTCGCTCTCTCTCACCCTTCTTCGTCTCGTTTCGCTGTCTTCCTCCCTCCTTCGTCTCGTTTCGGCTTCTTTCACCCTCCTTCGTATCGTTTCGCTCTCTTTCCCCCTCCTTCGTTCTCGTTTCGTTCTCTTTCACCCTCCTTCGTCTCGTTTCGCTCTCTTTCACCTTCCTTCGCTTCGTTTCGCACACTTTCACCCTCCTTTGTCTCGTTTCACTCTCTTTCACCCTCCTTCATCTCGTTTAGCTCTCTTTCACCTTCCTTCGTCTCGTTTCGCTCTCTTTCACCCTCCTTCGTCTCGTTTCGCTCTCTTTCACCCTCCTTCGTCTCGTTTAGCTCTCTTTCACCCTCCTTCGTCTCGTTTCACTCTTTTTCACCCTCCTTCATCTCGTTTCGCTCTCTTTCACCCTCCTTCGTCTCGTTTCGCTCTCTTCCACCCTTCTTCGTCTCGTTTCGCGCTCTTTCACCCTCCTTCGTCTCGTTTCGCTCTTTTCCACCCTCCTTCGTCTCGTTTCGCTCTCTTTCACCCTCCTTCGGCTCGTTTCGCTCTCTTTCACCCTCCTTCATCTCGTTTCGCTCTCTTTCACCCTCCTTCGGCTCGTTTTGCTCTCTTTCACCCTCCTTCATCTCGTTTCGCTCTCTTTCATCCTCCTTGGTCGCGGTTCGCTCTCTTTCACCTTCCTTCGTCTCGTTTCGCTCTCTTTCACCCTCCTTTGTCTCGATTCGCACTCTTTCACCTTCCTTCGCCTCGTCTCACTCTCTTTCACCCTCCTTCGTCTCGTTTCGCCCTCTTTCACCCTCCTTCGTCTCGGTTCGCTCTCTTTCACCTTCCTTCATCTCGTTTCGCTCTCTTTCACCCTCCTTTGTCTAGATTCGCACTCTTTCAACTTCCTTCGCCTCATTTCCCTCTCTTTCACCCTCCTTCATCTCGTTTCGCTCTCTTTCACCCTCCTTCGTCTCGTTTCACTCTCTTTCGCCCTCCTTCATCTCGTTTTGCTCTCTTTCACCCTCCTTCTGCTTGTTTAGCTCTCTTTCACCCTCCTTCATCTCGTTTCGCTCTCTTTCACCCTCCTTCATCTCGTTTCGCTCTCTTCCACCCTGCTTCGTCTCGTTTCGCCCTCTTTCACCCTCCTTCATCTCGGTTCGCTCTCTTTCACCTTCCTTCGTCTCGTTTCGCTCTCTTTCACCCTCCTTTGTCTCGATTCGCACTCTTTCACCTTACTTCGCCTCGTTTCACTCTCTTTCACTCTCCTTCATCTCGTTTTGCTCTCTTTCACCCTCCTTCCTCTCGTTTCGCTCTCTTTCACCCTCCTTCGTCCCGGTTCACTCTCCTTCACCCTCCTTCGTCTCGTTTCGCTCTCTTTCACCCTCCTTCGTCTCGTTTCAGCCTCTTTCAACCTCCTTCGTCTCGTTTCCCCCTCCTTCACCTTCCTTCGTCTCGTTTCGCTCTCTCTCACCCTCCTTCGTCTCGTTTCGCTGTCTTCCTCCCTCCTTCGTCTCGTTTCGCCTTCTTTCACCCTCCTTCGTCTCGTTTCGCTCTCTTTCCCCCTCCTTCGTCTCATATTGTTCTCTTTCACCCTCCTTCGTCTCGCTTCGCTCTCGTTCACCTTCCTTCGCCTCGTTTCGCTCTCTTTCACCCTCCTTTGTCTCGTTTCGATCTCTTTCACCCTCCTTCATCTCGTTTAGCTCTCTTTCACCTTCCTTCGTCTCGTTTCGCTCTCTTTCAGCCTCCTTCGTCTCGTTTCGCTCTCTTTCACACTCCTTCATCTCGTTTCGCTCTCTTTCACCCTCCTTCGTCTCGTTTAGCTCTCTTTCACCCTCCTTTGTCTCGTTTCACTCTTTTTCACCCTCCTTCGTCTCGTTTCGCTCTCTTTCACCCTCCTTCGTCTCGTTTCGCTCTCTTTCACCCTCCTTCGTCTCGTATCGCTCTCTTCCACCCTCCTTCGTCTCGGTTCGCTCTCTTTCACCTTCCTTCGTCTCGTTTCGCTCTCTTTCACCCTCCTTTATCTCGATTCGCAATCTTTCACCTTCCTTCGTCTCGTTTCACTCTCTTTCACCCTTCTTCGTCTCGTTTCGCTCTCTTTCACCCTCCTTCGTCTCGTTTCGCTCTCTTTCACCCTCCTTCGTCTCGTTTCACTCTCTTTCACCCTCCTTCATCTCGTTTCGCTCTCCCTCACCCTCCTTCCTCTCGTTTCGCTCTCTTCCACCCTCCTTCGTCTCGTTTCAGCCTCTTTCACCCTCCTTTGTCTCGTTTCGCTCTCTTTCACCCTCCTTCTACTCGTTTAGCTCTCTTTCACCCTCCTTCATCTCGTTTCGCTCTCTTTCACCCTCCTTCGTCTCGTTTCGCTCTCTTCCACCCTCCTTCGTCTCGTTTCGCCCTCTTTCACCCTCCTTCATCTCGGTTCGCTCTCTTTCACCTTCCTTCGTCTCGTTTCGCTCTCTTTCACCCTCCTTTGTCTCGATTCGCACTCTTTCACCTTCCTTCGCCTCGTTTCACTCTCTTTCACTCTCCTTCATCTCGTTTCGCTCTCTTTCACCCTCCTTCCTCTCGTTTCGCTCTCTTTCACCCTCCTTCGTCTCGGTTCACTCTCCTTCACCCTCCTTCGTCTCGTTTCGCTCTCCCTCACCCTCCTTCCTCTCGTTTCGCTCTCTTCCACGCTCCTTCGTCTCGTTTCAGCCTCTTTCACCCTCCTTTGTCTCGTTTCGCTCTCTTTCACCCTCCTTCATTTCGTTTCGCTCTCTTTGACCCTCCTTCGTCTCGTTTCGCCCTCCTTCACCCTCCTTCGTCTCGTTTCGCTCTCTCTCACCCTCCTTCCTCTCGTTTCGCTGTGTTCCTCCCTCCTTCGTCTCGTTTCGCCTTCTTTCACCCTCCTTCGTCTCGTTTCGCTCTCTTTCCCCCTCCTTCGTCTCATTTTGTTCTCTTTCACCCTCCTTCATCTCGTTTCGCTCTCTTTCACCTTCCATCGTCTCGTTTCGCTCTCTTTCACCCTCCTTCGTCTCGTTTCGCTCTCTTTCACCCTCCTTCATCTCGTTTCGCTCTCTTTCACCCTCATTCGTCTCGTTTAGCTCTCTTTCACCCTCCGTCTCGTTTCATTCTTTTTCACCCTCCTTCGTCTCGTTTCGCTCTCTTTCACCCTCCTTCGTCTCGTTTCGCTCTCTTTCACCCTCCTTCGTCTCGTATCGCTCTCTTCCACCCTCCTTCGTTTCGGTTCGCTCTCTTTCACCTTCCTTTGTGTCGTTTCGCTCTCTTTCACCCTCCTTCATCTCGTTTCGCTCTCTTTGACCCTCCTTCGCCTCGTTTCGCTCTCTATCACCCTCCTTCGTCTCTTTTCACTCTCTTTCACCCTCCTTCGTCTCTTTTCACTCTCTTTCACCCTCCTTCGTCTCGTTTCGCTCTCTTCCACCCTCCTTCGTCTCGTTTCACCTTCCTTCACCCTCCTTCATCTCGTTTCGCTCTCTTTCACCCTCCTTCGTCTCATTTCGCTCTCTTTCACACTCCTTAGTCTCGTTTCGCTATCTCTCACACTCCTTCGTCTCGTTTCGATCTTGTCCACACTCCTTCGTCTGGTTTCGCTCTCTCTCACCCTTCTTCGTCTCGTTTCGCTGTCTTCCTCCCTCCTTCGTCTCGTTTCGGCTTCTTTCACCCTCCTTCGTATCGTTTCGCTCTCTTTCCCCCTCCTTCGTCTCGTTTCGTTCTCTTTCACCCTCCTTCGTCTCGTTTCGCTCTCTTTCACCTTCCTTCGCTTCGTTTCGCACACTTTCACCCTCCTTTGTCTCGTTTCACTCTCTTTCACCCTCCTTCATCTCGTTTAGCTCTCTTTCACCTTCCTTCGTCTCGTTTCGCTCTCTTTCACCCTCCTTCGTCTCGTTTCGCTCTCTTTCACCCTCCTTCGTCTCGTTTAGCTCTCTTTCACCCTCCTTCGTCTCGTTTCACTCTTTTTCACCCTCCTTCATCTCGTTTCGCTCTCTTTCACCCTCCTTCGTCTCGTTTCGCTCTCTTCCACCCTTCTTCGTCTCGTTTCGCGCTCTTTCACCCTCCTTCGTCTCGTTTCGCTCTTTTCCACCCTCCTTCGTCTCGTTTCGCTCTCTTTCACCCTCCTTCGGCTCGTTTCGCTCTCTTTCACCCTCCTTCATCTCGTTTCGCTCTCTTTCACCCTCCTTCGGCTCGTTTTGCTCTCTTTCACCCTCCTTCATCTCGTTTCGCTCTCTTTCATCCTCCTTGGTCGCGGTTCGCTCTCTTTCACCTTCCTTCGTCTCGTTTCGCTCTCTTTCACCCTCCTTTGTCTCGATTCGCACTCTTTCACCTTCCTTCGCCTCGTCTCACTCTCTTTCACCCTCCTTCGTCTCGTTTCGCCCTCTTTCACCCTCCTTCGTCTCGGTTCGCTCTCTTTCACCTTCCTTCATCTCGTTTCGCTCTCTTTCACCCTCCTTTGTCTAGATTCGCACTCTTTCAACTTCCTTCGCCTCATTTCCCTCTCTTTCACCCTCCTTCATCTCGTTTCGCTCTCTTTCACCCTCCTTCGTCTCGTTTCACTCTCTTTCGCCCTCCTTCATCTCGTTTTGCTCTCTTTCACCCTCCTTCTGCTTGTTTAGCTCTCTTTCACCCTCCTTCATCTCGTTTCGCTCTCTTTCACCCTCCTTCATCTCGTTTCGCTCTCTTCCACCCTGCTTCGTCTCGTTTCGCCCTCTTTCACCCTCCTTCATCTCGGTTCGCTCTCTTTCACCTTCCTTCGTCTCGTTTCGCTCTCTTTCACCCTCCTTTGTCTCGATTCGCACTCTTTCACCTTACTTCGCCTCGTTTCACTCTCTTTCACTCTCCTTCATCTCGTTTTGCTCTCTTTCACCCTCCTTCCTCTCGTTTCGCTCTCTTTCACCCTCCTTCGTCCCGGTTCACTCTCCTTCACCCTCCTTCGTCTCGTTTCGCTCTCTTTCACCCTCCTTCGTCTCGTTTCAGCCTCTTTCAACCTCCTTCGTCTCGTTTCCCCCTCCTTCACCTTCCTTCGTCTCGTTTCGCTCTCTCTCACCCTCCTTCGTCTCGTTTCGCTGTCTTCCTCCCTCCTTCGTCTCGTTTCGCCTTCTTTCACCCTCCTTCGTCTCGTTTCGCTCTCTTTCCCCCTCCTTCGTCTCATATTGTTCTCTTTCACCCTCCTTCGTCTCGCTTCGCTCTCGTTCACCTTCCTTCGCCTCGTTTCGCTCTCTTTCACCCTCCTTTGTCTCGTTTCGATCTCTTTCACCCTCCTTCATCTCGTTTAGCTCTCTTTCACCTTCCTTCGTCTCGTTTCGCTCTCTTTCAGCCTCCTTCGTCTCGTTTCGCTCTCTTTCACACTCCTTCATCTCGTTTCGCTCTCTTTCACCCTCCTTCGTCTCGTTTAGCTCTCTTTCACCCTCCTTTGTCTCGTTTCACTCTTTTTCACCCTCCTTCGTCTCGTTTCGCTCTCTTTCACCCTCCTTCGTCTCGTTTCGCTCTCTTTCACCCTCCTTCGTCTCGTATCGCTCTCTTCCACCCTCCTTCGTTTCGGTTCGCTCTCTTTCACCTTCCTTCGTCTCGTTTCGCTCTCTTTCACCCTCCTTTATCTCGATTCGCAATCTTTCACCTTCCTTCGTCTCGTTTCACTCTCTTTCACCCTTCTTCGTCTCGTTTCGCTCTCTTTCACCCTCCTTCGTCTCTTTTCGCTCTCTTTCACCCTCCTTCGTCTCGTTTCACTCTCTTTCACCCTCCTTCATCTCGTTTCGCTCTCCCTCACCCTCCTTCCTCTCGTTTCGCTCTCTTCCACCCTCCTTCGTCTCGTTTCAGCCTCTTTCACCCTCCTTTGTCTCGTTTCGCTCTCTTTCACCCTCCTTCTGCTCGTTTAGCTCTCTTTCACCCTCCTTCATCTCGTTTCGCTCTCTTTCACCCTCCTTCGTCTCGTTTCGCTCTCTTCCACCCTCCTTCGTCTCGTTTCGCCCTCTTTCACCCTCCTTCATCTCGGTTCGCTCTCTTTCACCTTCCTTCGTCTCGTTTCGCTCTCTTTCACCCTCCTTTGTCTCGATTCGCACTCTTTCACCTTCCTTCGCCTCGTTTCACTCTCTTTCACTCTCCTTCATCTCGTTTCGCTCTCTTTCACCCTCATTCCTCTCGTTTCGCTCTCTTTCACCCTCCTTCGTCTCGGTTCACTCTCCTTCACCCTCCTTCGTCTCGTTTCGCTCTCCCTCACCCTCCTTCCTCTCGTTTCGCTCTCTTCCACGCTCCTTCGTCTCGTTTCAGCCTCTTTCACCCTCCTTTGTCTCGTTTCGCTCTCATTCACCCTCCTTCATTTCGTTTCGCTCTCTTTGACCCTCCTTCGTCTCGTTTCGCCCTCCTTCACCCTCCTTCGTCTCGTTTCGCTCTCTCTCACCCTCCTTCGTCTCGTTTCGCTGTGTTCCTCCCTCCTTCGTCTCGTTTCGCCTTCTTTCACCCTCCTTCGTCTCGTTTCGCTCTCTTTCCCCCTCCTTCGTCTCATTTTGTTCTCTTTCACCCTCCTTCATCTCGTTTCGCTCTCTTTCACCTTCCTTCGTCTCGTTTCGCTCTCTTTCACCCTCCTTCGTCTCGTTTCGCTCTCTTTCACCCTCCTTCATCTCGTTTCACTCTCTTTCACCCTCCTTCGTCTCGTTTAGCTCTCTTTCACCCTCCGTCTCGTTTCATTCTTTTTCACCCTCCTTCGTCTCGTTTCGCTCTCTTTCACCCTCCTTCGTCTCGTTTCGCTCTCTTTCACACTCCTTCGTCTCGTATTGCTCTCTTCCACCCTCCTTCGTTTCGGTTCGGTCTCTTTCACCTTCCTTTGTGTCGTTTCGCTCTCTTTCACCCTCCTTCATCTCGTTTCGCTCTCTTTGACCCTCCTTCGCCTCGTTTCGCTCTCTATCACCCTCCTTCGTCTCTTTTCACTCTCTTTCACCCTCCTTCGTCTCTTTTCACTCTCTTTCACCCTCCTTCGTCTCGTTTCGCTCTCTTCCACCCTCCTTCGTCTCGTTTCGCCTTCCTTCACCCTCCTTCATCTCGTTTCGCTCTCTTTCACCCTCCTTCATCTCATTTCGCTCTCTTTCACACTCCTTAGTCTCGTTTCGCTATCTCTCACACTCCTTCGTCTCGTTTCGCTCTTTTCCACACTCCTTCGTCTGGTTTCGCTCTCTCTCACCCTTCTTCGTCTCGTTTCGCTGTCTTCCTCCCTCCTTCGTCTCGTTTCGGCTTCTTTCACCCTCCTTCGTATCGTTTCGCTCTCTTTCCCCCTCCTTCGTCTCGTTTCGTTCTCTTTCACCCTCCTTCGTCTCGTTTCTCTCTCTTTCACCTTCCTTCGCTTCGTTTCGCACACTTTCACCCTCCTTTGTCTCGTTTCACTCTCTTTCACCCTCCTTCATCTCGTTTAGCTCTCTTTCACCTTCCTTCGTCTCGTTTCGCTCTCTTTCACCCTCCTTCGTCTCGTTTCGCTCTCTTTCACCCTCCTTCGTCTCGTTTAGCTCTCTTTCACCCTCCTTCGTCTCGTTTCACTCTTTTTCACCCTCCTTCATCTCGTTTCGCTCTCTTTCACCCTCCTTCGTCTCATTTCGCTCTCTTCCACCCTTCTTCGTCTCGTTTCGCGCTCTTTCACCCTCCTTTGGCTCGTTTCGCTCTCTTCCACCGTCCTTCGTCTCGTTTTGCTCTCTCTCACCCTCCTTCGTCTCGTTTCGCTCTCTTCCTCCCTCCTTCGTCTCGTTTCGCCTTCCTTCACCCTCCTTCATCTCGTTTTGCCCTCTCTCACCCTTCTTCATCTCGTTTCGCTCTCTTTCACCCTCCTTCGTCTCCTTTCGCTCTCTTTCACCCTCCTTCGTCTCGTTTCGCTCTCTTTCGCCCTCCTTCGTCTCGTTTCGCTCTTTTCCACTCTCCTTCATCTCGTTTCGCTCTCTTTCACCCTCCTTCCTCTCGTTTCGCTCTCTTTCACCCTCCTTCGTCTCGGTTCACTCTCCTTCACCCTCCTTCGTCTCGTTTCGCTCTCCCTCACCCTCCTTCCTCTCGTTTCGCTCTATTCCACGCTCCTTCGTCTCGTTTCAGCCTCTTTCACCCTCCTTTGTCTCGTTTCGCTCTCATTCACCCTCCTTCATTTCGTTTCGCTCTCTTTGACCCTCCTTCGTCTCGTTTCGCCTTCCTTCACCCTCCTTCGTCTCGTTTCGCTCTCTCTCACCCTCCTTCGTCTCGTTTCGCTGTGTTCCTCCCTCCTTCGTCTCGTTTCGCCTTCTTTCACCCTCCTTCGTCTCGTTTCGCTCTCTTTCCCCCTCCTTCGTCTCATTTTGTTCTCTTTCACCCTCCTTCATCTCGTTTCGCTCTCTTTCACCTTCCTTCGTCTCGTTTCGCTCTCTTTCACCCTCCTTCGTCTCGTTTCGCTCTCTTTCACCCTCCTTCATCTCGTTTCGCTCTCTTTCACCCTCCTTCGTCTCGTTTAGCTCTCTTTCACCCTCCGTCTCGTTTCATTCTTTTTCACCCTCCTTCGTCTCGTTTCGCTCTCTTTCACCCTCCTTCGTCTCGTTTCGCTCTCTTTCACACTCCTTCGTCTCGTATTGCTCTCTTCCACCCTCCTTCGTTTCGGTTCGGTCTCTTTCACCTTCCTTTGTGTCGTTTCGCTCTCTTTCACCCTCCTTCATCTCGTTTCGCTCTCTTTGACCCTCCTTCGCCTCGTTTCGCTCTCTATCACCCTCCTTCGTCTCTTTTCACTCTCTTTCACCCTCCTTCGTCTCTTTGCACTCTCTTTCACCCTCCTTCGTCTCGTTTCGCTCTCTTCCACCCTCCTTCGTCTCGTTTCACCTTCCTTCACCCTCCTTCATCTCGTTTCGCTCTCTTTCACCCTCCTTCATCTCATTTCGCTCTCTTTCACACTCCTTAGTCTCGTTTCGCTATCTCTCACACTCCTTCGTCTCGTTTCGCTCTTTTCCACACTCCTTCGTCTGGTTTCGCTCTCTCTCACCCTTCTTCGTCTCGTTTCGCTGTCTTCCTCCCTCCTTCGTCTCGTTTCGGCTTCTTTCACCCTCCTTCGTATCGTTTCGCTCTCTTTCACCCTCCTTCATCTCGTTTAGCTCTCTTTCACCTTCCTTCGTCTCGTTTCGCTCTCTTTCACCCTCCTTCGTCTCGTTTCGCTCTCTTTCACCCTCCTTCGTCTCGTTTAGCTCTCTTTCACCCTCCTTCGTCTCGTTTCACTCTTTTTCACCCACCTTCATCTCGTTTCGCTCTCTTTCACCCTCCTTCGTCTCATTTCGCTCTCTTCCACCCTTCTTCGTCTCGTTTCGCGCTCTTTCACCCTCCTTTGGCTCGTTTCGCTCTCTTCCACCGTCCTTCGTCTCGTTTTGCTCTCTCTCACCCTCCTTCGTCTCGTTTCGCTCTCTTCCTCCCTCCTTCGTCTCGTTTCGCCTTCCTTCACCCTCCTTCACCTCGTTTTGCCCTCTCTCACCCTTCTTCATCTCGTTTCGCTCTCTTTCACCCTCCTTCGTCTCCTTTCGCTCTCTTTCACCCTCCTTCGTCTCGTTTCGCTCTCTTTCGCCCTCCTTCGTCTCGTTTCGCTCTTTTCCACCCTCCTTCGTCTCGTTTCGCTCTCTTTCACCCTCCTTCGGCTCGTTTCGCTCTCTTTCACCCTCCTTCATCTCGTTTCGCTCTCTTTCACCCTCCTTCGGCTCGTTTTGCTCTCTTTCACCCTCCTTCATCTCGTTTCGCTCTCTTTCATCCTCCTTCGTCGCGGTTCGCTCTCTTTCACCTTCCTTCGTCTCGTTTCGCTCTCTTTCACCCTCCTTTGTCTCGATTCGCACTCTTTCACCTTCCTTCGCCTCGTCTCACTCTCTTTCACCCTCCTTCGTCTCGTTTCGCCCTCTTTCACCCTCCTTCGTCTCGGTTCGCTCTCTTTCACCTTCCTTCGTCTCGTTTCGCTCTCTTTCACCCTCCTTTGTCTAGATTCGCACTCTTTCAACTTCCTTCGCCTCATTTCCCTCTCTTTCACCCTCCTTCATCTCGTTTCACTCTCTTTCACCCTCCTTCGTCTCGTTTCGCTCTTTTCCACACTCCTTCGTCTGGTTTCGCTCTCTCTCACCCTTCTTCGTCTCGTTTCGCTGTCTTCCTCCCTCCTTCGTCTCGTTTCGGCTTCTTTCACCCTCCTTCGTATCGTTTCGCTCTCTTTCCCCCTCCTTCGTCTCGTTTCGTTCTCTTTCACCCTCCTTCGTCTCGTTTCGCTCTCTTTCACCTTCCTTCGCTTCGTTTCGCACACTTTCACCCTCCTTTGTCTCGTTTCACTCTCTTTCACCCTCCTTCATCTCGTTTAGCTCTCTTTCACCTTCCTTCGTCTCGTTTCGCTCTCTTTCACCCTCCTTCGTCTCGTTTCGCTCTCTTTCACCCTCCTTCGTCTCGTTTAGCTCTCTTTCACCCTCCTTCGTCTCGTTTCACTCTTTTTCACCCTCCTTCATCTCGTTTCGCTCTCTTTCACCCTCCTTCGTCTCATTTCGCTCTCTTCCACCCTTCTTCGTCTCGTTTCGCGCTCTTTCACCCTCCTTTGGCTCGTTTCGCTCTCTTCCACCGTCCTTCGTCTCGTTTTGCTCTCTCTCACCCTCCTTGGTCTCGTTTCGCTCTCTTCCTCCCTCCTTCGTCTCGTTTCGCCTTCCTTCACCCTCCTTCATCTCGTTTTGCCCTCTCTCACCCTTCTTCATCTCGTTTCGCTCTCTTTCACCCTCCTTCGTCTCCTTTCGCTCTCTTTCACCCTCCTTCGTCTCGTTTCGCTCTCTTTCGCCCTCCTTCGTCTCGTTTCGCTCTTTTCCACCCTCCTTCGTCTCGTTTCGCTCTCTTTCACCCTCCTTCGGCTCGTTTCGCTCTCTTTCACCCTCCTTCATCTCGTTTCGCTCTCTTTCACCCTCCTTCGGCTCGTTTTGCTCTCTTTCACCCTCCTTCATCTCGTTTCGCTCTCTTTCATCCTCCTTCGTCGCGGTTCGCTCTCTTTCACCTTCCTTCGTCTCGTTTCGCTCTCTTTCACCCTCCTTTGTCTCGATTCGCACTCTTTCACCTTCCTTCGCCTCCTCTCACTCTCTTTCACCCTCCTTCGTCTCGTTTCGCCCTCTTTCACCCTCCTTCGTCTCGGTTCGCTCTCTTTCACCTTCCTTCGTCTCGTTTCGCTCTCTTTCACCCTCCTTTGTCTAGATTCGCACTCTTTCAACTTCCTTCGCCTCATTTCCCTCTCTTTCACCCTCCTTCGTCTCGTTTCACTCTCTTTCGCCCTCCTTCATCTCGTTTCGCTCTCTTTCACCCTCCTTCTGCTCGTTTAGCTCTCTTTCACCCTCCTTCATCTCGTTTCGTTCTCTTTCACCCTCCTTCATCTCGTTTCGCTCTCTTCCATCCTGCTTCGTCTCGTTTCGCTCTCTTTCACCCTCCTTCCTCTCGTTTCGCTCTCTTTCACCCTCCTTCGTCCCGGTTCACTCTCTTTCGCCCTCCTTCGTCTCGTTTCGCTCTTTTCCACCCTCCTTCGTCTCGTTTCGCTCTCTTTCACCCTCCTTCGGCTCGTTTCGCTCTCTTTCACCCTCCTTCATCTCGTTTCGCTCTCTTTCACCCTCCTTCGGCTCGTTTTGCTCTCTTTCACCCTCCTTCATCTCGTTTCGCTCTCTTTCATCCTCCTTCGTCGCGGTTCGCTCTCTTTCACCCTCCTTCATCTCGTTTCGCTCTCTTTCACCCTCCTTCGGCTCGTTTTGCTCTCTTTCACCCTCCTTCATCTCGTTTCGCTCTCTATCATCCTCCTTGGTCGCGGTTCGCTCTCTTTCACATTCCTTCATCTCGTTTCGCTCTCTTTCACCCTCCTTTGTCTCGATTCGCACTCTTTCACCTTCCTTCGCCTCGTCTCACTCTCTTTCACCCTCCTTCGTCTCGTTTCGCCCTCTTTCACCCTCCTTCGTCTCGGTTCGCTCTCTTTCACCTTCCTTCATCTCGTTTCGCTCTCTTTCACCCTCCTTTGTCTAGATTCGCACTCTTTCAACTTCCTTCGCCTCATTTCCCTCTCTTTCACCCTCCTTCATCTCGTTTCGCTCTCTTTCACCCTCCTTCGTCTCGTTTCACTCTCTTTCGCCCTCCTTCATCTCGTTTCGCTCTCTTTCACCCTCCTTCTGCTCGTTTAGCTCTCTTTCACCCTCCTTCATCTCGTTTCGCTCTCTTTCACCCTCCTTCATCTCGTTTCGCTCTCTTCCACCCTGCTTCGTCTCGTTTCCCCCTCTTTCACCCTCCTTCATCTCGGTTCGCTCTCTTTCACCTTCCTTCGTCTCGTTTCGCTCTCTTTCACCCTCCTTTGTCTCGATTCGCACTCTTTCACCTTACTTCGCCTCGTTTCACTCTCTTTCACTCTCCTTCATCTCGTTTCGCTCTCTTTCACCCTCCTTCCTCTCGTTTCGCTCTCTTTCACCCTCCTTCATCCCGGTTCACTCTCCTTCACCCTCCTTCGTCTCGTTTCGCTCTCTTTCACCCTCCTTCGTCTCGTTTCAGCCTCTTTCAACCTCCTTCGTCTCGTTTCCCCCTCCTTCACCCTCCTTCGTCTCGTTTCGCTCTCTCTCACCCTCCTTCGTCTCGTTTCGCTGTCTTCCTCCCTCCTTCGTCTCGTTTCGCCTTCTTTCACCCTCCTTCGTCTCGTTTCGCTCTCTTTCCCCCTCCTTCGTCTCATATTGTTCTCTTTCACCCTCCTTCGTCTCGCTTCGCTCTCGTTCACCTTCCTTCGCCTCGTTTCGCTCTCTTTCACCCTCCTTTGTCTCGTTTCGATCTCTTTCACCCTCCTTCATCTCGTTTAGCTCTCTTTCACCTTCCTTCGTCTCGTTTTGCTCTCTTTCAGCCTCCTTCGTCTCGTTTCGCTCTCTTTCACACTCCTTCATCTCGTTTCGCTCTCTTTCACCCTCCTTCGTCTCGTTTAGCTCTCTTTCACCCTCCTTTGTCTCGTTTCACTCTTTTTCACCCTCCTTCGTCTCGTTTCGCTCTCTTTCACCCTCCTTCGTCTCGTTTCGCTCTCTTTCTCCCTCCTTCGTCTCGTATCGCTCTCTTCCACCCTCCTTCGTTTCGGTTCGCTCTCTTTCACCTTCCTTCGTCTCGTTTCGCTCTCTTTCACCCTCCTTTATCTCGATTCGCAATCTTTCACCTTCCTTCGTCTCGTTTCACTCTCTTTCACCCTTCTTCGTCTCGTTTCGCTCTCTTTCACCCTCCTTCGTCTCGTTTCGCTCTCTTTCACCCTCCTTCGTCTCGTTTCACTCTCTTTCACCCTCCTTCATCTCGTTTCGCTCTCCCTCACCCTCCTTCCTCTCGTTTCGCTCTCTTCCACCCTCCTTCGTCTCGTTTCAGCCTCTTTCACCCTCCTTTGTCTCGTTTCGCTCTCTTTCACCCTCCTTCTGCTCGTTTAGCTCTCTTTCACCCTCCTTCATCTCGTTTCGCTCTCTTTCACCCTCCTTCGTCTCGTTTCGCTCTCTTCCACCCTCCTTCGTCTCGTTTCGCCCTCTTTCACCCTCCTTCATCTCGGTTCGCTCTCTTTCACCTTCCTTCGTCTCGTTTCGCTCTCTTTCACCCTCCTTTGTCTCGATTCGCACTCTTTCACCTTCCTTCGCCTCGTTTCACTCTCTTTCACTCTCCTTCATCTCGTTTCGCTCTCTTTCACCCTCCTTCCTCTCGTTTCGCTCTCTTTCACCCTCCTTCGTCTCGGTTCACTCTCCTTCACCCTCCTTCGTCTCGTTTCGCTCTCCCTCACCCTCCTTCCTCCTGTTTCGCTCTCTTCCACGCTCCTTCGTCTCGTTTCAGCCTCTTTCACCCTCCTTTGTCTCGTTTCGCTCTCATTCACCCTCCTTCATTTCGTTTCGCTCTCTTTGACCCTCCTTCGTCTCGTTTCGCTGTGTTCCTCCCTCCTTCGTCTCGTTTCGCCTTCTTTCACCCTCCTTCGTCTCGTTTCGCTCTCTTTCCCCCTCCTTCGTCTCATTTTGTTCTCTTTCACCCTCCTTCATCTCGTTTCGCTCTCTTTCACCTTCCTTCGTCTCGTTTCGCTCTCTTTCACCCTCCTTCGTCTCGTTTCGCTCTCTTTCACCCTCCTTCATCTCGTTTCGCTCTCTTTCACCCTCCTTCGTCTCGTTTAGCTCTCTTTCACCCTCCGTCTCGTTTCATTCTTTTTCACCCTCCTTCGTCTCGTTTCGCTCTCTTTCACCCTCCTTCGTCTCGTTTCGCTCTCTTTCACACTCCTTCGTCTCGTATTGCTCTCTTCCACCCTCCTTCGTTTCGGTTCGGTCTCTTTCACCTTCCTTTGTGTCGTTTCGCTCTCTTTCACCCTCCTTCATCTCGTTTCGCTCTCTTTGACCCTCCTTCGCCTCGTTTCGCTCTCTATCACCCTCCTTCGTCTCTTTTCACTCTCTTTCACCCTCCTTCGTCTCTTTTCACTCTCTTTCACCCTCCTTCGTCTCGTTTCGCTCTCTTCCACCCTCCTTCGTCTCGTTTCGCCTTCCTTCACCCTCCTTCATCTCGTTTCGCTCTCTTTCACCCTCCTTCATCTCGTTTCGCTCTCTTTCACCCTCCTTCGTCTCGTTTAGCTCTCTTTCACCCTCCGTCTCGTTTCATTCTTTTTCACCCTCCTTCGTCTCGTTTCGCTCTCTTTCACCCTCCTTCGTCTCGTTTCGCTCTTTTCCACACTCCTTCGTCTGGTTTCGCTCTCTCTCACCCTTCTTCGTCTCGTTTCGCTGTCTTCCTCCCTCCTTCGTCTCGTTTCGGCTTCTTTCACCCTCCTTCGTATCGTTTCGCTCTCTTTCCCCCTCCTTCGTCTCGTTTCGTTCTCTTTCACCCTCCTTCGTCTCGTTTCTCTCTCTTTCACCTTCCTTCGCTTCGTTTCGCACACTTTCACCCTCCTTTGTCTCGTTTCACTCTCTTTCACCCTCCTTCATCTCGTTTAGCTCTCTTTCACCTTCCTTCGTCTCGTTTCGCTCTCTTTCACCCTCCTTCGTCTCGTTTCGCTCTCTTTCACCCTCCTTCGTCTCGTTTAGCTCTCTTTCACCCTCCTTCGTCTCGTTTCACTCTTTTTCACCCTCCTTCATCTCGTTTCGCTCTCTTTCACCCTCCTTCGTCTCATTTCGCTCTCTTCCACCCTTCTTCGTCTCGTTTCGCGCTCTTTCACCCTCCTTTGGCTCGTTTCGCTCTCTTCCACCGTCCTTCGTCTCGTTTTGCTCTCTCTCACCCTCCTTCGTCTCGTTTCGCTCTTCCTCCCTCCTTCGTCTCGTTTCGCCTTCCTTCACCCTCCTTCATCTCGTTTTGCCCTCTCTCACCCTTCTTCATCTCGTTTCGCTCTCTTTCACCCTCCTTCGTCTCCTTTCGCTCTCTTTCACCCTCCTTCGTCTCGTTTCGCTCTCTTTCGCCCTCCTTCGTCTCGTTTCGCCTTCTTTCACCCTCCTTCGTCTCGTTTCGCTCTCTTTCCCCCTCCTTCGTCTCATATTGTTCTCTTTCACCCTCCTTCGTCTCGCTTCGCTCTCGTTCACCTTCCTTCGCCTCGTTTCGCTCTCTTTCACCCTCCTTTGTCTCGTTTCGATCTCTTTCACCCTCCTTCATCTCGTTTAGCTCTCTTTCACCTTCCTTCGTCTCGTTTCGCTCTCTTTCAGCCTCCTTCGTCTCGTTTCGCTCTCTTTCACACACCTTCATCTCGTTTCGCTCTCTTTCACCCTCCTTCGTCTCGTTTAGCTCTCTTTCACCCTCCTTTGTCTCGTTTCACTCTTTTTCACCCTCCTTCGTCTCGTTTCGCTCTCTATCACCCTCCTTCGTCTCTTTTCACTCTCTTTCACCCTCCTTCGTCTCTTTTCACTCTCTTTCATCCTCCTTCGTCTCGTTTCGTTCTCTTCCACCCTCCTTCGTCTCGTTTCGCCTTCCTTCACCCTCCTTCATCTCGTTTCGCTCTCTTTCACCCTCCTTCATCTCATTTCGCTCTCTTTCACACTCCTTAGTCTCGTTTCGCTATCTCTCACACTCCTTCGTCTCGTTTCGCTCTTTTCCACACTCCTTCGTCTGGTTTCGCTCTCTCTCACCCTTCTTCGTCTCGTTTCGCTGTCTTCCTCCCTCCTTCGTCTCGTTTCGGCTTCTTTCACCCTCCTTCGTATCGTTTCGCTCTCTTTCCCCCTCCTTCGTCTCGTTTCGTTCTCTTTCACCCTCCTTCGTCTCGTTTCTCTCTCTTTCACATTCCTTCGCTTCGTTTCGCACACTTTCACCCTCCTTTGTCTCGTTTCACTCTCTTTCACCCTCCTTCATCTCGTTTAGCTCTCTTTCACCTTCCTTCGTCTCGTTTCGCTCTCTTTCACCCTCCTTCGTCTCGTTTCGCTCTCTTTCACCCTCCTTCGTCTCGTTTAGCTCTCTTTCACCCTCCTTCGTCTCGTTTCACTCTTTTTCACCCTCCTTCATCTCGTTTCGCTCTCTTTCACCCTCCTTCGTCTCATTTCGCTCTCTTCCACCCTTCTTCGTCTCGTTTCGCGCTCTTTCACCCTCCTTTGGCTCGTTTCGCTCTCATCCACCGTCCTTCGTCTCGTTTTGCTCTCTCTCACCCTCCTTCGTCTCGTTTCGCTCTCTTCCTCCCTCCTTCGTCTCGTTTCGCCTTCCTTCACCCTCCTTCATCTCGTTTTGCCCTCTCTCACCCTTCTTCATCTCGTTTCGCTCTCTTTCACCCTCCTTCGTCTCCTTTCGCTCTCTTTGACCCTCCTTCGTCTCGTTTCGCTCTCTTTCGCCCTCCTTCGTCTCGTTTCGCCTTCTTTCACCCTCCTTCGTCTCGTTTCGCTCTCTTTCCCCCTCCTTCGTCTCATATTGTTCTCTTTCACCCTCCTTCGTCTCGCTTCGCTCTCGTTCACCTTCCTTCGCCTCGTTTCGCTCTCTTTCACCCTCCTTTGTCTCGTTTCGATCTCTTTCACCCTCCTTCATCTCGTTTAGCTCTCTTTCACCTTCCTTCGTCTCGTTTCGCTCTCTTTCAGCCTCCTTCGTCTCGTTTCGCTCTCTTTCACACTCCTTCATCTCGTTTCGCTCTCTTTCACCCTCCTTCGTCTCGTTTAGCTCTCTTTCACCCTCCTTTGTCTCGTTTCACTCTTTTTCACCCTCCTTCGTCTCGTTTCGCTCTCTTTCACCCTCCTTCGTCTCGTTTCGCTCTCTTTCACCCTCCTTCGTCTCGTATCGCTCTCTTCCACCCTCCTTCGTTTCGGTTCGCTCTCTTTCACCTTCCTTCGTCTCGTTTCGCTCTCTTTCACCCTCCTTTATCTCGATTCGCAATCTTTCACCTTCCTTCGTCTCGTTTCACTCTCTTTCACCCTTCTTCGTCTCGTTTCGCTGTCTTTCACCCTCCTTCGTCTCGTTTCGCTCTCTTTCACCCTCCTTCGTCTCGTTTCACTCTCTTTCACCCTCCTTCATCTCGTTTCGCTCTCCCTCACCCTCCTTCCTCTCGTTTCGCTCTCTTCCACCCTCCTTCGTCTCGTTTCAGCCTCTTTCACCCTCCTTTGTCTCGTTTCGCTCTCTTTCACCCTCCTTCTGCTCGTTTAGCTCTCTTTCACCCTCCTTCATCTCGTTTCGCTCTCTTTCACCCTCCTTCGTCTCGTTTCGCTCTCTTCCACCCTCCATCGTCTCGTTTCGCCCTCTTTCACCCTCCTTCATCTCGGTTCGCTCTCTTTCACCTTCCTTCGTCTCGTTTCGATCTCTTTCACCCTCCTTTGTCTCGATTCGCACTCTTTCACCTTCCTTCGCCTCGTTTCACTCTGTTTCACTCTCCTTCATCTCGTTTCGCTCTCTTTCACCCTCCTTCCTCTCGTTTCGCTCTCTTTCACCCTCCTTCGTCTCGGTTCACTCTCCTTCACCCTCCTTCGTCTCGTTTCGCTCTCCCTCACCCTCCTTCCTCTCGTTTCGCTCTCTTCCACGCTCCTTCGTCTCGTTTCAGCCTCTTTCACCCTCCTTTGTCTCGTTTCGCTCTCATTCACCCTCCTTCATTTCGTTTCGCTCTCTTTGACCCTCCTTCGTCTCGTTTCGCCCTCCTTCACCCTCCTTCGTCTCGTTTCGCTCTCTCTCACCCTCCTTCGTCTCGTTTCGCTGTGTTCCTCCCTCCTTCGTCTCGTTTCGCCTTCTTTCACCCTCCTTCGTCTCGTTTCGCTCTCTTTCCCCCTCCTTCGTCTCATTTTGTTCTCTTTCACCCTCCTTCATCTCGTTTCGCTCTCTTTCACCTTCCTTCGTCTCGTTTCGCTCTCTTTCACCCTCCTTCGTCTCGTTTCGCTCTCTTTCACCCTCCTTCATCTCGTTTCGCTCTCTTTCACCCTCCTTCGTCTCGTTTAGCTCTCTTTCACCCTCCGTCTCGTTTCATTCTTTTTCACCCTCCTTCGTCTCGTTTCGCTCTCTTTCACCCTCCTTCGTCTCGTTTCGCTCTCTTTCACACTCCTTCGTCTCGTATTGCTCTCTTCCACCCTCCTTCGTTTCGGTTCGGTCTCTTTCACCTTCCTTTGTGTCGTTTCGCTCTCTTTCACCCTCCTTCATCTCGTTTCGCTCTCTTTGACCCTCCTTCGCCTCGTTTCGCTCTCTATCACCCTCCTTCGTCTCTTTTCACTCTCTTTCACCCTCCTTCGTCTCTTTTCACTCTCTTTCACCCTCCTTCGTCTCGTTTCGCTCTCTTCCACCCTCCTTCATCTCATTTCGCTCTCTTTCACACTCCTTAGTCTCGTTTCGCTATCTCTCACACTCCTTCGTCTCGTTTCGCTCTTTTCCACACTCCTTCGTCTGGTTTCGCTCTCTCTCACCCTTCTTCGTCTCGTTTCGCTGTCTTCCTCCCTCCTTCGTCTCATTTCGCTCTCTTTCACACTCCTTAGTCTCGTTTCGCTATCTCTCACACTCCTTCGTCTCGTTTCGCTCTTTTCCACACTCCTTCGTCTGGTTTCGCTCTCTCTCACCCTTCTTCGTCTCGTTTCGCTGTCTTCCTCCCTCCTTCGTCTCGTTTCGGCTTCTTTCACCCTCCTTCGTATCGTTTCGCTCTCTTTCCCCCTCCTTCGTCTCGTTTCGTTCTCTTTCACCCTCCTTCGTCTCGTTTCGCTCTCTTTCACCTTCCTTCGCTTCGTTTCGCACACTTTCACCCTCCTTTGTCTCGTTTCACTCTCTTTCACCCTCCTTCATCTCGTTTAGCTCTCTTTCACCTTCCTTCGTCTCGTTTCGCTCTCTTTCACCCTCCTTCGTCTCGTTTCGCTCTCTTTCACCCTCCTTCGTCTCGTTTAGCTCTCTTTCACCCTCCTTCGTCTCGTTTCACTCTTTTCCAGCCTCCTTCATCTCGTTTCGCTCTCTTTCACCCTCCTTCGTCTCATTTCGCTCTCTTCCACCCTTCTTCGTCTCGTTTCGCGCTCTTTCACCCTCCTTTGGCTCGTTTCGCTCTCTTCCACCGTCCTTCGTCTCGTTTTGCTCTCTCTCACCCTCCTTCGTCTCGTTTCGCTCTCTTCCTCCCTCCTTCGTCTCGTTTCGCCTTCCTTCAGCCTCCTTCATCTCGTTTTGCCCTCTCTCACCCTTCTTCATCTCGTTTCGCTCTCTTTCACCCTCCTTCGTCTCCTTTCGCTCTCTTTCACCCTACTTCGTCTCGTTTCGCTCTCTTTCGCCCTCCTTCGTCTCGTTTCGCTCTTTTCCACTCTCCTTCATCTCGTTTCGCTCTCTTTCACCCTCCTTCCTCTCGTTTCGCTCTCTTTCACCCTCCTTCGTCTCGGTTCACTCTCCTTCACCCTCCTTCGTCTCGTTTCGCTCTCCCTCACCCTCCTTCCTCTCGTTTCGCTCTATTCCACGCTCCTTCGTCTCGTTTCAGCCTCTTTCACCCTCCTTTGTCTCGTTTCGCTCTCATTCACCCTCCTTCATTTCGTTTTGCTCTCTTTGACCCTCCTTCGTCTCGTTTCGCCCTCCTTCACCCTCCTTCGTCTCGTTTCGCTCTCTCTCACCCTCCTTCGTCTCGTTTCGCTGTGTTCCTCCCTCCTTCGTCTCGTTTCGCCTTCTTTCACCCTCCTTCGTCTCGTTTCGCTCTCTTTCCCCCTCCTTCGTCTCATTTTGTTCTCTTTCACCCTCCTTCATCTCGTTTCGCTCTCTTTCACCTTCCTTCGTCTCGTTTCGCTCTCTTTCACCCTCCTTCGTCTCGTTTCGCTCTCTTTCACCCTCCTTCATCTCGTTTCGCTCTCTTTCACCCTCCTTCGTCTCGTTTAGCTCTCTTTCACCCTCCGTCTCGTTTCATTCTTTTTCACCCTCCTTCGTCTCGTTTCGCTCTCTTTCACCCTCCTTCGTCTCGTTTCACTCTCTTTCACACTCCTTCGTCTCGTATTGCTCTCTTCCACCCTCCTTCGTTTCGGTTCGGTCTCTTTCACCTTCCTTTGTGTCGTTTCGCTCTCTTTCACCCTCCTTCATCTCGTTTCGCTCTCTTTGACCCTCCTTCGCCTCGTTTCGCTCTCTATCACCCTCCTTCGTCTCTTTTCACTCTCTTTCACCCTCCTTCGTCTCTTTTCACTCTCTTTCACCCTCCTTCGTCTCGTTTCGCTCTCTTCCACCCTCCTTCGTCTCGTTTCGCCTTCCTTCACCCTCCTTCATCTCGTTTCGCTCTCTTTCACCCTCCTTCATCTCATTTCGCTCTCTTTCACACTCCTTAGTCTCGTTTCGCTATCTCTCACACTCCTTCGTCTCGTTTCGCTCTTTTCCACACTCCTTCGTCTGGTTTCGCTCTCTCTCACCCTTCTTCGTCTCGTTTCGCTGTCTTCCTCCCTCCTTCGTCTCGTTTCGGCTTCTTTCACCCTCCTTCGTATTGTTTCGCTCTCTTTCCCCCTCCTTCGTCTCGTTTCGTTCTCTTTCACCCTCCTTCGTCTCGTTTCGCTCTCTTTCACCTTCCTTCGCTTCGTTTCGCACACTTTCACCCTCCTTTGTCTCGTTTCACTCTCTTTCACCCTCCTTCATCTCGTTTAGCTCTCTTTCACCTTCCTTCGTCTCGTTTCGCTCTCTTTCACCCTCCTTCGTCTCGTTTCGCTCTCTTTCACCCTCCTTCGTCTCGTTTAGCTCTCTTTCACCCTCCTTCGTCTCGTTTCACTCTTTTTCACCCTCCTTCATCTCGTTTCGCTCTCTTTCACCCTCCTTCGTCTCATTTCGCTCTCTTCCACCCTTCTTCGTCTCGTTTCGCGCTCTTTCACCCTCCTTTGGCTCGTTTCGCTCTCTTCCACCGTCCTTCGTCTCGTTTTGCTCTCTCTCACCCTCCTTCGTCTCGTTTCGCTCTCTTCCTCCCTCCTTCGTCTCGTTTCGCCTTCCTTCACCCTCCTTCATCTCGTTTTGCCCTCTCTCACCCTTCTTCATCTCGTTTCGCTCTCTTTCACCCTCCTTCATCTCCTTTCGCTCTCTTTCACCCTCCTTCGTCTCGTTTCGCTCTCTTTCGCCCTCCTTCGTCTCGTTTCGCTCTTTTCCACCCTCCTTCGTCTCGTTTCGCTCTCTTTCACCCTCCTTCGGCTCGTTTCGCTCTCTTTCACCCTCCTTCATCTCGTTTCGCTCTCTTTCACCCTCCTTCGGCTCGTTTTGCTCTCTTTCACCCTCCTTCATCTCGTTTCGCTCTCTTTCATCCTCCTTCGTCGCGGTTCGCTCTCTTTCACCTTCCTTCGTCTCGTTTCGCTCTCTTTCACCCTCCTTTGTCTCGATTCGCACTCTTTCACCTTCCTTCGCCTCGTCTCACTCTCTTTCACCCTCCTTCGTCTCGTTTCGCCCTCTTTCACCCTCCTTCGTCTCGGTTCGCTCTCTTTCACCTTCCTTCGTCTCGTTTCGCTCTCTTTCACCCTCCTTTGTCTAGATTCGCACTCTTTCATCTTCCTTCGCCTCATTTCCCTCTCTTTCACCCTCCTTCATCTCGTTTCGCTCTCTTTCACCCTCCTTCGTCTCGTTTCACTCTCTTTCGCCCTCCTTCATCTCGTTTCGCTCTCTTTCACCCTCCTTCTGCTCGTTTAGCTCTCTTTCACCCTCCTTCATCTCGTTTCGTTCTCTTTCACCCTCCTTCATCTCGTTTCGCTCTCTTCCATCCTGCTTCGTCTCGTTTCGCCCTCTTTCACCCTCCTTCATCTCGGTTCGCTCTCTTTCACCTTCCTTCGTCTCGTTTCGCTCTCTTTCACCCTCCTTTGTCTCGATTCGCACTCTTTCACCTTACTTCGCCTCGTTTCACTCTCTTTCACTCTCCTTCATCTCGTTTCGCTCTCTTTCACCCTCCTTCCTCTCGTTTCGCTCTCTTTCACCCTCCTTCGTCCCGGTTCACTCTCTTTCGCCCTCCTTCGTCTCGTTTCGCTCTTTTCCACCCTCCTTCGTCTCGTTTCGCTCTCTTTCACCCTCCTTCGGCTCGTTTCGCTCTCTTTCACCCTCCTTCATCTCGTTTCGCTCTCTTTCACCCTCCTTCGGCTCGTTTTGCTCTCTTTCACCCTCCTTCATCTCGTTTCGCTCTCTTTCATCCTCCTTCGTCGCGGTTCGCTCTCTTTCACCTTCCTTCGTCTCGTTTCGCTCTCTTTCACCCTCCTTTGCTTCGATTCGCACTCTTTCACCTTCCTTCGCCTCGTCTCACTCTCTTTCACCCTCCTTCGTCTCGTTTCGCCCTCTTTCACCCTCCTTCGTCTCGGTTCGCTCTCTTTCACCTTCCTTCGTCTCGTTTCGCTCTCTTTCACCCTCCTTTGTCTAGATTCGCACTCTTTCAACTTCCTTCGCCTCATTTCCCTCTCTTTCACCCTCCTTCATCTCGTTTCACTCTCTTTCACCCTCCTTCGTCTCGTTTCGCTCTCTTCCACCCTCCTTCGTCTCGTTTCGCCTTCCTTCACCCTCCTTCATCTCGTTTCGCTCTCTTTCACCCTCCTTCGTCTCATTTCGCTCCCTTTCACACTCCTTAGTCTCGTTTCGCTATCTCTCACACTCCTTCGTCTCGTTTCGCTCTTTTCCACACTCCTTCGTCTGGTTTCGCTCTCTCACCCTTCTTCGTCTCGTTTCGCTGTCTTCCTCCCTCCTTCGTCTCGTTTCGGCTTCTTTCACCCTCCTTCGTATCGTTTCGCTCTCTTTCCCCCTCCTTCGTCTCGTTTCGTTCTCTTTCACCCTCCTTCGTCTCGTTTCGCTCTCTTTCACCTTCCTTCGCTTCGTTTCGCACACTTTCACCCTCCTTTGTCTCGTTTCACTCTCTTTCACCCTCCTTCATCTCGTTTCGCTCTCTTTCACACTCCTTCGTCTCGTTTCGCTCTCTTCCACCCTTCTTCGTCTCGTTTCACGCTCTTTCACCCTCCTTCGGCTCGTTTCGCTCTCTTCCACCGTCCTTCGTCTCGTTTCGCTCTCTCTCACCCTCCTTCATCTCGTGTCGCTCTCTTCCTCCCTCCTTCGTCTCGTTTCGCCTTCCTTCACCCTCCTTCATCTCGTTTTGCCCTCTCTCACCCTTCTTCATCTCGTTTCGCTCTCTTTCACCCTCCTTCGTCTCCTTTCGCTCTCTTTCACCCTCCTTCGTCTCGTTTCGCTCTCTTTCGCCCTCCTTCGTCTCGTTTCGCTCTTTTCCACCCTCCTTCGTCTCGTTTCGCTCTCTTTCACCCTCCTTCGGCTCGTTTCGCTCTCTTTCACCCTCCTTCATCTCGTTTCGCTCTCTTTCACCCTCCTTCGTCTCGTTTTGCTCTCTTTCACCCTCCTTCATCTCGTTTCGCTCTCTTTCATCCTCCTTCGTCGCGGTTCGCTCTCTTTCATCCTCCTTCGTCGCGGTTCGCTCTCTTTCACCTTCCTTCGTCTCGTTTCGCTCTCTTTCACCCTCCTTTGTCTCGATTCGCACTCTTTCACCTTCCTTCGCCTCGTCTCACTCTCTTTCACCCTCCTTCGTCTCGTTTCGCCCTCTTTCGCCCTCCTTCGTATCGGTTCGCTCTCTTTCACCTTCCTTCGTCTCGTTTCGCTCTCTTTCACCCTCCTTTGTCTAGATTCGCACTCTTTCAACTTCCTTCGCCTCATTTCCCTCTCTTTCACACTCCTTCATCTCGTTTCGCTCTCTTTCACCCTCCTTCGTCTCGTTTCACTCTCTTTCGCCCTCCTTCATCTCGTTTCGCTCTCTTTCACCCTCCTTCTGCTCGTTTAGCTCTCTTTCACCCTCCTTCATCTCGTTTCGCTCTCTTTCACCCTCCTTCATCTCGTTTCGCTCTCTTCCATCCTGCTTCGTCTCGTTTCGCCCTCTTTCACCCTCCTTCATCTCGGTTCGCTCTCTTTCACCTTCCTTCGTCTCGTTTCGTTCTCTTTCACCCTCCTTTGTCTCGATTCGCACTCTTTCACCTTACTTCGCCTCGTTTCACTCTCTTTCACTCTCCTTCATCTCGTTTCGCTCTCTTTCGCCCTCCTTCCTCTCGTTTCGCTCTCTTTCACCCTCCTTCGTCCCGGTTCACTCTCTTTCGCCCTCCTTCGTCTCGTTTCGCTCTTTTCCACTCTCCTTCGTCTCGTTTCGCTCTCTTTCACCCTCCTTCGGCTCGTTTCGCTCTCTTTCACACTCCTTCATCTCGTTTCGCTCTCTTTCATCCTCCTTCGTCGCGGTTCGCTCTCTTTCACCTTCCTTCGTCTCGTTTCGCTCTCTTTCACCCTCCTTTGTCTCGATTCGCACTCTTTCACCTTCCTTCGCCTCGTCTCACTCTCTTTCACCCTCCTTCGTCTCGTTTCGCCCTCTTTCACCCTCCTTCGTCTCGGTTCGCTCTCTTTCACCTTCCTTCGTCTCGTTTCGCTCTCTTTCACCCTCCTTTGTCTAGATTCGCACTCTTTCAACTTCCTTCGCCTCATTTCCCTCTCTTTCACCCTCCTTCATCTCGTTTCGCTCTCTTTCACCCTCCTTCGTCTCGTTTCACTCTCTTTCGCCCTCCTTCATCTCGTTTCGCTCTCTTTCACCCTCCTTCTGCTCGTTTAGCTCTCTTTCACCCTCCTTCATCTCGTTTCGCTCTCTTTCACCCTCCTTCATCTCGTTTCGCTCTCTTCCATCCTGCTTCGTCTCGTTTCGCCCTCTTTCTCCCTCCTTCATCTCGGTTCGCTCTCTTTCACCTTCCTTCGTCTCGTTTCGCTCTCTTTCACCCTCCTTTGTCTCGATTCGCACTCTTTCACCTTACTTCGCCTCGTTTCACTCTCTTTCACTCTCCTTCATCTCGTTTCGCTCTCTTTCACCCTCCTTCCTCTCGTTTCGCTCTCTTTCACCCTCCTTCGTCCCGGTTCACTCTCTTTCGCCCTCCTTCGTCTCGTTTCGCTCTTTTCCACCCTCCTTCGTCTCGTTTCGCTCTCTTTCACCCTCCTTCGGCTCGTTTCGCTCTCTTTCACCCTCCTTCATCTCGTTTCGCTCTCTTTCACCCTCCTTCGGCTCGTTTTGCTCTCTTTCACCCTCCTTCATCTCGTATCGCTCTCTTTCATCCTCCTTCGTCGCGGTTCGCTCTCTTTCACCTTCCTTCGTCTCGTTTCGCTCTCTTTCACCCTCCTTTGTCTCGATTCGCACTCTTTCACCTTCCTTCGCCTCGTCTCACTCTCTTTCACCCTCTTTCGTCTCGTTTCGCCCTCTTTCACCCTCCTTCGTCTCGGTTCGCTCTCTTTCACCTTCCTTCGTCTCGTTTCGCTCTCTTTCACCCTCCTTTGTCTAGATTCGCACTCTTTCAACTTCCTTCGCCTCATTTCCCTCTCTTTCACCCTCCTTCATCTCGTTACACTCTCTTTCACCCTCCTTCGTCTCGTTTCGCTCTCTTCCACCCTCCTTCGTCTCGTTTCGCCTTCCTTCACCCTCCTTCATCTCGTTTCGCTCTCTTTCACCCTCCTTCGTCTACTTTCGCTCTCTTTCACCCTCCTTCGTCTTGTTTCGCTCTCTTTCGCCCTCCTTCGTCTCGTTTCGCTCTTTTCCACCCTCCTTCGTCTCGTTTCGCTCTCTTTCACCCTCCTTCGGATCGTTTCGCTCTCTTTCACCCTCCTTCATCTCGTTTCGCTCTCTTTCACCCTCCTTCGGCTCGTTTTGCTCTCTTTCACCCTCCTTCATCTCGTTTCGCTCTCTTTCATCCTCCTTCGTCGCGGTTCGCTCTCTTTCACCTTCCTTCGTCTCGTTTCGCTCTCTTTCACCCTCCTTTGTCTCGATTCGCACTCTTTCACCTTCCTTCGCCTCGTCTCACTCTCTTTCACCCTCCTTCGTCTCGTTTCGCCCTCTTTCACCCTCCTTCGTCTCGTTTCGCTCTCTTTCACCCTCCTTCGTCTCGTTTCGCTCTCTTTCACCCTTCTTCGTCTCGTTTCGCTGTCTTCCTCCCTCCTTCGTCTCGTTTCGGCTTCTTTCACCCTCCTTCGTATCGTTTCGCTCTCTTTCCCCCTCCTTCGTCTCGTTTCGTTCTCTTTCACCCTCCTTCGTCTCGTTTCGCTCTCTTTCACCTTCCTTCGCTTCGTTTCGCACACTTTCACCCTCCTTTGTCTCGTTTCACTCTCTTTCACCCTCCTTCATCTCGTTTAGCTCTCTTTCACCTTCCTTCATCTCGTTTCGCTCTCTTTCACCCTCCTTCGTCTCGTTTCGCTCTCTTTCACCCTCCTTCGTCTCGTTTAGCTCTCTTTCACCCTCCTTCGTCTCGTTTCACTCTTTTTCACCCTCCTTCATCTCGTTTCGCTCTCTTTCACCCTCCTTCGTCTCATTTCGCTCTCTTCCACCCTTCTTCGTCTCGTTTCGCGCTCTTTCACCCTCCTTTGGCTCGTTTCGCTCTCTTCCACCGTCCTTCGTCTCGTTTTGCTCTCTCTCACCCTCCTTCGTCTCGTTTCGCTCTCTTCCTCCCTCCTTCGTCTCGTTTCGCCTTCCTTCACCCTCCTTCATCTCGTTTTGCCCTCTCTCACCCTTCTTCATCTCGTTTCGCTCTCTTTCACCCTCCTTCGTCTCCTTTCGCTCTCTTTCACCCTCCTTCGTCTCGTTTCGCTCTCTTTCGCCCTCCTTCGTCTCGTTTCGCTCTTTTCCACTCTCCTTCATCTCGTTTCGCTCTCTTTCACCCTCCTTCCTCTCGTTTCGCTCTCTTTCACCCTCCTTCGTCTCGGTTCACTCTCCTTCACCCTCCTTCGTCTCGTTTCGCTCAACCTCACCCTCCTGCCTCTCGTTTCGCTCTATTCCACGCTCCTTCGTCTCGTTTCAGCCTCTTTCACCCTCCTTTGTCTCGTTTCGCTCTCATTCACCCTCCTTCATTTCGTTTCGCTCTCTTTGACCCTCCTTCGTCTCGTTTCGCCCTCCTTCACCCTCCTTCGTCTCGTTTCGCTCTCTCTCACCCTCCTTCGTCTCGTTTCGCTGTGTTCCTCCCTCCTTCGTCTCGTTTCGCCTTCTTTCACCCTCCTTCGTCTCGTTTCGCTCTCTTTCCCCCTCCTTCGTCTCGTTTCGCTCTCTTTCCCCCTCCTTCGTCTCATTTTGTTCTCTTTCACCCTCCTTCATCTCGTTTCGCTCTCTTTCACCTTCCTTCGTCTCGTTTCGCTCTCTTTCACCCTCCTTCGTCTCGTTTCGCTCTCTTTCACCCTCCTTCATCTCGTTTCGCTCTCTTTCACCCTCCTTCGTCTCGTTTAGCTCTCTTTCACCCTCCGTCTCGTTTCATTCTTTTTCACCCTCCTTCGTCTCGTTTCGCTCTCTTTCACCCTCCTTCGTCTCGTTTCGCTCTCTTTCACACTCCTTCGTCTCGTATTGCTCTCTTCCACCCTCCTTCGTTTCGGTTCGGTCTCTTTCACCTTCCTTTGTGTCGTTTCGCTCTCTTTCACCCTCCTTCATCTCGTTTCGCTCTCTTTGACCCTCCTTCGCCTCGTTTCGCTCTCTATCACCCTCCTTCGTCTCTTTTCACTCTCTTTCACCCTCCTTCGTCTCTTTTCACTCTCTTTCACCCTCCTTCGTCTCGTTTCGCTCTCTTCCACCCTCCTTCGTCTCGTTTCGCCTTCCTTCACCCTCCTTCATCTCGTTTCGCTCTCTTTCACCCTCCTTCATCTCATTTCGCTCTCTTTCACACTCCTTAGTCTCGTTTCGCTATCTCTCACACTCCTTCGTCTCGTTTCGCTCTTTTCCACACTCCTTCGTCTGGTTTCGCTCTCTCTCACCCTTCTTCGTCTCGTTTCGCTGTCTTCCTCCCTCCTTCGTCTCGTTTCGGCTTCTTTCACCCTCCTTCGTATCGTTTCGCTCTCTTTCCCCCTCCTTCGTCTCGTTTCGTTCTCTTTCACCCTCCTTCGTCTCGTTTCGCTCTCTTTCACCTTCCTTCGCTTCGTTTCGCACACTTTCACCCTCCTTTGTCTCGTTTCACTCTCTTTCACCCTCCTTCATCTCGTTTAGCTCTCTTTCACCTTCCTTCGTCTCGTTTCGCTCTCTTTCACCCTCCTTCGTCTCGTTTCGCTCTCTTTCACCCTCCTTCGTCTCGTTTAGCTCTCTTTCACCCTCCTTCGTCTCGTTTCACTCTTTTTCACCCTCCTTCATCTCGTTTCGCTCTCTTTCACCCTCCTTCGTCTCATTTCGCTCTCTTCCACCCTTCTTCGTCTTGTTTCGCGCTCTTTCACCCTCCTTTGGCTCGTTTCGCTCTCTTCCACCGTCCTTCGTCTCGTTTTGCTCTCTCTCACCCTCCTTCGTCTCGTTTCGCTCTCTTCCTCCCTCCTTCGTCTCGTTTCGCCTTCCTTCACCCTCCTTCATCTCGTTTTGCCCTCTCTCACCCTTCTTCATCTCGTTTCGCTCTCTTTCACCCTCCTTCGTCTCCTTTCGCTCTCTTTCACCCTCCTTCGTCTCGTTTCGCTCTCTTTCGCCCTCCTTCGTCTCGTTTCGCTCTTTTCCACCCTCCTTCGTCTCGTTTCGCTCTCTTTCACCCTCCTTCGGCTCGTTTCGCTCTCTTTCACCCTCCTTCATCTCGTTTCGCTCTCTTTCACCCTCCTTCGGCTCGTTTTGCTCTCTTTCACCCTCCTTCATCTCGTTTCGCTCTCTTTCATCCTCCTTCGTCGCGGTTCGCTCTCTTTCACCTTCCTTCGTCTCGTTTCGCTCTCTTTCACCCTCCTTTGTCTCGATTCGCACTCTTTCACCTTCCTTCGCCTCGTCTCACTCTCTTTCACCCTCCTTCGTCTCGTTTCGCCCTCTTTCACCCTCCTTCGTCTCGGTTCGCTCTCTTTCACCTTCCTTCGTCTCGTTTCGCTCTCTTTCACCCTTCTTTGTCTAGATTCGCACTCTTTCAACTTCCTTCGCCTCATTTCCCTCTCTTTCACCCTCCTTCATCTCGTTTCGCTCTCTTTCACCCTCCTTCGTCTCGTTTCACTCACTTTCGCCCTCCTTCATCTCGTTTCGCTCTCTTTTACTCTCCTTCTGCTCGTTTAGCTCTCTTTCACCCTCCTTCACCTCGTTTCGCTCTCTTTCACCTCCTTCATCTCGTTTCGCTCTCTTCCATCCTGCTTCGTCTCGTTTCGCCCTCTTTCACCCTCCTTCATCTCGGTTCGCTCTCTTTCACCTTCCTTCGTCTCGTTTCGCTCTCTTTCACCCTCCTTTGTCTCGATTCGCACTCTTTCACCTTACTTCGCCTCGTTTCACTCTCTTTCACTCTCCTTCATCTCGTTTCGCTCTCTTTCACCCTCCTTCCTCTCGTTTCGCTCTCTTTCACCCTCCTTCGTCCCGGTTCACTCTCTTTCGCCCTCCTTCGTCTCGTTTCGCTCTTTTCCACCCTCCTTCGTCTCGTTTCGCTCTCTTTCACCCTCCTTCGGCTCGTTTCGCTCTCTTTCACCCTCCTTCATCTCGTTTCGCTCTCTTTCACCCTCCTTCGGCTCGTTTTGCTCTCTTTCACCCTCCTTCATCTCGTTTCGCTCTCTTTCATCCTCCTTCGTCGCGGTTCGCTCTCTTTCACCTTCCTTCGTCTCGTTTCGCTCTCTTTCACCCTCCTTTGTCTCGATTCGCACTCTTTCACCTTCCTTCGCCTCGTCTCACTCTCTTTCACCCTCTTTCGTCTCGTTTCGCCCTCTTTCACCCTCCTTCGTCTCGGTTCGCTCTCTTTCACCTTCCTTCGTCTCGTTTCGCTCTCTTTCACCCTCCTTTGTCTAGATTCGCACTCTTTCAACTTCCTTCGCCTCATTTCCCTCTCTTTCACCCTCCTTCATCTCGTTTCACTCTCTTTCACCCTCCTTCGTCTCGTTTCGCTCTCTTCCACCCTCCTTCGTCTCGTTTCGCCTTCCTTCACCCTCCTTCATCTCGTTTCGCTCTCTTTCACCCTCCTTCGTCTCATTTCGCTCCCTTTCACACTCCTTAGTCTCGTTTCGCTATCTCTCACACTCCTTCGTCTCGTTTCGCTCTTTTCCACACTCCTTCGTCTGGTTTCGCTCTCTCTCACCCTTCTTCGTCTCGTTTCGCTCTCTTTCCCCCTCCTTCGTCTCATTTTGTTCTCTTTCACCCTCCTTCATCTCGTTTCGCTCTCTTTCACCTTCCTTCGTCTCGTTTCGCTCTCTTTCACCCTCCTTCGTCTCGTTTCGCTCTCTTTCACCCTCCTTCATCTCGTTTCGCTCTCTTTCACCCTCCTTCGTCTCGTTTAGCTCTCTTTCACCCTCCGTCTCGTTTCATTCTTTTTCACCCTCCTTCGTCTCGTTTCGCTCTCTTTCACCCTCCTTCGTCTCGTTTCGCTCTCTTTCACACTCCTTCGTCTCGTATTGCTCTCTTCCACCCTCCTTCGTTTCGGTTCGGTCTCTTTCACCTTCCTTTGTGTCGTTTCGCTCTCTTTCACCCTCCTTCATCTCGTTTCGCTCTCTTTGACCCTCCTTCGCCTCGTTTCGCTCTCTATCACCCTCCTTCGTCTCTTTTCACTCTCTTTCACCCTCCTTCGTCTCTTTTCACTCTCTTTCACCCTCCTTCGTCTCGTTTCGCTCTCTTCCACCCTCCTTCGTCTCGTTTCGCCTTCCTTCACCCTCCTTCATCTCGTTTCGCTCTCTTTCACCCTCCTTCATCTCATTTCGCTCTCTTTCACACTCCTTAGTCTCGTTTCGCTATCTCTCACACTCCTTCGTCTCGTTTCGCTCTTTTCCACACTCCTTCGTCTGGTTTCGCTCTCTCTCACCCTTCTTCGTCTCGTTTCGCTGTCTTCCTCCCTCCTTCGTCTCGTTTCGGCTTCTTTCACCCTCCTTCGTATCGTTTCGCTCTCTTTCCCCCTCCTTCGTCTCGTTTCGTTCTCTTTCACCCTCCTTCGTCTCGTTTCGCTCTCTTTCACCTTCCTTCGCTTCGTTTCGCACACTTTCACCCTCCTTTGTCTCGTTTCACTCTCTTTCACCCTCCTTCATCTCGTTTAGCTCTCTTTCACCTTCCTTCGTCTCGTTTCGCTCTCTTTCACCCTCCTTCGTCTCGTTTCGCTCTCTTTCACCCTCCTTCGTCTCGTTTAGCTCTCTTTCACCCTCCTTCGTTTCGTTTCACTCTTTTTCACCCTCCTTCATCTCGTTTCGCTCTCTTTCACCCTCCTTCGTCTCATTTCGCTCTCTTCCACCCTTCTTCGTCTCGTTTCGCGCTCTTTCACCCTCCTTTGGCTCGTTTCGCTCTCTTCCACCGTCCTTCGTCTCGTTTCGCTCTCTCTCACCCTCCTTCGTCTCCTTTCGCTCTCTTCCTCCCTCCTTCGTCTCGTTTCGCCTTCCTTCACCCTCCTTCATCTCGTTTTGCCCTCTCTCACCCTTCTTCATCTCGTTTCGCTCTCTTTCACCCTCCTTCGTCTCCTTTCGCTCTCTTTCACCCTCCTTCGTCTCGTTTCGCTCTCTTTCGCCCTCCTTCGTCTCGTTTCGCTCTTTTCCACCCTCCTTCGTCTCGTTTCGCTCTCTTTCACCCTCCTTCGGCTCGTTTCGCTCTCTTTCACCCTCCTTCATCTCGTTTCGCTCTCTTTCACCCTCCTTCGGCTCGTTTTGCTCTCTTTCACCCTCCTTCATCTCGTTTCGCTCTCTTTCATCCTCCTTCGTCGCGGTTCGCTCTCTTTCACCTTCCTTCGTCTCGTTTCGCTCTCTTTCACCCTCCTTTGTCTCGATTCGCACTCTTTCACCTTCCTTCGCCTCGTCTCACTCTCTTTCACCCTCCTTCGTCTCGTTTCGCCCTCTTTCACCCTCCTTCGTCTCGGTTCGCTCTCTTTCACCTTCCTTCGTCTCGTTTCGCTCTCTTTCACCCTCCTTTGTCTAGATTCGCACTCTTTCAACTTCCTTCGCCTCATTTCCCTCTCTTTCACCCTCCTTCATCTCGTTTCGCTCTCTTTCACCCTCCTTCGTCTCGTTTCACTCTCTTTCGCCCTCCTTCATCTCGTTTCGCTCTCTTTCACCCTCCTTCTGCTCGTTTAGCTCTCTTTCACCCTCCTTCATCTCGTTTCGCTCTCTTTCACCCTCCTTCATCTCGTTTCGCTCTCTTCCATCCTGCTTCGTCTCGTTTCGCCCTCTTTCACCCTCCTTCATCTCGGTTCGCTCTCTTTCACCTTCCTTCGTCTCGTTTTGCTCTCTTTCACCCTCCTTTGTCTCGATTCGCACTCTTTCACCTTACTTCGCCTCGTTTCACTCTCTTTCACTCTCCTTCATCTCGTTTTGCTCTCTTTCACCCTCCTTCCTCTCGTTTCGCTCTCTTTCACCCTCCTTCGTCCCGGTTCACTCTCTATCGCCCTCCTTCGTCTCGTTTCGCTCTTTTCCACCCTCCTTCGTCTCGTTTCGCTCTCTTTCACCCTCCTTCGGCTCGTTTGGCTCTCTTTCACCCTCCTTCATCTCGTTTCGCTCTCTTTCACCCTCCTTCGGCTCGTTTTGCTCTCTTTCACCCTCCTTCATCTCGTTTCGCTCTCTTTCATCCTCCTTCGTCGCGGTTCGCTCTCTTTCACCTTCCTTCGTCTCGTTTCGCTCTCTTTCACCCTCCTTTGTCTCGATTCGCACTCTTTCACCTTCCTTCGCCTCGTCTCACTCTCTTTCACCCTCCTTCGTCTCGTTTCGCCCTCTTTCACCCTCCTTCGTCTCGGTTCGCTCTCTTTCACCTTCCTTCGTCTCGTTTCGCTCTCTTTCACCCTCCTTTGTCTAGATTCGCACTCTTTCAACTTCCTTCGCCTCATTTCCCTCTCTTTCACCCTCCTTCATCTCGTTTCACTCTCTTTCACCCTCCTTCGTCTCGTTTCGCTCTCTTCCACCCTCCTTCGTCTCGTTTCGCCTTCCTTCACCCTCCTTCATCTCGTTTCGCTATCTCTCACACTCCTTCGTCTCGTTTCGCTCTTTTCCACACTCCTTCGTCTGGTTTCGCTCTCTCTCACCCTTCTTCGTCTCGTTTCGCTGTCTTCCTCCCTCCTTCGTCTGGTTTCGCTCTCTCTCACCCTTCTTCGTCTCGTTTCGCTCTCTTTCCCCCTCCTTCGTCTCATTTTGTTCTCTTTCACCCTCCTTCATCTCGTTTCGCTCTCTTTCACCTTCCTTCGTCTCGTTTCGCTCTCTTTCACCCTCCTTCGTCTCGTTTCGCTCTCTTTCACCCTCCTTCATCTCGTTTCGCTCTCTTTCACCCTCCTTCGTCTCGTTTAGCTCTCTTTCACCCTCCGTCTCGTTTCATTCTTTTTCACCCTCCTTCGTCTCGTTTCGCTCTCTTTCACCCTCCTTCGTCTCGTTTCGCTCTCTTTCACACTCCTTCGTCTCGTATTGCTCTCTTCTACCCTCCTTCGTTTCGGTTCGGTCTCTTTCACCTTCCTTTGTGTCGTTTCGCTCTCTTTCACCCTCCTTCATCTCGTTTCGCTCTCTTTGACCCTCCTTCGCCTCGTTTCGCTCTCTATCACCCTCCTTCGTCTCTTTTCACTCTCTTTCACCCTCCTTCGTCTCTTTTCACTCTCTTTCACCCTCCTTCGTCTCGTTTCGCTCTCTTTCACCCTCCTTCGTCTCGTTTCGCTCTCTTCCACCCTCCTTCGTCTCGTTTCGCCTTCCTTCACCCTCCTTCATCTCGTTTCGCTCTCTTTCACCCTCCTTCATCTCATTTCGCTCTCTTTCACACTCCTTAGTCTCGTTTCGCTATCTCTCACACTCCTTCGTCTCGTTTCGCTCTTTTCCACACTCCTTCGTCTGGTTTCGCTCTCTCTCACCCTTCTTCGTCTCGTTTCGCTGTCTTCCTCCCTCCTTCGTCTCGTTTCGGCTTCTTTCACCCTCCTTCGTATCGTTTCGCTCTCTTTCCCCCTCCTTCGTCTCGTTTCGTTCTCTTTCACCCTCCTTCGTCTCGTTTCGCTCTCTTTCACCCTCCTTCGGCTCGTTTCGCTCTCTTTCACCCTACTTCATCTCGTTTCGCTCTCTTTCACCCTCCTTCGGCTCGTTTTGCTCTCTTTCACCCTCCTTCATCTCGTTTCGCTCTCTTTCATCCTCCTTCGTCGCGGTTCGCTCTCTTTCACCTTCCTTCGTCTCGTTTCGCTCTCTTTCACCCTCCTTTGTCTCGATTCGCACTCTTTCACCTTCCTTCGCCTCGTCTCACTCTCTTTCACCCTCCTTCGTCTCGTTTCGCCCTCTTTCACCCTCCTTCGTCTCGGTTCGCTCTCTTTCACCTTCCTTCGTCTCGTTTCGCTCTCTTTCACCCTCCTTTGTCTAGATTCGCACTCTTTCAACTTCCTTCGCCTCATTTCCCTCTCTTTCACCCTCCTTCATCTCGTTTCACTCTCTTTCACCCTCCTTCGTCTCGTTTCGCTCTCTTCCACCCTCCTTCGTCTCGTTTCGCCTTCCTTCACCCTCCTTCATCTCGTTTCGCTCTCTTTCACCCTCCTTCGTCTCATTTCGCTCCCTTTCACACTCCTTAGTCTCGTTTCGCTATCTCTCACACTCCTTCGTCTCGTTTCGCTCTTTTCCACACTCCTTCGTCTGGTTTCGCTCTCTCTCACCCTTCTTCGTCTCGTTTCGCTGTCTTCCTCCCTCCTTCGTCTGGTTTCGCTCTCTCTCACCCTTCTTCGTCTCGTTTCGCTCTCTTTCCCCCTCCTTCGTCTCATTTTGTTCTCTTTCACCCTCCTTCATCTCGTTTCGCTCTCTTTCACCTTCCTTCGTCTCGTTTCGCTCTCTTTCACCCTCCTTCGTCTCGTTTCGCTCTCTTTCACCCTCCTTCATCTCGTTTCGCTCTCTTTCACCCTCCTTCGTCTCGTTTAGCTCTCTTTCACCCTCCGTCTCGTTTCATTCTTTTTCACCCTCCTTCGTCTCGTTTCGCTCTCTTTCACCCTCCTTCGTCTCGTTTCGCTCTCTTTCACACTCCTTCGTCTCGTATTGCTCTCTTCCACCCTCCTTCGTTTCGGTTCGGTCTCTTTCACCTTCCTTCGTCTCGTTTCGCTCTCTTTCACCCTCCTTTGTCTCGATTCGCACTCTTTCACCTTACTTCGCCTCGTTTCACTCTCTTTCACTCTCCTTCATCTCGTTTCGCTCTCTTTCACCCTCCTTCCTCTCGTTTCGCTCTCTTTCACCCTCCTTCGTCCCGGTTCACTCTCTATCGCCCTCCTTCGTCTCGTTTCGCTCTTTTCCACCCTCCTTCGTCTCGTTTCGCTCTCTTTCACCCTCCTTCGGCTCGTTTCGCTCTCTTTCACCCTCCTTCATCTCGTTTCGCTCTCTTTCACCCTCCTTCGGTTCGTTTTGCTCTCTTTCACCCTCCTTCATCTCGTTTCGCTCTCTTTCATCCTCCTTCGTCGCGGTTCGCTCTCTTTCACCTTCCTTCGTCTCGTTTCGCTCTCTTTCACCCTCCTTTGTCTCGATTCGCACTTTTTCACCTTCCTTCGCCTCGTCTCACTCTCTTTCACCCTCCTTCGTCTCGTTTCGCCCTCTTTCACCCTCCTTCATCTCGGTTCGCTCTCTTTCACCTTCCTTCGTCTCGTTTCGCACTCTTTCACCCTCCTTTGTCTAGATTCGCACTCTTTCAACTTCCTTCGCCTCATTTCCCTCTCTTTCACCCTCCTTCATCTCGTTTCACTCTCTTTCACCCTCCTTCGTCTCGTTTCGCTCTCTTCCACCCTCCTTCGTCTCGTTTCGCCTTCCTTCACCCTCCTTCATCTCGTTTCGCTCTCTTTCACCCTCCTTCGTCTCATTTCGCTCCCTTTCACACTCCTTAGTCTCGTTTCGCTATCTCTCACACTCCTTCGTCTCGTTTCGCTCTTTTCCACACTCCTTCGTCTGGTTTCGCTCTCTCTCACCCTTCTTCGTCTCGTTTCGCTGTCTTCCTCCCTCCTTCGTCTCGTTTCGGCTTCTTTCACCCTCCTTCGTATCGTTTCGCTCTCTTTCCCCCTCCTTCGTCTCGTTTCGTTCTCTTTCACCCTCCTTCGTCTCGTTTCGCTCTCTTTCACCTTCCTTCGCTTCGTTTCGCACACTTTCACCCTCCTTTGTCTCGTTTCACTCTCTTTCACCCTCCTTCATCTCGTTTAGCTCTCTTTCACCTTCCTTCGTCTCGTTTCGCTCTCTTTCACCCTCCTTCGTCTCGTTTCGCTCTCTTTCACCCTCCTTCGTCTCGTTTCGCTCTCTTTCACCCTCCTTCGTCTCGTTTCACTCTTTTTCACCCTCCTTCATCTCGTTTCGCTCTCTTTCACCCTCCTTCGTCTCGTTTCGCTCTCTTCCACCCTTCTTCGTCTCGTTTCACGCTCTTTCACCCTCCTTCGGCTCGTTTCGCTCTCTTCCACCGTCCTTCGTCTCGTTTCGCTCTCTCTCACCCTCCTTCGTCTCGTTTCGCTCTCTTCCTCCCTCCTTCGTCTCGTTTCGCCTTCCTTCACCCTCCTTCATCTCGTTTTGCCCTCTCTCACCCTTCTTCATCTCGTTTCGCTCTCTTTCACCCTCCTTCGTCTCCTTTCGCTCTCTTTCACCCTCCTTCGTCTCGTTTCGCTCTCTTTCGCCCTCCTTCGTCTCGTTTCGCTCTTTTCCACCCTCCTTCGTCTCGTTTCGCTCTCTTTCACCCTCCTTCGGCTCGTTTCGCTCTCTTTCACCCTCCTTCATCTCGTTTCGCTCTCTTTCACCCTCCTTCGTCTCGTTTTGCTCTCTTTCACCCTCCTTCATCTCGTTTCGCTCTCTTTCATCCTCCTTCATCGCGGTTCGCTCTCTTTCATCCTCCTTCGTCGCGGTTCGCTCTCTTTCACCTTCCTTCGTCTCGTCTCGCTCTCTTTCACCCTCCTTTGTCTCGATTCGCACTCTTTCACCCTCCTTCATCTCGTTTCGCTCTCTTTGACCCTCCTTCGCCTCGTTTCGCTCTCTATCACCCTCCTTCGTCTCTTTTCACTCTCTTTCACCCTCCTTCGTCTCTTTTCACTCTCTTTCACCCTCCTTCGTCTCGTTTCGCTCTCTTCCACCCTCCTTCGTCTCGTTTCGCCTTCCTTCACCCTCCTTCATCTCGTTTCGCTCTCTTTCACCCTCCTTCATCTCATTTCGCTCTCTTTCACACTCCTTAGTCTCGTTTCGCTATCTCTCACACTCCTTCGTCTCGTTTCGCTCTTTTCCACACTCCTTCGTCTGGTTTCGCTCTCTCTCACCCTTCTTCGTCTCGTTTCGCTGTCTTCCTCCCTCCTTCGTCTCGTTTCGGCTTCTTTCACCCTCCTTCGTATCGTTTCGCTCTCTTTCCCCCTCCTTCGTCTCGTTTCGTTCTCTTTCACCCTCCTTCGTCTCGTTTCGCTCTCTTTCACCTTCCTTCGCTTCGTTTCGCACACTTTCACCCTCCTTTGTCTCGTTTCACTCTCTTTCACCCTCCTTCATCTCGTTTAGCTCTCTTTCACCTTCCTTCGTCTCGTTTCGCTCTCTTTCACCCTCCTTCGTCTCGTTTCGCTCTCTTTCACCCTCCTTCGTCTCGTTTAGCTCTCTTTCACCCTCCTTCGTCTCGTTTCACTCTTTTTCACCCTCCTTCATCTCGTTTCGCTCTCTTTCACCCTCCTTCGTCTCATTTCGCTCTCTTCCACCCTTCTTCGTCTCGTTTCGCGCTCTTTCACCCTCCTTTGGCTCGTTTCGCTCTCTTCCACCGTCCTTCGTCTCGTTTCGCTCTCTCTCACCCTCCTTCGTCTCGTTTCGCTCTCTTCCTCCCTCCTTCGTCTCGTTTCGCCTTCCTTCACCCTCCTTCATCTCGTTTTGCCCTCTCTCACCCTTCTTCATCTCGTTTCGCTCTCTTTCACCCTCCTTCGTCTCCTTTCGCTCTCTTTCACCCTCCTTCGTCTCGTTTCGCTCTCTTTCGCCCTCCTTCGTCTCGTTTCGCTCTTTTCCACCCTCCTTCGTCTCGTTTCGCTCTCTTTCACCCTCCTTCGGCTCGTTTCGCTCTCTTTCACCCTCCTTCATCTCGTTTCGCTCTCTTTCACCCTCCTTCGGCTCGTTTTGCTCTCTTTCACCCTCCTTCATCTCGTTTCGCTCTCTTTCATCCTCCTTCGCCTCGTCTCACTCTCTTTCACCCTCCTTCGTCTCGTTTCGCCCTCTTTCACCCTCCTTCGTCTCGGTTCGCTCTCTTTCACCTTCCTTCGTCTCGTTTCGCTCTCTTTCACCCTCCTTTGTCTAGATTCGCACTCTTTCAACTTCCTTCGCCTCATTTCCCTCTCTTTCACCCTCCTTCATCTCGTTTCGCTCTCTTTCACCCTCCTTCGTCTCGTTTCACTCTCTTTCGCCCTCCTTCATCTCGTTTCGCTCTCTTTCACCCTCCTTCTGCTCGTTTAGCTCTCTTTCACCCTCCTTCATCTCGTTTCGCTCTCTTTCACCCTCCTTCATCTCGTTTCGCTCTCTTCCATCCTGCTTCGTCTCGTTTCGCCCTCTTTCACCCTCCTTCATCTCGGTTCGCTCTCTTTCACCCTCCTTCCTCTCGTTTCGCTCTCTTTCACCCTCCTTCGTCCCGGTTCACTCTCTATCGCCCTCCTTCGTCTCGTTTCGCTCTTTTCCACCCTCCTTCGTCTCGTTTCGCTCTCTTTCACCCTCCTTCGGCTCGTTTCGCTCTCTTTCACCCTCCTTCATCTCGTTTCGCTCTCTTTCACCCTCCTTCGGCTCGTTTTGCTCTCTTTCAGCCTCCTTCATCTCGTTTCGCTCTCTTTCATCCTCCTTCGTCGCGGTTCGCTCTCTTTCACCTTCCTTCGTCTCGTTTCGCTCTCTCTCACCCTTCTTCGTCTCGTTTCGCTGTCTTCCTCCCTCCTTCGTCTGGTTTCGCTCTCTCTCACCCTTCTTCGTCTCGTTTCGCTCTCTTTCCCCCTCCTTCGTCTCTTTTCACTCTCTTTCACCCTCCTTCGTCTCTTTTCACTCTCTTTCACCCTCCTTCGTCTCGTTTCGCTCTCTTCCACACTCCTTCGTCTCGTTTCGCTCTCTTTCACCCTCCTTCATCTCGTTTCGCTCTCTTTCACCCTCCTTCGGCTCGTTTTGCTCTCTTTCACCCTCCTTCGTCTCCTTTCGCTCTCTTTCACCCTCCTTCGTCTCGTTTCGCTCTCTTTCGCCCTCCTTCGTCTCGTTTCGCTCTTTTCCACCCTCCTTCGTCTCGTTTCGCTCTCTTTCACCCTCCTTCGGCTCGTTTCGCTCTCTTTCACCCTCCTTCATCTCGTTTCGCTCTCTTTCACCCTCCTTCGGCTCGTTTTGCTCTCTTTCACCCTCCTTCATCTCGTTTCGCTCTCTTTCATCCTCCTTCGCCTCGTCTCACTCTCTTTCACCCTCCTTCGTCTCGTTTCGCCCTCTTTCACCCTCCTTCGTCTCGGTTCGCTCTCTTTCACCTTCCTTCGACTCGTTTCGCTCTCTTTCACCCTCCTTTGTCTAGATTCGCACTCTTTCAACTTCCTTCGCCTCATTTCCCTCTCTTTCACCCTCCTTCATCTCGTTTCGCTCTCTTTCACCCTCCTTCGTCTCGTTTCACTCTCTTTCGCCCTCCTTCATCTCGTTTCGCTCTCTTTCACCCTCCTTCTGCTCGTTTAGCTCTCTTTCACCCTCCTTCATCTCGTTTCGCTCTCTTTCACCCTCCTTCATCTCGTTTCGCTCTCTTCCATCCTGCTTCGTCTCGTTTCGCCCTCTTTCACCCTCCTTCATCTCGGTTCGCTCTCTTTCACCCTCCTTCCTCTCGTTTCGCTCTCTTTCACCCTCCTTCGTCCCGGTTCACTCTCTATCGCCCTCCTTCGTCTCGTTTCGCTCTTTTCCACCCTCCTTCGTCTCGTTTCGCTCTCTTTCACCCTCCTTCGGCTCGTTTCGCTCTCTTTCACCCTCCTTCATCTCGTTTCGCTCTCTTTCACCCTCCTTCGGCTCGTTTTGCTCTCTTTCACCCTCCTTCATCTCGTTTCGCTCTCTTTCATCCTCCTTCGTCGCGGTTCGCTCTCTTTCACCTTCCTTCGTCTCGTTTCGCTCTCTCTCACCCTTCTTCGTCTCGTTTCGCTGTCTTCCTCCCTCCTTCGTCTGGTTTCGCTCTCTCTCACCCTTCTTCGTCTCGTTTCGCTCTCTTTCCCCCTCCTTCGTCTCTTTTCACTCTCTTTCACCCTCCTTCGTCTCTTTTCACTCTCTTTCACCCTCCTTCGTCTCGTTTCGCTCTCTTCCACACTCCTTCGTCTCGTTTCGCTCTCTTTCACCCTCCTTCATCTCGTTTCGCTCTCTTTCACCCTCCTTCGGCTCGTTTTGCTCTCTTTCACCCTCCTTCATCTCGTTTCGCTCTCTTTCATCCTCCTTCGTCGCGGTTTGCTCTCTTTCACCTTCCTTCGTCTCATTTCGCTCTCTCTCACCCTTCTTCGTCTCGTTTCGCTCTCTTCCTCCCTCCTTCGTCTCGTTTCGCCTTCCTTCACCCTCCTTCATCTCGTTTTGCCCTCTCTCACCCTTCTTCATCTCGTTTCGCTCTCTTTCACCCTCCTTCGTCTCCTTTCGCTCTCTTTCACCCTCCTTCGTCTCGTTTCGCTCTCTTTCGCCCTCCTTCGTCTCGTTTCGCTCTTTTCCACCCTCCTTCGTCTCGTTTCGCTCTCTTTCACCCTCCTTCGGCTCGTTTCGCTCTCTTTCACCCTCCTTCATCTCGTTTCGCTCTCTTTCACCCTCCTTCGGCTCGTTTTGCTCTCTTTCACCCTCCTTCATCTCGTTTCGCTCTCTTTCATCCTCCTTCGCCTCGTCTCACTCTCTTTCACCCTCCTTCGTCTCGTTTCGCCCTCTTTCACCCTCCTTCGTCTCGGTTCGCTCTCTTTCACCTTCCTTCGTCTCGTTTCGCTCTCTTTCACCCTCCTTTGTCTAGATTCGCACTCTTTCAACTTCCTTCGCCTCATTTCCCTCTCTTTCACCCTCCTTCATCTCGTTTCGCTCTCTTTCACCCTCCTTCGTCTCGTTTCACTCTCTTTCGCCCTCCTTCATCTCGTTTCGCTCTCTTTCACCCTCCTTCTGCTCGTTTAGCTCTCTTTCACCCTCCTTCATCTCGTTTCGCTCTCTTTCACCCTCCTTCATCTCGTTTCGCTCTCTTCCATCCTGCTTCGTCTCGTTTCGCCCTCTTTCACCCTCCTTCATCTCGGTTCGCTCTCTTTCACCCTCCTTCCTCTCGTTTCGCTCTCTTTCACCCTCCTTCGTCCCGGTTCACTCTCTATCGCCCTCCTTCGTCTCGTTTCGCTCTTTTCCACCCTCCTTCGTCTCGTTTCGCTCTCTTTCACCCTCCTTCGGCTCGTTTCGCTCTCTTTCACCCTCCTTCATCTCGTTTCGCTCTCTTTCACCCTCCTTCGGCTCGTTTTGCTCTCTTTCACCCTCCTTCATCTCGTTTCGCTCTCTTTCATCCTCCTTCGTCGCGGTTCGCTCTCTTTCACCTTCCTTCGTCTCGTTTCGCTCTCTCTCACCCTTCTTCGTCTCGTTTCGCTGTCTTCCTCCCTCCTTCGTCTGGTTTCGCTCTCTCTCACCCTTCTTCGTCTCGTTTCGCTCTCTTTCCCCCTCCTTCGTCTCATTTTGTTCTCTTTCACCCTCCTTCATCTCGTTTCGCTCTCTTTCACCCTCCTTCGTCTCGTTTCGCTCTCTTTCACCCTCCTTCGTCTCGTTTCGCTCTCTTTCACCCTCCTTCGTCTCGTTTCGCTCTCTTTCACACTCCTTCGTCTCGTATTGCTCTCTTCCACCCTCCTTCGTTTCGGTTCGGTCTCTTTCACCTTCCTTCGTCTCGTTTCGCTCTCTTTCACCCTCCTTTGTCTCGATTCGCACTCTTTCACCTTACTTCGCCTCGTTTCACTCTCTTTCACTCTCCTTCATCTCGTTTCGCTCTCTTTCACCCTCCTTCCTCTCGTTTCGCTCTCTTTCACCCTCCTTCGTCCCGGTTCACTCTCTATCGCCCTCCTTCGTCTCGTTTCGCTCTTTTCCACCCTCCTTCGTCTCGTTTCGCTCTCTTTCACCCTCCTTCGGCTCGTTTCGCTCTCTTTCACCCTCCTTCATCTCGTTTCGCTCTCTTTCACCCTCCTTCGGTTCGTTTTGCTCTCTTTCAGCCTCCTTCATCTCGTTTCGCTCTCTTTCATCCTCCTTCGTCGCGGTTCGCTCTCTTTCACCTTCCTTCGTCTCGTTTCGCTCTCTTTCACCCTCCTTTGTCTCGATTCGCACTTTTTCACCTTCCTTCGCCTCGTCTCACTCTCTTTCACCCTCCTTCGTCTCGTTTCGCCCTCTTTCACCCTCCTTCATCTCGGTTCGCTCTCTTTCACCTTCCTTCGTCTCGTTTCGCACTCTTTCACCCTCCTTTGTCTAGATTCGCACTCTTTCAACTTCCTTCGCCTCATTTCCCTCTCTTTCACCCTCCTTCATCTCGTTTCACTCTCTTTCACCCTCCTTCGTCTCGTTTCGCTCTCTTCCACCCTCCTTCGTCTCGTTTCGCCTTCCTTCACCCTCCTTCATCTCGTTTCGCTCTCTTTCACCCTCCTTCGTCTCATTTCGCTCCCTTTCACACTCCTTAGTCTCGTTTCGCTATCTCTCACACTCCTTCGTCTCGTTTCGCTCTTTTCCACACTCCTTCGTCTGGTTTCGCTCTCTCTCACCCTTCTTCGTCTCGTTTCGCTGTCTTCCTCCCTCCTTCGTCTCGTTTCGGCTTCTTTCACCCTCCTTCGTATCGTTTCGCTCTCTTTCCCCCTCCTTCGTCTCGTTTCGTTCTCTTTCACCCTCCTTCGTCTCGTTTCGCTCTCTTTCACCTTCCTTCGCTTCGTTTCGCACACTTTCACCCTCCTTTGTCTCGTTTCACTCTCTTTCACCCTCCTTCATCTCGTTTAGCTCTCTTTCACCTTCCTTCGTCTCGTTTCGCTCTCTTTCACCCTCCTTCGTCTCGTTTCGCTCTCTTTCACCCTCCTTCGTCTCGTTTCGCTCTCTTTCACCCTCCTTCGTCTCGTTTCACTCTTTTTCACCCTCCTTCATCTCGTTTCGCTCTCTTTCACCCTCCTTCGTCTCGTTTCGCTCTCTTCCACCCTTCTTCGTCTCGTTTCACGCTCTTTCACCCTCCTTCGGCTCGTTTCGCTCTCTTCCACCGTCCTTCGTCTCGTTTCGCTCTCTCTCACCCTCCTTCGTCTCGTTTCGCTCTCTTCCTCCCTCCTTCGTCTCGTTTCGCCTTCCTTCACCCTCCTTCATCTCGTTTTGCCCTCTCTCACCCTTCTTCATCTCGTTTCGCTCTCTTTCACCCTCCTTCGTCTCCTTTCGCTCTCTTTCACCCTCCTTCGTCTCGTTTCGCTCTCTTTCGCCCTCCTTCGTCTCGTTTCGCTCTTTTCCACCCTCCTTCGTCTCGTTTCGCTCTCTTTCACCCTCCTTCGGCTCGTTTCGCTCTCTTTCACCCTCCTTCATCTCGTTTCGCTCTCTTTCACCCTCCTTCGTCTCGTTTTGCTCTCTTTCACCCTCCTTCATCTCGTTTCGCTCTCTTTCATCCTCCTTCATCGCGGTTCGCTCTCTTTCATCCTCCTTCGTCGCGGTTCGCTCTCTTTCACCTTCCTTCGTCTCGTCTCGCTCTCTTTCACCCTCCTTTGTCTCGATTCGCACTCTTTCACCCTCCTTCATCTCGTTTCGCTCTCTTTGACCCTCCTTCGCCTCGTTTCGCTCTCTATCACCCTCCTTCGTCTCTTTTCACTCTCTTTCACCCTCCTTCGTCTCTTTTCACTCTCTTTCACCCTCCTTCGTCTCGTTTCGCTCTCTTCCACCCTCCTTCGTCTCGTTTCGCCTTCCTTCACCCTCCTTCATCTCGTTTCGCTCTCTTTCACCCTCCTTCATCTCATTTCGCTCTCTTTCACACTCCTTAGTCTCGTTTCGCTATCTCTCACACTCCTTCGTCTCGTTTCGCTCTTTTCCACACTCCTTCGTCTGGTTTCGCTCTCTCTCACCCTTCTTCGTCTCGTTTCGCTGTCTTCCTCCCTCCTTCGTCTCGTTTCGGCTTCTTTCACCCTCCTTCGTATCGTTTCGCTCTCTTTCCCCCTCCTTCGTCTCGTTTCGTTCTCTTTCACCCTCCTTCGTCTCGTTTCGCTCTCTTTCACCTTCCTTCGCTTCGTTTCGCACACTTTCACCCTCCTTTGTCTCGTTTCACTCTCTTTCACCCTCCTTCATCTCGTTTAGCTCTCTTTCACCTTCCTTCGTCTCGTTTCGCTCTCTTTCACCCTCCTTCGTCTCGTTTCGCTCTCTTTCACCCTCCTTCGTCTCGTTTAGCTCTCTTTCACCCTCCTTCGTCTCGTTTCACTCTTTTTCACCCTCCTTCATCTCGTTTCGCTCTCTTTCACCCTCCTTCGTCTCATTTCGCTCTCTTCCACCCTTCTTCGTCTCGTTTCGCGCTCTTTCACCCTCCTTTGGCTCGTTTCGCTCTCTTCCACCGTCCTTCGTCTCGTTTCGCTCTCTCTCACCCTCCTTCGTCTCGTTTCGCTCTCTTCCTCCCTCCTTCGTCTCGTTTCGCCTTCCTTCACCCTCCTTCATCTCGTTTTGCCCTCTCTCACCCTTCTTCATCTCGTTTCGCTCTCTTTCACCCTCCTTCGTCTCCTTTCGCTCTCTTTCACCCTCCTTCGTCTCGTTTCGCTCTCTTTCGCCCTCCTTCGTCTCGTTTCGCTCTTTTCCACCCTCCTTCGTCTCGTTTCGCTCTCTTTCACCCTCCTTCGGCTCGTTTCGCTCTCTTTCACCCTCCTTCATCTCGTTTCGCTCTCTTTCACCCTCCTTCGGCTCGTTTTGCTCTCTTTCACCCTCCTTCATCTCGTTTCGCTCTCTTTCATCCTCCTTCGCCTCGTCTCACTCTCTTTCACCCTCCTTCGTCTCGTTTCGCCCTCTTTCACCCTCCTTCGTCTCGGTTCGCTCTCTTTCACCTTCCTTCGTCTCGTTTCGCTCTCTTTCACCCTCCTTTGTCTAGATTCGCACTCTTTCAACTTCCTTCGCCTCATTTCCCTCTCTTTCACCCTCCTTCATCTCGTTTCGCTCTCTTTCACCCTCCTTCGTCTCGTTTCACTCTCTTTCGCCCTCCTTCATCTCGTTTCGCTCTCTTTCACCCTCCTTCTGCTCGTTTAGCTCTCTTTCACCCTCCTTCATCTCGTTTCGCTCTCTTTCACCCTCCTTCATCTCGTTTCGCTCTCTTCCATCCTGCTTCGTCTCGTTTCGCCCTCTTTCACCCTCCTTCATCTCGGTTCGCTCTCTTTCACCCTCCTTCCTCTCGTTTCGCTCTCTTTCACCCTCCTTCGTCCCGGTTCACTCTCTATCGCCCTCCTTCGTCTCGTTTCGCTCTTTTCCACCCTCCTTCGTCTCGTTTCGCTCTCTTTCACCCTCCTTCGGCTCGTTTCGCTCTCTTTCACCCTCCTTCATCTCGTTTCGCTCTCTTTCACCCTCCTTCGGCTCGTTTTGCTCTCTTTCAGCCTCCTTCATCTCGTTTCGCTCTCTTTCATCCTCCTTCGTCGCGGTTCGCTCTCTTTCACCTTCCTTCGTCTCGTTTCGCTCTCTCTCACCCTTCTTCGTCTCGTTTCGCTGTCTTCCTCCCTCCTTCGTCTGGTTTCGCTCTCTCTCACCCTTCTTCGTCTCGTTTCGCTCTCTTTCCCCCTCCTTCGTCTCTTTTCACTCTCTTTCACCCTCCTTCGTCTCTTTTCACTCTCTTTCACCCTCCTTCGTCTCGTTTCGCTCTCTTCCACACTCCTTCGTCTCGTTTCGCTCTCTTTCACCCTCCTTCATCTCGTTTCGCTCTCTTTCACCCTCCTTCGGCTCGTTTTGCTCTCTTTCACCCTCCTTCGTCTCCTTTCGCTCTCTTTCACCCTCCTTCGTCTCGTTTCGCTCTCTTTCGCCCTCCTTCGTCTCGTTTCGCTCTTTTCCACCCTCCTTCGTCTCGTTTCGCTCTCTTTCACCCTCCTTCGGCTCGTTTCGCTCTCTTTCACCCTCCTTCATCTCGTTTCGCTCTCTTTCACCCTCCTTCGGCTCGTTTTGCTCTCTTTCACCCTCCTTCATCTCGTTTCGCTCTCTTTCATCCTCCTTCGCCTCGTCTCACTCTCTTTCACCCTCCTTCGTCTCGTTTCGCCCTCTTTCACCCTCCTTCGTCTCGGTTCGCTCTCTTTCACCTTCCTTCGACTCGTTTCGCTCTCTTTCACCCTCCTTTGTCTAGATTCGCACTCTTTCAACTTCCTTCGCCTCATTTCCCTCTCTTTCACCCTCCTTCATCTCGTTTCGCTCTCTTTCACCCTCCTTCGTCTCGTTTCACTCTCTTTCGCCCTCCTTCATCTCGTTTCGCTCTCTTTCACCCTCCTTCTGCTCGTTTAGCTCTCTTTCACCCTCCTTCATCTCGTTTCGCTCTCTTTCACCCTCCTTCATCTCGTTTCGCTCTCTTCCATCCTGCTTCGTCTCGTTTCGCCCTCTTTCACCCTCCTTCATCTCGGTTCGCTCTCTTTCACCCTCCTTCCTCTCGTTTCGCTCTCTTTCACCCTCCTTCGTCCCGGTTCACTCTCTATCGCCCTCCTTCGTCTCGTTTCGCTCTTTTCCACCCTCCTTCGTCTCGTTTCGCTCTCTTTCACCCTCCTTCGGCTCGTTTCGCTCTCTTTCACCCTCCTTCATCTCGTTTCGCTCTCTTTCACCCTCCTTCGGCTCGTTTTGCTCTCTTTCACCCTCCTTCATCTCGTTTCGCTCTCTTTCATCCTCCTTCGTCGCGGTTCGCTCTCTTTCACCTTCCTTCGTCTCGTTTCGCTCTCTCTCACCCTTCTTCGTCTCGTTTCGCTGTCTTCCTCCCTCCTTCGTCTGGTTTCGCTCTCTCTCACCCTTCTTCGTCTCGTTTCGCTCTCTTTCCCCCTCCTTCGTCTCTTTTCACTCTCTTTCACCCTCCTTCGTCTCTTTTCACTCTCTTTCACCCTCCTTCGTCTCGTTTCGCTCTCTTCCACACTCCTTCGTCTCGTTTCGCTCTCTTTCACCCTCCTTCATCTCGTTTCGCTCTCTTTCACCCTCCTTCGGCTCGTTTTGCTCTCTTTCACCCTCCTTCATCTCGTTTCGCTCTCTTTCATCCTCCTTCGTCGCGGTTCGCTCTCTTTCACCTTCCTTCGTCTCATTTCGCTCTCTCTCACCCTTCTTCGTCTCGTTTCGCTCTCTTCCTCCCTCCTTCGTCTCGTTTCGCCTTCCTTCACCCTCCTTCATCTCGTTTTGCCCTCTCTCACCCTTCTTCATCTCGTTTCGCTCTCTTTCACCCTCCTTCGTCTCCTTTCGCTCTCTTTCACCCTCCTTCGTCTCGTTTCGCTCTCTTTCGCCCTCCTTCGTCTCGTTTCGCTCTTTTCCACCCTCCTTCGTCTCGTTTCGCTCTCTTTCACCCTCCTTCGGCTCGTTTCGCTCTCTTTCACCCTCCTTCATCTCGTTTCGCTCTCTTTCACCCTCCTTCGGCTCGTTTTGCTCTCTTTCACCCTCCTTCATCTCGTTTCGCTCTCTTTCATCCTCCTTCGCCTCGTCTCACTCTCTTTCACCCTCCTTCGTCTCGTTTCGCCCTCTTTCACCCTCCTTCGTCTCGGTTCGCTCTCTTTCACCTTCCTTCGTCTCGTTTCGCTCTCTTTCACCCTCCTTTGTCTAGATTCGCACTCTTTCAACTTCCTTCGCCTCATTTCCCTCTCTTTCACCCTCCTTCATCTCGTTTCGCTCTCTTTCACCCTCCTTCGTCTCGTTTCACTCTCTTTCGCCCTCCTTCATCTCGTTTCGCTCTCTTTCACCCTCCTTCTGCTCGTTTAGCTCTCTTTCACCCTCCTTCATCTCGTTTCGCTCTCTTTCACCCTCCTTCATCTCGTTTCGCTCTCTTCCATCCTGCTTCGTCTCGTTTCGCCCTCTTTCACCCTCCTTCATCTCGGTTCGCTCTCTTTCACCCTCCTTCCTCTCGTTTCGCTCTCTTTCACCCTCCTTCGTCCCGGTTCACTCTCTATCGCCCTCCTTCGTCTCGTTTCGCTCTTTTCCACCCTCCTTCGTCTCGTTTCGCTCTCTTTCACCCTCCTTCGGCTCGTTTCGCTCTCTTTCACCCTCCTTCATCTCGTTTCGCTCTCTTTCACCCTCCTTCGGCTCGTTTTGCTCTCTTTCACCCTCCTTCATCTCGTTTCGCTCTCTTTCATCCTCCTTCGTCGCGGTTCGCTCTCTTTCACCTTCCTTCGTCTCGTTTCGCTCTCTCTCACCCTTCTTCGTCTCGTTTCGCTGTCTTCCTCCCTCCTTCGTCTGGTTTCGCTCTCTCTCACCCTTCTTCGTCTCGTTTCGCTCTCTTTCCCCCTCCTTCGTCTCATTTTGTTCTCTTTCACCCTCCTTCATCTCGTTTCGCTCTCTTTCACCTTCCTTCGTCTCGTTTCGCTCTCTTTCACCCTCCTTCGTCTCGTTTCGCTCTCTTTCACCCTCCTTCATCTCGTTTCGCTCTCTTTCACCCTCCTTCGTCTCGTTTAGCTCTCTTTCACCCTCCGTCTCGTTTCATTCTTTTTCACCCTCCTTCGTCTCGTTTCGCTCTCTTTCACCCTCCTTCGTCTCGTTTCGCTCTCTTTCACACTCCTTCGTCTCGTATTGCTCTCTTCCACCCTCCTTCGTTTCGGTTCGGTCTCTTTCACCTTCCTTTGTGTCGTTTCGCTCTCTTTCACCCTCCTTCATCTCGTTTCGCTCTCTTTGACCCTCCTTCGCCTCGTTTCGCTCTCTATCACCCTCCTTCGTCTCTTTTCACTCTCTTTGACCCTCCTTCGTCTCTTTTCACTCTCTTTCACCCTCCTTCGTCTCGTTTCGCTCTCTTCCACCCTCCTTCGTCTCGTTTCGCCTTCCTTCACCCTCCTTCATCTCGTTTCGCTCTCTTTCACCCTCCTTCATCTCATTTCGCTCTCTTTCACACTCCTTAGTCTCGTTTCGCTATCTCTCACACTCCTTCGTCTCGTTTCGCTCTTTTCCACACTCCTTCGTCTGGTTTCGCTCTCTCTCACCCTTCTTCGTCTCGTTTCGCTGTCTTCCTCCCTCCTTCGTCTCGTTTCGGCTTCTTTCACCCTCCTTCGTATCGTTTCGCTCTCTTTCCCCCTCCTTCGTCTCGTTTCGTTCTCTTTCACCCTCCTTCGTCTCGTTTCGCTCTCTTTCACCTTCCTTCGCTTCGTTTCGCACACTTTCACCCTCCTTTGTCTCGTTTCTCTCTCTTTCACCCTCCTTCATCTCGTTTAGCTCTCTTTCACCTTCCTTCATCTCGTTTCGCTCTCTTTCACCCTCCTTCGTCTCGTTTCGCTCTCTTTCACCCTCCTTCGTCTCGTTTAGCTCTCTTTCACCCTCCTTCGTCTCGTTTCACTCTTTTTCACCCTCCTTCATCTCGTTTCGCTCTCTTTCACCCTCCTTCGTCTCATTTCGCTCTCTTCCACCCTTCTTCGTCTCGTTTCGCGCTCTTTCACCCTCCTTTGGCTCGTTTCGCTCTCTTCCACCGTCCTTCGTCTCGTTTCGCTCTCTCTCACCCTCCTTCGTCTCGTTTCGCTCTCTTCCTCCCTCCTTCGTCTCGTTTCGCCTTCCTTCACCCTCCTTCATCTCGTTTTGCCCTCTCTCACTCTTCTTCATCTCGTTTCGCTCTCTTTCACCCTCCTTCGTCTCCTTTCGCTCTCTTTCACCCTCCTTCGTCTCGTTTCGCTCTCTTTCGCCCTCCTTCGTCTCGTTTCGCTCTTTTCCACCCTCCTTCGTCTCGTTTCGCTCTCTTTCACCCTCCGTCGGCTCGTTTCGCTCTCTTTCACCCTCCTTCATCTCGTTTCGCTCTCTTTCACCCTCCTTCGGCTCGTTTTGCTCTCTTTCACCCTCCTTCATCTCGTTTCGCTCTCTTTCATCCTCCTTCGTCGCGGTTCGCTCTCTTTCACCTTCCTTCGTCTCGTTTCGCTCTCTTTCACCCTCCTTTGTCTAGATTCGCACTCTTTCAACTTCCTTCGCCTCATTTCCCTCTCTTTCACCCTCCTTCATCTCGTTTCGCTCTCTTTCACCCTCCTTCGTCTCGTTTCACTCTCTTTCGCCCTCCTTCATCTCGTTTCGCTCTCTTTCACCCTCCTTCTGCTCGCTTAGCTCTCTTTCACCCTCCTTCATCTCGTTTCGCTCTCTTTCACCCTCCTTCATCTCGTTTCGCTCTCTTCCATCCTGCTTCGTCTCGTTTCGCCCTCTTTCACCCTCCTTCATCTCGGTTCGCTCTCTTTCACCTTCCTTCGTCTCGTTTCGCTCTCTTTCACCCTCCTTTGTCTCGATTCGCACTCTTTCACCTTACTTCGCCTCGTTTCACTCTCTTTCACTCTCCTTCATCTCGTTTCGCTCTCTTTCACCCTCCTTCCTCTCGTTTCGCTCTCTTTCACCCTCCTTCGTCTCGTTTCACTCTCTTTCGCCCTCCTTCATCTCGTTTCGCTCTCTTTCACCCTCCTTCTGCTCGCTTAGCTCTCTTTCACCCTCCTTCATCTCGTTTCGCTCTCTTTCACCCTCCTTCATCTCGTTTCGCTCTCTTCCATCCTGCTTCGTCTCGTTTCGCCCTCTTTCACCCTCCTTCATCTCGGTTCGCTCTCTTTCACCTTCCTTCGTCTCGTTTCGCTCTCTTTCACCCTCCTTTGTCTCGATTCGCACTCTTTCACCTTACTTCGCCTCGTTTCACTCTCTTTCACTCTCCTTCATCTCGTTTCGCTCTCTTTCACCCTCCTTCCTCTCGTTTCGCTCTCTTTCACCCTCCTTCGTCCCGGTTCACTCTCTATCGCCTTCCTTCGTCTCGTTTCGCTCTTTTCCACCCTCCTTCGTCTCGTTTCGCTCTCTTTCACCCTCCTTCGGCTCGTTTCGCTCTCTTTCACCCTCCTTCATCTCGTTTCGCTCTCTTTCACCCTCCTTCGGCTCGTTTTGCTCTCTTTCACCCTCCTTCATCTCGTTTCGCTCTCTTTCATCCTCCTTCATCGCGGTTCGCTCTCTTTCACCTTCCTTCGTCTCGTTTCGCTCTCTTTCACCCTCCTTTGTCTCGATTCGCACTCTTTCACCTTCCTTCGCCTCGTCTCACTCTCTTTCACCCTCCTTCGTCTCGTTTCGCCCTCTTTCACCCTCCTTCGTCTCGGTTCGCTCTCTTTCACCTTCCTTCGTCTCGTTTCGCTCTCTTTCACCCTCCTTTGTCTAGATTCGCACTCTTTCAACTTCCTTCGCCTCATTTCCCTCTCTTTCACCCTCCTTCATCTCGTTTCACTCTCTTTCACCCTCCTTCGTCTCGTTTCCATCTCTTCCACCCTCCTTCGTCTCGTTTCGCCTTCCTTCACCCTCCTTCATCTCGTTTCGCTCTCTTTCACCCTCCTTCGTCTCATTTCGCTCCCTTTCACACTCCTTAGTCTCGTTTCGCTATCTCTCACACTCCTTCGTCTCGTTTCGCTCTTTTCCACACTCCTTCGTCTGGTTTCGCTCTCTCTCACCCTTCTTCGTCTCGTTTCGCTGTCTTCCTCCCTCCTTCGTCTGGTTTCGCTCTCTCTCACCCTTCTTCGTCTCGTTTCGCTCTCTTTCCCCCTCCTTCGTCTCATTTTGTTCTCTTTCACCCTCCTTCATCTCGTTTCGCTCTCTTTCACCTTCCTTCGTCTCGTTTCGCTCTCTTTCACCCTCCTTCGTCTCGTTTCGCTCTCTTTCACCCTCCTTCATCTCGTTTCGCTCTCTTTCACCCTCCTTCGTCTCGTTTAGCTCTCTTTCACCCTCCGTCTCGTTTCATTCTTTTTCACCCTCCTTCGTCTCGTTTCGCTCTCTTTCACCCTCCTTCGTCTCGTTTCGCTCTCTTTCACACTCCTTCGTCTCGTATTGCTCTCTTCCACCCTCCTTCGTTTCGGTTCGGTCTCTTTCACCTTCCTTCGTCTCGTTTCGCTCTCTTTCACCCTCCTTTGTCTAGATTCGCACTCTTTCAACTTCCTTCGCCTCATTTCCCTCTCTTTCACCCTCCTTCATCTCGTTTCACTCTCTTTCACCCTCCTTCGTCTCGTTTCGCTCTCTTCCACCCTCCTTCGTCTCGTTTCGCCTTCCTTCACCCTCCTTCAACTCGTTTCGCTCTCTTTCACCCTCCTTCGTCTCATTTCGCTCCCTTTCACACTCCTTAGTCTCGTTTCGCTATCTCTCACACTCCTTCGTCTCGTTTCGCTCTTTTCCACACTCCTTCGTCTGGTTTCGCTCTCTCTCACCCTTCTTCGTCTCGTTTCGCTGTCTTCCTCCCTCCTTCGTCTGGTTTCGCTCTCTCTCACCCTTCTTCGTCTCGTTTCGCTCTCTTTCCCCCTCCTTCGTCTCATTTTGTTCTCTTTCACCCTCCTTCATCTCGTTTCGCTCTCTTTCACCTTCCTTCGTCTCGTTTCGCTCTCTTTCACCCTCCTTCGTCTCGTTTCGCTCTCTTTCACCCTCCTTCATCTCGTTTCGCTCTCTTTCACCCTCCTTCGTCTCGTTTAGCTCTCTTTCACCCTCCGTCTCGTTTCATTCTTTTTCACCCTCCTTCGTCTCGTTTCGCTCTCTTTCACCCTCCTTCGTCTCGTTTCGCTCTCTTTCACACTCCTTCGTCTCGTATTGCTCTCTTCACCCTCCTTCGTTTCGGTTCGGTCTCTTTCACCTTCCTTCGTCTCGTTTCGCTCTCTTTCACCCTCCTTTGTCTCGATTCGCACTCTTTCACCTTACTTCGCCTCGTTTCACTCTCTTTCACTCTCCTTCAACTCGTTTCGCTCTCTTTCACCCTCCTTCCTCTCGTTTCGCTCTCTTTAACCCTCCTTCGTCCCGGTTCACTCTCTATCGCCCTCCTTCGTCTCGTTTCGCTCTTTTCCACCCTCCTTCGTCTCGTTTCGCTCTCTTTCACCCTCCTTCGGCTCGTTTCGCTCTCTTTCACCCTCCTTCATCTCGTTTCGCTCTCTTTCACCCTCCTTCGGCTCGTTTTGCTCTCTTTCACCCTCCTTCATCTCGTTTCGCTCTCTTTCATCCTCCTTCGTCGCGGTTCGCTCTCTTTCACCTTCCTTCGTCTCGTTTCGCTCTCTTTCACCCTCCTTTGTCTCGATTCGCACTCTTTCACCTTCCTTCGCCTCGTCTCACTCTCTTTCACCCTCCTTCGTCTCGTTTCGCCCTCTTTCACCCTCCTTCATCTCGGTTCGTTCTCTTTCACCTTCCTTCGTCTCGTTTCGCTCTCTTTCACCCTCCTTTGTCTAGATTCGCACTCTTTCAACTTCCTTCGCCTCATTTCCCTCTCTTTCACCCTCCTTCATCTCGTTTCACTCTCTTTCACCCTCCTTCGTCTCGTTTCGCTCTCTTCCACCCTCCTTCGTCTCGTTTCGCCTTCCTTCACCCTCCTTCATCTCGTTTCGCTCTCTTTCACCCTCCTTCGTCTCATTTCGCTCCCTTTCATACTCCTTAGTCTCGTTTCGCTATCTCTCACACTCCTTCGTCTCGTTTCGCTCTTTTCCACACTCCTTCGTCTGGTTTCGCTCTCTCTCACCCTTCTTCGTCTCGTTTCGCTGTCTTCCTCCCTCCTTCGTCTCGTTTCGGCTTCTTTCACCCTCCTTCGTATCGTTTCGCTCTCTTTCCCCCTCCTTCGTCTCGTTTCGTTCTCTTTCACCCTCCTTCGTCTCGTTTCGCTCTCTTTCACCTTCCTTCGCTTCGTTTCGCACACTTTCACCCTCCTTTGTCTCGTTTCACTCTCTTTCACCCTCCTTCATCTCGTTTAGCTCTCTTTCACCTTCCTTCGTCTCGTTTCGCTCTCTTTCACCCTCCTTCGTCTCGTTTCGCTCTCTTTCACCCTCCTTCGTCTCGTTTCGCTCTCTTTCACCCTCCTTCGTCTCGTTTCACTCTTTTTCACCCTCCTTCATCTCGTTTCGCTCTCTTTCACCCTCCTTCGTCTCGTTTCGCTCTCTTCCACCCTTCTTCGTCTCGTTTCACGCTCTTTCACCCTCCTTCGGCTCGTTTCGCTCTCTTCCACCGTCCTTCGTCTCGTTTCGCTCTCTCTCACCCTCCTTCGTCTCGTTTCGCTCTCTTCCTCCCTCCTTCGTCTCGTTTCGCCTTCCTTCACCCTCCTTCATCTCGTTTTGCCCTCTCTCACCCTTCTTCATCTCGTTTCGCTCTCTTTCACCCTCCTTCGTCTCCTTTCGCTCTCTTTCACCCTCCTTCGTCTCGTTTCGCTCTCTTTCGCCCTCCTTCGTCTCGTTTCGCTCTTTTCCACCCTCCTTCGTCTCGTTTCGCTCTCTTTCACCCTCCTTCGGCTCGTTTCGCTCTCTTTCACCCTCCTTCATCTCGTTTCGCTCTCTTTCACCCTCCTTCGTCTCGTTTTGCTCTCTTTCACCCTCCTTCATCTCGTTTCGCTCTCTTTCATCCTCCTTCGTCGCGGTTCGCTCTCTTTCATCCTCCTTCGTCGCGGTTCGCTCTCTTTCACCTTCCTTCGTCTCGTTTCGCTCTCTTTCACCCTCCTTTGTCTCGATTCGCACTCTTTCACCTTCCTTCGCCTCGTCTCACTCTCTTTCACCCTCCTTCGTCTCGTTTCGCCCTCTTTCACCCTCCTTCGTCTCGTTTCGCTCTCTTTCTCCTTCCTTCGTCTCGTTTCGCTCTCTTTCACCCTCCTTTGTCTAGATTCGCACTCTTTCAACTTCCTTCGCCTCATTTCCCTCTCTTTCACCCTCCTTCATCTCGTTTCGCTCTCTTTCACCCTCCTTCGTCTCGTTTCACTCTCTTTCGCCCTCCTTCATCTCGTTTCGCTCTCTTTCACCCTCCTTCTGCTCGTTTAGCTCTCTTTCACCCTCCTTCATCTCGTTTCGCTCTCTTTCACCCTCCTTCATCTCGTTTCGCTCTCTTCCATCCTGCTTCGTCTCGTTTCGCCCTCTTTCACCCTCCTTCATCTCGGTTCGCTCTCTTTCACCTTCCTTCGTCTCGTTTCGTTCTCTTTCACCCTCCTTTGTCTCGATTCGCACTCTTTCACCTTACTTCGCCTCGTTTCACTCTCTTTCACTCTCCTTCATCTCGTTTCGCTCTCTTTCGCCCTCCTTCGTCTCGTTTCGCTCTTTTCCACCCTCCTTTGTCTCGTTTCGCTCTCTTTCACCCTCCTTCGGCTCGTTTCGCTCTCTTTCACCCTCCTTCATCTCGTTTCGCTCTCTTTCATCCTCCTTCGTCGCGGTTCGCTCTCTTTCACCTTCCTTCGTCTCGTTTCGCTCTCTTTCACCCTCCTTTGTCTCGATTCGCACTCTTTCACCTTCCTTCGCCTCGTCTCACTCTCTTTCACCCTCCTTCGTCTCGTTTCGCCCTCTTCCACCCTCCTTCGTCTCGGTTCGCTCTCTTTCACCTTCCTTCGTCTCGTTTCGCTCTCTTTCACCCTCCTTTGTCTAGATTCGCACTCTTTCAACTTCCTTCGCCTCATTTCCCTCTCTTTCACCCTCCTTCATCTCGTTTCGCTCTCTTTCACCCTCCTTCGTCTCGTTTCACTCTCTTTCGCCCTCCTTCATCTCGTTTCGCTCTCTTTCACCCTCCTTCTGCTCGTTTAGCTCTCTTTCACCCTCCTTCATCTCGTTTCGCTCTCTTTCACCCTCCTTCATCTCGTTTCGCTCTCTTCCATCCTGCTTCGTCTCGTTTCGCCCTCTTTCACCCTCCTTCATCTCGGTTCGCTCTCTTTCACCTTCCTTCGTCTCGTTTCGCTCTCTTTCACCCTCCTTTGTCTCGATTCGCACTCTTTCACCTTACTTCGCCTCGTTTCACTCTCTTTCACTCTCCTTCATCTTGTTTCGCTCTCTTTCACCCTCCTTCCTCTCGTTTCGCTCTCTTTCACCCTCCTTCGTCCCGGTTCACTCTCTTTCGCCCTCCTTCGTCTCGTTTCGCTCTTTTCCACCCTCCTTCGTCTCGTTTCGCTCTCTTTCACCCTCCTTCGGCTCGTTTCGCTCTCTTTCACCCTCCTTCATCTCGTTTCGCTCTCTTTCACCCTCCTTCGGCTCGTTTTGCTCTCTTTCACCCTCCTTCATCTCGTTTCGCTCTCTTTCATCCTCCTTCGTCGCGGTTCGCTCTCTTTCACCTTCCTTCGTCTCGTTTCGCTCTCTTTCACCCTCCTTTGTCTCGATTCGCACTCTTTCACCTTCCTTCGCCTCGTCTCACTCTCTTTCACCCTCTTTCGTCTCGTTTCGCCCTCTTTCACCCTCCTTCGTCTCGGTTCGCTCTCTTTCACCTTCCTTCGTCTCGTTTCGCTCTCTTTCACCCTCCTTTGTCTAGATTCGCACTCTTTCAACTTCCTTCGCCTCATTTCCCTCTCTTTCACCCTCCTTCATCTCGTTTCACTCTCTTTCACCCTCCTTCGTCTCGTTTCGCTCTCTTCCACCCTCCTTCGTCTCGTTTCGCCTTCCTTCACCCTCCTTCATCTCGTTTCGCTCTCTTTCACCCTCCTTCGTCTCATTTCGCTCCCTTTCACACTCCTTAGTCTCGTTTCGCTATCTCTCACACTCCTTCGTCTCGTTTCGCTCTTTTCCACACTCCTTCGTCTGGTTTCGCTCTCTCTCACCCTTCTTCGTCTCGTTTCGCTGTCTTCCTCCCTCCTTCGTCTCGTTTCGGCTTCTTTCACCCTCCTTCGTATCGTTTCGCTCTCTTTCCCCCTCCTTCGTCTCGTTTCGTTCTCTTTCACCCTCCTTCATCTCGTTTCGCTCTCTTTCACCTTCCTTCGCTTCGTTTCGCACACTTTCACCCTCCTTTGTCTCGTTTCACTCTCTTTCACCCTCCTTCATCTCGTTTAGCTCTCTTTCACCTTCCTTCGTCTCGTTTCGCTCTCTTTCACCCTCCTTCGTCTCGTTTCGCTCTCTTTCACCCTCCTTCGTCTCGTTTAGCTCTCTTTCACCCTCCTTCGTCTCGTTTCACTCTTTTTCACCCTCCTTCATCTCGTTTCGCTCTCTTTCACCCTCCTTCGTCTCGTTTCGCTCTCTTCCACCCTTCTTCGTCTCGTTTCACGCTCTTTCACCCTCCTTCGTCTCGTTTCGCTCTCTTCCACCGTCCTTCGTCTCGTTTCGCTCTCTCTCACCCTCCTTCGTCTCGTTTCGCTCTCTTCCTCCCTCCTTCGTCTCGTTTCGCCTTCCTTCACCCTCCTTCATCTCGTTTTGCCCTCTCTCACCCTTCTTCATCTCGTTTCGCTCTCTTTCACCCTCCTTCGTCTCCTTTCGCTCTCTTTCACCCTCCTTCGTCTCGTTTCGCTCTCTTTCGCCCTCCTTCGTCTCGTTTCGCTCTTTTCCACCCTCCTTCGTCTCGTTTCGCTCTCTTTCACCCTCCTTCGGCTCGTTTCGCTCTCTTTCACCCTCCTTCATCTCGTTTCGCTCTCTTTCACCCTCCTTCGTCTCGTTTTGCTCTCTTTCACCCTCCTTCATCTCATTTCGCTCTCTTTCATCCTCCTTCGTCGCGGTTCGCTCTCTTTCATCCTCCTTCGTCGCGGTTCGCTCTCTTTCACCTTCCTTCGTCTCGTTTCGCTCTCTTTCACCCTCCTTTGTCTCGATTCGCACTCTTTCACCTTCCTTCGCCTCGTCTCACTCTCTTTCACCCTCCTTCGTCTCGTTTCGCCCTCTTTCACCCTCCTTCGTCTCGGTTCGCTCTCTTTCACCTTCCTTCGTCTCGTTTCGCTCTCTTTCACCCTCCTTTGTCTAGATTCGCACTCTTTCAACTTCCTTCGCCTCATTTCCCTCTCTTTCACCCTCCTTCATCTCGTTTCGCTCTCTTTCACCCTCCTTCGTCTCGTTTCACTCTCTTTCGCCCTCCTTCATCTCGTTTCGCTCTCTTTCACCCTCCTTCTGCTCGTTTAGCTCTCTTTCACCCTCCTTCATCTCGTTTCGCTCTCTTTCACCCTCCTTCATCTCGTTTCGCTCTCTTCCATCCTGCTTCGTCTCGTTTCGCCCTCTTTCACCCTCCTTCATCTCGGTTCGCTCTCTTTCACCTTCCTTCGTCTCGTTTCGTTCTCTTTCACCCTCCTTTGTCTCGATTCGCACTCTTTCACCTTACTTCGCCTCGTTTCACTCTCTTTCACTCTCCTTCATCTCGTTTCGCTCTCTTTCGCCCTCCTTCCTCTCGTTTCGCTCTCTTTCACCCTCCTTCGTCCCGGTTCACTCTCTTTCGCCCTCCTTCGTCTCGTTTCGCTCTTTTCCACCCTCCTTCGTCTCGTTTCGCTCTCTTTCACCCTCCTTCGGCTCGTTTCGCTCTCTTTCACCCTCCTTCATCTCGTTTCGCTCTCTTTCACCCTCCTTCGGCTCGTTTTGCTCTCTTTCACCCTCCTTCATCTCGTTTCGCTCTCTTTCATCCTCCTTTGTCGCGGTTCGCTCTCTTTCACCTTCCTTCATCTCGTTTCGCTCTCTTTCATCCTCCTTTGTCTCGATTCGCACTCTTTCACCTTCCTTCGCCTCGTCTCACTCTCTTTCACCCTCCTTCGTCTCGTTTCGCCCTCTTTCACCCTCCTTCGTCTCGGTTCGCTCTCTTTCACCTTCCTTCGTCTCGTTTCGCTCTCTTTCACCCTCCTTTGTCTAGATTCGCACTCTTTCAACTTCCTTCGCCTCATTTCCCTCTCTTTCACCCTCCTTCATCTCGTTTCGCTCTCTTTCACCCTCCTTCGTCTCGTTTCACTCTCTTTTGCCCTCCTTCATCTCGTTTCGCTCTCTTTCACCCTCCTTCTGCTCGTTTAGCTCTCTTTCACCCTCCTTCATCTCGTTTCGCTCTCTTTCACCCTCCTTCATCTCGTTTCGCTCTCTTCCACCCTGCTTCGTCTCGTTTCGCCCTCTTTCACCCTCCTTCATCTCGGTTCGCTCTCTTTCACCTTCCTTCGTCTCGTTTCGCTCTCTTTCACCCTCCTTTGTCTCGATTCGCTCTCTTTCACCCTCCTTCCTCTCGTTTCGCTCTCTTTCACCCTCCTTCGTCCCGGTTCCCTCTCCTTCACCCTCCTTCGTCTCGTTTTGCTCTCCCTCACCCTCCTTCCTCTCGTTTCGCTCTCTTCCACCCTCCTTCGTCTCGTTTCACTCTCTTTCACCCTCCTTCATCTCGTTTCGCTCTCTTTCACCCTCCTTCATCTCGTTTCGCTCTCTTCCACCCTGCTTCGTCTCGTTTCGCCCTCTTTCACCCTCCTTCATCTCGGTTCGCTCTCTTTCACCTTACTTCGCCTCGTTTCACTCTCTTTCACTCTCCTTCATCTCGTTTCGCTCTCTTTCACCCTCCTTCCTCTCGTTTCGCTCTCTTTCACCCTCCTTCGTCCCGGTTCACTCTCCTTCACCCTCCTTCGTCTCGTTTTGCTCTCCCTCACCCTCCTTCCTCTCGTTTCGCTCTCTTCCACCCTCCTTCGTCTCGTTTCACTCTTTTTCACCCTCCTTCGTCTCGTTTCGCTCTCTTTCACCCTCCTTCGTCTCGTTTCGCTCTCTTTCACCCTCCTTCGTCTCGTTTCACTCTCTTTCACCCTCCTTCATCTCGTTTCGCTCTCCGTCACCCTCCTTCCTCTCGTTTCGCTCTCTTCCACCCTCCTTCGTCTCGTTTCAGCCTCTTTCACCCTCCTTTGTCTCGTTTCGCTCTCTTTCACCCTCCTTCATCTCGTTTCGCTCTCTTTGACCCTCCTTCGCCTCGTTTCACTCTCTTTCACCCTCCTTCGTCTCTTTTCACTCTCTTTCACCCTCCTTCGTCTCTTTTCACTCTCTTTCACCCTCCTTCGTCTCATTTCGCTCTCTTCCACCCTCCTTCGTCTCGTTTCGCCTTCCTTCACCCTCCTTCATCTCGTTTCGCTCTCTTTCTCCCTCCTTCGTCTCATTTCGCTCTCTTTCACCCTCCTTCGTCTCGTTTCGCTATCTCTCACACTCCTTCGTCTCGTTTCGCTCTCTTCCACCCTCCTTCGTCTGGTTTCGCTCTCTCTCACCCTCCTTCGTCTCGTTTCCCTGTCTTCCTCCCTCCTTCATCTCGTTTCGCCTTCTTTCACCCTCCTTCGTCTCGTTTCGCTCTCTTTCCCCCTCCTTCGTCTCATATTGTTCTCTTTCACCCTCCTTCGTCTCGTTTCGCTCTCTTTCACCTTCCTTCGCCTCGTTTCGCTCTCTTTCACCCTCCTTTGTCTCGTTTCGATCTCTTTCACCCTCCTTCATCTCGTTTAGCTCTCTTTCACCTTCCTTCGTCTCGTTTCGCTCTCTTTCACCCTCCTTCGTCTCGTTTCGCTCTCTTTCACACTCCTTCATCTCGTTTCGCTCTCTTTCACCCTCCTTCGTCTCGTTTAGCTCTCTTTCACCCTCCTTTGTCTCGTTTCACTCTTTTTCACCCTCCTTCGTCTCGTTTCGCTCTCTTTCACCTTCCTTCGTCTCGTTTCGCTCTCTTTCACCCTCCTTTATCTCGATTCGCTCTCTTTCACCTTCCTTCGTCTCGTTTCGCTCTCTTTCACCCTCCTTTGTCTAGATTCGCACTCTTTCAACTTCCTTCGCCTCATTTCCCTCTCTTTCACCCTCCTTCGTCTCGTTTCGCTCTCTTTCACCCTCCTTCGTCTCGTATCGCTCTCTTCCACCCTCCTTCGTTTCGGTTCGCTCTCTTTCACCTTCCTTCGTCTCGTTTCGCTCTCTTTCACCCTCCTTTATCTCGATTCTCAATCTTTCACCTTCCTTCGTCTCGTTTCACTCTCTTTCACCCTTCTTCGTCTCGTTTCGCTCTCTTTCACCCTCCTTCGTCTCGTTTCGCTCTCTTTCACCCTCCTTCGTCTCGTTTCAGCCTCTTTCACCCTCCTTCGTCTCGTTTCCCCCTCCTTCGTCTCGTTTCGCTCTCTCTCACCCTCCTTCGTCTCGTTTCGCTGTCTTCCTCCCTCCTTCGTCTCGTTTCGCCTTCTTTCACCCTCCTTCGTCTCGTTTTGCTCTCTTTCCCCCTCCTTCGTCTCATATTGTTCTCTTTCACCCTCCTTCGTCTCGTTTCGCTCTCTTTCACCTTCCTTCGCCTCGTTTCGCTCTCTTTCACCTTCCTTCGTCTCGTTTCGTTCTCTTTCACCCTCCTTTGTCTCGATTCGCACTCTTTCACCTTACTTCGCCTCGTTTCACTCTCTTTCACTCTCCTTCATCTCGTTTCGCTCTCTTTCGCCCTCCTTCCTCTCGTTTTGCTCTCTTTCACGCTCCTTCGTCCCGGTTCACTCTCTTTCGCCCTCCTTCGTCTCGTTTCGCTCTTTTCCACCCTCCTTCGTCTCGTTTCGCTCTCTTTCACCCTCCTTCGGCTCGTTTCGCTCTCTTTCACCCTCCTTCATCTCGTTTCGCTCTCTTTCACCCTCCTTCGGCTCGTTTTGCTCTCTTTCACCCTCCTTCATCTCGTTTCGCTCTCTTTCATCCTCCTTCGTCGCGGTTCGCTCTCTTTCACCTTCCTTCATCTCGTTTCGCTCTCTTTCACCCTCCTTTGTCTCGATTCGCACTCTTTCACCTTCCTTCGCCTCGTCTCACTCTCTTTCACCCTCCTTCGTCTCGTTTCGCCCTCTTTCACCCTCCTTCGTCTCGGTTCGCTCTCTTTCACCTTCCTTCGTCTCGTTTCGCTCTCTTTCACCCTCCTTTGTCTAGATTCGCACTCTTTCAACTTCCTTCGCCTCATTTCCCTCTCTTTCACCCTCCTTCATCTCGTTTCGCTCTCTTTCACCCTCCTTCGTCTCGTTTCACTCTCTTTCGCCCTCCTTCATCTCGTTTCGCTCTCTTTCGCCCTCCTTCTGCTCGTTTAGCTCTCTTTCACCCTCCTTCATCTCGTTTCGCTCTCTTTCACCCTCCTTCTTCTCGTTTCGCTCTCTTCCACCCTGCTTCGTCTCGTTTCGCCCTCTTTCACCCTCCTTCATCTCGGTTCGCTCTCTTTCACCTTCCTTCGTCTCGTTTCGCTCTCTTTCACCCTCCTTTGTCTCGATTCGAACTCTTTCACATTACTTCGCCTCGTTTCACTCTCTTTCACTCTCCTTCATCTCGTTTCGCTCTCTTTCACCCTCCTTCCTCTCGTTTCGCTCTCTTTCACCCTCCTTCGTCCCGGTTCACTCTCCTTCACCCTCCTTCGTCTCGTTTTGCTCTCCCTCACCCTCCTTCCTCTCGTTTCGCTCTCTTCCACCCTCCTTCGTCTCGTTTCACTCTTTTTCACCCTCCTTCGTCTCGTTTCGCTCTCTTTCACCCTCCTTCGTCTCGTTTCGCTCTCTTTCACCCTCCTTCGTCTCGTTTCACTCTCTTTCACCCTCCTTCATCTCGTTTCGCTCTCCGTCACCCTCCTTCCTCTCGTTTCGCTCTCTTCCACCCTCCTTCGTCTCGTTTCAGCCTCTTTCACCCTCCTTTGTCTCGTTTCGCTCTCTTTCACCCTCCTTCATCTCGTTTCGCTCTCTTTGACCCTCCTTCGCCTCGTTTCACTCTCTTTCACCCTCCTTCGTCTCTTTAGACTCTCTTTCACCCTCCTTCGTCTCTTTTCACTCTCTTTCACCCTCCTTCGTCTCGTTTCGCTCTCTTCCACCCTCCTTCGTCTCGTTTCGCCTTCCTTCACCCTCCTTCATCTCGTTTCGCTCTCTTTCTCCCTCCTTCGTCTCATTTCGCTCTCTTTCACCCTCCTTCGTCTCGTTTCGCTATCTCTCACACTCCTTCGTCTCGTTTCGCTCTCTTCCACCCTCCTTCGTCTGGTTTCGCTCTCTCTCACCCTCCTTCGTCTCGTTTCCCTGTCTTCCTCCCTCCTTCATCTCGTTTCGCCTTCTTTCACCCTCCTTCGTCTCGTTTCGCTCTCTTTCCCCCTCCTTCGTCTCATATTGTTCTCTTTCACCCTCCTTCGTCTCGTTTCGCTCTCTTTCACCTTCCTTCGCCTCGTTTCGCTCTCTTTCACCCTCCTTTGTCTCGTTTCGATCTCTTTCACCCTCCTTCATCTCGTTTAGCTCTCTTTCACCTTCCTTCGTCTCGTTTCGCTCTCTTTCACCCTGCTTCGTCTCGTTTCGCTCTCTTTCACACTCCTTCATCTCGTTTCGCTCTCTTTCACCCTCCTTCGTCTCGTTTAGCTCTCTTTCACCCTCCTTTGTCTCGTTTCACTCTTTTTCACCCTCCTTCGTCTCGTTTCGCTCTCTTTCACCTTCCTTCGTCTCGTTTCGCTCTCTTTCACCCTCCTTTATCTCGATTCGCTCTCTTTCACCTTCCTTCGTCTCGTTTCGCTCTCTTTCACCCTCCTTTGTCTAGATTCGCACTCTTTCAACTTCCTTCGCCTCATTTCCCTCTCTTTCACCCTCCTTCGTCTCGTTTCGCTCTCTTTCACCCTCCTTCGTCTCGTATCGCTCTCTGCCACCCTCCTTCGTTTCGGTTCGCTCTCTTTCACCTTCCTTCGTCTCGTTTCGCTCTCTTTCACCCTCCTTTATCTCGATTCGCAATCTTTCACCTTCCTTCGTCTCGTTTCACTCTCTTTCACCCTTCTTCGTCTCGTTTCGCTCTCTTTCACCCTCCTTCGTCTCGTTTCGCTCTCTTTCACCCTCCTTCGTCTCGTTTCAGCCTCTTTCACCCTCCTTCATCTCGTTTCCCCCTCCTTCGTCTCGTTTCGCTCTCTCTCACCCTCCTTCGTCTCGTTTCGCTGTCTTCCTCCCTCCTTCGTCTCGTTTCGCCTTCTTTCACCCTCCTTCGTCTCGTTTCGCTCTCTTTCCCCCTCCTTCGTCTCATATTGTTCTCTTTCACCCTCCTTCGTCTCGTTTCGCTCTCTTTCACCTTCCTTCGCCTCGTTTCGCTCTCTTTCACCCTCCTTTGTCTCGTTTCGATCTCTTTCACCCTCCTTCATCTCGTTTAGCTCTCTTTCACCTTCCTTCGTCTCGTTTCGCTCTCTTTCACCCTCCTTCGTCTCGTTTCGCTCTCTTTCACACTCCTTCATCTCGTTTCGCTCTCTTTCACCCTCCTTCGTCTCGTTTAGCTCTCTTTCACCCTCCTTTGTCTCGTTTCACTCTTTTTCACCCTCCTTCGTCTCGTTTCGCTCTCTTTCACCCTCCTTCGTCTCGTTTCGCTCTCTTTCACCCTCCTTCGTCTCGTATCGCTCTCTTTCACCCTCCTTTGTCTAGATTCGCACTCTTTCAACTTCCTTCGCCTCATTTCCCTCTCTTTCACCCTCCTTCGTCTCGTTTCGCTCTCTTTCACCCTCCTTCGTCTCGTATCGCTCTCTGCCACCCTCCTTCGTTTCGGTTCGCTCTCTTTCACCTTCCTTCGTCTCGTTTCGCTCTCTTTCACCCTCCTTTATCTCGATTCGCAATCTTTCACCTTCCTTCGTCTCGTTTCACTCTCTTTCACCCTTCTTCGTCTCGTTTCGCTCTCTTTCACCCTCCTTCGTCTCGTTTCGCTCTCTTTCACCCTCCTTCGTCTCGTTTCAGCCTCTTTCACCCTCCTTCATCTCGTTTCCCCCTCCTTCGTCTCGTTTCGCTCTCTCTCACCCTCCTTCGTCTCGTTTCGCTGTCTTCCTCCCTCCTTCGTCTCGTTTCGCCTTCTTTCACCCTCCTTCGTCTCGTTTCGCTCTCTTTCCCCCTCCTTCGTCTCATATTGTTCTCTTTCACCCTCCTTCGTCTCGTTTCGCTCTCTTTCACCTTCCTTCGCCTCGTTTCGCTCTCTTTCACCCTCCTTTGTCTCGTTTCGATCTCTTTCACCCTCCTTCATCTCGTTTAGCTCTCTTTCACCTTCCTTCGTCTCGTTTCGCTCTCTTTCACCCTCCTTCGTCTCGTTTCGCTCTCTTTCACACTCCTTCATCTCGTTTCGCTCTCTTTCACCCTCCTTCGTCTCGTTTAGCTCTCTTTCACCCTCCTTTGTCTCGTTTCACTCTTTTTCACCCTCCTTCGTCTCGTTTCGCTCTCTTTCACCCTCCTTCGTCTCGTTTCGCTCTCTTTCACCCTCCTTCGTCTCGTATCGCTCTCGTCCACCCTCCTTCGTTTCGGTTCGCTCTCTTTCACCTTCCTTCGTCTCGTTTCGCTCTCTTTCACCCTCCTTTATCTCGATTCGCAATCTTTCACCTTCCTTCGTCTCGTTTCACTCTCTTTCACCCTTCTTCATCTCGTTTCGCTCTCTTACACCCTCCTTCGTCTCGTTTCGCTCTCTTTCACCCTCCTTTGTCTCGTTTCACTCTCTTTCACCCTCCTTCATCTCGTTTCGCTCTCCCTCACCCTCCTTCATCTCGTTTCGCTCTCTTCCACCCACCTTCGTCTCGTTTCAGCCTCTTTCATCCTCCTTTGTCTCGTTTTGCTCTCTTTCACCCTCCTTCTGCTCGTTTAGCTCTCTTTCACCCTCCTTCATCTCGTTTCGCTCTCTTTCACCCTCCTTCGTCTCGTTTCGCTATCTTCCACCCTCCTTCGTCTCGTTTCGCCCTCTTTCACCCTCCTTCATCTCGGTTCGCTCTCTTTCACCTTCCTTCGTCTCGTTTCGCTCTCTTTCACCCTCCTTTGTCTCGATTCGCACTCTTTCACCTTCCTTCGCCTCGTTTCACTCTCTTTCACTCTCCTTCATCTCGTTTCGCTCTCTTTCACCCTCCTTCCTCTCGTTTCGCTCTCTTTGACCCTCCTTCGTCTCGGTTCACTCTCCTTCACCCTCCTTCGTCTCGTTTCGCTCTCCCTCACCCTCCTTCCTCTCGTTTCGCTCTCTTCCACGCTCCTTCGTCTCGTTTCAGCCTCTTTCACCCTCCTTTGTCTCGTTTCGCTCTCTTTCACCCTCCTTCATTTCGTTTCGCTCTCTTTGACCCTCCTTCGTCTCGTTTCGCCCTCCTTCACCCTCCTTCGTCTCGTTTCGCTCTCTCTCACCCTCCTTCGTCTCATTTTGTTCTCTTTCACCCTCCTTCATCTCGTTTCGCTCTCTTTCACCTTCCTTCGTCTCGTTTCGCTCTCTTTCACCCTCCTTCGTCTCGTTTCGCTCTCTTTCACCCTCCTTCATCTCGTTTCGCTCTCTTTCACCCTCCTTCGTCTCGTTTAGCTCTCTTTCACCCTCCTTCGTCTCGTTTCATTCTTTTTCACCCTCCTTCGTCTCGTTTCGCTCTCTTTCACCCTCTTTCATTTCGTTTCGCTCTCTTTGACCCTCCTTCGTCTCGTTTCGCCCTCCTTCACCCTCCTTCGTCTCGTTTCGCTCTCTCTCACCCTCCTTCGTCTCATTTTGTTCTCTTTCACCCTCCTTCATCTCGTTTCGCTCTCTTTCACCTTCCTTCGTCTCATTTCGCTCTCTTTCACCCTCCTTCGTCTCGTTTCGCTCTCTTTCACCCTCCTTCGTCTCGTTTAGCTCTCTTTCACCCTCCTTCGTCTCGTTTCATTCTTTTTCACCCTCCTTCGTCTCGTTTCGCTCTCTTTCACCCTCCTTCGTCTCGTTTCGCTCTCTTTCACCCTCCTTCGTCTCGTATCGCTCTCTTCCACCCTCCTTCGTTTCGGTTCGCTCTCTTTCACCTTCCTTTGTGTCGTTTCGCTCTCTTTCACCCTCCTTCATCTCGTTTCGCTCTCTTTGACCCTCCTTCTCCTCGTTTCGCTCTCTATCACCCTCCTTCATCTCTTTTCACTCTCTTTCACCCTCCTTCGTCTCTTTTCACTCTCTTTCACCCTCCTTCGTCTCGTTTCGCTCTCTTCCACCCTCCTTCGTCTCGTTTCGCCTTCCATCACCCTCCTTCATCTCGTTTCGCTCTCTTTCACCCTCCTTCGTCTCATTTCGCTCTCTTTCACACTCCTTAGTCTCGTTTCGCTATCTCTCACACTCCTTCGTCTCGTTTCGCTCTCTTCCACACTCCTTCGTCTGGTTTCGCTCTCTCTCACCCTTCTTCGTCTCGTTTCGCTGTCTTCCTCCCTCCTTCGTCTCGTTTCGGCTTCTTTCACCCTCCTTCGTATCGTTTCGCTCTCTTTCCCCCTCCTTCGTCTCGTTTCGTTCTCTTTCACCCTCCTTCGTCTCGTTTCGCTCTCTTTCACCTTCCTTCGCTTCGTTTCGCACACTTTCACCCTCCTTTGTCTCGTTTCACTCTCTTTCACCCTCCTTCATCTCGTTTAGCTCTCTTTCACCTTCCTTCGTCTCGTTTCGCTCTCTTTCACCCTCCTTCGTCTCGTTTCGCTCTCTTTCACCCTCCTTCGTCTCGTTTAGCTCTCTTTCACCCTCCTTCGTCTCGTTTCACTCTTTTTCACCCTCCTACGACTCGTTTCGCTCTCTTTCACCCTCCTTCGTCTCGTTTCGCTCTCTTCCACCCTTCTTCGTCTCGTTTCGCGCTCTTTTACCCTCCTTCGGCTCGTTTCGCACTCTTTCACCCACCTTTGTCTCGTTTCGCTCTCTTTCACTCTCCTTCGTCTCGTTTCGCTCTCTTCCACCCTCCTTCGTCTCGTTTCGCCCTCCTTCACCCTCCTTCGTCTTGTTTCGCTCTCTTTCACCATCCTTCGTCTCGTTTCGCTCTCTTTCACCCTCCTTCGTCTCGTTTCGCTATCTCTCACCCTCCTTCGTCTCGTATCGCTCTCTTCCACCGTCCTTCGTCTCGTTTCGCTCTCTTTCACTCTCCTTCGTCTCGTTTCGCTCTCTTCCACCCTCCTTCGTCTCGTTTCGCCCTCCTTCACCTTCCTTCGTCTCGTTTCGCTGTCTTCCTCCCTCCTTCGTCTCGTTTCGCCTTCCTTCACCCTCCTTCATCTCGTTTTGCCCTCTCTCACCCTTCTTCGTCTCGTTTCGCTCTCTTTCACCCTCCTTCGTCTCCTTTCGCTCTCTTTCACCCTCCTTCGTCTCGTTTCGCTCTCTTTCGCCCTCCTTCGTCTCGTTTCGCTCTCTTCCACCCTGCTTCGTCTCGTTTCGCCCTTTTTCACCCTCCTTCATCTCGGTTCGCTCTCTTTCACCTTCCTTCGTCTCGTTTCGCTCTCTTTCACCCTCCTTTGTCTCGATTCGCACTCTTTCACCTTACTTCGCCTCGTTTCACTCTCTTTCACTCTCCTTCATCTCGTTTCGCTCTCTTTCACCCTCCTTCCTCTCGTTTCGCTCTCTTTCACCCTCCTTCGTCTCGGTTCACTCTCCTTCACCCTCCTTCGTCTCGTTTCGCTCTCCCTTACCCTCCTTCCTCTCGTTTCGCTCTCTTCCACCCTCCTTCGTCTCATTTCACTCTTTTTCACCCTCCTTCGTCTCGTTTCGCTCTCTTTCACCCTCCTTCGTCTCGTTTCGCTCTCTTTCACCCTCCTTCGTCTCGTATCGCTCTCTTCCACCCTCCTTCGTTTCGGTTCGCTCTCTTTCACCTTCCTTTGTGTCGTTTCGCTCTCTTTCACCCTCCTTCGTCTCGTTTCGCTCTCTTTCACCCTCCTTCGTCTCGTTTAGCTCTCTTTCACCCTCCTTCGTCTCGTTTCATTCTTTTTCACCCTCCTTCGTCTCGTTTCGCTCTCTTTCACCCTCCTTCGTCTCGTTTCGCTCTCTTTCACCCTCCTTCGTCTCGTATCGCTCTCTTCCACCCTCCTTCGTTTCGGTTCGCTCTCTTTCACCTTCCTTTGTGTCGTTTCGCTCTCTTTCACCCTCCTTCATCTCGTTTCGCTCTCTTTCACCCTCCTTCGTCTCGTATCGCTCTCTTCCACCCTCCTTCGTTTCGGTTCGCTCTCTTTCACCTTCCTTTGTGTCGTTTCGCTCTCTTTCACCCTCCTTCGTCTCGTTTCGCTCTCTTTCACCCTCCTTCGTCTCGTTTAGCTCTCTTTCACCCTCCTTCGTCTCGTTTCATTCTTTTTCACCCTCCTTCGTCTCGTTTCGCTCTCTTTCACCCTCCTTCGTCTCGTTTCGCTCTCTTTCACCCTCCTTCGTCTCGTATCGCTCTCTTCCACCCTCCTTCGTTTCGGTTCGCTCTCTTTCACCTTCCTTTGTGTCGTTTCGCTCTCTTTCACCCTCCTTCATCTCGTTTCGCTCTCTTTGACCCTCCTTCTCCTCGTTTCGCTCTCTATCACCCTCCTTCATCTCTTTTCACTCTCTTTCACCCTCCTTCGTCTCTTTTCACTCTCTTTCACCCTCCTTCGTCTCGTTTCGCTCTCTTCCACCCTCCTTCGTCTCGTTTCGCCTTCCATCACCCTCCTTCATCTCGTTTCGCTCTCTTTCACCCTCCTTCGTCTCATTTCGCTCTCTTTCACACTCCTTAGTCTCGTTTCGCTATCTCTCACACTCCTTCGTCTCGTTTCGCTCTCTTCCACACTCCTTCGTCTGGTTTCGCTCTCTCTCACCCTTCTTCGTCTCGTTTCGCTGTCTTCCTCCCTCCTTCGTCTCGTTTCGGCTTCTTTCACCCTCCTTCGTATCGTTTCGCTCTCTTTCCCCCTCCTTCGTCTCGTTTCGTTCTCTTTCACCCTCCTTCGTCTCGTTTCGCTCTCTTTCACCTTCCTTCGCTTCGTTTCGCACACTTTCACCCTCCTTTGTCTCGTTTCACTCTCTTTCACCCTCCTTCATCTCGTTTAGCTCTCTTTCACCTTCCTTCGTCTCGTTTCGCTCTCTTTCACCCTCCTTCGTCTCGTTTCGCTCTCTTTCACCCTCCTTCGTCTCGTTTAGCTCTCTTTCACCCTCCTTCGTCTCGTTTCACTCTTTTTCACCCTCCTACGACTCGTTTCGCTCTCTTTCACCCTCCTTCGTCTCGTTTCGCTCTCTTCCACCCTTCTTCGTCTCGTTTCGCGCTCTTTTACCCTCCTTCGGCTCGTTTCGCACTCTTTCACCCACCTTTGTCTCGTTTCGCTCTCTTTCACTCTCCTTCGTCTCGTTTCGCTCTCTTCCACCCTCCTTCGTCTCGTTTCGCCCTCCTTCACCCTCCTTCGTCTTGTTTCGCTCTCTTTCACCATCCTTCGTCTCGTTTCGCTCTCTTTCACCCTCCTTCGTCTCGTTTCGCTATCTCTCACCCTCCTTCGTCTCGTATCGCTCTCTTCCACCGTCCTTCGTCTCGTTTCGCTCTCTTTCACTCTCCTTCGTCTCGTTTCGCTCTCTTCCACCCTCCTTCGTCTCGTTTCGCCCTCCTTCACCTTCCTTCGTCTCGTTTCGCTGTCTTCCTCCCTCCTTCGTCTCGTTTCGCCTTCCTTCACCCTCCTTCATCTCGTTTTGCCCTCTCTCACCCTTCTTCGTCTCGTTTCGCTCTCTTTCACCCTCCTTCGTCTCCTTTCGCTCTCTTTCACCCTCCTTCGTCTCGTTTCGCTCTCTTTCGCCCTCCTTCGTCTCGTTTCGCTCTCTTCCACCCTGCTTCGTCTCGTTTCGCCCTTTTTCACCCTCCTTCATCTCGGTTCGCTCTCTTTCACCTTCCTTCGTCTCGTTTCGCTCTCTTTCACCCTCCTTTGTCTCGATTCGCACTCTTTCACCTTACTTCGCCTCGTTTCACTCTCTTTCACTCTCCTTCATCTCGTTTCGCTCTCTTTCACCCTCCTTCCTCTCGTTTCGCTCTCTTTCACCCTCCTTCGTCTCGGTTCACTCTCCTTCACCCTCCTTCGTCTCGTTTCGCTCTCCCTTACCCTCCTTCCTCTCGTTTCGCTCTCTTCCACCCTCCTTCGTCTCATTTCACTCTTTTTCACCCTCCTTCGTCTCGTTTCGCTCTCTTTCACCCTCCTTCGTCTCGTTTCGCTCTCTTTCACCCTCCTTCGTCTCGTATCGCTCTCTTCCACCCTCCTTCGTTTCGGTTCGCTCTCTTTCACCTTCCTTTGTGTCGTTTCGCTCTCTTTCACCCTCCTTCATCTCGTTTCGCTCTCTTTGACCCTCCTTCGCCTCGTTTCGCTCTCTATCACCCTCCTTCGTCTCTTTTCACTCTCTTTCACCCTCCTTCGTCTCTTTTCACTCTCTTTCACCCTCCTTCGTCTCGTTTCGCTCTCTTCCACCCTCCTTCGTCTCGTTTCGCCTTCCTTCACCCTCCTTCATCTCGTTTCGCTCTCTTTCACACTCCTTAGTCTCGTTTCGCTATCTCTCACACTCCTTCGTCTCGTTTCGCTCTCTTCCACACTCCTTCGTCTGGTTTCGCTCTCTCTCACCCTTCTTCGTGTCGTTTCGCTGTCTTCCTCCCTCCTTCGTCTCGTTTCGGTTTCTTTCACCCTCCTTCGTATCGTTGCGCTCTCTTTCCCCCTCCTTCGTCTCGTTTCGTTCTCTTTCACCCTCCTTCGTCTCGTTTCGCTCTCTTTCACCCTCCTTCGTCTCGTTTCGCTCTCTTTCACCCTCCTTCGTCTCGTTTAGCTCTCTTTCACCCTCCTTTGTCTCGTTTCACACTTTTTCACCCTCCTACGTCTCGTTTCGCTCTCTTTCACCCTCCTTCGTCTCGTTTCGCTCTCTTCCACCCTTCTTCGTCTCGTTTCGCGCTCTTTCACCCTCCTTCAGCTCGTTTCGCACTCTTTCACCCTCCTTTGTCTCGTTTCGCTCTCTTTCACTCTCCTTCGTCTCGTTTTGCTCTTTTCCACCCTCCTTCATCTCGTTTCGCCCTCCTTCACCCTCCTTCGTCTTGTTTCGCTCTCTTTCACCATCCTTCGTCTCGTTTCGCTCTCTTTCACCCTCCTTCGTCTCGTTTCGCTATCTCTCACCCACCTTCGTCTCGTTTCGCTCTCTTCCACCGTCCTTCGTCTCGTTTCGCTCTCTCTCACCCTCCTTCGTCTCGTTTCGCTGTCATCCTCCCTCCTTCGTCTCGTTTCGCCTTCCTTCACCCTCCTTCATCTCGTTTTGCCCTCTCTCACCCTTCTTCGTCTCGTTTCGCTCACTTTCACCCTCCTTCGTTTCCTTTCGCTCTCTTTCACCCTCCTTCGTCTCGTTTCGCTCTCTTTCGCCCTCCTTCGTCTCGTTTCGCTCTCTTCCACCCTGCTTCGTCTCGTTTCGCCCTCTTTCACCCTCCTTCATCTCGGTTCGCTCTCTTTCACCTTCCTTCGTCTCGTTTCGTTCTCTTTCACCCTCCTTTGTCTCGATTCGCACTCTTTCACCTTACTTCGCCTCGTTTCACTCTCTTTCACTGTCCTTCATCTCGTTTCACTCTCTTTCACCCTCCTTCCTCTCGTTTCACTCTCTTTCACCCTCCTTCGTCTCGGTTCACTCTCCTTCACCCTCCTTCGTCTCGTTTCGCTCTCCCTTACCCTCCTTCCTCTCGTTTCGCTCTCTTCCACCCTCCTTCGTCTCGTTTCACTCTTTTTCACCCTCCTTCGTCTCGTTTCGCTCTCTTTCACCCTCCTTCGTCTCGTTTCGCTCTCTTTCACCCCCCTTCGTCTCGTATCGCTCTCTTCCACCCTCCTTCGTTTCGGTTCGCTCTCTTTCACTTTCCTTCGTCTCGTTTCGCTCTCTTTCACCCTCCTTTGTCTCGATTCGTACTCTATCAACTTCCTTCGCCTCGTTTAACTCTCTTTCACCCTCCTTCGTCTCGTTTCGCTCTCTTTCACCCTCCTTCGTCTCGTTTCGCTCTCTTTCACCCTCCTTCGTCTCGTTTCACTCTCTTTCACCCTCCTTCATCTCGTTTCGCTCTCCGTCACCCTCCTTTCTCTCGTTTCGCTCTCTTCCACCCTCCTTCGTCTCGTTTCAGCCTCTTTCACCCTCCTTTGTCTCGTTTCACTCTCTTTCACCCTCCTTCATCTCGTTTCGCTCTCTTTGACCCTCCTTCGCCTCGTTTCACTCTCTTTCACCCTCCTTCGTCTCTTTTCACTCTCTTTCACCCTCCTTCGTCTCTTTTCACTCTCTTTCACCCTCCTTCGTCTCGTTTCGCTCTCTTCCACCCTCCTTCGTCTCGTTTCGCCTTCCTTCACCCTCCTTCATCTCGTTTCGCTCTCTTTCTCCCTCCTTCGTCTCATTTCGCTCTCTTTCACCCTCCTTCGTCTCGTTTCGCTATCTCTCACACTCCTTCGTCTCGTTTCGCTCTCTTCCACCCTCCTTCGTCTGGTTTCGCTCTCTCTCACCCTCCTTCGTCTCGTTTCGCTCTCTTTCACCTTCCTTCGCCTCGTTTCGCTCTCTTTCACCCTCCTTTGTCTCGTTTCGATCTCTTTCACCCTCCTTCATCTCGTTTAGCTCTCTTTCACCTTCCTTCGTCTCGTTTCGCTCTCTTTCACCCTCCTTCGTCTCGTTTCGCTCTCTTTCACACTCCTTCATCTCGTTTTGCTCTCTTTCACCCTCCTTCGTCTCGTTTAGCTCTCTTTCACCCTCCTTTGTCTCGTTTCACTCTTTTTCACCCTCCTTCGTCTCGTATCGCTCTCTTCCACCCTCCTTCGTTTCGGTTCGCTCTCTTTCACCTTCCTTCGTCTCGTTTCGCTCTCTTTCACCCTCCTTTATCTCGATTCGCAATCTTTCACCTTCCTTCGTCTCGTTTCACTCTCTTTCACCCTTCTTCGTCTCGTTTCGCTCTCTTTCACCCTCCTTCGTCTCGTTTCGCTCTCTTTCACCCTCCTTCGTCTCGTTTCAGCCTCTTTCACCCTCCTTCGTCTCGTTTCCCCCTCCTTCACCCTCCTTCGTCTCGTTTCGCTCTCTCTCACCCTCCTTTGTCTTGTTTCGCTGTCTTCCTCCCTCCTTCATCTCGTTTCGCCTTCTTTCACCCTCCTTCGTCTCGTTTGGCTCTCTTTACCCCTCCTTCGTCTCATACTGTTCTCTTTCACCCTCCTTCGTCTCGTTTCGCTCTCTTTCACCTTCCTTCGCCTCGTTTCGCTCTCTTTCACCCTCCTTTGTCTCGTTTCGATCTCTTTCACCCTCCTTCATCTCGTTTAGCTCTCTTTCACCTTCCTTCGTCTCGTTTCGCTCTCTTTCACCCTCCTTCGTCTCGTTTCGCTCTCTTTCACACTCCTTCATCTCGATTCGCTCTCTTTCACCCTCCTTCGTCTCGTTTAGCTCTCTTTCACCCTCCTTTGTCTCGTTTCACTCTTTTTCACCCTCCTTCATCTCGTTTCGCTCTCTTTCACCCTCCTTCGTCTCGTTTCGCTCTCTTTCACCCTCCTTCGTCTCGTATCGCTCTCTTCCACCCTCCTTCGTTTCGGTTCGCTCTCTTTCACCTTCCTTCGTCTCGTTTCGCTCTCTTTCACCCTCCTTTATCTCGATTCGCAATCTTTCACCTTCCTTCGTCTTGTTTCACTCTCTTTCACCCTTCTTCGTCTCGTTTCGCTCTCTTTCACCCTCCTTCGTCTCGTTTCGCTCTCTTTCACCCTCCTTCGTCTCGTTTCACTCTCTTTCAACCTCCTTCATCTCGTTTCGCTTTCCCTCACCCTCCTTCCTCTCGTTTCGCTCTCTTCCACCCTCCTTCGTCTCGTTTCAGCCTCTTTCACCCTCCTTTGTCTCGTTTCGCTCTCTTTCACCCTCCTTCTGCTCGTTTAGCTCTCTTTCACCCTCCTTCATCTCGTTTCGCTCTCTTTCACCCTCCTTCGTCTCGTTTCGCTATCTTCCACCCTCCTTCGTCTCGTTTCGCCCTCTTTCACCCTCCTTCGTCTCGTTTCGCTCTCTTTCGCCCTCCTTCGTCTCGTTTCGCTCTCTTCCACCCTGCTTCGTCTCGTTTCGCCCTCTTTCACCCTCCTTCATCTCGGTTCGCTCTCTTTCACCTTCCTTCGTCTCGTTTCGCTCTCTTTCACCCTCCTTTGTCTCGATTCGCACTCTTTCACCTTACTTGGCCTCGTTTCACTCTCTTTCACTCTCCTTCATCTCGTTTCGCTCTCTTTCACCCTCCTTCCTCTCGTTTCGCTCTCTTTCACCCTCCTTCGTCTCGGTTCACTCTCCTTCACCCTCCTTCGTCTCGTTTCGCTCTCCCTTACCCTCCTTCCTCTCGTTTCGCTCTCTTCCACCCTCCTTCGTCTCATTTCACTCTTTTTCACCCTCCTTCGTCTCGTTTCGCTCTCTTTCACCCTCCTTCGTCTCGTTTCGCTCTCTTTCACCCTCCTTCGTCTCGTATCGCTCTCTTCCACCCTCCTTCGTTTCGGTTCGCTCTCTTTCACCTTCCTTTGTGTCGTTTCGCTCTCTTTCACCCTCCTTCATCTCGTTTCGCTCTCTTTGACCCTCCTTCGCCTCGTTTCGCTCTCTATCACCCTCCTTCGTCTCTTTTCACTCTCTTTCACCCTCCTTCGTCTCTTTTCACTCTCTTTCACCCTCCTTCGTCTCGTTTCGCTCTCTTCCACCCTCCTTCGTCTCGTTTCGCCTTCCTTCACCCTCCTTCATCTCGTTTCGCTCTCTTTCACACTCCTTAGTCTCGTTTCGCTATCTCTCACACTCCTTCGTCTCGTTTCGCTCTCTTCCACACTCCTTCGTCTGGTTTCGCTCTCTCTCACCCTTCTTCGTGTCGTTTCGCTGTCTTCCTCCCTCCTTCGTCTCGTTTCGGTTTCTTTCACCCTCCTTCGTATCGTTGCGCTCTCTTTCCCCCTCCTTCGTCTCGTTTCGTTCTCTTTCACCCTCCTTCGTCTCGTTTCGCTCTCTTTCACCCTCCTTCGTCTCGTTTCGCTCTCTTTCACCCTCCTTCGTCTCGTTTAGCTCTCTTTCACCCTCCTTTGTCTCGTTTCACACTTTTTCACCCTCCTACGTCTCGTTTCGCTCTCTTTCACCCTCCTTCGTCTCGTTTCGCTCTCTTCCACCCTTCTTCGTCTCGTTTCGCGCTCTTTCACCCTCCTTCGGCTCGTTTCGCACTCTTTCACCCTCCTTTGTCTCGTTTCGCTCTCTTTCACTCTCCTTCGTCTCGTTTTGCTCTTTTCCACCCTCCTTCGTCTCGTTTCGCCCTCCTTCACCCTCCTTCGTCTTGTTTCGCTCTCTTTCACCATCCTTCGTCTCGTTTCGCTCTCTTTCACCCTCCTTCGTCTCGTTTCGCTATCTCTCACCCTCCTTCGTCTCGTTTCGCTCTCTTCCACCGTCCTTCGTCTCGTTTCGCTCTCTCTCACCCTCCTTCGTCTCGTTTCGCTGTCATCCTCCCTCCTTCGTCTCGTTTCGCCTTCCTTCACCCTCCTTCATCTCGTTTTGCCCTCTCTCACCCTTCTTCGTCTCGTTTCGCTCACTTTCACCCTCCTTCGTTTCCTTTCGCTCTCTTTCACCCTCCTTCGTCTCGTTTCGCTCTCTTTCGCCCTCCTTCGTCTCGTTTCGCTCTCTTCCACCCTGCTTCGTCTCGTTTCGCCCTCTTTCACCCTCCTTCATCTCGGTTCGCTCTCTTTCACCTTCCTTCGTCTCGTTTCGTTCTCTTTCACCCTCCTTTGTCTCGATTCGCACTCTTTCACCTTACTTCGCCTCGTTTCACTCTCTTTCACTGTCCTTCATCTCGTTTCACTCTCTTTCACCCTCCTTCCTCTCGTTTCACTCTCTTTCACCCTCCTTCGTCTCGGTTCACTCTCCTTCACCCTCCTTCGTCTCGTTTCGCTCTCCCTTACCCTCCTTCCTCTCGTTTCGCTCTCTTCCACCCTCCTTCGTCTCGTTTCACTCTTTTTCACCCTCCTTCGTCTCGTTTCGCTCTCTTTCACCCTCCTTCGTCTCGTTTCGCTCTCTTTCACCCCCCTTCGTCTCGTATCGCTCTCTTCCACCCTCCTTCGTTTCGGTTCGCTCTCTTTCACCTTCCTTCGTCTCGTTTCGCTCTCTTTCACCCTCCTTTGTCTCGATTCGTACTCTATCACCTTCCTTCGCCTCGTTTCACTCTCTTTCACCCTCCTTCGTCTCGTTTTGCTCTCTTTCACCCTCCTTCGTCTCGTTTCGCTCTCTTTCACCCTCCTTCGTCTCGTTTCACTCTCTTTCACCCTCCTTCATCTCGTTTCGCTCTCCGTCACCCTCCTTTCTCTCGTTTCGCTCTCTTCCACCCTCCTTCGTCTCGTTTCAGCCTCTTTCACCCTCCTTTGTCTCGTTTCACTCTCTTTCACCCTCCTTCATCTCGTTTCGCTCTCTTTGACCCTCCTTCGCCTCGTTTCACTCTCTTTCACCCTCCTTCGTCTCTTTTCACTCTCTTTCACCCTCCTTCGTCTCTTTTCACTCTCTTTCACCCTCCTTCGTCTCGTTTCGCTCTCTTCCACCCTCCTTCGTCTCGTTTCGCCTTCCTTCACCCTCCTTCATCTCGTTTCGCTCTCTTTCTCCCTCCTTCGTCTCATTTCGCTCTCTTTCACCCTCCTTCGTCTCGTTTCGCTATCTCTCACACTCCTTCGTCTCGTTTCGCTCTCTTCCACCCTCCTTCGTCTGGTTTCGCTCTCTCTCACCCTCCTTCGTCTCGTTTCCCTGTCTTCCTCCCTCCTTCGTCTCGTTTCGCCTTCTTTCACCCTCCTTCGTCTCGTTTCGCTCTCTTTCACCTTCCTTCGCCTCGTTTCGCTCTCTTTCACCCTCCTTTGTCTCGTTTCGATCTCTTTCACCCTCCTTCATCTCGTTTAGCTCTCTTTCACCTTCCTTCGTCTCGTTTCGCTCTCTTTCACCCTCCTTCGTCTCGTTTCGCTCTCTTTCACACTCCTTCATCTCGTTTTGCTCTCTTTCACCCTCCTTCGTCTCGTTTAGCTCTCTTTCACCCTCCTTTGTCTCGTTTCACTCTTTTTCACCCTCCTTCGTCTCGTATCGCTCTCTTCCACCCTCCTTCGTTTCGGTTCGCTCTCTTTCACCTTCCTTCGTCTCGTTTCGCTCTCTTTCACCCTCCTTTATCTCGATTCGCAATCTTTCACCTTCCTTCGTCTCGTTTCACTCTCTTTCACCCTTCTTCGTCTCGTTTCGCTCTCTTTCACCCTCCTTCGTCTCGTTTCGCTCTCTTTCACCCTCCTTCGTCTCGTTTCAGCCTCTTTCACCCTCCTTCGTCTCGTTTCCCCCTCCTTCACCCTCCTTCGTCTCGTTTCGCTCTCTCTCACCCTCCTTTGTCTTGTTTCGCTGTCTTCCTCCCTCCTTCATCTCGTTTCGCCTTCTTTCACCCTCCTTCGTCTCGTTTGGCTCTCTTTACCCCTCCTTCGTCTCATACTGTTCTCTTTCACCCTCCTTCGTCTCGTTTCGCTCTCTTTCACCTTCCTTCGCCTCGTTTCGCTCTCTTTCACCCTCCTTTGTCTCGTTTCGATCTCTTTCACCCTCCTTCATCTCGTTTAGCTCTCTTTCACCTTCCTTCGTCTCGTTTCGCTCTCTTTCACCCTCCTTCGTCTCGTTTCGCTCTTTTTCACACTCCTTCATCTCGATTCGCTCTCTTTCACCCTCCTTCGTCTCGTTTAGCTCTCTTTCACCCTCCTTTGTCTCGTTTCACTCTTTTTCACCCTCCTTCATCTCGTTTCGCTCTCTTTCACCCTCCTTCGTCTCGTTTCGCTCTCTTTCACCCTCCTTCGTCTCGTATCGCTCTCTTCCACCCTCCTTCGTTTCGGTTCGCTCTCTTTCACCTTCCTTCGTCTCGTTTCGCTCTCTTTCACCCTCCTTTATCTCGATTCGCAATCTTTCACCTTCCTTCGTCTCGTTTCACTCTCTTTCACCCTTCTTCGTCTCGTTTCGCTCTCTTTCACCCTCCTTCGTCTCGTTTCGCTCTCTTTCACCCTCCTTCGTCTCGTTTCGCTCTCTTTCACCCTCCTTTGTCTCGATTCGCACTCTTTCATCTTACTTCGCCTCGTTTCACTCTCTTTCACTCTCCTTCATCTCGTTTCGCTCTCTTTCACCCTCCTTCCTCTCGTTTCGCTCTCTTTCACCCTCCTTCGTCTCGGTTCACTCTCCTTCACCCTCCTTCGTCTCGTTTCGCTCTCCCTTACCCTCCTTCCTCTCGTTTCGCTCTCTTCCACCCTCCTTCGTCTCATTTCACTCTTTTTCACCCTCCTTCGTCTCGTTTCGCTCTCTTTCACCCTCCTTCGTCTCGTTTCGCTCTCTTTCACCCTCCTTCGTCTCGTATCGCTCTCTTCCACCCTCCTTCGTTTCGGTTCGCTCTCTTTCACCTTCCTTTGTGTCGTTTCGCTCTCTTTCACCCTCCTTCATCTCGTTTCGCTCTCTTTGACCCTCCTTCGCCTCGTTTCGCTCTCTATCACCCTCCTTCGTCTCTTTTCACTCTCTTTCACCCTCCTTCGTCTCTTTTCACTCTCTTTCACCCTCCTTCGTCTCGTTTCGCTCTCTTCCACCCTCCTTCGTCTCGTTTCGCCTTCCTTCACCCTCCTTCATCTCGTTTCGCTCTCTTTCACACTCCTTAGTCTCGTTTCGCTATCTCTCACACTCCTTCATCTCGTTTCGCTCTCTTCCACACTCCTTCGTCTGGTTTCGCTCTCTCTCACCCTTCTTCGTGTCGTTTCGCTGTCTTCCTCCCTCCTTCGTCTCGTTTCGGTTTCTTTCACCCTCCTTCGTATCGTTGCGCTCTCTTTCCCCCTCCTTCGTCTCGTTTCGTTCTCTTTCACCCTCCTTCGTCTCGTTTCGCTCTCTTTCACCCTCCTTCGTCTCGTTTCGCTCTCTTTCACCCTCCTTCGTCTCGTTTAGCTCTCTTTCACCCTCCTTTGTCTCGTTTCACACTTTTTCACCCTCCTACGTCTCGTTTCGCTCTCTTTCACCCTCCTTCGTCTCGTTTCGCTCTCTTTGACCCTCCTTCGCCTCGTTTCGCTCTCTATCACCCTCCTTCGTCTCTTTTCACTCTCTTTCACCCTCCTTCGTCTCTTTTCACTCTCTTTCACCCTCCTTCGTCTCGTTTCGCTCTCTTCCACCCTCCTTCGTCTCGTTTCGCCTTCCTTCACCCTCCTTCATCTCGTTTCGCTCTCTTTCACACTCCTTAGTCTCGTTTCGCTATCTCTCACACTCCTTCATCTCGTTTCGCTCTCTTCCACACTCCTTCGTCTGGTTTCGCTCTCTCTCACCCTTCTTCGTGTCGTTTCGCTGTCTTCCTCCCTCCTTCGTCTCGTTTCGGTTTCTTTCACCCTCCTTCGTATCGTTGCGCTCTCTTTCCCCCTCCTTCGTCTCGTTTCGTTCTCTTTCACCCTCCTTCGTCTCGTTTCGCTCTCTTTCACCCTCCTTCGTCTCGTTTCGCTCTCTTTCACCCTCCTTCGTCTCGTTTAGCTCTCTTTCACCCTCCTTTGTCTCGTTTCACACTTTTTCACCCTCCTACGTCTCGTTTCGCTCTCTTTCACCCTCCTTCGTCTCGTTTCGCTCTCTTCCACCCTTCTTCGTCTCGTTTCGCGCTCTTTCACCCTCCTTCGGCTCGTTTCGCACTCTTTCACCCTCCTTTGTCTCGTTTCGCTCTCTTTCACTCTCCTTCGTCTCGTTTTGCTCTTTTCCACCCTCCTTCGTCTCGTTTCGCCCTCCTTCACCCTCCTTCGTCTTGTTTCGCTCTCTTTCACCATCCTTCGTCTCGTTTCGCTCTCTTTCACCCTCCTTCGTCTCGTTTCGCTATCTCTCACCCTCCTTCGTCTCGTTTCGCTCTCTTCCACCGTCCTTCGTCTCGTTTCGCTCTCTCTCACCCTCCTTCGTCTCGTTTCGCTGTCATCCTCCCTCCTTCGTCTCGTTTCGCCTTCCTTCACCCTCCTTCATCTCGTTTTGCCCTCTCTCACCCTTCTTCGTCTCGTTTCGCTCACTTTCACCCTCCTTCGTTTCCTTTCGCTCTCTTTCACTCTCCTTCGTCTCGTTTCGCTCTCTTTCGCCCTCCTTCGTCTCGTTTCGCTCTCTTCCACCCTGCTTCGTCTCGTTTCGCCCTCTTTCACCCTCCTTCATCTCGTTTCGCTCTCCCTCACCCTCCTTCCTCTCGTTTCGCTCTCTTCCACCCTCCTTCGTCTCGTTTCAGCCTCTTTCACCCTCCTTTGTCTCGTTTCGCTCTCTTTCACCCTCCTTCTGCTCGTTTAGCTCTCTTTCACCCTCCTTCATCTCGTTTCGCTCTCTTTCACCCTCCTTCGTCTCGTTTCGCTATCTTCCACCCTCCTTCGTCTCGTTTCGCCCTCTTTCACCCTCCTTCATCTCGGTTCACTCTCTTTCACCTTCCTTCGTCTCATTTCGCTCTCTTTCACCCTCCTTCCTTTCGTTTCGCTCTCTTTCACCCTCCTTCGTCTCGGTTCACTCTCCTTCACCCTCCTTCGTCTCGTTTCGCTCTCCCTCACCCTCCTTCCTCTCGTTTCGCTCTCTTCCACGCTCCTTCGTCTCGTTTCAGCCTCTTTCACCCTCCTTTGTCTCGTTTCGCTCTCTTTCACCCTCCTTCATTTCGTTTCGCTCTCTTTGACCCTCCTTCGTCTCGTTTTGCCCTCCTTCACCCTCCTTCGTCTCGTTTCGCTCTCTCTCACCCTCCTTTATCTCGATTCGCAATCTTTCACCTTTCTTCGTCTCGTTTCACTCTCTTTCACCCTTCTTCGTCTCGTTTCGCTCTCTTTCACCCTCCTTCGACTCGTTTCGCTCTCTTTCACCCTCCTTCGTCTCGTTTCAGCCTCTTTCACCCTCCTTTGTCTCGTTTCCCCCTCCTTCGTCTCGTTTCGCTCTCTCTCACCCTCCTTCGTCTCGTTTCGCTGTCTTCCTCCCTCCTTCGTCTCGTTTCGCCTTCTTTCACCCTCCTTCGTCTCGTTTCGCTCTCTTTCCCCCTCCTTCGTCTCATATTGTTCTCTTTCACCCTCCTTCGTCTCGTTTCGCTCTCTTTCACCTTCCTTCGCCTCGTTTCGCTCTCTTTCACCCTCCTTTGTCTCGTTTCGATCTCTTTCACCCTCCTTCATCTCGTTTAGCTCTCTTTCACCTTCCTTCGTCTCGTTTCGCTCTCTTTCAGCCTCCTTCGTCTCGTTTCGCTCTCTTTCACACTCCTTCATCTCGTTTCGCTCTCTTTCACCCTCCTTTGTCTCGTTTAGCTCTCTTTCACCCTCCTTTGTCTCGTTTCACTCTTTTTCACCCTCCTTCGTCTCGTTTCGCTCTCTTTCACCCTCCTTCGTCTCGTTTCGCTCTCTTTCACCCTCCTTCGTCTCGTATCGCTCTCTTCCACCCTCCTTCGTTTCGGTTTGCTCTCTTTCACCTTCCTTCGTCTCGTTTCGCTCTCTTTCACCCTCCTTTATCTCGATTCGCAATCTTTCACCTTCCTTCGTCTCGTTTCACTCTCTTTCACCCTTCTTCGTCTCGTTTCGCTCTCTTTCACGCTCCTTCGTCTCGTTTTGCTCTCTTTCACCCTCCTTCGTCTCGTTTCACTCTCTTTCACCCTCCTTCATCTCGTTTCGCTCTCCCTCACCCTCCTTCCTCTCGTTTCGCTCTCTTCCACCCTCCTTCGTCTCGTTTCAGCCTCTTTCACCCTCCTTTGTCTCGTTTCGCTCTCTTTCACCCTCCTTCTGCTCGTTTAGCTCTCTTTCACCCTCCTTCATCTCGTTTCGCTCTCTTTCACCCTCCTTCGTCTCGTTTCGCTATCTTCCACCCTCCTTCGTCTCGTTTCGCCCTCTTTCACCCTCCTTCATCTCGGTTTGCTCTCTTTCACCTTCCTTCATCTCGTTTCGCTCTCTTTCACCCTCCTTTGTCTCGATTCGCACTCTTTCACCTTCCTTCGCCTGGTTTCACTCTCTTTCACTCTCCTTCATCTCGTTTCGCTCTCTTTCACCCTCCTTCCTCTCGTTTCGCTCTCTTTCACCCTCCTTCGTCTCGGTTCACTCTTCTTCACCCTCCTTCGTCTCGTTTCGCTCTCCCTCACCCTCCTTCCTCTCGTTTCGCTCTCTTCCACGCTCCTTCGTCTCGTTTCAGCCTCTTTCACCCTCCTTTGTCTCGTTTCGCTCTCTTTCACCCTCCTTCATTTCGTTTCGCTCTCTTTGACCCTCCTTCGTCTCGTTTCGCCCTCCTTCACCCTCCTTCGTCTCGTTTCGCTCTCTCTCACCCTCCTTCGTCTCGTTTCGCTGTCTTCCTCCCTCCTTCATCTCGTTTCGCCTTCTTTCACCCTCCTTCGTCTCGTTTCGCTCTCTTTCCCCCTCCTTCGTCTCATTTTGTTCTCTTTCACCCTCCTTCATCTCGTTTCGCTCTCTTTCACCCTCCTTCGTCTCGTTTCGCTCTCTTTCACCCTCCTTCGTCTCGTATCGCTCTCTTCCACCCTCCTTCGTTTCGGTTCGCTCTCTTTCACCTTCCTTCGTCTCGTTTCGCTCTCTTTCACCCTCCTTTATCTCGATTCGCAATCTTTCACCTTCCTTCGTCTCGTTTCACTCTCTTTCACCCTTCTTCGTCTCGTTTCGCTCTCTTTCACCCTCCTTCGTCTCGTTTCGCTCTCTTTCACCCTCCTTCGTCTCGTTTCACTCTCTTTCAACCTCCTTCATCTCGTTTCGCTTTCCCTCACCCTCCTTCCTCTCGTTTCGCTCTCTTCCACCCTCCTTCGTCTCGTTTCAGCCTCTTTCACCCTCCTTTGTCTCGTTTCGCTCTCTTTCACCCTCCTTCTGCTCGTTTAGCTCTCTTTCACCCTCCTTCATCTCGTTTCGCTCTCTTTCACCCTCCTTCGTCTCGTTTCGCTATCTTCCACCCTCCTTCGTCTCGTTTCGCCCTCTTTCACCCTCCTTCGTCTCGTTTCGCTCTCTTTCGCCCTCCTTCGTCTCGTTTCGCTCTCTTCCACCCTGCTTCGTCTCGTTTCGCCCTCTTTCACCCTCCTTCATCTCGGTTCGCTCTCTTTCACCTTCCTTCGTCTCGTTTCGCTCTCTTTCACCCTCCTTTGTCTCGATTCGCACTCTTTCACCTTACTTCGCCTCGTTTCACTCTCTTTCACTCTCCTTCATCTCGTTTCGCTCTCTTTCACCCTCCTTCCTCTCGTTTCGCTCTCTTTCACCCTCCTTCGTCTCGGTTCACTCTCCTTCACCCTCCTTCGTCTCGTTTCGCTCTCCCTTACCCTCCTTCCTCTCGTTTCGCTCTCTTCCACCCTCCTTCGTCTCATTTCACTCTTTTTCACCCTCCTTTGTCTCGTTTCGCTCTCTTTCACCCTCCTTCGTCTCGTTTCGCTCTCTTTCCCCTCCTTCGTCTCGTATCGCTCTCTTCCACCCTCCTTCGTTTCGGTTCGCTCTCTTTCACCTTCCTTTGTGTCGTTTCGCTCTCTTTCACCCTCCTTCATCTCGTTTCGCTCTCTTTGACCCTCCTTCGCCTCGTTTCGCTCTCTATCACCCTCCTTCGTCTCTTTTCACTCTCTTTCACCCTCCTTCGTCTCTTTTCACTCTCTTTCACCCTCCTTCGTCTCGTTTCGCTCTCTTCCACCCTCCTTCGTCTCGTTTCGCCTTCCTTCACCCTCCTTCATCTCGTTTCGCTCTCTTTCACACTCCTTAGTCTCGTTTCGCTATCTCTCACACTCCTTCGTCTCGTTTCGCTCTCTTCCACACTCCTTCGTCTGGTTTCGCTCTCTCTCACCCTTCTTCGTGTCGTTTCGCTGTCTTCCTCCCTCCTTCGTCTCGTTTCGGTTTCTTTCACCCTCCTTCGTATCGTTGCGCTCTCTTTCCCCCTCCTTCGTCTCGTTTCGTTCTCTTTCACCCTCCTTCGTCTCGTTTCGCTCTCTTTCACCCTCCTTCGTCTCGTTTCGCTCTCTTTCACCCTCCTTCGTCTCGTTTAGCTCTCTTTCACCCTCCTTTGTCTCGTTTCACACTTTTTCACCCTCCTACGTCTCGTTTCGCTCTCTTTCACCCTCCTTCGTCTCGTTTCGCTCTCTTCCACCCTTCTTCGTCTCGTTTCGCGCTCTTTCACCCTCCTTCGGCTCGTTTCGCACTCTTTCACCCTCCTTTGTCTCGTTTCGCTCTCTTTCACTCTCCTTCGTCTCGTTTTGCTCTTTTCCACCCTCCTTCGTCTCGTTTCGCCCTCCTTCACCCTCCTTCGTCTTGTTTCGCTCTCTTTCACCATCCTTCGTCTCGTTTCGCTCTCTTTCACCCTCCTTCGTCTCGTTTCGCTATCTCTCACCCTCCTTCGTCTCGTTTCGCTCTCTTCCACCGTCCTTCGTCTCGTTTCGCTCTCTCTCACCCTCCTTCGTCTCGTTTCGCTGTCATCCTCCCTCCTTCGTCTCGTTTCGCCTTCCTTCACCCTCCTTCATCTCGTTTTGCCCTCTCTCACCCTTCTTCGTCTCGTTTCGCTCACTTTCACCCTCCTTCGTTTCCTTTCGCTCTCTTTCACCCTCCTTCGTCTCGTTTCGCTCTCTTTCGCCCTCCTTCGTCTCGTTTCGCTCTCTTCCACCCTGCTTCGACTCGTTTCGCCCTCTTTCACCCTCCTTCATCTCGGTTCGCTCTCTTTCACCTTCCTTCGTCTCGTTTCGTTCTCTTTCACCCTCCTTTGTCTCGATTCGCACTCTTTCACCTTACTTCGCCTCGTTTCACTCTCTTTCACTGTCCTTCATCTCGTTTCACTCTCTTTCACCCTCCTTCCTCTCGTTTCACTCTCTTTCACCCTCCTTCGTCTCGGTTCACTCTCCTTCACCCTCCTTCGTCTCGTTTCGCTCTCCCTTACCCTCCTTCCTCTCGTTTCGCTCTCTTCCACCCTCCTTCGTCTCGTTTCACTCTTTTTCACCCTCCTTCGTCTCGTTTCGCTCTCTTTCACCCTCCTTCGTCTCGTTTCGCTCTCTTTCACCCCCCTTCGTCTCGTATCGCTCTCTTCCACCCTCCTTCGTTTCGGTTCGCTCTCTTTCACCTTCCTTCGCCTCGTTTCACTCTCTTTCACCCTCCTTCGTCTCGTTTCGCTCTCTTTCACCCTCCTTCGTCTCGTTTCGCTCTCTTTCACCCTCCTTCGTCTCGTTTCACTCTCTTTCACCCTCCTTCATCTCGTTTCGCTCTCCGTCACCCTCCTTTCTCTCGTTTCGCTCTCTTCCACCCTCCTTCGTCTCGTTTCAGCCTCTTTCACCCTCCTTTGTCTCGTTTCACTCTCTTTCACCCTCCTTCATCTCGTTTCGCTCTCTTTGACCCTCCTTCGCCTCGTTTCACTCTCTTTCACCCTCCTTCGTCTCTTTTCACTCTCTTTCACCCTCCTTCGTCTCTTTTCACTCTCTTTCACCCTCCTTCGTCTCGTTTCGCTCTCTTCCACCCTCCTTCGTCTCGTTTCGCCTTCCTTCACCCTCCTTCATCTCGTTTCGCTCTCTTTCTCCCTCCTTCGTCTCATTTCGCTCTCTTTCACCCTCCTTCGTCTCATTTCGCTATCTCTCACACTCCTTCGTCTCGTTTCGCTCTCTTCCACCCTCCTTCGTCTGGTTTCGCTCTCTCTCACCCTCCTTCGTCTCGTTTCCCTGTCTTCCTCCCTCCTTCGTCTCGTTTCGCCTTCTTTCACCCTCCTTCGTCTCGTTTCGCTCTCTTTCACCTTCCTTCGCCTCGTTTCGCTCTCTTTCACCCTCCTTTGTCTCGTTTCGATCTCTTTCACCCTCCTTCATCTCGTTTAGCTCTCTTTCACCTTCCTTCGTCTCGTTTCGCTCTCTTTCACCCTCCTTCGTCTCGTTTCGCTCTCTTTCACACTCCTTCATCTCGTTTTGCTCTCTTTCACCCTCCTTCGTCTCGTTTAGCTCTCTTTCACCCTCCTTTGTCTCGTTTCACTCTTTTTCACCCTCCTTCGTCTCGTATCGCTCTCTTCCACCCTCCTTCGTTTCGGTTCGCTCTCTTTCACCTTCCTTCGTCTCGTTTCGCTCTCTTTCACCCTCCTTTATCTCGATTCGCAATCTTTCACCTTCCTTCGTCTCGTTTCACTCTCTTTCACCCTTCTTCGTCTCGTTTCGCTCTCTTTCACCCTCCTTCGTCTCGTTTCGCTCTCTTTCACCCTCCTTCGTCTCGTTTCAGCCTCTTTCACCCTCCTTCGTCTCGTTTCCCCCTCCTTCACCCTCCTTCGTCTCGTTTCGCTCTCTCTCACCCTCCTTTGTCTTGTTTCGCTGTCTTCCTCCCTCCTTCATCTCGTTTCGCCTTCTTTCACCCTCCTTCGTCTCGTTTGGCTCTCTTTACCCCTCCTTCGTCTCATACTGTTCTCTTTCACCCTCCTTCGTCTCGTTTCGCTCTCTTTCACCTTCCTTCGCCTCGTTTCGCTCTCTTTCACCCTCCTTTGTCTCGTTTCGATCTCTTTCACCCTCCTTCATCTCGTTTAGCTCTCTTTCACCTTCCTTCGTCTCGTTTCGCTCTCTTTCACCCTCCTTCGTCTCGTTTCGCTCTCTTTCACACTCCTTCATCTCGATTCGCTCTCTTTCACCCTCCTTCGTCTCGTTTAGCTCTCTTTCACCCTCCTTTGTCTCGTTTCACTCTTTTTCACCCTCCATCATCTCGTTTCGCTCTCTTTCACCCTCCTTCGTCTCGTTTCGCTCTCTTTCACCCTCCTTCGTCTCGTATCGCTCTCTTCCACCCTCCTTCGTTTCGGTTCGCTCTCTTTCACCTTCCTTCGTCTCGTTTCGCTCTCTTTCACCCTCCTTTATCTCGATTCGCAATCTTTCACCTTCCTTCGTCTCGTTTCACTCTCTTTCACCCTTCTTCGTCTCGTTTCGCTCTCTTTCACCCTCCTTCGTCTCGTTTCGCTCTCTTTCACCCTCCTTCGTCTCGTTTCACTCTCTTTCAACCTCCTTCATCTCGTTTCGCTCTCCCTCACCCTCCTTCCTCTCGTTTCGCTCTCTTCCACCCTCCTTCGTCTCGTTTCAGCCTCTTTCACCCTCCTTTGTCTCGTTTCGCTCTCTTTCACCCTCCTTCTGCTCGTTTAGCTCTCTTTCACCCTCCTTCATCTCGTTTCGCTCTCTTTCACCCTCCTTCGTCTCGTTTCGCTATCTTCCACCCTCCTTCGTCTCGTTTCGCCCTCTTTCACCCTCCTTCATCTCGGTTCGCTCTCTTTCACCTTCCTTCGTCTCATTTCGCTCTCTTTCACCCTCCTTTGTCTCGATTCGCACTCTTTCACCTTCCTTCGCCTCGTTTCACTCTCTTTCACTCTCCTTCATCTCGTTTCGCTCTCTTTCACCCTCCTTCCTTTCGTTTCGCTCTCTTTCACCCTCCTTCGTCTCGGTTCACTCTCCTTCACCCTCCTTCGTCTCGTTTCGCTCTCCCTCACCCTCCTTCCTCTCGTTTCGCTCTCTTCCACGCTCCTTCGTCTCGTTTCAGCCTCTTTCACCCTCCTTTGTCTCGTTTCGCTCTCTTTCACCCTCCTTCATTTCGTTTCGCTCTCTTTGACCCTCCTTCGTCTCGTTTTGCCCTCCTTCACCCTCCTTCGTCTCGTTTCGCTCTCTCTCACCCTCCTTTATCTCGATTCGCAATCTTTCACCTTTCTTCGTCTCGTTTCACTCTCTTTCACCCTTCTTCGTCTCGTTTCGCTCTCTTTCACCCTCCTTCGACTCGTTTCGCTCTCTTTCACCCTCCTTCGTCTCGTTTCAGCCTCTTTCACCCTCCTTTGTCTCGTTTCCCCCTCCTTCGTCTCGTTTCGCTCTCTCTCACCCTCCTTCGTCTCGTTTCGCTGTCTTCCTCCCTCCTTCGTCTCGTTTCGCCTTCTTTCACCCTCCTTCGTCTCGTTTCGCTCTCTTTCCCCCTCCTTCGTCTCATATTGTTCTCTTTCACCCTCCTTCGTCTCGTTTCGCTCTCTTTCACCTTCCTTCGCCTCGTTTCGCTCTCTTTCACCCTCCTTTGTCTCGTTTCGATCTCTTTCACCCTCCTTCATCTCGTTTAGCTCTCTTTCACCTTCCTTCGTCTCGTTTCGCTCTCTTTCAGCCTCCTTCGTCTCGTTTCGCTCTCTTTCACACTCCTTCATCTCGTTTCGCTCTCTTTCACCCTCCTTTGTCTCGTTTAGCTCTCTTTCACCCTCCTTTGTCTCGTTTCACTCTTTTTCACCCTCCTTCGTCTCGTTTCGCTCTCTTTCACCCTCCTTCGTCTCGTTTCGCTCTCTTTCACCCTCCTTCGTCTCGTATCGCTGTCTTCCTCCCTCCTTCATCTCGTTTCGCCTTCTTTCACCCTCCTTCGTCTCGTTTCGCTCTCTTTCCCCCTCCTTCGTCTCATTTTGTTCTCTTTCACCCTCCTTCATCTCGTTTCGCTCTCTTTCACCTTCCTTCGTCTCGTTTCGCTCTCTTTCACCCTCCTTCGTCTCGTTTCGCTCTCTTTCACCCTCCTTCATCTCGTTTCGCTCTCTTTCACCCTCCTTTGTCTCGTTTAGCTCTCTTTCACCCTCCTTCGTCTCGTTTCATTCTTTTTCACCCTCCTTCGTCTCGTTTCGCTCTCTTTCACACTCCTTCGTCTCGTTTCGCTCTCTTTCACCCTCCTTCGTCTCGTATCGCTCTCTTCCACCCTCCTTCGTTTCGGTTCGCTCTCTTTCACCTTCCTTTGTGTCGTTTCGCTCTCTTTCACCCTCCTTCATCTCGTTTCGCTCTCTTTGACCCTCCTTCGCCTCGTTTCGCTCTCTATCACCCTCCTTCGTCTCTTTTCACTCTCTTTCACCCTCCTTCGTCTCTTTTCACTCTCTTTCACCCTCCTTCGTCTCGTTTCGCTCTCTTCCACCCTCCTTCGTCTCGTTTCGCCTTCCTTCACCCTCCTTCATCTCGTTTCGCTCTCTTTCACCCACCTTCGTCTCATTTCGCTCTCTTTCACACTCCTTAGTCTCGTTTCGCTATCTCTCACACTCCTTCGTCTCGTTTCGCTCTCTTCCACACTCCTTCGTCTGGTTTCGCTCTCTCTCACCCTTCTTCGTCTCGTTTCGCTGTCTTCCTCCCTCATTCGTCTCGTTTCGGCTTCTTTCACCCTCCTTCGTATCGTTTCGCTCTCTTTCCCCCTCCTTCGTCTCGTTTTGTTCTCTTTCACCCTCCTTCGTCTCGTTTCGCTCTCTTTCACCTTCCTTCGCTTCGTTTCGCACACTTTCACCCTCCTTTGTCTCGTTTCACTCTCTTTCACCCTCCTTCATCTCGTTTTGCTCTCTTTCACCTTCCTTCGTCTCGTTTCGCTCTCTTTCACCCTCCTTCGTCTCGTTTCGCTCTCTTTCACCCTCCTTCGTCTCGTTTAGCTCTCTTTCACCCTCCTTCGTCTCGTTTCACTCTTTAAACCCTCCTACGTCTCGTTTCGCTCTCTTTCACCCTCCTTCGTCTCGTTTCGCTCTCTTCCACCCTTCTTCGTCTCGTTTCGCGCTCTTTCACCCTCCTTCGGCTCGTTTCGCACTCTTTCACCCTCCTTTGTCTCTTTTCGCTCTCTTTCACTCTCCTTCGTCTCGTTTCGCTCTCTTCCACCCTCCTTCGTCTCGTTTCGCCCTCCTTCACCCTCCTTCGTCTTGTTTCGCTCTCTTTCACCATCCTTCGTCTCGTTTCGCTCTCTTTCACCCTCCTTCGTCTCGTTTCGCTATCTCTCACCCTCCTTCGTCTCGTATCGCTCTCTTCCACCGTCCTTCGTCTCGTTTCGCTCTCTCTCACCCTCCTTCGTCTCGTTTCGCTGTCTTCCTCCCTCCTTCGTCTCGTTTCGCCTTCCTTCACCCTCCTTCATCTCGTTTTGCCCTCTCTCACCCTTCTTCGTCTCGTTTCGCTCTCTTTCACCCTCCTTCGTCTCCTTTCACTCTCTTTCACCCTCCTTCGTCTCGTTTCGCTCTCTTTCGCCCTCCTTCGTCTCGTTTCGCTCTCTTCCACCCTGCTTCGTCTCGTTTCGCCCTCTTTCACCCTCCTTCATCTCGGTTCGCTCCCTTTCACCTTCCTTCGTCTCGTTTCGCTCTCTTTCACCCTCCTTTGTCTCGATTCGCACTCTTTCACCTTACTTCGCCTCGTTTCACTCTCTTTCACTCTCCTTCATCTCGTTTCGCTCTCTTTCACCCTCCTTCCTCTCGTTTCGCTCTCTTTCACCCTCCTTCGTCTCGGTTCACTCTCCTTCAACCTCCTTCGTCTCGTTTCGCTCTCCCTTACCCTCCTTCCTCTCGTTTCGCTCTCTTCCAACCTCCTTCGTCTCGTTTCACTCTTTTTCACCCTCCTTCGTCTCGTTTCGCTCTCTTTCACCCTCCTTCGTCTCGTTTCGCTCTCTTTCACCCTCCTTCGTCTCGTATCGCTCTCTTCCACCCTCCTTCGTTTCGGTTCGCTCTCTTTCACCCTCCTTCGTCTCGTTTCGCTCTCTTCCACCCTCCTTCGTCTCGTTTCGCCTTCCTTCACCCTCCTTCATCTCGTTTCGCTCTCTTTCACCCACCTTCGTCTCATTTCGCTCTCTTTCACACTCCTTAGTCTCGTTTCGCTATCTCTCACACTCCTTCGTCTCGTTTCGCTCTCTTCCACACTCCTTCGTCTGGTTTCGCTCTCTCTCACCCTTCTTCGTCTCGTTTCGCTCTCTTTCACCCTCCTTCGTCTCGGTTCACTCTCCTTCAACCTCCTTCGTCTCGTTTCGCTCTCCCTTACCCTCCTTCCTCTCGTTTCGCTCTCTTCCAACCTCCTTCGTCTCGTTTCACTCTTTTTCACCCTCCTTCGTCTCGTTTCGCTCTCTTTCACCCTCCTTTGTCTCTTTTCACTCTCTTTCACCCTCCTTCGTCTCTTATCACTCTCTTTCACCCTCCTTCGTCTCGTTTCGCTCTCTTCCACCCTCCTTCGTCTCGTTTCGCCTTCCTTCACCCTCCTTCATCTCGTTTCGCTCTCTTTCACCCTCCTTCGTCTCATTTCGCTCTCTTTCACACTCCTTAGTCTCGTTTCGCTATCTCTCACAATCCTTCGTCTCGTTTCGCTCTCTTCCACACTCCTTCGTCTGGTTTCGCTCTCTCTCACCCTTCTTCGTCTCGTTTCGCTGTCTTCCTCCCTCCTTCGTCTCGTTTCGGTTTCTTTCACCCTCCTTCGTATCGTTTCGCTCTCTTTCCCCCTCCTTCGTCTCGTTTCGTTCTCTTTCACCCTCCTTCGTCTCGTTTCGCTCTCTTTCACCTTCCTTCGCTTCGTTTCGCACACTTTCACCCTCCTTTGTCTCGTTTCACTCTCTTTCACCCTCCTTCATCTCGTTTAGCTCTCTTTCACCTTCCTTTGTCTCGTTTCGCTCTCTTTCACCCTCCTTCGTCTCGTTTCGCTCTCTTTCACCCTCCTTCGTCTCGTTTAGCTCTCTTTCACCCTCCTTCGTCTCGTTTCACTCTTTTTCACCCTCCTACGTCTCGTTTCGCTCTCTTTCACCCTCCTTCGTCTCGTTTCGCTCTCTTCCACCCTTCTTCGTCTCGTTTCGCGCTCTTTCGCCCTCCTTCGGCTCGTTTCGCACTCTTTCACCGTCCTTTGTCTCGTTTCGCTCTCTTTCACTCTCCTTCGTCTCGTTTCACTCTCTTTCACCCTCCTTCGTCTCGTTTCGCCCTCCTTCACCCTCCTTCGTCTTGTTTCGCTCTCTTTCACCATCCTTCGTCTCGTTTCGCTCTCTTTCACCCTCCTTCGTCTCGTTTCGCTATCTCTCACCCTCCTTCGTCTCGTTTCGCTCTCTTCCACCGTCCTTCGTCTCGTTTCGCTCTCTCTCACCCTCCTTCGTCTCGTTTCGCTGTCTTCCTCCCTCCTTCGTCTCGTTTCGCCTTCCTTCACCCTCCTTCATCTCGTTTTGCCCTCTCTCACCCTTCTTCGTCTCGTTTCGCTCTCTTTCACCCTCCTTCGTTTCCTTTCGCTCTCTTTCACCCTCCTTCGTCTCGTTTCGCTCTCTTTCGCCCTCCTTCGTCTCGTTTCGCTCTCTTCCACCCTGCTTCGTCTCGTTTCGCCCTCTTTCACCCTCCTTAATCTCGGTTCGCTCTCTTTCACCTTCCTTCGTCTCGTTTCGCTCTCTTTCACCCTCCTTTGTCTCGATTAGCACTCTTTCACCCTCCTTCCTCTCGTTTCGCTCTCTTTCACCCTCCTTCGTCTCGGTTCACTCTCCTTCACCCTCCTTCGTCTCGTTTCGCTCTCCCTTACCCTCCTTCCTCTCGTTTCGCTCTCTTCCACCCTCCTTCGTCTCGTTTCACTCTTTTTCACCCTCCTTCGTCTCGTTTCGCTCTCTTTCACCCTCCTTCGTCTCGTTTCGCTCTCTTTCACCCCCTTCGTCTCGTATCGCTCTCTTCCACCCTCCTTCGTTTCGGTTCGCTCTCTTTCACCTTCCTTCGTCTCGTTTCGCTCTCTTTCACCCTCCTTTGTCTCGATTCGTACTCTATCACCTTCCTTCGCCTCGTTTCACTCTCTTTCACCCTCCTTCGTCTCGTTTCGCTCTCTTTCACCCTCCTTCGTCTCGTTTCGCTCTCTTTCACCCTCCTTCGTCTCGTTTCACTCTCTTTCACCCTCCTTCATCTCGTTTCGCTCTCCGTCACCCTCCTTCCTCTCGTTTCGCTCTCTTCCACCCTCCTTCGTCTCGTTTCAGCCTCTTTCACCCTCCTTTGTCTCGTTTCACTCTCTTTCACCCTCCTTCATCTCGTTTCGCTCTCTTTGACCCTCCTTCGCCTCGTTTCACTCTCTTTCACCCTCCTTTGTCTCTTTTCACTCTCTTTCACCCTCCTTCGTCTCGTTTCAGCCTCTTTCACCCTCCTTTGTCTCGTTTCACTCTCTTTCACCCTCCTTCATCTCGTTTCGCTCTCTTTGACCCTCCTTCGCCTCGTTTCACTCTCTTTCACCCTCCTTTGTCTCTTTTCACTCTCTTTCTCCCTCCTTCGTCTCATTTCGCTCTCTTTCACCCTCCTTCGTCTCGTTTCGCTATCTCTCAACCTCCTTCGTCTCGTTTCAGCCTCTTTCACCCTCCTTTGTCTCGTTTCACTCTCTTTCACCCTCCTTCATCTCGTTTCGCTCTCTTTGACCCTCCTTCGCCTCGTTTCACTCTCTTTCACCCTCCTTTGTCTCTTTTCACTCTCTTTCACCCTCCTTCGTCTCGTTTCAGCCTCTTTCACCCTCCTTTGTCTCGTTTCACTCTCTTTCACCCTCCTTCATCTCGTTTCGCTCTCTTTGACCCTCCTTCGCCTCGTTTCACTCTCTTTCACCCTCCTTTGTCTCTTTTCACTCTCTTTCTCCCTCCTTCGTCTCATTTCGCTCTCTCTCACCCTCCTTCGTCTCGTTTCCCTGTCTTCCTCCCTCCTTCGTATCGTTTCGCCTTCTTTCACCCTCCTTCGTCTCGTTTTGCTCTCTTTCCCCCTCCTTCGTCTCATATTGTTCTCTTTCACCCTCCTTCGTCTCGTTTCGCTCTCTTTCACCTTCCTTCGCCTCGTTTCGCTCTCTTTCACCCTCCTTTGTCTCGTTTCGATCTCTTTCACCCTCCTTCATCTCGTTTAGCTCTCTTTCAACTTCCTTCGTCTCGTTTCGCTCTCTTTCACCCTCCTTCGTCTCGTTTCGCTCTCTTTCACACTCCTTCATCTCGTTTTGCTCTCTTTCACCCTCCTTCGTCTCGTTTAGCTCTCTTTCATCCTCCTTTGTCTCGTTTCACTCTTTTTCACCCTCCTTCGTCTCGTATCGCTCTCTTCCACCCTCCTTCGTTTCGGTTCGCTCTCTTTCACCTTCCTTCGTCTCATTTCGCTCTCTTTCACCCTCCTTTATCTCGATTCGCAATCTTTCACCTTCCTTCGTCTCGTTTCACTCTCTTTCACCCTTCTTCGTCTCGTTTCGCTCTCTTTCACCCTCCTTCGTCTCGTTTCGCTCTCTTTCACCCTCCTTCGTCTCGTTTCAGCCTCTTTCACCCTCCTTCGTCTCGTTTCCCCCTCCTTCACCCTCCTTCGTCTCGTTTCGCTCTCTCTCACTCTCCTTTGTCTTGTTTCGCTGTCTTCCTCCCTCCTTCATATCGTTTCGCCTTCTTTCACCCTCCTTCGTCTCGTTTGGCTCTCTTTACCCCTCCTTCGTCTCATACTGTTCTCTTTCACCCTCCTTCGTCTCGTTTCGCTCTCTTTCACCTTCCTTCGCCTCGTTTCGCTCTCTTTCACCCTCCTTTGTCTCGTTTCGATCTCTTTCACCCTCCTTCATCTCGTTTAGCTCTCTTTCACCTTCCTTCGTCTCGTTTCGCTCTCTTTCACCCTCCTTCGTCTCGTTTCGCTCTCTTTCACACTCCTTCATCTCGTTTCGCTCTCTTTCACCCTCCTTCGTCTCGTTTAGCTCTCTTTCACCCTCCTTCGTCTCGTTTCGCTCTCTTTCACCCTCCTTCGTCTCGTATCGCTCTCTTCCACCCTCCTTCGTTTTGGTTTGCTCTCTTTCACCTTCCTTCGTCTCGTTTCGCTCTATTTCACCCTCCTTTATCTCGATTCGCAATCTTTCACCTTCCTTCGTCTCGTTTCACTCTCTTTCACCCTTCTTCGTCTCGTTTCGCTCTCTTTCACCCTCCTTCGTCTCGTTTCGCTCTCTTTCACCCTCCTTCGTCTCGTTTCACTCTCTTTCAACCTCCTTCATCTCGTTTCGCTCTCCCTCACCCTCCTTCCTCTCGTTTCGCTCTCTTCCACCCTCCTTCGTCTCGTTTCAGCCTCTTTCACCCTCCTTTGTCTCGTTTCGCTCTCTTTCACACTCCTTCTGCTCGTTTAGCTCTCTTTCACCCTCCTTCATCTCGTTTCGCTCTCTTTCACCCTCCTTCGTCTATTTTCGCTATCTTCCACCCTCCTTCGTCTCGTTTCGCCCTCGTTCACCATCCTTCATCTTGGTTCGCTCTCTTTCACCTTCCTTCGTCTCATTTCGCTCTCTTTCACCCTCCTTTGTCTCGATTCGCACTCTTTCACCTTCCTTCGCCTCGTTTCACTCTCTTTCACTCTCCTTCATCTCGTTTCGCTCTCTTTCACCCTCCTTCCTCTCGTTTCGCTCTCTTTCACCCTCCTTCGTCTCGGTTCACTCTCCGTCACCCTCCTTCCTCTCGTTTCGCTCTCTTCCACCCTCCTTCGTCTCGTTTCAGCCTCTTTCACCCTCCTTTGTCTCGTTTCACTCTCTTTCACCCTCCTTCATCTCGTTTCGCTCTCTTTGACCCTCCTTCGCCTCGTTTCACTCTCTTTCACCCTCCTTCGTCTCTTTTCACTCTCTTTCACCCTCCTTTGTCTCTTTTCACTCTCTTTCACCCTCCTTCGTCTCGTTTCGCTCTCTTCCACCCTCCTTCGTCTCGTTTCGCCTTCCTTCACCCTCCTTCATCTCGTTTCGCTCTCTTTCTCCCTCCTTCGTCTCATTTCGCTCTCTTTCACCCTCCTTCGTCTCGTTTCGCTATCTCTCACCCTCCTTCGTCTCGTTTCGCTCTCTTCCACCCTTCTTCGTCTGGTTTCGCTCTCTCTCACCCTCCTTCGTCTCGTTTCCCTGTCTTCCTCCCTCCTTCGTATCGTTTCGCCTTCTTTCACCCTCCTTCGTCTCGTTTCGCTCTCTTTCACCTTCCTTCGCCTCGTTTCGCTCTCTTTCACCCTCCTTTGTCTCGTTTCGATCTCTTTCACCCTCCTTCATCTCGTTTAGCTCTCTTTCACCTTCCTTCGTCTCGTTTCGCTCTCTTTCACCCTCCTTCGTCTCGTTTCGCTCTCTTTCACACTCCTTCATCTCGTTTTGCTCTCTTTCACCCTCCTTTGTCTCGTTTCACTCTTTTTCACCCTCCTTCGTCTCGTATCGCTCTCTTCCACCCTCCTTCGTTTCGGTTCGCTCTCTTTCACCTTCCTTCGTCTCGTTTCGCTCTCTTTCACCCTCCTTTATCTCGATTCGCAATCTTTCACCTTCCTTCGTCTCGTTTCACTCTCTTTCACCCTTCTTCGTCTCGTTTCGCTCTCTTTCACCCTCCTTCGTCTCGTTTCAGCCTCTTTCACCCTCCTTCGTCTCGTTTCCCCCTCCTTCACCCTCCTTCGTCTCGTTTCGCTCTCTCTCACTCTCCTTTGTCTTGTTTCGCTGTCTTCCTCCCTCCTTCATCTCGTTTCGCCTTCTTTCACCCTCCTTCGTCTCGTTTGGCTCTCTTTACCCCTCCTTCGTCTCATACTGTTCTCTTTCACCCTCCTTCGTCTCGTTTCGCTCTCTTTCACCTTCCTTCGCCTCGTTTCGCTCTCTTTCACCCTCCTTTGTCTCGTTTCGATCTCTTTCACCCTCCTTCATCTCGTTTAGCTCTCTTTCACCTTCCTTCGTCTCGTTTCGCTCTCTTTCACCCTCCTTCGTCTCGTTTCGCTCTCTTTCACACTCCTTCATCTCGTTTCGCTCTCTTTCACCCTCCTTCGTCTCGTTTAGCTCTCTTCCACCCTCCTTTGTCTCGTTTCACTCTTTTTCACCCTCCTTCATCTCGTTTCGCTCTCTTTCACCCTCCTTCGTCTCGTTTCGCTCTCTTTCACCCTCCTTCGTCTCGTATCGCTCTCTTCCACCCTCCTTCGTTTCGGTTCGCTCTCTTTCACCTTCCTTCGTCTCGTTTCGCTCTCTTTCACCCTCCTTTATCTCGATTCGCAATCTTTCACCTTCCTTCATCTCGTTTCACTCTCTTTCACCCTTCTTCGTCTCGTTTCGCTCTCTTTCACCCTCCTTCGTCTCGTTTCGCTCTCTTTCACCCTCCTTCGTCTCGTTTCACTCTCTTTCAACCTCCTTCATCTCGTTTCGCTCTCCCTCACCCTCCTTCCTCTCGTTTCGCTCTCTTCCACCCTCCTTCGTCTCGTTTCAGCCTCTTTCACCCTCCTTTGTCTCGTTTCGCTCTCTTTCACCCTCCTTCTGCTCGTTTAGCTCTCTTTCACCCTCCTTCATCTCGTTTCGCTCTCTTTCACCCTCCTTCGTCTCGTTTCGCTATCTTCCACCCTCCTTCGTCTCGTTTCGCCCTCTTTCACCCTCCTTCATCTCGGTTCGCTCTCTTTCACCTTCCTTCGTCTCATTTCGCTCTCTTTCACCCTCCTTTGTCTCGATTCGCACTCTTTCACCTTCCTTCGCCTCGTTTCACTCTCTTTCACTCTCCTTCATCTCGTTTCGCTCTCTTTCACCCTCCTTCCTCTCGTTTCGCTCTCTTTCACCCTCCTTCGTCTCGGTTCACTCTCCTTCACCCTCCTTCGTCTCGTTTACTCTCCCTCACCCTCCTTCCTCTCGTTTCGCTCTCTTCCACGCTCCTTCGTCTCGTTTCAGCCTCTTTCACCCTCCTTTGTCTCGTTTCGCTCTCTTTCACCCTCCTTCAATTTGTTTCGCTCTCTTTGACCCTCCTTCGTCTCGTTTCGCCCTCCTTCACCCTCCTTCGTCTCGTTTCGCTCTCTCTCACCCTCCTTCGTCTCGTTTCGCTGTCTTCCTCCCTCCTTCGTCTCGTTCCGCCTTCTTTCACCCTCCTTCGTCTCGTTTCGCTCTCTTTCCCCCTCCTTCGTCTCATTTTGTTCTCTTTCACCCTCCTTCATCTTGTTTCGCTCTCTTTCACCTTCCTTCGTCTCGTTTCGCTCTCTTTCACCCTCCTTCGTCTCGTTTCGCTCTCTTTCACCCTCCTTCATCTCGTTTCGCTCTCTTCCACCCTCCTTCGTCTCGTTTAGCTCTCTTTCACCCTCCTTCGTCTTGTTTCATTCTTTTTCACTCTCCTTCGTCTCGTTTCGCTCTCTTTCACCCTCCTTCGTCTCGTTTTGCTCTCTTTCACCCTCCTTCGTCTCGTATCGCTCTCTTCCACCCTCCTTCGTTTCGGTTCGCTCTCTTTCACCTTCCTTTGTGTCGTTTCGCTCTCTTTCACCCTCCTTCATCTCGTTTCGCTCTCTTTGACCCTCCTTCGCCTCGTTTCGCTCTCTATCACCCTCCTTCGTCTCTTTTCACTCTCTTTCACCCTCCTTCGTCTCTTTTCACTCTCTTTCACCCTCCTTCGTCTCGTTTCGCTCTCTTCCACCCTCCTTCGTCTCGTTTCGCCTTCCTTCACCCTCCTTCATCTCGTTTCGCTCTCTTTCACCCTCCTTCGTCTCATTTCGCTCTCTTTCACACTCCTTAGTCTCGTTTCGCTATCTCTCACACTCCTTCGTCTCGTTTCGCTCTCTTCCACACTCCTTCGTCTGGTTTCACTCTCTCTCACCCTTCTTCGTCTCATTTCGCTGTCTTCCTCCCTCCTTCGTCTCGTTTCGGCTTCTTTCACCCTCCTTCGTATCGTTTTGCTCTGTTTTTCCCCCTCCTTCGTCTCGTTTCGTTCTCTTTCACCCTCCTTCGTCTCGTTTCGCTCTCTTTCACCTTCCTTCGCTTCGTTTCGCACACTTTCACCCTCCTTTGTCTCGTTTCACTCTCTTTCACCCTCCTTCATCTCGCTTAGCTCTCTTTCACCTTCCTTCGTCTCGTTTCGCTCTCTTTCACCCTCCTTCGTCTCGTTTCGCTCTCTTTCACCCTCCTTCGTCTCGTTTAGCTCTCTTTCACCCTCCTTCGTCTCGTTTCACTCTTTTTCACCCTCCTTCGTCTCGTTTCGCTCTCTTTCACCCTCCTTCGTCTCGTTTCGCTCTCTTCCACCCTTCTTCGTCTCGTTTCGCGCTCTTTCACCCTCCTTCGGCTCGTTTCGCACTCTTTCACCCTCCTTTGTCTCGTTTCGCTCTCTTTCACTCTCCTTCGTCTCGTTTCGCTCTCTTTCACCCTCCTTCGTCTCGTTTCGCTATCTCTCACCCTCCTTCGTCTCGTTTCGCTCTCTTCCACCGTCCTTCGTCTCGTTTCGCTCCCTCTCACCCTCCTTCGTCTCGTTTCGCTGTCTTCCTCCCTCCTTCGTCTCGTTTCGCCTTCCTTCACCCTCCTTCATCTCGTTTTGCCCTCTCTCACCCTTCTTCGTCTCGTTTCGCTCTCTTTCACCCTCCTTCGTCTCCTTTCGCTCTCTTTCATCCTCCTTCGTCTCGTTTCGCTCTCTTTCGCCCTCCTTCGTCTCGTTTCGCTCTTTTCCACCCTCCTTCGTCTCGTTTCGCTCTCTTTCACCCTCCTTCGGCTCGTTTCGCTCTCTTTCACCCTCCTTCATCTCGTTTCGCTCTCTTTCACCTTCCTTCGTCTCGTTTCGCTCTCTTTCACCCTCCTTCGTCTCGTTTCGCTCTCTTTCACCCTCCTTCGTCTCGTTTAGCTCTCTTTCATCCTCCTTCGTCGCGGTTCGCTCTCTTTCACCTTGCTTCGTCTCGTTTCGCTCTCTTTCACCCTCCTTTGTCTCGATTCGCACTCTTTCAACTTCCTTCGCCTCGTTTCTCTCTCTTTCACCCTCCTTCGTCTCGTTTCGCCCTCTTTCACCCTCCTTCGTCTCGGTTCGCTCTCTTTCACCTTCCTTCGTCTCGTTTCGCTCTCTTTCACCCTCCTTTATCTAGATTCGCACTCTTTCAACTTCCTTCGCCTCATTTCCCTCTCTTTCACCCTCCTTCATCTCGTTTCGCTCTCTTTCACCCTCCTTCGTCTCGTTTCACTCTCTTTCACCCTCCTTCATCTCGTTTCGCTCTCTTTCACCCTCCTTCTGCTCGTTTAGCTCTCTTTCACCCTCCTTCATCTCGTTTCGCTCTCCTTCACCCTCCTTCGTCTCGTTTCGCTCTCTTCCACCCTGCTTCGTCTCGTTTCGCCCTCTTTCACCCTCCTTCATCTCGGTTCGCTCTCTTTCACCTTCCTTCGTCTCGTTTCGCTCTCTTTCACCCTCCTTCCTCTCGTTTCGCTCTCTTCGACGCTCCTTTGTCTCGTTTCAGCCTCTTTCACCCTCCTTTGTCTCGTTTCGCTCTCTTTCACCCTCCTTCATTTTGTTTCGCTCTCTTTGACCCTCCTTCGTCTCGTTTCGCCCTCCTTCACCCTCCTTCGTCTCGTTTCGCTCTCTCTCACCCTCCTTCGTCTCGTTTCGCTGTCTTCCTCCGTCCTTCGTCTCGATTCGCACTCTTTCACCTTACTTCGCCTCGTTTCACTCTCTTTCACTCTCCTTCATCTCGTTTCGCTCTCTTTCACCCTCCTTCCTCTCGTTTCGCTCTCTTTCACCCTCCTTCGTCTCGGTTCACTCTCCTTCACCCTCCTTCGTCTCGTTTCGCTCTCCCTCACCCTCCTTCCTCTCGTTTCGCTCTCTTCCACGCTCCTTTGTCTCGTTTCAGCCTCTTTCACCCTCCTTTGTCTCGTTTCGCTCTCTTTCTCCCTCCTTCATTTCGTTTTGCTCTCTTTGACCCTCCTTCGTCTCGTTTCGCCCTCCTTCACCCTCCTTCGTCTCGTTTCGCTCTCTCTCACCCTCCTTCGTCTCGTTTCGCTGTCTTCCTCCCTCCTTCGTCTCGTTTCGCCTTCTTTCACCTTCCTTCGTCTCGTTTCACTCTCTTTCCCCCTCCTTCGTCTCATTTTGTTCTCTTTCACCCTCCTTCATCTCGTTTCGCTCTCTTTCACCTTCCTTCGCCTCGTTTCGCTCTCTTTCACCCTCCTTTGTCTCGTTTCGATCTCTTTCACCCTCCTTCATCTCGTTTAGCTCTCTTTCACCTTCCTTCGTCTCGTTTCGCTCTCTTTCACCCTCCTTCGTCACGTTTCGCTCTCTTTCACACTCCTTCATCTCGTTTTGCTCTCTTTCACCCTCCTTCGTCTGGTTTAGCTCTCTTTCACCCTCCTTCGTTTCGTTTCACTCTTTTTCACCCTTCTTCGTCTCGTTTCGCTCTCTTTCACCCTCCTTCGTCTCGTTTCGCTCTCTTTCACCCTCCTTCGTCTCGTATCGCTCTCTTCCACCCTCCTTCGTTTCGTTTCGCTCTCTTTCACCTTCCTTCGTCTCGTTTCGCTCTCTTTCACCCTCCTTTATTTCGATTCGCAATCTTTCACCTTCCTTCGTCTCGTTTCACTCTCTTTCACCCTCCTTCGTCTCGTTTCGCTCTCTTTCACCCTCCTTCGTCTCGTTTCACTCTCTTTCACCCTCCTTCATCTCGTTTCGCTCTCCCTCACCCTCCTTCCTCTCGTTTCGCTCTCTTCCACCCTCCTTCGTCTCGTTTCAGCCTCTTTCACCCTCCTTTGTCTCGTTTCGCTCTCTTTCACCCTCCTTCATCTCGTTTCGCTCTCTTTGACCCTCCTTCGCCTTGTTTCGCTCTCTTTCACCCTCCTTCGTCTCTTTTCGCTCTCTTTCCCCCTCCTTCGTCTCATTTTCTTCTCTTTCACCCTCCTTAATCTCGTTTCGCTCTCTTTCACCTTCCTTCGTCTCGTCTCGCTCTCTTTCACCCTCCTTCGTCTCGTTTCGCTCTCTTTCACCCTCCTTCATCTCGTTTCGCTCTCTTTCACCCTCCTTCATCTCGTTTAGCTCTCTTTCACCCTCCTTCGTCTCGTTTCATTCTTTTTCACCCTCCTTCGTCTCGTTTCGCTCTCTTTCACCCTCCTTCGTCTCGTTTCGATCTCTTTCACCCTCCTTCGTCTCGTATCGCTCTCTTCCACCCTCCTTCGTTTCGGTTCGCTCTCTTTCACCTTCCTTTGTGTCGTTTCGCTCTCTTTCACCCTCCTTCATCTCGTTTCGCTCTCTTTGACCCTCCTTCGCCTCGTTTCGCTCTCTATCACCCTCCTTCGTCTCTTTTCACTCTCTTTCACCCTCCTTCGTCTCTTTTCACTCTCTTTCACCCTCCTTCGTCTCGTTTCGCTCTCCTCCACCCTCCTTCGTCTCGTTTCGCCTTCCTTCACCATCCTTCATCTCGTTTCGCTCTCTTTCACCCTCCTTCGTCTCATTTCGCTCTCTTTCACACTCCTTAGTCTCGTTTCGCTATCTCTCACACTCCTTCGTCTCGTTTCGCTCTCTTCTACACTCCTTCGTCTGGTTTCGCTCTCTCTCACCCTTCTTCGTCTCGTTTCGCTGTCTTCCTCCCTCCTTCGTCTCGTTTCGGCTTCTTTCACCCTCCTTCGTATCGTTTCGCTCTGTTTTTCCCCCTCCTTCGTCTCGTTTCATTCTCTTTCACCCTCCTTCGTCTCGTTTCGCTCTCTTTCACCTTCCTTCGCTTCGTTTCGCACACTTTCACCCTCCTTTGTCTCGTTTCACTCTCTTTCACCCTCCTTCATCTCGTTTAGCTCTCTTTCACCCTCCTTCATCTCATTTCGCTCTCTTTCACCCTCCTTCGTCTCGTTTCGCTCTCTTCCACCCTTCTTCGTCTCGTTTCGCGCTCTTTCACCCTCCTTTGTCTCGTTTCGCTCTCTTCCACCCTCCTTCGTCTCGTTTCGCCCTCCTTCACCCTCCTTCGTCTCGTTTCGCTCTCTTTCACCATCCTTCGTCTCGTTTCGCTCTCTTTCATCCTCCTTCGTTTCGTTTCGCTATCTCTCACCCTCCTTCGTCTCGTTTCGCTCTCTTCCACCGTCCTTCGTCTCGTTTCGCTCTCTCTCACCCTCCTTCGTCTCGTTTCGCTGTCTTCCTCCCTCCTTCGTCTCGTTTCGATCTCTTTCACCCTCCTTCATCTCGTTTAGCTCTCTTTCACCTTCCTTCGTCTCGTTTCGCTCTCTTTCACCCTCCTTCGTCTCGTTTCGCTCTCTTTCACCTTCCTTCGTCTCGTCTCGCTCACTTTCACCCTCCTTCGTCTCGTTTCGCTCTCTTTCACCCTCCTTCATCTCGTTTCGCTCTCTTTCACCCTCCTTCATCTCGTTTAGCTCTCTTTCACCCTCCTTCGTCTCGTTTCATTCTTTTTCACCCTCCTTCGTCTCGTTTCGCTCTCTTTCACCCTCCTTCGTCTCGTTTCGATCTCTTTCACCCTCCTTCGTCTCGTATCGCTCTCTTCCACCCTCCTTCGTTTCGGTTCGCTCTCTTTCACCTTCCTTTGTGTCGTTTCGCTCTCTTTCACCCTCCTTCATCTCGTTTCGCTCTCTTTGACCCTCCTTCGCCTCGTTTCGCTCTCTATCACCCTCCTTCGTCTCTTTTCACTCTCTTTCACCCTCCTTCGTCTCTTTTCACTCTCTTTCACCCTCCTTCGTCTCGTTTCGCTCTCCTCCACCCTCCTTCGTCTCGTTTCGCCTTCCTTCACCCTCCTTCATCTCGTTTCGCTCTCTTTCACCCTCCTTCGTCTCATTTCGCTCTCTTTCACACTCCTTAGTCTCGTTTCGCTATCTCTCACACTCCTTCGTCTCGTTTCGCTCTCTTCTACACTCCTTCGTCTGGTTTCGCTCTCTCTCACCCTTCTTCGTCTCGTTTCGCTGTCTTCCTCCCTCCTTCGTCTCGTTTCGGCTTCTTTCACCCTCCTTCGTATCGTTTCGCTCTGTTTTTCCCCCTCCTTCGTCTCGTTTCGTTCTCTTTCACCCTCCTTCGTCTCGTTTCGCTCTCTTTCACCTTCCTTCGCTTCGTTTCGCACACTTTCACCCTCCTTTGTCTCGTTTCACTCTCTTTCACCCTCCTTCATCTCGTTTAGCTCTCTTTCACCCTCCTTCATCTCGTTTCGCTCTCTTTCACCCTCCTTCGTCTCGTTTCGCTCTCTTCCACCCTTCTTCGTCTCGTTTCGCGCTCTTTCACCCTCCTTTGTCTCGTTTCGCTCTCTTCCACCCTCCTTCGTCTCGTTTCGCCCTCCTTCACCCTCCTTCGTCTCGTTTCGCTCTCTTTCACCATCCTTCGTCTCGTTTCGCTCTCTTTCATCCTCCTTCGTCTCGTTTCGCTATCTCTCACCCTCCTTCGTCTCGTTTCGCTCTCTTCCACCGTCCTTCGTCTCGTTTCGCTCTCTCTCACCCTCCTTCGTCTCGTTTCGCTGTCTTCCTCCCTCCTTCGTCTCGTTTCGATCTCTTTCACCCTCCTTCATCTCGTTTAGCTCTCTTTCACCTTCCTTCGTCTCGTTTCGCTCTCTTTCACCCTCCTTCGTCTCGTTTCGCTCTCTTTCACACTCCTTCATCTCGTTTTGCTCTCTTTCACCCTCCTTCGTCTGGTTTAGCTCTCTTTCACCCTCCTTCGTCTCGTTTCACTCTTTTTCACCCTCCTTCGCCTCGTTTCGCTCTCTATCACCCTCCTTCGTCTCGTTTCGCTCTCTTTCACCCTCCTTCGTCTCTTTTCACTCTCTTTCACCCTCCTTCGTCTCGTTTCGCTCTCCTCCACCCTCCTTCGTCTCGTTTCGCCTTCCTTCACCATCCTTCATCTCGTTTCGCTCTCTTTCACCCTCCTTCGTCTCATTTCGCTCTCTTTCACACTCCTTAGTCTCGTTTCGCTATCTCTCACACTCCTTCGTCTCGTTTCGCTCTCTTCTACACTCCTTCGTCTGGTTTCGCTCTCTCTCACCCTTCTTCGTCTCGTTTCGCTGTCTTCCTCCCTCCTTCGTCTCGTTTCGGCTTCTTTCACCCTCCTTCGTATCGTTTCGCTCTGTTTTTCCCCCTCCTTCGTCTCGTTTCATTCTCTTTCACCCTCCTTCGTCTCGTTTCGCTCTCTTTCACCTTCCTTCGCTTCGTTTCGCACACTTTCACCCTCCTTTGTCTCGTTTCACTCTCTTTCACCCTCCTTCATCTCGTTTAGCTCTCTTTCACCCTCCTTCATCTCGTTTCGCTCTCTTTCACCCTCCTTCGTCTCGTTTCGCTCTCTTCCACCCTTCTTCGTCTCGTTTCGCGCTCTTTCACCCTCCTTTGTCTCGTTTCGCTCTCTTCCACCCTCCTTCGTCTCGTTTCGCCCTCCTTCACCCTCCTTCGTCTCGTTTCGCTCTCTTTCACCATCCTTCGTCTCGTTTCGCTCTCTTTCATCCTCCTTCGTTTCGTTTCGCTATCTCTCACCCTCCTTCGTCTCGTTTCGCTCTCTTCCACCGTCCTTCGTCTCGTTTCGCTCTCTCTCACCCTCCTTCGTCTCGTTTCGCTGTCTTCCTCCCTCCTTCGTCTCGTTTCGATCTCTTTCACCCTCCTTCATCTCGTTTAGCTCTCTTTCACCTTCCTTCGTCTCGTTTCGCTCTCTTTCACCCTCCTTCGTCTCGTTTCGCTCTCTTTCACCTTCCTTCGTCTCGTCTCGCTCACTTTCACCCTCCTTCGTCTCGTTTCGCTCTCTTTCACCCTCCTTCATCTCGTTTCGCTCTCTTTCACCCTCCTTCATCTCGTTTAGCTCTCTTTCACCCTCCTTCGTCTCGTTTCATTCTTTTTCACCCTCCTTCGTCTCGTTTCGCTCTCTTTCACCCTCCTTCGTCTCGTTTCGATCTCTTTCACCCTCCTTCGTCTCGTATCGCTCTCTTCCACCCTCCTTCGTTTCGGTTCGCTCTCTTTCACCTTCCTTTGTGTCGTTTCGCTCTCTTTCACCCTCCTTCATCTCGTTTCGCTCTCTTTGACCCTCCTTCGCCTCGTTTCGCTCTCTATCACCCTCCTTCGTCTCTTTTCACTCTCTTTCACCCTCCTTCGTCTCTTTTCACTCTCTTTCACCCTCCTTCGTCTCGTTTCGCTCTCCTCCACCCTCCTTCGTCTCGTTTCGCCTTCCTTCACCCTCCTTCATCTCGTTTCGCTCTCTTTCACCCTCCTTCGTCTCATTTCGCTCTCTTTCACACTCCTTAGTCTCGTTTCGCTATCTCTCACACTCCTTCGTCTCGTTTCGCTCTCTTCTACACTCCTTCGTCTGGTTTCGCTCTCTCTCACCCTTCTTCGTCTCGTTTCGCTGTCTTCCTCCCTCCTTCGTCTCGTTTCGGCTTCTTTCACCCTCCTTCGTATCGTTTCGCTCTGTTTTTCCCCCTCCTTCGTCTCGTTTCGTTCTCTTTCACCCTCCTTCGTCTCGTTTCGCTCTCTTTCACCTTCCTTCGCTTCGTTTCGCACACTTTCACCCTCCTTTGTCTCGTTTCACTCTCTTTCACCCTCCTTCATCTCGTTTAGCTCTCTTTCACCCTCCTTCATCTCGTTTCGCTCTCTTTCACCCTCCTTCGTCTCGTTTCGCTCTCTTCCACCCTTCTTCGTCTCGTTTCGCGCTCTTTCACCCTCCTTTGTCTCGTTTCGCTCTCTTCCACCCTCCTTCGTCTCGTTTCGCCCTCCTTCACCCTCCTTCGTCTCGTTTCGCTCTCTTTCACCATCCTTCGTCTCGTTTCGCTCTCTTTCATCCTCCTTCGTCTCGTTTCGCTATCTCTCACCCTCCTTCGTCTCGTTTCGCTCTCTTCCACCGTCCTTCGTCTCGTTTCGCTCTCTCTCACCCTCCTTCGTCTCGTTTCGCTGTCTTCCTCCCTCCTTCGTCTCGTTTCGATCTCTTTCACCCTCCTTCATCTCGTTTAGCTCTCTTTCACCTTCCTTCGTCTCGTTTCGCTCTCTTTCACCCTCCTTCGTCTCGTTTCGCTCTCTTTCACACTCCTTCATCTCGTTTTGCTCTCTTTCACCCTCCTTCGTCTGGTTTAGCTCTCTTTCACCCTCCTTCGTCTCGTTTCACTCTTTTTCACCCTTCTTCGTCTCGTTTCGCTCTCTTTCACCCTCCTTCGTCTCGTTTCGCTCTCTTTCACCCTCCTTCGTCTCGTATCGCTCTCTTCCACCCTCCTTCGTTTCGGTTCGCTCTCTTTCACCTTCCTTCGTCTCGTTTCGCTCTCTTTCACCCTCCTTTATTTCGATTCGCAATCTTTCACCTTCCTTCGTCTCGTTTCACTCTCTTTCACCCTCCTTCGTCTCGTTTCGCTCTCTTTCACCCTCCTTCGTCTTGTTTCACTCTCTTTCACCCTCCTTCATCTCGTTTCGCTCTCCCTCACCCTCCTTCCTCTCGTTTCGCTCTCTTCCACCCTCCTTCGTCTCGTTTCAGCCTCTTTCACCCTCCTTTGTCTCGTTTCGCTCTCTTTCACCCTCCTTCATCTCGTTTCGCTCTCTTTGACCCTCCTTCGCCTTGTTTCGCTCTCTTTCACCCTCCTTCGTCTCTTTTCACTCTCTTTCACCCTCCTTCGTCTCGTTTCGCTCTCTTCCACCCTCCTTCGTCTCGTTTCACTCTTTTTCACCCTCCTTCGTCTCGTTTTGCTCTCTTTCACCCTCCTTCGTCTCATTTCGCTCTCTTTCACACTCCTTAGTCTCGTTTCGCTATCTCTCACACTCCTTCGTCTCGTTTCGCTCTCTTCCACACTCCTTCGTCTGGTTTCGCTCTCTCTCACCCTCCTTCGTCTCGTTTCGCTCTCTTTCCCCCTCCTTCGTCTCATTTTGTTCTCTTTCACCCTCCTTCATCTCGTTTCGGCTTCTTTCACCCTCCTTCGTATCGTTTCGCTCTGTTTTTCCCCCTCCTTCGTCTCGTTTCGCTCTCTTTCACCCTCCTTCGTCTCGTTTCGCTCTCTTTCACCCTCCTTCGTCTCGTATCGCTCTCTTCCACCCTCCTTCGTTTCGGTTCGCTCTCTTTCACCTTCCTTTGTGTCGTTTCGCTCTCTTTCACCCTCCTTCATCTCGTTTCGCTCTCTTTGACCCTCCTTCGCCTCGTTTCGCTCTCTATCACCCTCCTTCGTCTCTTTTCACTCTCTTTCACCCTCCTTCGTCTCTTTTCACTCTCTTTCACCCTCCTTCGTCTCGTTTCGCTCTCTTCCACCCTCCTTCGTCTCGTTTCGCCTTCCTTCACCCTCCTTCATCTCGTTTCGCTCTCTTTCACCCTCCTTCGTCTCATTTCGCTCTCTTTCACACTCCTTAGTCTCGTTTCGCTATCTCTCACACTCCTTCGTCTCGTTTCGCTCTCTTCCACACTCCTTCATCTGGTTTCGCTCTCTCTCACCCTTCTTCGTCTCGTTTCGCTGTCTTCCTCCCTCCTTCGTCTCGTTTCGGCTTCTTTCACCCTCCTTCGTATCGTTTCGCTCTGTTTTTCCCCCTCCTTCGTCTCGTTTCGTTCTCTTTCACCCTCCTTCGTCTCGTTTCGCTCTCTTTCACCTTCCTTCGCTTCGTTTCGCACACTTTCACCCTCCTTTGTCTCGTTTCACTCTCTTTCACCCTCCTTCATCTCGTTTAGCTCTCTTTCACCTTCCTTCGTCTCGTTTCGCTCTCTTTTATCCTCCTTCGGCTCGTTTCGCTCTCTTTCACCCTGCTTCGTCTCGTTTAGCTCTCTTTCACCCTCCTTCGTCTCGTTTCACTCTTTTTCACCCTCCTTCATCTCGTTTCGCTCTCTTACACCCTCCTTCGTCTCGTTTCGCTCTCTTCCACCCTTCTTCGTCTCGTTTCGCGCTCTTTCACCCTCCTTTGTCTCGCTTCGCTCTCTTCCACCCTCCTTCGTCTCGTTTCGCCCTCCTTCACCCTCCTTCGTCTCGTTTCGCTCTCTTTCACCATCCTTCGTCTCGTTTCGCTCTCTTTCACCCTCCTTCGTCTCGTTTTGCTATCTCTCACCCTCCTTCGTCTCGTTTCGCTCTCTTCCACCGTCCTTCGTCTCGTTTCGCTCTCTTCCACACTCCTTCGTCTGGTTTCGCTCTCTCTCACCCTTCTTCGTCTCGTTTCGCTGTCTTCCTCCCTCCTTCGTCTCGTTTCGGCTTCTTTCACCCTCCTTCATATCGTTACGCTCTGTTTTTCCCCCTCCTTCGTCTCGTTTCGTTCTCTTTCACCCTCCTTCGTCTCGTTTCGCTCTCTTTCACCTTCCTTTCGCTTCGTTTCGCACACTTTCACCCTCCTTTGTCTCGTTTCACTCTCATTCACCCTCCTTCATCTCGTTTAGCTCTCTTTCACCTTCCTTCGTCTCGTTTCGCTCTCTTTCACCCTCCTTCGGCTCGTTTCGCTCTCTTTCACCCTCCTTCGTCTCGTTTAGCTCTCTTTCACCCTCCTTCGTCTCGTTTCACTCTTTTTCACCCTCCTTCATCTCGTTTCGCTCTCTTTCACCCTCCTTCGTCTCGTTTCGCTCTCTTCCACCCTTCTTCGTCTCGTTTCGCGCTCTTTCACCCTCCTTTGTCTCGTTTCGCTCTCTTTCACTCTCCTTCATCTCGTTTCGCTCTCTTCCACCCTCCTTCGTCTCGTTTCGCCCTCCTTCACCCTCCTTCGTCTCGTTTCGCTCTCTTTCACCGTCCTTCATCTCGTTTCGCTCTCTCTCACCCTCCTTCGTCTCGTTTCGCTGTCTTCCTCCCTCCTTCGTCTCGTTTCGCCTTCCTTCACCCTCCTTCATCTCGTTTTGCCCTCTCTCACCCTTCTTCGTCTCGTTTCGCTCTCTTTCACCCTCCTTTATTTCGATTCGCAATCTTTCACCTTCCTTCGTCTCGTTTCACTCTCTTTCACCCTCCTTCGTCTCGTTTCGCTCTCTTTCACCCTCCTTCGTCTTGTTTCACTCTCTTTCACCCTCCTTCATCTCGTTTCGCTCTCCCTCACCCTCCTTCCTCTCGTTTCGCTCTCTTCCACCCTCCTTCGTCTCGTTTCAGCCTCTTTCACCCTCCTTTGTCTCGTTTCGCTCTCTTTCACCCTCCTTCATCTCGTTTCGCTCTCTTTGACCCTCCTTCGCCTTGTTTCGCTCTCTTTGACCCTCCTTCGTCTCTTTTCACTCTCTTTCACCCTCCTTCATCTCGTTTCGCTCTCTTCCACCCTCCTTCGTCTCGTTTCACTCTTTTTCACCCTCCTTCGTCTCGTTTCGCTCTCTTTCACCCTCCTTCGTCTCATTTCGCTCTCTTTCACACTCCTTAGTCTCGTTTCGCTATCTCTCACACTCCCTCGTCTCGTTTCGCTCTCTTCCACACTCCTTCGTCTGGTTTCGCTCTCTCTCACCCTCCTTCGTCTCGTTTCGCTCTCTTTCCCCCTCCTTCGTCTCATTTTGTTCTCTTTCACCCTCCTTCATCTCGTTTCGCTCTCTTTCACCTTCCTTCGTCTCGTCTCGCTCTCTTTCACCCTCCTTCGTCTCGTTTCGCTCTCTTTCACCCTCCTTCATCTCGTTTCGCTCTCTTTCACCCTCCTTCGTCTCGTTTAGCTCTCTTTCACCCTCCTTCGTCTCGTTTCATTCTTTTTCACCCTCCTTCGTCTCGTTTCGCTCTCTTTCACCCTCCTTCGTCTCGTTTCGCTCTCTTTCACCCTCCTTCGTCTCGTATCGCTCTCTTCCACCCTCCTTCGTTTCGGTTCGCTCTCTTTCACCTTTCTTTGTGTCGTTTCGCTCTCTTTCACCCTCCTTCATCTCGTTTCGCTCTCTTTGACCCTCCTTCGCCTCGTTTCGCTCTCTATCACCCTCCTTCGTCTCTTTTCACTCTCTTTCACCCTCCTTCGTCTCTTTTCACTCTCTTTCACCCTCCTTCGTCTCGTTTCGCTCTCTTCCACCCTCCTTCGTCTCGTTTCGCCTTCCTTCACCCTCCTTCATCTCGTTTCGCTCTCTTTCACCCTCCTTCGTCTCATTTCGCTCTCTTTCACACTCCTTCGTTTCGGTTCGCTCTCTTTCACCTTCCTTTGTGTCGTTTCGCTCTCTTTCACCCTCCTTCATCTCGTTTCGCTCTCTTTGACCCTCCTTCGCCTCGTTTCGCTCTCTATCACCCTCCTTCGTCTCTTTTCACTCTCTTTCACCCTCCTTCGTCTCTTTTCACTCTCTTTCACCCTCCTTCGTCTCGTTTCGCTCTCTTTCACCTTCCTTCGCTTCGTTTCGCACACTTTCACCCTCCTTTGTCTCGTTTCACTCTCTTTCACCCTCCTTCATCTCGTTTAGCTCTCTTTCACCTTCCTTCGTCTCGTTTCACTCTCTTTCACCCTCCTTCGTCTCGTTTCGCTCTCTTTCACCGTCCTTCGTCTCGTTTCGCTCTCTTTCACCCTCCTTCGTCTCGTATCGCTCTCTTCCACCCTCCTTCGTTTCGGTTCGCTCTCTTTCACCTTCCTTTGTGTCGTTTCGCTCTCTTTCACCCTCCTTCATCTCGTTTCGCTCTCTTTGACCCTCCTTCGCCTCGTTTCGCTCTCTATCACCCTCCTTCGTCTCTTTTCACTCTCTTTCACCCTCCTTCGTCTCTTATCACTCTCTTTCACCCTCCTTCGTCTCGTTTCGCTCTCTTTCACCTTCCTTCGCTTCGTTTCGCACACTTTCACCCTCCTTTGTCTCGTTTCACTCTCTTTCACCCTCCTTCATCTCGTTTAGCTCTCTTTCACCTTCCTTCGTCTCGTTTCACTCTCTTTCACCCTCCTTCGTCTCGTTTCGCTCTCTTTCACCGTCCTTCGTCTCGTTTAGCTCTCTTTCACCCTCCTTCGTCTCGTTTCACTCTTTTTCACCCTCCTTCGTCTCGTTTCGCTCTCTTTCACCCTCCTTCGTCTCGTTTCGCTCTCTTCCACCCTTCTTCGTCTCGTTTCGCGCTCTTTCACCCTCCTTCTGCTCGTTTCGCACTCTTTCACCCTCCTTTGTCTCGTTTCGCTCTCTTTCACTCTCCTTCGTCTCGTTTCGCTCTCTTCCACCCTCCTTCGTCTCGTTTCGCCCTCCTTCACCCTCCTTCGTCTCCTTTCGCTCTCTTTCACCCTCCTTCGTCTCGTTTCGCTCTCTTTCGCCCTCCTTCGTCTCGTTTAGCTCTCTTTCACCCTCCTTCGTCTCGTTTCACTCTCTTTCACCCTCCTTCGTCTCGTTTCGCTATCTCTCACCCTCCTTCGTCTCGTTTCGCTCTCTTCCACCGTCCTTCGTCTCGTTTCGCTCTCTCTCACCCTCCTTCGTCTCGTTTCGCTGTCTTCCTCCCTCCTTCGTCTCGTTTCGCCTTCCTTCACCCTCCTTCATCTCGTTTTGCCCTCTCTCACCCTTCTTCGTCTCGTTTCGCTCTCTTTCACCCTCCTTCGTCTCCTTTCGCTCTCTTTCACCCTCCTTCGTCTCGTTTCGCTCTCTTTCGCCCTCCTTCGTCTCGTTTCGCTCTTTTCCACCCTCCTTCGTCTCGTTTCGCTCTCTTTCACCCTCCTTCGGCTCGTTTCGCTCTCTTTCACCCTCCTTCATCTCGTTTCGCTCTCTTTCACCCTCCTTCGGCTCGTTTTGCTCTCTTTCACCCTCCTTCATCTCGTTTCGCTCTCTTTCATACTCCTTCGTCGCGGTTCGCTCTCTTTCACCTTCCTTCGTCTCGTTTCGCTCTCTTTCACCCTCCTTTGTCTCGATTCGCACTCTTTCACCTTCCTTCGCCTCGTTTCACTCTCTTTCACCCTCCTTCGTCTCGTTTCGCCCTCTTTCACCCTCCTTCGTCTCGGTTCGCTCTCTTTCACCTTCCTTCGTCTCGTTTCGCTCTCTTTCACCCTCCTTTGTCTAGATTCGCACTCTTTCAACTTCCTTCGCCTCATTTCCCTCTCTTTCACCCTCCTTCATCTCGTTTCGCTCTCTTTCACCCTCCTTCGTCTCGTTTCACTCTCTTTCACCCTCCTTCATCTCGTTTCGCTCTCTTTCACCCTCCTTCTGCTCGTTTAGCTCTCTTTCACCCTCCTTCATCTCGTTTCGCTCTCTTTCACCCTCCTTCGTCTCGTTTCGCTCTCTTCCACCCTGCTTCGTCTCGTTTCGCCCTCTTTCTCCCTCCTTCATCTCGGTTCGCTCTCTTTCACCTTCCTTCGTCTCGTTTCGCTCTCTTTCACCCTCCTTCCTCTCGTTTCGCTCTCTTCCACGCTCCTTTGTCTCGTTTCAGCCTCTTTCACCCTCCTTTGTCTCGTTTCGCTCTCTTTCACCCTCCTTCATTTCGTTTCCCTCTCTTTGACCCTCCTTCGTCTCGTTTCGCCCTCCTTCACCCTCCTTCGTCTCGTTTCGCTCTCTCTCACCCTCCTTCGTCTCGTTTCGCTGTCTTCCTCCCTCCTTCGTCTCGATTCGCACTCTTTCACCTTCCTTCGTCTCGTTTCGCTCTCTTTCACCCTCCTTTGTCTCGATTCGCACTCTTTCACCTTCCTTCGCCTCGTTTCACTCTCTTTCACCCTCCTTCGTCTCGTTTCGCCCTCTTTCACCCTCCTTCGTCTCGGTTCGCTCTCTTTCACCTTCCTTCGTCTCGTTTCGCTCTCTTTCACCCTCCTTTGTCTAGATTCGCACTCTTTCAACTTCCTTCGCCTCATTTCCCTCTCTTTCACCCTCCTTCATCTCGTTTCGCTCTCTTTCACCCTCCTTCGTCTCGTTTCACTCTCTTTCACCCTCCTTCATCTCGTTTCGCTCTCTTTCACCCTCCTTCTGCTCGTTTAGCTCTCTTTCATCCTCCTTCGTCTCGTTTCGCTCTCTTTCACCCTCCTTCGTCTCGTATCGCTCTCTTCCACCCTCCTTCGTTTCGGTTCGCTCTCTTTCACCTTCCTTTGTGTCGTTTCGCTCTCTTTCACCCTCCTTCATCTCGTTTCGCTCTCTTTGACCCTCCTTCGCCTCGTTTCGCTCTCTTTCACCCTCCTTCGTCTCGTTTCGCTCTCTTCCACCCTCCTTCGTCTCGTTTTGCCTTCCTTCACCCTCCTTCATCTCGTTTCGCTCTCTTTCACCCTCCTTCGTCTCATTTCGCTCTCTTTCACACTCCTTAGTCTCGTTTCGCTATCTCTCACACTCCTTCGTCTCGTTTCGCTCTCTTCTACACTCCTTCGTCTGGTTTCGCTCTCTCTCACCCTTCTTCGTCTCGTTTCGCTGTCTTCCTCCCTCCTTCGTCTCGTTTCGGCTTCTTTCACCCTCCTTCTTATCGTTTCCCTCTGTTTTTCCCCCTCCTTCGTCTCGTTTCGTTCTCTTTCACCCTCCTTCGTCTCGTTTCGCTCTCTTTCACCTTCCTTCACTTCGTTTCGCACACTTTCACCCTCGTTTGTCTCGTTTCACTCTCTTTCACCCTCCTTCATCTCGTTTAGCTCTCTTTCACCTTCCTTCGTCTCGTTTCGCTCTCTTTCACCCTCCTTCGTCTCGTTTCGCTCTCTTTCACCGTCCTTCGTCTCGTTTAGCTCTCTTTCACCCTCCTTCGTCTCGTTTCACTCTTTTTCACCCTCCTTCGTCTCGTTTCGCTCTCTTTCACCCTCCTTCGTCTCGTTTCGCTCTCTTCCACCCTTCTTCGTCTCGTTTCGCGCTCTTTCACCCTCCTTCGGCTCGTTTCGCACTCTTTCACCCTCCTTTGTCTCGTTTCGCTCTCTTTCACTCTCCTTCGTCTCGTTTCGCTCTCTTCCACCCTCCTTCGTCTCGTTTCGCCCTCCTTCACCCTCCTTCGTCTCCTTTCGCTCTCTTTCACCCTCCTTCGTCTCGTTTCGCTCTCTTTCGCCCTCCTTCGTCTCGTTTCATTCTCTTTCACCCTCCTTCGTCTCGTTTCGCTATCTCTCACCCTCCTTCGTCTCGTTTCGCTCTCTTCCACCGTCCTTCGTCTCGTTTCGCTCCCTCTCACCCTCCTTCGTCTCGTTTCGCTGTCTTCCTCCCTCCTTCGTCTCGTTTCGCCTTCCTTCACCCTCCTTCATCTCGTTTTGCCCTCTCTCACCCTTTTTCGTCTCGTTTCGCTCTCTTTCACCCTCCTTCGTCTCCTTTCGCTCTCTTTCACCCTCCTTCGTCTCGTTTCGCTCTCTTTCGCCCTCCTTCGTCTCGTTTCGCTCTTTTCCACCCTCCTTCGTCTTGTTTCGCTCTCTTTCACCCTCCTTCGGCTCGTTTCGCTCTCTTTCACCCTCCTTCATCTCGTTTCGCTCTCTTTCACCCTCCTTCGGCTCGTTTTGCTCTCTTTCACCCTCCTTCATCTCGTTTCGCTCTCTTTCATACTCCTTCGTCGAGGTTCGCTCTCTTTCACCTTCCTTCGTCTCGTTTCGCTCTCTTTCACCCTCCTTTGTCTCGATTCGCACTCTTTCACCTTCCTTCGCCTCGTTTCACTCTCTTTCACCCTCCTTCGTCTCGTTTCGCCCTCTTTCACCCTCCTTCGTCTCGGTTCGCTCTCTTTCACCTTCCCTCGTCTCGTTTCGCTCTCTTTCACCCTCCTTTGTCTAGATTCGCACTCTTTCAACTTCCTTCGCCTCATTTCCCTCTCTTTCACCCTCCTTCATCTCGTTTCGCTCTCTTTCACCCTCCTTCGTCTCGTTTCACTCTCTTTCACCCTCCTTCATCTCGTTTCGCTCTCTTTCACCCTCCTTCTGCTCGTTTAGCTCTCTTTCACCCTCCTTCATCTCGTTTCGCTCTCTTTCACCCTCCTTCGTCTCGTTTCGCTCTCTTCCACCCTGCTTCGTCTCGTTTCGCCCTCTTTCACCCTCCTTCATCTCGGTTCGCTCTCTTTCACCTTCCTTCGTCTCGCTTCGCTCTCTTTCACCCTCCTTCCTCTCGTTTCAGCCTCTTTCACCCTCCTTTGTCTCGTTTCGCTCTCTTTCACCCTCCTTCATTTCGTTTCGCTCTCTTTCACCCTCCTTTGTCTCGTTTCGTCTCTTTCCCCCTCCTTCGTCTCATTTTGTTCTCTTTCACCTTCCTTCGTCTCGTTTCGCTCTCTTCCACCCTCTTTCGTCTCGTTTCGCTCTCTTTCACCCTCCTTCATCTCGTTTCGCTCTCTTTCACCCTCCTTCTGCTCGTTTAGCTCTCTTTCACCCTCCTTCATCTCGTTTCTCTCTCTTTCACCCTCCTTCGTCTCGTTTCGCTCTCTTCCACCCTGCTTCGTCTCGTTTCGCCCTCTTTCACCCTCCTTCCTCTCGTTTCGCTCTCTTCCACGCTCCTTTGTCTCGTTTCAGCCTCTTTCACCCTCCTTTGTCTCGTTTCGCTCTCTTTCACCCTCCTTCATTTCGTTTCCCTCTCTTTGACCCTCCTTCGTCTCGTTTCGCCCTCCTTCACCCTCCTTCGTCTCGTTTCGCTCTCTCTCACCCTCCTTCGTCTCGTTTCGCTGTCTTCCTCCCTCCTTCGTCTCGATTCGCACTCTTTCACCTTACTTCGCCTCGTTTCACTCTCTTTCACTCTCCTTCATCTCGTTTCGCTCTCTTTCACCCTCCTTCCTCTCGTTTCGCTCTCTTTCACCCTCCTTCGTCTCGGTTCACTCTCCTTCACCCTCCTTCGTCTCGTTTCGCTCTCCCTCACCCTCCTTCCTCTCGTTTCGCTCTCTTCCACGCTCCTTTGTCTCGTTTCAGCCTCTTTCACCCTCCTTTGTCTCGTTTCGCTCTCTTTCACCCTCCTTCATTTCGTTTCGCTCTCTTTGACCCTCCTTCGTCTCGTTTCGCCCTCCTTCACCCTCCTTCGTCTCGTTTTGCTCTCTCTCACCCTCCTTCGTCTCGTTTCGCTGTCTTCCTCCCTCCTTCGTCTCGTTTCGCCTTCTTTCACCTTCCTTCGTCTCGTTTCGCTCTCTTTCCCCCTCCTTCGTCTCATTTTGTTCTCTTTCACCCTCCTTCATCTCGTTTCGCTCTCTTTCACCTTCCTTCGCCTCGTTTCGCTCTCTTTCACCCTCCGTTGTCTCGTTTCGATCTCTTTCACCCTCCTTCATCTCGTTTAGCTCTCTTTCACCTTCCTTCGTCTCGTTTCGCTCTCTTTCACCCTCCTTCGTCTCGTTTCGCTCTCTTTCACACTCCTTCATCTCGTTTTGCTCTCTTTCACCCTCCTTCGTCTGGTTTAGCTCTCTTTCACCCTCCTTCGTCTCGTTTCACTCTTTTTCACCCTTCTTCGTCTCGTTTCGCTCTCTTTCACCCTCCTTCGTCTCGTTTCGCTCTCTTTCACCCTCCTTCGTCTCGTATCGCTCTCTGCCACCCTCCTTCGTTTCGGTTCGCTCTCTTTCACCTTCCTTCGTCTCGTTTCGCTCTCTTTCACCCTCCTTTATCTCGAATCGCAATCTTTCACCTTCCTTCGTCTCGTTTCACTCTCTTTCACCCTCCTTCGTCTCGTTTCGCCCTCTTTCACCCTCCTTCGTCTCGGTTCGCTCTCTTTCACCTTCCTTCGTCTCGTTTCACTCTCTTTCACCCTCCTTTGTCTAGATTCGCACTCTTTCAACTTCCTTCGCCTCATTTCCCTCTCTTTCACCCTCCTTCATCTCGTTTCGCTCTCTTTCACCCTCCTTCGTCTCGTTTCACTCTCTTTCACCCTCCTTCATCTCGTTTCGCTCTCTTTCACCCTCCTTCTGCTCGTTTAGCTCTCTTTCACCCTCCTTCGTCTCGTTTCGCTCTCTTTCACCCTCCTTCGTCTCGTATCGCTCTCTTCCACCCTCCTTCGTTTCGGTTCGCTCTCTTTCACCTTCCTTTGTGTCGTTTCGCTCTCTTTCACCCTCCTTCATCTCGTTTCGCTCTCTTTGACCCTCCTTCGACTCGTTTCGCTCTCTATCGCCCTCCTTCGTCTCTTTTCACTCTCTTTCACCCTCCTTCGTCTCTTTTCACTCTCTTTCACCCTCCTTCGTCTCGTTTCGCTCTCTTCCACCCTCCTTCGTCTCGTTTCGCCTTCCTTCACCCTCCTTCATCTCGTTTCGCTCTCTTTCACCCTCCTTAGTCTCGTTTCGCTATCTCTCACACTCCTTCGTCTCGTTTAGCTCTCTTCCACACTCCTTCGTCTGGTTTCGCTCTCTCTCACCCTTCTTCGTCTCGTTTCGCTGTCTTCCGCCCTCCTTCGTCTCGTTTCGGCTTCTTTCACCCTCCTTAGTACCGTTTCGCTCTGTTTTTCCCCCTCCTTCGTCTCGTTTCGTTCTCTTTCACCCTCCTTCGTCTCGTTTCGCTCTCTTTCACCTTCCTTCGCTTCGTTTCGCACACTTTCACCCTCCTTTGTCTCGTTTCACTCTCTTTCACCCTCCTTCATCTCGTTTAGCTCTCTTTCACCTTCCTTCGTCTCGTTTCGCGCTCTTTCACCCTCCTTCGGCTCGTTTCGCACTCTTTCACCCTCCTTTGACTCGTTTCACTCTCTTTCACCATCCTTCATCTCGTTTCGCTCTCTTTCACCCTCCTTCGTCTCGTTTCGCTAATTCTCACCCTCCTTCGTCTCGTTTCGCTCTCTTCCACCGTCCTTCGTCTCGTTTCGCTCTCTCTCACCCTCCTTCGTCTCGTTTCGCTGTCTTCCTCCCTCCTTCGTCTCGTTTCGCCTTCCTTCACCCTCCTTCATCTCGTTTTGCCCTCTCTCACCCTTCTTCGTCTCGTTTCGCTCTCTTTCACCCTCCTTCGTCTCCTTTCGCTCTCTTTCACCCTCCTTCATCTCGTTTCGCTCTCTTTGACGCTCCTTCGCCTCGTTTCGCTCTCTATCACCCTCCTTCGTCTCTTTTCACTCTCTTTCACCCTCCTTCGTCTCTTTTGACTCTCTTTCACCCTCCTTCGTCTCGTTTCGCTCTCTTCCACCCTCCTTCGTCTCGTTTCGCCTTCCTTCACCCTCCTTCATCTCGTTTCGCTCTCTTTCACCCTCCTTCGTCTCATTTCGCTCTCTTTCACACTCCTTAGTCTCGTTTCGCTATCTCTCACACTCCTTCGTCTCGTTTCGCTCTCTTCCACACTCCTTCGTCTGGTTTCTCTCTCTCTCACCCTTCTTCGTCTCGTTTCGCTGTCTTCCGCCCTCCTTCGTCTCGTTTCGGCTTCTTTCACCCTCCTTCGTATCGTTTCGCTCTGTTTTTCCCCCTCCTTCGTCTCGTTTCGTTCTCTTTCACCCTCCTTCGTCTCGTTTCGCTCTCTTTCACCTTCCTTCGCTTCGTTTCGCACACTTTCACCCTCCTTTGTCTCGTTTCACTCTCTTTCACCCTCCTTCATCTCGTTTAGCTCTCTTTCACCTTCCTTCGTCTCGTTTCGCTCTTTCACCGTCCTTCGTCTCGTTTAGCTCTCTTTCACCCTCCTTCGTCTCGTTTCACTCTTTTTCACCCTCCTTCGTCTCGTTTCGCTCTCTTTCACCCTCCTTCGTCTCGTTTCGCTCTCTTCCACCCTTCTTCGTCTCGTTTCGCGCTCTTTCACCCTCCTTCGGCTCGTTTCGCACTCTTTCACCCTCCTTTGTCTCGTTTCGCTCTCTTTCACCATCCTTCGTCTCGTTTCGCTCTCTTTCACCCTCCTTCGTCTCGTTTCGCTATCTCTCACCCTCCTTCGTCTCGTTTCGCTCTCTTCCACCGTCCTTCGTCTCGTTTCGCTCTCTCTCACCCTCCTTCGTCTCGTTTCGCTGTCTTCCTCCCTCCTTCGTCTCGTTTTGCCCTCTCTCACCCTTCTTCGTCTCGTTTCGCTCTCTTTCACCCTCCTTCGTCTCCTTTCGCTCTCTTTCACCCTCCTTCGTCTCGTTTCGCTCTCTTTCGCCCTCCTTCGTCTCGTTTCGCTCTTTTCCACCCTCCTTCGTCTCGTTTCGCTCTCTTTCACCCTCCTTCGGCTCGTTTCGCTCTCTTTCACCCTCCTTCATCTCGTTTCGCTCTCTTTCACCCTCCTTCGGCTCGTTTTGCTCTCTTTCACCTTCCTTCATCTCGTTTCGCTCTCTTTCATCCTCCTTCGTCGCGGTTCGCTCTCTTTCACCTTCCTTCGTCTCGTTTCGCTCTCTTTCACCCTCCTTTGTCTCGATTTGCACTCTTTCACCTTCCTTCGCCTCGTTTCACTCTCTTTCACCCTCCTTCGTCTTGTTTTGCTCTCTTTCACCCTCCTTCGTCTGGTTTAGCTCTCTTTCACCCTCCTTCGTCTCGTTTCACTCTTTTTCACCCTTCTTCGTCTCGTTTCGCTCTCTTTCACCCTCCTTCGTCTCGTTTCGCTCTCTTTCACCCTCCTTCGTCTCGTATCGCTCTCTGCCACCCTCCTTCGTTTCGGTTCGCTCTCTTTCACCTTCCTTCGTCTCGTTTCGCTCTCTTTCTCCCTCCTTTATCTCGATTCGCAATCTTTCACCTTCCTTCGTCTCGTTTCACTCTCTTTCACCCTCCTTCGTCTCGTTTCGCTCTCTTTCACCCTCCTTCGTCTCGTTTCACTCTCTTTCACCCTCCTTCGTCTCGTTTCAGCCTCTTTCACCCTCCTTTGTCTCGTTTCGCTCTCTTTCACCCTCCTTCATCTCGTTTCGCTCTCTTTGACCCTCCTTCGCCTTGTTTCGCTCTCTTTCACCCTCCTTCGTCTCTTTTCGCTCTCTTTCACCCTCCTTCGTCTCGTTTCGCTATCTCTCACCCTCCTTCTTCTCGTTTCGCTCTCTTCCACCGTCCTTCGTCTCGTTTCGCTCTCTCTCACCCTCCTTCGTCTCGTTTCGCTGTCTTCCTCCCTCCTTCGTCTCGTTTCGCCTTCCTTCACCCTCCTTCATCTCGTTTTGCCCTCTCTCACCCTTCTTCGTCTCGTTTCGCTCTCTTTCACCCTCCTTCGTCTCCTTTCGCTCTCTTTCACCCTCCTTCGTCTCGTTTCGCTCTCTTTCGCCCTCCTTCGTCTCGTTTCGCTCTTTTCCACCCTCCTTCGTCTCGTTTCGCTCTCTTTCACCCTCCTTCAGCACGTTTCGCTCTCTTTCACCCTCCTTCATCTCGTTTCGCTCTCTTTCACCCTCCTTCGGCTCGTTTTGCTCTCTTTCACCCTCCTTCATCTCGTTTCGCTCTCTTTCATCCTCCTTCGTCGCGGTTCGCTCTCTTTCACCTTCCTTCATCTCGTTTCGCTCTCTTTCACCATCCTTTGTCTCGATTCGCACTCTTTCACCTTCCTTCGCCTCGTTTCACTCTCTTTCACCCTCCTTCGTCTCGTTTCGCCCTCTTTCACCCTCCTTCGTCTCGGTTCGCTCTCTTTCACCTTCCTTCGTCTCGTTTCGCTCTCTTTCACCCTCCTTTGTCTAGATTCGCACTCTTTCAACTTCCTTCGCCTCATTTCCCTCTCTTTCACCCTCCTTCATCTCGTTTCGCTCTCTTTCACCCTCCTTCATCTCGTTTCACTCTCTTTCACCCTCCTTCATCTCGTTTCGCTCTCTTTCACCCTCCTTCTGCTCGTTTAGCTCTCTTTCACCCTCCTTCGTCTCGTTTCGCTCTCTTTCACCCTCCTTCGTCTCGTTTCGCTCTCTTCCACCCTCCTTCGTTTCGGTTCGCTCTCTTTCACCTTCCTTTGTGTCGTTTCGCTCTCTTTCACCCTCCTTCATCTCGTTTCGCTCTCTTTGACCCTCCTTCGCCTCGTTTCGCTCTCTATCGCCCTCCTTCGTCTCTTTTCACTCTCTTTCACCCTCCTTCGTCTCTTTTCACTCTCTTTCACCCTCCTTCGTCTCGTTTCGCTCTCTTCCACCCTCCTTCGTCTCGTTTCGCCTTCCTTCACCCTCCTTCATCTCGTTTCGCTCTCTTTCACCCTCCTTCGTCTCATTTCGCTCTCTTTCACACTCCTTAGTCTCGTTTCGCTATCTCTCACACTCCTTCGTCTCGTTTCGCTCTCTTCCACACTCCTTCGTCTGGTTTCTCTCTCTCTCACCCTTCTTCGTCTCGTTTCGCTGTCTTCTGCCCTCCTTCGTCTCGTTTCGGCTTCTTTCACCCTCCTTCGTCTCGTTTCGCTCTCTTTCACCCTCCTTTGTCTCGATTCGCACTCTTTCACCTTCCTTCGCCTCGTTTCACTCTCTTTCACCCTCCTTCGTCTCGTTTCGCCCTCTCTCACCCTCCTTCGTCTCGGTTCGCTCTCTTTCACCTTCCTTCGTCTCGTTTCGCTCTCTTTCACCCTCCTTTGTCTAGATTCGCACTCTTTCAACTTCCTTCGCCTCATTTCCCTCTCTTTCACCCTCCTTCATCTCGTTTCGCTCTCTTTCACCCTCCTTCGTCTCGTTTCACTCTCTTTCACCCTCCTTCATCTCGTTTCGCTCTCTTTCACCCTCCTTCTGCTCGTTTAGCTCTCTTTCACCCTCCTTCGTCTCGTTTCGCTCTCTTTCACCCTCCTTCGTCTCGTTTCGCTCTCTTCCACCCTCCTTCGTTTCGGTTCGCTCTCTTTCACCTTCCTTTGTGTCGTTTCGCTCTCTTTCACCCTCCTTCATCTCGTTTCGCTCTCTTTGACCCTCCTTCGCCTCGTTTCGCTCTCTATCGCCCTCCTTCGTCTCTTTTCACTCTCTTTCACCCTCCTTCGTCTCTTTTCACTCTCTTTCACCCTCCTTCGTCTCGTTTCGCTCTCTTCCACCCTCCTTCGTCTCGTTTCGCCTTCCTTCACCCTCCTTCATCCCGTTTCGCTCTCTTTCACCCTCCTTCGTCTCATTTCGCTCTCTTTCACACTCCTTAGTCTCGTTTCGCTATCTCTCACACTCCTTCGTCTCGTTTCGCTCTCTTCCACACTCCTTCGTCTGGTTTCGCTCTCTCTCACCCTTCTTCGTCTCGTTTCGCTGTCTTCCGCCCTCCTTCGTCTCGTTTCGGCTTCTTTACCCTCCTTCGTATCGTTTCGCTCTGTTTTTCCCCCTCCTTCGTCTCGTTTCGTTCTCTTTCACCCTCCTTCGTCTCGTTTCGCTCTCTTTCACCTTCCTTCGCTTCGTTTCGCACACTTTCACCCTCCTTTGTCTCGTTTCACTCTCTTTCACCCTCCTTCATCTCGTTTAGCTCTCTTTCACCTTCCTTCGTCTCGTTTCGCTCTCTTTCACCGTCCTTCGTCTCGTTTAGCTCTCTTTCACCCTCCTTCGTCTCGTTTCACTCTTTTTCACCCTCCTTCATCTCGTTTAGCTCTCTTTCACCTTCCTTCGTCTCGTTTCGCGCTCTTTCACCCTCCTTCGGCTCGTTTCGCACTCTTTCACCCTCCTTTGAGTCGTTTCGCTCTCTTTCACCATCCTTCATCTCGTTTCGCTCTCTTTCACCCTCCTTCGTCTCGTTTCGCTATCTCTCACCCTCCTTCGTCTCGTTTCGCTCTCTTCCACCGTCCTTCGTCTCGTTTCGCTCTCTCTCACCCTCCTTCGTCTCGTTTTGCTGTCTTCCTCCCTCCTTCGTCTCGTTTCGCCTTCCTTCACCCTCCTTCATCTCGTTTTGCCCTCTCTCACCCTTCTTCGTCTCGTTTCGCTCTCTTTCACCCTCCTTCGTCTCCTTTCGCTCTCTTTCACCCTCCTTCGTCTCGTTTCGCTCTCTTTCACCCTCCTTTGTCTCGATTCGCACTCTTTCACCTTCCTTCGCCTCGTTTCACTCTCTTTCACCCTCCTTCGTCTCGTTTCGCCCTCTCTCACCCTCCTTCGTCTCGGTTCGCTCTCTTTCACCTTCCTTCGTCTCGTTTCGCTCTCTTTCACCCTCCTTTGTCTAGATTCGCACTCTTTCAACTTCCTTCGCCTCATTTCCCTCTCTTTCACCCTCCTTCATCTCGTTTCGCTCTCTTTCACCCTCCTTCGTCTCGTTTCACTCTCTTTCAACCTCCTTCATCTCGTTTCGCTCTCTTTCACCCTCCTTCTGCTCGTTTAGCTCTCTTTCACCCTCCTTCGTCTCGTTTCGCTCTCTTTCACCCTCCTTCGTCTCGTTTCGCTCTCTTCCACCCTCCTTCGTTTCGGTTCGCTCTCTTTCACCTTCCTTTGTGTCGTTTCGCTCTCTTTCACCCTCCTTCATCTCGTTTCGCTCTCTTTGACCCTCCTTCGCCTCGTTTCGCTCTCTATCGCCCTCCTTCGTCTCTTTTCACTCTCTTTCACCCTCCTTCGTCTCTTTTCACTCTCTTTCACCCTCCTTCGTCTCGTTTCGCTCTCTTCCACCCTCCTTCGTCTCGTTTCGCCTTCCTTCACCCTCCTTCATCCCGTTTCGCTCTCTTTCACCCTCCTTCGTCTCATTTCGCTCTCTTTCACACTCCTTAGTCTCGTTTCGCTATCTCTCACACTCCTTCGTCTCGTTTCGCTCTCTTCCACACTCCTTCGTCTGGTTTCGCTCTCTCTCACCCTTCTTCGTCTCGTTTCGCTGTCTTCCGCCCTCCTTCGTCTCGTTTCGGCTTCTTTCACCCTCCTTCGTATCGTTTCGCTCTGTTTTTCCCCCTCCTTCGTCTCGTTTCGTTCTCTTTCACCCTCCTTCGTCTCGTTTCGCTCTCTTTCACCTTCCTTCGCTTCGTTTCGCACACTTTCACCCTCCTTTGTCTCGTTTCACTCTCTTTCACCCTCCTTCATCTCGTTTAGCTCTCTTTCACCTTCCTTCGTCTCGTTTCGCTCTCTTTCACCGTCCTTCGTCTCGTTTAGCTCTCTTTCACCCTCCTTCGTCTCGTTTCACTCTTTTTCACCCTCCTTCGTCTCGTTTTGCTCTCTTTCACCCTCCTTCGTCTCGTTTCGCTCTCTTCCACCCTTCTTCGTCTCGTTTCGCGCTCTTTCACCCTCCTTCGCCTCGTTTCGCACTCTTTCACCCTCCTTTGAGTCGTTTCGCTCTCTTTCACCATCCTTCATCTCGTTTCGCTCTCTTTCACCCTCCTTCGTCTCGTTTCGCTATCTCTCACCCTCCTTCGTCTCGTTTCGCTCTCTTCCACCGTCCTTCGTCTCGTTTCGCTCTCTCTCACCCTCCTTCGTCTCGTTTTGCTGTCTTCCTCCCTCCTTCGTCTCGTTTCGCCTTCCTTCACCCTCCTTCATCTCGTTTTGCCCTCTCTCACCCTTCTTCGTCTCGTTTCGCTCTCTTTCACCCTCCTTCGTCTCCTTTCGCTCTCTTTCACCCTCCTTCATCTCGTTTCGCTCTCTTTGACCCTCCTTCGCCTCGTTTCGCTCTCTATCACCCTCCTTCGTCTCTTTTCACTCTCTTTCACCCTCCTTCGTCTCTTTTCACTCTCTTTCACACTCCTTCGTCTCGTTTCGCTCTCTTCCACCCTCCTTCGTCTCGTTTCGCCTTCCTTCACCCTCCTTCATCTCGTTTCGCTCTCTTTCACCCTCCTTCGTCTCATTTCGCTCTCTTTCACACTCCTTAGTCTCGTTTCGCTATCTCTCACACTCCTTCGTCTCGTTTCGCTCTCTTCCACACTCCTTCGTCTGGTTTCTCTCTCTCTCACCCTTCTTCGTCTCGTTTCGCTGTCTTCCGCCCTCCTTCGTCTCGTTTCGGCTTCTTTCACCCTCCTTCGTATCGTTTTGCTCTGTTTTTCCCCCTCCTTCGTCTCGTTTCGTTCTCTTTCACCCTCCTTCGTCTCGTTTCGCTCTCTTTCACCTTCCTTCGCTTCGTTTCGCACACTTTCACCCTCCTTTGTCTCGTTTCACTCTCTTTCACCCTCCTTCATCTCGTTTAGCTCTCTTTCACCTTCCTTCGTCTCGTTTCGCTCTCTTTCACCCTCCTTCGTCTCATTTCGCTCTCTTTCACACTCCTTAGTCTCGTTTCGCTATCTCTCACACTCCTTCGTCTCGTTTCGCTCTCTTCCACACTCCTTCGTCTGGTTTCTCTCTCTCTCACCCTTCTTCGTCTCGTTTCGCTGTCTTCTGCCCTCCTTCGTCTCGTTTCGGCTTCTTTCACCCTCCTTCGTCTCGTTTCGCTCTCTTTCACCCTCCTTTGTCTCGATTCGCACTCTTTCACCTTCCTTCGCCTCGTTTCACTCTCTTTCACCCTCCTTCGTCTCGTTTCGCCCTCTCTCACCCTCCTTCGTCTCGGTTCGCTCTCTTTCACCTTCCTTCGTCTCGTTTCGCTCTCTTTCACCCTCCTTTGTCTAGATTCGCACTCTTTCAACTTCCTTCGCCTCATTTCCCTCTCTTTCACCCTCCTTCATCTCGTTTCGCTCTCTTTCACCCTCCTTCGTCTCGTTTCACTCTCTTTCACCCTCCTTCATCTCGTTTCGCTCTCTTTCACCCTCCTTCTGCTCGTTTAGCTCTCTTTCACCCTCCTTCGTCTCGTTTCGCTCTCTTTCACCCTCCTTCGTCTCGTTTCGCTCTCTTCCACCCTCCTTCGTTTCGGTTCGCTCTCTTTCACCTTCCTTTGTGTCGTTTCGCTCTCTTTCACCCTCCTTCATCTCGTTTCGCTCTCTTTGACCCTCCTTCGCCTCGTTTCGCTCTCTATCGCCCTCCTTCGTCTCTTTTCACTCTCTTTCACCCTCCTTCGTCTCTTTTCACTCTCTTTCACCCTCCTTCGTCTCGTTTCGCTCTCTTCCACCCTCCTTCGTCTCGTTTCGCCTTCCTTCACCCTCCTTCATCCCGTTTCGCTCTCTTTCACCCTCCTTCGTCTCATTTCGCTCTCTTTCACACTCCTTAGTCTCGTTTCGCTATCTCTCACACTCCTTCGTCTCGTTTCGCTCTCTTCCACACTCCTTCGTCTGGTTTCGCTCTCTCTCACCCTTCTTCGTCTCGTTTCGCTGTCTTCCGCCCTCCTTCGTCTCGTTTCGGCTTCTTTACCCTCCTTCGTATCGTTTCGCTCTGTTTTTCCCCCTCCTTCGTCTCGTTTCGTTCTCTTTCACCCTCCTTCGTCTCGTTTCGCTCTCTTTCACCTTCCTTCGCTTCGTTTCGCACACTTTCACCCTCCTTTGTCTCGTTTCACTCTCTTTCACCCTCCTTCATCTCGTTTAGCTCTCTTTCACCTTCCTTCGTCTCGTTTCGCTCTCTTTCACCGTCCTTCGTCTCGTTTAGCTCTCTTTCACCCTCCTTCGTCTCGTTTCACTCTTTTTCACCCTCCTTCATCTCGTTTAGCTCTCTTTCACCTTCCTTCGTCTCGTTTCGCGCTCTTTCACCCTCCTTCGGCTCGTTTCGCACTCTTTCACCCTCCTTTGAGTCGTTTCGCTCTCTTTCACCATCCTTCATCTCGTTTCGCTCTCTTTCACCCTCCTTCGTCTCGTTTCGCTATCTCTCACCCTCCTTCGTCTCGTTTCGCTCTCTTCCACCGTCCTTCGTCTCGTTTCGCTCTCTCTCACCCTCCTTCGTCTCGTTTTGCTGTCTTCCTCCCTCCTTCGTCTCGTTTCGCCTTCCTTCACCCTCCTTCATCTCGTTTTGCCCTCTCTCACCCTTCTTCGTCTCGTTTCGCTCTCTTTCACCCTCCTTCGTCTCCTTTCGCTCTCTTTCACCCTCCTTCGTCTCGTTTCGCTCTCTTTCACCCTCCTTTGTCTCGATTCGCACTCTTTCACCTTCCTTCGCCTCGTTTCACTCTCTTTCACCCTCCTTCGTCTCGTTTCGCCCTCTCTCACCCTCCTTCGTCTCGGTTCGCTCTCTTTCACCTTCCTTCGTCTCGTTTCGCTCTCTTTCACCCTCCTTTGTCTAGATTCGCACTCTTTCAACTTCCTTCGCCTCATTTCCCTCTCTTTCACCCTCCTTCATCTCGTTTCGCTCTCTTTCACCCTCCTTCGTCTCGTTTCACTCTCTTTCAACCTCCTTCATCTCGTTTCGCTCTCTTTCACCCTCCTTCTGCTCGTTTAGCTCTCTTTCACCCTCCTTCGTCTCGTTTCGCTCTCTTTCACCCTCCTTCGTCTCGTTTCGCTCTCTTCCACCCTCCTTCGTTTCGGTTCGCTCTCTTTCACCTTCCTTTGTGTCGTTTCGCTCTCTTTCACCCTCCTTCATCTCGTTTCGCTCTCTTTGACCCTCCTTCGCCTCGTTTCGCTCTCTATCGCCCTCCTTCGTCTCTTTTCACTCTCTTTCACCCTCCTTCGTCTCTTTTCACTCTCTTTCACCCTCCTTCGTCTCGTTTCGCTCTCTTCCACCCTCCTTCGTCTCGTTTCGCCTTCCTTCACCCTCCTTCATCCCGTTTCGCTCTCTTTCACCCTCCTTCGTCTCATTTCGCTCTCTTTCACACTCCTTAGTCTCGTTTCGCTATCTCTCACACTCCTTCGTCTCGTTTCGCTCTCTTCCACACTCCTTCGTCTGGTTTCGCTCTCTCTCACCCTTCTTCGTCTCGTTTCGCTGTCTTCCGCCCTCCTTCGTCTCGTTTCGGCTTCTTTCACCCTCCTTCGTATCGTTTCGCTCTGTTTTTCCCCCTCCTTCGTCTCGTTTCGTTCTCTTTCACCCTCCTTCGTCTCGTTTCGCTCTCTTTCACCTTCCTTCGCTTCGTTTCGCACACTTTCACCCTCCTTTGTCTCGTTTCACTCTCTTTCACCCTCCTTCATCTCGTTTAGCTCTCTTTCACCTTCCTTCGTCTCGTTTCGCTCTCTTTCACCGTCCTTCGTCTCGTTTAGCTCTCTTTCACCCTCCTTCGTCTCGTTTCACTCTTTTTCACCCTCCTTCGTCTCGTTTTGCTCTCTTTCACCCTCCTTCGTCTCGTTTCGCTCTCTTCCACCCTTCTTCGTCTCGTTTCGCGCTCTTTCACCCTCCTTCGCCTCGTTTCGCACTCTTTCACCCTCCTTTGAGTCGTTTCGCTCTCTTTCACCATCCTTCATCTCGTTTCGCTCTCTTTCACCCTCCTTCGTCTCGTTTCGCTATCTCTCACCCTCCTTCGTCTCGTTTCGCTCTCTTCCACCGTCCTTCGTCTCGTTTCGCTCTCTCTCACCCTCCTTCGTCTCGTTTTGCTGTCTTCCTCCCTCCTTCGTCTCGTTTCGCCTTCCTTCACCCTCCTTCATCTCGTTTTGCCCTCTCTCACCCTTCTTCGTCTCGTTTCGCTCTCTTTCACCCTCCTTCGTCTCCTTTCGCTCTCTTTCACCCTCCTTCATCTCGTTTCGCTCTCTTTGACCCTCCTTCGCCTCGTTTCGCTCTCTATCACCCTCCTTCGTCTCTTTTCACTCTCTTTCACCCTCCTTCGTCTCTTTTCACTCTCTTTCACACTCCTTCGTCTCGTTTCGCTCTCTTCCACCCTCCTTCGTCTCGTTTCGCCTTCCTTCACCCTCCTTCATCTCGTTTCGCTCTCTTTCACCCTCCTTCGTCTCATTTCGCTCTCTTTCACACTCCTTAGTCTCGTTTCGCTATCTCTCACACTCCTTCGTCTCGTTTCGCTCTCTTCCACACTCCTTCGTCTGGTTTCTCTCTCTCTCACCCTTCTTCGTCTCGTTTCGCTGTCTTCCGCCCTCCTTCGTCTCGTTTCGGCTTCTTTCACCCTCCTTCGTATCGTTTTGCTCTGTTTTTCCCCCTCCTTCGTCTCGTTTCGTTCTCTTTCACCCTCCTTCGTCTCGTTTCGCTCTCTTTCACCTTCCTTCGCTTCGTTTCGCACACTTTCACCCTCCTTTGTCTCGTTTCACTCTCTTTCACCCTCCTTCATCTCGTTTAGCTCTCTTTCACCTTCCTTCGTCTCGTTTCGCTCTCTTTCACCGTCCTTCGTCTCGTTTAGCTCTCTTTCACCCTCCTTCGTCTCGTTTCACTCTTTTTCACCCTCCTTCGTCTCGTTTCGCTCTCTTTCACCCTCCTTCGTCTCGTTTCGCTCTCTTCCACCCTTCTTCGTCTCGTTTCGCGCTCTTTCACCCTCCTTCGGCTCGTTTCGCACTCTTTCACCCTCCTTTGTCTCGTTTCGCTCTCTTTCACCATCCTTCGTCTCGTTTCGCTCTCTTTCACCCTCCTTCGTCTCGTTTCGCTATCTCTCACCCTCCTTCGTCTCGTTTCCCTCTCTTCCACCGTCCTTCGTCTCGTTTCGCTCTCTCTCACCCTCCTTCGTCTCGTTTCGCTGTCTTCCTCCCTCCTTCGTCTCGTTTAGCCTTCCTTCACCCTCCTTCATCTCGTTTTGCCCTCTCTCACCCTTCTTCGTCTCGTTTCGCTCTCTTTCACCCTCCTTCGTCTCCTTTCGCTCTCTTTCACCCTCCTTCGTCTCGTTTCGCTCTCTTTCGCCCTCCTTCGTCTAGTTTCGCTCTTTTCCACCCTCCTTCGTCTCGTTTCGCTCTCTTTCACCCTCCTTCGGCTCGTTTCGCTCTCTTTCACCCTCCTTCATCTCGTTTCGCTCTCTTTCACCCTCCTTCGGCTCGTTTTGCTCTCTTTCACCCTCCTTCATCTCGTTTCGCTCTCTTTCATCCTCCTTCGTCGCGGTTCGCTCTCTTTCACCTTCCTTCGTCTCGTTTCGCTCTCTTTCACCCTCCTTTGTCTCGATTCGCACTCTTTCACCTTCCTTCGCCTCGTTTCACTCTCTTTCACCCTCCTTCGTCTTGTTTCGCCCTCTTTCACCCTTCTTCGTCTCGGTTCGCTCTCTTTCACCTTCCTTCGTCTCGTTTCGCTCTCTTTCACCCTCCTTTGTCTAGATTCGCACTCTTTCAACTTCCTTCGCCTCATTTCCCTCTCTTTCACCCTCCTTCATCTCGTTTCGCTCTCTTTCACCCTCCTTCGTCTCGTTTCACTCTCTTTCACCCTCCTTCATCTCGTTTCGCTCTCTTTCACCCTCCTTCGTCTCGTTTCGCTCTCTTCCACCCTGCTTCGTCTCGTTTCGCCCTCTTTCACCCTCCTTCATCTCGGCTCGCTCTCTTTCACCTTCCTTCGTCTCGTTTCGCTCTCTTTCACCCTCCTTCCTCTCGTTTCGCTCTCTTCCACGCTCCTTTGTCTCGTTTCAGCCTCTTTCACCCTCCTTTGTCTCGTTTCGCCCTCTTTCACCCTCCTTCATTTCGTTTCGCTCTCTTTGACCCTCCTTCGTCTCGTTTCGCCCTCCTTCACCCTCCTTCGTCTCGTTTCGCTCTCTCTCACCCTCCTTCGTCTCGTTTCGCTGTCTTCCTCCCTCCTTCGTCTCGATTCGCACTCTTTCACCTTACTTCGCCTCGTTTCACTCTCTTTCACTCTCCTTCATCTCGTTTCGCTCTCTTTCACCCTCCTTCCTGTCGTTTCACTCTCTTTCACCCTCCTTCGTCTCGGTTCACTCTCCTTCACCCTCCTTCGTCTCTTTTCGCTCTCCCTCACCCTCCTTCCTCTCGTTTCGCTCTCTTCCACGCTCCTTTGTCTCGTTTCAGCCTCTTTCACCCTCCTTTGTCTCGTTTCGCTCTCTTTCACCCTCCTTCATTTCGTTTCGCTCTCTTTGACCCTCCTTCGTCTCGTTTCGCCCTCCTTCACCCTCCTTCGTCTCGTTTCGCTCTCTCTCACCCTCCTTCGTCTCGTTTCGCTGTCTTCCTCCCTCCTTCGTCTCGTTTCGCCTTCTTTCACCTTCCTTCGTCTCGTTTCGCTCTCTTTCCCCCTCCTTCGTCTCATTTTGTTCTCTTTCACCCTCCTTCATCTCGTTTCGCTCTCTTTCACCTTCCTTCGCCTCGTTTCGCTCTCTTTCACCCTCCTTTGTCTCGTTTCGATCTCTTTCACCCTCCTTCATCTCGTTTAGCTCTCTTTCACCTTCCTTCGTCTCGTTTCGCTCTCTTTCACCCTCCTTCGTCTCGTTTCGCTCTCTTTCACACTCCTTCATCTCGTTTTGCTCTCTTTCACCCTCCTTCGTCTGGTTTAGCTCTCTTTCACCCTCCTTCGTCTCGTTTCACTCTTTTTCACCCTTCTTCATCTCGTTTCGCTCTCTTTCACCCTCCTTCGTCTCGTTTCGCTCTCTTTCACCCTCCTTCGTCTCGTTTCGCTCTCTTTCACCCTCCTTCGTCTCGTTTCACTCTCTTTCACCCTCCTTCATCTCGTTTCGCTCTCCCTCACCCTCCTTCCTCTCGTTTCGCTCTCTTCCACCCTCCTTCGTCTCGTTTCAGCCTCTTTCACCCTCCTTTGTCTCGTTTCGCTCTCTTTCACCCTCCTTCATCTCGTTTCGCTCTCTTTGACCCTCCTTCGCCTTGTTTCGCTCTCTTTCACCCTCCTTCGTCTCTTTTCGCTCTCTTTCACCCTCCTTCGTCTCGTTTCGCTCTCTTCCACCCTCCTTCGTCTCGTTTCACTCTTTTTCACCCTCCTTCGTCTCGTTTAGCTCTCTTTCACCCTCCTTCGTCTCATTTCGCTCTCTTTCACACTCCTTAGTCTCGTTTCGCTATCTCTCACACTCCTTCGTCTCGTTTCGCTCTCTTCCACACTCCTTCGTCTGGTTTCGCTCTCTCTCACCCTTCTTCGTCTCGTTTCGCTGTCTTCCTCCCTCCTTCGTCTCGTTTCGGCTTCTTTCACACTCCTTCGTATCGTTTCGCTCTGTTTTTCCCCCTCCTTCGTCTCGTTTCGTTCTCTTTCACCCTCCTTCGTCTCGTTTCGCTCTCTTTCACCTTCCTTCGCTTCGTTTCGCACACTTTCACCCTCCTTTGTCTCGTTTCACTCTCTTTCACCCTCCTTCATCTCGTTTAGCTCTCTTTCACCCTCCTTCGTCTCGTTTCGCTCTCTTTCACCCTCCTTCGTCTCGTTTCGCTCTCTTCCACCCTTCTTCGTCTCATTTCGCGCTCTTTCACCCTCCTTCGGCTCGTTTCGCACTCTTTCACCCTCCTTTGTCTCGTTTCGCTCTCTTTCACTCTCCTTCGTCTCGTTTCGCTCTCTTCCACCCTCCTTCGTCTCGTTTCGCCCTCCTTCACCCTCCTTCGTCTCGTTTCGCTATCTCTCACCCTCCTTCGTCTCGTTTCGCTCTCTTCCACCGTCCTTCGTCTCGTTTCGCTCTCTCTCACCCTCCTTCGTCTCGTTTCGCTGTCTTCCTCCCTCCTTCGTCTCGTTTCGCCTTCCTTCACCCTCCTTCATCTCGTTTTGCCCTCTCTCACCCTTCTTCGTCTCGTTTCGCTCTCTTTCACCCTCCTTCGTCTCCTTTCGCTCTCTTCCACCCTCCTTCGTCTCGTTTCAGCCTCTTTCACCCTCCTTTGTCTCGTTTCGCTCTCTTTCACCCTCCTTCATCTCGTTTCGCTCTCTTTGACCCTCCTTCGCCTTGTTTCGCTCTCTTTCACCCTCCTTCGTCTCTTTTCGCTCTCTTTCACCCTCCTTCGTCTCGTTTCGCTATCTCTCACCCTCCTTCGTCTCGTTTCGCTCTCTTCCACCGTCCTTCGTCTCGTTTCGCTCTCTCTCACCCTCCTTCGTCTCGTTTCGCTGTCTTCCTCCCTCCTTCGTCTCGTTTCGCCTTCCTTCACCCTCCTTCATCTCGTTTTGCCCTCTCTCACCCTTCTTCGTCTCGTTTCGCTCTCTTTCACCCTCCTTCGTCTCCTTTCGCTCTCTTTCACACTCCTTCGTCTCGTTTCGCTCTCTTTCGCCCTCCTTCGTCTCGTTTCGCTCTTTTCCACCCTCCTTCGTCTCGTTTCGCTCTCTTTCACCCTCCTTCGGCTCGTTTCGCTCTCTTTCACCCTCCTTCGTCTCGTTTTGCCTTCCTTCACCCTCCTTCATCTCGTTTCGCTCTCTTTCACCCTCCTTCGTCTCATTTCGCTCTCTTTCACACTCCTTAGTCTCGTTTCGCTATCTCTCACACTCCTTCGTCTCGTTTCGCTCTCTTCCACACTCCTTCGTCTGGTTTCTCTCTCTCTCACCCTTCTTCGTCTCGTTTCGCTGTCTTCCGCCCTCCTTCGTCTCGTTTCGGCTTCTTTCACCCTCCTTCGTATCGTTTCGCTCTGTTTTTCCCCCTCCTTCGTCTCGTTTCGTTCTCTTTCACCCTCCTTCGTCTCGTTTCGCTCTCTTTCACCTTCCTTCGCTTCGTTTCGCACACTTTCACCCTCCTTTGTCTCGTTTCACTCTCTTTCACCCTCCTTCATCTCGTTTAGCTCTCTTTCACCTTCCTTCGTCTCGTTTAGCTCTCTTTCACCCTCCTTCGTCTCGTTTCACTCTTTTTCACCCTCCTTCGTCTCGTTTCGCTCTCTTTCACCCTCCTTCGTCTCGTTTCGCTCTCTTCCACCCTTCTTCGTCTCGTTTCGCGCTCTTTCACCCTCCTTCGGCTCGTTTCGCACTCTTTCACCCTCCTTTGTCTCGTTTCGCTCTCTTTCACCATCCTTCGTCTCGTTTCGCTCTCTTTCACCCTCCTTCGTCTCGTTTCGCTATCTCTCACCCTCCTTCGTCTCGTTTCGCTCTCTTCCACCGTCCTTCGTCTCGTTTCGCTCACTCTCACCCTCCTTCGTCTCGTTTCGCTGTCTTCCTCCCTCCTTCGTCTCGTTTAGCCTTCCTTCACCCTCCTTCATCTCGTTTTGCCCTCTCTCACCCTTCTTCGTCTCGTTTCGCTCTCTTTCACCCTCCTTCGTCTCCTTTCGCTCTCTTTCACCCTCCTTCGTCTCGTTTCGCTCTCTTTCGCCCTCCTTCGTCTCGTTTCGCTCTTTTCCACCCTCCTTCGTCTCGTTTCGCTCTCTTTCACCCTCCTTCGGCTCGTTTCGCTCTCTTTCACCCTCCTTCATCTCGTTTCGCTCTCTTTCACCCTCCTTCGGCTCGTTTTGCTCTCTTTCACCCTCCTTCATCTCGTTTCGCTCTCTTTCATCCTCCTTCGTCGCGGTTCGCTCTCTTTCACCTTCCTTCGTCTCGTTTCGCTCTCTTTCACCCTCCTTTGTCTCGATTCGCACTCTTTCACCTTCCTTCGCCTCGTTTCACTCTCTTTCACCCTCCTTCGTCTTGTTTCGCCCTCTTTCACCCTTCTTCGTCTCGGTTCGCTCTCTTTCACCTTCCTTCGTCTCGTTTCGCTCTCTTCCACCCTCCTTCGTCTCGTTTCGCTCTCTTTCACCCTCCTTCGTCTCGTTTCGCTCTCTTCCACCCTTCTTCGTCTCGTTTCGCGCTCTTTCACCCTCCTTCGGCTCGTTTCGCACTCTTTCACCCTCCTTTGTCTCGTTTCGCTCTCTTTCACCATCCTTCGTCTCGTTTCGCTCTCTTTCACCCTCCTTCGTCTCGTTTCGCTATCTCTCACCCTCCTTCGTCTCGTTTCGCTCTCTTCCACCGTCCTTCGTCTCGTTTCGCTCTCTCTCACCCTCCTTCGTCTCGTTTCGCTGTCTTCCTCCCTCCTTCGTCTCGTTTAGCCTTCCTTCACCCTCCTTCATCTCGTTTTGCCCTCTCTCACCCTTCTTTTCTCGTTTCGCTCTCTTTCACCCTCCTTCGTCTCCTTTCGCTCTCTTTCACCCTCCTTCGTCTCGTTTCGCTCTCTTTCGCCCTCCTTCGTCTCGTTTCGCTCTTTTCCACCCTCCTTCGTCTCGTTTCGCTCTCTTTCACCCTCCTTCGGCTCGTTTCGCTCTCTTTCACCGTCCTTCATCTCGTTTCGCTCTCTTTCACCCTCCTTCGGCTCGTTTTGCTCTCTTTCACCCTCCTTCATCTCGTTTCGCTCTCTTTCATCCTCCTTAGTCGCGGTTCGCTCTCTTTCACCTTCCTTCGTCTCGTTTCGCTCTCTTCCACCCTCCTTTGTCTCGATTCGCACTCTTTCACCTTCCTTCGCCTCGTTTCACTCTCTTTCACCCTCCTTCGTCTTGTTTCGCCCTCTTTCACCCTTCTTCGTCTCGGTTCGCTCTCTTTCACCTTCCTTCGTCTCGTTTCGCTCTCTTTCACCCTCCTTTGTCTAGATTCGCACTCTTTCAACTTCCTTCGCCTCATTTCCCTCTCTTTCACCCTCCTTCATCTCGTTTCGCTCTCTTTCACCCTCCTTCGTCTCGTTTCACTCTCTTTCACCCTCCTTCATCTTGTTTCGCTCTCTTTCACCCTCCTTCTGCTCGTTTAGCTCTCTTTCACCCTCCTTCATCTCGTTTCGCTCTCTTTCACCCTCCTTCGTCTCGTTTCGCTCTCTTCCACCCTGCTTCGTCTCGTTTCGCCCTCTTTCACCCTCCTTCATCTCGGCTCGCTCTCTTTCACCTTCCTTCGTCTCGTTTCGCTCTCTTTCACCCTCCTTCCTCTCGTTTCGCTCTCTTCCACGCTCCTTTGTCTCGTTTCAGCCTCTTTCACCCTCCTTTGTCTCGTTTCGCTCTCTTTCACCCTCCTTCATTTCGTTTCGCTCTCTTTGACCCTCCTTCGTCTCGTTTCGCCCTCCTTCACCCTCCTTCGTCTCGTTTCGCTCTCTCTCACCCTCCTTCGTCTCGTTTCGCTGTCTTCCTCCCTCCTTCGTCTCGATTCGCACTCTTTCACCTTACTTCGCCTCGTTTCACTCTCTTTCACTCTCCTTCATCTCGTTTCGCTCTCTTTCACCCTCCTTCCTGTCGTTTCACTCTCTTTCACCCTCCTTCGTCTCGGTTCACTCTCCTTCACCCTCCTTCGTCTCTTTTCGCTCTCCCTCACCCTCCTTCCTCTCGTTTCGCTCTCTTCCACGCTCCTTTGTCTCGTTTCAGCCTCTTTCACCCTCCTTTGTCTCGTTTCGCTCTCTTTCACCCTCCTTCATTTCGTTTCGCTCTCTTTGACCCTCCTTCGTCTCGTTTCGCCCTCCTTCACCCTCCTTCGTCTCGTTTCGCTCTCTCTCACCCTCCTTCGTCTCGTTTCGCTGTCTTCCTCCCTCCTTCGTCTCGTTTCGCCTTCTTTCACCTTCCTTCGTCTCGTTTCGCTCTCTTTCCCCCTCCTTCGTCTCATTTTGTTCTCTTTCACCCTCCTTCATCTCGTTTCGCTCTCTTTCACCTTCCTTCGCCTCGTTTCGCTCTCTTTCACCCTCCTTTGTCTCGTTTCGATCTCTTTCACCCTCCTTCATCTCGTTTAGCTCTCTTTCACCTTCCTTCGTCTCGTTTCGCTCTCTTTCACCCTCCTTCGTCTCGTTTCGCTCTCTTTCACACTCCTTCATCTCGTTTTGCTCTCTTTCACCCTCCTTCGTCTGGTTTAGCTCTCTTTCACCCTCCTTCGTCTCGTTTCACTCTTTTTCACCCTTCTTCATCTCGTTTCGCTCTCTTTCACCCTCCTTCGTCTCGTTTCGCTCTCTTTCACCCTCCTTCGTCTCGTTTCGCTCTCTTTCACCCTCCTTCGTCTCGTTTCACTCTCTTTCACCCTCCTTCATCTCGTTTCGCTCTCCCTCACCCTCCTTCCTCTCGTTTCGCTCTCTTCCACCCTCCTTCGTCTCGTTTCAGCCTCTTTCACCCTCCTTTGTCTCGTTTCGCTCTCTTTCACCCTCCTTCATCTCGTTTCGCTCTCTTTGACCCTCCTTCGCCTTGTTTCGCTCTCTTTCACCCTCCTTCGTCTCTTTTCGCTCTCTTTCACCCTCCTTCGTCTCGTTTCGCTCTCTTCCACCCTCCTTCGTCTCGTTTCACTCTTTTTCACCCTCCTTCGTCTCGTTTAGCTCTCTTTCACCCTCCTTCGTCTCATTTCGCTCTCTTTCACACTCCTTAGTCTCGTTTCGCTATCTCTCACACTCCTTCGTCTCGTTTCGCTCTCTTCCACACTCCTTCGTCTGGTTTCGCTCTCTCTCACCCTTCTTCGTCTCGTTTCGCTGTCTTCCTCCCTCCTTCGTCTCGTTTCGGCTTCTTTCACACTCCTTCGTATCGTTTCGCTCTGTTTTTCCCCCTCCTTCGTCTCGTTTCGTTCTCTTTCACCCTCCTTCGTCTCGTTTCGCTCTCTTTCACCTTCCTTCGCTTCGTTTCGCACACTTTCACCCTCCTTTGTCTCGTTTCACTCTCTTTCACCCTCCTTCATCTCGTTTAGCTCTCTTTCACCCTCCTTCGTCTCGTTTCGCTCTCTTTCACCCTCCTTCGTCTCGTTTCGCTCTCTTCCACCCTTCTTCGTCTCATTTCGCGCTCTTTCACCCTCCTTCGGCTCGTTTCGCACTCTTTCACCCTCCTTTGTCTCGTTTCGCTCTCTTTCACTCTCCTTCGTCTCGTTTCGCTCTCTTCCACCCTCCTTCGTCTCGTTTCGCCCTCCTTCACCCTCCTTCGTCTCGTTTCGCTATCTCTCACCCTCCTTCGTCTCGTTTCGCTCTCTTCCACCGTCCTTCGTCTCGTTTCGCTCTCTCTCACCCTCCTTCGTCTCGTTTCGCTGTCTTCCTCCCTCCTTCGTCTCGTTTCGCCTTCCTTCACCCTCCTTCATCTCGTTTTTCCCTCTCTCACCCTTCTTCGTCTCGTTTCGCTCTCTTTCACCCTCCTTCGTCTCCTTTCGCTCTCTTCCACCCTCCTTCGTCTCGTTTCAGCCTCTTTCACCCTCCTTTGTCTCGTTTCGCTCTCTTTCACCCTCCTTCATCTCGTTTCGCTCTCTTTGACCCTCCTTCGCCTTGTTTCGCTCTCTTTCACCCTCCTTCGTCTCTTTTCGCTCTCTTTCACCCTCCTTCGTCTCGTTTCGCTATCTCTCACCCTCCTTCGTCTCGTTTCGCTCTCTTCCACCGTCCTTCGTCTCGTTTCGCTCTCTCTCACCCTCCTTCGTCTCGTTTCGCTGTCTTCCTCCCTCCTTCGTCTCGTTTCGCCTTCCTTCACCCTCCTTCATCTCGTTTTGCCCTCTCTCACCCTTCTTCATCTCGTTTCGCTCTCTTTCACCCTCCTTCGTCTCCTTTCGCTCTCTTTCACACTCCTTCGTCTCGTTTCGCTCTCTTTCGCCCTCCTTCGTCTCGTTTCGCTCTTTTCCACCCTCCTTCGTCTCGTTTCGCTCTCTTTCACCCTCCTTCGGCTCGTTTCGCTCTCTTTCACCCTCCTTCGTCTCGTTTTGCCTTCCTTCACCCTCCTTCATCTCGTTTCGCTCTCTTTCACCCTCCTTCGTCTCATTTCACTCTCTTTCACACTCCTTCGTCTCGTTTCGCTATCTCTCACACTCCTTCGTCTCGTTTCGCTCTCTTCCACACTCCTTCGTCTGGTTTCTCTCTCTCTCACCCTTCTTCGTCTCGTTTCGCTGTCTTCCGCCCTCCTTCGTCTCGTTTCGGCTTCTTTCACCCTCCTTCGTATCGTTTCGCTCTGTTTTTCCCCCTCCTTCGTCTCGTTTCGTTCTCTTTCACCCTCCTTCGTCTCGTTTCGCTCTCTTTCACCTTCCTTCGCTTCGTTTCGCACACTTTCACCCTCCTTTGTCTCGTTTCACTCTCTTTCACCCTCCTTCATCTCGTTTAGCTCTCTTTCACCTTCCTTCGTCTCGTTTCGCTCTCTTTCACCGTCCTTCGTCTCGTTTAGCTCTCTTTCACCCTCCTTCGTCTCGTTTCACTCTTTTTCACCCTCCTTCGTCTCGTTTCGCTCTCTTTCACCCTCCTTCGTCTCGTTTCGCTCTCTTCCACCCTTCTTCGTCTCGTTTCGCGCTCTTTCACCCTCCTTCGGCTCGTTTCGCACTCTTTCACCCTCCTTTGTCTCGTTTCGCTCTCTTTCACCATCCTTCGTCTCGTTTCGCTCTCTTTCACCCTCCTTCGTCTCGTTTCGCTATCTCTCACCCTCCTTCGTCTCGTTTCGCTCTCTTCCACCGTCCTTCGTCTCGTTTCGCTCTCTCTCACCCTCCTTCGTCTCGTTTCGCTGTCTTCCTCCCTCCTTCGTCTCGTTTAGCCTTCCTTCACCCTCCGTCATCTCGTTTTGCCCTCTCTCACCCTTCTTCGTCTCGTTTCGCTCTCTTTCACCCTCCTTCGTCTCCTTTCGCTCTCTTTCACCCTCCTTCGTCTCGTTTCGCTCTCTTTCGCCCTCCTTCGTCTCGTTTCGCTCTTTTCCACCCTCCTTCGTCTCGTTTCGCTCTCTTTCACCCTCCTTCGGCTCGTTTCGCTCTCTTTCACCCTCCTTCATCTCGTTTCGCTCTCTTTCACCCTCCTTCGGCTCGTTTTGCTCTCTTTCACCCTCCTTCATCTCGTTTCGCTCTCTTTCATCCTCCTTCGTCGCGGTTCGCTCTCTTTCACCTTCCTTCGTCTCGTTTCGCTCTCTTTCACCCTCCTTTGTCTCGATTCGCACTCTTTCACCTTCCTTCGCCTCGTTTCACTCTCTTTCACCCTCCTTCGTCTTGTTTCGCCCTCTTTCACCCTTCTTCGTCTCGGTTCGCTCTCTTTCACCTTCCTTCGTCTCGTTTCGCTCTCTTTCACCCTCCTTTGTCTAGATTCGCACTCTTTCAACTTCCTTCGCCTCATTTCCCTCTCTTTCACCCTCCTTCATCTCGTTTCGCTCTCTTTCACCCTCCTTCGTCTCGTTTCACTCTCTTTCACCCTCCTTCATCTCGTTTCGCTCTCTTTCACCCTCCTTCTGCTCGTTTAGCTCTCTTTCACCCTCCTTCATCTCGTTTCGCTCTCTTTCACCCTCCTTCGTCTCGTTTCGCTCTCTTCCACCCTGCTTCGTCTCGTTTCGCCCTCTTTCACCCTCCTTCATCTCGGTTCGCTCTCTTTCACCTTCCTTCGTCTCGTTTCGCTCTCTTTCACCCTCCTTCCTCTCGTTTCGCTCTCTTCCACGCTCCTTTGTCTCGTTTCAGCCTCTTTCACCCTCCTTTGTCTCGTTTCGCTCTCTTTCACCCTCCTTCATTTCGTTTCGCTCTCTTTGACCCTCCTTCGTCTCGTTTCGCCCTCCTTCACCCTCCTTCGTCTCGTTTCGCTCTCTCTCACCCTCCTTCGTCTCGTTTCGCTGTCTTCCTCCCTCCTTCGTCTCGATTCGCACTCTTTCACCTTACTTCGCCTTGTTACACTCTCTTTCACTCTCCTTCATCTCGTTTCGCTCTCTTTCACCCTCCTTCCTGTCGTTTCACTCTCTTTCACCCTCCTTCGTCTCGGTTCACTCTCCTTCACCCTCCTTCGTCTCTTTTCGCTCTCCCTCACCCTCCTTCCTCTCGTTTCGCTCTCTTCCACGCTCCTTTGTCTCGTTTCAGCCTCTTTCACCCTCCTTTGTCTCGTTTCGCTCTCTTTCACCCTCCTTCATTTCGTTTCGCTCTCTTTGACCCTCCTTCGTCTCGTTTCGCCCTCCTTCACCCTCCTTCGTCTCGTTTCGCTCTCTCTCACCCTCCTTCGTCTCGTTTCGCTGTCTTCCTCCCTCCTTCGTCTCGTTTCGCCTTCTTTCACCTTCCTTCGTCTCGTTTCGCTCTCTTTCCCCCTCCTTCGTCTCATTTTGTTCTCTTTCACCCTCCGTCATCTCGTTTCGCTCTCTTTCACCTTCCTTCGCCTCGTTTCGCTCTCTTTCACCCTCCTTTGTCTCGTTTCGATATCTTTCACCCTCCTTCATCTCGTTTAGCTCTCTTTCACCTTCCTTCGTCTCGTTTCGCTCTCTTTCACCCTCCTTCGTCTCCTTTCGCTCTCTTCCACCCTCCTTCGTCTCGTTTCAGCCTCTTTCACCCTCCTTTGTCTCGTTTTGCTCTCTTTCACCCTCCTTCATCTCGTTTCGCTCTCTTTGACCCTCCTTCGCCTTGTTTCGCTCTCTTTCACCCTCCTTCGTCTCTTTTCGCTCTCTTTCACCCTCCTTCGTCTCGTTTCGCTATCTCTCACCCTCCTTCGTCTCGTTTCGCTCTCTTCCACCGTCCTTCGTCTCGTGTCGCTCTCTCTCACCCTCCTTCGTCTCGTTTCGCTGTCTTCCTCCCTCCTTCGTCTCGTTTTGCCTTCCTTCACCCTCCTTCATCTCGTTTTGCCCTCTCTCACCCTTCTTCGTCTCGTTTCGCTCTCTTTCACCCTCCTTCGTCTCCTTTCGCTCTCTTTCACACTCCTTCGTCTCGTTTCGCTCTCTTTCGCCCTCCTTCGTCTCGTTTCGTTCTTTTCCACCCTCCTTCGTCTCGTTTCGCTCTCTTTCACCCTCCTTCGGCTCGTTTTGCTCTCTTTCACCCTCCTTCGTCTCGTTTTGCCTTCCTTCACCCTCCTTCATCTCGTTTCGCTCTCTTTCACCCTCCTTCGTCTCATTTCGCTCTCTTTCACACTCCTTAGTCTCGTTTCGCTATCTCTCACACTCCTTCGTCTCGTTTCGCTCTCTTCCACACTCCTTCGTCTGGTTTCTCTCTCTCTCACCCTTCTTCGTCTCGTTTCGCTGTCTTCCGCCCTCCTTCGTCTCGTTTCGGCTTCTTTCACCCTCCTTCGTATCGTTTCGCTCTGTTTTTCCCCCTCCTTCGTCTCGTTTCGTTCTCTTTCACCCTCCTTCGTCTCGTTTCGCTCTCTTTCACCTTCCTTCGCTTCGTTTCGCACACTTTCACCCTCCTTTGTCTCGTTTCACTCTCTTTCACCCTCCTTCATCTCGTTTAGCTCTCTTTCACCTTCCTTCGTCTCGTTTCGCTCTCTTTCACCGTCCTTCGTCTCGTTTAGCTCTCTTTCACCCTCCTTCGTCTCGTTTCACTCTTTTTCACCCTCCTTCGTCTCGTTTCGCTCTCTTTCACCCTCCTTCGTCTCGTTTCGCTCTCTTCCACCCTTCTTCGTCTCGTTTCGCGCTCTTTCACCCTCCTTCGGCTCGTTTCGCACTCTTTCACCCTCCTTTGTCTCGTTTCGCTCTCTTTCACCATCCTTCGTCTCGTTTCGCTCTCTTTCACCCTCCTTCGTCTCGTTTCGCTATCTCTCACCCTCCTTCGTCTCGTTTCGCTCTCTTCCACCGTCCTTCGTCTCGTTTCGCTCTCTCTCACCCTCCTTCGTCTCGTTTCGCTGTCTTCCTCCCTCCTTCGTCTCGTTTAGCCTTCCTTCACCCTCCTTCATCTCGTTTTGCCCTCTCTCACCCTTCTTCGTCTCGTTTCGCTCTCTTTCACCCTCCTTCGTCTCCTTTCGCTCTCTTTCACCCTCCTTCGTCTCGTTTCGCTCTCTTTCGCCCTCCTTCGTCTCGTTTCGCTCTTTTCCACCCTCCTTCGTCTCGTTTCGCTCTCTTTCACCCTCCTTCGGCTCGTTTCGCTCTCTTTCACCCTCCTTCATCTCGTTTCGCTCTCTTTCACCCTCCTTCGGCTCGTTTTGCTCTCTTTCACCCTCCTTCATCTCGTTTCGCTCTCTTTCATCCTCCTTCGTCGCGGTTCGCTCTCTTTCACCTTCCTTCGTCTCGTTTCGCTCTCTTTCACCCTCCTTTGTCTCGATTCGCACTCTTTCACCTTCCTTCGCCTCGTTTCACTCTCTTTCACCCTCCTTCGTCTTGTTTCGCCCTCTTTCACCCTTCTTCGTCTCGGTTCGCTCTCTTTCACCTTCCTTCGTCTCGTTTCGCTCTCTTTCACCCTCCTTTGTCTAGAGTCGCACTCTTTCAACTTCCTTCGCCTCATTTCCCTCTCTTTCACCCTCCTTCATCTCGTTTCGCTCTCTTTCACCCTCCTTCGTCTCGTTTCACTCTCTTTCACCCTCCTTCATCTCGTTTCGCTCTCTTTCACCCTCCTTCTGCTCGTTTAGCTCTCTTTCACCCTCCTTCATCTCGTTTCGCTCTCTTTCACCCTCCTTCGTCTCGTTTCGCTCTCTTCAACCCTGCTTCGTCTCGTTTCGCCCTCTTTCACCCTCCTTCATCTCGGTTCGCTCTCTTTCACCTTCCTTCGTCTCGTTTCGCTCTCTTTCACCCTCCTTCCTCTCGTTTCGCTCTCTTCCACGCTCCTTTGTCTCGTTTCAGCCTCTTTCACCCTCCTTTGTCTCGTTTCGCTCTCTTTCACCCTCCTTCATTTCGTTTCGCTCTCTTTGACCCTCCTTCGTCTCGTTTCGCCCTCCTTCACCCTCCTTCGTCTCGTTTCGCTCTCTCTCACCCTCCTTCGTCTCGTTTCGCTGTCTTCCTCCCTCCTTCGTCTCGATTCGCACTCTTTCACCTTACTTCACCTTGTTACACTCTCTTTCACTCTCCTTCATCTCGTTTCGCTCTCTTTCACCCTCCTTCCTGTCGTTTCACTCTCTTTCACCCTCCTTCGTCTCGGTTCACTCTCCTTCACCCTCCTTCGTCTCTTTTCGCTCTCCCTCACCCTCCTTCCTCTCGTTTCGCTCTCTTCCACGCTCCTTTGTCTCGTTTCAGCCTCTTTCACCCTCCTTTGTCTCGTTTCGCTCTCTTTCACCCTCCTTCATTTCGTTTCGCTCTCTTTGACCCTCCTTCGTCTCGTTTCGCCCTCCTTCACCCTCCTTCGTCTCGTTTCGCTCTCTCTCACCCTCCTTCGTCTCGTTTCGCTGTCTTCCTCCCTCCTTCGTCTCGTTTCGCCTTCTTTCACCTTCCTTCGTCTCGTTTCGCTCTCTTTCCCCCTCCTTCGTCTCATTTTGTTCTCTTTCACCCTCCTTCATCTCGTTTCGCTCTCTTTCACCTTCCTTCGCCTCGTTTCGCTCTCTTTCACCCTCCTTTGTCTCGTTTCGATCTCTTTCACCCTCCTTCATCTCGTTTAGCTCTCTTTCACCTTCCTTCGTCTCGTTTCGCTCTCTTTCACCCTCCTTCGTCTCGTTTCGCTCTCTTTCACACTCCTTCATCTCGTTTTGCTCTCTTTCACCCTCCTTCGTCTGGTTTAGCTCTCTTTCACCCTCCTTCGTCTCGTTTCACTCTTTTTCACCCTTCTTCATCTCGTTTCGCTCTCTTTCACCCTCCTTCGTCTCGTTTCGCTCTCTTTCACCCTCCTTCGTCTCGTTTCGCTCTCTTTCACCCTCCTTCGTCTCGTTTCACTCTCTTTCACCCTCCTTCATCTCGTTTCGCTCTCCCTCACCCTCCTTCCTCTCGTTTCGCTCTCTTCCACCCTCCTTCGTCTCGTTTCAGCCTCTTTCACCCTCCTTTGTCTCGTTTCGCTCTCTTTCACCCTCCTTCATCTCGTTTCGCTCTCTTTGACCCTCCTTCGCCTTGTTTCGCTCTCTTTCACCCTCCTTCGTCTCATTTCGCTCTCTTTTACACTCCTTAGTCTCGTTTCGCTATCTCTCACACTCCTTCGTCTCGTTTCGCTCTCTTAACCACTCCGTCATCTGGTTTCGCTCTCTCTCACCCTTCTTCGTCTCGTTTCGCTGTCTTCCTCCCTCCTTCGTCTCGTTTCGGCTTCTTTCACACTCCTTCGTATCGTTTCGCTCTGTTTTTCCCCCTCCTTCGTCTCGTTTCGTTCTCTTTCACCCTCCTTCGTCTCGTTTCGCTCTCTTTCACCTTCCTTCGCTTCGTTTCGCACACTTTCACCCTCCTTTGTCTCGTTTCACTCTCTTTCACCCTCCTTCATCTCGTTTAGCTCTCTTTCACCCTCCTTCGTCTCGTTTCGCTCTCTTTCACCCTCCTTCGTCTCGTTTCGCTCTCTTCCACCCTTCTTCGTCTCGTTTCGCGCTCTTTCACCCTCCTTCGGCTCGTTTCGCACTCTTTCACCCTCCTTTGTCTCGTTTCGCTCTCTTTCACTCTCCTTCGTCTCGTTTCGCTCTCTTCCACCCTCCTTCGTCTCGTTTCGCCCTCCTTCACCCTCCTTCGTCTCGTTTCGCTCTCTTTCACCATCCTTCGTCTCGTTTCTGTCTCTTTCACCCTCCTTCGTCTCGTTTCGCTATCTCTCACCCTCCTTCGTCTCGTTTCGCTGTCTTCCTCCCTCCTTCGTCTCGTTTCGCCTTCCTTCACCCTCCTTCATCTCGTTTTGCCCTCTCTCACCCTTCTTCGTCTCGTTTCGCTCTCTTTCACCCTCCTTCGTCTCCTTTCGCTCTCTTCCACCCTCCTTCGTCTCGTTTCAGCCTCTTTCACCCTCCTTTGTCTCGTTTCGCTCTCTTTCACCCTCCTTCATCTCGTTTCGCTCTCTTTGACCCTCCTTCGCCTTGTTTCGCTCTCTTTCACCCTCCTTCGTCTCTTTTCGCTCTCTTTCACCCTCCTTCGTCTCGTTTCGCTATCTCTCACCCTCCTTCGTCTCGTTTCGCTCTCTTCCACCGTCCTTCGTCTCGTTTCGCTCTCTCTCACCCTCCTTCGTCTCGTTTCGCTGTCTTCCTCCCTCCTTTGTCTCGTTTCGCCTTCCTTCACCCTCCTTCATCTCGTTTTGCCCTCTCTCACCCTTCTTCGTCTCGTTTCGCTCTCTTTCACCCTCCTTCGTCTCCTTTCGCTCTCTTTCACCCTCCTTCGTCTCGTTTCGCTCTCTTTCGCCCTCCTTCGTCTCGTTTCGCTCTTTTACACCCTCCTTCGTCTCGTTTCGCTCTCTTTCACCCTCCTTCGGCTCGTTTCGCTCTCTTTCACCCTCCTTCATCTCGTTTCGCTCTCTTTCACCCTCCTTCGGGTCGTTTTGCTCTCTTTCACCCTCCTTCATCTCGTTTCGCTCTCTTTCATCCTCCTTCGTCGCGGTTCGCTCTCTTTCACCTTCCATCGTCTCGTTTCGCTCTCTTCCACCCTCCTTTGTCTCGATTCGCACTCTTTCTCCTTCCTTCGCCTCGTTTCACTCTCTTTCACCCTCCTTCGTCTCGTCTCGCCCTCTTTCACCCTCCTTCGTCTCGGTTCGCTCTCTTTCACCTTCCTTCGTCTCGTTTCGCTCTCTTTCACCCTCCTTTGTCTAGATTCGCACTCTTTCAAATTCCTTCGCCTCATTTCCCTCTCTTTCACCCTCCTTCATCTCGTTTCGCTCTCTTTCACCCTCCTTCATCTCGTTTCACTCTCTTTCACCCTCCTTCATCTCGTTTCGCTCTCTTTCACCCTCCTTCTGCTCGTTTAGCTCTCTTTCACCCTCCTTCGTCTCGTTTCGCTCTCTTTCACCCTCCTTCATCTCGTATCGCTCTCTTCCACCCTCGTTCGTTTCGGTTCGCTCTCTTTCACCTTCCTTTGTGTCGTTTCGCTCTCTTTCACCCTCCTTCATCTCGTTTCGCTCTCTTTGACCCTCCTTCGCCTCGTTTCGCTCTCTATCGCCCTCCTTTGTCTCTTTTCACTCTCTTTCACCCTCCTTCGTCTCTTTTCACTCTCTTTCACCATCCTTCGTCTCGTTTCGCTCTCTTTCACCCTCCTTCGTCTCGTTTCGCTATCTCTCACCCTCCTTCGTCTCGTTTCGCTCTCTTCCACCCTCCTTCGTCTCGTTTCGCTCTCTTTCACACTCCTTAGTCTCGTTTCGCTATCTCTCACACTCCTTCGTCTCGTTTCGCTCTCTTCCACACTCCTTCGTCTGGTTTCGCTCTCTCTCACCCTTCTTCATCTCGTTTCGCTGTCTTCCGCCCTCCTTCGTCTCGTTTCGGCTTCTTTCACCCTCCTTCGTATCGTTTCGCTCTGTTTTTCCCCCTCCTTCGTCTCGTTTCGTTCTCTTTCACCCTCCTTCGTCTCGTTTCGCTCTCTTTCACCTTCCTTCGCTTCGTTTCGCACACTTTCACCCTCCTTTGTCTCGTTTCACTCTCTTTCACCCTCCTTCATCTCGTTTAGCTCTCTTTCACCTTCCTTCGTCTCGTTTCGCTCTCTTTCACCGTCCTTCATCTCGTTTAGCTCTCTTTCACCCTCCTTCGTCTCGTTTCACTCTTTTTCACCCTCCTTCGTCTCGTTTCGCTCTCTTTCACCCTCCTTCGTCTCGTTTCGCTCTCTTCCACCCTTCTTCGTCTCGTTTCGCGCTCTTTCACCCTCCTTCGGCTCGTTTCGTACTCTTTCACCCTCCTTTGACTCGTTTCGCTCTCTTTCACCATCCTTCATCTCGTTTCGCTCTCTTTCACCCTCCTTCGTCTCGTTTCGCTATCTCTCACCCTCCTTCGTCTCGTTTCGCTCTCTTCCACCGTCCTTCGTCTCGTTTCGCTCTCTCTCACCCTCCTTCGTCTCGTTTCGCTGTCTTCCTCCCTCCTTCGTCTCGTTTCGCCTTCCTTCACCCTCCTTCATCTCGTTTTGCCCTCTCTCACCCTTCTTCGTCTCGTTTCGCTCTCTTTCACCCTCCTTCGTCTCCTTTCGCTCTCTTTCACCCTCCTTCATCTCGTTTCGCTCTCTTTGACCCTCCTTCGCCTCGTTTCGCTCTCTATCACACTCCTTCGTCTCTTTTCACCCTCTTTCACCCTCCTTCGTCTCTTTTCACTCTCTTTCACCCTCCTTCGTCTCGTTTCGCTCTCTTCCACCCTCCTTCGTCTCGTTTCGCCTTCCTTCACCCTCCTTCATCTCGTTTCGCTCTCTTTCACCCTCCTTCGTCTCATTTCGCTCTCTTTCACACTCCTTAGTCTCGTTTCGCTATCTCTCACACTCCTTCGTCTCGTTTCGCTCTCTTCCACACTCCTTCGTCTGGTTTCTCTCTCTCTCACCCTTCTTCGTCTCGTTTCGCTGTCTTCCGCCCTCCTTCGTCTCGTTTCGGCTTCTTTCACCCTCCTTCGTATCGTTTCGCTCTGTTTTTCCCCCTCCTTCGTCTCGTTTCGTTCTCTTTCACCCTCCTTCGTCTCGTTTCGCTCTCTTTCACCTTCCTTCGCTTCGTTTCGCACACTTTCACCCTCCTTTGTCTCGTTTCACTCTCTTTCACCCTCCTTCATCTCGTTTAGGTCTCTTTCACCTTCCTTCGTCTCGTTTCGCTCTCTTTCACCGTCCTTCGTCTCGTTTAGCTCTCTTTCACCCTCCTTCGTCTCGTTTTGCTCTCTTTCACCCTCCTTCGTCTCGTTTCGCTCTCTTCCACCCTTCTTCGTCTCGTTTCGCGCTCTTTCACCCTCCTTCGGCTCGTTTCGCACTCTTTCACCCTCCTTTGTCTCGTTTCGCTCTCTTTCACCATCCTTCGTCTCGTTTCGCTCTCTTTCACCCTCCTTCGTCTCGTTTCGCTATCTCTCACCCTCCTTCGTCTCGTTTCGCTCTCTTCCACCGTCCTTCGTCTCGTTTCGCTCTCTCTCACCCTCCTTCGTCTCATTTCGCTGTCTTCCTCCCTCCTTCGTCTCGTTTCGCCTTCCTTCACCCTCCTTCATCTCGTTTTGCCCTCTCTCACCCTTCTTCGTCTCGTTTCGCTCTCTTTCACCCTCCTTCGTCTCCTTTCGCTCTCTTTCACCCTCCTTCGTCTCGTTTCGCTCTCTTTCACCATCCTTCGGCTCGTTTTGCTCTCTTTCACCCTCCTTCATCTCGTTTCGCTCTCTTTCATCCTCCTTCGTCGCGGTTCGCTCTCTTTCACCTTCCTTCGTCTCGTTTCGCTCTCTTTCACCCTCCTTTGTCTCGATTCGCACTCTTTCACCTTCCTTCGCCTCGTTTCACTCTCTTTCACCCTCCTTCGTCTTGTTTCGCCCTCTTTCACCCTTCTTCGTCTCGGTTCGCTCTCTTTCACCTTCCTTCGTCTCGTTTCGCTCTCTTTCACCCTCCTTTGTCTAGATTCGCACTCTTTCAACTTCCTTCGCCTCATTTCCCTCTCTTTCACCCTCCTTCATCTCGTTTCGCTCTCTTTCACCCTCCTTCGTCTCGTTTCACTCTCTTTCACCCTCCTTCATCTCGTTTCGCTCTCTTTCACCCTCCTTCTGCTCGTTTAGCTCTCTTTCACCCTCCTTCATCTCGTTTCGCTCTCTTTCACCCTCCTTCATCTCGTTTCGCTCTCTTCCACCCTGCTTCGTCTCGTTTCGCTCTCTTTCACCCTCCTTCATCTCGGTTCGCTCTCTTTCACCTTCCTTCGTATCGTTTCGCTCTCTTTCACCCTCCTTCCTCTCGTTTCGCTCTCTTCCACGCTCCTTTGTCTCGTTTCAGCCTCTTTCACCCTCCTTTGTCTCGTTTCGCTCTCTTTCACCCTCCTTCATTTCGTTTCGCTCTCTTTGACCCTCCTTCGTCTCGTTTCGCCCTCCTTTACCCTCCTTCGTCTCGTTTCGCTCTCTCTCACCCTCCTTCGTCTCGTTTCGCTGTCTTCCTCCCTCCTTCGTCTCGATTCGCACTCTTTCACCTTACTTCGCCTCGTTTCACTCTCTTTCACTCTCCTTCATCTCGTTTCGCTCTCTTTCACCCTCCTTCCTGTCGTTTCGCTCTCTTTCACCCTCCTTCGTCTCGGTTCACTCTCCTTCACCCTCCTTCGTCTCGTTTCGCTCTCCCTCACCCTCCTTCCTCTCGTTTCGCTCTCTTCCACGCTCCTTTGTCTCGTTTCAGCCTCTTTCACCCTTCTTTGTCTCGTTTCGCTCTCTTTCACCCTCCTTCATTTCGTTTCGCTCTCTTTGACCCTCCGTCGTCTCGTTTCGCCCTCCTTCACCCTCCTTCGTCTCGTTTCGCTCTCTCTCACCCTCCTTCGTCTCGTTTCGCTGTCTTCCTCCCTCCTTCGTCTCGTTTCGCCTTCTTTCACCTTCCTTCGTCTCGTTTCGCTCTCTTTCCCCCTCCTTCGTCTCATTTTGTTCTCTTTCACCCTCCTTCATCTCGTTTCGCTCTCTTTCACCTTCCTTCGCCTCGTTTCGCTCTCTTTCACCCTCCTTTGTCTCGTTTCGATCTCTTTCACCCTCCTTCATCTCGTTTAGCTCTCTTTCACCTTCCTTCGTCTCGTTTCGCTCTCTTTGACCCTCCTTCGCCTTGTTTCGCTCTCTTTCACCCTCCTTCGTCTCTTTTCGCTCTCTTTCACCCTCCTTCGTCTCGTTTAGCTCTCTTCCACCCTCCTTCGTCTAGTTTCACTCTTTTTCACCCTCCTTCGTCTCGTTTCGCTCTCTTTCACCCTCCTTCGTCAAATTTCGCTCTCTTTCACACTCCTTCGTCTCGTTTCGCTCTCTTCCACACTCCTTCGTCTGGTTTCGCTCTCTCTCACCCTTCTTCGTCTCATTTCGCTGTCTTCCTCCCTCCTTCGTCTCGTTTCGGCTTGTTTCACACTCCTTCGTATCGTTTCGCTCTGTTTTTCCCCCTCCTTCGTCTCGTTTCGTTCTCTTTCACCCTCCTTCGTCTCGTTTCGCTCTCTTTCACCTTCCTTCGCTTCGTTTCGCACACTTTCACCCTCCTTTGTCTCGTTTCACTCTCTTTCACCCTCCTTCATCTCGATTAGCTCTCTTTCACCCTCCTTCGTCTCGTTTCGCTCTCTTTCACCCTCCTTCGTCGCGTTTCGCTCTCTTCCACCCATCTTCGTCTCGTTTCGTGCTCTTTCACACTCCTTCGGCTCGTTTCGCTGTCTTCCTCCCTCCTTTGTCTCGTTTCGCCTTCCTTCACCCTCCTTCATCTCGTTTTGCCCTCTCTCACCCTTCTTCGTCTCGTTTCGCTCTCTTTCACCCTCCTTCGTCTCCTTTCGCTCTCTTTCACCCTCCTTCGTCTCGTTTCGCTCTCTTTCGCCCTCCTTCGTCTCGTTTCGCTCTTTTACACCCTCCTTCGTCTCGTTTCGCTCTCTTTCACCCTCCTTCGGCTCGTTTCGCTCTCTTTCACCCTCCTTCATCTCGTTTCGCTCTCTTTCACCCTCCTTCGGGTCGTTTTGCTCTCTTTCACCCTCCTTCATCTCGTTTCGCTCTCTTTCATCCTCCTTCGTCGCGGTTCGCTCTCTTTCACCTTCCATCGTCTCGTTTCGCTCTCTTCCACCCTCCTTTGTCTCGATTCGCACTCTTTCTCCTTCCTTCGCCTCGTTTCACTCTCTTTCACCCTCCTTCGTCTCGTCTCGCCCTCTTTCACCCTCCTTCGTCTCGGTTCGCTCTCTTTCACCTTCCTTCGTCTCGTTTCGCTCTCTTTCACCCTCCTTTGTCTAGATTCGCACTCTTTCAAATTCCTTCGCCTCATTTCCCTCTCTTTCACCCTCCTTCATCTCGTTTCGCTCTCTTTCACCCTCCTTCATCTCGTTTCACTCTCTTTCACCCTCCTTCATCTCGTTTCGCTCTCTTTCACCCTCCTTCTGCTCGTTTAGCTCTCTTTCACCCTCCTTCGTCTCGTTTCGCTCTCTTTCACCCTCCTTCATCTCGTATCGCTCTCTTCCACCCTCGTTCGTTTCGGTTCGCTCTCTTTCACCTTCCTTTGTGTCGTTTCGCTCTCTTTCACCCTCCTTCATCTCGTTTCGCTCTCTTTGACCCTCCTTCGCCTCGTTTCGCTCTCTATCGCCCTCCTTTGTCTCTTTTCACTCTATTTCACCCTCCTTCGTCTCTTTTCACTCTCTTTCACCATCCTTCGTCTCGTTTCGCTCTCTTTCACCCTCCTTCGTCTCGTTTCGCTATCTCTCACCCTCCTTCGTCTCGTTTCGCTCTCTTCCACCCTCCTTCGTCTCGTTTCGCTCTCTTTCACACTCCTTAGTCTCGTTTCGCTATCTCTCACACTCCTTCGTCTCGTTTCGCTCTCTTCCACACTCCTTCGTCTGGTTTCGCTCTCTCTCACCCTTCTTCATCTCGTTTCGCTGTCTTCCGCCCTCCTTCGTCTCGTTTCGGCTTCTTTCACCCTCCTTCGTATCGTTTCGCTCTGTTTTTCCCCCTCCTTCGTCTCGTTTCGTTCTCTTTCACCCTCCTTCGTCTCGTTTCGCTCTCTTTCACCTTCCTTCGCTTCGTTTCGCACACTTTCACCCTCCTTTGTCTCGTTTCACTCTCTTTCACCCTCCTTCATCTCGTTTAGCTCTCTTTCACCTTCCTTCGTCTCGTTTCGCTCTCTTTCACCGTCCTTCATCTCGTTTAGCTCTCTTTCACCCTCCTTCGTCTCGTTTCACTCTTTTTCACCCTCCTTCGTCTCGTTTCGCTCTCTTTCACCCTCCTTCGTCTCGTTTCGCTCTCTTCCACCCTTCTTCGTCTCGTTTCGCGCTCTTTCACCCTCCTTCGGCTCGTTTCGTACTCTTTCACCCTCCTTTGACTCGTTTCGCTCTCTTTCACCATCCTTCATCTCGTTTCGCTCTCTTTCACCCTCCTTCGTCTCGTTTCGCTATCTCTCACCCTCCTTCGTCTCGTTTCGCTCTCTTCCACCGTCCTTCGTCTCGTTTCGCTCTCTCTCACCCTCCTTCGTCTCGTTTCGCTGTCTTCCTCCCTCCTTCGTCTCGTTTCGCCTTCCTTCACCCTCCTTCATCTCGTTTTGCCCTCTCTCACCCTTCTTCGTCTCGTTTCGCTCTCTTTCACCCTCCTTCGTCTCCTTTCGCTCTCTTTCACCCTCCTTCATCTCGTTTCGCTCTCTTTGACCCTCCTTCGCCTCGTTTCGCTCTCTATCACACTCCTTCGTCTCTTTTCACCCTCTTTCACCCTCCTTCGTCTCTTTTCACTCTCTTTCACCCTCCTTCGTCTCGTTTCGCTCTCTTCCACCCTCCTTCGTCTCGTTTCGCCTTCCTTCACCCTCCTTCATCTCGTTTCGCTCTCTTTCACCCTCCTTCGTCTCATTTCGCTCTCTTTCACACTCCTTAGTCTCGTTTCGCTATCTCTCACACTCCTTCGTCTCGTTTCGCTCTCTTCCACACTCCTTCGTCTGGTTTCTCTCTCTCTCACCCTTCTTCGTCTCGTTTCGCTGTCTTCCGCCCTCCTTCGTCTCGTTTCGGCTTCTTTCACCCTCCTTCGTATCGTTTCGCTCTGTTTTTCCCCCTCCTTCGTCTCGTTTCGTTCTCTTTCACCCTCCTTCGTCTCGTTTCGCTCTCTTTCACCTTCCTTCGCTTCGTTTCGCACACTTTCACCCTCCTTTGTCTCGTTTCACTCTCTTTCACCCTCCTTCATCTCGTTTAGGTCTCTTTCACCTTCCTTCGTCTCGTTTCGCTCTCTTTCACCATCCTTCGTCTCGTTTAGCTCTCTTTCACCCTCCTTCGTCTCGTTTTGCTCTCTTTCACCCTCCTTCGTCTCGTTTCGCTCTCTTCCACCCTTCTTCGTCTCGTTTCGCGCTCTTTCACCCTCCTTCGGCTCGTTTCGCACTCTTTCACCCTCCTTTGTCTCGTTTCGCTCTCTTTCACCATCCTTCGTCTCGTTTCGCTCTCTTTCACCCTCCTTCGTCTCGTTTCGCTATCTCTCACCCTCCTTCGTCTCGTTTCGCTCTCTTCCACCGTCCTTCGTCTCGTTTCGCTCTCTCTCACCCTCCTTCGTCTCATTTCGCTGTCTTCCTCCCTCCTTCGTCTCGTTTCGCCTTCCTTCACCCTCCTTCATCTCGTTTTGCCCTCTCTCACCCTTCTTCGTCTCGTTTCGCTCTCTTTCACCCTCCTTCGTCTCCTTTCGCTCTCTTTCACCCTCCTTCGTCTCGTTTCGCTCTCTTTCACCATCCTTCGGCTCGTTTTGCTCTCTTTCACCCTCCTTCATCTCGTTTCGCTCTCTTTCATCCTCCTTCGTCGCGGTTCGCTCTCTTTCACCTTCCTTCGTCTCGTTTCGCTCTCTTTCACCCTCCTTTGTCTCGATTCGCACTCTTTCACCTTCCTTCGCCTCGTTTCACTCTCTTTCACCCTCCTTCGTCTTGTTTCGCCCTCTTTCACCCTTCTTCGTCTCGGTTCGCTCTCTTTCACCTTCCTTCGTCTCGTTTCGCTCTCTTTCACCCTCCTTTGTCTAGATTCGCACTCTTTCAACTTCCTTCGCCTCATTTCCCTCTCTTTCACCCTCCTTCATCTCGTTTCGCTCTCTTTCACCCTCCTTCGTCTCGTTTCACTCTCTTTCACCCTCCTTCATCTCGTTTCGCTCTCTTTCACCCTCCTTCTGCTCGTTTAGCTCTCTTTCACCCTCCTTCATCTCGTTTCGCTCTCTTTCACCCTCCTTCATCTCGTTTCGCTCTCTTCCACCCTGCTTCGTCTCGTTTCGCTCTCTTTCACCCTCCTTCATCTCGGTTCGCTCTCTTTCACCTTCCTTCGTATCGTTTCGCTCTCTTTCACCCTCCTTCCTCTCGTTTCGCTCTCTTCCACGCTCCTTTGTCTCGTTTCAGCCTCTTTCACCCTCCTTTGTCTCGTTTCGCTCTCTTTCACCCTCCTTCATTTCGTTTCGCTCTCTTTGACCCTCCTTCGTCTCGTTTCGCCCTCCTTTACCCTCCTTCGTCTCGTTTCGCTCTCTCTCACCCTCCTTCGTCTCGTTTCGCTGTCTTCCTCCCTCCTTCGTCTCGATTCGCACTCTTTCACCTTACTTCGCCTCGTTTCACTCTCTTTCACTCTCCTTCATCTCGTTTCGCTCTCTTTCACCCTCCTTCCTGTCGTTTCGCTCTCTTTCACCCTCCTTCGTCTCGGTTCACTCTCCTTCACCCTCCTTCGTCTCGTTTCGCTCTCCCTCACCCTCCTTCCTCTCGTTTCGCTCTCTTCCACGCTCCTTTGTCTCGTTTCAGCCTCTTTCACCCTTCTTTGTCTCGTTTCGCTCTCTTTCACCCTCCTTCATTTCGTTTCGCTCTCTTTGACCCTCCGTCGTCTCGTTTCGCCCTCCTTCACCCTCCTTCGTCTCGTTTCGCTCTCTCTCACCCTCCTTCGTCTCGTTTCGCTGTCTTCCTCCCTCCTTCGTCTCGTTTCGCCTTCTTTCACCTTCCTTCGTCTCGTTTCGCTCTCTTTCCCCCTCCTTCGTCTCATTTTGTTCTCTTTCACCCTCCTTCATCTCGTTTCGCTCTCTTTCACCTTCCTTCGCCTCGTTTCGCTCTCTTTCACCCTCCTTTGTCTCGTTTCGATCTCTTTCACCCTCCTTCATCTCGTTTAGCTCTCTTTCACCTTCCTTCGTCTCGTTTCGCTCTCTTTGACCCTCCTTCGCCTTGTTTCGCTCTCTTTCACCCTCCTTCGTCTCTTTTCACTCTCTTTCACCCTCCTTCGTCTCGTTTAGCTCTCTTCCACCCTCCTTCGTCTAGTTTCACTCTTTTTCACCCTCCTTCGTCTCGTTTCGCTCTCTTTCACCCTCCTTCGTCAAATTTCGCTCTCTTTCACACTCCTTCGTCTCGTTTCGCTCTCTTCCACACTCCTTCGTCTGGTTTCGCTCTCTCTCACCCTTCTTCGTCTCATTTCGCTGTCTTCCTCCCTCCTTCGTCTCGTTTCGGCTTGTTTCACACTCCTTCGTATCGTTTCGCTCTGTTTTTCCCCCTCCTTCGTCTCGTTTCGTTCTCTTTCACCCTCCTTCGTCTCGTTTCGCTCTCTTTCACCTTCCTTCGCTTCGTTTCGCACACTTTCACCCTCCTTTGTCTCGTTTCACTCTCTTTCACCCTCCTTCATCTCGATTAGCTCTCTTTCACCCTCCTTCGTCTCGTTTCGCTCTCTTTCACCCTCCTTCGTCGCGTTTCGCTCTCTTCCACCCATCTTCGTCTCGTTTCGTGCTCTTTCACACTCCTTCGGCTCGTTTCGCACTCTTTCACCCTCCTTTGTCTCGTTTCGCTCTCTTTCACTCTCCTTCGTCTCGTTTCGCTCTCTTCCACCCTCCTTCGTCTCGTTTCGCCCTCCTTCACCCTCCTTCGTCTCGTTTCGCTCTCTTTCACCATCCTTCGTCTCGTTTCGCTCTCTTTCACCCTCCTTCGTCTCGTTTCGCTATCTCTCACCCTCCTTCGTCTCGTTTCGCTCTCTTCCACCGTCCTTCGTCTCGTTTCGCTCTCTCTCACCCTCCTTCGTCTCGTTTCGCTGTCTTCCTCCCTCCTTCGTCTCGTTTCGCCTTCCTTCACCCTCCTTCATCTCGTTTTGCCCTCTCTCACCCTTCTTCGTCTCGTTTCGCTCTCTTTCACCCTCCTTCGTCTCCTTTCGCTCTCTTTCACCCTCCTTCGTATCGTTTCGCTCTCTTTCGCCCTCCTTCGTCTCGTTTCACTCTTTTCCACCCTCCTTCGTCTCGTTTCGCTCTCTTTCTCCCTCCTTCGGCTCGTTTCGCTCTCTTTCACCCTCCTTCATCTCGTTTCGCTCTCATTCACCCTCCTTCGGCTCGTTTTGCTCTCTTTCACCCTCCTTCATCTCGTTTCGCTCTCTTTCATCCTCCTTCGTCGCGGTTCGCTCTCTTTCACCTTCCTTCGTCTCGTTTCGCTCTCTTTCACCCTCCTTTGTCTCGATTCGCACTTTCACCTTCCTTCGCCTCGTTTCACTCTCTTTCACCCTCCTTCGTCTCGTTTCGCCCTCTTTCACCCTCCTTCGTCTCGGTTCGCTCTCTTTCACCTTCCTTCGTCTCGTTTCGCTCTCTTTCACCCTCCTTTGTCTAGATTCGCACTCTTTCAACTTCCTTCGCCTCATTTCCCTCTCTTTCACCCTCCTTCATCTCGTTTCGCTCTCTTTCATCCTCCTTCGTCTCGTTTCACTCTCTTTCACCCTCCTTCATCTCGTTTCGCTCTCTTTCACCCTCCTTCTGCTCGTTTAGCTCTCTTTCACCCTCCTTCATCTCGTTTAGCTCTCTTTCACCCTCCTTCGTATCGTTTCGCTCTCTTCCACCCTGCTTCGTCTCGTTTCGCCCTCTTTCACCCTCCTTCATCTCGGTTCGCTCTCTTTCACCTTCCTTCGTCTCGTTTCGCTCTCTTTCACACTCCTTCCTCTCGTTTCGCTCTCTTCCACGCTCCTTTGTCTCGTTTCAGCCTCTTTCACCCTCCTTTGTCTCGTTTCGCTCTCTTTCACCCTCCTTCATTTTGTTTCGCTCTCTTTGACCCTCCTTCGTCTCGTTTCGCCCTCCTTCACCCTCCTTCGTCTCGTTTCGCTCTCTCTCACCCTCCTTCGTCTCGTTTCGCTGTCTTCCTCCCTCCTTCGTCTCGATTTGCACTCTTTCACCTTACTTCGCCTCGTTTCACTCTCTTTCACTCGCCTTCTTCTCGTTTCGCTCTCTTTCACCCTCCTTCCTCTCGTTTCGCTCTCTTTCACCCTCCTTCGTCTCGGTTCACTCTCCTTCACCCTCCTTCGTCTCGTTTCGCTCTCCCTCACCCTCCTTCCTCTCGTTTCGCTCTCTTCCACGCTCCTTTGTCTCGTTTCAGTCTCTTTCACCCTCCTTTGTCTCGTTTCGCTCTCTTTCACCCTCCTTCATTTCGTTTCGCTATCTTTGACCCTCCTTCGTCTCGTTTCGCCCTCCTTCACCCTCCTTCGTCTCGTTTCGCTCTCTCTCACCCTCCTTCGTCTCGTTTCGCTGTCTTCCTCCCTCCTTTTTCTCGTTTCGCCTTCTTTCACCTTCCTTCGTCTCGTTTCGCTCTCTTTCCCCCTCCTTCGTCTCATTTTGTTCTCTTTCACCCTCCTTCATCTCGTTTCGCTCTCTTTCACCTTCCTTCGCCTCGTTTCGCTCTCTTTCACCCTCCTTTGTCTCGTTTCGATCTCTTTCACCCTCCTTCATCTCGTTTAGCTCTCTTTCACCTTCCTTCGTCTCGTTTCGCTCTCTTTCACCCTCCTTCGTCTCGTTTCGCTCTCTTTCACACTCCTTCATCTCGTTTTGCTCTCTTTCACCCTCCTTCGTCTGGTTTAGCTCTCTTTCACCCTCCTTCGTCTCGTTTCACTCTTTTTCACCCTTCTTCGTCTCGTTTCGCTCTCTTTCACCCTCCTTCGTCTCGTTTCGCTCTCTTTCACCCTCCTTCGTCTCGTATCGCTCTCTTCCACCCTCCTTCGTTTCGGTTCGCTCTCTTTCACCTTCCTTCGTCTCGTTTCGCTCTCTTCCACCCTCCTTTATCTCGATTCGCAATCTTTCACCTTCCTTCGTCTCGTTTCACTCTCTTTCACCCTCCTTCGTCTCGTTTCGCTCTCTTTCACCCTCCTTCGTCTCGTTTCACTCTCTTTCACCCTCCTTCCTCTCGTTTCGCTCTCTTCCACCCTCCTTCGTCTCGTTTCAGCCTCTTTCACCCTCCTTTGTCTCGTTTCGCTCTCTTTCACCCTCCTTCATCTCGTTTCGCTCTCTTTGACCCTCCTTCGCCTTGTTTCGCTCTCTTTCACCCTCCTTCGTCTCGTTTCACTCTTTTTCACCCTCCTTCGTCTCGTTTCGCTCTCTTTCACCCTCCTTCGTCTCGTTTCGCTCTCTTTCACCCCCCTTCGTCTCGTATCGCTCTCTTCCACCCTCCTTCGTTTCGGTTCGCTCTCTTTCACCTTCCTTCGTCTCGTTTCGCTCTCTTTCACCCTCCTTTGTCTCGATTCGTACTCTTTCACCTTCCTTCGCCTCGTTTCACTCTCTTTCACCCTCCTTCGTCTCGTTTCGCTCTCTTTCACCCTCCTTCGTCTCGTTTCGCTCTCTTTCACCCTCCTTCGTCTAGTTTCACTCTCTTTCACCCTCCTTCATCTCGGTTCGCTCTCCGTCACCCTCCTTCCTCTCGTTTCGCTCTCTTCCACCCTCCTTCGTCTTGTTTCAGCCTCTTTCACCCTCCTTTGTCTCGTTTCGCTCTCTTTCACCCTCCTTCATCTCGTTTCGCTCTCTTTGACCCTCCTTCACCTCGTTTCACTCTCTTTCACCCTCCTTCATCTCTTTTCACTCTCTTTCACCCTCCTTCGTCTCTTTTCACTCTCTTTCACCCTCCTTCGTCTCGTTTCGCTCTCTTCCACCCTCCTTCGTCTTGTTTCGCCTTCCTTCACCCTCCTTCATCTCGTTTCGCTCTCCGTCACCCTCCTTCTTCTCGTTTCGCTCTCTTCCACCCTCCTTCGTCTCGTTTCAGCCTCTTTCACCCTCCTTTGTCTTGTTTCAGCCTCTTTCACCCTCCTTTGTCTCGTTTCGCTCTCTTTCACCCTCCTTCATCTCGTTTCGCTCTCTTTGACCCTCCTTCGCCTCGTTTCACTCTCTTTCACCCTCCTTCGTCTCTTTTCACTCTCTTTCACCCTCCTTCGTCTCTTTTCACTCTCTTTCACCCTCCTTCGTCTCATTTCGCTCTCTTTCACCCTCCTTCGTCTCATTTCGCTATCTCTCACACTCCTTCGTCTCGTTTCGCTCTCTTCCACCCTCCTTCGTCTGGTTTCGCTCTCTCTCACCCTCCTTCGTCTCGTTTCGCTGCCTTCCTCCCTCCTTCGTCTCGTTTCGGCTTCTTTCACCCTCCTTCGTATCGTTTCGCTCTCTTTCCCCCTCCTTCGTCTCGTTTCGTTCTATTTCACCCTCCTTCGTCTCGTTTCGCTCTCTTTCACCTTCCTTCGCTTCGTTTCGCACTCTTTCACCCTCCTTTGTCTCGTTTCGCCCTCTTTCACCCTCCTTCGTCTCGGTTCGCTCTCTTTCACCTTCCTTCGTCTCGTTTCGCTCTCTTTCACCCTCCATTGTCTAGATTCGCACTCTTTCAACTTCCTTCGTCTCATTTCCCTCTCTTTCACCCTCCTTCATCTCGTTTCGCTCTCTTTCACCCTCCTTCATCTCGTTTCACTCTCTTTCACCCTCCTTCATCTCGTTTCGCTCTCTTTCGCCCTCCTTCTGCTCGTTTTGCTCTCTTTCACCCTCGTTCATCTCGTTTCGCTCTCTTTCACCCTCCTTCGTCTCGTTTTGCTCTCTTCCACCCTCCTTCGTCTCGTTTCGCCCTCTTTCACCCTCCTTTGTCTCGAATCGCACTCTTTCTCCTTCCTTCGCCTCGTTTCACTCTCTTTCACCCTCCTTCATCTCGTTTCGCTCTCTTTCATCCTCCTTCCACTCGTTTCGCTCTCTTTCACCCTCCTTCATCTCGGTTCACTCTCCTTCACCCTCCTTCCTCTCGTTTCGCTCTCCCTCACCCTCCTTCCTCTCGTTTCGCTCTCTTCCACGCTCCTTCGTCTCGTTTCAGCCTATTTCACCCTCCTTTGTCTCGTTTCACTCTCTTTCACCCTCCTTCATTTCGCTTCGCTCTCTTTGACCCTCCTTCGTCTCGTTTCGCCCTCCTTCACCCTCCTTCGTCTCGCTTCGCTCTCTCTCACCCTCCTTCGTCTCCTTTCCCTGTCTTCCTCCCTCCTTCGTCTCGTTTCGCCTTCTTTCACCCTCCTTCGTCTCGTTTCGCTCTCTTTCCCCCTCCTTCGTCTCATATTGTTCTCTTTCACCCTCCTTCGTCTCGTTTCGCTCTCTTTCACCTTCCTTCGCCTCGTTTCGCTCTCTTTCACCCTCCTTTGTCTCGTTTCGATCTCTTTCACCCTCCTTCATCTCGTTAGCTCTCTTTCACCTTCCTTCGTCTCGTTTCGCTCTCTTTCACCCTCCTTCGTCTCGTTTCGCTCTCTTTCACACTCCTTCATCTCGTTTCGCTCTCTTTCACCCTCCTTCGTCTCGTTTAGCTCTCTTTCACCCTCCTTTGTCTCGTTTCACTCTTTTTCACCCTCCTTCGTCTCGTTTCGCTCTCTTTCACCCTCCTTCGTTTCGGTTCGCTCTCTTTCACCTTCCTTCGTCTCGTTTCGCTCTCTTTCACCCTCCTTTATCTCGATTCGCAATCTTTCACCTTCCTTCGTCTCGTTTCACTCTCTTTCACCCTTCTTCGTCTCGTTTCGCTCTCTTTCACCCTCCTTCGTCTCGTTTCGCTCTCTTTCACCCTCCTTCGTCTCGTTTCAGCCTCTTTCACCCTCCTTCGTCTCGTTTCCCCCTCCTTCACCCTCCTTCGTCTCGTTTCGCTCTCTCTCACCCTCCTTCGTCTCGTTTCGCTGTCTTCCTCCCTCCTTCGTCTCGTTTCGCCTTCTTTCACCCTCCTTCGTCTCGTTTCGCTCTCTTTCCCCCTCCTTCATCTCATATTGTTCTCTTTCACCCTCCTTCGTCTCGTTTCGCTCTCTTTCACCTTCCTTAGCCTCGTTTCGCTCTCTTTCACCCTCCTTCGTCTCGTTTCGATCTCTTTCACCCTCCTTCATCTCGTTTAGCTCTCTTTCACCTTCCTTTGTCTCGTTTCGCTCTCTTTCACCCTCCTTCGTCTCGTTTCGCTCTCTTTCACACTCCTTCATCTCGTTTCGCTCTCTTTCACCCTCCTTCGTCTCCTTTAGCTCTCTTTCACCCTCCTTTATCTCGATTCGCAATCTTTCACCTTCCTTCGTCTCGTTTCACTCTCTTTCACCCTTCTTCGTCTCGTTTTGCTCTCTTTCACCCTCCTTCGTCTCGTTTCGCTCTCTTTCACCCTCCTTCGTCTCGTTTCACTCTCTTTCACCCTCCTTCATCTCTTTTCGCTCTCCCTCACCCTCCTTCCTCTCGTTTCGCTCTCTTCCACCCTCCTTCGTCTCGTTTCAGCCTCTTTCACACTCCTTTGTCTCGTTTCGCTCTCTTTCACCCTCCTTCTGCTCGTTTAGCTCTCTTTCACCCTCCTTTATCTCGTTTCGCTCTCTTTCACCCTCCTTCGTCTCGTTTCGCTCTCTTCCACCCTCCTTCGTCTCGTTTCGCCCTCTTTCACCCTCCTTCATCTCGGTTCGCTCTCTTTCACCTTCCTTCGTCTCGTTTCGCTCTCTTTCACCCTCCTTTGTCTCGATTCGCACTCTTTCACCTTCCTTCGCCTCGTTTCACTCTCTTTCACTCTCCTTCATCTCGTTTCGCTCTCTTTCACCCTCCTTCCTCTCGTTTCGCTCTCTTTTACCCTCCTTCGTCTCGGTTCACTCTCCTTCACCCTCCTTCGTCTCGTTTCGCTCTCCCTCACCCTCCTTCATCTCGTTTCGCTCCCTTCCACGCTCCTTCGTCTCGTTTCAGCCTCTTTCACCCTCCTTTGTCTCGTTTCGCTCTCTTTCACCCTCCTTCATTTCGTTTCGCTCTCTTTGACCCTCCTTCGTCTCGTTTCACCCTCCTTCACCCTCCTTCGTCTCGTTTCGCTCTCTCTCACCCTCCTTCGTCTCGTTTCGCTGTCTTCCTCCCTCCTTCGTCTCGTTTCGCCTTCTTTCACCCTCCTTCGTCTCGTTTCGCTCTCTTTCCCCCTCCTTCGTCTCATTTTGTTCTCTTTCACCCTCCTTCATCTCGTTTCGCTCTCTTTCACCTTCCTTCGTCTCGTTTCGCTCTCTTTCACCCTCCTTCGTCTCGTTTCGCTCTCTTTCATCCTCGTTCATCTCGTTTCGCTCTCTTTCACCCTCCTTCGTCTCGTTTAGCTCTCTTTCACCCTACTTCGTCTCGTTTCATTCTTTTTCACCCTCCTTCGTCTCGTTTCGCTCTCTTTCACCCTTCTTCGTCTCGTTTCGCTCTCTTTCACCCTCCTTCGTCTCGTATCGCTCCCTTCCACCCTCCTTCGTTTCGGTTCGCTCTCTTTCACCTTCCTTTGTGTCGTTTCGCTCTCTTTCACCCTCCTTCATCTCGTTTCTCTCTCTTTGACCCTCCTTCGCCTCGTTTCGCTCTCTATCACCCTCCTTCGTCTCTTTTCACTCTCTTTCACCCTCCTTCGTCTCTTTTCACTCTCTTTCACCCTCCTTCGTCTCGTTTCGCTCTCTTCCACCCTCCTTCGTCTCGTTTCACCTTCCTTCACCCTCCTTCATCTCGTTTCGCTCTCTTTCACCCTCCTTCGTCTCATTTCGCTCTCTTTCACACTCCTTAGTCTCGTTTCGCTATCTCTCACACTCCTTCGTCTCGTTTCGCTCTCTTCCACACTCCTTCGTCTGGTTTCGCTCTCTCTCACCCTTCTTCGTCTCGTTTCGCTGTCTTCCTCCCTCCTTCATCTCGTTTCGGCTTCTTCACCCTCCTTCGTATCGTTTCGCTCTCTTTCCCCCTCCTTCGTCTCGTTTCGTTCTCTTTCACCCTCCTTCGTCTCGTTTCGCTCTCTTTCACCTTCCTTCGCTTCGTTTCGCACACTTTCACCCTCCTTTGTCTCGTTTCACTCTCTTTCACCCTCCTTCGTCTCGTTTCGCTCTCTTTCACCCTCCTTCGTCTCGTTTCGCTCTCTTTCACCCTCCTTCGTCTCGTTTAGCTCTCTTTCACCCTCCTTCGTCTCGTTTCACTCTTTTTCACCCTCCTTCGTCTCGTTTCGCTCTGTTTCACCCTCCTTCGTCTCGTTTCGCTCTCTTTCACCCTCCTTCGTCTCGTTTCACTCTTTTTCACCCTCCTTCGTCTCGTTTCGCTCTGTTTCACCCTCCTTCGTCTCGTTTCGCTCTCTTCCACCCTTCTTCGTCTCGTTTCGCGCTCTTTCACCCTCCTTCGGCTCGTTTCGCACTCTTTCACCCTCCTTTGTCTCGTTTCGCTCTCTTTCACTCTCCTTCGTCTCGTTTCGCTCTCTTCCACCCTCCTTCGTCTCGTTTCGCCCTCCTTCACCCTCCTTCGTCTCGTTTCGCTCTCTTTCACCATCCTTCGTCTCGTTTCGCTCTCTTTCACCCTCCTTCGTCTCGTTTCGCTATCTCTCACCCTCCTTCGTCTCGTTTCGCTCTCTTCCACCGTCCTTCGTCTCGTTTCGATCTCTCTCACCCTCCTTCGTCTCGTTTCGCTGTCTTCCTCCCTCCTTCGTCTCGTTTCGCCTTCCTTCACCCTCCTTCATCTCGTTTTGCCCTCTCTCACCCTTCTTCGCCTCATTTCCCTCTCTTTCACCCTCCTTCATCTCGTTTCGCTCTCTTTCACTCTCCTTCGTCTCGTTTCACTCTCTTTCACCCTCCTTCATCTCGTTTCCCTCTCTTTCACCCTCCTTCTGCTCGTTTAGCTCTCTTTCACCCTCCTTCATCTCGTTTCGCTCTCTTTCACCCTCCTTCGTCTCGTTTCGCTCTCTTCCACCCTGCTTCGTCTCGTTTCGCCCTCTTTCACCCTCCTTCATCTCGGTTCGCTCTCTTTCACCTTCCTTCGTCTCGTTTCGCTCTCTTTCACCCTCCTTTGTCTCGATTCGCACTCTTTCACCTTACTTTGCCTCGTTTCACTCTCTTTCACTCTCCTTCATCTCGTTTCGCTCTCTTTCACCCTCCTTCCTCTCGTTTCGCTCTCTTTCACCCTCCTTCGTCTCGGTTCACTCTCCTTCACCCTCCTGCGTTTCGTTTCGCTCTCCCTCACCCTCCTTCCTCTCGTTTTGCTCTCTTCCACGCTCCTTCGTCTCGTTTCAGCCTCTTTCACCCTCCTTTGTCTCATTTCGCTCTCTTTCACCCTCCTTCATTTTGTTTCGCTCTCTTTGACCCTCCTTCGTCTCGTTTCGCCCTCCTTCACCCTCCTTCGTCTCGTTTCGCTCTCTCTCACCCTCCTTCGTCTCGTTTCGCTGTCTTCCTCCCTGCTTCGTCTCGTTTCGCCTTCTTTCACCCTCCTTCGTCTCGTTTCGCTCTCTTTCCCCCTCCTTCGTCTCATTTTGTTCTCTTTCACCCTCCTTCATCTCGTTTCGCTCTCTTTCACCTTCCTTCGCCTCGTTTCGCTCTCTTTCACTCTCCTTTGTCTCGTTTCGATCTCTTTCACCCTCCTTCATCTCGTTTCGCTCTCTTTCACCCTCCTTCCTCTCGTTTCGCTCTCTTTCACCCTCCTTCGTCTCGGTTCACTCTCCTTCACCCTCCTGCGTTTCGTTTCGCTCTCCCTCACTCTCCTTCCTCTCGTTTTGCTCTCTTCCAAGCTCCTTCGTCTCGTTTCAGCCTCTTTCACCCTCCTTTGTCTCATTTCGCTCTCTTTCACCCTCCTTCATTTTGTTTCGCTCTCTTTGACCCTCCTTCGTCTCGTTTCGCCCTCCTTCACCCTCCTTCGTCTCGTTTCGCTCTCTCTCACCCTCCTTCGTCTCGTTTCGCTGTCTTCCTCCCTGCTTCGTCTCGTTTCGCCTTCTTTCACCCTCCTTCGTCTCGTTTCGCTCTCTTTCCCCCTCCTTCGTCTCATTTTGTTCTCTTTCACCCTCCTTCATCTCGTTTCGCTCTCTTTCACCTTCCTTCGCCTCGTTTCGCTCTCTTTCACTCTCCTTTGTCTCGTTTCGATCTCTTTCACCCTCCTTCATCTCGTTTAGCTCTCTTTCACCTTCCTTCGTCTCGTTTCGCTCTCTTTCACCCTCCTTCGTCTCGTTTCGCTCTCTTTCACACTCCTTCATCTCGTTTTGCTCTCTTTCACCCTCCTTCGTCTGGTTTAGCTCTCTTTCACCTTCCTTCGTCTCGTTTCACTCTCTTTCACCCTCCTTCGTCTCGTTTCGCTCTCTTTCACCCTCCTTCGTCTCGTTTCACTCTCTTTCACCCTCCTTCATCTCGTTTCGCTCTCCCTCACCCTCCTTCCTCTCGTTTCGCTCTCTTCCACCCTCCTTCGCCTCGTTTCAGCCTCTTTCACCCTCCTTTGTCTCGTTTCACTCTCTTTCACCCTCCTTCATCTCGTTTCGCTCTCTTTGACCCTCCTTCGCCTTGTTTCGGTCTCTTTCACCCTCCTTCGTCTCTTTTCACTCTCACCCTCCTTCGTCTCGTTTCGCTCTCTTCCACCCTCCTTCGTCTCGTTTCGCCCTCCTTCACCCTTCTTCGTCTCGTTTCGCTCTCTTTCACCCTCCTTCGTCGCGTTTCGCTCTCTTTCACCCTCCTTCATTTCGTTTCGCTCTCTTTGACCCTCCTTCGTCTCGTTTCACCCTCCTTCACCCTCCTTCGTCTCGTTTCGCTCTCTCTCACCCTCCTTCGTCTCGTTTCGCTGTCTTCCTCCCTCCTTCGTCTCGTTTCGCCTTCTTTCACCCTCCTTCGTCTCGTTTCGCTCTCTTTCCCCCTCCTTCGTCTCATTTTGTTCTCTTTCACCCTCCTTCGTCTCGTTTCGCTCTCTTTCAGCTTCCTTCGCCTCGTTTCGCTCTATTTCACCCTCCTTTGTCTCGTTTCGATCTCTTTCACCCTCCTTCATCTCGTTTAGCTCTCTTTCACCTTCCTTCGTCTCGTTTCGCTCTCTTTCACCCTCCTTCGTCTCGTTTCGCTCTCTTTCACACTCCTTCATCTCGTTTCGCTCTCTTTCACCCTCCTTCGTCTCGTTTTGCCTTCCTTCACCCTCCTTCATCTCATTTCGCTCTCTTTCACACTCCTTAGTCTCGTTTCGCTATCTCTCACACTCCTTCGTCTCGTTTCGCTCTCTTCCACACTCCTTCGTCTGGTTTCGCTCTCTCTCACCCTTCTTCGTCTCGTTTCGCTGTCTTCCTCCCTCCTTCATCTCGTTTCGGCTTCTTTCACCCTCCTTCGTATCGTTTCGCTCTCTTTCCCCCTCCTTCGTCTCGTTTCGTTCTCTTTCACCCTCCTTCGTCTCGTTTCGCTCTCTTTCACCTTCCTTCGCTTCGTTTCGCACACTTTCACCCTCCTTTGTCTCGTTTCACTCTCTTTCACCCTCCTTCATCTCGTTTAGCTCTCTTTCACCTTCCTTCGTCTCGTTTCGCTCTCTTTCACCCTCCTTCGTCTCGTTTCGCTCTCTTTCACCCTCCTTCGTCTCGTTTAGCTCTCTTTCACCCTCCTTCGTCTCGTTTCACTCTTTTTCACCCTCCTTCGTCTCGTTTCGCTCTGTTTCACCCTCCTTCGTCTCGTTTCGCTCTCTTCCACCCTTCTTCGTCTCGTTTCACGCTCTTTCACCCTCCTTCGGCTCGTTTCGCACTCTTTCACCCTCCTTTGTCTCGTTTCGCTCTCTTTCACTCTCCTTCGTCTCGTTTCGCTCTCTTCCACCCTCCTTCATCTCGTTTCGCCCTCCTTCACCCTCCTTCGTCTCGTTTCGCTCTCTTTCACCATCCTTCGTCTCGTTTCGCTCTCTTTCACCCTCCTTCGTCTCTTTTCGCTATCTCTCACCCTCCTTCGTCTCGTTTCGCTCTCTTCCACCGTCCTTCGTCTCGTTTTGCTCTCTCTCACCCTCCTTCGTCTCGTTTCTCTGTCTTCCTCCCTCCTTCGTCTCGTTTCGCCTTCCTTCACCCTCCTTCATCTCGTTTTGCCCTCTCTCACCCTTCTTCGTCTCGTTTCGCTCTCTTTCACCCTCCTTCGTCTCCTTTCGCTCTCTTTCACCCTCCTTTGTCTCGTTTCGCTCTCTTTCGCCCTCCTTCGTCTCGTTTCGCTCTTTTCCACCCTCCTTCGTCTCGTTTCGCTCTCTTTCACCCTCCTTTGTCTCGTTTCGCTCTCTTTCGCCCTCCTTCGTCTCGTTTCGCTCTTTTCCACCCTCCTTCGGCTCGTTTCTCTCTCTTTCACCCTCCTTCATCTCGTTTCGCTCTCTTTCACCCTCCTTCGGCTCGTTTTGCTCTCTTTCACCCTCCTTCATCTCGTTTCGCTCTCTTTCATCCTCCTTCGTCGCGGTTCGCTCTCTTTCACCCTCCTTCGTCTCGTTTCGCTCTCTTACACCCTGCTTCGTCTCGTTTCGCCCTCTTTCACCCTCCTTCATCTCGGTTCGCTCTCTTTCACCTTCCTTCGTCTCGTTTCGCTCTCTTTCACCCTCCTTTGTCTCGATTCGCACTCTTTCACCTTACTTCGCCTCGTTTCACTCTCTTTCACTCTCCTTCATCTCGTTTCGCTCTCTTTCACCCTCCTTCCTCTCGTTTCGCTCTCTTTCACCCTCCTTCGTCTCGGTTCACTCTCCTTCACCCTCCTGCGTTTCGTTTCGCTCTCCCTCACCCTCCTTCCTCTCGTTTTGCTCTCTTCCACGCTCCTTCGTCTCGTTTCAGCCTCTTTCACCCTCCTTTGTCTCATTTCGCTCTCTTTCACCCTCCTTCATTTTGTTTCGCTCTCTTTGACCCTCCTTCGTCTCGTTTCGCCCTCCTTCACCCTCCTTCGTCTCGTTTCGCTCTCTCTCACCCTCCTTCGTCTCGTTTCGCTGTCTTCCTCCCTGCTTCGTCTCGTTTCGCCTTCTTTCACCCTCCTTCGTCTCGTTTCGCTCTCTTTCCCCCTCCTTCGTCTCATTTTGTTCTCTTTCACCCTCCTTCATCTCGTTTCGCTCTCTTTCACCTTCCTTCGCCTCGTTTCGCTCTCTTTCACTCTCCTTTGTCTCGTTTCGATCTCTTTCACCCTCCTTCATCTCGTTTCGCTCTCTTTCACCCTCCTTCCTCTCGTTTCGCTCTCTTTCACCCTCCTTCGTCTCGGTTCACTCTCCTTCACCCTCCTGCGTTTCGTTTCGCTCTCCCTCACCCTCCTTCCTCTCGTTTTGCTCTCTTCCACGCTCCTTCGTCTCGTTTCAGCCTCTTTCACCCTCCTTTGTCTCATTTCGCTCTCTTTCACCCTCCTTCATTTTGTTTCGCTCTCTTTGACCCTCCTTCGTCTCGTTTCGCCCTCCTTCACCCTCCTTCGTCTCGTTTCGCTCTCTCTCACCCTCCTTCGTCTCGTTTCGCTGTCTTCCTCCCTGCTTCGTCTCGTTTCGCCTTCTTTCACCCTCCTTCGTCTCGTTTCGCTCTCTTTCCCCCTCCTTCGTCTCATTTTGTTCTCTTTCACCCTCCTTCATCTCGTTTCGCTCTCTTTCACCTTCCTTCGCCTCGTTTCGCTCTCTTTCACTCTCCTTTGTCTCGTTTCGATCTCTTTCACCCTCCTTCATCTCGTTTAGCTCTCTTTCACCTTCCTTCGTCTCGTTTCGCTCTCTTTCACCCTCCTTCGTCTCGTTTCGCTCTCTTTCACACTCCTTCATCTCGTTTTGCTCTCTTTCACCCTCCTTCGTCTGGTTTAGCTCTCTTTCACCCTCCTTCGTCTCGTTTCACTCTTTTTCACCCTTCTTCGTCTCGGTTCGCTCTCTTTCACCCTCCTTCGTCTCGTTTCGCTCTCTTTCACCCTCCTTCGTCTCGTATCGCTCTCTTCCACCCTCCTTCATTTCGGTTCGCTCTCTTTCACCTTCCTTCGTCTCGTTTCGCTCTCTTTCACCCTCCTTTATCTCGATTTGCAATCTTTCACCTTCCTTCGTCTCGTTTCACTCTCTTTCACCCTCCTTCGTCTCGTTTCGCTCTCTTTCACCCTCCTTCGTCTCGTTTCACTCTCTTTCACCCTCCTTCATCTCGTTTCGCTCTCCCTCACCCTCCTTCCTCTCGTTTCTCTCTCTTCCACCCTCCTTCGCCTCGTTTCAGCCTCTTTCACCCTCCTTTGTCTCGTTTCACTCTCTTTCACCCTCCTTCATCTCGTTTCGCTCTCTTTGACCCTCCTTCGCCTTGTTTCGGTCTCTTTCACCCTCCTTCGTCTCTTTTCACTCTCACCCTCCTTCGTCTCGTTTCGCTCTCTTCCACCCTCCTTCGTCTCGTTTCGCCCTCCTTCACCCTTCTTCGTCTCGTTTCGCTCTCTTTCACCCTCCTTCGTCTCGTTTCGCTCTCTTTCACCCTCCTTCATTTCGTTTCGCTCTCTTTGACCCTCCTTCGTCTCGTTTCACCCTCTTTCCCCCTCCTTCGTCTCATTTTGTTCTCTTTCACCCTCCTTCATCTCGTTTCGCTCTCTTTCACCCTCCTTCGGCTCGTTTTGCTCTCTTTCACCCTCCTTCATCTCGTTTCGCTCTCTTTCATCCTCCTTCGTCGCGGTTCGCTCTCTTTCACCTTCCTTCGTCTCGTTTCGCTCTCTTTCACCCTCCTTTGTCTCGATTCGCACTCTTTCACCTTCCTTCGCCTCGTTTCACTCTCTTTCACCCTCCTTCGTCTCGTTTCGCCCTCTTTCACCCTCCTTCGTCTCGGTTCGCTCTCTTTCACCTTCCTTCGTCTCGTTTCGCTCTCTTTCACCCTCCTTTGTATAGATTCACACTCTTTCAACTTCCTTCGCCTCATTTCCCTCTCTTTCACCCTCCTTCATCTCGTTTCGCTCTCTTTCACCCTCCTTCGTCTCGTTTCACTCTCTTTCACCCTCCTTCATCTCGTTTCGCTCGCTTTCACCCTCCTTCTGCTCGTTTAGCTCTCTTTCACCCTCCTTCATCTCGTTTCGCTCTCTTTCACCCTCCTTCGTCTCGTTTCGCTCTCTTCCACCCTGCTTCGTCTCGTTTCGCCCTCTTTCACCCTCCTTCATCTCGGTTCGCTCTCTTTCACCTTCCTTCGTCTCGTTTCGCTCTCTTTCACCCTCCTTTGTCTCGATTCGCACTCTTTCACCTTACTTCGCCTCGTTTCACTCTCTTTCACCCTCCTTCGTCTCTTTTCACTCTCTTTCACCCTCCTTCGTCTCGTTTCGCTCTCTTCCACCCTCCTTCGTCTCGTTTCGCCCTCCTTCACCCTTCTTCGTCTCGTTTCGCTCTCTTTCACCCTCCTTCGTCTCGTTTCGCTCTCTTTCACCCTCCTTCATTTCGTTTCGCTCTCTTTGACCCTCCTTCGTCTCGTTTCACCCTCCTTCACCCTCCTTCGTCTCGTTTCGCTCTCTCTCACCCTCCTTCGTCTCGTTTCGCTCTCTTTCAGCTTCCTTCGCCTCGTTTCGCTCTATTTCACCCTCCTTTGTCTCGTTTCGATCTCTTTCACCCTCCTTCATCTCGTTTAGCTCTCTTTCACCTTCCTTCGTCTCGTTTCGCTCTCTTTCACCCTCCTTCGTCTCGTTTCGCTCTCTTTCACACTCCTTCATCTCGTTTCGCTCTCTTTCACCCTCCTTCGTCTCGTTTAGCTCTCTTTCACCCTCCTTCGTCTCGTTTCACACTTTTTCACACTCCTTCATCTCGTTTTGCTCTCTTTCACCCTCCTTCGTCTGGTTTAGATCTCTTTCACCCTCCTTCGTCTCGTTTCACTCTTTTTCACCCTTCTTCGTCTCGTTTCGCTCTCTTTCACCCTCCTTCGTCTCGTTTCGCTCTCTTTCACCCTCCTTCGTCTCGTATCGCTCTCTTCCACCCTCCTTCGTTTCGGTTCGCTTTCTTTCACCTTCCTTCGTCTCGTTTCGCTCTCTTTCACCCTCCTTTATCTCGATTTGCAATCTTTCACCTTCCTTCGTCTCGTTTCACTCTCTTTCACCCTCCTTCATCTCGTTTCGCTCTCCCTCACACTCCTTCCTCTCGTTTCGCTCTCTTCCACCCTCCTTCGTCTCGTTTCAGCCTCTTTCACCCTCCTTTTTCTCGTTTCACTCTCTTTCACCCTCCTTCATCTCGTTTCGCTCTCTTTGACCCTCCTTCGCCTTGTTTCGGTCTCTTACACCCTCCTTCGTCTCTTTTCACTCTCTTTCACCCTCCTTCGTCTCGTTTCGCTCTCTTCCACCCTCCTTCGTCTCGTTTCGCCCTCCTTCACCCTTCTTCGTCTCGTTTCGCTCTCTTTCACCCTCCTTCGTCTCGTTTCGCTCTCTTTCACCCTCCTTCATTTCGTTTCCCTCTCTTTGACCCTCCTTCGTCTCGTTTCACCCTCCTTCACCCTCCTTCGTCTCGTTTCGCTCTCTCTCACCCTCCTTCGTCTCGTTTCGCTGTCTTCCTCCCTCCTTCGTCTCGTTTCGCCTTCTTTCACCCTCCTTCGTCTCGTTTCGCTCTCTTTCCCCCTCCTTCGTCTCATTTTGTTCGCTTTCACCCTCCTTCGTCTCGTTTCGCTCTCTTTCAGCTTCCTTCGCCTCGTTTCGCTCTATTTCACCCTCCTTTGTCTCGTTTCGATCTCTTTCACCCTCCTTCATCTCGTTTAGCTCTCTTTCACCTTCCTTCGTCTCGTTTCGCTCTCTTTCACCCTCCTTCGTCTCGTTTCGCTCTCTTTCACACTCCTTCATCTCGTTTCGCTCTCTTTCACCCTCCTTCGTCTCGTTTAGCTCTCTTTCACCCTCCTTCGTTTCGTTTCACACTTTTTCACACTCCTTCATCTCGTTTTGCTCTCTTTCACCCTCCTTCGTCTGGTTTAGCTCTCTTTCACCCTCCTTCGTCTCGTTTCACTCTTTTTCACCCTTCTTCGTCTCGTTTCGCTCTCTTTCACCCTCCTTCGTCTCGTTTCGCTCTCTTTCACCCTCCTTCGTCTCGTTTCGCTCTCTTTCACCCTCCTTCGTCTCGTTTCACTCTCTTTCACCCCCCTTCATCTCTTTTCACTCTCACCCTCCTTCGTCTCGTATCGCTCTCTTCCACCCTCCTTCGTTTCGGTTCGCTTTCTTTCACCTTCCTTCGTCTCGTTTCGCTCTCTTTCACCCTCCTTTATCTCGATTCGCAATCTTTCACCTTCCTTCGTCTCGTTTCGCTCTCTTTCACCCTCCTTCGTCTCGTTTCACTCTCTTTCACCCTCCTTCATCTCGTTTCGCTCTCCCTCACCCTCCTTCCTCTCGTTTCGCTCTCTTCCACCCTCCTTCGTCTCGTTTCAGCCTCTTTCACCCTCCTTCGTCTCGTTTCGCTCTCTTCCACCCTCCTTCGTCGCGTTTCACCCTCCTTCACCCTCCTTCGTCTCGTTTCGCTCTCTCTCACCCTCCTTCGTCTCGTTTCGCTGTCTTCCTCCCTCCTTCGTCTCGTTTCGCCTTCTTTCACCCTCCTTCGCCTCGTTTCGCTCACTATCACCCTCCTTCGTCTCGTTTCGCTCTCTTTCACACTCCTTCATCTCGTTTCGCTCTCTTTCACCCTCCTTCGTCTCGTTTAGCTCTCTTTCACCCTCCTTAATCTCGTTTCACACTTTTTCACCCTCCTTCGTCTCGTTTCGCTCTCTTTCACCCTCCTTCGTCTCGTTTCGCTCTCTTTCACCCTCCTTTATCTCGATTTGCAATCTTTCACCTTCCTTCGTCTCGTTTCACTCTCTTTCACCCTCCTTCATCTCGTTTCGCTCTCCCTCACACTCCTTCCTCTCGTTTCGCTCTCTTCCACCCTCCTTCGTCTCGTTTCAGCCTCTTTCACCCTCCTTTTTCTCGTTTCACTCTCTTTCACCCTCCTTCATCTCGTTTCGCTCTCTTTGACCCTCCTTCGCCTTGTTTCGGTCTCTTACACCCTCCTTCGTCTCTTTTCACTCTCTTTCACCCTCCTTCGTCTCGTTTCGCTCTCTTCCACCCTCCTTCGTCTCGTTTCGCCCTCCTTCACCCTTCTTCGTCTCGTTTCGCTCTCTTTCACCCTCCTTCGTCTCGTTTCGCTCTCTTTCACCCTCCTTCATTTCGTTTCCCTCTCTTTGACCCTCCTTCGTCTCGTTTCACCCTCCTTCACCCTCCTTCGTCTCGTTTCGCTCTCTCTCACCCTCCTTCGTCTCGTTTCGCTGTCTTCCTCCCTCCTTCGTCTCGTTTCGCCTTCTTTCACCCTCCTTCGTCTCGTTTCGCTCTCTTTCCCCCTCCTTCGTCTCATTTTGTTCGCTTTCACCCTCCTTCGTCTCGTTTCGCTCTCTTTCAGCTTCCTTCGCCTCGTTTCGCTCTATTTCACCCTCCTTTGTCTCGTTTCGATCTCTTTCACCCTCCTTCATCTCGTTTAGCTCTCTTTCACCTTCCTTCGTCTCGTTTCGCTCTCTTTCACCCTCCTTCGTCTCGTTTCGCTCTCTTTCACACTCCTTCATCTCGTTTCGCTCTCTTTCACCCTCCTTCGTCTCGTTTAGCTCTCTTTCACCCTCCTTCGTTTCGTTTCACACTTTTTCACACTCCTTCATCTCGTTTTGCTCTCTTTCACCCTCCTTCGTCTGGTTTAGCTCTCTTTCACCCTCCTTCGTCTCGTTTCACTCTTTTTCACCCTTCTTCGTCTCGTTTCGCTCTCTTTCACCCTCCTTCGTCTCGTTTCGCTCTCTTTCACCCTCCTTCGTCTCGTTTCGCTCTCTTTCACCCTCCTTCGTCTCGTTTCACTCTCTTTCACCCCCCTTCATCTCTTTTCACTCTCACCCTCCTTCGTCTCGTATCGCTCTCTTCCACCCTCCTTCGTTTCGGTTCGCTTTCTTTCACCTTCCTTCGTCTCGTTTCGCTCTCTTTCACCCTCCTTTATCTCGATTCGCAATCTTTCACCTTCCTTCGTCTCGTTTCGCTCTCTTTCACCCTCCTTCGTCTCGTTTCACTCTCTTTCACCCTCCTTCATCTCGTTTCGCTCTCCCTCACCCTCCTTCCTCTCGTTTCGCTCTCTTCCACCCTCCTTCGTCTCGTTTCAGCCTCTTTCACCCTCCTTCGTCTCGTTTCGCTCTCTTCCACCCTCCTTCGTCGCGTTTCACCCTCCTTCACCCTCCTTCGTCTCGTTTCGCTCTCTCTCACCCTCCTTCGTCTCGTTTCGCTGTCTTCCTCCCTCCTTCGTCTCGTTTCGCCTTCTTTCACCCTCCTTCGCCTCGTTTCGCTCACTATCACCCTCCTTCGTCTCGTTTCGCTCTCTTTCACACTCCTTCATCTCGTTTCGCTCTCTTTCACCCTCCTTCGTCTCGTTTAGCTCTCTTTCACCCTCCTTAATCTCGTTTCACACTTTTTCACCCTCCTTCGTCTCGTTTCGCTCTCTTTCACCCTCCTTCGTCTCGTTTCGCTCTCTTTCACCCTCCTTCGTCTCGTATCGCTCTCTTCCACGCTCCTTCGTTTCGGTTCGCTCTCTTTCACCTTCCTTCGTCTCGTTTCGCTCTCTTTCACCCTCCTTTATCTCGATTCGCAATCTTTCACCTTCCTTCGTCTCGTTTCGCTCTCTTTCACCCTCCTTCGTCTCATTTAGCTCTCTTTCACCCTCCTTCGTCTCGTTTCACACTTTTTCACTCTCCTTCGTCTCGTTTCGCTCTCTTTCACCCTCCTTCGTCTCGATTCGCTCTCTTTCACCCTCCTTCGTCTCGTATCGCTCTCTTCCACGCTCCTTCGTTTCGGTTCGCTCTCTTTCACCCTCCTTCGTCTCGTTTCGCTCTCTTTCACCCTCCTTCGTCTCGTTTCACTCTCTTTCACCCTCCTTCATCTCGTTTCGCTCTCCCTCACCCTCCTTCCTCTCGTTTCGCTCTCTTCCACCCTCCTTCGTCTCGTTTCAGCCTCTTTCACCCTCCTTTGTCTCGTTTCGCTCTCTTTCACCCTCCTTCATCTCGTTTCGCTCTCTTTGACCCTCCTTCGCCTTGTTTCACTCTCTTTCACCCTCCTTCGTCTCTTTTCACTCTCTTTCACGCTCCTTCGTCTCGTTTCGCTCTCTTCCACCCTCCTTCGTCTCGTTTCACTCTTTTCACCCTCCTTCGTCTCGTTTCACTCTCTATCACCCTCCTTCGTCTCGTTTCGCTCTCTTGCCCCCTCCTTCGTCTCATTTTGTTCTCTTTCACCCTCCTTCGTCTCGTTTCGCTCTCTTTCAGCTTCCTTCGCCTCGTTTCGCTCTATTTCACCCTCCTTTGTCTCGTTTCGATCTCTTTCACCCTCCTTCATCTCGTTTAGCTCTCTTTCACCTTCCTTCGTCTCGTTTCGCTCTCTTTCACCCTCCTTCGTCTCGTTTCGCTCTCTTTCACACTCCTTCATCTCGTTTCGCTCTCTTTCACCCTCATTCGTCTCGTTTAGCACTCTTTCACCCTCCTTCGTTTCGTTTCACACTTTTTCACACTCCTTCATCTCGTTTTGCTCTCTTTCACCCTCCTTCGTCTGGTTTAGCTCTCTTTCACCCTCCTTCGTCTCGTTTCACTCTTTTTCACCCTTCTTCGTCTCGTTTCGCTCTCTTTCACCCTACTTCGTCTCGTTTCGCTCTCTTTCACCCTCCTTCGTCTCGTATCGCTCTCTTCCACCCTCCTTCGTTTCGGGTCGCTTTCTTTCACCTTCCTTCGTCTCGTTTCGCTCTCTTTCACCCTCCTTTATCTCGATTCGCAATCTTTCACCTTCCTTCGTCTCGTTTCACTCTCTTTCACCCTCCTTCGTCTCGTTTCGCTCTCTTTCACCCTCCTTCGTCTCGTTTCACTCTCTTTCACCCTCCTTCATCTCGTTTCGCTCTCCCTCACCCTCCTTCCTCTCGTTTCGCTCTCTTCCACCCTCCTTCGTCTCGTTTCAGCCTCTTTCACCCTCCTTGGTCTCGTTTCGCTCTCTTCCACCCTCCTTCGTCGCGTTTCACCCTCCTTCACCCTCCTTCGTCTCGTTTCGCTCTCTCTCACCCTCCTTCGTCTCGTTTCGCTGTCTTCCTCCCTCCTTCGTCTCGTTTCGCCTTCTTTCACCCTCCTTCGCCTCGTTTCGCTCTCTATCACCCTCCTTCGTCTCGTTTCGCTCTCTTTCACACTCCTTCATCTCGTTTCGCTCTCTTTCACCCTCCTTCGTCTCGTTTAGCTCTCTTTCACCCTCCTTCGTCTCGTTTCACACTTTTTCACACTCCTTCGTCTCGTTTCGCTCTCTTTCACCCTCCTTCGTCTCGTTTCGCTCTCTTTCACCCTCCTTCGTCTCGTATCGCTCTCTTCCACGCTCCTTCGTTTCGGTTCGCTCTCTTTCACCTTCCTTCGTCTCGTTTCGCTCTCTTTCACCCTCCTTTATCTCGATTCGCAATCTTTCACCTTCCTTCGTCTCGTTTCGCTCTCTTTCACCCTCCTTCGTCTCATTTAGCTCTCTTTCACCCTCCTTCGTCTCGTTTCACACTTTTTCACCCTCCTTCGTCTCGTTTCGCTCTCTTTCACCCTCCTTCGTCTCGATTCGCTCTCTTTCACCCTCCTTCGTCTCGTATCGCTCTCTTCCACGCTCCTTCGTTTCGGTTCGCTCTCTTTCACCCTCCTTCGTCTCGTTTCGCTCTCTTTCACCCTCCTTCGTCTCGTTTCACTCTCTTTCACCCTCCTTCATCTCGTTTCGCTCTCCCTCACCCTCCTTCCTCTCGTTTCGCTCTCTTCCACCCTCCTTCGTCTCGTTTCAGCCTCTTTCACCCTCCTTTGTCTCGTTTCGCTCTCTTTCACCCTCCTTCATCTCGTTTCGCTCTCTTTGACCCTCCTTCACCTCGTTTCACTCTCTTTCACCCTCCTTCGTCTCTTTTCACTCTCTTTCACTCTCCTTCGTCTCTTTTCACTCTCTTTCTCCCTCCTTCGTCTCGTTTCGCTCTCTTCCACCCTCCTTCGTCTCGTTTCGCCTTCCTTCACCCTCCTTCATCTCGTTTCGCTCTCTTTCTCCCTCCTTCGTCTCATTTCGCTCTCTTTCACACTCCTTCGTCTCGTTTCGCTATCTCTCACACTCCTTCGTCTCGTTTCGCTCTCTTCCATCCTCCTTCGTCTGGTTTCGCTCTCTCTCACCCTCCTTCGTCTCGTTTCGCTGCCTTCCTCCCTCCTTCGTCTCGTTTCGGCTTCTTTCACCCTCCTTCGTATCGTTTCGCTCTCTTTCCCCCTCCTTCGTCTCGTTTCATTCTATTTCACCCTCCTTCGTCTCGTTTCGCTCTCTTTCACCTTCCTTCGCTTCGTTTCGCACTCTTTCACCCTCCTTTGTCTCGTTTCGCCCTCTTTCACCCTCCTTCGTCTCGGTTCGCTCTCTTTCACCTTCCTTCGTCTCGTTTTGCTCTCTTTCACCCTCCTTTGTCTAGATTCGCACTCTTTCAACTTCCTTCGCCTCATTTCCCTCTCTTTCACCCTCCTTCATCTCGTTTCGCTCTCTTTCACCCTCCTTCGTCTCGTTTCACTCTCTTTCACCCTCCTTCATCTCGTTTCGCTCTTTTTCACCCTCCTTCTGCTCGTTTTGCTCTCTTTCACCCTCCTTCATCTCGTTTCGCTCTCTTTCACCCTCCTTCGTCTCGTTTCGCTCTCTTCCACCCTCCTTCGTTTCGTTTCGCCCTCTTTCACCCTCCTTTGTCTCGAATCGCACTCTTTCTCCTTCCTTCGCCTCGTTTCACTCTCTTTCACCCTCCTTCATCTCGTTTTGCTCTCTTTCATCCTCCTTCCTCTCGTTTCGCTCTCTTTCACCCTCCTTCATCTCGGTTCACTCTCCTTCACCCTCCTTCCTCTCGTTTCGCTCTCCCTCACCCTCCTTCCTCTCGTTTCGCTCTCTTCCACGCTCCTTCCTCTCGTTTCAGCCTCTTTCACCCTCCTTTGTCTCGTTTCGCTCTCTTTCACCCTCCTTCATTTCGCTTCGCTCTCTTTGACCCTCCTTCGTCTCGTTTCGCCCTCCTTCACCCTCCTTCGTCTCTTTTCGCTCTCTCTCACCCTCCTTCGTCTCGTTTCCCTGTCTTCCTCCCTCCTTCGTCTCGTTTCGCCTTCTTTCACCCTCATTCGTCTCGTTTCGCTCTCTTTCCCCCTCCTTCGTCTCATATTGTTCTCTTTCACCCTCCTTCGTCTCGTTTCGCTCTCTTTCACCTTCCTTCGCCTCGTTTCGCTCTCTTTCACCCTCCTTTGTCTCGTTTCGATCTCTTTCACCCTCCTTCATCTCGTTTCGCTCTCTTTCACCCTCCTTCGTCTCGTTTAGCTCTCTTTCACCCTCCTTCGTCTCGTTTCACACTTTTACACCCTCCTTCGTCTCGTTTCGCTCTCTTTCACCCTCCTTCGTCTCGTTTCGCTCTCTTTCACCCACCTTCGTCTCGTATCGCTCTCTTCCACGCTCCTTCATTTCGGTTCGCTCTCTTTCACCTTCCTTCGTCTCGTTTCGCTCTCTTTCACCCTCCTTTATCTCGATTCGCAATCTTTCACCTTACTTCGTCTCGTTTCACTCTCTTTCACCCTCCTTCGTCTCGTTTCGCTCTCTTTCACCCTCCTTCGTCTCGTTTCGCTCTCTTTCACCCTCCTTCGTCTCGTTTCACTCTCTTTCACCCTCCTTCATTTCGTTTCGCTCTCCCTCACCCTCCTTCCTCTCGTTTCGCTCTCTTCCACCCTCCTTCGTCTCGTTTCAGCCTCTTTCACCCTCCTTTGTCTCGTTTCGCTCTCTTTCACGCTCCTTCATCTCGTTTCGCTCTCTTTGACCCTCCTTCGCCTTGTTTCGCTCTCTTTCACCCTCCTTCGTCTCTTTTCACTCTCTTTCACCCTCCTTCGTCTCGTTTCGCTCTCTTCCACCCTCCTTCGTCTCGTTTCACTCTTTTTCACCCTCCTTCGTCTCGTTTAGCTCTCTTTCACCCTCCTTCTTCTCGTTTCGCTCTCTTTCACCCCCCTTCGTCTCGTATCGCTCTCTTCCACCCTCCTTCGTTTCGGTTCGCTCTCTTTCACCTTCCTTCGTCTCGTTTCGCTCTCTTTCACCCTCCTTTGTCTCGATTCGTACTCTTTCACCTTCCTTCGCCTCGTTTCACTCTCTTTCGCCCTCCTTCATCTCGTTTCGCTCTCTTTCACCCTCCTTGTCTCGTTTCGCTCTCTTTCACCCTCCTTCGTCTCGTTTCACTCTCTTTCACCCTCCTTCATCTCGTTTCGCTCTCCGTCACCCTCCTTCCTCTCGTTTCGCTCTCTTCCACCCTCCTTCGTCTCGTTTCAGCCTCTTTCACCCTCCTTTGTCTCGTTTCGCTCTCTTTCACCCTCCTTCATCTCGTTTCGCTCTCTTTGACCCTCCTTCGCCTCGTTTCACTCTCTTTCACCCTCCTTCGTCTCTTTTCACTCTCTTTCACCCTCCTTCGTCTCTTTTCACTCTCTTTCTCCCTCCTTCGTCTCGTTTCGCTCTCTTCCACCCTCCTTCGTCTCGTTTCGCCTTCCTTCACCCTCCTTCATCTCGTTTCGCTCTCTTTCTCCCTCCTTCGTCTCATTTCGCTCTCTTTCACCCTCCTTCGTCTCGTTTCGCTATCTCTCACACTCCTTCGTCTCGTTTCGCTCTCTTCCACCCTCCTTCGTCTGGTTTCGCTCTCTCTCACCCTCCTTCGTCTCGTTTCGCTGCCTTCCTCCCTCCTTCGTCTCGTTTCGGCTTCTTTCACCCTCCTTCGTATCGTTTCGCTCTCTTTCCCCCTCCTTCGTCTCGTTTCGTTCTATTTCACCCTCCTTCGTCTCGTTTCGCTCTCTTTCACCTTCCTTCGCTTCGTTTCGCACTCTTTCGCCCTCCTTTGTCTCGTTTCGCCGTCTTTCACCCTCCTTCATCTCGTTTCGCTCTCTTTCACCCTCCTTCGTCTCGTTTCGCTCTCTTTCACCCTCCTTCGTCTCGTATCGCTCTCTTCCACCCTCCTTCGTTTCGGTTCGCTCTCTTTCAACTTCCTTCGTCTCGTTTCGCTCTCTTTCACCCTCCTTTATCTCGATTTGCAATCTTTCACCTTCCTTCGTCTCGTTTCACTCTCTTTCACCCTCCTTCGTCTCGTTTCGCTCTCTTTCACCCTCCTTCGTCTCGTTTCACTCTGTTTCACCCTCCTTCATCTCGTTTCGCTCTCCCTCACCCTCCTTCCTCTCGTTTCGCTCTCTTCCACCCTCCTTCGTCTCGTTTCAGCCTCTTTCACCCTCCTTTGTCTCGTTTCACTCTCTTTCACCCTCCTTCATCTCGTTTCGCTCTCTTTGACCCTCCTTCGCCTTGTTTCGCTCTCTTTCACCCTCCTTCGTCTCTTTTCACTCTCTTTCACCCTCCTTCGTCTCGTTTCGCTCTCTTCCACCCTCCTTCGTCTCGTTTCGCCCTCCTTAACCCTTCTTCGTCTCGTTTCGCTCTCTTTCACCCTCCTTCGTCTCGTTTCGCTCTCTTTCACCCTCCTTCATTTCGTTTCGCTCTCTTTGACCCTCCTTCGTCTCGTTTCACCCTTCTTCACCCTCCTTCGTCTCGTTTCGCTCTCTCTCACCCTCCTTCGTCTCGTTTCGCTGTCTTCCTCCCTCCTTCGTCTCGTTTCGCCTTCTTTCACCCTCCTTCGTCTCGTTTCGCTCTCTTTCCCCCTCCTTCGTCTCATTTTGTTCTCTTTCACCCTCCTTCGTCTCGTTTCGCTCTCTTTCAGCTTCCTTCACCTCGTTTCGCTCTATTTCACCCTCCTTTGTCTCGTTTCGATCTCTTTCACCCTCCTTCATCTCGTTTAGCTCTCTTTCACCTTCCTTCGTCTCGTTTCGCTCTCTTTCACCCTCCTTCGTCTCGTTTCGCTCTCTTTCACACTCCTTCATCTCGTTTCGCTCTCTTTCACCCTCCTTCGTCTCGTTTAGCTCTCTTTCACCCTCCTTCGTCTCGTTTCACACTTTTTCACACTCCTTCATCTCGTTTTGCTCTCTTTCACCCTCCTTCGTCTGGTTTAGCTCTCTTTCACCCTCCTTCGTCTCGTTTCGCTCTCTTTCACCCTCCTTCGTCTCGTATCGCTCTCTTCCACCCTCCTTCGTTTCGGTTCGCTCTCTTTCACCTTCCTTCGTCTCGTTTCGCTCTCTTTCACCCTCCTTTATCTCGATTCGCAATCTTTCACCTTCCTTCGTCTCGTTTCACTCTCTTTCACCCTCCTTCGTCTCGTTTCGGTCTCTTTTACCCTCCTTCGTCTCGTTTCACTCTCTTTCACCCTCCTTCATCTCGTTTCGCTCTCCCTCACCCTCCTTCCTCTCGTTTCGCTCTCTTCCACCCTCCTTCGTCTCGTTTCAGACTCTTTCACCCTCCTTTGTCTCGTTTCACTCTCTTTCACCCTCCTTCATCTCGTTTCGCTCTCTTTGACCCTCCTTCGCCTTGTTTCGCTCTCTTTCACCCTCCTTCGTCTCTTTTCACTCTCTTTCACCCTCCTTCGTCTCGTCTCGCTCTCTTCCACCCTCCTTCGTCACGTTTCGCCCTCCTTCACCCTTCTTCGTCTCGTTTCGCTCTCTTTCACCCTCCTTCGTCTCGTTTCGCTCTCTTTCACCCTCCTTCATTTCGTTTCGCTCTCTTTGACCCTCCTTCGTCTCGTTTCACCCTCCTTCACCCTCCTTCGTCTCGTTTCGCTCTCTTTCACCCTCCTTCGTCTCGTTTCGCTCTCTTTCACCCTCCTTCATTTCGTTTCGCTCTCTTTGACCCTCCTTCATCTCGTTTCACCCTCCTTCACCCTCCTTCGTCTCGTTTCGCTCTCTCTCTACCTCCTTCGTCTCGTTTCGCTGTCTTCCTCCCTCCTTCGTCTCGTTTCGCCTTCTTTCACCCTCCTTCGTCTCGTTTCGCTCTCTTTCCCCCTCCTTCGTCTCATTTTGTTCTCTTTCACCCTCCTTCGTCTCGTTTCGCTCTCTTTCAGCTTCCTTCACCTCGTTTCGCTCTATTTCACCCTCCTTTGTCTCGTTTCGATCTCTTTCACCCTCCTTCATCTCGTTTAGCTCTCTTTCACCTTCCTTCGTCTCGTTTCGCTCTCTTTCACCCTCCTTCGTCTCGTTTCGCTCTCTTTCACACTCCTTCATCTCGTTTCGCTCTCTTTCACCCTCCTTCGTCTCGTTTAGCTCTCTTTCACCCTCCTTCGTCTCGTTTCACACTTTTTCACACTCCTTCATCTCGTTTTGCTCTCTTTCACCCTCCTTCGTCTGGTTTAGCTCTCTTTCACCCTCCTTCGTCTCGTTTCGCTCTCTTTCACCCTCCTTCGTCTCGTATCGCTCTCTTCCACCCTCCTTCATTTCGGTTCGCTCTCTTTCACCGTCCTTCGTCTCGTTTCGCTCTCTTTCACCCTCCTTTATCTCGATTCGCAATCTTTCACCTTCCTTCGTCTCGTTTCACTCTCTTTCACCCTCCTTCGTCTCGTTTCGGTCTCTTTTACCCTCCTTCGTCTCGTTTCACTCTCTTTCACCCTCCTTCATCTCGTTTCGCTCTCCCTCACCCTCCTTCCTCTCGTTTCGCTCTCTTCCACCCTCCTTCGTCTCGTTTCAGACTCTTTCACCCTCCTTTGTCTCGTTTCACTCTCTTTCACCCTCCTTCATCTCGTTTCGCTCTCTTTGACCCTCCTTCGCCTTGTTTCGCTCTCTTTCACCCTCCTTCGTCTCTTTTCACTCTCTTTCACCCTCCTTCGTCTCGTCTCGCTCTCTTCCACCCTCCCTCGTCACGTTTCGCCCTCCTTCACCCTTCTTCTTCTCGTTTCGCTCTCTTTCACCCTCCTTCGTCTCGTTTCGCTCTCTTTCACCCTCCTTCATTTCGTTTCGCTCTCTTTGACCCTCCTTCGTCTCGATTCACCCTCCTTCACCCTCCTTCGTCTCGTTTCGCTCTCTCTCACCCTCCTTCGTCTCGTTTCGCTGTCTTCCTCCCTCCTTCATCTCGTTTCGCCTTCTTTCACTCTCCTTCGTCTCGTTTCGCTCTCTTTCCCCCTCCTTCGTCTCATTTTGTTCTCTTTCACCCTCCTTCGTCTCGTTTCGCTCTCTTTCAGCTTCCTTCGCCTCGTTTCGCTCTCTTTCACCCTCCTTTGTCTCGTTTTGATCTCTTTCACCCTCCTTCATCTCGTTTAGCTCTCTTTCACCTTCCTTCGTCTCGTTTCGCTCTCTTTCACCCTCCTTCGTCTCGTTTCGCTCTCTTTCACACTCCTTCATCTCGTTTCGCTCTCTTTCACCCTCCTTCGTCTCGTTTAGCTCTCTTTCACCCTCCTTCGTCTCGTTTCACACTTTTTCACCCTCCTTCGTCTCGTTTCGCTCTCTTTCACCCTCCTTCGTCTCGTTTTGCTCTCTTTCACCCTCCTTCGTCTCGTATCGCTCTCTTCCACGCTCCTTCGTTTCGGTTCGCTCTCTTTCACCTTCCTTCGTCTCGTTTCGCTCTCTTTCACCCTCCTTTATCTCGATTCGCAATCTTTCACCTTCCTTCGTCTCGTTTCACTCTCTTTCACCCTCCTTCTTCTCGTTTCGCTCTCTTTCACCCTCCTTCGTCTCGTTTCGCTCTCTTTCACCCCCCTTCGTCTTGTTTCACTCTCTTTCACCCTCCTTCATCTCGTTTCGCTCTCCCTCACCCTCCTTCCTCTCGTTTCGCTCTCTTCCACCCTCCTTCGTCTCTTTTCACTCTCTTTCACCCTCCTTCGTCTCGTTTCGCTCTCTTCCACCCTCCTTCGTCTCGTTTCGCCCTCCTTCACCATTCTTCGTCTTGTTTCGCTCTCTTTCACCCTCCTTCGTCTCGTTTCGCTCTCTTTCACCCTCCTTCATTTTGTTTCGCTCTCTTTGACCCTCCTTCGTCTCGTTTCACCCTCCTTCACCCTCCTTCGTCTCGTTTCGCTCTCTCTCACCCTCCTTCGTCTCGTTTCGCTGTCTTCCTCCCTCCTTCGTCTCGTTTCGCCTTCTTTCACCCTCCTTCGTCTCGTTTCGCTCTCTTTCCCCCTCCTTCGTCTCATTTTGTTCTCTTTCACCCTCCTTCGTCTCGTTTCGCTCTCTTTCAGCTTCCTTCGCCTCGTTTCGCTCTCTTTCACCCTCCTTTGTCTCGTTTCGATCTCTTTCACCCTCCTTCATCTCGTTTAGCTCTCTTTCACCGTCCTTTGTCTCGTTTCGCTCTCTTTCACCCTCCTTCGTCTCGTTTCGCTCTCTTTCACACTCCTTCATCTCATTTCGCTCTCTTTCATCCTCCTTCGTCTCGTTTAGCTCTCTTTCACCCTCCTTCGTCTCGTTTCACACTTTTTCACCCTCCTTCGTCTCGTTTCGCTCTCTTTCACCCTCCTTCGTCTCGTTTCGCTCTCTTTCACCCTCCTTCGTCTCGTATCGCTCTCTTCCACGCTCCTTCGTTTCGGTTCGCTCTCTTTCACCTTCCTTCGTCTCGTTTCGCTCTCTTTCACCCTCCTTTATCTCGATTCGCAATCTTTCACCTTCCTTCGTCTCGTTTCACTCTCTTTCACCCTCCTTCGTCTCGTTTCGCTCTCTTTCACCCTCCTTTGTCTCGTTTCGCTCTCTTTCACCCTCCTTCGTCTCGTTTCACTCTCTTTCACCCTCCTTCATCTCGTTTCGCTCTCCCTCACCCTCCTTCCTCTCGTTTCGCTCTCTTCCACCCTCCTTCGTCTCGTTTCAGCCTCTTTCACCCTCCTTTGTCTCGTTTCGCTCTCTTTCACCCTCCTTCATCTCGTTTCGCTCTCTTTCACCCTCCTTCGCCTTATTTCGCTCTCTTTCACCCTCCTTCGTCTCTTTTCACTCTATTTCACCCTCCTTCATCTCGTTTCGCTCTCTTCCACCCTCCTTCGTCTCGTTTCACTCTTTTTCACCCTCCTTCGTCTCGTTTCGCTCTCTTTCACCCTCCTTCGTCTCGTTTCGCTCTCTTTCACCCCCCTTCATCTCGTATCGCTCTCTTCCACCCTCCTTCGTTTCGGTTCGCTCTCTTTCACCTTCCTTCGTCTCGTTTCGCTCTCTTTCACCCTCCTTTGTCTCGATTCGTACTCTTTCACCTTCCTTCGCCTCGTTTCACTCTCTTTCACCCTCCTTCGTCTCGTTTCGCTCTCTTTCACCCTCCTTCGTCTCGTTTCGCTCTCTTTCACCCTCCTTCGTCTCGTTTCAATCTCTTTCACCCTCCTTCATCTCGTTTCGCTCTCCGTCACCCTCCTTCCTCTCGTTTCGCTCTCTTCCACCCTCCTTCGTCTCGTTTCAGCCTCTTTCACCCTCCTTTGTCTCGTTTCGCTCTCTTTCACCCTCCTTCATCTCGTTTCGCTCTCTTTGACCCTCCTTCGCCTCGTTTCACTCTCTTTCACCCTCCTTCGTCTCTTTTCACTCTCTTTCACCCTCCTTCGTCTCTTTTCACTCTCTTTCTCCCTCCTTCGTCTCGTTTCGCTCTCTTCCACCCTCCTTCGTCTCGTTTCGCCTTCCTTCACCCTCCTTCATCTCGTTTTGCTCTCTTTCTCCCTCCTTCGTCTCATTTCGCTCTCTTTCACCCTCCTTCGTCTCGTTTCGCTATCTCTCACACTCCTTCGTCTCGTTTCGCTCTCTTCCACCCTCCTTCGTCTGGTTTCGCTCTCTCTCACCCTCCTTCGTCTCGTTTCGCTGCCTTCCTCCCTCCTTCGTCTCGTTTCGGCTTCTTTCACCCTCCTTCGTATCGTTTCGCACTCTTTCACCCTCCTTTGTCTCGTTTCGCCCTCTTTCACCCTCCTTCGTCTCGGTTCGCTCTCTTTCACCTTCCTTCGTCTCGTTTCGCTCTCTTTCACCCTCCTTTGTCTAGATTCGCACTCTTTCAACTTCCTTCGCCTCATTTCCCTCTCTTTCACCCTCCTTCATCTCGTTTCGCTCTCTTTCACCCTCCTTCGTCTCGTTTCACTCTCTTTCACCCTCCTTCATCTCGTTTCGCTCTCTTTCACCCTCCTTCTGCTCGTTTTGCTCTCTTTCACCCTCCTTCATCTCGTTTCGCTCTCTTTCACCCTCCTTCGTCTCGTTTCGCTCTCTTCCACCCTCCTTCGTCTCGTTTCGCCCTCTTTCACCCTCCTTTGTCTCGAATCGCACTCTTTCTCCTTCCTTCGCCTCGTTTCACTCTCTTTCACCCTCCTTCATCTCGTTTCGCTCTCTTTCATCCTCCTTCCTCTCGTTTCGCTCTCTTTCACCCTCCTTCATCTCGGTTCACTCTCCTTCACCCTCCTTCCTCTCGTTTCGCTCTCCCTCACCCTCCTTCCTCTCGTTTCGCTCTCTTCCACGCTCCTTCGTCTCGTTTCGCTCTCTTTCACCCTCCTTCGTCTCGTTTCGCTCTCTTTCACCCTCCTTCGTCTCGTTTCGCTCTCTTTCACCCTCCTTCGTCTCGTTTCGCTCTCTTTCACCCTCCTTCGTCTCGTTTCACTCTCTTTCACCCTCCTTCATCTCGTTTCGCTCTCCGTCACCCTCCTTCCTCTCGTTTCGCTCTCTCCCACCCTCCTTCGTCTCGTTTCAGCCTCTTTCACCCTCCTTTGTCTCGTTTCGCTCTCTTTCACCCTCCTTCATCTCGTTTCGCTCTCTTTGACCCTCCTTCGCCTCGTTTCACTCTCTTTCACCCTCCTTCGTCTCTTTTCACTCTCTTTCACCCTCCTTCGTCTCTTTTCACTCTCTTTCTCCCTCCTTCGTCTCGTTTCGCTCTCTTCCACCCTCCTTCGTCTCGTTTCGCCTTCCTTCACCCTCCTTCATCTCGTTTCGCTCTCTTTCTCCCTCCTTCGTTTCATTTCGCTCTCTTTCACCCTCCTTCGTCTCGTTTCGCTATCTCTCACACTCCTTCGTCTCGTTTCGCTCTCTTCCACCCTCCTTCGTCTCGTTTCGCTCTCTCTCACCCTCCTTCGTCTCGTTTCGCTGCCTTCCTCCCTCCTTCGTCTCGTTTCGGCTTCTTTCACCCTCCTTCGTATCGTTTCGCTCTCTTTCCCCCTCCTTCGTCTCGTTTCGTTCTATTTCACCCTCCTTCGTCTCGTTTCGCTCTCTTTCACCTTCCTTCGCTTTGTTTCGCACTCTTTCGCCCTCCTTTGTCTCGTTTCGCCGTCTTTCACCCTCCTTCATCTCGTTTCGCTCTCTTTCACCCTCCTTCGTCTCGTTTCGCTCTCTTTCACCCTCCTTCGTCTCGTATCGCTCTCTTCCACCCTCCTTCGTTTCGGTTCGCTCTCTTTCACCTTCCTTCGTCTCGTTTCGCTCTCTTTCACCCTCCTTTAACTCGATTTGCAATCTTTCACCTTCCTTCGTCTCGTTTCACCCTCTTTCACCCTCCTTCGTCTCGTTTCGCTCTCTTTCACCCTTCTTCGTCTCGTTTCACTCTCTTTCACCCTCCTTCATCTCGTTTCGCTCTCCCTCACCCTCCTTCCTCTCGTTTCGCTCTCTTCCACCTTCCTTCGTCTCGTTTCAGCCTCTTTCACCCTCCTTTGTCTCGTTTCACTCTCTTTCACCCTCCTTCATCTCGTTTCGCTCTCTTTGACCCTCCTTCGCCTTGTTTCGCTCTCTTCCACCCTCCTTTGTCTCGTTTCGCCCTCCTTCACCCTTCTTCGTCTCGTTTCGCTCTCTTTCACCTTCCTTCGTCTCGTTTCGCTCTCTTTCACCCTCCTTTATCTCGATTCGCAATCTTTCACCTTCCTTCGTCTCGTTTCACTCTCTTTCACCCTCCTTCTTCTCGTTTCGCTCTCTTTCACCCTCCTTCGTCTCGTTTCGCTCTCTTTCACCCTCCTTCGTCTCGTTTCACTCTCTTTCACCCTCCTTCATCTCGTTTCGCTCTCCCTCACCCTCCTTCCTCTCGTTTCGCTCTCTTCCACCCTCCTTCGTCTCGTTTCAGCCTCTTTCACCCTCCTTCATCTCGTTTCGCTCTCTTTGACCCTCCTTCGCCTTGTTTCGCTCTCTTTCACCCTCCTTCGTCTCTTTTCACTCTCTTTCACCCTCCTTCGTCTCGTTTCGCTCTCTTCCACCCTCCTTCGTCTCGTTTCGACCTCCTTCACCCTTCTTCGTCTTGTTTCGCTCTCTTTCACCCTCCTTCGTCTCGTTTCGCTCTCTTTCACCCTCCTTCATTTCGTTTCGCTCTCTTTGACCCTCCTTCGTCTCGTTTCACCCTCCTTCACCCTTCTTCGTCTTGTTTCGCTCTCTTTCACCCTCCTTCGTCTCGTTTCGCTCTCTTTCACCCTCCTTCGTCTCGTTTCGCTCTCTTTCACACTCCTTCATCTCATTTCGCTCTCTTTCACCCTCCTTCGTCTCGTTTAGCTCTCTTTCACCCTCCTACGTCTCGTTTCACACTTTTTCACCCTCCTTCGTCTCGTTTCGCTCTCTTTCACCCTCCTTCGTCTCGTTTCGCTCTCTTTCACCCTCCTTCGTCTCGTATCGCTCTCTTCCACGCTCCTTCGTTTCGGTTCGCTCTCTTTCACCTTCCTTCGTCTCGTTTCGCTCTCTTTCACCCTCCTTTATCTCGATTCGCAATCTTTCACCTTCCTTCGTCTCGTTTCACTCTCTTTCACCCTCCTTCGTCTCGTTTCGCTCTCTTTCACCCTCCTTCGTCTCGTTTCGCTCTCTTTCACCCTCCTTCGTCTCGTTTCACTCTCTTTCACCCTCCTTCATCTCGTTTCGCTCTCCCTCACCCTCCTTCCTCTCGTTTCGCTCTCTTCCACCCTCCTTCGTCTCGTTTCAGCCTCTTTCACCCTCCTTTGTCTCGTTTCGCTCTCTTTCACCCTCCTTCATCTCGTTTCGCTCTCTTTGACCCTCCTTCGCCTTATTTCGCTCTCTTTCACCCTCCTTCGTCTCTTTTCACTCTATTTCACCCTCCTTCATCTCGTTTCGCTCTCTTCCACCCTCCTTCGTCTCGTTTCACTCTTTTTCACCCTCCTTCGTCTCGTTTCGCTCTCTTTCACCCTCCTTCGTCTCGTTTCGCTCTCTTTCACCCCCCTTCATCTCGTATCGCTCTCTTCCACCCTCCTTCGTTTCGGTTCGCTCTCTTTCACCTTCCTTCGTCTCGTTTCGCTCTCTTTCACCCTCCTTTGTCTCGATTCGTACTCTTTCACCTTCCTTCGCCTCGTTTCACTCTCTTTCACCCTCCTTCGTCTCGTTTCGCTCTCTTTCACCCTCCTTCGTCTCGTTTCGCTCTCTTTCACCCTCCTTCGTCTCGTTTCAATCTCTTTCACCCTCCTTCATCTCGTTTCGCTCTCCGTCACCCTCCTTCCTCTCGTTTCGCTCTCTTCCACCCTCCTTCGTCTCGTTTCAGCCTCTTTCACCCTCCTTTGTCTCGTTTCGCTCTCTTTCACCCTCCTTCATCTCATTTCGCTCTCTTTGACCCTCCTTCGCCTCGTTTCACTCTCTTTCACCCTCCTTCGTCTCTTTTCACTCTCTTTCACCCTCCTTCGTCTCTTTTCACTCTCTTTCTCCCTCCTTCGTCTCGTTTCGCTCTCTTCCACCCTCCTTCGTCTCGTTTCGCCTTCCTTCACCCTCCTTCATCTCGTTTTGCTCTCTTTCTCCCTCCTTCGTCTCATTTCGCTCTCTTTCACCTTCCTTCGCTTTGTTTCGCACTCTTTCGCCCTCCTTTGTCTCGTTTCGCCGTCTTTCACCCTCCTTCATCTCGTTTCGCTCTCTTTCACCCTCCTTCGTCTCGTTTCGCTCTCTTTCACCCTCCTTCGTCTCGTATCGCTCTCTTCCACCCTCCTTCGTTTCGGTTCGCTCTCTTTCACCTTCCTTCGTCTCGTTTCGCTCTCTTTCACCCTCCTTTAACTCGATTTGCAATCTTTCACCTTCCTTCGTCTCGTTTCACTCTCTTTCACCCTCCTTCGTCTCGTTTCGCTCTCTTTCACCCTCCTTCGTCTCGTTTCACTCTCTTTCACCCTCCTTCATCTCGTTTCGCTATCCCTCACCCTCCTTCCTCTCGTTTCGCTCTCTTCCACCCTCCTTCGTCTCGTTTCAGCCTCTTTCACCCTCCTTTGTCTCGTTTCACTCTCTTTCACCCTCCTTCATCTCGTTTCGCTCTCTTTGACCCTCCTTCGCCTTGTTTCGCTCTCTTTCACCCTCCTTCGTCTCTTTTCACTCTCTTTCACCCTCCTTCGTCTCGTTTCGCTCTCTTCCACCCTCCTTCGTCTCGTTTCGCCCTCCTTCACCCTTCTTCGTCTCGTTTCGCTCTCTTTCACCTTCCTTCGTCTCGTTTCGCTCTCTTTCACCCTCCTTTATCTCGATTCGCAATCTTTCACCTTCCTTCGTCTCGTTTCACTCTCTTTCACCCTCCTTCTTCTCGTTTCGCTCTCTTTCACCCTCCTTCGTCTCGTTTCGCTCTCTTTCACCCTCCTTCGTCTCGTTTCACTCTCTTTCACCCTCCTTCATCTCGTTTCGCTCTCCCTCACCCTCCTTCCTCTCGTTTCGCTCTCTTCCACCCTCCTTCGTCTCGTTTCAGCCTCTTTCACGCTCCTTCATCTCGTTTCGCTCTCTTTGACCCTCCTTCGCCTTGTTTCGCTCTCTTTCACCCTCCTTCGTCTCTTTTCACTCTCTTTCACCCTCCTTCGTCTCGTTTCGCTCTCTTCCACCCTCCTTCGTCTCGTTTCGCCCTCCTTCACCCTTCTTCGTCTTGTTTCGCTCTCTTTCACCCTCCTTCGTCTCGTTTCGCTCTCTTTCACCCTCCTTCATTTCGTTTCGCTCTCTTTGACCCTCCTTCGTCTCGTTTCACCCTCCTTCACCCTTCTTCGTCTTGTTTCGCTCTCTTTCACCCTCCTTCGTCTCGTTTCGCTCTCTTTCACCCTCCTTCGTCTCGTTTCGCTCTCTTTCACACTCCTTCATCTCATTTCGCTCTCTTTCACCCTCCTTCGTCTCGTTTAGCTCTCTTTCACCCTCCTTCGTCTCGTTTCACACTTTTTCACCCTCCTTCGTCTCGTTTCGCTCTCTTTCACCCTCCTTCGTCTCGTTTCGCTCTCTTTCACCCTCCTTCGTCTCGTATCGCTCTCTTCCACGCTCCTTCGTTTCAGTTCGCTCTCTTTCACCTTCCTTCGTCTCGTTTCGCTGCCTTCCTCCCTCCTTCGTCTCGTTTCGGCTTCTTTCACCCTCCTTCGTATCGTTTCGCTCTCTTTCCCCCTCCTTCGTCTCGTTTCGTTCTATTTCACCCTCCTTCGTCTCGTTTCGCTCTCTTTCACCTTCCTTCGCTTCGTTTCGCACTCTTTCACCCTCCTTTGTCTCGTTTCGCCCTCTTTCACCCTCCTTCGTCTCGGTTCGCTCTCTTTCACCTTCCTTCGTCTCGTTTCGCTCTCTTTCACCCTCCTTTGTCTAGATTCGCACTCTTTCAACTTCCTTCGCCTCATTTCCCTCTCTTTCACCCTCCTTCATCTCGTTTCGCTCTCTTTCACCCTCCTTCGTCTCGTTTCACTCTCTTTCACCCTCCTTCATCTCGTTTCGCTCTCTTTCACCCTCCTTCTGCTCGTTTTGCTCTCTTTCACCCTCCTTCATCTCGTTTCGCTCTCTTTCACCCTCCTTCGTCTCGTTTCGCTCTCTTCCACCCTCCTTCGTCTCGTTTCGCCCTCTTTCACCCTCCTTTGTCTCGAATCGCACTCTTTCTCCTTCCTTCGCCTCGTTTCACTCTCTTTCACCCTGCTTCATCTCGTTTCGCTCTCTTTCATCCTCCTTCCTCTCGTTTCGCTCTCTTTCACCCTCCTTCATCTCGGTTCACTCTCCTTCACCCTCCTTCCTCTCGTTTCGCTCTCCCTCACCCTCCTTCCTCTCGTTTCGCTCTCTTCCACGCTCCTTCGTCTCGTTTCGCTCTCTTTCACCCTCCTTCGTCTCGTTTCGCTCTCTTTCACCCTCCTTCGTCTCGTTTCGCTCTCTTTCACCCTCCTTCGTCTCGATTCGCTCTCTTTCACCCTCCTTCGTCTCGTTTCACTCTCTTTCACCCTCCTTCATCTCGTTTCGCTCTCCGTCACCCTCCTTCCTCTCGTTTCGCTCTCTTCCACCCTCCTTCGTCTCGTTTCAGCCTCTTTCACCCTCCTTTGTCTCGTTTCGCTCTCTTTCACCCTCCTTCATCTCGTTTCGCTCTCTTTGACCCTCCTTCGCCTCGTTTCACTCTCTTTCACCCTCCTTCGTCTCTTTTCACTCTCTTTCACCCTCCTTCGTCTCTTTTCACTCTCTTTCTCCCTCCTTCGTCTCGTTTCGCTCTCTTCCACCCTCCTTCGTCTCGTTTCGCCTTCCTTCACCCTCCTTCATCTCGTTTCGCTCTCTTTCTCCCTCCTTCGTCTCATTTCGCTCTCTTTCACCCTCCTTCGTCTCGTTTCGCTATCTCTCACACTCCTTCGTCTCGTTTCGCTCTCTTCCACCCTCCTTCGTCTCGTTTCGCTCTCTCTCACCCTCCTTCGTCTCGTTTCGCTGCCTTCCTCCCTCCTTCGTCTCGTTTCGGCTTCTTTCACCCTCCTTCGTATCGTTTCGCTCTCTTTCCCCCTACTTCGTCTCGTTTCGTTCTATTTCACCCTCCTTCGTCTCGTTTCGCTCTCTTTCACCTTCCTTCGCTTTGTTTCGCACTCCTTCGCCCTCCTTTGTCTCGTTTCGCCGTCTTTCACCCTCCTTCATCTCGTTTCGCTCTCTTTCACCCTCCTTCGTCTCGTTTCGCTCTCTTTCACCCTCCTTCGTCTCGTATCGCTCTCTTCCACCCTCCTTCGTTTCGGTTCGCTCTCTTTCACCTTCCTTCGTCTCGTTTCGCTCTCTTTCACCCTCCTTTATCTCGATTTGCAATCTTTCACCTTCCTTCGTCTCGTTTCACTCTCTTTCACCCTCCTTCGTCTCGTTTCGCTCTCTTTCACCCTCCTTCGTCTCGTTTCACTCTCTTTCACCCTCCTTCATCTCGTTTCGCTCTCCCTCACCCTCCTTCCACTCGTTTCGCTCTCTTCCACCCTCCTTCGTCTCGTTTCAGCCTCTTTCACCCTCCTTTGTCTCGTTTCACTCTCTTTCACCCTCCTTCATCTCGTTTCGCTCTCTTTGACCCTCCTTCGCCTTGTTTCGCTCTCTTTCACCCTCCTTCGTCTCTTTTCACTCTCTTTCACCCTCCTTCGTCTCGTTTCGCTCTCTTCCACCCTCCTTCGTCTCGTTTCGCCCTCCTTCACCCTTCTTCGTCTCGTTTCGCTCTCTTTCACCCTCCTTCGTCTCGTTTCGCTCTCTTTCACCCTCCTTCATTTCGTTTCGCTCTCTTTGACCCTCCTTCGTCTCGTTTCACCCTCCTTCACCCTCCTTCGTCTCGTTTCGCTCTCTCTCACCCTCCTTCGTCTCGTTTCGCTGTCTTCCTCCCTCCTTCGTCTCGTTTCGCCTTCTTTCACCCTCCTTCGTCTCGTTTCGCTCTCTTTCCCCTCCTTCGTCTCATTTTGTTCTCTTTCACCCTCCTTCGTCTCGTTTCGCTCTCTTTCAGCTTCCTTCGCCTCGTTTCGCTCTATTTCACCCTCCTTTGTCTCGTTTCGATCTCTTTCACCCTCCTTCATCTCGTTTAGCTCTCTTTCACCTTCCTTCGTCTCGTTTCGCTCTCTTTCACCCTCCCTCGTCACGTTTCGCTCTCTTTCACACTCCTTCATCTCGTTTCGCTCTCTTTCACCCTCCTTCGTCTCGTTTAGCTCTCTTTCACCCTCCTTCGTCTCGTTTCACACTTTTTCACACTCCTTCATCTCGTTTTGCTCTCTTTCACCCTCCTTCGTCTGGTTTAGCTCTCTTTCACCCTCCTTCGTCTCGTTTCACTCTTTTTCACCCTTCTTCGTCTCGTTTCGCTCTCTTTCACCCTCCTTCGTCTCGTTTCGCTCTCTTTCACCCTCCTTCGTCTCGTATCGCTCTCTTCCACCCTCCTTCATCTCGGTTCACTCTCCTTCACCCTCCTTCCTCTCGTTTCGCTCTCCCTCACCCTCCTTCCTCTCGTTTCGCTCTCTTCCACGCTCCTTCGTCTCGTTTCGCTCTCTTTCACCCTCCTTCGTCTCGTTTCGCTCTCTTTCACCCTCCTTCGTCTCGTTTCGCTCTCTTTCACCCTCCTTCGTCTCGATTCGCTCTCTTTCACCCTCCTTCGTCTCGTTTCACTCTCTTTCACCCTCCTTCATCTCGTTTCGCTCTCCGTCACCCTCCTTCCTCTCGTTTCGCTCTCTTCCACCCTCCTTCGTCTCGTTTCAGCCTCTTTCACCCTCCTTTGTCTCGTTTCGCTCTCTTTCACCCTCCTTCATCTCGTTTCGCTCTCTTTGACCCTCCTTCGCCTCGTTTCACTCTCTTTCACCCTCCTTCGTCTCTTTTCACTCTCTTTCACCCTCCTTCGTCTCTTTTCACTCTCTTTCTCCCTCCTTCGTCTCGTTTCGCTCTCTTCCACCCTCCTTCGTCTCGTTTCGCCTTCCTTCACCCTCCTTCATCTCGTTTCGCTCTCTTTCTCCCTCCTTCGTCTCATTTCGCTCTCTTTCACCCTCCTTCGTCTCGTTTCGCTATCTCTCACACTCCTTCGTCTCGTTTCGCTCTCTTCCACCCTCCTTCGTCTCGTTTCGCTCTCTCTCACCCTCCTTCGTCTCGTTTCGCTGCCTTCCTCCCTCCTTCGTCTCGTTTCGGCTTCTTTCACCCTCCTTCGTATCGTTTCGCTCTCTTTCCCCCTCCTTCGTCTCGTTTCGTTCTATTTCACCCTCCTTCGTCTCGTTTCGCTCTCTTTCACCTTCCTTCGCTTTGTTTCGCACTCCTTCGCCCTCCTTTGTCTCGTTTCGCCGTCTTTCACCCTCCTTCATCTCGTTTCGCTCTCTTTCACCCTCCTTCGTCTCGTTTCGCTCTCTTTCACCCTCCTTCGTCTCGTATCGCTCTCTTCCACCCTCCTTCGTTTCGGTTCGCTCTCTTTCACCTTCCTTCGTCTCGTTTCGCTCTCTTTCACCCTCCTTTATCTCGATTTGCAATCTTTCACCTTCCTTCGTCTCGTTTCACTCTCTTTCACCCTCCTTCGTCTCGTTTCGCTCTCTTTCACCCTCCTTCGTCTCGTTTCACTCTCTTTCACCCTCCTTCATCTCGTTTCGCTCTCCCTCACCCTCCTTCCACTCGTTTCGCTCTCTTCCACCCTCCTTCGTCTCGTTTCAGCCTCTTTCACCCTCCTTTGTCTCGTTTCACTCTCTTTCACCCTCCTTCATCTCGTTTCGCTCTCTTTGACCCTCCTTCGCCTTGTTTCGCTCTCTTTCACCCTCCTTCGTCTCTTTTCACTCTCTTTCACCCTCCTTCGTCTCGTTTCGCTCTCTTCCACCCTCCTTCGTCTCGTTTCGCCCTCCTTCACCCTTCTTCGTCTCGTTTCGCTCTCTTTCACCCTCCTTCGTCTCGTTTCGCTCTCTTTCACCCTCCTTCATTTCGTTTCGCTCTCTTTGACCCTCCTTCGTCTCGTTTCACCCTCCTTCACCCTCCTTCGTCTCGCTTCGCTCTCTCTCACCCTCCTTCGTCTCGTTTCGCTGTCTTCCTCCCTCCTTCGTCTCGTTTCGCCTTCTTTCACCCTCCTTCGTCTCGTTTCGCTCTCTTTCCCCTCCTTCGTCTCATTTTGTTCTCTTTCACCCTCCTTCGTCTCGTTTCGCTCTCTTTCAGCTTCCTTCGCCTCGTTTCGCTCTATTTCACCCTCCTTTGTCTCGTTTCGATCTCTTTCACCCTCCTTCATCTCGTTTAGCTCTCTTTCACCTTCCTTCGTCTCGTTTCGCTCTCTTTCACCCTCCCTCGTCACGTTTCGCTCTCTTTCACACTCCTTCATCTCGTTTCGCTCTCTTTCACCCTCCTTCGTCTCGTTTAGCTCTCTTTCACCCTCCTTCGTCTCGTTTCACACTTTTTCACACTCCTTCATCTCGTTTTGCTCTCTTTCACCCTCCTTCGTCTGGTTTAGCTCTCTTTCACCCTCCTTCGTCTCGTTTCACTCTTTTTCACCCTTCTTCGTCTCGTTTCGCTCTCTTTCACCCTCCTTCGTCTCGTTTCGCTCTCTTTCACCCTCCTTCGTCTCGTATCGCTCTCTTCCACCCTCCTTCGTTTCGGTTCGCTCTCTTTCACCTTCCTTCGTCTCGTTTCGCTCTCTTTCACCCTCCTTTATCTCGATTCGCAATCTTTCACCTTCCTTCGTCTCGTTTCACTCTCTTTCACCCTCCTTCATCTCGTTTCGGTCTCTTTTACCCTCCTTCGTCTCGTTTCACTCTCTTTCACCCTCCTTCATCTCGTTTCGCTCTCCCTCACCCTCCTTCCTCTCGTTTCGCTCTCTTCCACCCTCCTTCGTCTCGTTTCAGCCTCTTTCACCCTCCTTTGTCTCGTTTCACTCTCTTTCACCCTCCTTCATCTCGTTTCGCTCTCTTTGACCCTCCTTCGCCTTGTTTCGCTCTCTTTCACCCTCCTTCGTCTCTTTTCACTCTCTTTCACCCTCCTTCGTCTCGTCTCGCTCTCTTCCACCCTCCTTCGTCTCGTTTCGCCCTCCTTCACCCTTCTTCGTCTCGTTTCGCTCTCTTTCACCCTCCTTCGTCTCGTTTCGCTCTCTTTCACCCTCCTTCATTTCGTTTCGCTCTCTTTGACCCTCCTTCGTCTCGTTTCACCCTCCTTCACCCTCCTTCGTCTCGTTTCGCTCTCTCTCACCCTCCTTCGTCTCGTTTCGCTGTCTTCCTCCCTCCTTCGTCTCGTTTCGCCTTCTTTCACCCTCCTTCATCTCGTTTCGCTCTCTTTCCCCCTCCTTCGTCTCATTTTGTTCTCTTTCACCCTCCTTCATCTCGTTTCGCTCTCTTTCAGCTTCCTTCGCCTCGTTTCGCTCTCTTTCACCCTCCTTTGTCTCGTTTCGATCTCTTTCACCCTCCTTCATCTCGTTTAGCTCTCTTTCACCTTCCTTCGTCTCGTTTCGCTCTCTTTCACCCTCCTTCGTCTCGTTTCGCTCTCTTTCACACTCCTTCATCTCGTTTCGCTCTCTTTCACCCTCCTTCGTCTCGTTTAGCTCTCTTTCACCCTCCTTCGTCTCGTTTCACACTTTTTCACCCTCCTTCGTCTCGTTTCGCTCTCTTTCACCCTCCTTCGTCTCGTTTTGCTCTCTTTCACCCTCCTTCGTCTCATATCGCTCTCTTCAACGCTCCTTCGTTTCGGTTCGCTCTCTTTCACCTTCCTTCGTCTCGTTTCGCTCTCTTTCACCCTCCTTTATCTCGATTCGCAATCTTTCACCTTCCTTCGTCTCGTTTCACTCTCTTTCACCCTCCTTCGTCTCGTTTCGCTCTCTTTCACCCTCCTTCGTCTCGTTTCGCCCTCTTTCACCCTCCTTCGCCTCGTTTCACTCTCTTTCACCCTCCTTCATCTCGTTTCGCTCTCCCTCACCCTCCTTCCTCTCGTTTCGCTCTCTTCCACCCTCCTTCGTCTCGTTTCAGCCTCTTTCACCCTCCTTCATCTCGTTTCGCTCTCTTTGACCCTCCTTCGCCTTGTTTCGCTCTCTTTCACCCTCCTTCGTCTCTTTTCACTCTCTTTCACCCTCCTTCGTCTCGTTTCGCTCTCTTCCACCCTCCTTCGTCTCGTTTCGCCCTCCTTCACCCTTCTTCGTCTCGTTTCGCTCTCTTTCACCCTCCTTCGTCTCGTTTCGCTCTCTTTCACCCTCCTTCATTTCGTTTCGCTCTCTTTGACCCTCCTTCGTCTCGTTTCACCCTCCTTCACCCTCCTTCGTCTCGTTTCGCTCTCTCTCACCCTCCTTCGTCTCGTTTCGCTGCCTTCCTCCCTCCTTCGTCTAGTTTCGCCTTCTTTCACCCTCCTTCGTCTCGTTTCGCTCTCTTTCCCCCTCCTTCGTCTCATTTTGTTCTCTTTCACCCTCCTTCGTCTCGTTTCGCTCTCTTTCAGCTTCCTTCGCCTCGTTTCGCTCTCTTTCACCCTCCTTTGTCTAGTTTCGATCTCTTTCACCCTCCTTCATCTCGTTTAGCTCTCTTTCACCTCCCTTCGTCTCGTTTCGCTCTCTTTCACCCTCCTTCGTCTCGTTTCGCTCTCTTTCACACTCCTTCATCTCGTTTCGCTCTCTTTCACCCTCCTTCGTCTCGTTTAGCTCTCTTTCACCCTCCTTCGTCTCGTTTCACACTTTTTCACCCTCCTTCGTCTCGTTTCGCTCTCTTTCACCCTCCTTTGTCTCATTTCGCTCTCTTTCACCCTCCTTCGTCTCGTTTCGCTCTCTTTCACCCTCCTTCGTCTCGTATCGCTCTCTTCCACGCTCTTTCGTTTCGGTTCGCTCTCTTTCACCTTCCTTCGTCTCGTTTTGCTCTCTTTCACCCTACTTTATCTCGATTCGCAATCTTTCACCTTCCTTCGTCTCGTTTCACTCTCTTTCACCCTCCTTCGTCTCGTTTCGCTCTCTTTCACCCTCCTTCGTCTCGTTTCGCTCTCTTTCACCCTCCTTCGTCTCGTTTCACTCTCTTTCACCCTCCTTCATCTCGTTTCGCTCTCCCTCACCCTCCTTCCTCTCGTTTCGCTCTCTTCCACCCTCCTTCGTCTCGTTTCCGCCTCTTTCACCCTCCTTTGTCTCGTTTCGCTTTCTTTCACCCTCCTTCATCTCGTTTCGCTCTCTTTGACCCTCCTTCGCCTTATTTCGCTCTCTTTCACCCTCCTTCGTCTCTTTTCACTCTCTTTCACCCTCCTTCATCTCGTTTCGCTCTCTTCCACCCTCCTTCGTCTCGTTTCACTCTTTTTCACCCTCCTTCGTCTCGTTTCGCTCTCTTTCACCCTCCTTCGTCTCGTTTCGCTCTCTTTCACCCCCCTTCTTCTCGTATCGCTCTCTTCCACCCTCCTTCGTTTCGGTTCGCTCTCTTTCACCTTCCTTCGTCTCGTTTCGCTCTCTTTCACCCTCCTTTGTCTCGATTCGTACTCTTTCACCTTCCTTCGCCTCGTTTCACTCTCTTTCACCCTCCTTCGTCTCGTTTCGCTCTCTTTCACCCTCCTTCTTCTCGTTTCGCTCTCTTTCACCCTCCTTCATCTCGTTTCGCTCTCTTTGACCCTCCTTCGCCTTATTTCGCTCTCTTTCACCCTCCTTCGTCTCTTTTCACTCTCTTTCACCCTCCTTCATCTCGTTTCGCTCTCTTCCACCCTCCTTCGTCTCGTTTCACTCATTTTCACCCTCCTTCGTCTCGTTTCGCTCTCTTTCACCCTCCTTCGTCTCGTTTCGCTCTCTTTCAACCCCCTTCTTCTCGTATCGCTCTCTTCCACCCTCCTTCGTTTCGGTTCGCTCTCTTTCACCTTCCTTCGTCTCGTTTCGCTCTCTTTCACCCTCCTTTGTCTCGATTCGTACTCTTTCACCTTCCTTCGCCTCGTTTCACTCTCTTTCACCCTCCTTCGTCTCGTTTCGCTCTCTTTCACCCTCCTTCTTCTCGTTTCGCTCTCTTTCACCCTCCTTCGTCTCGTTTCGCTCTCTTTCACCCTCCTTCGTCTCGTTTCACTCTCTTTCACCCTCCTTCATCTCGTTACGTTCTCCCTCACCCTCCTTCCTCTCGTTTCGCTCTCTTCCACCCTCCTTCGTCTCGTTTCAGCCTCTTTCACCCTCCTTCATCTCGTTTTGCTCTCTTTGACCCTCCTTCGCCTTGTTTCGCTCTCTTTCACCCTCCTTCGTCTCTTTTCACTCTCTTTCACCCTCCTTCGTCTCGTTTCGCTCTCTTCCACCCTCCTTCGTCTCGTTTCGCCCTCCTTCACCCTTCTTCGTCTTGTTTCGCTCTCTTTCACCCTCCTTCGTCTCGTTTCGCTCTCTTTCACCCTCCTTCATTTCGTTTCGCTCTCTTTGACCCTCCTTCGTCTCGTTTCACCCTCCTTCACCCTTCTTCGTCTTGTTTCGCTCTCTTTCACCCTCCTTCGTCTCGTTTCGCTCTCTTTCACCCTCCTTCGTCTCGTTTCGCTCTCTTTCACACTCCTTCATCTCATTTCGCTCTCTTTCACCCTCCTTCGTCTCGTTTAGCTCTCTTTCACCCTCCTTCGTCTCGTTTCACACTTTTTCACCCTCCTTCGTCTCGTTTCGCTCTCTTTCACCCTCCTTCGTCTCGTTTCGCTCTCTTTCACCCTCCTTCGTCTCGTATCGCTCTCTTCCACGCTCCTTCGTTTCGGTTCGCTCTCTTTCACCTTCCTTCGTCTCGTTTCGCTCTCTTTCACCCTCCTTTATCTCGATTCGCAATCTTTCACCTTCCTTCGTCTCGTTTCACTCTCTTTCACCCTCCTTCGTCTCGTTTCGCTCTCTTTCACCCTCCTTCGTCTCGTTTCGCTCTCTTTCACCCTCCTTCGTCTCGTTTCACTCTCTTTCACCCTCCTTCATCTCGTTTCGCTCTCCCTCACCCTCCTTCCTCTCGTTTCGCTCTCTTCCACCCTCCTTCGTCTCGTTTCAGCCTCTTTCACCCTCCTTTGTCTCGTTTCGCTCTCTTTCACCCTCCTTCATCTCGTTTCGCTCTCTTTGACCCTCCTTCGCCTTATTTCGCTCTCTTTCACCCTCCTTCGTCTCTTTTCACTCTATTTCACCCTCCTTCATCTCGTTTCGCTCTCTTCCACCCTCCTTCGTCTCGTTTCACTCTTTTTCACCCTCCTTCGTCTCGTTTCGCTCTCTTTCACCCTCCTTCGTCTCGTTTCGCTCTCTTTCACCCCCCTTCATCTCGTATCGCTCTCTTCCACCCTCCTTCGTTTCGGTTCGCTCTCTTTCACCTTCCTTCGTCTCGTTTCGCTCTCTTTCAACCTCCTTTGTCTCGATTCGTACTCTTTCACCTTCCTTCGCCTCGTTTCACTCTCTTTCACCCTCCTTCGTCTCGTTTCGCTCTCTTTCACCCTCCTTCGTCTCGTTTCGCTCTCTTTCACCCTCCTTCGTCTCGTTTCAATCTCTTTCACCCTCCTTCATCTCGTTTCGCTCTCCGTCACCCTCCTTCCTCTCGTTTCGCTCTCTTCCACCCTCCTTCGTCTCGTTTCAGCCTCTTTCACCCTCCTTTGTCTCGTTTCGCTCTCTTTCACCCTCCTTCATCTCGTTTCGCTCTCTTTGACCCTCCTTCGCCTCGTTTCAATCTCTTTCACCCTCCTTCGTCTCTTTTCACTCTCTTTCACCCTCCTTCGTCTCTTTTCACTCTCTTTCTCCCTCCTTCGTCTCGTTTCGCTCTCTTCCACCCTCCTTCGTCTCGTTTCGCCTTCCTTCACCCTCCTTCATCTCGTTTCGCTCTCTTTCTCCCTCCTTCGTCTCATTTCGCTCTCTTTCACCCTCCTTCGTCTCGTTTCGCTATCTCTCACACTCCTTCGTCTCGTTTCGCTCTCTTCCACCCTCCTTCGTCTGGTTTCGCTCTCTCTCACCCTCCTTCGTCTCGTTTCGCTGCCTTCCTCCCTCCTTCGTCTCGTTTCGGCTTCTTTCACCCTCCTTCGTATCGTTTCGCTCTCTTTCCCCCTCCTTCGTCTCGTTTCGTTCTATTTCACCCTCCTTCGTCTCGTTTCGCTCTCTTTCACCTTCCTTCGCTTCGTTTCGCACTCTTTCACCCTCCTTTGTCTCGTTTCGCCCTCTTTCACCCTCCTTCGTCTCGGTTCGCTCTCTTTCACCTTCCTTCGTCTCGTTTCGCTCTCTTTCACCCTCCTTTGTCTAGATTCGCACTCTTTCAACTTCCTTCGCCTCATTTCCCTCTCTTTCACCCTCCTTCATCTCGTTTCGCTCTCTTTCACCCTCCTTCGTCTCGTTTCACTCTCTTTCACCCTCCTTCATCTCGTTTCGCTCTCTTTCACCCTCCTTCTGCTCGTTTTGCTCTCTTTCACCCTCCTTCATCTCGTTTCGCTCTCTTTCACCCTCCTTCGTCTCGTTTCGCTCTCTTCCACCCTCCTTCGTCTCGTTTCGCCCTCTTTCACCCTCCTTTGTCTCGAATCGCACTCTTTCTCCTTCCTTCGCCTCGTTTCACTCTCTTTCACCCTGCTTCATCTCGTTTCGCTCTCTTTCATCCTCCTTCCTCTCGTTTCGCTCTCTTTCACCCTCCTTCATCTCGGTTCACTCTCCTTCACCCTCCTTCCTCTCGTTTCGCTCTCCCTCACCCTCCTTCCTCTCGTTTCGCTCTCTTCCACGCTCCTTCGTCTCGTTTCGCTCTCTTTCACCCTCCTTCGTCTCGTTTCGCTCTCTTTCACCCTCCTTCGTCTCGTTTCGCTCTCTTTCACCCTCCTTCGTCTCGTTTCGCTCTCTTTCACCCTCCTTCGTCTCGTTTCACTCTCTTTCACCCTCCTTCATCTCGTTTCGCTCTCCGTCACCCTCCTTCCTCTCGTTTCGCTCTCTTCCACCCTCCTTCGTCTCGTTTCAGCCTCTTTCACCCTCCTTTGTCTCGTTTCGCTCTCTTTCACCCTCCTTCATCTCGTTTCGCTCTCTCTGACCCTCCTTCGCCTCGTTTCACTCTCTTTCACCCTCCTTCGTCTCTTTTCACTCTCTTTCACCCTCCTTCGTCTCTTTTCACTCTCTTTCTCCCTCCTTCGTCTCGTTTCGCTCTCTTCCACCCTCCTTCGCCTCGTTTTGCCTTCCTTCACCCTCCTTCATCTCGTTTCGCTCTCTTTCTCCCTCCTTCGTCTCATTTCGCTCTCTTTCACCCTCCTTCGTCTCGTTTCGCTATCTCTCACACTCCTTCGTCTCGTTTCGCTCTCTTCCACCCTCCTTCGTCTCGTTTCGCTCTCTCTCACCCTCCTTCGTCTCGTTTCGCTGCCTTCCTCCCTCCTTCGTCTCGTTTCGGCTTCTTTCACCCTCCTTCGTATCGTTTCGCTCTCTTTCCCCCTCCTTCGTCTCGTTTCGTTCTATTTCACCCTCCTTCGTCTCGTTTCGCTCTCTTTCACCTTCCTTCGCTTTGTTTCGCACTCCTTCGCCCTCCTTTGTCTCGTTTCGCCGTCTTTCACCCTCCTTCATCTCGTTTCGCTCTCTTTCACCCTCCTTCGTCTCGTTTCGCTCTCTTTCACCCTCCTTCGTCTCGTATCGCTCTCTTCCACCCTCCTTCGTTTTGGTTCGCTCTCTTTCACCTTCCTTCGTCTCGTTTCGCTCTCTTTCACCCTCCTTTATCTCGATTTGCAATCTTTCACCTTCCTTCGTCTCGTTTCACTCTCTTTCACCCTCCTTCGTCTCGTTTCGCTCTCTTTCACCCTCCTTCGTCTCGTTTCACTCTCTTTCACCCTCCTTCATCTCGTTTCGCTCTCCCTCACCCTCCTTCCTCTCGTTTCGCTCTCTTCCACCCTCCTTCGTCTCGTTTCAGCCTCTTTCACCCTCCTTTGTCTCGTTTCACTCTCTTTCACCCTCCTTCATCTCGTTTCGCTCTCTTTGACCCTCCTTCGCCTTGTTTCGTTCTCTTTCACCCTCCTTCGTCTCTTTTCACTCTCTTTCACCCTCCTTCGTCTCGTTTCGCTCTCTTCCACCCTCCTTCGTCTCATTTCGCCCTCCTTCACCCTTCTTCGTCTCGTTTCGCTCTCTTTCACCCTCCTTCGTCTCGTTTCGCTCTCTTTCACCCTCCTTCATTTCGTTTCGCTCTCTTTGACCCTCCTTCGTCTCGTTTCACCCTCCTTCACCCTCCTTCGTCTCGTTTCGCTCTCTCTCACCCTCCTTCGTCTCGTTTCGCTGTCTTCCTCCCTCCTTCGTCTCGTTTCGCCTTCTTTCACCCTCCTTCGTCTCGTTTCGCTCTCTTTCCCCTCCTTCGTCTCATTTTGTTCTCTTTCACCCTCCTTCGTCTCGTTTCGCTCTCTTTCAGCTTCCTTCGCCTCGTTTCGCTCTATTTCACCCTCCTTTGTCTCGTTTCGATCTCTTTCACCCTCCTTCATCTCGTTTAGCTCTCTTTCACCTTCCTTCGTCTCGTTTCGCTCTCTTTCACCCTCCCTCGTCACGTTTCGCTCTCTTTCACACTCCTTCATCTCGTTTCGCTCTCTTTCACCCTCCTTCGTCTCGTTTAGCTCTCTTTCACCCTCCTTCGTCTCGTTTCACACTTTTTCACACTCCTTCATCTCGTTTTGCTCTCTTTCACCCTCCTTCGTCTGGTTTAGCTCCCTTTCACCCTGCTTCGTCTCGTTTCACTCTTTTTCACCCTTCTTCGTCTCGTTTCGCTCTCTTTCACCCTCCTTCGTCTCGTTTCGCTCTCTTTCACCCTCCTTCGTCTCGTATCGCTCTCTTCCACCCTCCTTCGTTTCGGTTCGCTCTTTCATCACCTTCCTTCGTCTCGTTTCGCTCTCTTTCACCCTCCTTTATCTCGATTCGCAATCTTTCACCTTCCTTCGTCTCGTTTCACTCTCTTTCACCCTCCTTCATCTCGTTTCGGTCTCTTTTACCCTCCTTCGTCTCGTTTCACTCTCTTTCACCCTCCTTCATCTCGTTTCGCTCTCCCTCACCCTCCTTCCTCTCGTTTCGCTCTCTTCCACCCTCCTTCGTCTCGTTTCAGCCTCTTTCACCCTCCTTTGTCTCGTTTCACTCTCTTTCACCCTCCTTCATCTCGTTTCGCTCTCTTTGACCCTCCTTCGCCTTGTTTCGCTCTCTTTCACCCTCCTTCGTCTCTTTTCACTCTCTTTCACCCTCCTTCGTCTCGTCTCGCTCTCTTCCACCCTCCTTCGTCTCGTTTCGCCCTCCTTCACCCTTCTTCGTCTCGTTTCGCTCTCTTTCACCCTCCTTCGTCTCGTTTCGCTCTCTTTCACCCTCCTTCATTTCGTTTCGCTCTCTTTGACCCTCCTTCGTCTCGTTTCACCCTCCTTCACCCTCCTTCGTCTCGTTTCGCTCTCTCTCACCCTCCTTCGTCTCGTTTCGCTGTCTTCCTCCCTCCTTCGTCTCGTTTCGCCTTCTTTCACCCTCCTTCATCTCGTTTCGCTCACTTTCCCCCTCCTTCGTCTCATTTTGTTCTCTTTCACCATCCTTCATCTCGTTTCGCTCTCTTTCAGCTTCCTTCGCCTCGTTTCGCTCTCTTTCACCCTCCTTTGTCTCGTTTCGATCTCTTTCACCCTCCTTCATCTCGTTTAGCTCTCTTTCACCTTCCTTCGTCTCGTTTCGCTCTCTTTCACCCTCCTTCGTCTCGTTTCGCTCTCTTTCACCCTCCTTCGGCTCGTTTCACTCTCTTTCACCCTGCTTCATCTCGTTTCGCTCTCTTTCATCCTCCTTCCTCTCGTTTCGCTCTCTTTCACCCTCCTTCATCTCGGTTCACTCTCCTTCACCCTCCTTCCTCTCGTTTCGCTCTCCCTCACCCTCCTTCCTCTCGTTTCGCTCTCTTCCACGCTCCTTCGTCTCGTTTCGCTCTCTTTCACCCTCCTTCGTCTCGTTTCGCTCTCTTTCACCCTCCTTCGTCTCGTTTCGCTCTCTTTCACCCTCCTTCGTCTCGTTTCGCTCTCTTTCACCCTCCTTCGTCTCGTTTCACTCTCTTTCACCCTCCTTCATCTCGTTTCGCTCTCCGTCACCCTCCTTCCTCTCGTTTCGCTCTCTTCCACCCTCCTTCGTCTCGTTTCAGCCTCTTTCACCCTCCTTTGTCTCGTTTCGCTCTCTTTCACCCTCCTTCATCTCGTTTCGCTCTCTCTGACCCTCCTTCGCCTCGTTTCACTCTCTTTCACCCTCCTTCGTCTCTTTTCACTCTCTTTCACCCTCCTTCGTCTCTTTTCACTCTCTTTCTCCCTCCTTCGTCTCGTTTCGCTCTCTTCCACCCTCCTTCGCCTCGTTTTGCCTTCCTTCACCCTCCTTCATCTCGTTTCGCTCTCTTTCTCCCTCCTTCGTCTCATTTCGCTCTCTTTCACCCTCCTTCGTCTCGTTTCGCTATCTCTCACACTCCTTCGTCTCGTTTCGCTCTCTTCCACCCTCCTTCGTCTCGTTTCGCTCTCTCTCACCCTCCTTCGTCTCGTTTCGCTGCCTTCCTCCCTCCTTCGTCTCGTTTCGGCTTCTTTCACCCTCCTTCGTATCGTTTCGCTCTCTTTCCCCCTCCTTCGTCTCGTTTCGTTCTATTTCACCCTCCTTCGTCTCGTTTCGCTCTCTTTCACCTTCCTTCGCTTTGTTTCGCACTCCTTCGCCCTCCTTTGTCTCGTTTCGCCGTCTTTCACCCTCCTTCATCTCGTTTCGCTCTCTTTCAGCTTCCTTCGCCTCGTTTCGCTCTATTTCACCCTCCTTTGTCTCGTTTCGATCTCTTTCACCCTCCTTCATCTCGTTTAGCTCTCTTTCACCTTCCTTCGTCTCGTTTCGCTCTCTTTCACCCTCCCTCGTCACGTTTCGCTCTCTTTCACACTCCTTCATCTCGTTTCGCTCTCTTTCACCCTCCTTCGTCTCGTTTAGCTCTCTTTCACCCTCCTTCGTCTCGTTTCACACTTTTTCACACTCCTTCATCTCGTTTTGCTCTCTTTCACCCTCCTTCGTCTGGTTTAGCTCTCTTTCACCCTGCTTCGTCTCGTTTCACTCTTTTTCACCCTTCTTCGTCTCGTTTCGCTCTCTTTCACCCTCCTTCGTCTCGTTTCGCTCTCTTTCACCCTCCTTCGTCTCGTATCGCTCTCTTCCACCCTCCTTCGTTTCGGTTCGCTCTCTTTCACCTTCCTTCGTCTCGTTTCGCTCTCTTTCACCCTCCTTTATCTCGATTCGCAATCTTTCACCTTCCTTCGTCTCGTTTCACTCTCTTTCACCCTCCTTCATCTCGTTTCGGTCTCTTTTACCCTCCTTCGTCTCGTTTCACTCTCTTTCACCCTCCTTCATCTCGTTTCGCTCTCCCTCACCCTCCTTCCTCTCGTTTCGCTCTCTTCCACCCTCCTTCGTCTCGTTTCAGCCTCTTTCACCCTCCTTTGTCTCGTTTCACTCTCTTTCACCCTCCTTCATCTCGTTTCGCTCTCTTTGACCCTCCTTCGCCTTGTTTCGCTCTCTTTCACCCTCCTTCGTCTCTTTTCACTCTCTTTCACCCTCCTTCGTCTCGTCTCGCTCTCTTCCACCCTCCTTCGTCTCGTTTCGCCCTCCTTCACCCTTCTTCGTCTCGTTTCGCTCTCTTTCACCCTCCTTCGTCTCGTTTCGCTCTCTTTCACCCTCCTTCATTTCGTTTCGCTCTCTTTGACCCTCCTTCGTCTCGTTTCACCCTCCTTCACCCTCCTTCGTCTCGTTTCGCTCTCTCTCACCCTCCTTCGTCTCGTTTCGCTGTCTTCCTCCCTCCTTCGTCTCGTTTCGCCTTCTTTCACCCTCCTTCATCTCGTTTCGCTCACTTTCCCCCTCCTTCGTCTCATTTTGTTCTCTTTCACCATCCTTCATCTCGTTTCGCTCTCTTTCAGCTTCCTTCGCCTCGTTTCGCTCTCTTTCACCCTCCTTTGTCTCGTTTCGATCTCTTTCACCCTCCTTCATCTCGTTTAGCTCTCTTTCACCTTCCTTCGTCTCGTTTCGCTCTCTTTCACCCTCCTTCGTCTCGTTTCGCTCTCTTTCACACTCCTTCATCTCGTTTCGCTCTCTTTCACCCTCCTTCGTCTCGTTTAGCTCTCTTTCACCCTCCTTCGTCTCGTTTCACACTTTTTCACCCTCCTTCGTCTCGTTTCGCTCTCTTTCACCCTCCTTCGTCTCGTTTTGCTCTCTTTCACCCTCCTTCGTCTCATATCGCTCTCTTCAACGCTCCTTCGTTTCGGTTCGCTCTCTTTCACCTTCCTTCGTCTCGTTTCGCTCTCTTTCACCCTCCTTTATCTCGATTCGCAATCTTTCACCTTCCTTCGTCTCGTTTCACTCTCTTTCACCCTCCTTCGTCTCGTTTCGCTCTCTTTCACCCTCCTTCGTCTCGTTTCGCCCTCTTTCACCCTCCTTCGTCTCGTTTCACTCTCTTTCACCCTCCTTCATCTCGTTTCGCTCTCCCTCACCCTCCTTCCTCTCGTTTCGCTCTCTTCCACCCTCCTTCGTCTCGTTTCAGCCTCTTTCACCCTCCTTCATCTCGTTTCGCTCTCTTTGACCCTCCTTCGCCTTGTTTCGCTCTCTTTCACCCTCCTTCGTCTCTTTTCACTCTCTTTCACCCTCCTTCGTCTCGTTTCGCTCTCTTCCACCCTCCTTCGTCTCGTTTCGCCCTCCTTCACCCTTCTTCGTCTCGTTTCGCTCTCTTTCACCCTCCTTCGTCTCGTTTCGCTCTCTTTCACCCTCCTTCATTTCGTTTCGCTCTCTTTGACCCTCCTTCGTCTCGTTTCACCCTCCTTCACCCTCCTTCGTCTCGTTTCGCTCTCTCTCACCCTCCTTCGTCTCGTTTCGCTGCCTTCCTCCCTCCTTCGTCTAGTTTCGCCTTCTTTCACCCTCCTTCGTCTCGTTTCGCTCTCTTTCCCCCTCATTCGTCTCATTTTGTTCTCTTTCACCCTCCTTCGTCTCGTTTCGCTCTCTTTCAGCTTCCTTCGCCTCGTTTCGCTCTCTTTCACCCTCCTTTGTCTCGTTTCGATCTCTTTCACCCTCCTTCGTCTCGTTTAGCTCTCTTTCACCTCCCTTCGTCTCGTTTCGCTCTCTTTCACCCTCCTTCGTCTCGTTTCGCTCTCTTTCACACTCCTTCATCTCGTTTCGCTCTCTTTCACCCTCCTTCGTCTCGTTTAGCTCTCTTTCACCCTCCTTCGTCTCGTTTCACACTTTTTCACCCTCCTTCGTCTCGTTTCGCTCTCTTTCACCCTCCTCTGTCTCATTTCGCTCTCTTTCACCCTCCTTCGTCTCGTTTCGCTCTCTTTCACCCTCCTTCGTCTCGTATCGCTCTCTTCCACGCTCTTTCGTTTCGGTTCGCTCTCTTTCACCTTCCTTCGTCTCGTTTTGCTCTCTTTCACCCTCCTTTATCTCGATTCGCAATCTTTCACCTTCCTTCGTCTCGTTTCACTCTCTTTCACCCTCCTTCGTCTCGTTTCGCTCTCTTTCACCCTCCTTCGTCTCGTTTCGCTCTCTTTCACCCTCCTTCGTCTCGTTTCACTCTCTTTCACCCTCCTTCATCTCGTTTCGCTCTCCCTCACCCTCCTTCCTCTCGTTTCGCTCTCTTCCACCCTCCTTCGTCTCGTTTCCGCCTCTTTCACCCTCCTTTGTCTCGTTTCGCTTTCTTTCACCCTCCTTCATCTCGTTTCGCTCTCTTTGACCCTCCTTCGCCTTATTTCGCTCTCTTTCACCCTCCTTCGTCTCTTTTCACTCTCTTTCACCCTCCTTCATCTCGTTTCGCTCTCTTCCACCCTCCTTCGTCTCGTTTCACTCTTTTTCACCCTCCTTCGTCTCGTTTCGCTCTCTTTCACCCTCCTTCGTCTCGTTTCGCTCTCTTTCACCCCCATTCTTCTCGTATCGCTCTCTTCCACCCTCCTTCGTTTCGGTTCGCTCTCTTCCACCCTCCTTCGTCTCGTTTCAGCCTCTTTCACCCTCCTTTGTCTCGTTTCGCTCTCTTTGACCCTCCTTCATCTCGTTTCGCTCTCTTTGACCCTCCTTCGCCTCGTTTCACTCTCTTTCACCCTCCTTCGTCTCTTTTCACTCTCTTTCACCCTCCTTCGTCTCTTTTCACTCTCTTTCTCCCTCCTTCGTCTCGTTTCGCTCTCTTCCACCCTCCTTCGTCTCGTTTCGCCTTCCTTCACCCTCCTTCATCTCGTTTCGCTCTCTTTCTCCCTCCTTCGTCTCATTTCGCTCTCTTTCACCCTCCTTCGTCTCGTTTCGCTATCTCTCACACTCCTTCGTCTCGTTTCGCTCTCTTCCACCCTCCTTCGTCTGGTTTCGCTCTCTCTCACCCTCCTTTGTCTAGATTCGCACTCTTTCAACTTCCTTCGCCTCATTTCCCTCTCTTTCACCCTCCTTCATCTCGTTTCGCTCTCTTTCACCCTCCTTCGTCTCGTTTCACTCTCTTTCACCCTCCTTCATCTCGTTTCGCTCTCTTTCACCCTCCTTCTGCTCGTTTTGCTCTCTTTCACCCTCCTTCATCTCGTTTCGCTCTCTTTCACCCTCCTTCGTCTCGTTTCGCTCTCTTCCACCCTCCTTCGTCTCGTTTCGCCCTCTTTCAGCCTCCTTTGTCTCGAATCGCACTCTTTCTCCTTCCTTCGCCTCGTTTCACTCTCTTTCACCCTCCTTCATCTCGTTTCGCTCTCTTTCATCCTCCTTCCTCTCGTTTCGCTCTCTTTCACCCTCCTTCATCTCGGTTCACTCTCCTTCACCCTCCTTCCTCTCGTTTCGCTCTCCCTCACCCTCCTTCCTCTCGTTTCGCTCTCTTCCACGCTCCTTCGTCTCGTTTCGCTCTCTTTCACCCTCCTTCGTCTCGTTTCGCTCTCTTTCACCCTCCTTCGTCTCGTTTCGCTCTCTTTCACCCTCCTTCGTCTCGTTTCGCTCTCTTTCACCCTCCTTCGTCTCGTTTCGCTCTCTTTCACCCTCCTTCATCTCGTTTCGCTCTCCGTCACCCTCCTTCCTCTCGTTTCGCTCTCTTCCACCCTCCTTCGTCTCGTTACAGCCTCTTTCACCCTCCTTTGTCTCGTTTCGCTCTCTTTCACCCTCCTTCATCTCGTTTCGCTCTCTTTGACCCTCCTTCGCCTCGTTTCACTCTCTTTCACCCTCCTTCGTCTCTTTTCACTCTCTTTCACCCTCCTTCGTCTCTTTTCACTCTCTTTCTCCCTCCTTCGTCTCGTTTCGCTCTCTTCCACCCTCCTTCGTCTCGTTTCGCCTCCTTCACCCTCCTTCATCTCGTTTCGCTCTCTTTCTCCCTCCTTCGTCTCATTTCCCTCTCTTTCACCCTCCTTCGTCTCGTTTCGCTATCTCTCACACTCCTTCGTCTCGTTTCGCTCTCTTCCACCCTCCTTCGTCTGTTTTCGCTCTCTCTCACCCTCCTTCGTCTCGTTTCGCTGCCTTCCTCCCTCCTTCGTCTCGTTTCGGCTTCTTTCACCCTCCTTCGTATCGTTTCGCTCTCTTTCCCCCTCCTTCGTCTCGTTTCGTTCTATTTCACCCTCCTTCGTCTCGTTTCGCTCTCTTTCACCTTCCTTCGCTTCGTTTCGCACTCTTTCGCCCTCCTTTGTCTCGTTTCGCCGTCTTTCACCCTCCTTCATCTCGTTTCGCTCTCTTTCACCCTCCTTCGTCTCGTTTCGCTCTCTTTCACCCTCCTTCGTCTCGTATCGCTCTCTTCCACCCTCCTTCGTTTCGGTTCGCTCTCTTTCACCTTCCTTCGTCTCGTTTCGCTCTCTTTCACCCTCCTTTATCTCGATTTGCAATCTTTCACCTTCCTTCGTCTCGTTTCACTCTCTTTCACCCTCCTTCGTCTCGATTCGCTCTCTTTCACCCTCCTTCGTCTCGTTTCACTCTCTTTCACCCTCCTTCATCTCGTTTCACTCTCCCTCACCCTCCTTCCTCTCGTTTCGCTCTCTTCCACCCTCCTTCGTCTCGTTTCAGCCTCTTTCACCCTCCTTTGTCTCGTTTCACTCTCTTTCACCCTCCTTCATCTCGTTTCGCTCTCTTTGACCCTCCTTTGCCTTGTTTCGCTCTCTTTCACCCTCCTTCGTCTCTTTTCACTCTCTTTCACCCTCCTTCGTCTCGTTTCGCTCTCTTCCACCCTCCTTCGTCTCGTTTCGCCCTCCTTCACCCTCCTTCGTCTCGTTTCGCTCTCTCTCACCCTCCTTCGTCTCGTTTCGCTGTCTTCCTCCCTCCTTCGTCTCGTTTCGCCTTCTTTCACCCTCCTTCGTCTCGTTTCGCTCTCTTTCCCCCTCCTTCGTCTCATTTTGTTCTCTTTCACCCTCCTTCGTCTCGTTTCGCTCACTTTCAGCTTCCTTCGCCTCGTTTCGCTCTATTTCACCCTCCTTTGTCTCGTTTCGATCTCTTTCACCCTCCTTCATCTCGTTTAGCTCTCTTTCACCTTCCTTCGTCTCGTTTCGCTCTCTTTCACCCTCCTTCGTCTCGTTTCGCTCTCTTTCACACTCCTTCATCTCGTTTCGCTCTCTTTCACCCTCCTTCGTCTCGTTTAGCTCTCTTTCACCCTCCTTCGTCTCGTTTCACACTTTTTCACACTCCTTCATCTCGTTTTGCTCTCTTTCACCCTCCTTCGTCTGGTTTAGCTCTCTTTCACCCTCCTTCGTCTCGTTTCACTCTTTTTCACCCTTCTTCGTCTCGTTTCGCTCTCTTTCACCCTCCTTCGTCTCGTTTCGCTCTCTTTCACCCTCCTTCGTCTCGTATCGCTCTCTTCCACCCTCCTTCGTTTCGGTTCGCTCTCTTTCACCTTCCTTCGTCTCGTTTCGCTCTCTTTCACCCTCCTTTATCTCGATTCGCAATCTTTCACCTTCCTTCGTCTCGTTTCACTCTCTTTCACCCTCCTTCGTCTCGTTTCGGTCTCTTTTACCCTCCTTCGTCTCGTTTCACTCTCTTTCACCCTCCTTCATCTCGTTTCGCTCTCCCTCACCCTCCTTCCTCTCGTTTCGCTCTCTTCCACCCTCCTTCGTCTCGTTTCAGCCTCTTTCACCCTCCTTTGTCTCGTTTCACTCTCTTTCACCCTCCTTCATCTCGTTTCGCTCTCCTTGGCCCTCCTTCGCCTTGTTTCGCTCTCTTTCACCCTCCTTCGTCTCTTTTCACTCTCTTTCACCCTCCTTCGTCTCGTCTCGCTCTCTTCCACCCTCCTTCGTCTTGTTTCGCCCTCCTTCACCCTTCTTCGTCTCGTTTCGCTCTCTTTCACCCTCCTTCGTCTCGTTTCGCTCTCTTTCACCCTCCTTCATTTCGTTTCGCTCTCTTTGACCCTCCTTCGTCTCGTTTCACCCTCCTTCACCCTCCTTCGTCTCGTTTCGCTCTCTCTCACCCTCCTTCGTCTCGTTTCGCTGTATTCCTCCCTCCTTCGTCTCGTTTCGCCTTCTTTCACCCTCCTTCGTCTCGTTTCGCTCTCTTTCCCCCTCCTTCGTCTCATTTTGTTCTCTTTCACCCTCCTTCGTCTCGTTTCGCTCTCTTTCAGCTTCCTTCGCCTCGTTTCGCTCTCTTTCACCCTCCTTTGTCTCGTTTCGATCTCTTTCACCCTCCTTCATCTCGTTTAGCTCTCTTTCACCTTCCTTCGTCTCGTTTCGCTCTCTTTCACCCTCCTTCGTCTCGTTTCGCTCTCTTTCACACTCCTTCATCTCGTTTCGCTCTCTTTCACCCTCCTTCGTCTCGTTTAGCTCTCTTTCACCCTCCTTCGTCTCGTTTCACACTTTTTCACCCTCCTTCGTCTCGTTTCGCTCTCTTTCACCCACCTTCGTCTCGTTTCGCTCTCTTTCACCCTCCTTCGTCTCGTATCGCTCTCTTCCACGCTCCTTCGTTTCGGTTCGCTCTCTTTCACCTTCCTTCGTCTCGTTTCGCTCTCTTTCACCCTCCTTTATCTCGATTCGCAATCTTTCACCTTCCTTCGTCTCGTTTCACTCTCTTTCACCCTCCTTCGTCTCGTTTCGCTCTCTTTCACCCTCCTTCGTCTCGTTTCGCTCTCTTTCACCCTCCTTCGTCTCGTTTCACTCTCTTTCACCCTCCTTCATCTCGTTTCGCTCTCCCTCACCCTCCTTCCTCTCGTTTCGCTCTCTTCCACCCTCCTTCGTCTCGTTTCAGCCTCTTTCACCCTCCTTTGTCTCGTTTCGCTCTCTTTCACCCTCCTTCATCTCGTTTCGCTCTCTTTGACCCTCCTTCGCCTTATTTCGCTCTCTTTCACCCTCCTTCGTCTCTTTTCACTCTCTTTCACCCTCCTTCATCTCGTTTCGCTCTCTTCCACCCTCCTTCGTCTCGTTTCACTCTTTTTCACCCTCCTTCGTCTCGTTTCGCTCTCTTTCACCCTCCTTCGTCTCGTTTCGCTCTCTTTCACCCCCCTTCATCTCGTATCGCTCTCTTCCACCCTCCTTCGTTTCGGTTCGCTCTCTTTCACCTTCCTTCGTCTCGTTTCGCTCTCTTTCACCCTCCTTTGTCTCGATTCGTACTCTTTCACCTTCCTTCGCCTCGTTTCACTCTCTTTCACCCTCCTTCGTCTCGTTTCGCTCTCTTTCACCCTCCTTCGTCTCGTTTCGCTCTCTTTCACCCTCCTTCGTCTCGTTTCAATCTCTTTCACCCTCCTTCATCTCGTTTCGCTCTCCGTCACCCTCCTTCCTCTCGTTTCGCTCTCTTCCACCCTCCTTCGTCTCGTTTCAGCCTCTTTCACCCTCCTTTGTCTCGTTTCGCTCTCTTTCACCCTCCTTCATCTCGTTTCGCTCTCTTTGACCCTCCTTCGCCTCGTTTCACTCTCTTTCACCCTCCTTCGTCTCTTTTCACTCTCTTTCACCCTCCTTCGTCTCTTTTCACTCTCTTTCTCCCTCCTTCGTCTCGTTTCGCTCTCTTCCACCCTCCTTCGTCTCGTTTCGCCTTCCTTCACCCTCCTTCATCTCGTTTCGCTCTCTTTCTCCCTCCTTCGTCTCATTTCGCTCTCTTTCACCCTCCTTCGTCTCGTTTCGCTATCTCTCACACTCCTTCGTCTCGTTTCGCTCTCTTCCACCCTCCTTCGTCTGGTTTCGCTCTCTCTCACCCTCCTTCGTCTCGTTTCGCTGCCTTCCTCCCTCCTTCGTCTCGTTTCGGCTTCTTTCACCCTCCTTCGTATCGTTTCGCTCTCTTTCCCCCTCCTTCGTCTCGTTTCGTTCTATTTCGCCCTCCTTCGTCTCGTTTCGCTCTCTTTCACCTTCCTTCGCTTCGTTTCGCACTCTTTCACCCTCCTTTGTCTCGTTTCGCCCTCTTTCACCCTCCTTCGTCTCGGTTCGCTCTCTTTCACCTTCCTTCGTCTCGTTTCGCTCTCTTTCACCCTCCTTTGTCTAGATTCGCACTCTTTCAACTTCCTTCGCCTCATTTCCCTCTCTTTCACCCTCCTTCATCTCGTTTCGCTCTCTTTCACCCTCCTTCGTCTCGTTTCACTCTCTTTCACCCTCCTTCATCTCGTTTCGCTCTCTTTCACCCTCCTTCTGCTCGTTTTGCTCTCTTTCACCCTCCTTCATCTCGTTTCGCTCTCTTTCACCCTCCTTCGTCTCGTTTCGCTCTCTTCCACCCTCCTTCGTCTCGTTTCGCCCTCTTTCACCCTACTTTGTCTCGAATCGCACTCTTTCTCCTTCCTTCGCCTCGTTTCACTCTCTTTCACCCTCCTTCATCTCGTTTCGCTCTCTTTCATCCTCGTTCCTCTCGTTTCGCTCTCTTTCACCCTCCTTCATCTCGGTTCACTCTCCTTCACCCTCCTTCCTCTCGTTTCGCTCTCCCTCACCCTCCTTCCTCTCGTTTCGCTCTCTTCCACGCTCCTTCGTCTCGTTTCAGCCTCTTTCACCCTCCTTTGTCTCGTTTCGCTCTCTTTCACCCTCCTTCATTTCGCTTCGCTCTCTTTGACCTTCCTTCGTCTCGTTTCGCCCTCCTTCACCCTCCTTCGTCTCGTTTCGCTCTCTCTCACCCTCCTTCGTCTCGTTTCCCTGTCTTCCTCCCTCCTTCGTCTCGTTTCGCCTTCTTTCACCCTCCTTCGTCTCGTTTCGCTCTCTTTCCCCCTCCTTCGTCTCATATTGTTCTCTTTCACCCTCCTTCGTCTCGTTTCGCTCTCTTTCACCTTCCTTCGCCTCGTTTCGCTCTCTTTCACCCTCCTTTGTCTCGTTTTGATCTCTTTCACCCTCCTTCATCTCGTTTTGCTCTCTTTCACCCTCCTTCGTCTCGTTTAGCTCTCTTTCACCCTCCTTCGTCTCGTTTCACACTTTTTTACCCTCCTTCGTCTCGTTTCGCTCTCTTTCACCCTCCTTCGTCTCGTTTCGCTCTCTTTCACCCTCCTTCGTCTCGTATCGCTCTCTTCCACGCTCCTTCGTCTCGTATCGCTCTCTTCCACCCTCCTTCGTTTCGGTTCGCTCTCTTTCACCTTCCTTCGTCTCGTTTCGCTCTCTTTCACCCTCCTTTATCTCGATTCGCAATCTTTCACCTTCCTTCGTCTCGTTTCACTCTCTTTCACCCTTTTTCGTCTCGTTTCGCTCTCTTTCACCCTCCTTCGTCTCGTTTCGCTCTCTTTCACCCTCCTTCGTCTCGTTTGGCTCTCTCTCACCCTCCTTCGTCTCGTTTCGCTGTCTTCCTCCCTCCTTCGTCTCGTTTCGCCTTCTTTCACCCTCCTTCGTCTCGTTTCGCTCTCTTTCCCCCTCCTTCGTCTCATATTGTTCTCTTTCACCCTCCTTCGTCTCGTTTCGCTCTCTTTCACCTTCCTTCGCCTCGTTTCGCTCTCTTTCACCCTCCTTTGTCTCGTTTCGATCTCTTTCACCCTCCTTCATCTCGTTTAGCTCTCTTTCACCTTCCTTCGTCTCGTTTCGCTCTCTTTCACCCTCCTTCGTCTCGTTTCGCTCTCTTTCCCACTCCTTCATCTCGTTTCGCTCTCTTTCACCCTCCTTCGTCTCGTTTAGCTCTCTTTCACCCACCTTTGTCTCGTTTCACTCTTTTTCACCCTCCTTCGTCTCATTTCGCTCTCTTTCACCCTCCTTCGTTTCGTTTCGCTCTCTTTCACCCTCCTTCGTCTCGAATCGCTCTCTTCCACCCTCCTTCGTTTCGGTTCGCTCTCTTTCACCTTCCTTCATCTCGTTTCGCTCTCTTTCACCCTCCTTTATCTCGATTCGCAATCTTTCACCTTCCTTCGTCTCGTTTCGCTCTCTTTCACCCTCCTTCGTTTCGTTTCACTCTCTTTCACCCTCCTTCATCTAGTTTCGCTCTCCCTCACACTCCTTCCTCTCGTTTCGCTCTCTTCCACCCTCCTTCGTCTCGTTTCGCCCTCCTTCACCCTTCTTCCTCTCGTTTCGCTCTCTTTCACCATCCTTCGCCTCGTTTCGCTCTCTTTCACCCTCCTTTGTCTCGTTTCGATCTCTTTCACCCTCCTTCATCTCGTTTAGCTCTCTTTCACCTTCCTTCGTCTCGTTTCGCTCCCTTTCACCCTCCTTCGTCTCGTTTCGCTCTCTTTCACACTCCTTCATCTCGTTTCGCTCTCTTTCACCCTCCTTCGTCTCGTTTAGCTCTCTTTCACCCTCCTTTGTCTCGATTCGTACTCTTTCACCTTCCTTCGCCTCGTTTCACTCTCTTTCACCCTCCTTCGTCTCGTTTCGCTCTCTTTCACCCTCCTTCGTCTCGTTTCGCTCTCTTTCACCCTCCTTCGTCTCGTTTCAATCTCTTTCACCCTCCTTCATCTCGTTTCGCTCTCCGTCACCCTCCTTCCTCTCGTTTCGCTCTCTTCCACCCTCCTTCGTCTCGTTTCAGCCTCTTTCACCCTCCTTTGTCTCGTTTCGCTCTCTTTCACCCTCCTTCATCTCGTTTCGCTCTCTTTGACCCTCCTTCGCCTCGTTTCACTCTCTTTCACCCTCCTTCGTCTCTTTTCACTCTCTTTCACCCTCCTTCGTCTCTTTTCACTCTCTTTCTCCCTCCTTCGTCTCGTTTCGCTCTCTTCCACCCTCCTTCGTCTCGTTTCGCCTTCCTTCACCCTCCTTCATCTCGTTTCGCTCTCTTTCTCCCTCCTTCGTCTCATTTCGCTCTCTTTCACCCTCCTTCGTCTCGTTTCGCTATCTCTCACACTCCTTCGTCTCGTTTCGCTCTCTTCCACCCTCCTTCGTCTGGTTTCGCTCTCTCTCACCCTCCTTCGTCTCGTTTCGCTGCCTTCCTCCCTCCTTCGTCTCGTTTCGGCTTCTTTCACCCTCCTTCGTATCGTTTCGCTCTCTTTCCCCCTCCTTCGTCTCGTTTCGTTCTATTTCACCCTCCTTCGTCTCGTTTCGCTCTCTTTCACCTTCCTTCGCTTCGTTTCGCACTCTTTCACCCTCCTTTGTCTCGTTTCGCCCTCTTTCACCCTCCTTCGTCTCGGTTCGCTCTCTTTCACCTTCCTTCGTCTCGTTTCGCTCTCTTTCACCCTCCTTTGTCTAGATTCGCACTCTTTCAACTTCCTTCGCCTCATTTCCCTCTCTTTCACCCTTCTTCATCTCGTTTCGCTCTCTTTCACCCTCCTTCGTCTCGTTTCACTCTCTTTCACCCTCCTTCATCTCGTTTCGCTCTCTTTCACCCTCCTTCTGCTCGTTTTGCTCTCTTTCACCCTCCTTCATCTCGTTTCGCTCTCTTTCACCCTCCTTCGTCTCGTTTCGCTCTCTTCCACCCTCCTTCGTCTAGTTTCGCCCTCTTTCACCCTCCTTTGTCTCGAATCGCACTCTTTCTCCTTCCTTCGCCTCGTTTCACTCTCTTTCACCCTCCTTCATCTCGTTTCGCTCTCTTTCATCCTCCTTCCTCTCGTTTCGCTCTCTTTCACCCTCCTTCATCTCGGTTCACTCTCCTTCACCCTCCTTCCTCTCGTTTCGCTCTCCCTCACCCTCCTTCCTCTCGTTTCGCTCTCTTCCACGCTCCTTCGTCTCGTTTCAGCCTCTTTCACCCTCCTTTGTCTCGTTTCGCTCTCTTTCACCCTCCTTCATTTCGCTTCGCTCTCTTTGACCTTCCTTCGTCTCGTTTCGCCCTCCTTCACCCTCCTTCGTCTCGTTTCGCTCTCTCTCACCCTCCTTCGTCTCGTTTCCCTGTCTTCCTCCCTCCTTCGTCTCGTTTCGCCTTCTTTCACCCTCCTTCGTCTCGTTTCGCTCTCTTTCCCCCTCCTTCGTCTCATATTGTTCTCTTTCACCCTCCTTCGTCTCGTTTCGCTCTCTTTCACCTTCCTTCGCCTCGTTTCACTCTCTTTCACCCTCCTTTGTCTCGTTTCGATCTCTTTCACCCTCCTTCATCTCGTTTTGCTCTCTTTCACCCTCCTTCGTCTCGTTTAGCTCTCTTTCACCCTCCTTCGTCTCGTTTCACACTTTTTCACCCTCCTTCGTCTCGTTTCGCTCTCTTTCACCCTCCTTCGTCTCGTTTCGCTCTCTTTCACCCTCCTTCGTCTCGTATCGCTCTCTTCCACGCTCCTTCGTCTCGTATCGCTCTCTTCCACCCTCCTTCGTTTCGGTTCGCTCTCTTTCACCTTCCTTCGTCTCGTTTCGCTCTCTTTCACCCTCCTTTATCTCGATTCGCAATCTTTCACCTTCCTTCGTCTCGTTTCACTCTCTTTCACCCTTCTTCGTCTCGTTTCGCTCTCTTTCACCCTCCTTCGTCTCGTTTCGCTCTCTTTCACCCTCCTTCGTCTCGTTTCGCTCTCTCACCCTCCTTCGTCTCGTTTCGCTGTCTTCCTCCCTCCTTCGTCTCGTTTCGCCTTCTTTCACCCTCCTTCGTCTCGTTTCGCTCTCTTTCCCCCTCCTTCGTCTCATATTGTTCTCTTTCACCCTCCTTCGTCTCGTTTCGCTCTCTTTCACCTTCCTTCGCCTGGTTTCGCTCTCTTTCACCCTCCTTTGTCTCGTTTCGATCTCTTTCACCCTCCTTCATCTCGTTTAGCTCTCTTTCACCTTCCTTCGTCTCGTTTCGCTCTCTTTCACCCTCCTTCGTCTCGTTTCGCTCTCTTTCCCACTCCTTCATCTCGTTTCGCTCTCTTTCACCCTCCTTCGTCACGTTTAGCTCTCTTTCACCCACCTTTGTCTCGTTTCACTCTTTTTCACCCTCCTTCGTCTCGTTTCGCTCTCTTTCACCCTCCTTCGTTTCGTTTCGCTCTCTTTCACCCTCCTTCGTCTCGAATCGCTCTCTTCCACCCTCCTTCGTTTCGGTTCGCTCTCTTTCACCTTCCTTCGTCTCGTTTCGCTCTCTTTCACCCTCCTTTATCTCGATTCGCAACCTTTCACCTTCCTTCGTCTCGTTTCGCTCTCTTTCACCCTCCTTCGTTTCGTTTCACTCTCTTTCACCCTCCTTCATCTCGTTTCGCTCTCCCTCACACTCCTTCCTCTCGTTTCGCTCTCTTCCACCCTCCTTCGTCTCGTTTCGCCCTCCTTCACCCTCCTTCGTCTCGTTTCGCTCTCTTTCACACTCCTTCATCTCGTTTCGCTCTCTTTCACCCTCCTTCGTCTCGTTTAGCTCTCTTTCACCCTCCTTTGTCTCGTTTCACTCTTTTTCACCCTCTTTCGTCTCGTTTCGCTCTCTTTCACCCTCCTTCGTCTCGTTTCGCTCTCTTTCACCCTCCTTCGTCTCGTATCGCTCTCTTCCACCCTCCTTCGTTTCGGTTCGCTCTCTTTCACCTTCCTTCATCTCGTTTCGCTCTCTTTCACCCTCCTTTATCTCGATTCGCAATCTTTCACCTTCCTTCGTCTCGTTTCACTCTCTTTCACCCTTCTTCGTCTCGTTTCGCACTTTTTCACCCTCCTTCGTCTCGTTTCGCTCTCTTTCACCCTCCTTCATCTCGTTTCGCTCTCTTTCACCCTCCTTCTGCTCGTTTTGCTCTCTTTCACCCTCCTTCATCTCGTTTCGCTCTCTTTCACCCTCCTTCGTCTCGTTTCGCTCTCTTCCACCCTCCTTCGTCTCGTTTCGCCCTCTTTCACCCTCCTTTGTCTCGAATCGCACTCTTTCTCCTTCCTTCGCCTCGTTTCACTCTCTTTCACCCTCCTTCATCTCGTTTCGCTCTCTTTCATCCTCCTTCCTCTCGTTTCGCTCTCTTTCACCCTCCTTCATCTCGGTTCACTCTCCTTCACCCTCCTTCCTCTCGTTTCGCTCTCCCTCACCCTCCTTCCTCTCGTTTCGCTCTCTTCCACGCTCCTTCGTCTCGTTTCAGCCTCTTTCACCCTCCTTTGTCTCGTTTCGCTCTCTTTCACCCTCCTTCATTTCGCTTCGCTCTCTTTGACCTTCCTTCGTCTCGTTTCGCCCTCCTTCGTCTCGTTTCGCTCTCTCTCACCCTCCTTCGTCTCGTTTCCCTGTCTTCCTCCCTCCTTCGTCTCGTTTCGCCTTCTTTCACCCTCCTTCGTCTCGTTTCGCTCTCTTTCCCCCTCCTTCGTCTCATATTGTTCTCTTTCACCCTCCTTCGTCTCGTTTCGCTCTGTTTCACCTTCCTTCGCCTCGTTTCGCTCTCTTTCACCCTCCTTTGTCTCGTTTCGATCTCTTTCACCCTCCTTCATCTCGTTTTGCTCTCTTTCACCCTCCTTCGTCTCGTTTAGCTCTCTTTCACCCTCCTTCGTCTCGTTTCACACTTTTTCACCCTCCTTCGTCTCGTTTCGCTCTCTTTCACCCTCCTTCGTCTCGTTTCGCTCTCTTTCACCCTCCTTCGTCTCGTATCGCTCTCTTCCACGCTCCTTCGTCTCGTATCGCTCTCTTCCACCCTCCTTCGTTTCGGTTCGCTCTCTTTCACCTTCCTTCGTCTCGTTTCGCTCTCTTTCACCCTCCTTTATCTCGATTCGCAATCTTTCACCTTCCTTCGTCTCGTTTCACTCTCTTTCACCCTTCTTCGTCTCGTTTCGCTCTCTTTCACCCTCCTTCGTCTCGTTTCGCTCTCTTTCACCCTCCTTCGTCTCGTTTCGCTCTCTCACCCTCCTTCGTCTCGTTTCGCTGTCTTCCTCCCTCCTTCGTCTCGTTTCGCCTTCTTTCACCCTCCTTCGTCTCGTTTCGCTCTCTTTCCCCCTCCTTCGTCTCATATTGTTCTCTTTCACCCTCCTTCGTCTCGTTTCGCTCTCTTTCACCTTCCTTCGCCTGGTTTCGCTCTCTTTCACCCTCCTTTGTCTCGTTTCGATCTCTTTCACCCTCCTTCATCTCGTTTAGCTCTCTTTCACCTTCCTTCGTCTCGTTTCGCTCTCTTTCATCCTCCTTCGTCTCGTTTCGCTCTCTTTCCCACTCCTTCATCTCGTTTCGCTCTCTTTCACCCTCCTTCGTCTCGTTTAGCTCTCTTTCACCCACCTTTGTCTCGTTTCACTCTTTTTCACCCTCCTTCGTCTCGTTTCGCTCTCTTTCACCCTCCTTCGTTTCGTTTCGCTCTCTTTCACCCTCCTTCGTCTCGAATCGCTCTCTTCCACCCTCCTTCGTTTCGGTTCGCTCTCTTTCACCTTCCTTCGTCTTGTTTCGCTCTCTTCCACCCTCCTTCGTCTCGTTTCGCCCTCCTTCACCCTTCTTCGTCTCGTTTCGCTCTCTTTCACCATCCTTCGCCTCGTTTCGCTCTCTTTCACCCTCCTTTGTCTCTTTTCGATCTCTTTCACCCTCCTTCATCTCGTTTAGCTCTCTTTCACCTTCCTTCGTCTCGTTTCGCTCTCTTTCACCCTCCTTCGTCTCGTTTCGCTCTCTTTCACACTCCTTCATCTCGTTTCGCTCTCTTTCACCCTCCTTCGTCTCGTTTAGCTCTCTTTCACCCTCCTTTGTCTCGTTTCACTCTTTTTCACCCTCTTTCGTCTCGTTTCGCTCTCTTTCACCCTCCTTCGTCTCGTTTCGCTCTCTTTCACCCTCCTTCGTCTCGTATCGCTCTCTTCCACCCTCCTTCGTTTCGGTTCGCTCTCTTTCACCTTCCTTCATCTCGTTTCGCTCTCTTTCACCCTCCTTTATCTCGATTCGCAATCTTTCACCTTCCTTCGTCTCGTTTCACTCTCTTTCACCCTTCTTCGTCTCGTTTCGCACTCTTTCACCCTCCTTCGTCTCGTTTCGCTCTCTTTCACCCTCCTTCATCTCGTTTCGCTCTCTTTCACCCTCCTTCGTCTCGTTTAGCTCTCTTTCACCCTCCTTTGTCTCGTTTCACTCTTTTTCACCCTCTTTCGTCTCGTTTCGCTCTCTTTCACCCTCCTTCGTCTCGTTTCGCTCTCTTTCACCCTCCTTCGTCTCGTATCGCTCTCTTCCACCCTCCTTCGTTTCGGTTCGCTCTCTTTCACCTTCCTTCATCTCGTTTCGCTCTCTTTCACCCTCCTTTATCTCGATTCGCAATCTTTCACCTTCCTTCGTCTCGTTTCACTCTCTTTCACCCTTCTTCGTCTCGTTTCGCACTTTTTCACCCTCCTTCGTCTCGTTTCGCTCTCTTTCACCCTCCTTCATCTCGTTTCGCTCTCTTTCACCCTCCTTCTGCTCGTTTTGCTCTCTTTCACCCTCCTTCATCTCGTTTCGCTCTCTTTCACCCTCCTTCGTCTCGTTTCGCTCTCTTCCACCCTCCTTCGTCTCGTTTCGCCCTCTTTCACCCTCCTTTGTCTCGAATCGCACTCTTTCTCCTTCCTTCGCCTCGTTTCACTCTCTTTCACCCTCCTTCATCTCGTTTCGCTCTCTTTCATCCTCCTTCCTCTCGTTTCGCTCTCTTTCACCCTCCTTCATCTCGGTTCACTCTCCTTCACCCTCCTTCCTCTCGTTTCGCTCTCCCTCACCCTCCTTCCTCTCGTTTCGCTCTCTTCCACGCTCCTTCGTCTCGTTTCAGCCTCTTTCACCCTCCTTTGTCTCGTTTCGCTCTCTTTCACCCTCCTTCATTTCGCTTCGCTCTCTTTGACCTTCCTTCGTCTCGTTTCGCCCTCCTTCACCCTCCTTCGTCTCGTTTCGCTCTCTCTCACCCTCCTTCGTCTCGTTTCCCTGTCTTCCTCCCTCCTTCGTCTCGTTTCGCCTTCTTTCACCCTCCTTCGTCTCGTTTCGCTCTCTTTCCCCCTCCTTCGTCTCATATTGTTCTCTTTCACCCTCCTTCGTCTCGTTTCGCTCTGTTTCACCTTCCTTCGCCTCGTTTCGCTCTCTTTCACCCTCCTTTGTCTCGTTTCGATCTCTTTCACCCTCCTTCATCTCGTTTTGCTCTCTTTCACCCTCCTTCGTCTCGTTTAGCTCTCTTTCACCCTCCTTCGTCTCGTTTCACACTTTTTCACCCTCCTTCGTCTCGTTTCGCTCTCTTTCACCCTCCTTCGTCTCGTTTCGCTCTCTTTCACCCTCCTTCGTCTCGTATCGCTCTCTTCCACGCTCCTTCGTCTCGTATCGCTCTCTTCCACCCTCCTTCGTTTCGGTTCGCTCTCTTTCACCTTCCTTCGTCTCGTTTCGCTCTCTTTCACCCTCCTTTATCTCGATTCGCAATCTTTCACCTTCCTTCGTCTCGTTTCACTCTCTTTCACCCTTCTTCGTCTCGTTTCGCTCTCTTTCACCCTCCTTCGTCTCGTTTCGCTCTCTTTCACCCTCCTTCGTCTCGTTTCGCTCTCTCACCCTCCTTCGTCTCGTTTCGCTGTCTTCCTCCCTCCTTCGTCTCGTTTCGCCTTCTTTCACCCTCCTTCGTCTCGTTTCGCTCTCTTTCCCCCTCCTTCGTCTCATATTGTTCTCTTTCACCCTCCTTCGTCTCGTTTCGCTCTCTTTCACCTTCCTTCGCCTGGTTTCGCTCTCTTTCACCCTCCTTTGTCTCGTTTCGATCTCTTTCACCCTCCTTCATCTCGTTTAGCTCTCTTTCACCTTCCTTCGTCTCGTTTCGCTCTCTTTCATCCTCCTTCGTCTCGTTTCGCTCTCTTTCCCACTCCTTCATCTCGTTTCGCTCTCTTTCACCCTCCTTCGTCTCGTTTAGCTCTCTTTCACCCACCTTTGTCTCGTTTCACTCTTTTTCACCCTCCTTCGTCTCGTTTCGCTCTCTTTCACCCTCCTTCGTTTCGTTTCGCTCTCTTTCACCCTCCTTCGTCTCGAATCGCTCTCTTCCACCCTCCTTCGTTTCGGTTCGCTCTCTTTCACCTTCCTTCGTCTTGTTTCGCTCTCTTTCACCCTCCTTTATCTCGATTCGCAATCTTTCACCTTCCTTCGTCTCGTTTCGCTCTCTTTCACCCTCCTTCGTTTCGTTTCACTCTCTTTCACCCTCCTTCATCTCGTTTCGCTCTCCCTCACACTCCTTCCTCTCGTTTCGCTCTCTTCCACCCTCCTTCGTCTCGTTTCGCCCTCCTTCACCCTTCTTCGTCTCGTTTCGCTCTCTTTCACCATCCTTCGCCTCGTTTCGCTCTCTTTCACCCTCCTTTGTCTCGTTTCGATCTCTTTCACCCTCCTTCATCTCGTTTAGCTCTCTTTCACCTTCCTTCGTCTCGTTTCGCTCTCTTTCACCCTCCTTCGTCTCGTTTCGCTCTCTTTCACACTCCTTCATCTCGTTTCGCTCTCTTTCACCCTCCTTCGTCTCGTTTAGCTCTCTTTCACCCTCCTTTGTCTCGTTTCACTCTTTTTCACCCTCTTTCGTCTCGTTTCGCTCTCTTTCACCCTCCTTCGTCTCGTTTCGCTCTCTTTCACCCTCCTTCGTCTCGTATCGCTCTCTTCCACCCTCCTTCGTTTCGGTTCGCTCTCTTTCACCTTCCTTCATCTCGTTTCGCTCTCTTTCACCCTCCTTTATCTCGATTCGCAATCTTTCACCTTCCTTCGTCTCGTTTCACTCTCTTTCACCCTTCTTCGTCTCGTTTCGCACTCTTTCACCCTCCTTCGTCTCGTTTCGCTCTCTTTCACCCTCCTTCGTCTCGTTTCACTCTCTTTCACCCTCCTTCATCTCGTTTCGCTCTCCCTCACCCTCCTTCCTCTCGTTTCGCTCTCTTCCACCCTCCTTCGTCTCGTTTCAGCCTCTTTCACCCTCCTTTGTCTCGTTTCGCTCTCTTTCACCCTCCTTCATCTCGTTTCGCTCTCTTTGACCCTCCTTCGCCTTGTTTCGCTCTCTTTCACCCTCCTTCGTCTCTTTTCTCTCTCTTTCACCCTCCTTCGTCTCGTTTCGCTCTCTTCCACCCTCCTTCGTCTCGTTTCGCCCTCCTTCACCCTTCTTCGTCTCGTTTCGCTCTCTTTCACCATCCTTCGTCTCGTTTCGCTCTCGCTCACCCTCCTTCATCTCGTTTCGTTCTCTTTCACCCTCCTTCGTCTCGTTTAGCTCTCTTTCACCCTCCTTCGTCTCGTTTCACTCTTTTTCACCCTCCTTCGTCTCGATTCGTTCTCTTTCACCCTCCTTCGTCTCGTTTCGCTCTCTTTCACCCCCCTTCGTCTCGTATCGCTCTCTTCCACCCTCCTTCATTTCGGTTCGCTCTCTTTCACTTTCCTTCGTCTCGTTTCACTCTCTTTCACCCTCCTTTGTCTCGATTCGTACTCTTTCACCTTCCTTCGCCTCGTTTCACTCTCTTTCACCCTCCTTCGTCTCGTTTCGCTCTCTTTCACCCTCCTTCATCTCGTTTCGCTCTCTTTCACCGTCCTTCGTCTCGTTTCACTCTCTTTCACCCTCCTTCATCTCGTTTCGCTCTCCGTCACCCTCCTTCCTCTCGTTTCGCTCTCTTCCACCCTCCTTCGTCTCGTTTCAGCCTCTTTCACCCTCCTTTGTCTCGTTTCGCTCTCTTTCACCCTCCTTCATCTCGTTTCGCTCTCTTTCACCGTCCTTCGTCTCGTTTCACTCTCTTTCACCCTCCTTCATCTCGTTTCGCTCTCCGTCACCCTCCTTCCTCTCGTTTCGCTCTCTTCCACCCTCCTTCGCCTCGTTTCACTCTCTTTCACCCTCCTTCGTCTCTTTTCACTCTCTTTCACCCTCCTTCGTCTCTTTTCACTCTCTTTCACCCTCCTTCGTCTCGTTTCGCTCTCTTCCACACTCCTTCGTCTCGTTTCGCCTTCCTTCACCCTCCTTCATCTCGTTTCGCTCTCTTTCACCCTCCTTCGTCTCATTTCGCTCTCTTTCACCCTCCTTCGTCTCGTTTCGCTATCTCTCACACTCCTTTGTCTCGTTCCGCTGTCTTCCTCCCTCCTTCGTCTCGTTTTGGCATCTTTCACCCTCCTTCGTATCATTTCGCTCTCTTCCCCCCTCCTTCGTTTCGTTTCGTTCTCTTTCACCCTCCTTCACTCGTTTCGCTGTCTTCCTCCCTCCTTCGTCTCGTTTCGCCTTCTTTCACCCTCCTTCGTCTCGTTTCGCTCTCTTTCCCCCTCCTTCGTCTCATATTGTTCTCTTTCACCCTCCTTCGTCTCGTTTCGCTCTCTTTCACCTTCCTTCGCCTCGTTTCGCTCTCTTTCACCCTCCTTTGTCTCGTTTCGATCTCTTTCACCCTCCTTCATCTCGTTTAGCTCTCTTTCACCTTCCTTCGTCTCGTTTCGCTCTCTTTCACCCTCCTTCGTCTCGTTTCGCTCTCTTTCCCACTCCTTCATCTCGTTTCGCTCTCTTTCACCCTACTTCGTCTCGTTTAGCTCTCTTTCACCCACCTTTGTCTCGTTTCATTCTTTTTCACCCTCCTTCGTCTCGTTTCGCTCTCTTTCACCCTCCTTCGTTTCGTTTCGCTCTCTTTCACCCTCCTTCGTCTCGAATCGCTCTCTTCCACCCTCCTTCGTTTCGGTTCGCTCTCTTTCACCTTCCTTCGTGTCGTTTCGCTCTCTTTCACCCTCCTTTATCTCGATTCGCAATCTTTCACCTTCCTTCGTCTCGTTTCGTTCTCTTTCACCCTCCTTCGTTTCGTTTCACTCTCTTTCACCCTCCTTCATCTCGTTTCGCTCTCCCTCACACTCCTTCCTCTCGTTTCGCTCTCTTCCACCCTCCTTCGACTCGTTTCGCCCTCCTTCACCCTTCTTCGTCTCGTTTCGCTCTCTTTCACCATCCTTCGCCTCGTTTCGCTCTCTTTCACCCTCCTTTGTCTCGTTTCGATCTCTTTCACCCTCCTTCATCTCGTTTAGCTCTCTTTCACCTTCCTTCGTCTCGTTTCGCTCTCTTTCACCCTCCTTCGTCTCGTTTCGCTCTCTTTCACACTCCTTCATCTCGTTTCGCTCTCTTTCACCCTCCTTCTTCTCGTTTAGCTCTCTTTCACCCTCCTTTGTCTCGTTTCACTCTTTTTCACCCTCTTTCGTCTCGTTTCGCTCTCTTTCACCCTCCTTCGTCTCGTTTCGCTCTCTTTCACCCTCCTTCGTCTCGTATCGCTCTCTTCCACCCTCCTTCGTTTCGGTTCGCTCTCTTTCACCTTCCTTCATCTCGTTTCGCTCTCTTTCACCCTCCTTCGTCTCGTTTCGCCTTCCTTCACCCTCCTTCATCTCGTTTCGCTCTCTTTCACCCTCCTTCGTCTCATTTCGCTCTCTTTCACCCTCCTTCGTCTCGTTTCGCTATCTCTCACACTCCTTCGTCTCGTTTCGCTGTCTTCCTCCCTCCTTCGTCTCGTTTTGGCATCTTTCACCCTCCTTCGTATCATTTCGCTCTCTTTCCCCCTCCTTCGTCTCGTTTCGTTCTCTTTCACCCTCCTTCGTCTCGTTTCGCTGTCTTCCTCCCTCCTTCGTCTCGTTTCGCCTTCTTTCACCCTCCTTCGTCTCGTTTCGCTCTCTTTCCCCCTCCTTCGTCTCATATTGTTCACTTTCACCCTCCTTCGTCTCGTTTCGCTCTCTTTCACCTTCCTTCGCCTCGTTTCGCTCTCTTTCACCCTCCTTTGTCTCGTTTCGATCTCTTTCACCCTCCTTCATCTCGTTTAGCTCTCTTTCACCTTCCTTCGTCTCGTTTCGCTCTCTTTCACCCTCCTTCGTCTCGTTTCGCTCTCTTTCCCACTCCTTCATCTCGTTTCGCTCTCTTTCACCCTCCTTCGTCTCGTTTAGCTCTCTTTCACCCACCTTTGTCTCGTTTCACTCTTTTTCACCCTCCTTCGTCTCGTTTCGCTCTCTTTCACCCTCCTTCGTCTCGTTTCGCTCTCTTTCACCCTCCTTCGTCTCGTATCGCTCTCTTCCACCCTCCTTCGTTTCGGTTCGCTCTCTTTCACCTTCCTTCATCTCGTTTCGCTCTCTTTCACCCTCCTTTATCTCGATTCGCAATCTTTCACCTTCCTTCGTCTCGTTTCACTCTCTTTCACCCTTCTTCGTCTCGTTTCGCACTCTTTCACCCTCCTTCGTCTCGTTTCGCTCTCTTTCACCCTCCTTCGTCTCGTTTCACTCTCTTTCACCCTCCTTCATCTCGTTTCGCTCTCCCTCACCCTCCTTCCTCACGTTTCGCTCTCTTCCACCCTCCTTCGTCTCGTTTCAGCCTCTTTCACCCTCCTTTGTCTCGTTTCGCTCTCTTTCACCCTCCTTCATCTCGTTTCGCTCTCTTTGACCCTCCTTCGCCTTGTTTCGCTCTCTTTCACCCTCCTTCGTCTCTTTTCACTCTCTTTGACCCTCCTTCGCCTCGTTTCACTCTCTTTCACCCTCCTTCGTCTCTTTTCACTCTCTTTCACCCTCCTTCGTCTCTTTTCACTCTCTTTCACCCTCCTTCGTCTCGTTTCGCCTTCCTTCACCCTCCTTCATCTCGTTTCGCTCTCTTTCCCCCTCCTTCGTCTCATATTGTTCTCTTTCACCCTCCTTCGTCTCGTTTCGCTCTCTTTCACCTTCCTTCACCTCGTTTCGCTCTCTTTCACCCTCCTTTGTCTCGTTTCGATCTCTTTCACCCTCCTTCATCTCGTTTCGCTCTCTTTCACCCTCCTTCGTCGCGTTTCACTCTCTTTCACCCTCCTTCTTCTCGTTTAGCTCTCCCTCACCCTCCTTCCTCTCGTTTCGCTCTCTTCCTCCCTCCTTCGTCTCGTTTTAGCCTCTTTCACCCTCCTTTGTTTCGATTCGCTCTCTTTCACCCTCCTTCATCTCGTTTCGCTCTCTTTGACCCTCCTTCGCCTTGTTTCGCTCTCTTTCATCCTCCTTCGTCTCTTTTCACTCTCTTTCACCCTCCTTCGTCTCGTTTCGCTCTCTTCCACCCTCCTTCGTCTCGTTTCGCCCTCCTTCACCCTTCTTCGTCCCGTTTCGCTCTCTTTCACCATCCTTCGTCTCGTTTCGCTCTCGCTCACCCTCCTTCATCTCGTTTCGTTCTCTTTCACCCTCCTTCGTCTCGTTTAGCTCTCTTTCACCCTCCTTCGTCTCATTTCGCTCTCTTTCACCCTCCTTCGTCTCGTTTCGCTATCTCTCACACTCCTTCGTCTCGTTTCGCTGTCTTCCTCCCTCCTTCGTCTCGTTTTGGCATCTTTCACCCTCCTTCGTATCATTTCGCTCTCTTTCCCCCTCCTTCGTCTCGTTTCGTTCTCTTTCACCCTCCTTCGTCTCGTTTCGCTGTCTTCCTCCCTCCTTCGTCTCGTTTCGCCTTCTTTCACCCTCCTTCGTCTCGTTTCGCTCTCTTTCCCCCTCCTTCGTCTCATATTGTTCACTTTCACCCTCCTTCGTCTCGTTTCGCTCTCTTTCACATTCCTTCGCCTCGTTTCGCTCTCTTTCACCCTCCTTTGTCTCGTTTCGATCTCTTTCACCCTCCTTCATCTCGTTTAGCTCTCTTTCACCTTCCTTCGTCTCGTTTCGCTCTCTTTCACCCTCCTTCGTCTCGTTTCGCTCTCTTTCCCACTCCTTCATCTCGTTTCGCTCTCTTTCACCCTCCTTCGTCTCGTTTAGCTCTCTTTCACCCACCTTTGTCTCGTTTCACTCTTTTTCACCCTCCTTCGTCTCGTTTCGCTCTCTTTCACCCTCCTTTGTCTCGTTTCGATCTCTTTCACCCTCCTTCATCTCGTTTCGCTCTCTTTCACCCTCCTTCGTCGCGTTTCACTCTCTTTCACCCTCCTTCTTCTCGTTTAGCTCTCCCTCACCCTCCTTCCTCTCGTTTCGCTCTCTTCCTCCCTCCTTCGTCTCGTTTTAGCCTCTTTCACCCTCCTTTGTTTCGATTCGCTCTCTTTCACCCTCCTTCATCTCGTTTCGCTCTCTTTGACCCTCCTTCGCCTTGTTTCGCTCTCTTTCATCCTCCTTCGTCTCTTTTCACTCTCTTTCACCCTCCTTCGTCTCGTTTCGCTCTCTTCCACCCTCCTTCGTCTCGTTTCGCCCTCCTTCACCCTTCTTCGTCCCGTTTCGCTCTCTTTCACCATCCTTCGTCTCGTTTCGCTCTCGCTCACCCTCCTTCATCTCGTTTCGTTCTCTTTCACCCTCCTTCGTCTCGTTTAGCTCTCTTTCACCCTCCTTCGTCTCATTTCGCTCTCTTTCACCCTCCTTCGTCTCGTTTCGCTATCTCTCACACTCCTTCGTCTCGTTTCGCTGTCTTCCTCCCTCCTTCGTCTCGTTTTGGCATCTTTCACCCTCCTTCGTATCATTTCGCTCTCTTTCCCCCTCCTTCGTCTCGTTTCGTTCTCTTTCACCCTCCTTCGTCTCGTTTCGCTGTCTTCCTCCCTCCTTCGTCTCGTTTCGCCTTCTTTCACCCTCCTTCGTCTCGTTTCGCTCTCTTTCCCCCTCCTTCGTCTCATATTGTTCACTTTCACCCTCCTTCGTCTCGTTTCGCTCTCTTTCACATTCCTTCGCCTCGTTTCGCTCTCTTTCACCCTCCTTTGTCTCGTTTCGATCTCTTTCACCCTCCTTCATCTCGTTTAGCTCTCTTTCACCTTCCTTCGTCTCGTTTCGCTCTCTTTCACCCTCCTTCGTCTCGTTTCGCTCTCTTTCCCACTCCTTCATCTCGTTTCGCTCTCTTTCACCCTCCTTCGTCTCGTTTAGCTCTCTTTCACCCACCTTTGTCTCGTTTCACTCTTTTTCACCCTCCTTCGTCTCGTTTCGCTCTCTTTCACCCTCCTTCGTTTCGTTTCGCTCTCTTTCACCCTCCTTCGTCTCGAATCGCTCTCTTCCACCCTCCTTCGTTTCGGTTCGCTCTCTTTCACCTTCCTTCGTCTCGTTTCGCTCTCTTTCACCCTCCTTTATCTCGATTCGCAATCTTTCACCTTCCTTCGTCTCGTTTCGCTCTCTTTCACCCTCCTTCGTTTCGTTTCACTCTCTTTCACCCTCCTTCATCTCGTTTCGCTCTCCCTCACACTCCTTCCTCTCGTTTCGCTCTCTTCCACCCTCCTTCGTCTCGTTTCGCCCTCCTTCACCCTTCTTCGTCTCGTTTCGCTCTCTTTCACCATCCTTCGCCTCGTTTCGCTCTCTTTCACCCTCCTTTGTCTCGTTTCGATCTCTTTCACCCTCCTTCATCTCGTTTAGCTCTCTTTCACCTTCCTTCGTCTCGTTTCGCTCTCTTTCACCCTCCTTCGTCTCGTTTCGCTCTCTTTCACACTCCTTCATCTCGTTTCGCTCTCTTTCACCCTCCTTCTTCTCGTTTAGCTCTCTTTCACCCTCCTTTGTCTCGTTTCACTCTTTTTCACCCTCTTTCGTCTCGTTTCGCTCTCTTTCACCCTCCTTCGTCTCGTTTCGCTCTCTTTCACCCTCCTTCGTCTCGTAACGCTCTCTTCCACCCTCCTTCGTTTCGGTTCGCTCTCTTTCACCTTCCTTCATCTCGTTTCGCTCTCTTTCACCCTCCTTTATCTCGATTCGCAATCTTTCACCTTCCTTCGTCTCGTTTCACTCTCTTTCACCCTTCTTCGTCTCGTTTCGCACTCTTTCACCCTCCTTCGTCTCGTTTCGCTCTCTTTCACCCTCCTTCGTCTCGTTTCACTCTCTTTCACCCTCCTTCATCTCGTTTCGCTCTCCCTCACCCTCCTTCCTCACGTTTCGCTCTCTTCCACCCTCCTTCGTCTCGTTTCAGCCTCTTTCACCCTCCTTTGTCTCGTTTCGCTCTCTTTCACCCTCCTTCATCTCGTTTCGCTCTCTTTGACCCTCCTTCGCCTTGTTTCGCTCTCTTTCACCCTCCTTCGTCTCTTTTCACTCTCTTTGACCCTCCTTCGCCTCGTTTCACTCTCTTTCACCCTCCTTCGTCTCTTTTCACTCTCTTTCACCCTCCTTCGTCTCTTTTCACTCTCTTTCACCCTCCTTCGTCTCGTTTCGCCTTCCTTCACCCTCCTTCATCTCGTTTCGCTCTCTTTCACCCTCCTTCGTCTCATTTCGCTCTCTTTCACCCTCCTTCGTCTCGTTTCGCTATCTCGCACACTCCTTCGTCTCGTTTCGCTCTCTTCCACCTTCCTTCGTCTGGTTTCGCTCTCTCTCACCCTCCTTCGTCTCGTTTCGCTGTCTTCCTCCCTCCTTTGTCTCGTTTCGGCTTCTTGTACCCTCCTTCGTATCGTTTCGCTCTCTTTCCCCCTCCTTCGTCTCGTTTCGTTCTCTTTCACCCTCCTTCATCTCGTTTTGACCTCTCTCACCCTTCTTCGTCTCGTTTCGCTCTCTTTCACCGTCCTTCGTCTCCTTTCGCTCTCTTTCACCCTCCTTCGTCTCGTTTCGCTCTCTTTCGCCCTCCTTCGTCTCGTTTCGCTCTCTTCCACCCTCCTTCGTCTCGTTTCGCTCTCTTTCACCCTCCTTCGGCTCGTTTCGCTCTCTTTCACCCTCCTTCATCTCGTTTCGCTCTCTTTCACCCTCCTTCGGCTCGTTTTGCTCTCTTTCACCCTCCTTCATCTCGTTTCGCTCTCTTTCATCCTCCTTCGTCGCGGTTCGTTCTCTTTCACCTTCCTTCGTCTCGTTTCACTCTCTTTCACCCTCCTTCGTCTCGTTTCGCCCTCTTTCACCCTCCTTCGTCTCGGTTCGCTCTCTTTCACCTTCCTTCATCTCGTTTTGCTCTCTTTCACCCTCCTTCGTCTCGTTTCACTCTCTTTCACCCTCCTTCATCTCGTTTCGCTCTCTTTCACCCTCCTTCTGCTCGTTTTTCCCTCTTTCACCCTCCTTCATCTCGTTTCGCTCTCTTTCACCCTCCTTCGTCTCGTTTCGCTCTCTTCCAGCCTCCTTCGTGTCGTTTCGCTCTCTTTCACCCTCCTTCATCTCGTTTCGCTCTCTTTCACCCTCCTTCGTCTCATTTCGCTCTCTTTCACCCTCCTTCGTCTCGTTTCGCTATCTCTCACACTCCTTCGTCTCGTTTCGCTGTCTTCCTCCCTCCTTCGTCTCGTTTTGGCATCTTTCACCCTCCTTCGTATCATTTCGCTCTCTTTCCCCCTCCTTCGTCTCGTTGCGTTCTCTTTCACCCTCCTTCGTCTCGTTTCGCTCTCTTTCACCTTCCTTCGCTTCGTTTCGCACTCTTTCACCCTCCTTTGTCTCGCTTCACTCTCTTTCACCCTCATTCATCTCGTTTAGCTCTCTTTCACCTTCCTTCGTCTCGTTTCGCTCTCTTTCACCATCCTTCGTCTCGTTTCGCTCTCTTTCACCTTCCTTCGTCTCGTTTAGCTCTCTTTCACCCTCCTTCATCTCGTTTCACTCTTTTTCACCCTCCTTCGTCTCGTTTCGCTCTCTTTCACCCTACTTCATCTCGTTTCGCTCTCTTCCACCCTTCTTCGTCTCGTTTCGCGCTCTTTCACCCTCCTTCGGCTCGTTTCGCACTCTTTCACCCTCCTTTGTCTCGTTTCGCTCTCTTTCACTCTCCTTCGTCTCGTTTCGCTCTCTTCCACCCTCCTTCGTCTCGTTTCGCCCTCCTTCACCCTCCTTCGTCTCGTTTCGCTCTCTTTCACCATCCTTCGTCTCGTTTCGCTCTCTTTCACCCTCCTTCGTCTCGTTTCGCTATCTCTCACCCTCCTTCGTCTCGTTTCGCTCTCTTCCACCGTCCTTCGTCTCGTTTCGCTCTCTCTCACCCTCCTTCGTCTCGTTTCGCTCTCTTCCTCCCTCCTTCATCTCGTTTCGCGTTCCTTCACCCTCCTTCATCTCGTTTTCCCCTCTCTCATCCTTCTTCGTCTCGTTTAGCTCTCTTTCACCCTCCTTCGTCTCGTTTCGCTCTCTTTCACACTCCTTCATCTCGTTTCGCTCTCTTTCACCCTCCTTCGTCTCTTTTAGCTCTCTTTCACCCTCCTTCGTCTCGTTTCACACTTTTTCACCCTCCTTCGTCTCGTTTCGATCTCTTTCACACTCCTTCGTCTCGTTTCGCTCTCTTTCCCCCTCCTTCGTCTCATATTGTTCTCTTTCACCCTCCTTCGTCTCGTTTCGCTCTCTTTCACCTTCCTTCACCTCGTTTCGCTCTCTTTCACCCTCCTTTGTCTCGTTTCGATCTCTTTCACCCTCCTTCATCTCGTTTCGCTCTCTTTCACCCTCCTTCGTCGCGTTTCACTCTCTTTCACCCTCCTTCATCTCGTTTAGCTCTCCCTCACCCTCCTTCCTCTCGTTTCGCTCTCTTCCTCCCTCCTTCGTCTCGTTTTAGCCTCTTTCACCCTCCTTTGTTTCGATTCGCTCTCTTTCACCCTCCTTCATCTCGTTTCGCTCTCTTTGACCCTCCTTCGCCTTGTTTCGCTCTCTTTCACCCTCCTTCGTCTCTTTTCACTCTCTTTCACCCTCCTTCGTCTCGTTTCGCTCTCTTCCACCCTCCTTCGTCTCGTTTCGCCCTCCTTCACCCTTCTTCGTCTCGTTTCGCTCTCTTTCACCATCCTTCGTCTCGTTTCGCTCTCGCTCACCCTCCTTCATCTCGTTTCGTTCTCTTTCACCCTCCTTCGTCTCGTTTAGCTCTCTTTCACCCTCCTTCGTCTCGTTTCACTCTTTTTCACCCTCCTTCGTCTCGTTTTGTTCTCTTTCACCCTCCTTCGTCTCGTTTCGCTCTCTTTCACCCCCCTTCGTCTCGTATCGCTCTCTTCCACCCTCCTTCGTTTCGGTTCGCTCTCTTTCACCTTCCTTCGTCTCGTTTCGCTCTCTTCCACCCTCCTTCGTCTCGTTTCGCCCTCCTTCACCCTTCTTCGTCTCGTTTCGCTCTCTTTCACCATCCTTCGCCTCGTTTCGCTCTCTTTCACCCTCCTTTGTCTCGTTTCGATCTCTTTCACCCTCCTTCATCTCGTTTAGCTCTCTTTCACCTTCCTTCGTCTCGTTTCGCTCTCTTTCACCCTCCTTCGTCTCGTTTCGCTCTCTTTCACACTCCTTCATCTCGTTTCGCTCTCTTTCACCCTCCTTCTTCTCGTTTAGCTCTCTTTCACCCTCCTTTGTCTCGTTTCACTCTTTTTCACCCTCTTTCGTCTCGTTTCGCTCTCTTTCACCCTCCTTCGTCTCGTTTCGCTCTCTTTCACCCTCCTTCGTCTCGTATCGCTCTCTTCCACCCTCCTTCGTTTCGGTTCGCTCTCTTTCACCTTCCTTCATCTCGTTTCGCTCTCTTTCACCCTCCTTTATCTCGATTCGCAATCTTTCACCTTCCTTCGTCTCGTTTCACTCTCTTTCACCCTTCTTCGTCTCGTTTCGCACTCTTTCACCCTCCTTCGTCTCGTTTCGCTCTCTTTCACCCTCCTTCGTCTCGTTTCACTCTCTTTCACCCTCCTTCATCTCGTTTCGCTCTCCCTCACCCTCCTTCCTCACGTTTCGCTCTCTTCCACCCTCCTTCGTCTCGTTTCAGCCTCTTTCACCCTCCTTTGTCTCGTTTCGCTCTCTTTCACCCTCCTTCATCTCGTTTCGCTCTCTTTGACCCTCCTTCGCCTTGTTTCGCTCTCTTTCACCCTCCTTCGTCTCTTTTCACTCTCTTTCACCCTCCTTCGTCTCATTTCGCTCTCTTTCACCCTCCTTCGTCTCGTTTCGCTATCTCGCACACTCCTTCGTCTCGTTTCGCTCTCTTCCACCTTCCTTCGTCTGGTTTCGCTCTCTCTCACCCTCCTTCGTCTCGTTTCGCTGTCTTCCTCCCTCCTTTGTCTCGTTTCGGCTTCTTGTACCCTCCTTCGTATCGTTTCGCTCTCTTTCCCCCTCCTTCGTCTCGTTTCGTTCTCTTTCACCCTCCTTCATCTCGTTTTGACCTCTCTCACCCTTCTTCGTCTCGTTTCGCTCTCTTTCACCGTCCTTCGTCTCCTTTCGCTCTCTTTCACCCTCCTTCGTCTCGTTTCGCTCTCTTTCGCCCTCCTTCGTCTCGTTTCGCTCTCTTCCACCCTCCTTCGTCTCGTTTTGCTCTCTTTCACCCTCCTTCGGCTCGTTTCGCTCTCTTTCACCCTCCTTCATCTCGTTTCGCTCTCTTTCACCCTCCTTCGGCTCGTTTTGCTCTCTTTCACCCTCCTTCATCTCGTTTCGCTCTCTTTCATCCTCCTTCGTCGCGGTTCGTTCTCTTTCACCTTCCTTCGTCTCGTTTCACTCTCTTTCACCCTCCTTCGTCTCGTTTCGCCCTCTTTCACCCTCCTTCGTCTCGGTTCGCTCTCTTTCACCTTCCTTCATCTCGTTTTGCTCTCTTTCACCCTCCTTCGTCTCGTTTCGCTCTCTTTCACCCTCCTTCGTCTCGTTTCACTCTCTTTCACCCTCCTTTGTCTCGTTTCGCTCTCTTTCACCCTCCTTCATCTCGTTTCGCTCTCTTTGACCCTCCTTCGCCTTGTTTCGCTCTCTTTCACCCTCCTTCGTCTCTTTTCACTCTCTTTCACCCTCCTTCGTCTCATTTCGCTCTCTTTCACCCTCCTTCGTCTCGTTTCGCTATCTCGCACACTCCTTCGTCTCGTTTCGCTCTCTTCCACCTTCCTTCGTCTGGTTTCGCTCTCTCTCACCCTCCTTCGTCTCGTTTCGCTGTCTTCCTCCCTCCTTTGTCTCGTTTCGGCTTCTTGTACCCTCCTTCGTATCGTTTCGCTCTCTTTCCCCCTCCTTCGTCTCGTTTCGTTCTCTTTCACCCTCCTTCATCTCGTTTTGACCTCTCTCACCCTTCTTCGTCTCGTTTCGCTCTCTTTCACCGTCCTTCGTCTCCTTTCGCTCTCTTTCACCCTCCTTCGTCTCGTTTCGCTCTCTTTCGCCCTCCTTCGTCTCGTTTCGCTCTCTTCCACCCTCCTTCGTCTCGTTTTGCTCTCTTTCACCCTCCTTCGGCTCGTTTCGCTCTCTTTCACCCTCCTTCATCTCGTTTCGCTCTCTTTCACCCTCCTTCGGCTCGTTTTGCTCTCTTTCACCCTCCTTCATCTCGTTTCGCTCTCTTTCATCCTCCTTCGTCGCGGTTCGTTCTCTTTCACCTTCCCTCGTCTCGTTTCACTCTCTTTCACCCTCCTTCGTCTCGTTTCGCCCTCTTTCACCCTCCTTCGTCTCGGTTCGCTCTCTTTCACCTTCCTTCATCTCGTTTTGCTCTCTTTCACCCTCCTTCGTCTCGTTTCGCTCTCTTTCACCCTCCTTCGTCTCGTTTCACTCTCTTTCACCCTCCTTCATCTCGTTTCGCTCTCTTTCACCCTCCTTCTGCTCGTTTTGCTCTCTTTCACCCTCCTTCATCTCGTTACGCTCTCTTTCACCCTCCTTCGTCTCGTTTCGCTCTCTTCCACCCTCCTTCGTCTCGGTTCGCTCTCTTTCACCTTCCTTCATCTCGTTTAGCTCTCTTTCACCCTCCTTTGTCTAGATTCGCACTCTTTCACCTTCCTTCGCCTCATTTCCCTCTCTTTCACCCTCCTTCATCTCGTTTCGCTCTCTTTCACCCTCCTTCGTCTCGTTTCACTTTCTTTCACCCTCCTTCATCTCGTTTCGCTCTCTTTCACCCTCCTTCTGCTCGTTTTGCTCTCTTTCACCCTCCTTCATCTCGTTACGCTCTCTTTCACCCTCCTTCGTCTCGTTTCGCTCTCTTCCACCCTCCTTCGTCTCGTTTCGCTCTCTTTCACCCTCCTTCATCTCGTTTCGCTCTCTTTCACCCTCCTTCGGCTCGTTTTGCTCTCTTTCACCCTCCTTCATCTCGTTTCGCTCTCTTTCATCCTCCTTTGTCGCGGTTCGCTCTCTTTCACCTTCCTTCGTCTCGTTTCGCTCTCTTTCACCCTCCTTTGTCTCGATTCGCACTCTTTCACCTTCCTTCGCCTCGTTTCACTCCCTTTCACTCTCCTTCGTCTCGTTTCGCCCTCTTTCACCCTCCTTCGTTTCGGTTCGCTCTCTTTCACCTTCCTTCGTCTCGTTTCGCTCTCTTTCACCCTCCTTCGTCTCGTTTCACTTTCTTCCACCCTCCTTCGTCTCGTTTCGCCCTCTTTCACCCTCCTTCATCTCGGTTCGCTCTCTTTCACCTTCCTTCGTCTCGTTTCGCTCTCTTTCACGCTCCTTTGTCTCGATTCGCACTCTTTCACCTTCCTTCGCCTCGTTTCACTCTCTTTCACCCTCCTTCGTCTCGTTTCGCTCTCTTTCACACTCCTTCGTCTCGTTTCACTCTCTTTCACCCTCCTTCGTCTCGGTTCACTCTCCTTCACCCTCCTTCGTCTCGTTTCGCTCTCCCTCACCCTCCTTCCTCTCGTTTCACTCTCTTCCACGCTCCTTTGTCTCGTTTCAGCCTCTTTCACCCTCCTTTGTCTCGTTTCGCTCTCTTTCACCCTCCTTCATTTCGTTTCGCTCTCTTTGACCCTCCTTCGTCTCGTTTCGGCTTCTTTCACCCTCCTTCGTCTCGTTTCGCTCTCTCTCACCCTCCTTCGTCTCGTTTCGCTGTATTCCTCCCTCCTTCGTCTCGTTTCGCCTTCTTTCACCCTCCTTCGTCTCGTTTCGCTCTCTTTCCCCCTCCTTCATCTCGTTTTGTTCTCTTTCACCTTCCTTCTTCTCGTTTCGCTCTCTTTCACCTTCCTTCGCCTCGTTTCGCTCTCTTTCACCCTCCTTTGTCTCGTTTCGCTCTCTTTCACCCTCCTTCGTCTCGTTTAGCTCTCTTTCACCCTCCTTCGTCTCGTTTCACTCTTTTTCACCCTCCTTCGTCTCGTTTCGCTCTCTTTCACCCTCCTTCGTCTCGTTTCGCTCTCTTTCACCCTCCTTCGTCTCGTATCGCTCTCTTCCACCCTCCTTCGTTTCGGTTCGCTCTCTTTCACCTTCCTTCGTCTCGTTTCGCTCTCTTTCACCCTCCTTTATCTCGATTCGCAATCTTTCACCTTCCTTCGTCTCGTTTCACTCTCTTTCACCCTCCTTCGTCTCGTTTCGCTCTCTTTCACCCTCCTTCATCTCGTTTCGCTCTCTTTCACCCTCCTTCGTCTTGTTTCCCTCTCTTTCACCCTTCTTCATCTCGTTTCGCTCTCCCTCACCCTCCTTCCTCTCGTTTCGCTTTCTTCCACCCTCCTTCGTCTCGTTTCAGCCTATTTCACCCTCCTTTGTCTCGTTTCGCTCTCTTTCACCCTCCTTCATCTCGTTTCGCTCTCTTTGACCCTCCTTCGTCTCTTTTCACTCTCTTTCACCCTCCTTCGTCTCGTTTCGCTCTCTTCCACCCTCCTTCGTCTCGTTTCGCCCTCCTTCACCCTCCTTCGTCTCGTTTCGCTCTCTTTCACCATCCTTTGTCTCGTTTCGCTCTCTTTCACCCTCCTTCGTATCGTTTCGCTATCTCTCACCCTCCTTCGTCTCGTTTCGCTCTCTTCCACCGTCCTTCGTCTCGTTTCTCTCTCTCTCACCCTCCTTCGTCTCGTTTCGCTGTCTTCCTCCCTCCTTCGTCTCGTTTCGCCTTCCTTCACCCTCCTTCATCTCGTTTTGCCCTCTCTCACCCTTCTTCGTCTCGTTTCGCTCTCTTTCACCCTCCTTCGTCTCCTTTCGCTCTCTTTCACCCTCCTTCGTCTCGTTTCGCTCTCTTTCGCCCTCCTTCGTCTCGTTTCACTCTCTTCCACCCTCCTTCGTCTCGTTTTGCTTTCTTTCACCCTCCTTCGGCTCGTTTCGCTCTCTTTCACCCGCCTTCATCTTGTTTCGCTCTCTTTCATCCTCCTTCGTCGCGGTTCGCTCTCTTTCACCTTCCTTCGTCTCGTTTCGCTCTCTTTCACCCTCATTTGTCTCGATTCGCACTCTTTCACCCTCCTTCGTCTCGTATCGCTCTCTTCCACCATCCTTCGTTTCGGTTCGCTCTCTTTCACCTTCCTTCGTCTCGTTTCGCTCTCTTTCACCCTCCTTTATCTCGATTCGCAATCTTTCACCTTCCTTCGTCTCGTTTCACTCTCTTTCACCCTCCTTCGTCTCGTTTCGCTCTCTTTCACCCTCCTTCATCTCGTTTCGCTCTCTTTCACCCTCCTTCGTCTTGTTTCCCTCTCTTTCACCCTTCTTCATGTCGTTTCGCTCTCCCTCACCCTCCTTCCTCTCGTTTCGCTTTCTTCCACCCTCCTTCGTCTCGTTTCGCTCTCTTACACCCTCATTTGTCTCGATTCGCACTCTTTCACCTTCCTTCGCCTCGTTTCACTCTCTTTCACTCTCCTTCGTATCGTTTCGCCCTCTTTCACCCTCCTTCGTCTCGGTTCGCACTCTTTCACCTTCATTCGTCTCGTTTCGCTCTCTTTCACCCTCCTTTGTCTAGATTCGCACTCTTTCACCTTCCTTCGCCTCATTTCCCTCTCTTTCACCCTCCTTCATCTCGTTTCGCTCTCTTTCACCCTCCTTCGTCTCGTTTCACTCTCTTTCACCCTCATTCATCTCGTTTCGCTCTCTTTCACCCTCCTTCTGCTCGTTTTGCTCTCTTTCACCCTCCTTCATCTCGTTACGCTCTCTTTCACCCTCCTTCGTCTCGTTTCGCTCTCTTCCACCCTCCTTCGTCTAGTTTCGCCCTCTTTCACCCTCCTTCATCTCGGTTCGCTCTCTTTCACCTTCCTTCGTCTCGTTTCGCTCTGTTTCACCCTCCTTTGTCTCGATTCGCACTCTTTCACCTTCCTTCGCCTCGTTTCACTCTCTTTCACCCTCCTTCGTCTCGGTTCACTCTCCTTCACCCTCCTTCGTCTCTTTTCGCTCTCCCTCACCCTCCTTCCTCTCGTTTCGCTCTCTTCCACGCTCCTTCGTCTCGTTTCAGCCTCTTTCACCCTCCTTTGTCTCGTTTCGCTCTCTTTCACCCTCCTTCATTTCGTTTCGCTCTCTTTGACCCTCCTTCGTCTCATTTCGCCCTCCTTCACCATCCTTCGTCTCGTTTCGCTCTCTCTCACCCTCCTTCGTCTCGTTTCACTGTCTTCCTCCCTCCTTCGTCTCGTTTCGCCTTCTTTCACCCTCCTTCGTCTCGTTTCGCTCTCTTTCTCCCTCCTTCGTCTCATTTTGTTCTCTTTCACCCTCCTTCGTCTCGTTTCGCTCTCTTTCACCTTCCTTCGCCACGTTTCGCTCTCTTTCACCCTCATTTGTCTCGTTTCGATCTCTTTCACCCTCCTTCATCTCGTTTAGCTCTCTTTCACCTTCCTTCGTCTCGTTTCGCTCTCTTTCACCCTCCTTCGTCTCGTTTCGCTCTCTTTCACCCTCCTTCATCTCGTTTCGCTCTCTTTCACCCTCCTTCGTCTCGTTTAGCTCTCTTTCACCCTCCTTCGTCTCATTTCACACTTCTACACCCTCCTTCGTCTCGTTTCGCTGTCTTCCTCCCTCCTTCGTCTCGTTTCGCCTTCCTTCACCCTCCTTCATCTCGTTTTGCCCTCTCTCACCCTTCTTCGTCTCGTTTCGCTCTCTTTCACCCTCCTTCGTCTCCTTTCGCTCTCTTTCACCCTCCTTCGTCTCGTTTCGCTCTCTTTCGCCCTCCTTCGTCTCGTTTCACTCTCTTCCACCCTCCTTCGTCTCGTTTTGCTTTCTTTCACCCTCCTTCGGCTCGTTTCGCTCTCTTTCACCCGCCTTCATCTCGTTTCACTCTCTTTCATCCTCCTTCGTCGCGGTTCGCTCTCTTTCACCTTCCTTCGTCTCGTTTCGCTCTCTTTCACCCTCATTTGTCTCGATTCGCACTCTTTCACCTTCCTTCGCCTCGTTTCACTCTCTTTCACTCTCCTTCGTCTCGTTTCGCCCTCTTTCACCCTCCTTCGTCTCGGTTCGCACTCTTTCACCTTCCTTCGTCTCGTTTCGCTCTCTTTCACCCTCCTTTGTCTAGATTCGCACTCTTTCACCTTCCTTCGCCTCATTTCCCTCTCTTTCACCCTCCTTCATCTCGTTTCGCTCTCTTTCACCATCCTTTGTCTCGTTTCGCTCTCTTTCACCCTCCTTCGTATCGTTTCGCTATCTCTCACCCTCCTTCGTCTCGTTTCGCTCTCTTCCACCGTCCTTCGTCTCGTTTCTCTCTCTCTCACCCTCCTTCGTCTCGTTTCGCTGTCTTCCTCCCTCCTTCGTCTCGTTTCGCCTTCCTTCACCCTCCTTCATCTCGTTTTGCCCTCTCTCACCCTTCTTCGTCTCGTTTCGCTCTCTTTCACCCTCCTTCGTCTCCTTTCGCTCTCTTTCACCCTCCTTCGTCTCGTTTCGCTCTCTTTCGCCCTCCTTCGTCTCGTTTCACTCTCTTCCACCCTCCTTCGTCTCGTTTTGCTTTCTTTCACCCTCCTTCGGCTCGTTTCGCTCTCTTTCACCCGCCTTCATCTCGTTTCGCTCTCTTTCATCCTCCTTCGTCGCGGTTCGCTCTCTTTCACCTTTCTTCGTCTCGTTTCGCTCTCTTTCACCCTCATTTGTCTCGATTCGCACTCTTTCACCTTCCTTCGCCTCGTTTCACTCTCTTTCACTCTCCTTCGTCTCGTTTCGCCCTCTTTCACCCTCCTTCGTCTCGGTTCGCACTCTTTCACCTTCCTTCGTCTCGTTTCGCTCTCTTTCACCCTCCTTTGTCTAGATTCGCACTCTTTCACCTTCCTTCGCCTCATTTCCCTCTCTTTCACCCTCCTTCATCTCGTTTCGCTCTCTTTCACCCTCCTTCGTCTCGTTTCACTCTCTTTCACCCTCCTTCATCTCGTTTCGCTCTCTTTCACCCTCCTTCTGCTCGTTTTGCTCTCTTTCACCCTCCTTCATCTCGTTACGCTCTCTTTCACCCTCCTTCGTCTCGTTTCGCTCTCTTCCACCCTCCTTCGTCTCGGTTCGCTCTCTTTCACCTTCCTTCATCTCGTTTCGCTCTCTTTCACCCTCCTTTGTCTAGATTCGCACTCTTTCACCTTCCTTCGCCTCATTTCCCTCTCTTTCACGCTCCTTCATCTCGTTTCGCTCTCTTTCACCCTCCTTCGTCTCGTTTCACTTTCTTTCACCCTCCTTCATCTCGTTTCGCTCTCTTTCACCCTCCTTCTGCTCGTTTCGCTCTCTTTCACCCTCCTTCATCTCGTTACGCTCTCTTTCACCCTCCTTCGTCTCGTTTCGCTCTCTTCCACCCTCCTTCGTCTCGTTTCGCTCTCTTTCACCCTCCTTCATCTCGTTTCGCTCTCTTTCACCCTCCTTCGGCTCGTTTTGCTCTTTTTCACCCTCCTTCATCTCGTTTCGCTCTCTTTCATCCTCCTTTGTCGCGGTTCGCTCTCTTTCACCTTCCTTCGTCTCGTTTCGCTCTCTTTCACCCTCCTTTGTCTCGATTCGCACTCTTTCACCTTCCTTCGCCTCGTTTCACTCCCTTTCACTCTCCTTCGTCTCGTTTCGCCCTCTTTCACCCTCCTTCGTCTCGGTTCGCTCTCTTTTACCTTCCTTCGTCTCGTTTCGCTCTCTTTCACCCTCCTTTGTCTCGATTCGCACTCTTTCACCTTCCTTCGCCTCGTTTCACTCCCTTTCACTCTCCTTCGTCTCGTTTCGCCCTCTTTCACCCTCCTTCGTTTCGGTTCGCTCTCTTTCACCTTCCTTCGTCTCGTTTCGCTCTCTTTCACCCTCCTTCGTCTCGTTTCACTTTCTTCCACCCTCCTTCGTCTCGTTTCGCCCTCTTTCACCCTCCTTCATCTCGGTTCGCTCTCTTTCACCTTCCTTCGTCTCGTTTCGCTCTCTTTCACGCTCCTTTGTCTCGATTCGCACTCTTTCACCTTCCTTCGCCTCGTTTCACTCTCTTTCACCCTCCTTCGTCTCGTTTCGCTCTCTTTCACCCTCCTTCGGCTCGTTTTGCTCTCTTTCACCCTCCTTCATCTCGTTTCGCTCTCTTTCATCCTCCTTTGTCGCGGTTCGCTCTCTTTCACCTTCCTTCGTCTCGTTTCGCTCTCTTTCACCCTCCTTTGTCTCGATTCGCACTCTTTCACCTTCCTTCGCCTCGTTTCACTCCCTTTCACTCTCCTTCGTCTCGTTTCGCCCTCTTTCACCCTCCTTCGTCTCGGTTCGCTCTCTTTTACCTTCCTTCGTCTCGTTTCGCTCTCTTTCACCCTCCTTTGTCTCGATTCGCACTCTTTCACCTTCCTTCGCCTCGTTTCACTCCCTTTCACTCTCCTTCGTCTCGTTTCGCCCTCTTTCACCCTCCTTCGTTTCGGTTCGCTCTCTTTCACCTTCCTTCGTCTCGTTTCGCTCTCTTTCACCCTCCTTCGTCTCGTTTCACTTTCTTCCACCCTCCTTCGTCTCGTTTCGCCCTCTTTCACCCTCCTTCATCTCGGTTCGCTCTCTTTCACCTTCCTTCGTCTCGTTTCGCTCTCTTTCACGCTCCTTTGTCTCGATTCGCACTCTTTCACCTTCCTTCGCCTCGTTTCACTCTCTTTCACCCTCCTTCGTCTCGTTTCGCTCTCTTTCACACTCCTTCGTCTCGTTTCACTCTCTTTCACCCTCCTTCGTCTCGGTTCACTCTCCTTCACCCTCCTTCGTCTCGTTTCGCTCTCCCTCACCCTCCTTCCTCTCGTTTCACTCTCTTCCATGCTCCTTTGTCTCGTTTCAGCCTCTTTCACCCTCCTTTGTCTCGTTTCGCTCTCTTTCACCCTCCTTCATTTCGTTTCGCTCTCTTTGACCCTCCTTCGTCTCGTTTCGGCTTCTTTCACCCTCCTTCGTCTCGTTTCGCTCTCTCTCACCCTCCTTCGTCTCGTTTCGCTGTATTCCTCCCTCCTTCGTCTCGTTTCGCCTTCTTTCACCCTCCTTCGTCTCGTTTCGCTCTCTTTCCCCCTCCTTCATCTCGTTTTGTTCTCTTTCACCTTCCTTCTTCTCGTTTCGCTCTCTTTCACCTTCCTTCGCCTCGTTTCGCTCTCTTTCACCCTCCTTTGTCTCGTTTCGCTCTCTTTCACCCTCCTTCGTCTCGTTTAGCTCTCTTTCACCCTCCTTCGTCTCGTTTCACTCTTTTTCACCCTCCTTCGTCTCGTTTCGCTCTCTTTCACCCTCCTTCGTCTCGTTTCGCTCTCTTTCACCCTCCTTCGTCTCGTATCGCTCTCTTCCACCCTCCTTCGTTTCGGTTCGCTCTCTTTCACCTTCCTTCGTCTCGTTTCGCTCTCTTTCACCCTCCTTTATCTCGATTCGCAATCTTTCACCTTCCTTCGTCTCGTTTCACTCTCTTTCACCCTCCTTCGTCTCGTTTCGCTCTCTTTCACCCTCCTTCATCTCGTTTCGCTCTCTTTCACCCTCCTTCGTCTTGTTTCCCTCTCTTTCACCCTTCTTCATCTCGTTTCGCTCTCCCTCACCCTCCTTCCTCTCGTTTCGCTTTCTTCCACCCTCCTTCGTCTCGTTTCAGCCTATTTCACCCTCCTTTGTCTCGTTTCGCTCTCTTTCACCCTCCTTCATCTCGTTTCGCTCTCTTTGACCCTCCTTCGTCTCTTTTCACTCTCTTTCACCCTCCTTCGTCTCGTTTCGCTCTCTTCCACCCTCCTTCGTCTCGTTTCGCCCTCCTTCACCCTCCTTCGTCTCGTTTCGCTCTCTTTCACCATCCTTTGTCTCGTTTCGCTCTCTTACACCCTCCTTCGTATCGTTTCGCTATCTCTCACCCTCCTTCGTCTCGTTTCGCTCTCTTCCACCGTCCTTCGTCTCGTTTCTCTCTCTCTCACCCTCCTTCGTCTCGTTTCGCTGTCTTCCTCCCTCCTTCGTCTCGTTTCGCCTTCCTTCACCCTCCTTCATCTCGTTTTGCCCTCTCTCACCCTTCTTCGTCTCGTTTCGCTCTCTTTCACCCTCCTTCGTCTCGTTTCGCTCTCTTTCGCCCTCCTTCGTCTCGTTTCACTCTCTTCCACCCTCCTTCGTCTCGTTTTGCTTTCTTTCACCCTCCTTCGGCTCGTTTCGCTCTCTTTCACCCGCCTTCATCTTGTTTCGCTCTCTTTCATCCTCCTTCGTCGCGGTTCGCTCTCTTTCACCTTCCTTCGTCTCGTTTCGCTCTCTTTCACCCTCATTTGTCTCGATTCGCACTCTTTCACCCTCCTTCGTCTCGTATCGCTCTCTTCCACCATCCTTCGTTTCGGTTCGCTCTCTTTCACCTTCCTTCGTCTCGTTTCGCTCTCTTTCACCCTCCTTTATCTCGATTCGCAATCTTTCACCTTCCTTCGTCTCGTTTCACTCTCTTTCACCCTCCTTCGTCTCGTTTCGCTCTCTTTCACCCTCCTTCATCTCGTTTCGCTCTCTTTCACCCTCCTTCGTCTTGTTTCCCTCTCTTTCACCCTTCTTCATCTCGTTTCGCTCTCCCTCACCCTCCTTCCTCTCGTTTCGCTTTCTTCCACCCTCCTTCGTCTCGTTTCGCTCTCTTTCACCCTCATTTGTCTCGATTCGCACTCTTTCACCTTCCTTCGCCTCGTTTCACTCTCTTTCACTCTCCTTCGTCTCGTTTCGCCCTCTTTCACCCTCCTTCGTCTCGGTTCGCACTCTTTCACCTTCATTCGTCTCGTTTCGCTCTCTTTCACCCTCCTTTGTCTAGATTCGCACTCTTTCACCTTCCTTCGCCTCATTTCCCTCTCTTTCACCCTCCTTCATCTCGTTTCGCTCTCTTTCACCCTCCTTCGTCTCGTTTCACTCTCTTTCACCCTCATTCATCTCGTTTCGCTCTCTTTCACTCTCCTTCTGCTCGTTTTGCTCTCTTTCACCCTCCTTCATCTCGTTACGCTCTCTTTCACCCTCCTTCGTCTCGTTTCGCTCTCTTCCACCCTCCTTCGTCTAGTTTCGCCCTCTTTCACCCTCCTTCATCTCGGTTCGCTCTCTTTCACCTTCCTTCGTCTCGTTTCGCTCTCTTTCACCCTCCTTTGTCTCGATTCGCACTCTTTCACCTTCCTTCGCCTCGTTTCACTCTCTTTCACCCTCCTTCGTCTCGGTTCACTCTCCTTCACCCTCCTTCGTCTCTTTTCGCTCTCCCTCACCCTCCTTCCTCTCGTTTCGCTCTCTTCCACGCTCCTTCGTCTCGTTTCAGCCTCTTTCACCCTCCTTTGTCTCGTTTCGCTCTCTTTCACCCTCCTTCATTTCGTTTCGCTCTCTTTGACCCTCCTTCGTCTCATTTCGCCCTCCTTCACCATCCTTCGTCTCGTTTCGCTCTCTCTCACCCTCCTTCGTCTCGTTTCACTGTCTTCCTCCCTCCTTCGTCTCGTTTCGCCTTCTTTCACCCTCCTTCGTCTCGTTTCGCTCTCTTTCTCCCTCCTTCGTCTCATTTTGTTCTCTTTCACCCTCCTTCGTCTCGTTTCGCTCTCTTTCACCTTCCTTCGCCACGTTTCGCTCTCTTTCACCCTCATTTGTCTCGTTTCGATCTCTTTCACCCTCCTTCATCTCGTTTAGCTCTCTTTCACCTTCCTTCGTCTCGTTTCGCTCTCTTTCACCCTCCTTCGTCTCGTTTCGCTCTCTTTCACCCTCCTTCATCTCGTTTCGCTCTCTTTCACCCTCCTTCGTCTCGTTTAGCTCTCTTTCACCCTCCTTCGTCTCATTTCACACTTCTACACCCTCCTTCGTCTCGTTTCGCTGTCTTCCTCCCTCCTTCGTCTCGTTTCGCCTTCCTTCACCCTCCTTCATCTCGTTTTGCCCTCTCTCACCCTTCTTCGTCTCGTTTCGCTCTCTTTCACCCTCCTTCGTCTCCTTTCGCTCTCTTTCACCCTCCTTCGTCTCGTTTCGCTCTCTTTCGCCCTCCTTCGTCTCGTTTCACTCTCTTCCACCCTCCTTCGTCTCGTTTTGCTTTCTTTCACCCTCCTTCGGCTCGTTTCGCTCTCTTTCACCCGCCTTCATCTCGTTTCACTCTCTTTCATCCTCCTTCGTCGCGGTTCGCTCTCTTTCACCTTCCTTCGTCTCGTTTCGCTCTCTTTCACCCTCATTTGTCTCGATTCGCACTCTTTCACCTTCCTTCGCCTCGTTTCACTCTCTTTCACTCTCCTTCGTCTCGTTTCGCCCTCTTTCACCCTCCTTCGTCTCGGTTCGCACTCTTTCACCTTCCTTCGTCTCGTTTCGCTCTCTTTCACCCTCCTTTGTCTAGATTCGCACTCTTTCACCTTCCTTCGCCTCATTTCCCTCTCTTTCACCCTCCTTCATCTCGTTTCGCTCTCTTTCACCATCCTTTGTCTCGTTTCGCTCTCTTTCACCCTCCTTCGTATCGTTTCGCTATCTCTCACCCTCCTTCGTCTCGTTTCGCTCTCTTCCACCGTCCTTCGTCTCGTTTCTCTCTCTCTCACCCTCCTTCGTCTCGTTTCGCTGTCTTCCTCCCTCCTTCGTCTCGTTTCGCCTTCCTTCACCCTCCTTCATCTCGTTTTGCCCTCTCTCACCCTTCTTCGTCTCGTTTCGCTCTCTTTCACCCTCCTTCGTCTCCTTTCGCTCTCTTTCACCCTCCTTCGTCTCGTTTCGCTCTCTTTCGCCCTCCTTCGTCTCGTTTCACTCTCTTCCACCCTCCTTCGTCTCGTTTTGCTTTCTTTCACCCTCCTTCGGCTCGTTTCGCTCTCTTTCACCCGCCTTCATCTCGTTTCGCTCTCTTTCATCCTCCTTCGTCGCGGTTCGCTCTCTTTCACCTTCCTTCGTCTCGTTTCGCTCTCTTTCACCCTCATTTGTCTCGATTCGCACTCTTTCACCTTCCTTCGCCTCGTTTCACTCTCTTTCACTCTCCTTCGTCTCGTTTCGCCCTCTTTCACCCTCCTTCGTCTCGGTTCGCACTCTTTCACCTTCCTTCGTCTCGTTTCGCTCTCTTTCACCCTCCTTTGTCTAGATTCGCACTCTTTCACCTTCCTTCGCCTCATTTCCCTCTCTTTCACCCTCCTTCATCTCGTTTCGCTCTCTTTCACCCTCCTTCGTCTCGTTTCACTCTCTTTCACCCTCCTTCATCTCGTTTCGCTCTCTTTCACCCTCCTTCTGCTCGTTTTGCTCTCTTTCACCCTCCTTCATCTCGTTACGCTCTCTTTCACCCTCCTTCGTCTCGTTTCGCTCTCTTCCACCCTCCTTCGTCTCGGTTCGCTCTCTTTCACCTTCCTTCATCTCGTTTCGCTCTCTTTCACCCTCCTTTGTCTAGATTCGCACTCTTTCACCTTCCTTCGCCTCATTTCCCTCTCTTTCACCCTCCTTCATCTCGTTTCGCTCTCTTTCACCCTCCTTCGTCTCGTTTCACTTTCTTTCACCCTCCTTCATCTCGTTTCGCTCTCTTTCACCCTCCTTCTGCTCGTTTCGCTCTCTTTCACCCTCCTTCATCTCGTTACGCTCTCTTTCACCCTCCTTCGTCTCGTTTCGCTCTCTTCCACCCTCCTTCGTCTCGTTTCGCTCTCTTTCACCCTCCTTCATCTCGTTTCGCTCTCTTTCACCCTCCTTCGGCTCGTTTTGCTCTTTTTCACCCTCCTTCATCTCGTTTCGCTCTCTTTCATCCTCCTTTGTCGCGGTTCGCTCTCTTTCACCTTCCTTCGTCTCGTTTCGCTCTCTTTCACCCTCCTTTGTCTCGATTCGCACTCTTTCACCTTCCTTCGCCTCGTTTCACTCCCTTTCACTCTCCTTCGTCTCGTTTCGCCCTCTTTCACCCTCCTTCGTTTCGGTTCGCTCTCTTTCACCTTCCTTCGTCTCGTTTCGCTCTCTTTCACCCTCCTTCGTCTCGTTTCACTTTCTTCCACCCTCCTTCGTCTCGTTTCGCCCTCTTTCACCCTCCTTCATCTCGGTTCGCTCTCTTTCACCTTCCTTCGTCTCGTTTCGCTCTCTTTCACGCTCCTTTGTCTCGATTCGCACTCTTTCACCTTCCTTCGCCTCGTTTCACTCTCTTTCACCCTCCTTCGTCTCGTTTCGCTCTCTTTCACACTCCTTCGTCTCGTTTCACTCTCTTTCACCCTCCTTCGTCTCGGTTCACTCTCCTTCACCCTCCTTCGTCTCGTTTCGCTCTCCCTCACCCTCCTTCCTCTCGTTTCACTCTCTTCCACGCTCCTTTGTCTCGTTTCAGCCTCTTTCAGCCTCCTTTGTCTCGTTTCGCTCTCTTTCACCCTCCTTCATTTCGTTTCGCTCTCTTTGACCCTCCTTCGTCTCGTTTCGGCTTCTTTCACCCTCCTTCGTCTCGTTTCGCTCTCTCTCACCCTCCTTCGTCTCGTTTCGCTGTATTCCTCCCTCCTTCGTCTCGTTTCGCCTTCTTTCACCCTCCTTCGTCTCGTTTCGCTCTCTTTCCCCCTCCTTCATCTCGTTTTGTTCTCTTTCACCTTCCTTCTTCTCGTTTCGCTCTCTTTCACCTTCCTTCGCCTCGTTTCGCTCTCTTTCACCCTCCTTTGTCTCGTTTCGATCTCTTTCACCCTCCTTCATCTCGTTTAGCTCTCTTTCACCCTCCTTCGTCTCGTTTAGCTCTCTTTCACCCTCCTTCGCCTCGTTTCACTCTTTTTCACCCTCCTTCGTCTCGTTTCGCTCTCTTTCACCCTCCTTCGTCTCGTTTCGCTCTCTTTCACCCTCCTTCGTCTCGTATCGCTCTCTTCCACCCTCCTTCGTTTCGGTTCGCTCTCTTTCACCTTCCTTCGTCTCGTTTCGCTCTCTTTCACCCTCCTTTATCTCGATTCGCAATCTTTCACCTTCCTTCGTCTCGTTTCACTCTCTTTCACCCTCCTTCGTCTCGTTTCGCTCTCTTTCACCCTCCTTCATCTCGTTTCGCTCTCTTTCACCCTCCTTCGTCTTGTTTCCCTCTCTTTCACCCTTCTTCATCTCGTTTCGCTCTCCCTCACCCTCCTTCCTCTCGTTTCGCTTTCTTCCACCCTCCTTCGTCTCGTTTCAGCCTATTTCACCCTCCTTTGTCTCGTTTCGCTCTCTTTCACCCTCCTTCATCTCGTTTCGCTCTCTTTGACCCTCCTTCGTCTCTTTTCACTCTCTTTCACCCTCCTTCGTCTCGTTTCGCTCTCTTCCACCCTCCTTCGTCTCGTTTCGCCCTCCTTCACCCTCCTTCGTCTCGTTTCGCTCTCTTTCACCATCCTTTGTCTCGTTTCGCTCTCTTTCACCCTCCTTCGTATCGTTTCGCTATCTCTCACCCTCCTTCGTCTCGTTTCGCTCTCTTCCACCGTCCTTCGTCTCGTTTCTCTCTCTCTCACCCTCCTTCGTCTCGTTTCGCTGTCTTCCTCCCTCCTTCGTCTCGTTTCGCCTTCCTTCACCCTCCTTCATCTCGTTTTGCCCTCTCTCACCCTTCTTCGTCTCGTTTCGCTCTCTTTCACCCTCCTTCGTCTCCTTTCGCTCTCTTTCACCCTCCTTCGTCTCGTTTCGCTCTCTTTCGCCCTCCTTCGTCTCGTTTCACTCTCTTCCACCCTCCTTCGTCTCGTTTTGCTTTCTTTCACCCTCCTTCGGCTCGTTTCGCTCTCTTTCACCCGCCTTCATCTTGTTTCGCTCTCTTTCATCCTCCTTCGTCGCGGTTCGCTCTCTTTCACCTTCCTTCGTCTCGTTTCGCTCTCTTTCACCCTCATTTGTCTCGATTCGCACTCTTTCACCCTCCTTCGTCTCGTATCGCTCTCTTCCACCCTCCTTCGTTTCGGTTTCGCTCTCTTTCACCTTCCTTCGTCTCGTTTCGCTCTCTTTCACCCTCCTTTATCTCGATTCGCAATCTTTCACTTTCCTTCGTCTCGTTTCACTCTCTTTCACCCTCCTTCGTCTCGTTTCGCTCTCTTTCACCCTCCTTCATCTCGTTTCGCTCTCTTTCACCCTCCTTCGTCTTGTTTCCCTCTCTTTCACCCTTCTTCATCTCGTTTCGCTCTCCCTCACCCTCCTTCCTCTCGTTTCGCTTTCTTCCACCCTCCTTCGTCTCGTTTCGCTCTCTTTCACCCTCATTTGTCTCGATTCGCACTCTTTCACCTTCCTTCGCCTCGTTTCACTCTCTTTCACTCTCCTTCGTCTCGTTTCGCCCTCTTTCACCCTCCTTCGTCTCGGTTCGCACTCTTTCACCTTCATTCGTCTCGTTTCGCTCTCTTTCACCCTCCTTTGTCTAGATTCGCACTCTTTCACCTTCCTTCGCCTCATTTCCCTCTCTTTCACCCTCCTTCATCTCGTTTCGCTCTCTTTCACCCTCCTTCGTCTCGTTTCACTCTCTTTCACCCTCATTCATCTCGTTTCGCTCTCTTTCACCCTCCTTCTGCTCGTTTTGCTCTCTTTCACCCTCCTTCATCTCGTTACGCTCTCTTTCACCCTCCTTCGTCTCGTTTCGCTCTCTTCCACCCTCCTTCGTCTAGTTTCGCCCTCTTTCACCCTCCTTCATCTCGGTTCGCTCTCTTTCACCTTCCTTCGTCTCGTTTCGCTCTCTTTCACCCTCCGTTGTCTCGATTCGCACTCTTTCACCTTCCTTCGCCTCGTTTCACTCTCTTTCACCCTCCTTCGTCTCGGTTCACTCTCCTTCACCCTCCTTCGTCTCTTTTCGCTCTCCCTCACCCTCCTTCCTCTCGTTTCGCTCTCTTCCACGCTCCTTCGTCTCGTTTCAGCCTCTTTCACCCTCCTTTGTCTCGTTTCGCTCTCTTTCACCCTCCTTCATTTCGTTTCGCTCTCTTTGACCCTCCTTCGTCTCATTTCGCCCTCCTTCACCATCCTTCGTCTCGTTTCGCTCTCTCTCACCCTCCTTCGTCTCGTTTCACTGTCTTCCTCCCTCCTTCGTCTCGTTTCGCCTTCTTTCACCCTCCTTCGTCTCGTTTCGCTCTCTTTCTCCCTCCTTCGTCTCATTTTGTTCTCTTTCACCCTCCTTCGTCTCGTTTCGCTCTCTTTCACCTTCCTTCGCCACGTTTCGCTCTCTTTCACCCTCATTTGTCTCGTTTCGATCTCTTTCACCCTCCTTCATCTCGTTTAGCTCTCTTTCACCTTCCTTCGTCTCGTTTCGCTCTCTTTCACCCTCCTTCGTCTCGTTTCGCTCTCTTTCACCCTCCTTCATCTCGTTTCGCTCTCTTTCACCCTCCTTCGTCTCGTTTAGCTCTCTTTCACCCTCCTTCGTCTCATTTCACACTTCTACACCCTCCTTCGTCTCGTATCGCTCTCTTCCACCCTCCTTCGTTTCGGTTCGCTCTCTTTCACCTTCCTTCGTCTCGTTTCGCTCTCTTTCACCCTCCTTTATCTCGATTCGCAATCTTTCACCTTCCTTCGTCTCGTTTCCCTCTCTTTCACCCTCCTTCGTCTCGTTTCGCTCTCTTTCACCCTCCTTCGTCTCGTTTCGCTCTCTTTCACCCTCCTTCGACTCGTTTCACTCTCTTTCACCCTCCTTCATCTCGTTTCGCTCTCCCTCACCCTCCTTCCGCTCGTTTCGCTCTCTTCAACCCTCCTTATTCTCGTTTCAGCCTCTTTCACCCTCCTTTGTCTCGTTTCGCTCTCTTTCACCCTCCTTCATCTCGTTTCGCTCTCTTTTACCCTCCTTCACCTTGTTTCGCTCTCTTTCACCCTCCTTCGTCTCTTTTCACTCTCTTTCACCCTCCTTCGTCTCGTTTCGCTCTCTTCCACCCTCCTTCGTCTCGTTTCGCCTTCCTTCACCCTCCTTCGTCTCGTTTCGCTCTCTTTCACCCTCCTTCGTCTCATTTCGCACTCTTTCACCCTCCTTCATCTCGTTTCGCTATCTCTCACACTCCTTCGTCTCGTTCCGCTCTCTTCCACCCTCCTTCGTCTCGTTTCGCTCTCTCTCACCCTCTTTCGTCTCGTTTCGCTGTCTTCCTCCCTCCTTCGTCTCGTTTTGCCTTCTTTCACCCTCCTTCGTCTCATTTCGCCTCCTTTCCCCCTCCTTCGTCTCGTTTCGTTCTCTTTCACCCTCCTTCGTCTCGTTTCGCTCTCTTTCACCTTCCTTCGCCCCGTTTCACACTCTTTCACCCTCCTTTGTCTCGTTTCGCTCTCTTTCACCCTCCTTCATCTCGTTTAGCTCTCTTTCACCTTCCTTCGTCTCGTTTCGCTCTCTTTCACTCTCCTTCGTCTCGTTTCGCTCTCTTTCACCCTCCTTCATCTCGTTTCGCTCTCTTTCACCCTCCTTCGTCTCGTTTAGCTCTCTTTCACCCTCCTTCGTCTCGTTTCACTCTTTTTCACCCTCCTTCGTCTCGTTTCGCTCTCTCTCCCCCTCTTTCGTCTCGTTACGCTCTCTTTCACCGTCCTTCGTCTCGTATCGCTGTCTTCCACCCTCCTTCGTTTCGGTTCGCTCTCTTTCACCTTGCTTTGTCTCGTTTCGCTGTCTTCCTCCCTCCTTCGTCTCGTTTCGCCTTCTTTCACCCTCCTTCGCCTCGTTTCGCTCTCTTTCCCCCTCCTTCGTCTCGTTTCGTTCTCTTTCACCCTCCTTCGTCTCGTTTCGCTCTCTTTCACCTTCCTTCGTCTCGTTTCGCTCTCTTTCACCCTCCTTCGTCTCGTTTCGCTCTCTTTCACCCTCCTTCATCTCGTTTCGCTCTCTTTCACCCTCCTTCGTCTCGTTTCGCTCTCTTTCACCCTCCTTCATCTCGTTTAGCTCTCTTTCACCTTCCTTCGTCTCGTTTCGCTCTCTTTCACCCTCCTTCGTCTCGTTTCGCTCTCTTTCACCCTCCTTCATCTCGTTTCGCTCTCTTTCACCCTCCTTCGGCTCGTTTCGCTCTCTTTCACCCTCCTTCATCTCGTTTCGCTCTCTTTCACCCTCCTTCGGCTCTATTTGCTCTCTTTCACCCTCCTTCATCTCGTTTCGCTCTCTTTCATCCTCCTTCGTCGCGGTTCGCTCTCTTTCACCTTCCTTCGTCTCGTTTCGCTCTCTTTCACCCTCCTTTGTCTCGATTCGCACTCTTTCACCTTCCTTCGCCTCATTTCCCTCTCTTTCACCCTCCTTCATCTCGTTTCGCTCTCTTTCACCCTCCTTCGTCTCGTTTCACTCTCTTTCACCCTCCTTCAACTCGTTTCGCTCTCTTTCACCCTCCTTCTGCTCGTTTTTCTCTCTTTCACCCTCCTTCATCTCGTTACGCTCTCTTTCACCCTCCTTCGTCTCGTTTCGCTCTCTTCCACCCTCCTTCGTCTCGTTTCACCCTCTTTCACCCTCCTTCATCTCGGTTCGCTCTCTTTCACCTTCCTTCGTCTCGTTTCGCTCTCTTTCACCCTTCTTTGTCTCGATTCGCACTCTTTCACCTTCCTTCGCCTCGTTTCACTCTCTTTCACCCTCCTTCGTCTCGTTTCGCTCTCATTCACACTCCTTCGTCTCGTTTCACTCTCTTTCACCCTCCTTCGTCTCGGTTCACTCTCCTTCACCCTCCTTCGTCTCGTTTCGCTCTCCCTCACCCTCCTTCCTCTCGTTTCGCTCTCTTTCACCCTCCTTCATTTCGTTTCGCTCTCTTTCACCTTCCTTCGCCTCGTTTCGCTCTCTTTCACCCTCCTTTGTCTCGTTTCGATCTCTTTCACCCTCCTTCATCTCGTTTAGCTCTCTTTCACCTTCCTTCGTCTCGTTTCGCTCTCTTTCACCCTCCTTCGTCTCGTTTAGCTCTCTTTCACCCTCCTTCGTCTCGTTTCACTCTTTTTCACCCTCCTTCGTCTCGTTTCGCTCTCTTTCACCCTCCTTCGTCTCGTTTCGCTCTCTTTCACCCTCCTTCGTCTCGTATCGCTCTCTTCCACCCTCCTTCGTCTCGGTTCGCTCTCTTCCACCCTCCTTCGTCTCGTTCCGCCCTCTTTCACCCTCCTTCATCTCGGTTCGCTCTCTTTCACCTTCCTTCGTCTCGTTTCGCTCTCTTTCACCCTCCTTTGTCTCGATTCGCACTCTTTCAACTTCCTTCGCCTCGTTTCACTCTCTTTCACCCTCCTTCGTCTTGTTTCGCTCTCATTCACACTCCTTCGTCTCGTTTCACTCTCTTTCACCCTCCTTCGTCTCGGTTCACTCTCCTTCACCCTCCTTCGTCTCGTTTCGCTCTCCCTCACCCTCCTTCCTCTCGTTTCGCTCTCTTTCACCCTCCTTCATTTCGTTTCGCTCTCTTTCACCTTCCTTCGCCTCGTTTCGCTCTCTTTCACCCTCCTTTGTCTCGTTTCGATCTCTTTCACCCTCCTTCATCTCGTTTAGCTCTCTTTCACCTTCCTTCGTCTCGTTTCGCTCTCTTTCACCCTCCTTCGTCTCGTTTAGCTCTCTTTCACCCTCCTTCGTCTCGTTTCACTCTTTTTCACCCTCCTTCGTCTCCTTTCGCTCTCTTTCACCCTCCTTCGTCTCGTTTCGCTCTCTTTCACCCTCCTTCGTCTCGTATCGCTCTCTTCCACCCTCCTTCGTTTCGGTTCGCTCTCTTTCACCTTCCTTCGTCTCGTTTCGCTCTCTTTCACACTCCTTTATCTCGATTCGCAATCTTTCACCTTCCTTCGTCTCGTTTCACTCTCTTTCACCCTCCTTCGTCTCGTTTCGCTCTCTTTCACCCTCCTTCATCTCGTTTCGCTCTCTTTCACCCTCCTTCGTCTCGTTTCACTCTCTTTCACCGTTCTTCATCTCGTTTCGCTCTCCCTCACCCTCCTTCCTCTCGTTTCTCTCTCTCTCACCCTCCTTCGTCTCGTTTCGCTGTCTTCCTCCCTCCTTCGTCTCGTTTCGCCTTCCTTCACCCTCCTTCATCTCGTTTTGCCCTCTCTCACCCTTCTTCGTCTCATTTCGCTCTCTTTCTCCCTCCTTCGTCTCCTTTCGCTCTCTTTCACCCTCCTTCGTCTCGTTTCGCTCTCTTTCGCCCTCCTTCGTCTCGTTTCACTCTCTTCCACCCTCCTTCGTCTCGTTTCGCTTTCTTTCACCCTCCTTCATCTCGTTTCGCTCTCTTTCACCCTCCTTCATCTCGTTTCGCTCTCTTTCACCCTCCTTCGGCTCGTTTTGCTCTCTTTCACCCTCCTTCATCTCATTTCGCTCTCTTTCATTCTCCTTCGTCGCGGTTCGCTCTCTTTCACCTTCCTTCGTCTCGTTTCGCTCTCTTTCACCCTCCTTTGTCTCGATTCGCACTCTTTCACCTTCCTTCGCCTCGTTTCACTCTCTTTCACTCTCCTTCGTCTCGTTTCGCCCTCTTTCACCCTCCTTCGTCTCGGTTCGCTCTCTTTCACCTTCCTTCGTCTCGTTTCGCTCTCTTTCACCCTCCTTTGTCTAGATTCGCACTCTTTCACCTTCCTTCGCCTCATTTCCCTCTCTTTCACCCTCCTTCATCTCGTTTCGCTCTCTTTCACCCTCCTTCATCTCGTTTCACTCTCTTTCAGCCTCCTTCATCTCGTTTCGCTCTCCCTCACCCTCCTTCCGCTCGTTTCGCTCTCTTCAACCCTCCTTCATCTCGTTTCAGCCTCTTTCACCCTCCTTTGTCTCGTTTCGCTCTCTTTCACCCTCCTTCATCTCGTTTCGCTCTCTTTTACCCTCCTTCACCTTGTTTCGATCTCTTTCACCCTCCTTCGTCTCTTTTCACTCTCTTTCACCCTCCTTCGTCTCGTTTCGCTCTCTTCCACCCTCCTTCGTCTCGTTTCGCCTTCCTTCACCCTCCTTCGTCTCGTTTCGCTCTCTTTCACCCTCCTTCGTCTCATTTCGCTCTCTTTCACCCTCCTTCATCTCGTTTCGCTATCTCTCACACTCCTTCGTCTCGTTCCGCTCTCTTCCACCCTCCTTCGTCTCGTTTCGCTCTCTCTCACCCTCCTTCGTCTCGTTTCGCTGTCTTCCTCCCTCCTTCGTCTCGTTTTGCCTTCTTTCACCCTCCTTCGTCTCATTTCGCCTTCTTTCCCCCTCCTTCGTCTTGTTTCGCTCTCTTTCACCTTCCTTCGCCCCGTTTCGCACTCTTTCACCCTCCTTTGTCTCTTTTCACTCTCTTTCACACTCCTTCGTCTCGTTTCGCTCTCTTCCACCCTCCTTCGTCTCGTTTCGCCTTCCTTCACCCTCCTTCGTCTCGTTTCGCTCTCTTTCACCCTCCTTCGTCTCATTTCGCTCTCTTCCACCCTCCTTCATCTCGTTTCGCTATCTCTCACACTCCTTCGTCTCGTTCCGCTCTCTTCCACCCTCCTTCGTCTCGTTTCGCTCTCTTTCACCCTCCTTCGTCTCGTTTCGCTCTCTTTCACCCTCCTTCATCTCGTTTAGCTCTCTTTCACCTTCCTTCATCTCGTTTCGCTCTCTTTCACTCTCCTTCGTCTCGTTTCGCTCTCTTTCACCCTCCTTCATCTCGTTTCGCTCTCTTTCACCCTCCTTCGTCTCGTTTAGCTCTCTTTCACCCTCCTTCGTCTCGTTTCACTCTTTTTCACCCTCCTTCTTCTCGTTTCGCTCTCTCTCCCCCTCTTTCGTCTCGTTACGCTCTCTTTCACCGTCCTTCGTCTCGTATCGCTCTCTTCCACCCTCCTTCGTTTCGGTTCGCTCTCTTTCACCTTCCTTTGTCTCGTTTCGCTCTCTTTCACCCTCCTTTGTCTCGATTCGCACTCTTTCACCTTCCTCCGCCTCGTTTCACTCTCTTTCACCCTCCTTCGTCTTGTTTCGCTCTCTTTCACCCTCCTTCGTCTTGTTTCGCTCTCTTTCAACCTCCTTCGTCTCGTTTCACTCTCTTTCACCCTCCTTCATCTCGTTTCGCTCTCCCTCACCCTCCTTCCTCTCGTTTCGCTCTCTTCCACCCTCCTTCGTCTCGTTTCAGCCTCTTTCACCCTCCTTTGTCTCGTTTCGCTCTCTTTCACCCTCCTTCGCCTCGTTTCGCTCTCTTTCACCCTCCTTCTTCTCTTTTCACTCTCTTTCAACCTCCTTCGTCTCGCTTCGTTCTCTTCCACCCTCCTTCGTCTCATTTCGCCTTCCTTCACCCTCCTTCGTCTCGTTTCGCTCTCTTCCACCCTCCTTGGTCTCGTTTCGCTCTCTCTCACCCTCCTTCGTCTCGTTTCGCTGTCTTCCTCCCTCTTTCGTCTCGTTTCGCCTTCTTTCACCCTCCTTCGTCTCGTATCGCTCTCTTCCACCCTCCTTTGTTTCGGTTCGCTCTCTTTCACCTTCCTTTGTCTCGTTTCGCTCTCTTTCACCCTCCTTTGTCTCGATTCGCACTCTTTCACCTTCCTCCGCCTCGTTTCACTCTCTTTCAACCTCCTTCGTCTCGTTTCGCTCTCTTTCACCCTCCTTCGTCTTGTTTCGCTCTCTTTCAACCTCCTTCGTCTCGTTTCACTCTCTTTCACCCTCCTTCATCTCGTTTCGCTCTCCCTCACCCTCCTTCCTCTCGTTTCGCTCTCTTCCACACTCCTTCGTCTCGTTTCAGCCTCTTTCACCCTCCTTTGTCTCGTTTCGCTCTCTTTCACCCTCCTTCGCCTCGTTTCGCTCTCTTTCACCCTCCTTCGTCTCTTTTCACTCTCTTTCAACCTCCTTCGTCTCGTTTCGCTCTCCCTCACCCTCCTTCCTCTCGTTTCGCTCTCTTCCACCCTCCTTCGTCTCGTTTCAGCCTCTTTCACCCTCCTTTGTCTCGTTTCGCTCTCTTTCACCCTCCTTCGCCTCGTTTCGCTCTCTTTCACCCTCCTTCGTCTCTTTTCACTCTCTTTCAATCTCCTTCGTCTCGTTTCGCTCTCTTCCACCCTCCTTCGTCTCATTTCGCCTTCCTTCACCCTCCTTCGTCTCCATTCGCTCTCTTCCACCCTCCTTGGTCTCGTTTCGCTCTCTCTCACCCTCCTTCGTCTCGTTTCGCTGTCTTCCTCCCTCTTTCGTCTCGTTTCGCCTTCTTTCACCCTCCTTCGTCTCGTATCGCTCTCTTCCACCCTCCTTCATTTCGGTTCGCTCTCTTTCACCTTCCTTTGTCTCGTTTTGTTCTCTTTCACCCTCCTTTGTCTCGATTCGCACTCTTTTACCTTCCTCCGCCTCGTTTCACTCTCTTTCACCCTCCTTCGTCTCGTTTCGCTCTCTTTCACACTCCTTCGTCTTGTTTCGCTCTCTTTCAACCTCCTTCGTCTCGTTTCACTCTCTTTCACCCTCCTTCATCTCGTTTCGCTCTCCCTCACCCTCCTTCCTCTCGTTTCGCTCTCTTCCACACTCCTTCGTCTCGTTTCAGCCTCTTTCACCCTCCTTTGTCTCGTTTCGCTCTCTTTCACCCTCCTTCGCCTCGTTTCGCTCTCTTTCACCCTCCTTCGTCTCTTTTCACTCTCTTTCACCTCCTTCGTCTCGTTTCGCTCTCTTTCACCCTCCTTCGTCTCGTTTTGCTCTCTTTGACCCTCCTTCGTCTCGTTTCGCCCTCCTTCACCCTCCTTCGTCTCGTTTCGCTCTCTTTCACACTCCTTCGACTCGTTTCGCTCTCTTTCACCCTCCTTCGTCTCGTTTCGCTGTCTCTCACCCTCCTTCGTCTTGTTTCGCTCTCTTCCACCATCCTTCATCTCGTTTCGCTCTCTCTCACCCTCCTTCGTCTCGTTTCGCTGTCTTCCTCCCTCCTTCGTCTCGTTTCGCCTTCTTTCACCTTCCTTCGCCTCGTTTCGCTCTCTTTCACCCTCCTTCGTCTCGTTTCGCTCTCTTTCACCCTCCTTCATCTCGTTTCGCTCTCTTTCACCCTCCTTCGGCTCGTTTCGCTCTCTTTCACCCTCCTTCATCTCGTTTCGCTCTCTTTCACCCTCCTTCGGCTCTATTTGCTCTCTTTCACCCTCCTTCATCTCGTTTCGCTCTCTTTCATCCTCCTTCGTCGCGGTTCGCTCTCTTTCACCTTCCTTCGTCTCGTTTCGCTCTCTTTCACCCTCCTTTGTCTCGATTCGCACTCTTTCACCTTCCTTCGCCTCATTTCCCTCTCTTTCACCCTCCTTCATCTCGTTTCGCTCTCTTTCACCCTCCTTCGTCTCGTTTCACTCTCTTTCACCCTCCTTCAACTCGTTTCGCTCTCTTTCACCCTCCTTCTGCTCGTTTTTCTCTCTTTCACCCTCCTTCATCTCGTTACGCTCTCTTTCACCCTCCTTCGTCTCGTTTCGCTCTCTTCCACCCTCCTTCGTCTCGTTTCACCCTCTTTCACCCTCCTTCATCTCGGTTCGCTCTCTTTCACCTTCCTTCGTCTCGTTTCGCTCTCTTTCACCCTTCTTTGTCTCGATTCGCACTCTTTCACCTTCCTTCGCCTCGTTTCACTCTCTTTCACCCTCCTTCGTCTAGTTTCGCTCTCATTCACACTCCTTCGTCTCGTTTCACTCTCTTTCACCCTCCTTCGTCTCGGTTCACTCTCCTTCACCCTCCTTCGTCTCGTTTCGCTCTCCCTCACCCTCCTTCCTCTCGTTTCGCTCTCTTTCACCCTCCTTCATTTCGTTTCGCTCTCTTTCACCTTCCTTCGCCTCGTTTCGCTCTCTTTCACCCTCCTTTGTCTCGTTTCGATCTCTTTCACCCTCCTTCATCTCGTTTAGCTCTCTTTCACCTTCCTTCGTCTCGTTTCGCTCTCTTTCACCCTCCTTCGTCTCGTTTAGCTCTCTTTCACCCTCCTTCGTCTCGTTTCACTCTTTTTCACCCTCCTTCGTCTCGTTTCGCTCTCTTTCACCCTCCTTCGTCTCGTTTCGATCTCTTTCACCCTCCTTCGTCTCGTATCGCTCTCTTCCACCCTCCTTCGTCTCGGTTCGCTCTCTTCCACCCTCCTTCGTCTCGTTTCGCCCTCTTTCACCCTCCTTCATCTCGGTTCGCTCTCTTTCACCTTCCTTCGTCTCGTTTCGCTCTCTTTCACCCTCCTTTGTCTCGATTCGCACTCTTTCAACTTCCTTCGCCTCGTTTCACTCTCTTCCACCCTCCTTCGTCTTGTTTCGCTCTCATTCACACTCCTTCGTCTCATTTCACTCTCTTTCACCCTCCTTCGTCTCGGTTCACTCTCCTTCACCCTCCTTCGTCTCGTTTCGCTCTCCCTCACCCTCCTTCCTCTCGTTTCGCTCTCTTTCACCCTCCTTCATTTCGTTTCGCTCTCTTTCACCTTCCTTCGCCTCGTTTCGCTCTCTTTCACCCTCCTTTGTCTCGTTTCGATCTCTTTCACCCTCCTTCATCTCGTTTAGCTCTCTTTCACCTTCCTTCGTCTCGTTTCGCTCTCTTTCACCCTCCTTCGTCTCGTTTAGCTCTCTTTCACCCTCCTTCGTCTCGTTTCACTCTTTTTCACCCTCCTTCGTCTCCTTTCGCTCTCTTTCACCCTCCTTCGTCTCGTTTCGCTCTCTTTCACCCTCCTTCGTCTCGTATCGCTCTCTTCCACCCTCCTTCGTTTCGGTTCGCTCTCTTTCACCTTCCTTCGTCTCGTTTCGCTCTCTTTCACCCTCCTTTATCTCGATTCGCAATCTTTCACCTTCCTTCGTCTCGTTTCACTCTCTTTCACCCTCCTTCGTCTCGTTTCGCTCTCTTTCACCCTCCTTCATCTCGTTTCGCTCTCTTTCACCCTCCTTCGTCTCGTTTCACTCTCTTTCACCGTTCTTCATCTCGTTTTGCTCTCCCTCACCCTCCTTCCTCTCGTTTCTCTCTCTCTCACCCTCCTTCGTCTCGTTTCGCTGTCTTCCTCACTCCTTCGTCTCGTTTCGCCTTCCTTCACCCTCCTTCATCTCGTTTTGCCCTCTCTCACCCTTCTTCGTCTCATTTCGCTCTCTTTCTCCCTCCTTCGTCTCCTTTCGCTCTCTTTCACCCTCCTTCGTCTCGTTTCGCTCTCTTTCGCCCTCCTTCGTCTCGTTTCACTCTCTTCCACCCTCCTTCGTCTCGTTTCGCTTTCTTTCACCCTCCTTCATCTCGTTTCGCTCTCTTTCACCCTCCTTCATCTCGTTTCGCTCTCTTTCACCCTCCTTCGGCTCGTTTTGCTCTCTTTCACCCTCCTTCATCTCATTTCGCTCTCTTTCATCCTCCTTCGTCGCGGTTCGCTCTCTTTCACCTTCCTTCGTCTCGTTTCGCTCTCTTTCACCCTCCTTTGTCTCGATTCGCACTCTTTCACCTTCCTTCGCCTCGTTTCACTCTCTTTCACTCTCCTTCGTCTCGTTTCGCCCTCTTTCACCCTCCTTCGTCTCGGTTCGCTCTCTTTCACCTTCCTTCGTCTCGTTTCGCTCTCTTTCACCCTCCTTTGTCTAGATTCGCACTCTTTCACCTTCCTTCGCCTCATTTCCCTCTCTTTCACCCTCCTTCATCTCGTTTCGCTCTCTTTCACCCTCCTTCATCTCGTTTCACTCTCTTTGAGCCTCCTTCATCTCGTTTCGCTCTCCCTCACCCTCCTTCCGCTCGTTTCGCTCTCTTCAACCCTCCTTCATCTCGTTTCAGCCTCTTTCACCCTCCTTTGTCTCGTTTCGCTCTCTTTCACCCTCCTTCATCTCGTTTCGCTCTCTTTTACCCTCCTTCACCTTGTTTCGATCTCTTTCACCCTCCTTCGTCTCTTTTCACTCTCTTTCACCCTCCTTCGTCTCGTTTCGCTCTCTTCCACCCTCCTTCGTCTCGTTTCGCCTTCCTTCACCCTCCTTCGTCTCGTTTCGCTCTCTTTCACCCTCCTTCGTCTCATTTCGCTCTCTTTCACCCTCCTTCATCTCGTTTCGCTATCTCTCACACTCCTTCGTCTCGTTCCGCTCTCTTCCACCCTCCTTCGTCTCGTTTCGCTCTCTCTCACCCTCCTTCGTCTCGTTTCGCTGTCTTCCTCCCTCCTTCGTCTCGTTTTGCCTTCTTTCACCCTCCTTCGTCTCATTTCGCCTTCTTTCCCCCTCCTTCGTCTTGTTTCGCTCTCTTTCACCTTCCTTCGCCCCGTTTCGCACTCTTTCACCCTCCTTTGTCTCTTTTCACTCTCTTTCACACTCCTTCGTCTCGTTTCGCTCTCTTCCACCCTCCTTCGTCTCGTTTCGCCTTCCTTCACCCTCCTTCGTCTCGTTTCGCTCTCTTTCACCCTCCTTCGTCTCATTTCGCTCTCTTCCACCCTCCTTCATCTCGTTTCGCTATCTCTCACACTCCTTCGTCTCGTTCCGCTCTCTTCCACCCTCCTTCGTCTCGTTTCGCTCTCTTTCACCCTCCTTCGTCTCGTTTCGCTCTCTTTCACCCTCCTTCATCTCGTTTAGCTCTCTTTCACCTTCCTTCATCTCGTTTCGCTCTCTTTCACTCTCCTTCGTCTCGTTTCGCTCTCTTTCACCCTCCTTCATCTCGTTTCGCTCTCTTTCACCCTCCTTCGTCTCGTTTAGCTCTCTTTCACCCTCCTTCGTCTCGTTTCACTCTTTTTCACCCTCCTTCGTCTCGTTTCGCTCTCTCTCCCCCTCTTTCGTCTCGTTACGCTCTCTTTCACCGTCCTTCGTCTCGTATCGCTCTCTTCCACCCTCCTTCGTTTCGGTTCGCTCTCTTTCACCTTCCTTTGTCTCGTTTCGCTCTCTTTCACCCTCCTTTGTCTCGATTCGCACTCTTTCACCTTCCTCCGCCTCGTTTCACTCTCTTTCACCCTCCTTCGTCTTGTTTCGCTCTCTTTCACCCTCCTTCGTCTTGTTTCGCTCTCTTTCAACCTCCTTCGTCTCGTTTCACTCTCTTTCACCCTCCTTCATCTCGTTTCGCTCTCCCTCACCCTCCTTCCTCTCGTTTCGCTCTCTTCCACCCTCCTTCGTCTCGTTTCAGCCTCTTTCACCCTCCTTTGTCTCGTTTCGCTCTCTTTCACCCTCCTTCGCCTCGTTTCGCTCTCTTTCACCCTCCTTCTTCTCTTTTCACTCTCTTTCAACCTCCTTCGTCTCGCTTCGCTCTCTTCCACCCTCCTTCGTCTCATTTCGCCTTCCTTCACCCTCCTTCGTCTCGTTTCGCTCTCTTCCACCCTCCTTGGTCTCGTTTCGCTCTCTCTCACCCTCCTTCGTCTCGTTTCGCTGTCTTCCTCCCTCTTTCGTCTCGTTTCGCCTTCTTTCACCCTCCTTCGTCTCGTATCGCTCTCTTCCACCCTCCTTTGTTTCGGTTCGCTCTCTTTCACCTTCCTTTGTCTCGTTTCGCTCTCTTTCACCCTCCTTTGTCTCGATTCGCACTCTTTCACCTTCCTCCGCCTCGTTTCACTCTCTTTCAACCTCCTTCGTCTCGTTTCGCTCTCTTTCACCCTCCTTCGTCTTGTTTCGCTCTCTTTCAACCTCCTTCGTCTCGTTTCACTCTCTTTCACCCTCCTTCATCTCGTTTCGCTCTCCCTCACCCTCCTTCCTCTCGTTTCGCTCTCTTCCACACTCCTTCGTCTCGTTTCAGCCTCTTTCACCCTCCTTTGTCTCGTTTCGCTCTCTTTCACCCTCCTTCGCCTCGTTTCGCTCTCTTTCACCCTCCTTCGTCTCTTTTCACTCTCTTTCAACCTCCTTCGTCTCGTTTCGCTCTCCCTCACCCTCCTTCCTCTCGTTTCGCTCTCTTCCACCCTCCTTCGTCTCGTTTCAGCCTCTTTCACCCTCCTTTGTCTCGTTTCGCTCTCTTTCACCCTCCTTCGCCTCGTTTCGCTCTCTTTCACCCTCCTTCGTCTCTTTTCACTCTCTTTCAATCTCCTTCGTCTCGTTTCGCTCTCTTCCACCCTCCTTGGTCTCATTTCGCCTTCCTTCACCCTTCTTCGTCTCGTTTCGCTCTCTTCCACCCTCCTTGGTCTCGTTTCGCTCTCTCTCACCCTCCTTCGTCTCGTTTCGCTGTCTTCCTCCCTCTTTCGTCTCGTTTCGCCTTCTTTCACCCTCCTTCGTCTCGTATCGCTCTCTTCCACCCTCCTTCGTTTCGGTTCGCTCTCTTTCACCTTCCTTTGTCTCGTTTCGTTCTCTTTCACCCTCCTTTGTCTCGATTCGCACTCTTTTACCTTCCTCCGCCTCGTTTCACTCTCTTTCACCCTCCTTCGTCTCGTTTCGCTCTCTTTCACACTCCTTCGTCTTGTTTCGCTCTCTTTCAACCTCCTTCGTCTCGTTTCACTCTCTTTCACCCTCCTTCATCTCGTTTCGCTCTCCCTCACCCTCCTTCCTCTCGTTTCGCTCTCTTCCACACTCCTTCGTCTCGTTTCAGCCTCTTTCACCCTCCTTTGTCTCGTTTCGCTCTCTTTCACCCTCCTTCGCCTCGTTTCGCTCTCTTTCACCCTCCTTCGTCTCTTTTCACTCTCTTTCACCTCCTTCGTCTCGTTTCGCTCTCTTTCACCCACCTTCGTCTCGTTTCGCCTTCTTTCACCCTCCTTCGTCTAGTTTCGCTCACTTTCCCCCTCCTTCGTCTCGTTTCATTCTCTTTCACCCTCCTTCGTCTCGTTTTGCTCTCTTTGACCCTCCTTCGTCTCGTTTCGCCCTCCTTCACCCTCCTTCGTCTCGTTTCGCTCTCTTTCACACTCCTTCGACTCGTTTCGCTCTCTTTCACCCTCCTTCGTCTCGTTTCGCTGTCTCTCACCCTCCTTCGTCTTGTTTCGCTCTCTTCCACCATCCTTCATCTCGTTTCGCTCTCTCTCACCCTCCTTCGTCTCGTTTCGCTGTCTTCCTCCCTCCTTCATCTCGTTTCGCCTTCTTTCACCTTCCTTCGCCTCGTTTCGCTCTCTTTCCCCCTCCTTCGTCTCGTTTCGTTCTCTTTCACCCTCCTTCGTCTCGTTTCGCTCTCTTTCACCTTCCTTCGCCTCGTTTCGCTCTCTTTCACCCTCCTTTGTCTCGTTTCGATCTCTTTCACCCTCCTTCATCTCGTTTTGCTCTCTTTCACCCTCCTTCATCTCGTTTCGCTCTCTTTCACCCTCCTTCGTCTCGTTTCGCTCTCTTTCACCCTCCTTCGTCTCGTTTCACTCTCTTTCACCCTCCTTCATCTCGTTTCGCTCTCCCTCACCCTCCTTCCGCTCGTTTCGCTCTCTTCAACCCTCCTTCGTCTCGTTTCGCTCTCTTTCACCCTCCTTCGTCTCGTTAAGCTCTCTTTCACCCTCCTTCGTCTCGTTTCACTCTTTTTCACCCTCCTTCGTCTCGTTTTGCATGCTTTCACCCTCCTTCGTCTCGTTTCGCTCTCTTCCACCCTTCTTCGTCTCGTTTCGCGCTCTTTCACCCTCCTTCGGCTCGTTTTGCACTCTTTCACCCTCCTTTGTCTTGTTTCGCTCTCTTTCACTCTCCTTCGTCTCGTTTCGCTCTCTTCCACCCTCCTTCGTCTCGTTTCGCCCTCCTTCACCCTCCTTCGTCTCGTTTCGCTCTCTTTCACCATCCTTCGTCTCGTTTCGCTCTCTTTCACCCTCCTTCGTCTCGTTTCGCTATCTCTCACGCTCCTTCGTCTCGTTTCGCTCTCTTCCACCGTCCTTCATCTCGTTTCGCTCTCTCTCACCCTCCTTCGTCTCGTTTCGCTGTCTTCCTCCCTCCTTCGTCTCGTTTCGCCTTCCTTCACCCTCCTTCATCTCGTTTTGCCCTCTCTCACCCTTCTTCGTCTCGTTTCGCTCTCTTTCACCCTCCTTCGTCTCCTTTCGCTCTCTTTCACCCTCCTTCGTCTCGTTGCGCTCTCTTTCGCCCTCCTTCGTCTCGTTTTGCTCCCTTCCACCCTCCTTCGTCTCGTTTCGCTCTCTTTCACCCTCCTTCTGCTCGTTTCGCTCTCTTTCAACCTCCTTCATCTCGTTTCGCTCCCTTTCACCCTCCTTCGGCTCGTTTTGCTCTCTTTCACCCTCCTTCATCTCGTTTCGCTCTCTTTCATCCTCCTTCGTCGCGGTTCGCTCTCTTTCACCTTCCTTCGTCTCGTTTCGCTCCCTTTCACCCTCCTTTGTCTCGATTCGCACTCTTTCACCTTCCTTCGCCTCGTTTCACTCTCTTTCACCCTCCTTCGTCTCGTTTCGCCCTCTTTCACCCTCCTTCGTCTCGGTGCGCTCTCTTTCACATTCCTTCGTCTCGTTTCGCTCTCTTTCACCCTCCTTTGTCTAGATTCGCACTCTTTCAACTTCCTTCGCCTCATTTCCCTCTCTTTCACCTTCCTTCATCTCGTTTCGCTCTCTTTCACCCTCCTTCGTCTCGTTTCACTGTCTTTCACCGTCCTTCATCAAGTTTCGCTCTCTTTCATCCTCCTTCTGCTCGTTTTGCTCTCTTTCACCCTCCTTCATCTCGTTACGCTCTCTTTCACCCTCCTTCGTCTCGTTTCGCTCTCTTCCACCCTCCTTCATCTCGTTTCGCCCTCTTTCACCCTCCTTCATCTCGGTTCGCTCTCTTTCACCTTCCTTCGTCTCGTTTCGCTCTGTTTCACCCTCCTTTGTCTCGATTCACACTCTTTCACCTTCATTCGCCTCGTTTCACTCTCTTTCACCCTCCTTCATCTCGTTTCGCTCTCTTTCACCCTCCTTCCTCTCGTTTCGCTCTCTTTCCCCCCCTTCGTCTCGGTTCACTCTCCTTAACCCTCCTTCGTCTCGTTTCGCTCTCCCTCACCCTCCTTCCTCTCGTTTCAGCCTCTTTCACCCTCCTTTGTCTCGTTTCGATCTCTTTCACCCTCCTTCATCTCGTTTAGCTCTCTTTCACCTTCCTTCGTCTCGTTTCGCTCTCTTTCACCCTCCTTCGTCTCGTTTAGCTCTCTTTCACCCTCCTTCGTCTCGTTTCACTCTTTTTCACCCTCCTTCGTCTCCTTTCGCTCTCTTTCACCCTCCTTCGTCTCGTTTCGCTCTCTTTCACCCTCCTTCATCTCGTATCGCTCTCTTCCACCCTCCTTCATTTCGGTTCGCTCTCTTTCACCTTCCTTCGTCTCGTTTCGCTCTCTTTCACCCTCCTTTATCTCGATTCGCAATCTTTCACCTTCCTTCGTCTCGTTTCACTCTCTTTCACCCTCCTTCGTCTCGTTTCGCTCTCTTTCACCCTCCTTCATCTCGTTTCGCTCTCTTTCACCCTCCTTCGTCTCGTTTCACTCTCTTTCACCGTTCTTCATCTCGTTTCGCTCTCCCTCACCCTCCTTCCTCTCGTTTCTCTCTCTCTCACCCTCCTTCGTCTCGTTTCGCTGTCTTCCTCCCTCCTTCGTCTCGTTTCGCCTTCCTTCACCCTCCTTCATCTCGTTTTGCCCTCTCTCACCCTTCTTCGTCTCATTTCGCTCTCTTTCTCCCTCCTTCGTCTCCTTTCGCTCTCTTTCACCCTCCTTCGTCTCGTTTCGCTCTCTTTCGCCCTCCTTCGTCTCGTTTCACTCTCTTCCACCCTCCTTCGTCTCGTTTCGCTTTCTTTCACCCTCCTTCATCTCGTTTCGCTCTCTTTCACCCTCCTTCATCTCGTTTCGCTCTCTTTCACCCTCCTTCGGCTCGTTTTGCTCTCTTTCACCCTCCTTCATCTCATTTCGCTCTCTTTCATCCTCCTTCGTCGCGGTTCGCTCTCTTTCACCTTCCTTCTTCTCGTTTCGCTCTCTTTCACCCTCCTTTGTCTCGATTCGCACTCTTTCACCTTCCTTCGCCTCGTTTCACTCTCTTTCACTCTCCTTCGTCTCGTTTCGCCCTCTTTCACCCTCCTTCGTCTCGGTTCGCTCTCTTTCACCTTCCTTCGTCTCGTTTCGCTCTCTTTCACCCTCCTTTGTCTAGATTCGCACTCTTTCACCTTCCTTCGCCTCATTTCCCTCTCTTTCACCCTCCTTCATCTCGTTTCGCTTTCTTTCACCCTCCTTCATCTCGTTTCACTCTCTTTCAGCCTCCTTCATCTCGTTTCGCTCTCCCTCACCCTCCTTCCGCTCGTTTCGCTCTCTTCAAACCTCCTTCATCTCGTTTCAGCCTCTTTCACCCTCCTTTGTCTCGTTTCGCTCTCTTTCACCCTCCTTCATCTCGTTTCGCTCTCTTTTACCCTCCTTCACCTTGTTTCGATCTCTTTCACCCTCCTTCGTCTCTTTTCACTCTCTTTCACCCTCCTTCGTCTCGTTTCGCTCTCTTCCACCCTCCTTCGTCTCGTTTCGCCTTCCTTCACCCTCCTTCGTCTCGTTTCGCTCTCTTTCACCCTCCTTCGTCTCATTTCGCTCTCTTTCACCCTCCTTCATCTCGTTTCGCTATCTCTCACACTCCTTCGTCTCGTTCCGCTCTCTTCCACCCTCCTTCGTCTCGTTTCGCTCTCACTCACCCTCCTTCGTCTCGTTTCGCTGTCTTCCTCCCTCCTTCGTCTCGTTTCGCCTTCTTTCCCCCTCCTTCGTCTTGTTTCGCTCTCTTTCACCTTCCTTCGCCCCGTTTCGCACTCTTTCACCCTCCTTTGTCTCTTTTCACTCTCTTTCACACTCCTTCGTCTCGTTTCGCTCTCTTCCACCCTCCTTCGTCTCGTTTCGCCTTCCTTCACCCTCCTTCGTCTCGTTTCGCTCTCTTTCACCCTCCTTCGTCTCATTTCGCTCTCTTCCACCCTCCTTCATCTCGTTTCGCTATCTCTCACACTCCTTCGTCTCGTTCCGCTCTCTTCCACCCTCCTTCGTCTCGTTTCGCTCTCTTTCACCCTCCTTCGTCTCGTTTCGCTCTCTTTCACCCTCCTTCATCTCGTTTAGCTCTCTTTCACCTTCCTTCATCTCGTTTCGCTCTCTTTCACTCTCCTTCGTCTCGTTTCGCTCTCTTTCACCCTCCTTCATCTCGTTTCGCTCTCTTTCACCCTCCTTCGTCTCGTTTAGCTCTCTTTCACCCTCCTTCGTCTCGTTTCACTCTTTTTCACCCTCCTTCGTCTCGTTTCGCTCTCTCTCCCCCTCTTTCGTCTCGTTACGCTCTCTTTCACCGTCCTTCGTCTCGTATCGCTCTCTTCCACCCTCCTTCGTTTCGGTTCGCTCTCTTTCACCTTCCTTTGTCTCGTTTCGCTCTCTTTCACCCTCCTTTGTCTCGATTCGCACTCTTTCACCTTCCTCCGCCTCGTTTCACTCTCTTTCACCCTCCTTCGTCTTGTTTCGCTCTCTTTCACCCTCCTTCGTCTGGTTTCGCTCTCTTTCAACCTCCTTCGTCTCGTTTCACTCTCTTTCACCCTCCTTCATCTCGTTTCGCTCTCCCTCACCCTCCTTCCTCTCGTTTCGCTCTCTTCCACCCTCCTTCGTCTCGTTTCAGCCTCTTTCACCCTCCTTTGTCTCGTTTCGCTCTCTTTTACCCTCCTTCGCCTCGTTTCGCTCTCTTTCACCCTCCTTCTTCTCTTTTCACTCTCTTTCAACCTCCTTCGTCTCGCTTCGCTCTCTTCCACCCTCCTTCGTCTCATTTCGCCTTCCTTCACCCTCCTTCGTCTCGTTTCGCTCTCTTCCACCCTCCTTGGTCTCGTTTCGCTCTCTCTCACCCTCCTTCGTCTCGTTTCGCTGTCTTCCTCCCTCTTTCGTCTCGTTTCGCCTTCTTTCACCCTCCTTCGTCTCGTATCGCTCTCTTCCACCCTCCTTTGTTTCGGTTCGCTCTCTTTCACCTTCCTTTGTCTCGTTTCGCTCTCTTTCACCCTCCTTTGTCTCGATTCGCACTCTTTCACCTTCCTCCGCCTCGTTTCACTCTCTTTCAACCTCCTTCGTCTCGTTTCGCTCTCTTTCACCCTCCTTCGTCTTGTTTCGCTCTCTTTCAACCTCCTTCGTCTCGTTTCACTCTCTTTCACCCTCCTTCATCTCGTTTCGCTCTCCCTCACCCTCCTTCCTCTCGTTTCGCTCTCTTCCACACTCCTTCGTCTCGTTTCAGCCTCTTTCACCCTCCTTTGTCTCGTTTCGCTCTCTTTCACCCTCCTTCGCCTCGTTTCGCTCTCTTTCACCCTCCTTCGTCTCTTTTCACTCTCTTTCAACCTCCTTCGTCTCGTTTCGCTCTCCCTCACCCTCCTTCCTCTCGTTTCGCTCTCTTCCACCCTCCTTCGTCTCGTTTCAGCCTCTTTCACCCTCCTTTGTCTCGTTTCGCTCTCTTTCACCCTCCTTCGCCTCGTTTCGCTCTCTTTCACCCTCCTTCGTCTCTTTTCACTCTCTTTCAATCTCCTTCGTCTCGTTTCGCTCTCTTCCACCCTCCTTCGTCTCATTTCGCCTTCCTTCACCCTCCTTCGTCTCGTTTCGCTCTCTTCCACCCTCCTTGGTCTCGTTTCGCTCTCTCTCACCCTCCTTCGTCTCGTTTCGCTGTCTTCCTCCCTCTTTCGTCTCGTTTCGCCTTCTTTCACCCTCCTTCGTCTCGTATCGCTCTCTTCCACCCTCCTTCGTTTCGGTTCGCTCTCTTTCACCTTCCTTTGTCTCGTTTCGTTCTCTTTCACCCTCCTTTGTCTCGATTCGCACTCTTTTACCTTCCTCCGCCTCGTTTCACTCTCTTTCACCCTCCTTCGTCTCGTTTCGCTCTCTTTCACACTCCTTCGTCTTGTTTCGCTCTCTTTCAACCTCCTTCGTCTCGTTTCACTCTCTTTCACCCTCCTTCATCTCGTTTCGCTCTCCCTCACCCTCCTTCCTCTCGTTTCGCTCTCTTCCACACTCCTTCGTCTCGTTTCAGCCTCTTTCACCCTCCTTTGTCTCGTTTCGCTCTCTTTCACCCTCCTTCGCCTCGTTTCGCTCTCTTTCACCCTCCTTCGTCTCTTTTCACTCTCTTTCACCTCCTTCGTCTCGTTTCGCTCTCTTTCACCCTCCTTCGTCTCGTTTCGCCTTCTTTCACCCTCCTTCGTCTAGTTTCGCTCACTTTCCCCCTCCTTCGTCTCGTTTCATTCTCTTTCACCCTCCTTCGTCTCGTTTTGCTCTCTTTGACCCTCCTTCGTCTCGTTTCGCCCTCCTTCACCCTCCTTCGTCTCGTTTCGCTCTCTTTCACACTCCTTCGACTCGTTTCGCTCTCTTTCACCCTCCTTCGTCTCGTTTCGCTGTCTCTCACCCTCCTTCGTCTTGTTTCGCTCTCTTCCACCATCCTTCATCTCGTTTCGCTCTCTCTCACCCTCCTTCGTCTCGTTTCGCTGTCTTCCTCCCTCCTTCGTCTCGTTTCGCCTTCTTTCACCTTCCTTCGCCTCGTTTCGCTCTCTTTCCCCCTCCTTCGTCTCGTTTCGTTCTCTTTCACCCTCCTTCGTCTCGTTTCGCTCTCTTTCACCTTCCTTCGCCTCGTTTCGCTCTCTTTCACCCTCCTTTGTCTCGTTTCGATCTCTTTCACCCTCCTTCATCTCGTTTTGCTCTCTTTCACCCTCCTTCATCTCGTTTCGCTCTCTTTCACCCTCCTTCGTCTCGTTTCGCTCTCTTTCACCCTCCTTCGTCTCGTTTCACTCTCTTTCACCCTCCTTCATCTCGTTTCGCTCTCCCTCACCCTCCTTCCGCTCGTTTCGCTCTCTTCAACCCTCCTTCGTCTCGTTTCGCTCTCTTTCACCCTCCTTCGTCTCGTTAAGCTCTCTTTCACCCTCCTTCGTCTCGTTTCACTCTTTTTCACCCTCCTTCGTCTCGTTTTGCATGCTTTCACCCTCCTTCGTCTCGTTTCGCTCTCTTCCACCCTTCTTCGTCTCGTTTCGCGCTCTTTCACCCTCCTTCGGCTCGTTTCGCACTCTTTCACCCTCCTTTGTCTTGTTTCGCTCTCTTTCACTCTCCTTCGTCTCGTTTCGCTCTCTTCCACCCTCCTTCGTCTCGTTTCGCCCTCCTTCAACCTCCTTCGTCTCGTTTCGCTCTCTTTCACCATCCTTCGTCTTGTTTCGCTCTCTTTCACCCTCCTTCGTCTCGTTTCGCTATCTCTCACGCTCCTTCGTCTCGTTTCGCTCTCTTCCACCGTCCTTCATCTCGTTTCGCTCTCTCTCACCCTCCTTCGTCTCGTTTCGCTGTCTTCCTCCCTCCTTCGTCTCGTTTCGCCTTCCTTCACCCTCCTTCATCTCGTTTTGCCCTCTCTCACCCTTCTTCGTCTCGTTTCGCTCTCTTTCACCCTCCTTCGTCTCCTTTCGCTCTCTTTCACCCTCCTTCGTCTCGTTGCGCTCTCTTTCGCCCTCCTTCGTCTCGTTTTGCTCCCTTCCACCCTCCTTCGTCTCGTTTCGCTCTCTTTCACCCTCCTTCTGCTCGTTTCGCTCTCTTTCAACCTCCTTCATCTCGTTTCGCTCCCTTTCACCCTCCTTCGGCTCGTTTTGCTCTCTTTCACCCTCCTTCATCTCGTTTCGCTCTCTTTCATCCTCCTTCGTCGCGGTTCGCTCTCTTTCACCTTCCTTCGTCTCGTTTCGCTCCCTTTCACCCTCCTTTGTCTCGATTCGCACTCTTTCACCTTCCTTCGCCTCGTTTCACTCTCTTTCACCCTCCTTCGTCTCGTTTCGCCCTCTTTCACCCTCCTTCGTCTCGGTGCGCTCTCTTTCACATTCCTTCGTCTCGTTTCGCTCTCTTTCACCCTCCTTTGTCTAGATTCGCACTCTTTCAACTTCCTTCGCCTCATTTCCCTCTCTTTCACCTTCCTTCATCTCGTTTCGCTCTCTTTCACCCTCCTTCGTCTCGTTTCACTGTCTTTCACCGTCCTTCATCAAGTTTCGCTCTCTTTCATCCTCCTTCTGCTCGTTTTGCTCTCTTTCACCCTCCTTCATCTCGTTACGCTCTCTTTCACCCTCCTTCGTCTCCTTTCGCTCTCTTCCACCCTCCTTCATCTCGTTTCGCCCTCTTTCACCCTCCTTCATCTCGGTTCGCTCTCTTTCACCTTCCTTCGTCTCGTTTCGCTCTGTTTCACCCTCCTTTGTCTCGATTCACACTCTTTCACCTTCATTCGCCTCGTTTCACTCTCTTTCACCCTCCTTCATCTCGTTTCGCTCTCTTTCACCCTCCTTCCTCTCGTTTCGCTCTCTTCCACGCTCCTTCGTCTCGTTTCAGCCTCTTTCACCCTCCTTTGTCTCGTTTCGCTCTCTTTCACCCTCCTTCATTTCGTTTCGCTCTCTTTGACCCTCCTTCGTCTCGTTTCGCCCTCCTTCACCCTCCTTCGTCTCATTTCGCTCTCTCTCACCCTCCTTCGTCTCGTTTCGCTGTCTTCCTCCCTCCTTCGTCTCATTTTGTTCTCTTTCACCCTCCTTCGTCTCGTTTCGCTCTCTTTCACCTTCCTTCGCCTCGTTTCGCTCTCTTTCACTCTCCTTTGTCTCGTTTCGATCTCTTTCACCCTCCTTCATCTCGTTTAGCTCTCTTTCACCTTCCTCATCTCGTTTCGCTCTCTTTTACCCTCCTTCGTCTCGTTTCGCTCTCTTTCACACTCCTTCATCTCGTTTCGCTCTCTTTCACCCTCCTTCGTCTCGTTTAGCTCTCTTTCACCCTCCTTCGTCTCGTTTCACACTTTTTCACCCTCCTTCGTCTCGTTTCGCTCTCTTTCACCCTCCTTCGTCTCGTTTCGCTCTCTTTCAACCTCCTTCGTCTCGTATCGCTCTCTTCCACGCTCCTTCGTTTCGGTTCGCTCTCTTTCACCTTCCTTCGTCTCGTTTCGCTCTCTTTCACCCTCCTTCGTCTCGTTTCGCTCTCTTCCACCCTCCTTCGTTTCGTTTCGCCTTCTTCCAACCTCCTTTGTCTCGCTTCGCTCTCTTTCACCCTCCTTCGTATCGTTTCGCTCTCTTTCTCCCTCCTTCGTCTCGTTTCGCTCTCTTTCACCCTCCTTCATCTCATTTTGCTCTCTTTCACCCTCCTTCGTCTCGTTTCGCTTTCTTTCACCCTCCTTCATCTACTTTCGCTGTCTTTCACCCTCCTTCGTCTCGTTTCGCTCTCTTTGACCCTCCTTCATCTAGTTTCACTCTCTTTCACCCTCCTTCGTCTCGTTTCGCTCTCTTTCACCCTCCTTAGACTCATTTTGCTCTCTTTCACCTTCCTTCGTCTCGTTTCGCTCTCTTTCACCATCCTTTGTCTCGTTCCGCTCTCTTTCACCCTCCTTCATTTCGTTTCGCTCTCTTTCACCCTCCTTCGCCTTGTTTCGCTCTCTTTCACAATCCTTCGTCACGTTTTGCTCTCTTTCACCCTCCTTCGTCTTGTTTCGCCTTCTTCCAACCTCCTTTGTCTCGCTTTGCTCTCTTTCACCCTCCTTCGTATCGTTTCGCTCTCTTTCTCCCTCCTTCGTCTCGTATCGCTCTCTTCCACCCTCCTTCGTCTCGTTTCGCTCTCTTCCACCCTCCTTCGTTTCGTTTCGCTCTCTTTCACCCTCCTTTGTCTCGTTTCGCTCTCTTTCACCCTCCTTCATCTCGTTTCGCTCTCTTTGACCCTCCTTCGCCTTGTTTCGCTCTCTTTCACCCTCCTTCGTCTCTTTTCACTCTCTTTCACCCTCCTTCGTCTCGTTTCGCTCTCTTCCACCCTCCTTCGTCTCGTTTCGCCCTCCTTCACCCTTCTTCGTCTCGTTTCGCTCTCTTTCACCATCCTTCGTCTCGTTTCGCTCTCCCTCACCCTCCTTCATCTCGTTTCATTCTCTTTCACCCTCCTTCGTCTCGTTTAGCTCTCTTTCACCCTCCTTCGTCTCGTTTCACTCTTTTTCACCCTCCTTCGTCTCGTTTCGCTCTCTTTCACCCTCCTTCATCTCATTTCGCTCTCTTTCATCCTCCTTCGTCGCGGTTCGCTCTCTTTCACCTTCCTTCGTCTCGTTTCGCTCTCTTTCACCCTCCTTTGTCTCGATTCGCACTCTTTCACCTTCCTTCGCCTCGTTTCACTCTCTTTCACTCTCCTTCGTCTCGTTTCGCCCTCTTTCACCCTCCTTCGTCTCGGTTCGCTCTCTTTCACCTTCCTTCGTCTCGTTTCGCTCTCTTTCACCCTCCTTTGTCTAGATTCGCACTCTTTCACCTTCCTTCGCCTCATTTCCCTCTCTTTCACCCTCCTTCATCTCGTTTCGCTCTCTTTCACCCTCCTTCATCTCGTTTCACTCTCTTTCAGCCTCCTTCATCTCGTTTCGCTCTCCCTCACCCTCCTTCCGCTCGTTTCGCTCTCTTCAACCCTCCTTCATCTCGTTTCAGCCTCTTTCACCCTCCTTTGTCTCGTTTCGCTCTCTTTCACCCTCCTTCATCTCGTTTCGCTCTCTTTTACCCTCCTTCACCTTGTTTCGATCTCTTTCACCCTCCTTCGTCTCTTTTCACTCTCTTTCACCCTCCTTCGTCTCGTTTCGCTCTCTTCCACCCTCCTTCGTCTCGTTTCGCCTTCCTTCACCCTCCTTCGTCTCGTTTCGCTCTCTTTCACCCTCCTTCGTCTCATTTCGCTCTCTTTCACCCTCCTTCATCTCGTTTCGCTATCTCTCACACTCCTTCGTCTCGTTCCGCTCTCTTCCACCCTCCTTCGTCTCGTTTCGCTCTCTCTCACCCTCCTTCGTCTCGTTTCGCTGTCTTCCTCCCTCCTTCGTCTCGTTTTGCCTTCTTTCACCCTCCTTCGTCTCATTTCGCCTTCTTTCCCCCTCCTTCGTCTTGTTTCGCTCTCTTTCACCTTCCTTCGCCCCGTTTCGCACTCTTTCACCCTCCTTTGTCTCTTTTCACTCTCTTTCACACTCCTTCGTCTCGTTTCGCTCTCTTCCACCCTCCTTCATCTCGTTTCGCCTTCCTTCACCCTCCTTCGTCTCGTTTCGCTCTCTTTCACCCTCCTTCGTCTCATTTCGCTCTCTTCCACCCTCCTTCATCTCGTTTCGCTATCTCTCACACTCCTTCGTCTCGTTCCGCTCTCTTCCACCCTCCTTCGTCTCGTTTCGCTCTCTTTCACCCTCCTTCGTCTCGTTTCGCTCTCTTTCACCCTCCTTCATCTCGTTTAGCTCTCTTTCACCTGCCTTCGTCTCGTTTCGCTCTCTTTCACTCTCCTTCGTCTCGTTTCGCTCTCTTTCACCCTCCTTCATCTCGTTTCGCTCTCTTTCACCCTCCTTCGTCTCGTTTAGCTCTCTTTCACCCTCCTTCGTCTCGTTACACTCTTTTTCACCCTCCTTCGTCTCGTTTCGCTCTCTCTCCCCCTCTTTCGTCTCGTTACGCTCTCTTTCACCGTCCTTCGTCTCGTATCGCTCTCTTCCACCCTCCTTCGTTTCGGTTCGCTCTCTTTCACCTTCCTTTGTCTCGTTTCGCTCTCTTTCACCCTCCTTTGTCTCGATTCGCACTCTTTCACCTTCCTCCGCCTCGTTTCACTCTCTTTCACCCTCCTTCGTCTTGTTTCGCTCTCTTTCACCCTCCTTCGTCTTGTTTCGCTCTCTTTCAACCTCCTTCGTCTCGTTTCACTCTCTTTCACCCTCCTTCATCTCGTTTCGCTCTCCCTCACCCTCCTTCCTCTCGTTTCGCTCTCTTCCACCCTCCTTCGTCTCGTTTCAGCCTCTTTCACCCTCCTTTGTCTCGTTTCGCTCTCTTTCACCCTCCTTCGCCTCGTTTCGCTCTCTTTCACCCTCCTTCTTCTCTTTTCACTCTCTTTCAACCTCCTTCGTCTCGCTTCGCTCTCTTCCACCCTCCTTCGTCTCATTTCGCCTTCCTTCACCCTCCTTCGTCTCGTTTCGCTCTCTTCCACCCTCCTTGGTCTCGTTTCGCTCTCTCTCACCCTCCTTCGTCTCGTTTCGCTGTCTTCCTCCCTCTTTCGTCTCGTTTCGCCTTCTTTCACCCTCCTTCGTCTCGTATCGCTCTCTTCCACCCTCCTTTGTTTCGGTTCGCTCTCTTTCACCTTCCTTTGTCTCGTTTCGCTCTCTTTCACCCTCCTTTGTCTCGATTCGCACTCTTTCACCTTCCTCCGCCTCGTGTCACTCTCTTTCACCCTCCTTCGTCTCGTTTCGCTCTCTTTCACCCTCCTTCGTCTTGTTTCGCTCTCTTTCAACCTCCTTCGTCTCGTTTCACTCTCTTTCACCCTCCTTCATCTCGTTTCGCTCTCCCTCACCCTCCTTCCTCTCGTTTCGCTCTCTTCCACACTCCTTCGTCTCGTTTCAGCCTCTTTCACCCTCCTTTGTCTCGTTTCGCTCTCTTTCACCCTCCTTCGCCTCGTTTCGCTCTCTTTCACCCTCCTTCGTCTCTTTTCACTCTCTTTCAACCTCCTTCGTCTCGTTTCGCTCTCCCTCACCCTCCTTCCTCTCGTTTCGCTCTCTTCCAACGTCCTTCGTCTCGTTTCAGCCTCTTTCACCCTCCTTTGTCTCGTTTCGCTCTCTTTCACCCTCCTTCGCCTCGTTTCGCTCTCTTTCACCCTCCTTCGTCTCTTTTCACTCTCTTTCAATCTCCTTCGTCTCGTTTCGCTCTCTTCCACCCTCCTTCGTCTCATTTCGCCTTCCTTCACCCTCCTTCGTCTCGTTTCGCTCTCTTCCACCCTCCTTGGTCTCGTTTCGCTCTCTCTCACCCTCCTTCGTCTCGTTTCGCTGTCTTCCTCCCTCTTTCGTCTCGTTTCGCCTTCTTCCTCCCTCCTTCGTCTCGTTTCACCTTCTTTCACCTTCCTTCGCCTCGTTTCGCTCTCTTTCCCCCTCCTTCGTCTCGTTTCGTTCTCTTTCACCCTCCTTCGTCTCGTTTCGCTCTCTTTCACCTTCCTTCGCCTCGTTTCGCTCTCTTTCACCCTCCTTTGTCTCGTTTCGATCTCTTTCACCCTCCTTCATCTCGTTTTGCTCTCTTTCACCCTCCTTCATCTCGTTTCGCTCTCTTTCACCCTCCTTCGTCTCGTTTCGCTCTCTTTCACCCTCCTTCGTCTCGTTTCACTCTCTTTCACCCTCCTTCATCTCGTTTCGCTCTCCCTCACCCTCCTTCCGCTCGTTTCGCTCTCTTCAACCCTCCTTCGTCTCGTTTCGCTCTCTTTCACCCTCCTTCGTCTCGTTAAGCTCTCTTTCACCCTCCTTCGTCTCGTTTCACTCTTTTTCACCCTCCTTCGTCTCGTTTTGCATGCTTTCACCCTCCTTCGTCTCGTTTCGCTCTCTTCCACCCTTCTTCGTCTCGTTTCGCGCTCTTTCACCCTCCTTCGGCTCGTTTCGCACTCTTTCACCCTCCTTTGTCTTGTTTCGCTCTCTTTCACTCTCCTTCGTCTCGTTTCGCTCTCTTCCACCCTCCTTCGTCTCGTTTCGCCCTCCTTCACCCTCCTTCGTATCGTTTCGCTCTCTTTCACCATCCTTCGTCTCGTTTCGCTCTCTTTCACCCTCCTTCGTCTCGTTTCGCTATCTCTCACGCTCCTTCGTCTCGTTTCGCTATCTTCCACCGTCCTTCATCTCGTTTCGCTCTCTCTCACCCTCCTTCGTCTCGTTTCGCTGTCTTCCTCCCTCCTTCGTCTCGTTTCGCCTTCCTTCACCCTCCTTCATCTCGTTTTGCCCTCTCTCACCCTTCTTCGTCTCGTTTCGCTCTCTTTCACCCTCCTTCGTCTCCTTTCGCTCTCTTTCACCCTCCTTCGTCTCGTTGCGCTCTCTTTCGCCCTCCTTCGTCTCGTTTTGCTCCCTTCCACCCTCCTTCGTCTCGTTTCGCTCTCTTTCACCCTCCTTCTGCTCGTTTCGCTCTCTTTCAACCTCCTTCATCTCGTTTCGCTCCCTTTCACCCTCCTTCGGCTCGTTTTGCTCTCTTTCACCCTCCTTCATCTCGTTTCGCTCTCTTTCATCCTCCTTCGTCGCGGTTCGCTCTCTTTCACCTTCCTTCGTCTCGTTTCGCTCCCTTTCACCCTCCTTTGTCTCGATTCGCACTCTTTCACCTTCCTTCGCCTCGTTTCACTCTCTTTCACCCTCCTTCGTCTCGTTTCGCCCTCTTTCACCCTCCTTCGTCTCGGTGCGCTCTCTTTCACATTCCTTCGTCTCGTTTCGCTCTCTTTCACCCTCCTTTGTCTAGATTCGCACTCTTTCAACTTCCTTCGCCTCATTTCCCTCTCTTACACCTTCCTTCATCTCGTTTCGCTCTCTTTCACCCTCCTTCGTCTTGTTTCACTGTCTTTCACCGTCCTTCATCAAGTTTCGCTCTCTTTCATCCTCCTTCTGCTCGTTTTGCTCTCTTTCACCCTCCTTCATCTCGTTACGCTCTCTTTCACCCTCCTTCGTCTCGTTTCGCTCTCTTCCACCCTCCTTCATCTCGTTTCGCCCTCTTTCACCCTCCTTCATCTCGGTTCGCTCTCTTTCACCTTACTTCGTCTCGTTTCGCTCTGTTTCACCCTCCTTTGTCTCGATTCACACTCTTTCACCTTCATTCGCCTCGTTTCACTCTCTTTCACCCTCCTTCATCTCGTTTCGCTCTCTTTCACCCTCCTTCCTCTCGTTTCGCTCTCTTTCACCCTCCTTCGTCTCGGTTCACTCTCCTTAACCCTCCTTCGTCTCGTTTCGCTCTCCCTCACCCTCCTTCCTCTCGTTTCGCTCTCTTCCACGCTCCTTCGTCTCGTTTCAGCCTCTTTCACCCTCCTTTGTCTCGTTTCGCTCTCTTTCACCCTCCTTCATTTCGTTTCGCTCTCTTTGACCCTCCTTCGTCTCGTTTCGCCTTCCTTCACCCTCCTTCGTCTCGTTTCGCTCTCTTTCACCCTCCTTCGTCTCATTTCGCTCTCTTTCACCCTCCTTCATCTCGTTTCGCTATCTCTCACACTCCTTCGTCTCGTTCCGTTCTCTTCCACCCTCCTTCGTCTCGTTTCGCTCTCTCTCACCCTCCTTCGTCTCGTTTCGCTGTCTTCCTCCCTCCTTCGTCTCGTTTTGCCTTCTTTCACCCTCCTTCGTCTCATTTCGCCTTCTTTCCCCCTCCTTCGTCTTGTTTCGCTCTCTTTCACCTTCCTTCGCCCCGTTTCGCACTCTTTCACCCTCCTTTGTCTCTTTTCACTCTCTTTCACACTCCTTCGTCTCGTTTCGCTCTCTTCCACCCTCCTTCATCTCGTTTCGCCTTCCTTCACCCTCCTTCGTCTCGTTTCGCTCTCTTTCACCCTCCTTCGTCTCATTTCGCTCTCTTCCACCCTCCTTCATCTCGTTTCGCTATCTCTCACACTCCTTCGTCTCGTTCCGCTCTCTTCCACCCTCCTTCGTCTCGTTTCGCTCTCTTTCACCCTCCTTCGTCTCGTTTCGCTCTCTTTCACCCTCCTTCATCTCGTTTAGCTCTCTTTCACCTTCCTTCGTCTCGTTTCGCTCTCTTTCACTCTCCTTCGTCTCGTTTCGCTCTCTTTCACCCTCCTTCATCTCGTTTCGCTCTCTTTCACCCTCCTTCGTCTCGTTTAGCTCTCTTTCACCCTCCTTCGTCTCGTTACACTCTTTTTCACCCTCCTTCGTCTCGTTTCGCTCTCTCTCCCCCTCTTTCGTCTCGTTACGCTCTCTTTCACCGTCCTTCGTCTCGTATCGCTCTCTTCCACCCTCCTTCGTTTCGGTTCGCTCTCTTTCACCTTCCTTTGTCTCGTTTCGCTCTCTTTCACCCTCCTTTGTCTCGATTCGCACTCTTTCACCTTCCTCCGCCTCGTTTCACTCTCTTTCACCCTCCTTCGTCTTGTTTCGCTCTCTTTCACCCTCCTTCGTCTTGTTTCGCTCTCTTTCAACCTCCTTCGTCTCGTTTCACTCTCTTTCACCCTCCTTCATCTCGTTTCGCTCTCCCTCACCCTCCTTCCTCTCGTTTCGCTCTCTTCCACCCTCCTTCGTCTCGTTTCAGCCTCTTTCACCCTCCTTTGTCTCGTTTCGCTCTCTTTCACCCTCCTTCGCCTCGTTTCGCTCTCTTTCACCCTCCTTCTTCTCTTTTCACTCTCTTTCAACCTCCTTCGTCTCGCTTCGCTCTCTTCCACCCTCCTTCGTCTCATTTCGCCTTCCTTCACCCTCCTTCGTCTCGTTTCGCTCTCTTCCACCCTCCTTGGTCTCGTTTCGCTCTCTCTCACCCTCCTTCGTCTCGTTTCGCTGTCTTCCTCCCTCTTTCGTCTCGTTTCGCCTTCTTTCACCCTCCTTCGTCTCGTATCGCTCTCTTCCACCCTCCTTTGTTTCGGTTCGCTCTCTTTCACCTTCCTTTGTCTCGTTTCGCTCTCTTTCACCCTCCTTTGTCTCGATTCGCACTCTTTCACCTTCCTCCGCCTCGTGTCACTCTCTTTCACCCTCCTTCGTCTCGTTTCGCTCTCTTTCACCCTCCTTCGTCTTGTTTCGCTCTCTTTCAACCTCCTTCGTCTCGTTTCACTCTCTTTCACCCTCCTTCATCTCGTTTCGCTCTCCCTCACCCTCCTTCCTCTCGTTTCGCTCTCTTCCACACTCCTTCGTCTCGTTTCAGCCTCTTTCACCCTCCTTTGTCTCGTTTCGCTCTCTTTCACCCTCCTTCGCCTCGTTTCGCTCTCTTTCACCCTCCTTCGTCTCTTTTCACTCTCTTTCAACCTCCTTCGTCTCGTTTCGCTCTCCCTCACCCTCCTTCCTCTCGTTTCGCTCTCTTCCACCGTCCTTCGTCTCGTTTCAGCCTCTTTCACCCTCCTTTGTCTCGTTTCGCTCTCTTTCACCCTCCTTCGCCTCGTTTCGCTCTCTTTCACCCTCCTTCGTCTCTTTTCACTCTCTTTCAATCTCCTTCGTCTCGTTTCGCTCTCTTCCACCCTCCTTCGTCTCATTTCGCCTTCCTTCACCCTCTTTCGTCTCGTTTCGCTCTCTTCCACCCTCCTTGGTCTCGTTTCGCTCTCTCTCACCCTCCTTCGTCTCGTTTCGCTGTCTTCTTCCCTCTTTCGTCTCGTTTCGCCTTCTTCCTCCCTCCTTCGTCTCGTTTCGCCTTCTTTCACCTTCCTTCGCCTCGTTTCGCTCTCTTTCCCCCTCCTTCGTCTCGTTTCGTTCTCTTTCACCCTCCTTCGTCTCGTTTCGCTCTCTTTCACCTTCCTTCGCCTCGTTTCGCTCTCTTTCACCCTCCTTTGTCTCGTTTCGATCTCTTTCACCCTCCTTCATCTCGTTTTGCTCTCTTTCACCCTCCTTCATCTCGTTTCGCTCTCTTTCACCCTCCTTCGTCTCGTTTCGCTCTCTTTCACCCTCCTTCGTCTCGTTTCACTCTCTTTCACCCTCCTTCATCTCGTTTCGCTCTCCCTCACCCTCCTTCCGCTCGTTTCGCTCTCTTCAACCCTCCTTCGTCTCGTTTCGCTCTCTTTCACCCTCCTTCGTCTCGTTAAGCTCTCTTTCACCCTCCTTCGTCTCGTTTCACTCTTTTTCACCCTCCTTCGTCTCGTTTTGCATGCTTTCACCCTCCTTCGTCTCGTTTCGCTCTCTTCCACCCTTCTTCGTCTCGTTTCGCGCTCTTTCACCCTCCTTCGGCTCGTTTCGCACTCTTTCACCCTCCTTTGTCTTGTTTCGCTCTCTTTCACTCTCCTTCGGCTCGTTTTGCTCACTTTCACCCTCCTTCATCTCGTTTCGCTCTCTTTCATCCTCCTTCGTCGCGGTTCGCTCTCTTTCACCTTCCTTCGTCTCGTTTCGCTCCCTTTCACCCTCCTTTGTCTCGATTCGCACTCTTTCACCTTCCTTCGCCTCGTTTCACTCTCTTTCACCCTCCTTCGTCTCGTTTCGCCCTCTTTCACCCTCCCTCGTCTCGGTGCGCTCTCTTTCACATTCCTTCGTCTCGTTTCGCTCTCTTTCACCCTCCTTTGTCTAGATTCGCACTCTTTCAACTTCCTTCGCCTCATTTCCCTCTCTTTCACCTTCCTTCATCTCGTTTCGCTCTCTTTCACCCTCCTTCGTCTCGTTTCACTGTCTTTCACCGTCCTTCATCAAGTTTCGCTCTCTTTCATCCTCCTTCTGCTCGTTTTGCTCTCTTTCACCCTCCTTCATCTCGTTACGCTCTCTTTCACCCTCCTTCGTCTCGTTTCGCTCTCTTCCACCCTCCTTCATCTCGTTTCGCCCTCTTTCACCCTCCTTCATCTCGGTTCGCTCTCTTTCACCTTCCTTCGTCTCGTTTCGCTCTGTTTCACCCTCCTTTGTCTCGATTCACGCTCTTTCACCTTCATTCGCCTCGTTTCACTTTCTTTCACCCTCCTTCATCTCGTTTCGCTCTCTTTCACCCTCCTTCCTCTCGTTTCGCTCTCTTTCACCCTCCTTCGTCTCGGTTCACTCTCCTTAACTCTCCTTCGTCTCGTTTCGCTCTCCCTCACCCTCCTTCCTCTCGTTTCGCTCTCTTCCACGCTCCTTCGTCTCGTTTCAGCCTCTTTCACCCTCCTTTGTCTCGTTTCGCTCTCTTTCACCCTCCTTCATTTCGTTTCGCTCTCTTTGACCCTCCTTCGTCTCGTTTCGCCCTCCTTCACCCTCCTTCGTCTCATTTCGCTCTCTCTCACCCTCCTTCGTCTCGTTTCGCTGTCTTCCTCCCTCCTTCGTCTCATTTTGTTCTCTTTCACCCTCCTTCGTCTCGTTTCGCTCTCTTTCACCTAACTTCGCCTCGTTTCGCTCTCTTTCACTCTCCTTTGTCTCGTTTCGATCTCTTTCACCCTCCTTCATCTCGTTTAGCTCTCTTTCACCTTCCTTCATCTCGTTTCGCTCTCTTTTACCCTCCTTCGTCTCGTTTCGCTCTCTTTCACACTCCTTCATCTCGTTTCGCTCTCTTTCACCCTCCTTCGTCTCGTTTCGCTCTCTTTCACCCTCCTTCGTCTCGTTTCACACTTTTTCACCCTCCTTCGTCTCGTTTCGCTCTCTTTCACCCTCCTTCGTCTCGTTTCGCTCTCTTTCAACCTCCTTCGTCTCGTATCGCTCTCTTCCACGCTCCTTCGTTTCGGTTCGCTCTCTTTCACCTTCCTTCGTCTCGTTTCGCTCTCTTTCACCCTCTTTTATCTCGATTCGCAATCTTTCACCTTCCTTCGTCTCGTTTCACTCTCTTTCACCCTCCTTCGTCTCGTTTCGCTCTCTTCCACCCTCCTTCGTTTCGTTTCGCTCTCTTTCACCCTCCTTTGTCTCGTTTCGCTCTCTTTCACCCTCCTTCATCTCGTTTCGCTCTCTTTGACCCTCCTTCGCCTTGTTTCGCTCTCTTTCACCCTCCTTCGTCTCTTTTCACTCTCTTTCACCCTCCTTCGTCTCGTTTCGCTCTCTTCCACCCTCCTTCGTCTCGTTTCGCCCTCCTTCACCCTTCTTCGTCTCGTTTCGCTCTCTTTCACCATCCTTCGTCTCGTTTCGCTCTCCCTCACCCTCCTTCATCTCGTTTCATTCTCTTTCACCCTCCTTCGTCTCGTTTAGCTCTCTTTCACCCTCCTTCGTCTCGTTTCACTCTTTTTCACCCTCCTTCGTCTCGTTTCGCTCTCTTTCACCCTCCTTCATCTCATTTCGCTCTCTTTCATCCTCCTTCGTCGCGGTTCGCTCTCTTTCACCTTCCTTCGTCTCGTTTCGCTCTCTTTCACCCTCCTTTGTCTCGATTCGCACTCTTTCACCTTCCTTCGCCTCGTTTCACTCTCTTTCACCCTCCTTTGTCTAGATTCGCACTCTTTCACCTTCCTTCGCCTCGTTTCCCTCTCTTTCACCCTCCTTCATCTCGTTTCGCTCTCTTTCACCCTCCTTCATCTCGTTTCACTCTCTTTCAGCCTCCTTCATCTCGTTTTGCTCTCCCTCACCCTCCTTCCGCTCGTTTCGCTCTCTTCAACCCTCCTTCATCTCGTTTCAGCCTCTTTCACCCTCCTTTGTCTCGTTTCGCTCTCTTTCACCCTCCTTCATCTCGTTTCGCTCTCTTTTACCCTCCTTCACCTTGTTTCGATCTCTTTCACCCTCCTTCGTCTCTTTTCACTCTCTTTCACCCTCCTTCGTCTCGTTTCGCTCTCTTCCACCCTCCTTCGTCTCGTTTCGCCTTCCTTCACCCTCCTTCGTCTCGTTTCGCTCTCTTTCACCCTCCTTCGTCTCATTTCGCTCTCTTTCACCTTCCTTCATCTCGTTTCGCTATCTCTCACACTCCTTCGTCTCGTTCCGCTCTCTTCCACCCTCCTTCGTCTCGTTTCGCTCTCTCTCACCCTCCTTCGTCTCGTTTCGCTGTCTTCCTCCCTCCTTCGTCTCGTTTTGCCTTCTTTCACCTTCCTTCGTCTCATTTCGCCTTCTTTCCCCCTCCTTCGTCTTGTTTCGCTCTCTTTCACCTTCCTTCGCCCCGTTTCGCACTCTTTCACCCTCCTTTGTCTCTTTTCACTCTCTTTCACACTCCTTCGTCTCGTTTCGCTCTCTTCCACCCTCCTTCATCTCGTTTCGCCTTCCTTCACCCTCCTTCGTCTCGTTTCGCTCTCTTTCACCCTCCTTCGTCTCATTTCGCTCTCTTCCACCCTCCTTCATCTCGTTTCGCTATCTCTCACACTCCTTCGTCTCGTTCCGCTCTCTTCCACCCTCCTTCGTCTCGTTTCGCTCTCTTTCACCCTCCTTCGTCTCGTTTCGCTCTCTTTCACCCTCCTTCATCTCGTTTAGCTCTCTTTCACCTTCCTTCGTCTCGTTTCGCTCTCTTTCACTCTCCTTCGTCTCGTTTCGCTCTCTTTCACCCTCCTTCATCTCGTTTCGCTCTCTTTCACCCTCCTTCGTCTCGTTTAGCTCTCTTTCACCCTCCTTCGTCTCGTTACACTCTTTTTCACCCTCCTTCGTCTCGTTTCGCTCTCTCTCCCCCTCTTTCGTCTCGTTACGCTCTCTTTCACCGTCCTTCGTCTCGTATCGCTCTCTTCCACCCTCCTTCGTTTCGGTTCGCTCTCTTTCACCTTCCTTTGTCTCGTTTCGCTCTCTTTCACCCTCCTTTGTCTCGATTCGCACTCTTTCACCTTCCTCCGCCTCGTTTCACTCTCTTTCACCCTCCTTCGTCTTGTTTCGCTCTCTTTCACCCTCCTTCGTCTTGTTTCGCTCTCTTTCAACCTCCTTCGTCTCGTTTCACTCTCTTTCACCCTCCTTCATCTCGTTTCGCTCTCCCTCACCCTCCTTCCTCTCGTTTCGCTCTCTTCCACCCTCCTTCGTCTCGTTTCAGCCTCTTTCACCCTCCTTTGTCTCGTTTCGCTCTCTTTCACCCTCCTTCGCCTCGTTTCGCTCTCTTTCACCCTCCTTCTTCTCTTTTCACTCTCTTTCAACCTCCTTCGACTCGCTTCGCTCTCTTCCACCCTCCTTCGTCTCATTTCGCCTTCCTTCACCCTCCTTCGTCTCGTTTCGCTCTCTTCCACCCTCCTTGGTCTCGTTTCGCTCTCTCTCACCCTCCTTCGTCTCGTTTCGCTGTCTTCCTCCCTCTTTCGTCTCGTTTCGCCTTCTTTCACCCTCCTTCGTCTCGTATCGCTCTCTTCCACCCTCCTTTGTTTCGGTTCGCTCTCTTTCACCTTCCTTTGTCTCGTTTCGCTCTCTTTCACCCTCCTTTGTCTCGATTCGCACTCTTTCACCTTCCTCCGCCTCGTGTCACTCTCTTTCACCCTCCTTCGTCTCGTTTCGCTCTCTTTCACCCTCCTTCGTCTTGTTTCGCTCTCTTTCAACCTCCTTCGTCTCGTTTCACTCTCTTTCACCCTCCTTCATCTCGTTTCGCTCTCCCTCACCCTCCTTCCTCTCGTTTTGCTCTCTTCCACACTCCTTCGTCTCGTTTCAGCCTCTTTCACCCTCCTTTGTCTCGTTTCGCTCTCTTTCACCCTCCTTCGCCTCGTTTCGCTCTCTTTCACCCTCCTTCGTCTCTTTTCACTCTCTTTCAACCTCCTTCGTCTCGTTTCGCTCTCCCTCACCCTCCTTCCTCTCGTTTCGCTCTCTTCCACCGTCCTTCGTCTCGTTTCAGCCTCTTTCACCCTCCTTTGTCTCGTTTCGCTCTCTTTCACCCTCCTTCGCCTCGTTTCGCTCTCTTTCACCCTCCTTCGTCTCTTTTCACTCTCTTTCAATCTCCTTCGTCTCGTTTCGCTCTCTTCCACCCTCCTTCGTCTCATTTCGCCTTCCTTCACCCTCCTTCGTCTCGTTTCGCTCTCTTCCACCCTCCTTGGTCTCGTTTCGCTCTCTCTCACCCTCCTTCGTCTCGTTTCGCTGTCTTCCTCCCTCTTTCGTCTCGTTTCGCCTTCTTTCACCCTCCTTCGTCTCGTATCGCTCTCTTCCACCCTCCTTCGTTTCGGTTCGCTCTCTTTCACCTTCCTTTGTCTCGTTTCGTTCTCTTTCACCCTCCTTTGTCTCGATTCGCACTCTTGTACCTTCCTCCGCCTCGTTTCACTCTCTTTCACCCTCCTTCGTCTCGTTTCGCTCTCTTTCACCCTCCTTCGTCTTGTTTCGCTCTCTTTCAACCTCCTTCGTCTCGTTTCACTCTCTTTCACCCTCCTTCATCTCGTTTCGCTCTCCCTCACCCTCCTTCCTCTCGTTTCGCTCTCTTCCACACTCCTTCGTCTCGTTTCAGCCTCTTTCACCCTCCTTTGTCTCGTTTCGCTCTCTTTCACCCTCCTTCGCCTCGTTTCGCTCTCTTTCACCCTCCTTCGTCTCTTTTCACTCTCTTTCACCTCCTTCGTCTCGTTTCGCTCTCTTTCACCCTCCTTCGTCTCGTTTCGCCTTCTTTCACCCTCCTTCGTCTAGTTTCACTCACTTTCCCCCTCCTTCGTCTCGTTTCATTCTCTTTCACCCTCCTTCGTCTCGTTTTGCTCTCTTTGACCCTCCTTCGTCTCGTTTCGCCCTCCTTCACCCTCCTTCGTCTCGTTTCGCTCTCTTTCACACTCCTTCGTCTCGTTTCGCTCTCTTTCACCCTCCTTCGTCTCGTTTCGCTGTCTCTCACCCTCCTTCGTCTTGTTTCGCTCTCTTCCACCATCCTTCATCTCGTTTCGCTCTCTCTCACCCTCCTTCGTCTCGTTTCGCTGTCTTCCTCCCTCCTTCGTCTCGTTTCGCCTTCTTTCACCTTCCTTCGCCTCGTTTCGCTCTCTTTCCCCCTCCTTCGTCTCGTTTCGTTCTCTTTCACCCTCCTTCGTCTCGTTTCGCTCGCCTTCACCTTCCTTCGCCTCGTTTCGCTCTCTTTCACCCTCCTTTGTCTCGTTTCGATCTCTTTCACACTCCTTCATCTCGTTTTGCTCTCTTTCACCCTCCTTCATCTCGTTGCGCTCTCTTTCACCCTCCTTCGTCTCGTTTCGCTCTCTTTCACCCTCCTTCGTCTCGTTTCACTCTCTTTCACCCTCCTTCATCTCGTTTCGCTCTCCCTCACCCTCCTTCCGCTCGTTTCGCTCTCTTCAACCCTCCTTCGTCTCGTTTCGCTCTCTTTCACCCTCCTTCGTCTCGTTAAGCTCTCTTTCACCCTCCTTCGTCTCGTTTCACTCTTTTTCACCCTCCTTCGTCTCGTTTTGCTCTCTTTCACCCTCCTTCGTCTCGTTTCGCTCTCTTCCACCCTTCTTCGTCTCGTTTCGCGCTCTTTCACCCTCCTTCGGCTCGTTTCGCACTCTTTCACCCTCCTTTGTCTTGTTTCGCTCTCTTTCACTCTCCTTTGTCTCGTTTCGCTCTCTTCCACCCTCCTTCGTCTCGTTTCGCCCTCCTTCACCCTCCTTCGTCTCGTTTCGCTCTCTTTCACCATCCTTCGTCTCGTTTCGCTCTCTTTCACCCTCCTTCGTCTCGTTTCGCTATCTCTCACGCTCCTTCGTCTCGTTTCGCTCTCTTCCACCGTCCTTCATCTCGTTTCGCTCTCTCTCACCCTCCTTCGTCTCGTTTCGCTGTCTTCCTCCCTCCTTCGTCTCGTTTCGCCTTCCTTCACCCTCCTTCATCTCGTTTTGCCCTCTCTCACCCTTCTTCGTCTCGTTTCGCTCTCTTTCACCCTCCTTCGTCTCCTTTCGCTCTCTTTCACCCTCCTTCGTCTCGTTGCGCTCTCTTTCGCCCTCCTTCGTCTCGTTTTGCTCCCTTCCACCCTCCTTCGTCTCGTTTCGCTCTCTTTCACCCTCCTTCTGCTCGTTTCGCTCTCTTTCACCCTCCTTCATCTCGTTTCGCTCCCTTTCACCCTCCTTCGGCTCGTTTTGCTCTCTTTCACCCTCCTTCATCTCGTTTCGCTCTCTTTCATCCTCCTTCGTCGCGGTTCGCTCTCTTTCACCTTCCTTCGTCTCGTTTCGCTCCCTTTCACCCTCCTTTGTCTCGATTCGCACTCTTTCACCTTCCTTCGCCTCGTTTCACTCTCTTTCACCCTCCTTCGTCTCGTTTCGCCCTCTTTCACCCTCCTTCGTCTCGGTGCGCTCTCTTTCACATTCCTTCGTCTCGTTTCGCTCTCTTTCACCCTCCTTTGTCTAGATTCGCACTCTTTCAACTTCCTTCGCCTCATTTCCCTCTCTTTCACCTTCCTTCATCTCGTTTTGCTCTCTTTCACCCTCCTTCGTCTCGTTTCACTGTCTTTCACCGTCCTTCATCAAGTTTCGCTCTCTTTCATCCTCCTTCTGCTCGTTTTGCTCTCTTTCACCCTCCTTCATCTCGTTTCGCTCTCTTTCACCCTCCTTCGTCTCGTTTCGCTCTCTTCCACCCTCCTTCATCTCGTTTCGCCCTCTTTCACCCTCCTTCATCTCGGTTCGCTCTCTTTCACCTTCCTTCGTCTCGTTTCGCTCTGTTTCACCCTCCTTTGTCTCGATTCACACTCTTTCACCTTCATTCGCCTCGTTTCACTCTCTTTCACCCTCCTTCATCTCGTTTCGCTCTCTTTCACCCTCCTTCCTCTCGTTTCGCTCTCTTTCACCCTCCTTCGTCTCGGTTCACTCTCCTTAACCCTCCTTCGTCTCGTTTCGCTCTCCCTCACCCTCCTTCCTCTCGTTTCGCTCTCTTCCACGCTCCTTCGTCTCGTTTCAGCCTCTTTCACCCTCCTTTGTCTCGTTTCGCTCTCTTTCACCCTCCTTCATTTCGTTTCGCTCTCTTTGACCCTCCTTCGTCTCGTTTCGCCCTCCTTCACCCTCCTTCGTCTCATTTCGCTCTCTCTCACCCCCCTTCGTCTCGTTTCGCTGTCTACCTCCCTCCTTCGTCTCATTTTGTTCTCTTTCACCCTCCTTCGTCTTGTTTCGCTCTCTTTCACCTTCCTTCGCCTCGTTTCGCTCTCTTTCACTCTCCTTTGTCTCGTTTCGATCTCTTTCACCCTCCTTCATCTCGTTTAGCTCTCTTTCACCTTCCTTCATCTCGTTTCGCTCTCTTTTACCCTCCTTCGTCTCGTTTCGCTCTCTTTCACACTCCTTCATCTCGTTTCGCTCTCTTTCACCCTCCTTCGTCTCGTTTAGCTCTCTTTCACCCTCCTTCGTCTCGTTTCACACTTTTTCACCCTCCTTCGTCTCGTTTCGCTCTCTTTCACCCTCCTTCGTCTCGTTTCGCTCTCTTTCAACCTCCTTCGTCTCGTATCGCTCTCTTCCACGCTCCTTCGTTTCGGTTCGCTCTCTTTCACCTTCCTTCGTCTCGTTTCGCTCTCTTTCACCCTCTTTTATCTCGATTCGCAATCTTTCACCTTCCTTCGTCTCGTTTCACTCTCTTTCACCCTCCTTCGTCTCGTTTCGCTCTCTTCCACCCTCCTTCGTTTCGTTTCGCTCTCTTTCACCCTCCTTTGTCTCGTTTCGCTCTCTTTCACCCTCCTTCATCTCGTTTCGCTCTCTTTGACCCTCCTTCGCCTTGTTTCGCTCTCTTTCACCCTCCTTCGTCTCTTTTCACTCTCTTTCACCCTCCTTCGTCTCGTTTCGCTCTCTTCCACCCTCCTTCGTCTCGTTTCGCCCTCCTTCACCCTTCTTCGTCTCGTTTCGCTCTCTTTCACCATCCTTCGTCTCGTTTCGCTCTTCCTCACCCTCCTTCGTCTCGTTTCATTCTCTTTCACCCTCCTTCGTCTCGTTTAGCTCTCTTTCACCCTCCTTCGTCTCGTTTCACTCTTTTTCACCCTCCTTCGTCTCGTTTCGCTCTCTTTCACCCTCCTTCGTCTCGTTTCGCTCTCTTTCACCCCCCTTCGTCTCGTATCGCTCTCTTCCACCCTCCTTCATTTCGGTTCGCTCTCTTTCACCTTCCTTCGTCTCTTTTCGCTCTCTTTCACCCTCCTTTGTCTCGATTCGTACTCTTTCACCATCCTTCGCCTCGTTTCACTCTCTTTCACCCTCCTTCGTCTCGTTTTGCTCTCTTTCACCCTCCTTCGTCTCGTTTCGCTCTCTTTCACCCTCCTTCATTTCGTTTAGCTCTCTTTCACTTTCCTTCGTCTCGTTTCGCTCTCTTTCACCCTCCTTCGTCTCGTTTCGCTCTCTTCCACCCTCCTTCGTCTCGTTTCGCTCTCTTTCACCCTCCTTTGTCTCGTTTCGCTCTCTTTCACCCTCCTTCATCTCGTTTCGCTCTCTTTGACCCTCCTTCGTCTTGTTTCGCTCTCTTTCACCCTCCTTCGTCTCTTTTCGCTCTCTTTCACCCTCCTTTGTCTCGATTCGTACTCTTTCACCTTCCTTCGCCTCGTTTCACTCTCTTTCACCCTCCTTCGTCTCGTTTCGCTCTCTTTCACCCTCCTTCGTCTCGTTTCGCTCTCTTTCACCCTCCTTCATCTCGTTTAGCTCTCTTTCACCTTCCTTCGTCTCGTTTCGCCCTCCTTCACCCTTCTTCGTCTCGTTTCGCTCTCTTTCACCCTCCTTCGTCTCGTATCGCTCTCTTCCACGCTCCTTCGTTTCGGTTCGCTCTCTTTCACCTTCCTTCGTCTCGTTTCGCTCTCTTTCACCCTCCTTTATCTCGATTCGCAATCTTTCACCTTCCTTCGTCTCGTTTCACTCTCTTTCACCCTCCTTCGTCTCGTTTCGCTCTGTTTCACCCTCCTTCGTCTCGTATCGCTCTCTTCCACCCTCCTTCGTTTCGGTTCGCTCTCTTTCACCTTCCTTCGTCTCTTTTCGCTCTCTTTCACCCTCCTTTGTCGCGATTCGTACTCTTTCACCTTCCTTCGCCTCGTTTCACTCTCTTTCACCCTCCTTCGTCTCGTTTCGCCCTCCTTCACCCTTCTTCGTCTCGTTTCGCTCTCTTTCACCCTCCTTCGTCTCGTTTCGCTCTCTTTCACCCCCCTTCGTCTCGTATCGCTCTCTTCCTCCCTCCTTCGTTTCGGTTCGCTCACTTTCACCTTCCTTCGTCCCTTTTCGCTCTCTTTCACCCTCCTTTGTCTCGATTCGTACTCTTTCACCTTCCTTCGCCTCGTTTCACTCTCTTTCACCCTCCTTCGTCTCGTTTCGCTCTCTTTCACCCTCCTTCGTCTCGTTTCGCTCTCTTTCACCCTCCTTCATCTCGTTTAGCTCTCTTTCACCTTCCTTCGTCTCGTTTCGCCCTCCTTCACCCTTCTTCGTCTCGTTTCGCTCTCTTTCACCCTCCTTCGTCTCGTATCGCTCTCTTCCACGCTCCTTCGTTTCGGTTCGCTCTAATTCACCTTCCTTCGTCTCGTTTCGCTCTCTTTCACCCTCCTTTATCTCGATTCGCAATCTTTCACCTTCCTTCGTCTCGTTTCACTCTCTTTCACCCTCCTTCGTCTCGTTTCGCTCTGTTTCACCCTCCTTCGTCTCGTATCGCTCTCTTCCACCCTCCTTCGTTTCGGTTCGCTCTCTTTCACCTTCCTTCGTCTCTTTTCGCTCTCTTTCACCCTCCTTTGTCGCGATTCGTACTCTTTCACCTTCCTTCGCCTCGTTTCACTCTCTTTCACCCTCCTTCGTCTCGTTTCGCTCTCTTTCACCCTCCTTCGTCTCGTTTCGCTCTCTTTCAACCTCCTTCATCTCGTTTAGCTCTCTTTCACCTTCCTTCGTCTCGTTTCGCTCTCTTTCACCCTCCTTCGTCTCGTTTCGCTCTCTTTCACACTCCTTCATCTCGTTTCGCTCTCTTTCACCCTCCTTCGTCTCGTTTAGCACTCTTTCACCCTCCTTCGTCTCGTTTCACACTTTTTCACCCTCCTTCGTCTCGGTTCGCTCTCTTTCACCCTCCTTCGTCTCGTTTCGCTCTCTTTCACCCTCCTTCGTCTCGTATCGCTCTCTTCCACGCTCCTTCGTTTCGGTTCGCTCTCTTTCACCTTCCTTCGTCTCGTTTCGCTCTCTTTCACCCTCCTTTATCTCGATTCGCAATCTTTCACCTTCCTTCGTCTCGTTTCACTCTCTTTCACCCTCCTTCGTCTCGTTTCGCTGTCTTTCACCCTCCTCCGTCTCGTTTCGCTCTCTTTCACCCTCCTTCGTCTCGTTTCACTCTCTTTCACCCTCCTTCATCTCGTTTCGCTCTCCCTCACCCTCCTTCCTCTCGTTTCGCTCTCTTCCACCCTCCTTCGTCTCGTTTCAGCCTCTTTCACCCTCCTTTGTCTCGTTTCGCTCTCTTTCACCCTCCTTCATCTCGTTTCGCTGTCTTTGACGCTCCTTCGCCTTATTTCGCTCTCTTTCACCCTCCTTCGTCTCTTTTCACTCTCTTTCACCCTCCTTCGTCTCGTTTCACTCTTTTTCACCCTCCTTCGTCTCGTTTCGCTCTCTTTCACCCTCCTTCGTCTCGTTTCGCTCTCTTTCACCCCCCTTCGTCTCGTATCGCTCTCTTCCACCCTCCTTCGTTTCGGTTCGCTCTCTTTCACCTTCCTTCGTCTTGTTTCGCTCTCTTTCACCCTCCTTTGTCTCGATTCGTACTCTTGCACCTTCCTTCGCCTCGTTTCACTCTCTTTCACCCTCCTTCGTCTCGTTTCGCTCTCTTTCACCCTCCTTCGTCTCGTTTCGCTCTCTTTCACCCTCCTTCGTCTCGTTTCACTCTCTTTCACCCTCCTTCATCTTGTTTCATTCTCTTCACCCTCCTTCGTCTCGTTTAGCTCTCTTTCACCCTCCTTCGTCTCGTTTCGCTCTCTTTCACCCCCCTTCGTCTCGTATCGCTCTCTTCCACCCTCCTTCGTTTCGGTTCGCTCTCTTTCACCTTCCTTCGTCTCTTTTCGCTCTCTTTCACCCTCCTTTGTCGCGATTCGTACTCTTTCACCTTCCTTCGCCTCGTTTCACTCTCTTTCACCCTCCTTCGTCTCGTTTCGCTCTCTTTCACCCTCCTTCGTCTCGTTTCGCTCTCTTTCAACCTCCTTCATCTCGTTTAGCTCTCTTTCACCTTCCTTCGTCTCGTTTCGCTCTCTTTCACCCTCCTTCGTCTCGTTTCGCTCTCTTTCACACTCCTTCATCTCGTTTCGCTCTCTTTCACCCTCCTTCGTCTCGTTTAGCACTCTTTCACCCTCCTTCGTCTCGTTTCACACTTTTTCACCCTCCTTCGTCTCGTTTCGCTCTCTTTCACCCTCCTTCGTCTCGTTTCGCTCTCTTTCACCCTCCTTCGTCTCGTATCGCTCTCTTCCACGCTCCTTCGTTTCGGTTCGCTCTCTTTCACCTTCCTTCGTCTCGTTTCGCTCTCTTTCACCCTCCTTTATCTCGATTCGCAATCTTTCACCTTCCTTCGTCTCGTTTCACGCTCTTTCACCCTCCTTCGTCTCGTTTCGCTCTCTTTCACCCTCCTTCGTCTCGTTTCGCTCTCTTTCACCCTCCTTCGTCTCGTTTCACTCTCTTTCACCCTCCTTCACCTCGTTTCGCTCTCCCTCACCCTCCTCCCTCTCGTTTCGCTCTCTTCCACCCTCCTTCGTCTCGTTTCAGCCTCTTTCACCCTCCTTTGTCTCGTTTCGCTCTCTTTCACCCTCCTTCATCTCGTTTCGCTCTCTTTCACCTTCCTTCGTCTCGTTTCGCTCTCTTTCACCCTCCTTCGTCTCGTTTCGCTCTCTTTCACACTCCTTCATCTCGTTTCGCTCTCTTTCACCCTCCTTCGTCTCGTTTAGCACTCTTTCACCCTCCTTCGTCTCGTTTCACACTTTTTCACCCTCCTTCGTCTCGTTTCGCTCTCTTTCACCCTCCTTCGTCTCGTTTCGCTCTTTTCACCCTCCTTCGTCTCGTATCGTTCTCTTCCACGCTCCTTCGTTTCGGTTCGCTCTCTTTCACCTTCCTTCGTCTCGTTTCGCTCTCTTTCACCCTCCTTTATCTCGATTCGCAATCTTTCACCTTCCTTCGTCTCGTTTCACTCTCTTTCACCCTCCTTCGTCTCGTTTCGCTCTCTTTCACCCTCCTTCGTCTCGTTTCGCTCTCTTTCACCCTCCTTCGTCTCGTTTCACTCTCTTTCACCCTCCTTCATCTCGTTTCGCTCTCCCTCACCCTCTCGTTTCGCTCTCTTCCACCCTCCTTCGTCTCGTTTCAGCCTCTTTCACCCTCCTTTGTCTCGTTTCGCTCTCTTTCACCCTCCTTCATCTCGTTTCGCTCTCTTTGACGCTCCTTCGCCTTATTTCGCTCTCTATCACCCTCCTTCGTCTCTTTTCACTCTCTTTCACCCTCCTTCGTCTCGTTTCACTCTTTTTCACCCTCCTTCGTCTCGTTTCGCTCTCTTTCACCCTCCTTCGTTTCGTTTCGCTCTCTTTCACCCCCCTTCGTCTCGTATCGCTCTCTTCCACCCTCCTTCGTTTCGGTTCGCTCTCTTTCACCTTCCTTCGTCTTGTTTCGCTCTCTTTCACCCTCCTTTGTCTCGATTCGTACTCTTGCACCTTCCTTCGCCTCGTTTCACTCTCTTTCACCCTCCTTCATCTCGTTTCGCTCTCTTTCACCCTCCTTCGTCTCGTTTCGCTCTCTTTCACCCTCCTTCGTCTCGTTTCACTCTCTTTCACCCTCCTTCATCTCATTTCGCTCTCCATCACCCTCCTTCCTCTCGTTTCGCTCTCTTCCACCCTCCTTTGTCTCGTTTCAGCCTCTTTCACCCTCCTTTGTCTCGTTTCGCTCTCTTTCACCCTCCTTCATCTCGTTTCGCTCTCTTTGACCCTCCTTCCCCTCGTTTCACTCTCTTTCACCCTCCTTCGTCTCTTTTCACTCTCTTTCACCCTCCTTCGTCTCTTTTCACTCTCTTTCACCCTCCTTCGTCTCGTTTCGCTCTCTTCCACCCTCCTTCGTCTCGTTTCGCCTTCCTTCACCCTCCTTCATCTCGTTTCACTCTCTTTCACCCTCCTTCATCTCATTTCACTCTCTTTCACCCTCCTTCGTCTCGTTTCGCTATGTCTCACACTCCTTCGTCTCTTTTCGCTCTCTTCCACCCTCCTTCGTCTGGTTTCGCTCTCTCTCACCCTCCTTCGTCTCGTTTCGCTGTCTTCCTCCCTCCTTCGTCTCGTTTCGGCTTCTTTCACCCTCCTTCGTATCGTTTCGCTCTCTTTCCCCCTCCTTCGTCTCGTTTCGTTCTCTTTCACCCTCCTTCGTCTCGTTTCGCTCTCTTTCACCTTCCTTCGCTTTGTTTCGCACTCTTTCACCCTCCTTTGTCTCGGTTCGCCCTCTTTCACCCTCCTTCGTCTCGGTTCGCTCTCTTTCACCTTCCTTCGTCTCGTTTCACTCTCTTTCACCCTCCTTTGTCTAGATTTGCACTCTTTCAACTTCCTTCGCCTCATTTCCCTCTCTTTCACCCTCCTTCATCTCGTTTCGCTCTCTTTCACCCTCCTTCGTCTCGTTTCACTCTCTTTCACCCTCCTTCATCTCGTTTCGCTCTCTTTCACCCTCCTTCTGCTCGTTTTGCTCTCTTTCACCCTCCTTCATCTCGTTTCGCTCTCTTTCACCCTTCTTCGTCTCGTTTCGCTCTCTTCCACCCTCCTTCGTCTCGTTTCGCCCTCTTTCACCCTCCTTCATCTCGGTTCGCTCTCTTTCACCTTCCTTCGTCTCGTTTCACTCTCTTTCACCTTTCTTTGTCTCGAATCGCACTCTTTCACCTTCCTTCGCCTCGTTTCACTCTCTTTCACCCTCCTTCATCTCGTTTCGCTCTCTTTCACCCTCCTTCCTCTCGTTTCGCTCGCTTTCACCCTCCTTCATCTCGGTTCACTCTCCTTCACCCTCCTTCCTCTCGTTTCGCTCTCCCTCACCCTCCTTCCTCTCGTTTCGCTCTCTTCCACGCTCCTTCCTCTCGTTTCAGCCTCTTTCACCCTCCTTTGTCTCGTTTCGCTCTCTTTCACCCTCCTTCATTTCGTTTCGCTCTCTTTGACCCTCCTTCGTCTCGTTTCGACCTCCTTCACCCTCCTTCGTCTTGTTTCGCTCTCTCTCACCCTCCTTCGTCTCGTTTCGCTGTCTTCCTCCCTCCTTCGTCTCGTTTCGCCTTCTTTCACCCTCCTTCGTCTCGTTTCGCTCTCTTTCCCCCTCCTTCGTCTCATATTGTTCTCTTTCACCCTCCTTCGTCTCGTTTCGCTCTCTTTCACCTTCCTTCGCCTCGTTTCGCTCTCTTTCACCCTCCTTTGTCTCGTTTCGATCTCTTTCACCCTCCTTCATCTCGTTTAGCTCTCTTTCACCTTCCTTCATCTCGTTTCGCTCTCGTTCACCCTCCTTCGTCTCGTTTCGCTCTCTTTGACCCTCCTTCGTCTCGTTTCGCTCTCTTTCACCCTCCTTCGTCTCGTTTCACTCTTTTTCACCCTCCTTCGTCTCGTTTCGCTCTCTTTCACCCTCCTTCGTCTCGTACCGCTCTCTTCCACCCTCCTTTGTTTCGGTTCGCTCTCTTTCACCTTCCTTCATCTCGTTTCGCTCTCTTTCACCCTCCTTTATCTCGATTCACAATCTTTCACCTTCCTTCGTCTCGTTTCACTCTCTTTCACCCTCCTTCGTCTCGTTTCACTCTCTTTCACCCTCCTTCGTCTCGTTTCGCTCTCTTTCACCCTCCTTCGTCTCGTTTCACACTCTTTCACCCTCCTTCATCTCGTTTCGCTCTCCCTCACCCTCCTTCGTCTCGTTTCGCTCTCTTCCACCCTCCTTCGTCTCGTTTCGCCCTCCTTCACCCTTCTTCGTCTCGTTTCGCTCTCTTTCACCATCCTTCGTCTCGTTTCGCTCTCGCTCACCCTCCTTCATCTCGTTTCGTTCTCTTTCACCCTCCTTCGTCTCGTTTAGCTCTCTTTCACACTCCTTCGTCTCGTTTCGCTCTCTTTCACCCTCCTTCGTCTCGTTTCGCTCTCTTTCACCCCCCTTCGTCTCGTATCGCTCTCTTCCACCCTCCTTCGTCTTGTTTCAGCCTCTTTCACCCTCCTTTGTCTCGTTTCGCTCTCTTTCACCCTCCTTCATCTCGTTTCGCTCTCTTTGACCCTCCTTCGCCTTGTTTCGCTCTCTTTCACCCTCCTTCGTCTCTTTTCACTCTCTTTCACCCTCATTCGTCTCGTTTCGCTCTCTTCCACCCTCCTTCGTCTCGTTTCGCCCTCCTTCACCCTTCTTCGACTCGTTTCGCTCTCTTTCACCATCCTTCGTCTCGTTTTGCTCTCTCTCACCCTCCTTCATCTCGTTTCATTCTCTTTCACCCTCCTTCGTCTCGTTTAGCTCTCTTTCACCCTCCTTCGTCTCGTTTCACTCTTTTTCACCCTCCTTCGTCTCGTTTCTCTCTCTTTCACCCACCTTCGTCTCGTATCGCTCTCTTCCACCCTCCTTCGTTTCGGTTCGCTCTCTTTCACCTTCCTTCGTCTCGTTTCGCTCTCTTTCACCCTCCTTCGTCTCGTTTCGCTCTCTTTCACCCTCCTTCATCTCGTTTAGCTCTCTTTCACCTTCCTTCGTCTCGTTTCGCTCTCTTTCACCCTCCTTCGTCTCGTTTCGCTCTCTTTCACACTCCTTCATCTCGTTTCGCTCTCTTTCACCCTCCTTCGTCTCGTTTAGCTCTCTTTCACCCTCCTTCGTCTCGTTTCACACTTTTTCACCCTCCTTTGTCTCGTTTCGCTCTCTTTCACCCTCCTTCGTCTCGTTTCGCTCTCTTTCACCCTCCTTCGTCTCGTATCGCTCTCTTCCACGCTCCTTCGTTTCGGTTCGCTCTCTTTCACCTTCCTTCGTCTCGTTTCGCTCTCTTTCACCCTCCTTTATCTCGATTCGCAATCTTTCACCTTCCTTCGTCTCGTTTCACTCTCTTTCACCCTCCTTCGTCTCGTTTCGCTCTCTTTCACCCTCCTTCGTCTCGTTTCGCTCTCTTTCACCCTCCTTCGTCTCGTTTCACTCTCTTTCACCCTCCTTCATCTCGTTTCGCTCTCCCTCACCCTCCTTCCTCTCGTTTCGCTCTCTTCCACCCTCCTTCGTCTCGTTTCAGCCTCTTTCACCCTCCTTTGTCTCGATTCGCTCTCTTTCACCCTCCGTCATCTCGTTTCGCTCTCTTTGACCCTCCTTCGCCTTGTTTCGCTCTCTTTCACCCTCCTTCGTCTCTTTTCACTCTCTTTCACCCTCCTTCGTCTCGTTTCGCTCTCTTTCACCATCCTTCGTCTCGTTTCGCTCTCCCTCACCCTCCTTCATCTCGTTTCATTCTCTTTCACCCTCCTTCATCTCGTTTAGCTCTCTTTCACCCTCCTTCGTCTCGTTTCACTCTTTTTCACCCTCCTTCGTCTCGTTTCGCTCTCTTTCACCCTCCTTCGTCTCGTTTCGCTCTCTTTCACCCCCCTTCATCTCGTATCGCTCTCTTCCACCCTCCTTCGTTTCGGTTCGCTCTCTTTCACCTTCCTTCGTCTCGTTTCGCTCTCTTTCACCCTCCTTTGTCTCGATTCGTACTCTTTCACCTTCCTTCGCCTCATTTCACTCTCTTTCACCCTCCTTCGTCTCGTTTCGCTCTCTTTCACCCTCCTTCGTCTCGTTTCGCTCTCTTTCACCCTCCTTCGTCTCGTTTCACTCTCTTTCACCCTCCTTCATCTCGTTTCGCTCTCCGTCACCCTCCTTCCTCTCGTTTGGCTCTCTTCCACCCTCCTTTGTCTCGTTTCAGCCTCTTTCACCCTCCTTTGTCTCGTTTCGCTCTCTTTCACCCTCCTTCATCTCGTTTCGCTCTCTTTGACCCTCCTTCGCCTCGTTTCGCTCTCTTTCACCCTCCTTCGTCTCTTTTCACTCTCTTTCACCCTCCTTCGTCTCTTTTCACTCTCTTTCACCCTCCTTCGTCTCGTTTCGCTCTCTTCCACCCTCCTTTGTCTCGTTTCGCCTTCCTTCACCCTCCTTCATCTCGTTTCGCTCTCTTTCACCCTCCTTCATCTCATTTCGCTCTCTTTCACCCTCCTTCGTCTCGTTTCGCTATCTCTCACACTCCTTCGTCTCGTTTCGCTCTCTTCCACCCTCCTTCGTCTGGTTTCGCTCTCTCTCACCCTCCTTCGTCTCTTTTCGCTGTCTTCCTCCCTCCTTCGTCTCGTTTCGGCTTCTTTCACCCTCCTTCGTATCGTTTCGCTCTCTTTCCCCCTCCTTCGTCTCGTTTCGTTCTCTTTCACCCTCCTTCGTCTCGTTTCGCTCTCTTTCACCTTCCTTCGCTTCGTTTCGCACTCTTTCACCCTCCTTTGTCTCGTTTCGCCCTCTTTCACCCTCCTTCGTCTCGTTTAGCTCTCTTTCACACTCCTTCGTCTCGTTTCGCTCTCTTTCACCCTCCTTCGTCTCGTTTCGCTCTCTTTCACCCCCCTTCGTCTCGTATCGCTCTCTTCCACCCTCCTTCGTCTTGTTTCAGCCTCTTTCACCCTCCTTTGTCTCGTTTCGCTCTCTATCACCCTCCTTCATCTCGTTTCGCTCTCTTTGACCCTCCTTCGCCTTGTTTCGCTCTCTTTCACCCTCCTTCGTCTCTTTTCACTCGCTTTCACCCTCCTTCGTCTCGTTTCGCCCTCCTTCACCCTTCTTCGACTCGTTTCGCTCTCTTTCACCATCCTTCGTCTCGTTTTGCTCTCTCTCACCCTCCTTCATCTCGTTTCATTCTCTTTCACCCTCCTTCGTCTCGTTTAGCTCTCTTTCACCCTCCTTCGTCTCGTTTCACTCTTTTTCACCCTCCTTCGTCTCGTTTCTCTCTCTTTCACCCACCTTCGTCTCGTTTCGCTCTCTTTCACCCCCCTTCGTCTCGTATCGCTCTCTTCCACCCTCCTTCGTTTCGGTTCGCTCTCTTTCACCTTCCTTCGTCTCGTTTCGCTCTCTTTCACCCTCCTTCGTCTCGATTCGCTCTCTTTCACCCTCCTTCATCTCGTTTAGCTCTCTTTCACCTTCCTTCGTCTCGTTTCGCTCTCTTTCACCCTCCTTCGTCTCGTTTCGCTCTCTTTCACACTCCTTCATCTCGTTTCGCTCTCTTTCACCCTCCTTCGTCTCGTTTAGCTCTCTTTCACCCTCCTTCGTCTCGTTTCACACTTTTTCACCCTCCTTTGTCTCGTTTCGCTCTCTTTCACCCTCCTTCGTCTCGTTTCGCTCTCTTTCACCCTCCTTCGTCTCGTATCGCTCTCTTCCACGCTCCTTCGTTTCGGTTCGCTCTCTTTCACCTTCCTTCGTCTCGTTTCGCTCTATTTCACCCTCCTTTATCTCGATTCGCAATCTTTCACCTTCCTTCGTCTCGTTTCACTCTCTTTCACCCTCCTTCGTCTCGTTTCGCTCTCTTTCACCCTCCTTCGTCTCGTTTCGCTCTCTTTCACCCTCCTTCGTCTCGTTTCACTCTCTTTCACCCTCCTTCATCTCGTTTCGCTCTCCCTCACCCTCCTTCCTCTCGTTTCGCTCTCTTCCACCCTCCTTCGTCTCGTTTCAGCCTCTTTCACCCTCCTTTGTCTCGATTCGCTCTCTTTCACCCTCCGTCATCTCGTTTCGCTCTCTTTGACCCTCCTTCGCCTTGTTTCGCTCTCTTTCACCCTCCTTCGTCTCTTTTCACTCTCTTTCACCCTCCTTCGTCTCGTTTCGCTCTCTTTCACCCTCCTTCATCTCGTTTAGCTCTCTTTCACCTTCCTTCGTCTCGTTTCGCTCTCTTTCACCCTCCTTCGTCTCGTTTCGCTCTCTTTCACACTCCTTCATCTCGTTTCGCTCTCTTTCACCCTCCTTCGTCTCGTTTAGCTCTCTTTCACCCTCCTTCGTCTCGTTTCACACTTTTTCACCCTCCTTTGTCTCGTTTCGCTCTCTTTCACCCTCCTTCGTCTCTTTTCACTCTCTTTCACCCTCCTTCGTCTCGTTTCGCTCTCTTTCACCCTCCTTCATCTCGTTTAGCTCTCTTTCACCTTCCTTCGTCTCGTTTCGCTCTCTTTCACCCTCCTTTATCTCGATTCGCAATCTTTCACCTTCCTTCGTCTCGTTTCACTCTCTTTCACCCTCCTTCGTCTCGTTTCGCTCTCTTTCACCCTCCTTCGTCTCGTTTCGCTCTCTTTCACCCTCCATCGTCTCGTTTCACTCTCTTTCACCCTCCTTCATCTCGTTTCGCTCTCCCTCACCCTCCTTCCTCTCGTTTCGCTCTCTTCCACCCTCCTGCGTCTCGTTTCAGCCTCTTTCACCCTCCTTTGTCTCGATTCGCTCTCTTTCACCCTCCGTCATCTCGTTTCGCTCTCTTTGACCCTCCTTCGCCTTGTTTCGCTCTCTTTCACCCTCCTTCGTCTCTTTTCACTCTCTTTCACCCTCCTTCGTCTCGTTTCGCTCTCTTTCACCATCCTTCGTCTCGTTTCGCTCTCCCTCACCCTCCTTCATCTCGTTTCATTCTCTTTCACCCTCCTTCATCTCGTTTAGCTCTCTTTCACCTTCCTTCGTCTCGTTTCGCTCTCTTTCACCCTCCTTTGTCTCGATTCGTACTCTTTCACCTTCCTTCGCCTCATTTCACTCTCTTTCACCCTCCTTCGTCTCGTTTCGCTCTCTTTCACCCTCCTTCGTCTCGTTTCGCTCTCTTTCACCCTCCTTCGTCTCGTTTCACTCTCTTTCACCCTCCTTCATCTCGTTTCGCTCTCCGTCACCCTCCTTCCTCTCGTTTGGCTCTCTTCCACCCTCCTTTGTCTCGTTTCAGCCTCTTTCACCCTCCTTTGTCTCGTTTCGCTCTCTTTCACCCTCCTTCATCTCGTTTCGCTCTTTTTGACCCTCCTTCGCCTCGTTTTGCTCTCTTTCACCCTCCTTCGTCTCTTTTCACTCTCTTTCACCCTCCTTCGTCTCTTTTCACTCTCTTTCACCCTCCTTCGTCTCGTTTCGCTCTCTTCCACCCTCCTTTGTCTCGTTTCGCCTTCCTTCACCCTCCTTCATCTCGTTTCGCTCTCTTTCACCCTCCTTCATCTCATTTCGCTCTCTTTCACCCTCCTTCGTCTCGTTTCGCTATCTCTCACACTCCTTCGTCTCGTTTCGCTCTCTTCCACCCTCCTTCGTCTGGTTTCGCTCTCTCTCACCCTCCTTCGTCTCGTTTCGCTCTCTTTCACCATCCTTCGTCTCGTTTCGCTCTCTTTCACCCTCCTTCGTCTCGTTTCACTCTCTTTCACCCTCCTTCATCTCGTTTCGCTCTCCCTCACCCTCCTTCCTCTCGTTTCGCTCTCTTCCACCCTCCTTCGTCTCGTTTCAGCCTCTTTCACCCTCCTTTGTCTCGATTCGCTCTCTTTCACCCTCCGTCATCTCGTTTCGCTCTCTTTGACCCTCCTTCGCCTTGTTTCGCTCTCTTTCACCCTCCTTCGTCTCTTTTCTCTCTCTTTCACCCTCCTTCGTCTCGTTTCGCTCTCTTTCACCCTCCTTCATCTCGTTTAGCTCTCTTTCACCTTCCTTCGTCTCGTTTCGCTCTCTTTCACCCTCCTTCGTCTCGTTTCGCTCTCTTTCACACTCCTTCATCTCGTTTCGCTCTCTTTCACCCTCCTTCGTCTCGTTTAGCTCTCTTTCACCCTCCTTCGTCTCGTTTCACACTTTTTCACCCTCCTTTGTCTCGTTTCGCTCTCTTTCACCCTCCTTCGTCTCGTTTCGCTCTCTTTCACCCTCCTTCGTCTCGTATCGCTCTCTTCCACGCTCCTTCGTTTCGGTTCGCTCTCTTTCACCTTCCTTCGTCTCGTTTCGCTCTCTTTCACCCTCCTTTATCTCGATTCGCAATCTTTCACCTTCCTTCGTCTCGTTTCACTCTCTTTCACCCTCCTTCGTCTCGTTTCGCTCTCTTTCACCCTCCTTCGTCTCGTTTCGCTCTCTTTCACCCTCCTTCGTCTCGTTTCACTCTCTTTCACCCTCCTTCATCTCGTTTCGCTCTCCCTCACCCTCCTTCCTCTCGTTTCGCTCTCTTCCACCCTCCTTCGTCTCGTTTCAGCCTCTTTCACCCTCCTTTGTCTCGATTCGCTCTCTTTCACCCTCCGTCATCTCGTTTCGCTCTCTTTGACCCTCCTTCGCCTTGTTTCGCTCTCTTTCACCCTCCTTCGTCTCTTTTCACTCTCTTTCACCCTCCTTCGTCTCGTTTCGCTCTCTTTCACCATCCTTCGTCTCGTTTCGCTCTCCCTCACCCTCCTTCATCTCGTTTCATTCTCTTTCACCCTCCTTCATCTCGTTTAGCTCTCTTTCACCCTCCTTCGTCTCGTTTCACTCTTTTTCACCCTCCTTCGTCTCGTTTCGCTCTCTTTCACCCTCCTTCGTCTCGTTTCGCTCTCTTTCACCCCCCTTCGTCTCGTATCGCTCTCTTCCACCCTCCTTCGTTTCGGTTCGCTCTCTTTCACCTTCCTTCGTCTCGTTTCGCTCTCTTTCACCCTCCTTTGTCTCGATTCGTACTCTTTCACCTTCCTTCGCCTCATTTCACTCTCTTTCACCCTCCTTCGTCTCGTTTCGCTCTCTTTCACCCTCCTTCGTCTCGTTTCGCTCTCTTTCACCCTCCTTCGTCTCGTTTCACTCTCTTTCACCCTCCTTCATCTCGTTTCGCTCTCCGTCACCCTCCTTCCTCTCGTTTGGCTCTCTTCCACCCTCCTTTGTCTCGTTTCAGCCTCTTTCACCCTCCTTTGTCTCGTTTCGCTCTCTTTCACCCTCCTTCATCTCGTTTCGCTCTCTTTGACCCTCCTTCGCCTCGTTTCGCTCTCTTTCACCCTCCTTCGTCTCTTTTCACTCTCTTTCACCCTCCTTCGTCTCTTTTCACTCTCTTTCACCCTCCTTCGTCTCGTTTCGCTCTCTTCCACCCTCCTTTGTCTCGTTTCGCCTTCCTTCACCCTCCTTCATCTCGTTTCGCTCTCTTTCACCCTCCTTCATCTCATTTCGCTCTCTTTCACCCTCCTTCGTCTCGTTTCGCTATCTCTCACACTCCTTCGTCTCGTTTCGCTCTCTTCCACCCTCCTTCGTCTGGTTTCGCTCTCTCTCACCCTCCTTCGTCTCTTTTCGCTGTCTTCCTCCCTCCTTCGTCTCGTTTCGGCTTCTTTCACCCTCCTTCGTATCGATTCGCTCTCTTTCCCCCTCCTTCGTCTCGTTTCGTTCTCTTTCACCCTCCTTCGTCTCGTTTCGCTCTCTTTCACCTTCCTTCGCTTCGTTTCGCACTCTCTCACCCTCCTTTGTCTCGTTTCGCCCTCTTTCACCCTCCTTCGTTTCGGTTCGCTCTCTTTCACCTTCCTTCGTCTCGTTTCGCTCTCTTTCACCCTCCTTTATCTCGATTCGCAATCTTTCACCTTCCTTCGTCTCGTTTCACTCTCTTTCACCCTCCTTCGTCTCGTTTTGCTCTCTTTCACCCTCCTTCGTCTCGTTTCGCTCTCTTTCACCTTCCTTCGTCTCGTTTCACTCTCTTTCACCCTCCTTCGTCTCGTTTCGCTCTCTTTCACCCTCCTTCGTTTCGGTTCGCTCTCTTTCACCTTCCTTCGTCTCGTTTCGATCTCTTTCACCCTCCTTTATCTCGATTCGCAATCTTTCACCTTCCTTCGTCTCGTTTCACTCTCTTTCACCCTCCTTCGTCTCGTTTCGCTCTCTTTCACCCTCCTTCATCTCGTTTCGCTCTCTTTCACCATCCTTCATCTCGTTTCGCTCTCCCTCACCCTCCTTCATCTCGTTTCATTCTCTTTCACCCTCCTTCGTCTCGTTTAGCTCTCTTTCACCCTCCTTCGTCTCGTTTCGCTCTCTTTCACCCCCCTTCGTCTCGTATCGCTCTCTTCCACCCTCCTTCGTTTCGGTTCGCTCTCTTTCACCTTCCTTCGTCTCTTTTCGCTCTCTTTCACCCTCCTTTGTCTCGATTCGTACTCTTTCACATTCCTTCGCCTCGTTTCACTCTCTTTCACCCTCCTTCGTCTCGTATCGCTCTCTTTCACCCTCCTTCGTCTCGTTTCGCTCTCTTTCACCCTCCTTCATCTCGTTTAGCTCTCTTTCACCTTCCTTCGTCTCGTTTCGCTCTCTTTCACCCTCCTTCGTCTCGTTTCGCTCTCTTTCACACTCCTTCATCTCGTGTTGCTCTCTTTCACCCTCCTTCGTCTCGTTTAGCACTCTTTCACCCTCTTCGTCTCGTTTCACACTTTTTCACCCTCCTTCGTCTCGTTTCGCTCTCTTTCACCCTCCTTCGTCTCGTTTCGCTCTCTTTCACCCTCCTTCGTCTCGTATCGCTCTCTTCCACGCTCCTTCGTTTCGGTTCGCTCTCTTTCACCTTCCTTCGTCTCGTTTCGCTCTCTTTCACCCTCCTTTATCTCGATTCGCAATCTTTCACCTTCCTTCGTCTCGTTTCACTCTCTTTCACCCTCCTTCGTCTCGTTTCGCTCTCTTTCACCCTCCTTCGTCTCGTTTCGCTCTCTTTCACCCTCCTTCGTCTCGTTTCACTCTCTTTCACCCTCCTTCATCTCGTTTCGCTCTCTTCCACCCTCCTTCGTCTCGTTTCAGCCTCTTTCACCCTCCTTTGTCTCGTTTCGCTCTCTTTCACCCTCCTTCATCTCGTTTCGCTCTCTTTGACGCTCCTTCGCCTTGTTTCGCTCTCTTTCACCCTCCTTCGTCTCTTTTCACTCTCTTTCACCCTCCTTCGTCTCGTTTCGCTCTCTTCCAACCTCCTTCGTCTCGTTTCGCCCTCCTTCACCCTTCTTCGTCTCGTTTCGCTCTCTTTCACCATCCTTCGTCTCGTTTCGCTCTCCCTCACCCTCCTTCATCTCGTTTCATTCTCTTTCACCCTCTTTCGTCTCGTTTCGCTCTCTTTCACCCCCCTTCGTCTCGTATCGCTCTCTTCCACCCTCCTTCGTTTCGGTTCGCTCTCTTTCACCTTCCTTCGTCTCGTTTCGCTCTCTTTCACCCTCCTTTGTCTCGATTCGTACTCTTTCACCTTCCTTCGCCTCGTTTCACTCTCTTTCACCCTCCTTCGTCTCGTTTCGCTCTCTTTCACCCTCCTTCGTCTCGTTTCGCTCTCTTTCACCCTCCTTCGTCTCGTTTCACTCTCTTTCACCCTCCTTCATCTCGTTTCGCTCTCCGTCACCCTCCTTCCTCTCGTTTCGCTCTCTTCCACCCTCCTTTGTCTCGTTTCAGCCTCTTTCACCCTCCTTTGTCTCGTTTCGCTCTCTTTCACCCTCCTTCATCTCGTTTCGCTCTCTTTGACCCTCCTTCGCCTCGTTTCACTCTCTTTCACCCTCCTTCGTCTCTTTTCACTCTCTTTCACCCTCCTTCGTCTCTTTTCACTCTCTTTCACCCTCCTTCGTCTCGTTTCGCTCTCTATCACCCTCCTTCGTCTCGTTTCGCCTTCCTTCACCCTCCTTCATCTCGTTTCACTCTCTTTCACCCTCCTTCATCTCATTTCACTCTCTTTCACCCTCCTTCGTCTCGTTTCGCTATCTCTCACACTCCTTCGTCTCTTTTCGCTCTCTTCCACCCTCCTTCGTCTGGTTTCGCTCTCTCTCACCCTCCTTCGTCTCGTTTCGCTGTCTTCTTCCCTCCTTCGTCTCGTTTCGGCTTCTTTCACCCTCCTTCGTATCGTTTCGCTCTCTTTCCCCCTCCTTCGTCTCGTTTCGTTCTCTTTCACCCTCCTTCGTCTCGTTTCGCTCTCTTTCACCTTCCTTCGCTTCGTGTCGCACTCTTTCACCCTCCTTTGTCTCGGTTCGCCCTCTTTCACCCTCCTTCGTCTCGGTTCGCTCTCTTTCACCTTCCTTCGTCTCGTTTCGCTCTCTTTCACCCTCCTTTGTCTAGATTTGCACTCTTTCAACTTCCTTCGCCTCATTTCCCTCTCTTTCACCCTCCTTCATCTCGTTTCGCTCTCTTTCACCCTCCTTCGTCTTGTTTCACTCTCTTTCACCCTCCTTCATCTCGTTTCGCTCTCTTTCACCCTCCTTCTGCTCGTTTTGCTCTCTTTCACCCTCCTTCATCTCGTTTCGCTCTCTTTCACCCTTCTTCGTCTCGTTTCGCTCTCTTCCACCCTCCTTCGTCTCGTTTCGCTCTCTTTCACCCTCCTTCATCTCGGTTCGCTCTCTTTCACCTTCCTTCGTCTCGTTTCACTCTCTTTCACCCTTCTTTGTCTCGAATCGCACTCTTTCACCTTCCTTCGCCTCGTTTCACTCTCTTTCACCCTCCTTCATCTCGTTTCGCTCTCTTTCACCCTCCTTCCTCTCGTTTCGCTCGCTTTCACCCTCCTTCATCTCGGTTCACTCTCTTTGACCCTCCTTCGTCTCGTTTCGCTCTCTTTCACCCTCCTTCGTCTCGTTTCACTCTTTTTCACCCTCCTTCGTCTCGTTTCGCTCTCTTTCACCCTCCTTCGTCTCGTATCGCTCTCTTCCACCCTCCTTTGTTTCGGTTCGCTCTCTTTCACCTTCCTTCGTCTCGTTTCGCTCTCTTTCACCCTCCTTTATCTCGATTCACAATCTTTCACCTTCCTTCGTCTCGTTTCACTCTCTTTCACCCTCCTTCGTCTCGTTTCGCTCTCTTTCACCCTCCTTCGTCTCGTTTCGCTCTCTTTCACCCTCCTTCGTCTCGTTTCACACTCTTTCACCCTCCTTCATCTCGTTTCGCTCTCCCTCACCCTCCTTCGTCTCGTTTCGCTCTCTACCACCCTCCTTCGTCTCGTATCACCCTCCTTCACCCTTCTTTGTCTCGTTTCGCTGTCTTTCACCATCCTTCGTCTCGTTTCGCTCTCGCTCACCCTGCTTCATCTCGTTTCGTTCTCTTTCACCCTCCTTCGTCTCGTTTAGCTCTCTTTCACCCTCCTTCGTCTCGTTTCGCTCTCTTTCACCCTCCTTCGTCTCGTTTCGCTCTCTTTCACCCCCCTTCGTCTCGTATCGCTCTCTTCCACCCTCCTTCGTCTTGTTTCAGCCTCTTTCACCCTCCTTTGTCTCGTTTCGCTCTCTTTCACCCTCCTTCATCTCGTTTCGCTCTCTTTGACCCTCCTTCGCCTTGTTTCGCTCTCTTTCACCCTCCTTCGTCTCTTTTCACTCTCTTTCACCCTCCTTCGTCTCGTTTCGCTCTCTTCCACAATCCTTCGTCCCGTTTCGCCCTCCTTCACCCTTCTTCGACTCGTTTAGCTCTCTTTCACCCTCCTTCGTCTCGTTTCACTCTTTTTCACCCTCCTTCGACTCGTTTCACTCTCTTTCACCCTCCTTCATCTCGTTTCGCTCTCTTTCACCCTCCTTCGTCTCGTTTCGCTCTCTTTCACCTTCCTTCGTCTCGTTTCACTCTCTTTCACCCTCCTTCGTCTCGTTTCGCTCTCTTTCACCCTAATTCGTTTCGGTTCGCTCTCTTTCACCTTCCTTCGTCTCGTTTCGCTCTCTTTCACCCTCCTTTATCTCGATTCGCAATCTTTCACCTTCCTTCGTCTCGTTTCACTCTCTTTCACCCTCCTTCGTCTCGTTTCGCTCTCTTTCACCCTCCTTCGTCTCGTTTCGCTCTCTTTCACCCTCCTTCGTCTCGTTTCACTCTCTTTCACCCTCCTTCATCTCGTTTCGCTCTCCCTCACCCTCCTTCCTCTCGTTTCGCTCTCTTCCACCCTCCTTCGTCTCGTTTCAGCCTCTTTCACCCTCCTTTGTCTCGTTTCGCTCTCTTTCACCCTCCTTCATCTCGTTTCGCTCTCTTTGACGCTCCTTCGCCTTGTTTCGCTCTCTTTCACCCTCCTTCGTCTCTTTTCACTCTCTTTCACCCTCCTTCGTCTCGTTTCGCTCTCTTCCAACCTCCTTCGTCTCGTTTCGCCCTCCTTCACCCTTCTTCGTCTCGTTTCGCTCTCTTTCACCATCCTTCGTCTCGTTTCGCTCTCCCTCACCCTCCTTCATCTCGTTTCATTCTCTTTCACCCTCTTTCGTCTCGTTTAGCTCTCTTTCACCCTCCTTCGTCTCGTTTCACTCTTTTTCACCCTCCTTCGTCTCGTTTCGCTCTCTTTCACCCTCCTTCGTCTCGTTTCGCTCTCTTTCACCCCCCTTCGTCTCGTATCGCTCTCTTCCACCCTCCTTCGTTTCGGTTCGCTCTCTTTCACCTTCCTTCGTCTCGTTTCGCTCTCTTTCACCCTCCTTTGTCTCGATTCGTACTCTTTCACCTTCCTTCGCCTCGTTTCACTCTCTTTCACCCTCCTTCGTCTCGTTTCGCTCTCTTTCACCCTCCTTCGTCTCGTTTCGCTCTCTTTCACCCTCCTTCGTCTCGTTTCACTCTCTTTCACCCTCCTTCATCTCGTTTCGCTCTCCGTCACCCTCCTTCATCTCGTTTCGCTCTCTTCCACCCTCCTTTGTCTCGTTTCAGCCTCTTTCACCCTCCTTTGTCTCGTTTCGCTCTCTTCCATCCTCCTTCATCTCGTTTCGCTCTCTTTGACCCTCCTTCGCCTCGTTTCACTCTCTTTCACCCTCCTTCGTCTCTTTTCACTCTCTTTCACCCTCCTTCGTCTCTTTTCACTCTCTTTCACCCTCCTTCGTCTCGTTTCGCTCTCTTCCACCCTCCTTCGTCTCTTTTCACTCTCTTTCACCCTCCTTCGTCTCTTTTCACTCTCTTTCACCCTCCTTCGTCTCTTTTCACTCTCTTTCACCCTCCTTCGTCTCGTTTCGCTCTCTTTCACCCCCCTTCGTCTCGTATCGCTCTCTTCCACCCTCCTTCGTTTCGGTTCGCTCTCTTTCACCTTCCTTCGTCTCTTTTCGCTCTCTTTCACCCTCCTTTGTCTCGATTCGTACTCTTTCACCTTCCTTCGCCTCGTTTCACTCTCTTTCACCCTCCTTCGTCTCGTATCGCTCTCTTTCACCCTCCTTCGTCTCGTTTCGCTCTCTTTCACCCTCCTTCATCTCGTTTAGCTCTCTTTCACCTTCCTTCGTCTCGTTTCGCTCTCTTTCACCCTCCTTCGTCTCGTTTCGCTCTCTTTCACACTCCTTCATCTCGTGTTGCTCTCTTTCACCCTCCTTCGTCTCGTTTAGCACTCTTTCACCCTCTTCGTCTCGTTTCACACTTTTTCACCCTCCTTCGTCTCGTTTCGCTCTCTTTCACCCTCCTTCGTCTCGTTTCGCTCTCTTTCACCCTCCTTCGTCTCGTATCGCTCTCTTCCACGCTCCTTCGTTTCGGTTCGCTCTCTTTCACCTTCCTTCGTCTCGTTTCGCTCTCTTTCACCCTCCTTTATCTCGATTCGCAATCTTTCACCTTCCTTCGTCTCGTTTCACTCTCTTTCACCCTCCTTCGTCTCGTTTCGCTCTCTTTCACCCTCCTTCGTCTCGTTTCGCTCTCTTTCACCCTCCTTCGTCTCGTTTCACTCTCTTTACCCTCCTTCATCTCGTTTCGCTCTCTTCCACCCTCCTTCGTCTCGTTTCAGCCTCTTTCACCCTCCTTTGTCTCGTTTCGCTCTCTTTCACCCTCCTTCATCTCGTTTCGCTCTCTTTGACGCTCCTTCGCCTTGTTTCGCTCTCTTTCACCCTCCTTCGTCTCTTTTCACTCTCTTTCACCCTCCTTCGTCTCGTTTCGCTCTCTTCCAACCTCCTTCGTCTCGTTTCGCCCTCCTTCACCCTTCTTCGTCTCGTTTCGCTCTCTTTCACCATCCTTCGTCTCGTTTCGCTCTCCCTCACCCTCCTTCATCTCGTTTCATTCTCTTTCACCCTCTTTCGTCTCGTTTAGCTCTCTTTCACCCTCCTTTGTCTCGTTTCACTCTTTTTCACCCTCCTTCGTCTCGTTTCGCTCTCTTTCACCCTCCTTCGTCTCGTTTCGCTCTCTTTCACCCCCCTTCGTCTCGTATCGCTCTCTTCCACCCTCCTTCGTTTCGGTTCGCTCTCTTTCACCTTCCTTCGTCTCGTTTCGCTCTCTTTCACCCTCCTTTGTCTCGATTCGTACTCTTTCACCTTCCTTCGCCTCGTTTCACTCTCTTTCACCCTCCTTCGTCTCGTTTCGCTCTCTTTCACCCTCCTTCGTCTCGTTTCGCTCTCTTTCACCCTCCTTCGTCTCGTTTCACTCTCTTTCACCCTCCTTCATCTCGTTTCGCTCTCCGTCACCCTCCTTCCTCTCGTTTCGCTCTCTTCCACCCTCCTTTGTCTCGTTTCAGCCTCTTTCACCCTCCTTTGTCTCGTTTCGCTCTCTTTCACCCTCCTTCATCTCGTTTAGCTCTCTTTGACCCTCCTTCGCCTCGTTTCACTCTCTTTCACCCTCCTTCGTCTCTTTTCACTCTCTTTCACCCTCCTTCGTCTCTTTTCACTCTCTTTCACCCTCCTTCGTCTCGTTTCGCTCTCTATCACCCTCCTTCGTCTCGTTTCGCCTTCCTTCACCCTCCTTCATCTCGTTTCACTCTCTTTCACCCTCCTTCATCTCATTTCACTCTCTTTCACCCTCCTTCGTCTCGTTTCGCTATCTCTCACACTCCTTCGTCTCTTTTCGCTCTCTTCCACCCTCCTTCGTCTGGTTTCGCTCTCTCTCACCCTCCTTCGTCTCGTTTCGCTGTCTTCTTCCCTCCTTCGTCTCGTTTTGGCTTCTTTCACCCTCCTTCGTATCGTTTCGCTCTCTTTCCCCCTCCTTCGTCTCGTTTCGTTCTCTTTCACCCTCCTTCGTCTCGTTTCGCTCTCTTTCACCTTCCTTCGCTTCGTGTCGCACTCTTTCACCCTCCTTTGTCTCGGTTCGCCCTCTTTCACCCTCCTTCGTCTCGGTTCGCTCTCTTTCACCTTCCTTCGTCTCGTTTCGCTCTCTTTCACCCTCCTTTGTCTAGATTTGCACTCTTTCAACTTCCTTCGCCTCATTTCCCTCTCTTTCACCCTCCTTCATCTCGTTTCGCTCTCTTTCACCCTCCTTCGTCTCGTTTCACTCTCTTTCACCCTCCTTCATCTCGTTTCGCTCTCTTTCACCCTCCTTCTGCTCGTTTTGCTCTCTTTCACCCTCCTTCATCTCGTTTCGCTCTCTTTCACCCTTCTTCGTCTCGTTTCGCTCTCTTCCACCCTCCTTCGTCTCGTTTCGCCCTCTTTCACCCTCCTTCATCTCGGTTCGCTCTCTTTCACCTTCCTTCGTCTCGTTTCACTCTCTTTCACCCTTCTTTGTCTCGAATCGCACTCTTTCACCTTCCTTCGCCTCGTTTCACTCTCTTTCACCCTCCTTCATCTCGTTTCGCTCTCTTTCACCCTCCTTCCTCTCGTTTCGCTCGCTTTCACCCTCCTTCATCTCGGTTCACTCTCTTTGACCCTCCTTCGTCTCGTTTCGCTCTCTTTCACCCTCCTTCGTCTCGTTTCACTCTTTTTCACCCTCCTTCGTCTCGTTTCGCTCTCTTTCACCCTCCTTCGTCTCGTATCGCTCTCTTCCACCCTCCTTTGTTTCGGTTCGCTCTCTTTCACCTTCCTTCGTCTCGTTTCGCTCTCTTTCACCCTCCTTTATCTCGATTCACAATCTTTCACCTTCCTTCGTCTCGTTTCACTCTCTTTCACCCTCCTTCGTCTCGTTTCGCTCTCTTTCACCCTCCTTCGTCTCGTTTCGCTCTCTTTCACCCTCCTTCGTCTCGTTTCACACTCTTTCACCCTCCTTCATCTCGTTTCGCTCTCCCTCACCCTCCTTCGTCTCGTTTCGCTCTCTTCCACCCTCCTTCGTCTCGTATCACCCTCCTTCACCCTTCTTTGTCTCGTTTCGCTGTCTTTCACCATCCCTCGTCTCGTTTCGCTCTCGCTCACCCTCCTTCATCTCGTTTCGTTCTCTTTCACCCTCCTTCGTCTCGTTTAGCTCTCTTTCACCCTCCTTCGTCTCGTTTCGCTCTCTTTCACCCTCCTTCGTCTCGTTTCGCTCTCTTTCACCCCCCTTCGTCTCGTATCGCTCTCTTCCACCCTCCTTCGTCTTGTTTCAGCCTCTTTCACCCTCCTTTGTCTCGTTTCGCTCTCTTTCACCCTCCTTCATCTCGTTTCGCTCTCTTTGACCCTCCTTCGCCTTGTTTCGCTCTCTTTCACCCTCCTTCGTCTCTTTTCACTCTCTTTCACCCTCCTTCGTCTCGTTTCGCTCTCTTCCACAATCCTTCGTCTAGTTTCGCCCTCCTTCACCCTTCTTCGACTCGTTTAGCTCTCTTTCACCCTCCTTCGTCTCGTTTCACTCTTTTTCACCCTCCTTCGACTCGTTTCACTCTCTTTCACCCTCCTTCGTCTCGTTTCGCTCTCTTTCACCCTCCTTCGTCTCGTTTCGCTCTCTTTCACCTTCCTTCGTCTCGTTTCACTCTCTTTCACCCTCCTTCGTCTCGTTTCGCTCTCTTTCACCCTCCTTCGTTTCGGTTCGCTCTCTTTCACCTTCCTTCGTCTCGTTTCGCTCTCTTTCACCCTCCTTTATCTCGATTCGCAATCTTTCACCTTCCTTCGTCTCGTTTCACTCTCTTTCACCCTCCTTCGTCTCGTTTCGCTCTCTTTCACCCTCCTTCGTCTCGTTTCGCTCTCTTTCACCCTCCTTCGTCTCGTTTCACTCTCTTTCACCCTCCTTCATCTCGTTTCGCTCTCCCTCACCCTCCTTCCTCTCGTTTCGCTCTCTTCCACCCTCCTTCGTCTCGTTTCAGCCTCTTTCACCCTCCTTTGTCTCGTTTCGCTCTCTTTCACCCTCCTTCATCTCGTTTCGCTCTCTTTGACGCTCCTTCGCCTTGTTTCGCTCTCTTTCACCCTCCTTCGTCTCTTTTCACTCTCTTTCACCCTCCTTCGTCTCGTTTCGCTCTCTTCCAACCTCCTTCGTCTCGTTTCGCCCTCCTTCACCCTTCTTCGTCTCGTTTCGCTCTCTTTCACCATCCTTCGTCTCGTTTCGCTCTCCCTCACCCTCCTTCATCTCGTTTCATTCTCTTTCACCCTCTTTCGTCTCGTTTAGCTCTCTTTCACCCTCCTTCGTCTCGTTTCACTCTTTTTCACCCTCCTTCGTCTCGTTTCGCTCTCTTTCACCCTCCTTCGTCTCGTTTCGCTCTCTTTCACCCCCCTTCGTCTCGTATCGCTCTCTTCCACCCTCCTTCGTTTCGGTTCGCTCTCTTTCACCTTCCTTCGTCTCGTTTCGCTCTCTTTCACCCTCCTTTGTCTCGATTCGTACTCTTTCACCTTCCTTCGCCTCGTTTCACTCTCTTTCACCCTCCTTCGTCTCGTTTCGCTCTCTTTCACCCTCCTTCGTCTCGTTTCGCTCTCTTTCACCCTCCTTCGTCTCGTTTCACTCTCTTTCACCCTCCTTCATCTCGTTTCGCTCTCCGTCACCCTCCTTCATCTCGTTTCGCTCTCTTCCACCCTCCTTTGTCTCGTTTCAGCCTCTTTCACCCTCCTTTGTCTCGTTTCGCTCTCTTTCATCCCCCTTCATCTCGTTTCGCTCTCTTTGACCCTCCTTCGCCTCGTTTCACTCTCTTTCACCCTCCTTCGTCTCTTTTCACTCTCTTTCACCCTCCTTCGTCTCTTTTCACTCTCTTTCACCCTCCTTCGTCTCGTTTCGCTCTCTTCCACCCTCCTTCGTCTCGTTTCGCCTTCCTTCACCCTCCTTCATCTCATTTCACTCTCTTTCACCCTCCTTCATCTCATTTCACTCTCTTTCACCCTCCTTCGTCTCGTTTAGCTCTCTTTCACCCTCCTTCGTCTCGTTTCGCTCTCTTTCACCCTCCTTCGTCTCGTTTCGCTCTCTTTCACCCCCCTTCGTCTCGTATCGCTCTCTTCCACCCTCCTTCGTCTTGTTTCAGCCTCTTTCACCCTCCTTTGTCTCGTTTCGCTCTCTTTCACCCTCCTTCATCTCGTTTCGCTCTCTTTGACCCTCCTTCGCCTTGTTTCGCTCTCTTTCACCCTCCTTCGTCTCTTTTCACTCTCTTTCACCCTCCTTCGTCTCGTTTCGCTCTCTTCCACAATCCTTCGTCTCGTTTCGCCCTCCTTCACCCTTCTTCGACTCGTTTAGCTCTCTTTCACCCTCCTTCGTCTCGTTTCACTCTTTTTCACCCTCCTTCGACTCGTTTCACTCTCTTTCACCCTCCTTCGTCTCGTTTCGCTCTCTTTCACCCTCCTTCGTCTCGTTTCGCTCTCTTTCACCTTCCTTCGTCTCGTTTCACTCTCTTTCACCCTCCTTCGTCTCGTTTCGCTCTCTTTCACCCTCCTTCGTTTCGGTTCGCTCTCTTTCACCTTCCTTCGTCTCGTTTCGCTCTCTTTCACCCTCCTTT